>NC_138769.1:619025989-620225989 GCF_965119305.1 Pelophylax lessonae
ATCATGGATGAGTTGATTGCTTCCATTAAGCAGACGCTACGTTTGCAGGACGAAGTGTGTCCCCCCGCTGCTTTGGCGGCTTATGGGACGCAGAGAAAACGCAGGACGCCGCAGGTTTTTCCCTGCAATGCTGATTTTCAGCGCGCTGTTAAGGATCAATGGCGCGATCTGCGCAAGCCTTTTGCGGTACCAAGTAAATTCAAGCTGCGTTATCCTTTCTCGCCTGCCACTGATGAACGGTGGTGTGTGCCTCCGCCAGTGGATCATGCAATTGCGGTTTTGAACAAAGCCACTGCGATTCCTGCAGAGGGTTCCCCTGTTTTCCGTGATGCCACGGATAGGAGACTGGAGTCTCTTGCCCGTCATACTTATTCTGTTACGGGCTCTATGCTTAAGGCTCTGTTTGCTTCTCTCATGGCGGCCCAGGCGATCGCAAGTTGGACGCAGATGCTTAGGCGCGTCCTAGTGGCCGATTCGGCCTCGGCGGCGACCCTGGATATGGTGGATCAGATCCACCAGGGTGTCATGTATCTGTGTGATGCGGACCTGGACCTGATTCCGTTGGCTGCACGTGTGCACAGCGTGGCGGTGTTGTCTCGCCGCCTGGTTTGGTTGAAATGTTGGTCGGTGGACCAATCTTCACGTAAGACCTTAGCCAATCTACCTTATGATGGGTCTCGCCTTTTTGGGGAGTCCCTGGATGTGTTGATTAAGGGGATCACCGGGGGTAAGAGCACTCTCTTGCCCCATTTCCCCAAGGCTAAGGGGGCTTCTGGGAAGAAGCATGCAAATTTTCGGCCCCCTCAGGGGTCCTTTCGTGCCTTTTGGCCGCACTACAAGGGCAAACCGTTCAAAGGCCAAGGCTCTCAGAAGAAGCCCTGGTCTGGGAAACAGAAGTCCGGCCAATCCGGACCTGCTGCCCATAACAGTTCGGCCTGAAGGGGCGCCCTCACCCAGTTTTGGGGTGGGGGGACGCTTGCTCGGTTTTCTTCAGCCCTGGTTGGCCCGTGTGCGGGACAGATGGGTTCTGGAAATCGTTCGATCTGGTTACAAGATCGAGTTTCTCTCTCGGCCGGAGAGCAGATTTTTTCCCTCGAATCTTCAACTGTCTCCAGAGCGACTGCGGGATCTGCACCTGGCGGTGCGGGACCTGAGGGCTCAGGGAGTGGTGGTTCCGGTGCCTCATCGGGACAGATTTCGGGGGTTTTATTCCAATCTGTTCACCGTGCCCAGGAAGGAGGGCAAGGTTCGTCCGATTCTGGACTTGAAGGCTCTGAACCGCTCTGTGCGGGTTCGCAAGTTCCGCATGGAATCCCTGCGCTCGGTGGTGGCTGCCCTGGTTCCGGGGGAATTCATGGCCTCCATCGATTTGAAGGATGCGTACCTTCACATCCCCATATTCGAGGGTCATCAGAGATACCTTCGATTTGCCATTGCGGAGGATCACTACCAGTTCGTGGCGTTGCCCTTTGGTCTCGCCTCGGCTCCGCGGGTCTTCACCAAGGTGCTTGCACCGGTTCTGGCATTATTGAGGGCCCAGGGCATTTCTGTCCTGGGGTATCTGGACGACATTCTGGTTCGGTCTGCGACCAGACAGGGTCTGGAGAAGGACCTGTCTGTCACAATGCAAACTCTGCAGGAGTTTGGTTGGACGATAAATGTTCCAAAGTCGACACTGAGTCCGTCGGTTCGTCTCCCCTATCTGGGAATGATACTGGACTCGGTGCAGGCGAAGGTCTTCCTGCCAAGAGACAAACTCAGGACTCTTCAGGAGGAAGTCAGGTCCCTCAGGGACGTTCCACACTCGTCTCTGCGGACGTGTATGAGATGTCTGGGATTGATGGTCTCGGCCTTCGAGGCGATTCCTTTCGCGCAGTTTCACACGCGGGGTCTCCAAGCGGAGATCCTGTCCAAGTGGGACGGGCGACCTCAATCTCTGGATCTTCAGATCTCGTTGAGTCATCGCACCAGGGAAAACCTTCTGTGGTGGCTCCAGTCCCCGTTGGTGTCCGGGGGCAAGTCGTTTCGTCCGATCTCGTGGACGATAATCACCACGGATGCCAGCCTGTCGGGCTGGGGTGGTGTTCTGGGCGTTCTGTCCGCCCAGGGGACCTGGTCGGAGGGGGAGTCTTCCCTCCCGATCAACATTCTGGAATTGCGTGCGATAAGGCTCTGTCTTCATCGCTGGACGGACCGGCTGCAGGGCTGCCCGGTTCGGGTGCAGACGGACAATGCCACGGCGGTGGCCTACATCAACCACCAAGGGGGCACCAGGAGTGCCCGGGCGGCTCGAGAAGTGGCCGACATTCTGTCTTGGGCCGAGACTCATGTCCCGGCGATAACGGCGGTTCACATTCCGGGAGTGGAGAACTGGCAGGCGGACTATCTGAGTCGCCAGACCCTGGATCAGGGGGAATGGTCTCTCCACCCAGCTGTCTTCCAGATGTTGTGCGCGAAGTGGGGTCTTCCAGATGTGGACCTGTTCGCGTCTCGCCTCAACTACAAGGTGAAGAGGTTCGTGGCAAGGACGCGCAACCCTCGGGCGGACGCGTCGGACGCGTTAGTGGCCCCGTGGCATCAGTACAGGCTGATGTACGCGTTTCCACCGATTCAGTTGCTGTCCAGGTTCCTTCGCAGGTTACACTCGGAACGCAGCACGGTGATTCTTGTGGCACCGGACTGGCCTCGCCGGTCCTGGTACGCAGACCTCGTGAATCTGGCGGTCGACGCCCCTTGGCGTCTGCCTCTTCGAGACGATCTACTGTCTCAAGGACCGATTTACCATCCTGCTTTACAGTCGCTGGCTTTGACGGCCTGGCTGAGACCGAGGTCCTGAAGGAGAAGGGTCTCTCTCCAGAGGTCGTTCATACTTTGATCAACGCGAGGAAGTCTTCCTCGGGGAAGGTTTATTACCGTACTTGGAAGGCCTATTTTGCCTGGTGTGAGTCCAGGGGGTTTTCACCCCGCACGTACTCGGTTTCCCGTGTGCTGTCTTTCCTTCAGACGGGTGTCGATCAGCGTTTGGCGTTGGCTACGATAAAAGGTCAGGTGTCTGCGCTGGCCGTTCTGTTTCAACGTCCCTTGGCTTCCAACTCCTTGGTGGGCACTTTTATTCAGGGTGTGCGGCATCTGGTTCCTCCTAGGAGGGATCCTTTGCCCCCTTGGGACTTGAATCTCGTTCTATCCGTGTTACAACGTGCTCCTTTTGAACAGATCAGGGAGATCTCGTTGTCTATGTTGTCCAAAAAGGTCGCCTTTTTGGTGGCGATCACTTCGGCTCGCAGAGTGTCGGAACTGGCGGCTTTGTCCTGCAAGTCTCCGTACCTGGTTGTTCATTTGGATAAGGTGGTCTTGCGACCTAATCCTTCTTTTCTGCCGAAACGAGTTTCGGAATTCCATCTTAACGAGGATATTGTTTTGCCTTCGTTGTGCGCGAAGCCTAAACATCCAAAGGAGGTGAGATTGCACTCTCTGGATGTTGTTCGGGCGATAAGGGTTTACCTTAAATCGACTGAGTCTTTTCGTAGGACGGACTCCTTGTTTGTTCTTCCGGAGGGTCCTCGGAAGGGCATGGCGGCTTCGGCCTCTACCATCGCCAAATGGATCAGGCAGACCATTGAACAGGCCTATGCTTTGCAGGGGAAGGTTCCCCCTGTACCTGTGAAGGCGCACTCTACTAGATCTCTGAGTACGTCTTGGGCCTGCCGTCATGGGGCTTCTGTAGCCCAGGTGTGTAAGGCGGCGACTTGGTCGACCGTGCACACTTTCACAAAATTCTACAAAGTAGATGTTCAGGCATCGGCGGATGCTTCCTTTGGCCGCAAGGTTCTTAGTGCGGCTGTTCCATAGGGTCCCTTGTTGGGGACTCCTGGCTGTTGGGATAGTTTTTTGTATCCCCTGGTTTTTTTGTCTTTTCCTGGGTTGTTGCTCCTGTTGAGCACTTATTTTTGCTGTTGCCCAGCTGGTTTCCTTCCTTTGGTAAGGTTCCTTTCTTTGATGTGGAGACTGCGTTGCCTTTCGGCGCGGATGCGTTTCCCACCCCTCATGTTTGCACTGCTTTGGGACGTCCCCATATGTGACGAATATGAAGAGGCGGCGACTGTCGGAGGACGTAAGAGAAAACGGAATTTTTGTAAAATCTTACTTGTAAAATTCCTTTCTCTGAGTCCTCCGACAGTCGCCGCCCCCGCCCCTCTTTTGGGGTTTGAATGTATACTCTACTGCTATTCCACTAAAACTGAGATATGGTTGCAGGAAGTAGGAGGGTATTGACTGAGGGGACCACCCCTTGAGGGTGGGATATGTTAAAGCTTTATTGTTAACATATTCTGTTGCCTAGCTACTCCTTCGGAGCAAAGTCTAATACCCCATATGTGACGAATATGAAGAGGCGGCGACTGTCGGAGGACTCAGAGAAAGGAATTTTACAGGTAAGATTTTACAAAAATTCAGTTTTCCTGCAGGAAAAAGGCCCCTAAACCTTCTTTTTTCTTTTTCTTTTTTAATGCAGCTGAGCAGAAACTGCATAGTGTGTGCAGCAAAGCACAATTTTTATTTTTTTGGGTGTGTCATTAGAAGTTAATGGCACCCCTTCAGGTTTTTCTAAAAGCAGTGTGTTTATTTTTTTGTGTGCAGTTAGGCTCCATGTACACGGGACGCTGGAAATGGCCGTTTAGGAGCAGTTGGGCGTTTTTTTCAGAAGCCCCTGAACGCAGCTCCATGTTATCTTATCTGTCCATGTACACCAGGTCGTTTGCAGGCAGTTGCGTTCAGGGACTTTTTTTAGAATGCAATTATTTGCGTTCGAACGTGTGTTTCCCGGCGTTACAAACGCGTCCGAACGCGATGACCCACGTTTAGCGTTCGCGGTTTTCCATTTTAAAGGGGAATCATTTTTTTGACCTCTAGGAACGGTTCTAAATGCAAACGCCCACTAAACGCGGGTGCAAACGCGACCAAACGGACGTTTCAAACGTCCTAAAAATTCCAGCATTCAAAGGGACTTTTAACAAAGTCCCGTGTACATGGAGCCTAAGCTGCAGGTGTGTCAACGTGTGCAATTTACACACCTTCCTGCACCAGCACAGATGTGAACCTAACCTTAAGGCTCCATTCACACCTGAGCGTGTCGTTTTCAGGCTTTTTTTTGGGTGTTTTTTCTGGCATTTTTTTTTTTTTTTTTTTGCAGGTGTTTGGAGGCAGGCATTGACTTTTAACAAAAACGCTTGTAATCTCACAAAAAAAGAAGAGCATTTACTTTTTTTGAGCTTCAGGTGTTTTGCTTCAGGGTAAAAAAAACTCTCATATGGGAACGGGGGTCATTGAAATAGGATTTTGCTTGTTGTGTTTTTGATACTTCAGAGATGAGCGTTTTACAAACTGAAATACGCTCAGGTGTGAACAGGGCCTAAACTTTCAAGCCCTTGTTGGTCTAGTTCGGTTCCATCTCTTTATAAACATTGTGTACACAGCACCGATCGTTGAGCTGATGTTAACTCAGGCCTCGACAAATCCCGGGCGCCAGGTCGCATTTGCGACTAGAATTAGCGACCTGGCGCCTGGGGTGCCCTGCTTGAGCTGTCCTGTCCCTTTTGCGCCCCCCACCTCCTCTTCGAGTGCACGGACTTCCACGCCGTCCAGAAATTTAGTCCCCGGCTTTTCGGCCTTCTTCTGTGAGATGAGAAGCTAGGGGAACTGGCGCCCTCTTGTGGTGGCCGGGAGTAATGCATGTTCTCAATGCCTTTTCTTCTCCTTCCAAAGAGGAGAAGAGAGGGAAGTTTTTTAAGGCTTCATCTCTCTGTCCAGTTACCTTTGCTTAAAGGTAAGTGGACAGGGAGTGTGGTTATTATTATTAATTTATTTTTTAAATGTAAAAAAAATAATAATTTTTTCTTTTTTTTTTTTAATTATTAAAAAAAAAAATAAAAAAATGTTTTCTTTTTTTTTCTTCAATTATTAAAAAAAAAAAAATATATATATATATATATATATATATATATATATATATATATATATATATATATATATATATATATATATATATATATATATATATATATATATAAAAATATATATATATCTTTTTTTTTTTTTTTTTCCTCATCGCCGTGCCACAGCCAAAGGCCCCTTTCACACGGGCTGTCTGATCAGGTCCGCCTGTCAGTTTTTCAGGCAGACCTGATCGGACCGTTCAGTCTCCTCTATGGAGCGGTAATCTGCCGCCATCTGACCCTGCCCGCCAAAAACAGACGGATGGTGGTTCTATTTTCTATCCATCCCGTGGATCCGATCAGATGGCATCGGATGGAAAGAGACAGACAGTCTGTTTCCATCCAATTGCGCTATATAGGAGAGTGGGGTTCTAGTCGTATTTATGTGTAAATTTAGTATCAGTTTTATTAAATAAAGCTTGGTTGTTAGTTTAAAAAAAAAAAAAAACTGGCTCCTAACTTTTTTAGCTGGCTCCTAGATTTAAGGAAAATTTGTCAAGCCCTGTGTTAACTGATATCCATGTTTTTCCTGTCACTTTAAATAGTTTGCTTGTTCAGGCTGGTCCAAACTGTTTACTTCACTAAGTGCTGCACATTACTACCGTAGTTTAGTTTCCTATACTATTAAACAGTGGGTAGGGGTAGGCTGATGTCGTTGACCACAGTAGAATATTAGAACAGTTATACTATATGTAATTTTATCAGCTGTGATGGAATATGCACTGGGGCCAGAAAATAGAGCACTTTCAGACCACCTTTTGCTGTGTTAACAGCATTTCTTAGCAGTGACCCCACAAGGGTCTTGTGGTGCCAGCCAGTCAGTTTAGTGAGTTGAACTACTCCTCAAGGTTGACTGATAACGGCTCTGTTTTAAAAGTGCTGGGAATGAGCATAATGACATACCTCAGATCTGCTATCATGGTGGGCAGTTAAGCCTGGTACACACGGTACTTTTTTTCCCTTTTTTTTTTTTTTTTTTTTTCAGTGGGCTGAATGGGAATAAAACTGAGGCAATCTCTTGTACTAACACTGCAATGTTAGTACAGGAGTCTCCAGACTGAGATATTGTGTTTTGAAATCCCCCCCACCCAGAACACACTGGTCAGCACTAGCAGCCATTGGCAGAGAGCGCTGACTGGATGCCGATCGGCTGCTTTTTTTCCAGCATGCTCATTCAACGGAAGCTGGTCATAGAATCGGCTTCTGTCAATCGAGGACCTATACACACGGGCCAAATGTTGGCCAGGATCTAATGTACCAGCTGATTTTGGCGGATATCTGGCCCGGTGTATGGGGGCTTCAGACTCTTGGTTTATCAGCTCAGACAATACTTTTCTAGTCACTGGTTCTTTTAAGTAGCAAAGGCTTTGGGTGGTTTAGCGTAGGTAAAATCTGTACCCAGCGCAGTCATTTTGAAAAATGGTTCACTTTGAAAAAATGTGATGTCATTTAAACTTTTAAACTACTCAAAGTATGAGAGATGTAGAATCATTTGCTACTTACGATAAAAGGTTTAGTAGGGTACTTGTGGCACGCATGGCATTATGGAGGATTATTGCTACTTGAGGGGAAATAAATATTTGAATAAAATTCCCCATAAGATATCACTTTTTTGCCAAAAATAATTTAAACTTTCTTTTCAATGAAAAATGGAGGGAGGGGAGTGTGTACATTTCTCACCTGTGTTTTCATAATTTATTCCTTGCATGATCTATGGTGATCAGTGTTGGGGCGCATAGACAGATCCTATTCTACACATATTTCTGATTTAGTTACATTTCAGGGAATAAAAAATGTAAGATTAATTACAGGCAGATCACAAGATTTCTGGGATTGGGTGGGTGGGGCCTGGAATTGGGCGCATGGACCTACCAAAAAGCGAGTAATTACAGAGATCTTCAGATGGGGAGCTCAATTTCTGGTACACCTCTGTCCTCGGGAGTCCTGCTCTACAGCAAGTCAAATGAAGTTGTCATCGCTATAGGGGACTTACCTGGCAACTGCCCAGCAGAAAAAAGTGGCAGAAGGGGAAGGAACCAGTTTGAACTCTGCAGCTAAAGATCTCTAAATCTGGGGGTACAAGGGTAAACAAAAATGAAATCTATTGCAGCTTGAGTGTCCCTGTGCTGGCTGCATTTGTTTTAGTTTTGCAGGCAAGAAATTTGTTTAGCAAATACAGAACATGCCTGTTCATTGTGCCAGAAAAGCAGTGTCCTCAAGATTAACTGGAAGCAACAAAAGAATATGTTCTGTCTGCAAAAACAAATACACTCACCCTTGTGTAAAGAAGAAAAAGACACCTGTTTAAAGTCCAGTCTGGTTGACAGTTGCTGCTCCTTCCACAGATACTGTAATTGAGCATAGTCATCCTAGGACAAGATAAGTGAAAGGTGAAAAGGAAATAAGGCTCAAAAAGAAAACTAGTGCAGTCTCCTCATCTGAGGACTGGCAATACTTAACAATTGAAGTAGAAGTCGTCTGCAGGGACCTGTGAATTACAAAAATCTCAGTTGCAGTGCTTTGCCTGCTCATTTGCAAATATGAGTGCATTTAATATTTTTCTTGCAAATAGGTAAACTTGGCCTTTAGGTTTTGTAAAGGTGGGAGAATAACACGTTGACAGCTTTTTAACCCTTTAAATCATGGGTGTCCAACCTTTTGGCTTCTCTGGGCCACATTGAGTGTAGAGAAATTTTCTCGGGCCGCATATAAAATATAAACTATAGTTAAGGTATAAAAGTAAAAAAATGCCGCCGCGCCCTTCCCACGCTGCTGCCCCCCCCAGCACTAATTTAACACAACTAGAGGATGATCCCTTCCGAGGCAGCCTCTGCCTACAGTTAGTTGGAAGCCGCTGTGGCCGTGCCCCCGACCTGACTTCCTTCTTCCCCCATAAAAAAAAAAAAAAAATTGTCGGGGCAGTGAGTCGCATTGCCTGGGGCGCTAGGCCGCATGCGGGCCACAGGTTGGACATGCCTGCTTTAAATGTTGCAGAAATTACCTGCATTCATCACATCACATTTCATATGTATAAATTCAACACGGTCTCAGCAGCTACCAAAGATAAATGTTAAACCTACTGAATTAAGATGGTTTTGTTTCTGTAATATTTTTCTTTTACGGCATTCAAAGAGTAAAATTCTTTTGTAGACCATTTCTAATATAGGATTAGTATCTTTTCATGGTGAATCTGTAATGTGCTTATATTTCAGTCCTTACAAAATTGATGTTTTGGGGGGGAGGGGGGATGAGCTCTGGAAAACTTAATTATATTGGCTGCTTATATACCTCAGGGATTTCGATGATGACATATTTTTTTAGTCTTTAGTTTTGCCACTGACAATTTCGTGGTTCTGCGTCACTGTACCCAAATAAAATGTATGCCCCCCCCCCCCACAAGTAGAGCTTTCTTTTGGTGGTATTTGTTCACCTCTGCGGTTTTCCTCTGTGGTTTTTATTTTTTTGCGCTAAAAAAAAAAAAAAAACCCCCACCATTTGACAAAAAAAAATTTCTGCTTTAACACATAATCAATAAAAAATGGAAAAGATCAAATTTCTTCAATTTAGGCCAATACCTATTCTGCTGCATGCTCTTGGTAAAAAAAAATACTAAGTGTATATTGATTGGTTTGCACAAAAGTTATGAAGGGAAACGCAGGGAAGCGCCACCTGAGTGTATTAGTGTAAATGGTTACCTAGAAAATTACATAACACTCACAGGATAGAAGGTAAAATAGTGTCACTCTGGTCTCCTTAAAACTGCATCCACAAGCTGCTGAGGTGGAAAGGGGTCCGTAGCACATCCACGCTGGTTCCGATCAACTTCCTGGTTGCCACAGGATGTGCTTCGGACCCCTTTCCACCCCAGCAGCTTGTGGATGCAGTTTGAAGGAGACCAGAGTGACACTATTTTACCAGATAAGCTGTTTTTACCTTTTACCTTCTATCCTGTGAGTGTTATGTAATTTGCTTTTAAACCATTTAACCTAATACTATTCCCATATGGCACTTCCTGGTTTTCTCTTTCTTGCTTCATCCTACAGAGCCGGCTTTCTGTGAGGATAGCTGCCACTATTATGTTTTATTAGAGATATTTACTTTTTATATGGACTTATACACTTTATACTTTAGTTGCATTACCTATGGACTATTTTAAATGTGCCTTAATATTTACGGATGCACCTGGCACCAGTAGTTACTGTATTTTTTTTGCATAAACGTTAGTGTCTACAAACTATGGGATAGATTTATGGAATTTTAATATATTTTTTTTATTAGTAATGCCAGCGATCAGCGACTTATAACAGGACTGTGACAATACGGCCAACAAATCGGATATTAAGTGACACTTTTTGAGCATCAGTGACACTAATACAGTTATCAGTGTTTAAAATATGCACTGTCACTGTACTAATGACACTGGCAAGGAAGGGGTTCACATCAGGGGGCGATCAAAGTGTTAAATGTATGCCTAGGGAGTGCTTGCTAACACTGTGGGGGGTGCTTGTACTATGGTAAGGCAGAGATCCGTGTTGCTGATTTGTAGGAACACAGGATCTCAACCTTCCCTTCTCACAGAATGGTGATCTGCTTGTTTACATAGACAGACCGCTGTTCAACCTGTGTCCCGAACGATTGGCTCCTGCTGTGTCCAATCACGCCCACCTCAGACTCGAAGTGCAGAGTCACATAGAGGTAAGTGATTCTGCAGAGGAGACCCGCCTTGCCAACTGTGTGTATATACAGTATACAATTGGCAGGTGGTTATAGCATATATATTTTATAGCAAAAAAAGAAAATGCAGTACATCTCTGCACTACATGCACATTTCCCTATGTTTTTGTTTTCAGAACCCTGCAGGTAAAGTAGAAAAACACCTCTCTGACCTGCCAGAAATTCTCTCCTCTCCTAAACTCCTCATGTGAAATGACACTATAGAACAAAAATAGTACTCCTAACAGCCATGCTTTCAATTACCTTTCAGATTCAGCCTTCACTGAAATGTCGGACACACATTTCTATCAACACTTCTGATCATCAGTTCTCCAGGTAATTGCCTGTAGCAACAGCAACCATCCTGTGCTTTTCTAGCTCGGTCACTGCTGAGCTCCACAATAGCACAGCTAAACCTTTTTCATCTGTTAACTTCATTAGATGGCACTGATGACTGCATCTAACGTTCTGCCCAATATAATGATCGAGGAGGAGCCCTGAGAGTGACCAAAGCGCTAGCGGAAACAAGGACCACATGGGACGTTTGCTGTTGCTACAGGCAATTACCTGGAGAAATGATAAGAAATGCAGTTTGGATAACAGTGAGCACTCAATCTGATGGGTATTGTGTGTAACATGAAAGGAGATAGAATATATATATATATATATATATATTGCGATATTGAGAGACCCATCAATCCAGGCTAAAGTCAACAATTACCTTACCATTGTAGGGATGGGATGAGTTTTGCAGCAGCCTTCTTCTGATTGTATATACTGCACTGGGAGTCTGGGACAGCCAGGGTTAATGTTACTGTAGGGATGCTGGGAATGGATGGAGATCATGAAGTATTGCAGGCAGCAGCACAGCCTTCTTCTGATTGTAATTACACATACAGCCAGGGCAGGCCAGGGTTAATAATGGTATTGTAGGGAGGGATTGACACTCAGTGACAGTGTGGATTGGGCACAGTCTCGGGACCCACAGTGGTGGTAGGAGCCGGTAGAAGAACACAGCCTGACTCGACATCCGTCCAACCCACACGTTCAGTCTGCCGCCCTGCAGCTAGTTTTCTTGACCGTCACAGCGAACCAATCACGCCGTGAGTAGCGGCACAGCGAACCAATCAGGTGTGCAGGCACGCGTGATTGGTTAGCTGTACAGCTGCTCACGGCGCGCTGCTCACCGCTGAACGTGTGGGACGGATGTCGGGCTGCTACAACAATCACTGTGAGTCCCCCCCCCCGTCCCGACTTCTCCCTGCTAATGCCTATGTGCTTTAATATCGTATCTTCAGCCATGTGACTATCGCCCACGCCCACAGGACGATGGTCTATATCATATCGACTATCGTTCAGCCCTAATAAATAAAAAAAAAAAAAAAAATATATATATATATATAGACGGAACACTTTTTGTTTTTGCCTCCATTTTTCATGAGCTGAACTTAAAGGACTAATACCTTTTCTGTGTACATAAAAGACCTATTTCTCTCAAATATTGTTCATAAATCTGTCTAAATCTTTGTGAGCTCTTGTCCTTTACCGAGATAATCCATCCACCTCACAGGTGTAGCATATCAAGATGCTGACGTCTCAGGGAAGCTCATCTGCATCCAGTAGTAGGGACAGATCAGTTATAATTGCTGTGGAACCAGCACCTCAGAGGTATAAAAAGGCAGAAGGGGATTCAATCTACGGATTAATCCATACACAAAATATCATTATTAAGTTGACTTTTTATCCTTAACTTAGCAGGTAGAGCATTTCTTTACTGTCCTAAAGTAGACCTGGTGGCTTTTGTTGAAAATGCTTGACTGGTTTATGTTCCCCACTGTCTTTATTTCATTCACTGACCTGTAATAAATATGCAGATCAGGAAAGCTAGAATATGCATTTTTTTTCCAGGTCAAAGTATTGAAGTAAGTGGCTAAGCATTAGCTGTCAGACAAGTAGTATTTTTAGGAGAGATCAACATTGGCAGTTTTTTATATTTTTCTCTCAATTATTGCTTTTTTTTTTTTTTTTATTACCAACTCTTCAGGGATTTGTGGTTGCCTTTTTATAATTGCTTTTTTGCACTGAATAATGCACTTAAACAATTTTAAATGTTTTTGTTTGTTTTAGATTACAGATTACTATTGCTATTTACAGGTTGTTGGGATACATATTTGCTGCACTTATTTATGTTGTTGGCAGACAAATTCTAGAATTGTATATTTTATTGTTAACATGTTTCATTAAAATATTTACTTTATTTAAAAAGTGTTGATGTAGTTTATTTTAGTTCATAAATATATACTTGGTAAAACCATGACACCTAGTGGCAATTACACTGCACAACAAGTCATATAATTGGGGCCTATATGATGGTGCCAAATGTGACCAGGAATTTTAGGACTGCCATGAAATGGATATTAACTAGTTTTAAAAAGTTACAAAATCAGTTTCCCTTTTTTAAAGTAGAACTATAGGCAAAACTTTTTTTTCTGTTTCGTTTGACGGACACAGCTCCTGATCTTCTTAACCATTGGGTTATACTGCCCCCCTACAGGCCTATAACACTAGGCAGAAAAAAAGTCTGGCTACAGCTATGGGCAGTCCCAGGGAGTATACTCCCTCTCTCTGCTATAGGTTTTTTTTTTCCTAGTCAGGAGAAAGGACATAGTTTCTTGCTGGGATCTCAGGTCCTGGCAAAGGTTTTCTTTTTAGTGTTTTTTTTTTTTAATCCTGTTTTTTCTTTTTTTCCTGTGAGATCTACAATCAACTGCCAGACTGGGCGACTGGCTGAATAATCTAGATCCAGTGGTCACACCACTCTAGCCAGTGAGCGCTTGCAGACCTCTAACTCCGATCTAGGTCTGCTGCGACATAGCCCCTCCAGACGGGGGCTGGCCTTGGAGTTAAACACCTTGTGTGGTCAGCGTTCCTCTTGGCCGACAGCCCCCCATTTTGATGGCGAGGAGTTCTGTCTGGAGCGGTGCCTGCCTGGTTCCTAGTATGGTAAGAAGCTGTCCCCCCCCCCCCCTCTCCCCCTGGAGGGTTTTGGGGTGGACTTTGGCCCCTCCATGGGACGGTCAGACACCTGGGTTGCCCTCCTTGTTATGCATCCCCCCATCGGTCTGGTGGCCCCATCCACCCCCCTCCTTCACTGGGGATGTGGGGTGGCCTTGTCCACCGCCTGGGATGGGGGCAGGGAGCTGTGCTGGCGATGGGGGCTGGGGGAGGGGGGGGGGCGCCGCCCCCACCATCAACGTGGCAATTTCTGCGGTGGGAGCGTCTCCTTATCCCCTGGTTCTGATTCCTGGGTCATTTCATTTCCTGATCGCCGCACATGCAGTGCAGATTCTCCTGGTAGGTGCGGTTCCTGGTTTCTAGGGGGGGGGGGGTGGGTGTCTGGTGGGGTCCTTTCCCTCTCTGCTGAGGATCGATTAGGTGCTCTGTTACTGGCGACTGAGTGGTGCTGCCGGAGCGGTTAGGGTGTCCCTTAGTGTTTTACACTTTTTTGTGGGGTCCCCCTGGTGACTCATGGAGTCTTTGGAGCACATCTCCCCGCCTGATCCCCTCTCTGAGGCTGTGTGGCCCTCTGTGTTCCATGCATCCATTGATGCACGGGTGGGGGTTCTGGAGTCCTTTGTGTCCCGGGTGGAGGTGGTTTTTGGTCTCCCCTCTACCTTTGCTGAGCAGGTGGACCAGCTGGGCTGCAGTTTATCTCTGATGCCTCTTTGAATGCGTCTCCCCTAGTGGCTCGGCTCTCGGTTTCGGCAGTGGTTCTTCGGCATGTCTTTTGGCTCAAATGCTGGTCTGCAGACCAGACCTCTAAAAAGGCCTTGATTTATCTTTCCTTTCCAGGACATTGCCTGTTTGGTGCTACCCTGGATGACATCTATTAAAGGTCTCACAGGGGGGAAAAGTACCTTTTTTCTGCAGGCTGCTAAGGGCAATGACCCTCGTAAGACGTGGGCCCTCCTCCTTGGCTCATAAGACGTTTTGTCTCTCAGGGTTTACTGACAAGGAATCTGAGCCTTTCGGGGTCACTAGAGGATCCAAGTGCACTTGGTATGGCAAGTCAAGTGCAGGCTTCTCCTTTTGGTCCAGCTACAAAATCCAGTTTCGTTCTTACCTTCCGGTAACGTTCTTCCTTCCAATGTGCGACTGTCCCCGATCCGCGTACAGGCTCTTTTTGGGGCTGTGCAGGACCTTTTACGTTAAAGGGTGATGGTTCCGACTAAGGAATGTTTTCAGGGGTTTTACTCAAATCTGTCTACAGTCCCCAGGAAGGAATACAAGGTACGTCCAATTCTAGACCTGAAGGCGCTGAACTGCTTTGTGTGGGTGCAGACGTTCAGAGTCCACTCACATGGTGGTGGCAGCTTCCCTGCATCTGGGATTTTTCTTGCCTCCAACATCAAGGACGCTTACCTTCACATTCCAATAGGTGTTGATCTCCAGTGCTTCCTCCGCTTTGCGTGGGAGAGGAGCATGATCAGTTTGTGGTGTTACCCTTTGGTCTGGCCTCTGCTCTTCAGGTCTTCACAAAAGCGTTAGTCCCGGTGTTAGCTTTGTTAGGCCAACGGGGGATCGTGGTACTGGGCTATTTGGACGACCTCCTTCTGCGAGCAGAGTCTCGTACTGCTCTGGTGGAACACCTGGAAAGCATCATACGAACTCTGAGGGAGTTTGGTTGGATTCTGAATTTTCAGAAGTCTGCTGTGGTGTTCCGTCCATAAAGCTGGACTATCTGGGTCTGACTCTGGATTCGACCTTAGCCAGAGTGCCTCTTTCCTCTGGACAAATCCAGAAACTGCAAGCTGTCATTTCTCCTGCTGTCCAGCAGATGGTCATCCCTCTGGACTTGCATGCGGGTGCTGGGCCTGATGGTGTCTACCTTGGAGGCGGTTCCGTTGGCACAGTTCTATACGAAGTCCCTGCAAAGGGAGATTCTGGCTAAATGGGACAAGAATCCAGAATCTGGACAATCCGATCCTTCTGAGCTGGGGAACGAAGGAGTCCCTGATAAAGTGGCTTCCTTCTCTGCCGCTTCGGCTGGGCAAATCCTTTCTCCTCTTGTATTGGACAAAGGTCACCATGGATGGCAGCCTGTCCGGCTGGGGAGGCATCCTCTGCAAAAATTCTGCTCAGGAATTCTGGACACTGGAAGAGTCCAGACTACCAATCAACGTCTTTGAACTCTGAGTGATCCGACTGTGCCTGGAAAATTGGACAGATCGTCTTTAGGGATGTCCATTGCGCTTTTGATCGGGCAATGCCACAGGCGTGGCTTATGTTAATCACCAGGGGGGCACAAGAAGTTCCTGGCGGCTCTGGAGGTAGCCGGCATTCTAAGGTGGGCAGGAAAGTTTGTTCCAGCCCTCTCCGCCGTACACATTCCCAGGGTGGAAAACTGTCAGGTGGATTACCTCAGTCAGCAGGCGTTGGACAAGGGGATTGGTCTCTTCACCCGGAGGTGTTTCATCAGTTGTCTCCGGGGGGGGCACCCCCGAGGTGGATCTGGTGGCATCCCAGCTCAACAGAAAGGTGCAGAGGTTTGTTGCTCGCTCACTGGATCCTCTGGCAGACGCCACAGACGCGCTGGGGTCAGTATCCTCTTATTTACGCCATCCCTTTACTCAAGCTTCTGCCATGACTTCTACGCAGGATCAAGGCAGAAGGGATTCTGGTCACCTTAGTGGCCCTGAACTTCCCTCCCGGGCTTGGTATGCCGATCTGGTGCTGCTGGTCGCCGATGTTCCTTGGAAAATTCCTCTCAGGGAGGATCTGGTGTCCCAAGGACCAATCTTCCATCCTGCTCTCCAGTCGCTGGCTTTGACTACTTGGCTATTGAATGGCAGGTGCTAATGGATAGAGGTTTGTCTGAGTCAGTGATTCCAACGCTGTTAAAAGCTAGGAAATCTAGGAAGATCTGCCATTGTACGTGGAAGATGTACATTGCGTGGTGTGAGTCTGTCTTGGGGTTCTTCCTCGTTTTTTTTTTTCTGTGGCTCAGATCTTGACCTTCCTTCAATGGGGGGTTGAGCAGAAACTGGCCTTGAATACTATCAAGGGCCAGGTGTTGGCCTTAGCAGTCTTCTTTCAATGGCCCTTGGCCGCACACTCCCTGGTGCGTACTTTTCTTCAGGGAGTTCGGCACTTGGCTCCTCCATGTGGTCTCCGTTACCACCTCAATTTTGGTGTTCTCTGTCCTCCAGTAGCCTCCTTTTGAGAATCTTCGGGAGATTCCCCTGCTTACTCTGTCCCAGGAGGTGGCCTTTTTGGTGGCTATCACCTCTGCGTGCAGGATGTCGTAATTTGCGGCCTTATCCTGTCGTTTACCTTACTTGGTGGTTCACAGAGGTGGTTCTTCGCCCCTGTCCGTGGTTCCTTCCAAAGATTGTCTCGGATTTTCATTTGAATGAAGATATTGTTTTGCCTTCCCTGTGTCCCAGGCCACACAAATTGCTTTGTGTGCCTTGGATGTGGATAGAGCAATTATGGTGTACATGGCAGCTACGGAGTCTTCTTTTTTAGGAAGTCAGACTCCCTATTTGTGCTCACAGATGGGCCTCAGAAAGCATTGTCCCTTTCCTCTGTGACCATTTCCAGATGAATCAGACAGATGGTGATCCAGGCCTATTCCATCAGGGGTCAGGTTCCTTCTTCCTCTGTCAAGGTGCACTCTATTTGGGCGCTCAGGGACTCCTGGGCCGTCCGTCATCAGGCATCAGTGACGCAGGTTTGCAAGGCGGCCATCTGGTCGTAGGTGCACACTTTCACAAAGTTCTATAAAGTGGATGTGTTGACATCTGCAGATGCTCTTTTTGGCTGCAAGGTTTTGCAGGCTGCTTGATTTTTTTCAGGTGGGTGACAGTTGTTTTGGTTGAGCTCCTGTTTTGCTGGTTGGCTATAATTGGAGTTTCTTTTCGCTGTTCCCACCCCTCATGTTTAACACTGCTTTGGGACGTCCCAATTGTTAAGAAGATCAGTAGCTGTCTCGGTCAATGAACGAAAGAGAAAATGGGATTTTTGACTTGCCGTAAAATTAATTTCTCTCATCATTGACGGACACAGCACCCACCCCTCTGTGAAGTTGTAATTCTTCTGACACTGCTTGTATCATAACTGAGTACCTATAGCAGAGAGGGAGTATACCCCCTGGGACTGCCCAATGGCTTAGCCAGTAGTGATCGACCAATAGCTTTTATTTTATTGCCGATAGCGATATTTTGGTCATCGCATATCGGTATTGGCCAATAATTTCGTGCATTAAAAACACTTTTTTTTTTTTTTATTTATTTTTTTACAGGTACTCTTGTCGTGGGATCTGGGGGTCCCCAAACCCCTCCTCTGCACTAAAAGTATTCAAAACGCCAAGTTTGGCTGTTTTGAATGCTGTAATTTTGTTGAATTTGGTGCCGAGTACCCGGAAGCGATTTCATGACATCACTTCCTGGTTTTTACATGGGGACCCGATCAGAGCTGAATGCGGCTTTGATCGGGTTTTCTCTTTGGTGGCTGTGCAGGCTGGTTGTCTGGGTCTCCCGGTGGGACGGGAGACCTGGGCGAGCCGCGGAAGGCGGCGGCGGGGGTTGTCATTACAAGACAGCTGACCATTGACTATGGACGCCGGTACCAGGGTGATACCTCTAGCTGCAGCCATCACTCCGGTACAGCACTTTCCCAAAATATCTGCAATATCAGTAACCTCAGGGGCCTAATCCAATATAGCGGAGAAAGTGCATATCGGCCCCTGATATATCGGCTTTGCTGATAATCGGCCGATCCCTAGTGACCAAGACACTTTTCTTCTGCCTTGTGTCCTACTCCCGTAACGGGCAGTATAACCCAATGGATAAGAAGATCCGGAGCTGTGTCCGTCAAAGAAACATCGGATAAATGGATTTTACGGTAAGTCAAAAATCCAATTTTATTTGTTTTTTCAGTTTGAATTTTTTTTTTTGCCATCTGTTTTCCATTGCAGAGATTTCCCTTCACTTCCTGTCCCATAGCCAAACATGAAGTAAGAGGAAATCTCTGCAAATTAGGGGGAATTCCTTGGGGACCCCCAGGTCTTCCCCATTGGAAAATTTCCCTTCTATTACTTTTCTGGGGATAACCCTTAAGTTGGGATTTTCTTTTACTTTAATTTTCAATGATAATGGTAAAAAGAACAAATAGAGAGGGTAAATCTTCCTAGTTGGGGCACAGATTGCAATAAAAACTGACGTTTTCTAATCCCTGTGCACTCTTTGCCAGACTAAAAAAAAAAAAAAGTTTTGCCTTTTTAGTTTTATAGGAATTTTTTTTAACCAGGATTGCTCTTTATTAAACGCATAAGTGGTACAGAAAACTGACATCAAAAAATGATGCACAGAAGCAATGTATCAAACACCATAAGGCAGGGGCTAAAAATAATTTTACTTTTTTTGTATAAAACTTCTGATTTTCAAAAAAACATTACATGGTATATGTATGATGCCGTGATTGCAAAACATGCTGTGCTTTGTAATTAAAAAAAAAAAAAAAAAAAAAAGTTAAGCGCTAACTTCATGTTTTTGGTTTATTACACGGCTTAGGACATTGCCATCTTAAGACAGCAGCTGCTATCTTTTTTTTTTTTTTAAGAGCATCTTGAGCTTGACATTTAAATTTGAAACATTTTTGCACCAATTTTCAAAAGAACCTTGTTTAAAAAATAAATAAATCAAAAAGCAATTATAGATTAATTATTTAGGAAAAACACTGTTAATTCCCTGTAAATAGTAATTGCAATACATAATTCTGAACCAATAGTAGCGGTTTTGAATTAAGTGAGTCCATGAAGTGTGTGGCCTCATTTTTATTTGGGTCCTGCAGAAAGAAAAAAAAATATGTAATTCTGTGATAACTGAGCGATCAGTGGTATTTGATCGCTTGGTTCTCAGCCTTAGAAACGGGCAACTGATGCTGCTTCCCACAAGGCAAGTATGATTTACTTAAAAAATAAAAAAATACTTTTAAATTAAAAGCAAGTATTTTAACATGTCGATTCTCTGATATAATTTACATTGTGCTGATGACCTATACATATTTCTAATAATTGAGATTAACTCCCTTTTTAACTGGACAAATGTGACTTCCTCAAAATAAACAATCCAAGTCAAAGTACTGAAATCCGCTGACATCAGGTAAGCTTGTAATCACTTAGGCGCGGTTCACATATATGTGCTTCAAAAGTCCGTCGTCTGTTTTTGAAAAGTTCTGTGCCATTTTAGGACCAGTTCAGGTGCAAGTTTAAGTTTGCACCTGAATCTGTGAACAAAGCTGCAAACTGCAGCCGGATATGTGGGATCCTAGCTTTATAGAGGTGGTTTGTAGAGCTGGACAGGGAATCCTACCTTTTAAGTAATACTAAACAGAGAAGTGGTAATTGCCATTCATTCACATCCTATATATCGTGCCACTGTATTTTTTTTTTTTCCTTTTAATCCTCGAAGTACTGTATTTCTGCAGTGCTGTTGTGTGGTCACATGATCTTTCCCGGCTCTTTGGTATCTGCAGAGAAAGATCTTTGGAAGGGGCTTCTATTACTTTGCTGATGTATGTCCTCTCTAGTGTGAGTCTGTCTCTGGCCAGCCCTTTCAGAAGAGCAATTTTATATTGGATTATAAATATCAACTGTTTTACAGCTTCTTATAAATCTTTATTGAACATCAGATGTGTTTGTTTTATTTTTTTGTGCATTATTATGGTGTAGGCAGAGTTGGATCAGATTTCGTTTTGATCAGATGGCATCTGCATCCAAGGTTCATTTTTTACTTTACAGGTATTAGCAATTACATTTTGTTACATTCCATACACAATTACTAATGTTTAATATTGTTACATTAAAACCTGAGCTTTTTTGTTGTTATTCTCTTACTAAGTGTAATCAACAGGCATTCTATATCCTGCCATCATAGTGTTTAGCAATAGGAGGAGGAGGGAGGAGAGTATAATTCACCCCTGTGTATATGCCCACATCAGTGACTATAGTCATGTGGGCTGCACAGATAAGAAAAGGGAGGAAATGAAGAGCTTAGAAGGGAAATAAAATATGAACATGCTCAGTAGAGGGCAGCAGCTGCTCTACACAATCTCAGCTTGCAGTGGGGACCCAGATAAGATTGAAGGGACAGCTGAAGGCAGGACAAACCAGGTATATTTCACTTTACTAGGGCTGAAACAACTAATCAATCATTCGACATCTAATCAATTATGAAAATAGCTGTCAACTATTTTCATAATCGATATATATATTGTTGGTTATCGATATATTGTTGGTTAGCCGATTAGTTGGCCTGCATACAGAATGCATTATTTGTTTACATATCCGGAAATACAGTGCAGCACACACCCAGCTCAGAACACCCCTCCATACATGTCAGTATACACAGTGGAGTACACATACAACTCAGTACTTCCCCCCACACATGTCAGTATACACAGTGCAGCACACATACAGCTCAGTACCCCCCCCCCCCCCCCCAAATACATGTCAGTGTACACAGTGCAGCACACATACAGCTCACTACACCCTCCATACAGGTCGGTATACATAGTGCAGTACACATACAGCTCAGTACACCCTCCGTACATGTCAGTATACACAGTGCAGCACATGTACAGCTCAGTACACCCTCCGTACATGTCAGTATACACAGTGCAGCACACATACACACAGCTCAGTATACCCTCTGTACATGTCGGTAAGCTTGTGAATGTGTGAGGAGCAAAGCCTTATGGGATATGTAGCCCCATACCTTGCTATAGGGGCACTCCTAAGACAGGAGGAGCAAGAAGTGGCGTCAGGGCACCTCAGAACAGGAAGTACGAGTGCTGATACTTTTTTTTTTTTCTCAAGTACTCCCCGATATCCATTACCGATACCTATTTTTATTGTCGTTACAGTTTTTTAGACTAGTGAAAAATTATTAGTTTCTTTACAATTATGAGGAACAGTTTTTCTGTGGCTTTGAAATTGCGTTCAGCATGATTTCAAAGCTGCAGATCAGTGCAATTTTGATCTCTAAATTCTTTGCGACTTCATTTAACAGAACTCAATGCAAGTTGGGATCTGAGCACAGGTATAATATTTTTTCTGTTGTAACGCAGGTCAGTGACCAGACCTGAACCTAGTTGCTCTCCCCCACCTTGGGTCTTTATGCCCCATGTTGGCATGGTGTCCACCGTAGCATTTGCAGTGGCAGTAGGACTGGCCATAAGAGGGAATACTTTGATGCAGTTGGTCAGCTTAAACATGTATTGCAATGTATGTGAACTAAATATCCCTGTTTTTCATTGCATAGTTTTCTGGAAATGGGCATAAAGCCATGTGCCGAGGGTCCATCCAGAAATTGCATTGTTAATATGTGGTCACACCCCTTTACACATGTACAAGCTATTGAGATTTGACCACAGGTATATATTTTCTTATCATATAGCTGGTTATTTGTATTTACCACTGCATAGAGCTATTCAAGAATAAATTGTCATAATTTTTTTTTTTAATCTTAACTATATTCTACGCCACACTTTTGAGTTTTTTTTTTATTTTATCAGATTAATCAAAACAATAATCGGGCAACTAATCGATTTGTGAAAATAGTTGCAGCCCTACACTCTACACAAAAAGAAAAAAATGCT
Source organism: Pelophylax lessonae (assembly GCF_965119305.1). Lineage (NCBI taxonomy): Eukaryota > Metazoa > Chordata > Amphibia > Anura > Ranidae > Pelophylax > Pelophylax lessonae. The sequence continues at coordinate 619,048,354 of NC_138769.1, forward strand.
TTAGTGCCTAAGTCTGTTAAAGTGGTTAAGGCACTGTATTCAGTTCATACAATCCTCTCGGTTTAATAATGTAAGGTGCCCCAGTGTCTGTGCTTTGTGTACAAAAAAAAATGCAGCTATATACCTGATTTCAGAGGGGCGCTCAGCTGACTGGCAGCATCTCTCCTCTTTTGGCCTGATGGCTGCAGCGTTCGGGGCCGAGAATCGCCCACTGACGTGAGTCAAGAGGAGAGAGGTGGCCTGCCACATTGAGCGCCAGGCAGCGCTCTGAAATCAGGTATATAGCAGCATATTTTTAAAAGGCACATTCACAGGAGTAGCTTACATTATTATACAGAGGATAGTGTGAAAATATAACTGTAATTTCAGCAGAAGGAGGGGAGGGGGCGTGCACTGACACAGAGCTAACAGGCAGGGAGGGGAGGGGGAGACGAGGACAGTTAGGACAGGAGAGCTGGGGGTGACGGAGCCACGTAAACTGACCACAGTGTCAGGGCTCAGCAGCCATGATAAATCGTGGTTAGTTTACAGGGGGGAGGGCAGAATCTCCAGGTGAAAAGACATACAGCCTAAACAAGAAAACGAATGCAGTCACAACATCTGACTGGTAACCTGCAATATATTACTTTTTTGTTTTGGTTTATATATGCTTTACAACAGTAAATCAATTATGAGAGAAAATGGCATTGTTGTCCTTCTGAAAATGATAGTTACTGCGTGGTTGCTGGCGCCAGTATTTCCCGAATTATTGACTTAAAGCTGAACTCCAGGGTAAGCAAATAATGTTTAAATACTTGGAAGGCTTGTGTACTCTAACTTGAATCTGGGTGTACTTGTTTGTATTTTTTTACAGATTTGTACAGAAATCCAGTGTGAAATGTTTCCTCTGCAGGAGCTTCCAGTAATGAAGACCAGTCTCTGCTGCTCTCTCCTTGTGCAGGGTGACTGGTCTTGCCTTTGTCCCCCCTGTAGTTTCTGCAGGCAGCTTGTAATGGGTGGGGCCTGCTGGGCCCATCCCACAAATTTAAAGCAGAATTAGGTCACTGCTTCTTTTCCAAAGGTATTATCTGGCTTTGAAAAGGCATTTGATACCCACAGAGGGAATTTATATCCTTTGTGGTTATTAAAGCACATATTTTGAAAAGCTTTTTGTACCCGAAACTCCACTTTAAAACAGGTTCCGGTTAACTTGCTTGGTTTTGAAGCCATTGGAATAGCATGACAAGTCAAGTTTTAGGATGCGTTTATTTTTAGGATGATTTTAGCAATTGTCTACATACATCTATTCTTGAAAAATGTCATTAACGCTGAACGAGAGGCAAATATGAAAATAGAATGAATGCAGCTCTTTATTCATTAACCACTTAACCTCCGAAAGATTTCCCCCCTCTTCCTGACCAGGCCTTTTTTTTGTAATACGGCACTTCGATACTTTAACTGACAATTGTGCGGTTGTGCGACGATGTAGCCAAATAAAATTTATGTCCTTTCCCCCCCCCCACAAATAGATCTTTCTTTTGGTGGTATTTGATCACCTCTGCCGTTTTTATTTTTTGCTCCTATAAACAAAAGAATGACACTTACAATATATATATATATATATATATATATATATATATATATATATATATATATATATACATATTTTACTTTCTGCTATAAACCTATAATATATAAAACATATACAAAAAAAGAAAAAAAATAATTTCTTCATCAATTTAGGCCAGTATGTATTCTGCTACATATTTTTGATTTAAAAAAATCCCAATAGGCGTATATTGATTGGTTTGCGCAAAAGTTAAGGGGCTATTAACTAGGATAGATTTTTATTAATTTTTTTTTTAGTAGTAATGGCGGTGATCAGCAACTTATAGCAGGACTGCGATATTGCAGAGGACAAATTGGACACTAACACTTGTGACACTTTTTTTTTTTTTTTTTTCTTTTTGGGGACCAGTGACATTATTACAGTGATTAGTGCTAAAAATGTGCACTGTCACTGTACTAATGACACTGGCTGGGAAGGGGTTAACATCAGGGGCGATCAAAGCATCAATTGTGTGGCTAGCTGGTATTTTTTTTTACTGTGAGGGAAGCGCTTTTAGGTGTCCTTTTATGAAACGGAGATGAGCAGTGATCCTGCTGATCGCAGCTAATTTCCGCTCATTCTCAGTTTATGAAACAGAAATGATCAGCGGAGAACATGTTCTTCGCTGATCATCTCTTCACACAGGAATCTATCATTGCCTGACACAGAAACAGCCAGGTTATGAAGCTGCGATCTCAGCACTTCACTGGCGATCTGTGCCAGAATTCACACTCCCGGATTCACCAGCCTGGAGCTTGTGAATCGGGGAGTGAAGACCAAATCAGGGAGAACTGAGGGGGAAGAAGGAAGATTATGGACTTCCTTCTTCCTCGTTCAGACCCCCCAACACAGTAATCATGTCCCCCTGCCATATTTATGTGTGTGTATATATACATATATATATATATATATATATATATGTGTGTGTGTGTGTGTGTATATATATATATATATATATATATATATATATATATATATATATACACACATTAAATATATAAAATATATTCAGTGTGTGTATGTATATGTGTGTATATATATATATATATATATATATATATATATATATACATACATACATACATACATACATACATACAATGTGTGTAAGGGGACTATTATACTCAGCATGTATGTTATGTACTCAGCAGTGATAATCTATCACTACTTGTTAAAGAGCGCCAGTGATTTTCATAGTACGGTAATCTCACTTTGGCTCACGATATTACAGGCGCTCCCATTCACTTCTACACAGATCTCGGCAGTTCTCCGAGAAAACACTTCTCCTCTGATCACCTGGGGAGAACTGAAGTTCTCCGCTTCATAAAAAGGGTGCCAGAGGAGATAATTTTCCCCGGAGAACTGCAGAGAAGCGAACAGAGAAAAAAATTCACCCTTTCATAAACGTACACCTTAGTAGAGGAAGGCATAGATCCTTGTCCCTGCTTTACAGGATCCATGCTTTCCTTACTGTCAGAACCTTACCTTTGTATGGAACGAACAGCGGGTGCTGGCAGACACTGGGTCCATGGGACCCGTTGATCAGCTCCCGCTGTGTAGAATTACAGCGGAAGCGAGGCGGTGGGCACTCATGCCAGATACCCGGAAGTGCAGGATCACATAGTAAAACTGCTATAGGGTGGTCGGCAAGTTGTTAATACACTATTAGTATACTTTAAATGTAAGGAGTGTATGTACCTGGTGCCCGCTTCTTGCAGTCCCTGTATAGCAGAGCTCAGCCTGAGAGCAGGAGAAATAGCACAAGGAGGATGCTGACAGGAGGAAAGAGTAAAGTGACAGACATAAGCGCGAGATCACTTTTGATTAGGGCAGTGTTTTGGCGGGAAGGGCCCAGGGGTGTAAGAATCTTAGAGTTGGGCCACTGAGAGCTGCAGTCTGGCTCTCCTATTTGATAACACCACACAGTACTTTAAAAGGGAACTTCACTCTCCCAATCAACATGGATTATTTTTTAATCCTTATGCTGCTAGCATTAGTAAATAGATATGAAAGTGTATCATATTGTTTTAAACCTGTTTTTTTTTTTTTTTTTTTTTTTTTACATTTCTTCGGTTACATCTTGGTTTCCAGGCCTGGGAGTCTTGAGGGGAGGAGGGGCTTTCTATGCTAATCACACCCTCCTGCCTGCATGGCTGAGCTAAGGGCAGATGGATTCCAGAAAGTAAATGAAAACGCCCCTAGCGTTTCTAGCTGCGGCCATCTTGAGGCATTCATGTAGCAATGAAATTTCTAAGCAAAACATGAAGACATGGGTGGATGGGGGTGTTTTTGCTTTGAATATTAATAAATGAAATAGTGTTTTTGGTTTGTGGTTCTCAGTTCCAGTGTAAGTTCCCCTTTAATCCGTTCTGTAGCATGTAGCGGTGTTGACAAAAAAAACTAAAAAATAAAAAAAATATTTATAACTTTACTTCCAACTTGGCTGTGTTAAAAAAAAAAATGAAGTTCAATTGGGATTTGAGTACACTGCCAAAATCAGTGTATTGTATTGCACATACATTAGAATTATCAATGTATATTACCTAGCAGCCACTTTTTTTTTTCTTTTTTTTATGCTAAAAATATACCTATTGGTAAAATAAAACCTTAACCAGTCATCGATTTTAATTCTGTCAGGGCATCCTAAACCTCTCCTCTCATATGTACAAGTTCTATAGTAGAAATTGTTTATAAAGGGATGAAAAAAAAAAAAGAATGGATTAGTTATCCATAGAAGCAGATTTCCTAGCAGACAGTCTTTTTTTTCTTTTGTTTCATAGGAGAACAGGTTTATTTCTTAGGCTCGGTTTCCACTAGTGCGACTTGCGGTGCGACTTGACACGTCAAGTCGCACAGCAAGTCAAAAGCCATTGTTTTCAATGGGGCCCTTTTTCACTGTCGCGGCTTCAGTTGCGGCGACTTCAAAAGTAGTTCGTGCACTACTTTTGAGCCGTCTTCAGTGCGACTTCCCTCTATATATGAGGGACAAGTCTCACTGAAGCCGCAGTTTACTTTCGCTACGAAGTCGTGCTAGAAGTAGCACGACTTCGTAGCCGCACTAGTGGAAACCTAGCCTTAGTAGGAAGGTCTCTTGAAACCTGTTGTGAAGTAGTTTCTTGGATAAAATATTAAGACCTGTAATTTGCTGCAGTTAGGACCAGATTAATTTTCATAAATTTTCCACAATGAGTACTTCATAACCTGTCTGAGTTCATTGCTGCAGTTTTAGTTTTAGTACCACTTATACTCCTATATACTTGCATTACATGTTTCTGATTTACAGTAAAGTATTTAATTCATTAATTATTTTCACTGGTCTGTTTTATTTAGAAACATGGAAAGCTAACCAGCTGCACAGGATGCAAAGCTCAATGTAGAATCTTTGATATGACTCAGTGTATTGGAATAAATGGACATATGGAGCCATATTGTTCAACAACGTGCATGAACAATCACAAGGCAAAATTTGCAAAGCCGCCACCACCACCACCCCCTCCCCCTCCTCCACCTCCAGTTCAGACTCTCCTTCCCACTCCAAGTAAGTGTATGACTTTGTCCTGCGGGATATATAGGCACTGTATTCTTGCCAGTTGTAATTTCTTTCTATGTGTGGGTAACTGTGGGTGGTTTACAGTTTAGATTTGTAGTAAAAGGCCCACTTCAGTCCACCAAGTATCTCACTGTAGTATTATGATTTAATTTCACCAGTAAGTTAAGGCCTGGTTCACACACATGCAATGCGGGAACCCTGCGAATCCACTACGGGTCCCTGCATCGCAATCAACTCGCAGACAGTTAACACTGCCATATCCGAATCGTGGGGGCTGTCAATACCAAGTTGACACCCCCAGATCAGTTCACATATCGCAGTGCGAACTGTCAGTTCGGACATGAATCAGATCGCATAGGTGTGAACACCGATGCAATCCAATTCTGCTGCAGGCCAAAAAAAGGGTGCTGTGCGACTTTGGTTCGAATGCGATGCAAATTCAGCCATATGGCTGAATTCGCAACACACAGACATCACATGTGATTTTTAGAGTATTGCGCTTCAAATCACATGCGATGTCTGACATCGCATGTGTGTGATCGGGGACAAAAGTATAACTAAAGGCAAAACTTACATTTTTTTTAGTCTTGGACATCGAAGAGATGGATTAGAACACCTATACGTTTTTATTGCTGTCTGTACCCCCTTTAGAGAGATAAAGTAAAAGAAAATACCAAATTTTGGGTTGACCTCAGAATGCTAAGGGGGGGGGGTTTCTCTCTTACTTCCTGTTTGACTGTGGGACAGGAAGTAAAGGGAAAACTCCCTAATGGGACACAGATGGCAATAAAATAAACTGATAGTTTTTATAACCCTCCCTTACTCAATCCAAAATAAAAACTTTTGCTCATAGTTCTACATTAGAGTGGTAGTAAACCACAGCAAAAAATAAAAAATTAAGTCATTATGTGCTTTTATGCACCGCATACTAGCGCATTGACACCTGAAAACAGCTCTCCAGAGGCACGCTGTAACCAGTGTTAATTTTGGCAGCAAATTTCAATTTAGATTTAGTCTTAGGACTAAAATGGCATTTTAGTTTTAGTCCCATTTTAGTCTTCTGCAAGTGTTTTAGTCGTATTTAGTCGACTAAAACTCCAGTACATTTTAGTTGACTAAAACGTCCTACATTTTACAACTCATTTTAGTCATCTATAATCGAATGGGTGTAGTTCAATTGTAATTTGTAATGCATTATTTAAGCATTTCTCTAAAATTTCCAAACTCATTATATACTACTGCTGGTCCTGGAGTGAAAAATCTAATATGTTATTATTTATGGTATTAAGCTTTGAGCATGCACCAATTTTGGCAGCAAATTTCAATTTAGTTTTAGTTATAGTCTTTTGACTAAAATGCCATTTTAGTTTTAGTCGTATTTTAGTCATCTGAATTGTTTTAGTTTTAGTCATATTTTAGTCGACTAAAATTGTGTTAATTTAGTAGACTAAAACGTTTTCGTCGGTTTTAGTCGACGAAATTAACACTGGCTGTAACCTCTGTAGGCACTTCCATCCAAACCCTGTCTTCCAAGCTCGTAGGCTTTGGCTGTATGAATGGTTGAGCCGCAATGACGTCACCCCTGCATGCACGCGCGCTGGAGTCACTGTTTACTGCCCAGGGCTCTGAAAGCATGGCAGCAGTATGCCGTTCCTTTAGAGTGCATACGCCTCTGACCTCACCGACTGCTTCTAAAGTAAATTTCTCCTAAATGTTTAGGACATATTTACTTTACTTATAGGTAAACCTTATTCTAGGCTTTATTTAAAGAAAAAAAATCAACCAGGGTAGTTTAACTCCTAACTTTAATATGAAATCTTACCTACCATTTCTGGTAAAATTCGCAAGCTTACCTAGAAAAGGAAGAGGAATCCTTTTTTTTTTTTTCCTGGTAACCAGTATATTTTAATCAATAATTCCAATAGCAGCCAGGCCAAAAAGGTCTCTTATGTGGCCTGTTTTTCAAATGATATAAAGCATATAACCTTTTTCTTTCTGTTTTTAAAATGTTGGTGTTTTACATGAAGACTTGTAGATTTCCTTCCAGTTGCCTGTATATTCTGAGATCACATTAATTATAGTATTTATTCAATCTTTGTATTACTAAATTGGCTGTCTGTTCACTTACATACAGAAGAATAATCATCCTCGACTTTTGAACAGTAACATGTGAAATGTTAATAGCCTTTAATTTTGTTTCCCCCTCCAGCTCCGGGAATAATTTGTCATTTTTGTAAAAGGAACTCCTTACCTCAGTATCAAGCCACAATGCCTGATGGAAAACTCTACAATTTTTGTACCTCTGAATGTGTAGCCAAGTTCCAGGTTTGTCTTTACATTTTGCTATACATACCACCAGCTATTAAGGAGGGAATCTATTTTGTGTACAGGTATGCTTTGTAGCCATTCTATAATTATGTCTGTCCTTCAAGGGAAACAAATATCAGAGCCAAAAAGCATAAGTGACATGAGTGAGGAAGAGCAACAAAGAGCTAATGGCTTCTATGCATAGGTACTGTTTGGATCTCAAATGCAATGGCATGGATCACTTTAATGATGAATTTGGTTTCATTAGCCCTCCTGCCCATTTCTATGTGGCTGATCGCCATTTCATTCATGTCTGCTCTCTGATTCACCCACTTCCAGAATTGCTCTTTGATGAATGGGCACATGTTTGCTAGTTTAATGGTTTTTGGCAACAAATCCAAAGGAAGTACAAGGGCGTCTGTTGGTATCATTAAGAAAATGCTAGCTACTTGGCTGTGTCTGACTTGAAGTGGACCTGAACTGAAACCGTGAAGATTTGTTATATGGAATGTCTGTAAGTGTTAATTGCATATGTTATACCCAGAAGGAATCTACCATTTGTCTTATTCGCCTCTGAAACACAACAGCACACTTCCTGTGCCTAGGCACTCCTATGGCTACAGATTCTTACCTGCAGAGTGATATCCTCTGAGACACTCACTTCTAGCCTCACAAGATTTACAGTGTGATCTGGTGGTATTACTACTGTGCTTCTCACTGCTCTCTTTTCTGGAGAGTAAGCTGTACTTGGGGACCCTAAAGTGCAGGGATTTCCCTGGTTATGTTTAATTTATTCTGGATCTCTGTTCTTCCTCTACCACTGCATGTTGATCATTACCCCACTGGTTATCAGATCAGCAGTCATCAGGAGGGAAGTAAAGCTCTTCTCAATGAAGAGGATTTCCTTCACACAGTGAAGAGAGAATGGTTAGTAATGGAGAAAAGACTAACTGTAAGGAAACCACAGCAACACTGGTGATTTATTTATTTTTTACCCACAGTTATGAGTTCAGGTTCACTTTAAAGGGTTTTAAACCCCTAACAATGAACTTCTCCTATTTTGGCCCCTTTTGATGTTTTATACATATTTAAAGATGTGTGTGTTCCAGAACGCTTGTCAGCTGATAAATTCTGCACACTTTGTAGTTTGCTTGTGTTACCCACCTAAATTACATTGTTGCTAGCTATCTCTCTGCACTGCACCCCCCTGCCCTTTAAAATGGCTAAGAATGAGGGTGCTGTAATTGTCCTAAGCTGGCAATGCCACTCATTCTTGGAGTATTGTGCGTAAGCTTGGTTATTCTTGGACAGAAAATGTTACTGGCTGGATCACGAGGTGAAAATAAAGGCGAAAAGCTCATAAATGAAAATCAATGTAGCTACTGCATCTGAGGATTAGTGAACTGCAATTACATTTTTGCTCTTGGTTTAAGTCGCATACCTAGAACAGGCATGTTCTAAATGAGCAGCAGAAAGTGTCAGAATTTCTATGCAGATTACAGGCTAGCATTAAATGAAAACTTCAGGATGACTGCAAGGGAACTAACCTTTTTCAAATAGAGAATTCAGCAATAGCATCCCTGTAAACTAGTCTTGTCCTATTGTATTCCAATTCTTCAGTTGCAATGCACAGATACACCTGTGGAGTGTGCTGTTGTGGGTGAAATCTAAGAATGTCAGAAAACATTCTGAGCATGATAGAATTTTATGTAAGGGTTTTGATGCCTGTATCCCTTGAGCAGTTTTTCTGCACTCTAATCAAATATGTATGACTTGGGGAAAGTCTTCTATTGAAAACAGTTGATAATTACTGAAATTAGACGATGAGTTCATCTTCATGTCACTAAAAAAAGCTTAAAAGTTCCCCCCTTTTCTGGAACAGTCCTAAGCCACAGCGATCCCTGGCTGTAACCTAAATCATAGCTGGCCTTTTATCTGTCTCTTTTCCTGTTTGTCAGTTGCTATTTCTGTTTAGCTTGGACCAGCTTTGTTGTGATCAAAGTTAGTAAATGTTTTTTTCAGCTATTACTCTTATTTGTTTTCCAGACTCTCAGCATCCAGTCTTCTACAAATGGCCAGCATGTCAGCAGCGATCTTCAGTTGAAATGCAATTACTGTAAAAACATGTTTTCTACTAAGCCTGTAACCCTGGATTGGGAGGTAAAACGCAATATTATCACCATAATATGGCATATTTGCTTTGCTTTGGTCTTAAATGTTGTATTAGTGTTTTGTATGAGTGTAGCACTGGCTGTGCGTTTCTGTCAAGCTGCAATTCAACCCCAGTGGTTAGAAACCCTTTTTTTTGTTTTGTGTAAAAACAAAATATATATAATATATATAATATCATTTTTTAAATGACGGGTATCCCCGTTCGATTTAAACTGCGCTCCAGTTCTGGGGAAAGTATATTTTAGAATTTCTTATCGCTTTCTATCCTAACGACAGTTACCAGGACAAATAAAGAGGGCGATTCTCCCTAGCGGGGACACTCGCACCATTAAAAACCGGAGGGAGGTTCTAACCCTTTCCCACTTAAGCCACAACTAGCAATGAATATTTTGGCCATAGATACGCCTTAAGTCTTAAATGAATATTTAACAAAACTACTGTAAGTACCCAAAATTGATTGATTGGGTGTCAGCCCCTTGCAATCTGTTATTTAGAACATTGGGAGGCGGGAGATAAAGGGGCAGCACTAGCGACTTATTAGTTGTACTGCATGTTATTAGGGATGCACCGATCCGGCTTTTTTAGAGCCGATACCGATATCTGCCGAGGTGAAATCGCTGATACCGTTACAAAACCGATCCAGAGCTACACACAAAGCAAGCGGCTGCAAAGCCGCTGCTTCATGTGTGCGGCTCCTCCATTCACAGGCGGAGTGCATCTGATATCACTCCGCCTGTGAGCCGGACCTATACAGAAAGTAGCGGCTCCCATCCCATACTAGTACTGCACCTAGTAAGGGATGGCTGAGCTGTTACTCAGCAAAAACCGGATCGGCCCGCGGGACGGCTGAACTTTACCGATCTCCGGTCCAGCTATTTTGTCCGGATCAGGGCCGATTTTCTGATCCGAATATCGGATCGGTGCATCCCTAGTTATTATGCCGACAAGGAATGTGTGGACAGGAAGAGGGCAAATGGATGAACTCTGCCTACTGCTCTTTCACTGTCCAGTCACAAGCTGTGCTCAGGGAGATTTCTGGGACTGTATTGCCTAACTGCTCCAGAAGAAGTCTGGATTCCATTTTGGCTTCATTGTCTGCCAGAGATTTGTAAAGGAATTTGCTGGATAAAAAAGCAAATCCTTTTTTAGGTTAAAGGGCATCTACAGAATCTCACAAAAGTGAGTACGCCCCTCACATGTTTGTAAATATTTTATTATATCTTTTCATGTGACAACACTGAAGAAATGACACTTTGTTACAATGTAAAGTAGTGAGTGTACAACTTGTATAACAGTGTAAATTTGCTTTCCCCTCAAAATAACTCAACACACAGCCATTAATGTCTAAACTGCTGGCAACAAAAGTGAGTACACCCCCTAAGTCAAAATGTCCAAATTGGCCCAAAGTGTCAATATGTTGTGTGACCACCATTATTTTCCAGCACTGCCTTAACCCTCTTGGGCCTGGAATTCACCAGAGCTTCACAGGCTGCCACTTGAATTCTCTTCCACTTCTCCATGATGACATCACAGAGCTGGTGGATGTTGGAGACCTTGCGGTCCTCCACCTTCCATTTGAAGATGCTCAATAGGGTTTAGGTCTGGAGACATGCTTGGCTAGTCTATTACCTTTATCCTCAGCTTCTTTAGCAAGGCAGTGGTTGTCTTGGAGGTGTGTTTGGGGTCGTTATCGTGTTGGAATACTGCCCTGCAGCCCAGTCTCCGAAGGGAGGGGGATCATGCTCTGCTTCAGTATGTCACAGTACATGTTGCCATTCATGGTTCCCTCAATGAATTGTATCTCCACAGTGCCGGCAGCACTCATGCAGCCCCAGACCATGACACTCCTACCATCAAGCTTGACTGTAGGCAAGAAACACTTGTCTTTGTGCTTCTCACCCGGTTGCTACCACACACGCTTGACACCATCTGAACCAAATAAGTTTATCTTGGTCTCATCAGACCACAGGACATGGTTCCAGTAATCCATGTCCTTACTCTGCTGGTCATCCGCAAACTGTTTGCGGGCTTTCTTGTGCATCATCTTTAAAAGAGGCTTCCTTCTGGAATGACCGCCATGCAGACCAATTTGATGCAGTGTGTGGCGTATGGTCTGAGCACGGACAGGCTGACCCCCTACCCCTTCAACCTCTGCAGCAATGCTGGCATATGAAGATGACGCTGAGCACATGCGCTCAACTTCCTTGGTCAACCATGAAGAGCCCTGATCTGAGTGGAACCTGTCCTGTTAAACCGCTGTATGGTCCTGGCCACCGTGCTGCAGCTCAGTTTCAGGGTCTTGGCAATATTCTTTTAGCCTAGGCCATCTTTGTGTAGAGCTAAAATTATTTTTTTCAGATCCTCAGAGTTCTTTGCCATGAGGTGCCATGTTGAACTTCCAGTGACAAGTATGAGAGAGTGAGAGCGATAACACCAAATTTAACACCCCTGCTACCCATTCACACCTGAGACCTTGTAACACTAACGAGTCCCATGACATCAGGGAGGAAAAATGGCTAATTGGGCCCAATTTAGACATTTTCACTTAGGGGGGTGTACTCATGTTTGTTGCCAGCAGTTTAGACATTAATGGCTGTGTGTTGGGTTATTTTGAGGGGACAGCAAATTTACACTGTTATACAAGCTGTACACTCACTACTTTACATTGAAGCAAAGTGTCATTTCTTCAGTGTTGTCACATAAAAACATATAAAATATTTACAAAAATGTGAAGGGTGTACTCACTTTTGTGAGATACTGTATATTTTAGCTGTGTATTTATGGTTTTCCTGGAGGGTGTGAACATTCTCTGCTGCTTGTGATGCTACAAAGCGTATAATATGGGAGCTTTGAGTATTTAGGGTCCATATACACCAACGGGTTTTTGCTACAATGCACGTGAAGTAGTTTCCCATCATAATTTATAAAGCTTAGCAAATCAGCATGTTAAGGGCAAGGTTTTGCATTTTTGAAAACCCTGCTTGCTGCATCCTTTGGGCGTTTTTGTAAAAATGCAAGCTACATATTCATTAATGGCAACACATGGAAAACACACTAATTGGTGCATTTTTCAAGTCCCATATGCGTTATTCCAACAAACACACAACCCACAAAAAGGAGACAGGGATAGATGAAAAAGAAAACGCATGTAAGTGACACGTACAACATGTCTCATATTGCGTTAAATTTTTGTTCAATGTATTAAAAAAACACCAAAAATGCATGGGCGTTTTCCAACATAGTGGTGCTGTAGAAATAATATTGATGTAATTCTGGCACTGTAATGGCATACATAGTGTTTTAGTGTTTACTGAGCACCTGTATGCAAGAGTCTATAAATCACAGCTCAAGCCACAATCTTCTCAGCTATCATTTTAATACATTTACTTTAATTGTTGTAGCTTTATTTGGAGATCTTTACCTCACTACCTGTCCTGGTGAAGCCATTGAATGTTAAGGGAATTCATTTCAAAAGCGTTAAAAACCTCAATGAAAACTCATGTATTTAATTAGTGTAGATTTGCTGTGCTGTGAGTGTTCATTTTTTTTTTTTTATGGATAGCTGTGAATGTCTGTTCCTGCCCTTTCTTCTTGAACAAAGTTATGAATGATTATTTAGAAACCCTACCACGCAGTGTATTAAAAGTAATTAACATTTGCTTGCAGAAAAAGATGTACCAATTCTGCAGTACTATATGTTGTGATGATTATAAGAAGCTGCATTGTATTGTTACGTACTGTGAATACTGTCAGGAAGAAAAGACTCTGCATGACACTATGAAATTCTCTGGCGTTAAGAGGCCTTTCTGCAGTGAAGGTAGGTTATGTCATTCAATGACCTATGTATTTAAATATGCTTATGCTAAGCAGTGGGAGATGAGGCCTCAGTTGCTCTTGGGCCTCTTGCATATGGACACCTAAAGACGCCACATTTTTAGGCTTTCAGTTTTTGGTTCACACACATGCGATGCGGGAACCCTACAAATCCCCTGTGAGTTCCTACAGCCCACTCGACTTGCAGGCAGTTCACCCTGCCATATGCGAATTGCTGGGGGTGTCAATACAAAGTTAACGACACCCCCAGATTAGTTTGCATATCGCAGTGCGAACTGTCAATTCGAACATGAATCGGATCGCATATGTGTGAACACCCATGCTATCCGATCCTGGTGCGGACCAAAAAAGGGTCCTGTGCGACTTTGGGCCGAATGCGATGCAAATTCAGCCGTACAATCTGAATTCGCAATGCACAGACATGGCATGTGATTTGCATAGCAGTGCGGTGCGAATCACATGCAATGTCTGACATTGCGTATGTGAGAACCAGCACTTAAACTGATCTAAATACAGACCATTGCTTTTAATCGGCATATACACAACACGGGTCCAGAAAATTGTGCTGCAAATATATCGGTAAAAAAAAAAATACGCCTTGATTTAAAAAAATCTAGAACTTCTAAGCATGTGTTGTATGTGCAAATATGCACATGTGTTATAACAGGCCCATCAATTTATTTTCTTTTTTTTTTCTTCTTCCAGAAATATCTCATCATACAAGTACTGTATGCTAGTACCTTTAGACCTTGCTCATTTGGCTGTAACCCAGTCATAAAAAAAGTACTGATCATTAGGCAAGAAACAAAGGTTCCTGTGTAAACTCATCAGTAAATAGATCATTTTTTTTCAAAACTGTCCTGTTTTTTTCTTTTTCAATGGTGTATGTATAATTGCATGTCCTAGATGCAGATTTATGATATTGTATTATGGATATTTTGTTTTTGTTTTTTTATTCATAAAATAGTTTTTTTATGTTTTTTGTTTGGGGGTTCCGAGAAATTTTCTAGCAAAAGAATGATGATTTTTACATATAGGAGCAGAGTGCCATAAATCGCGCGGTATAGACGGTTTAAAAAAAAATATATATTTTTTTTTCTTTGCTGAGTTGCGCAGTTTCGCTTAACCCCCTATGGTCATGGAGCCTGGGGAGCTTGTTTCACCAGCCGATCCACTCCTGGAAGCTGCAGGACCCTCTGGGACTTAGTCTATCCTGTCGGCCATGGAGGCAGCCCTGCAGTCACGAGTAGCCAAAGTAGATATGGCCCTGCAAAGGAGACTTGGCAAGAAGCACCCCCCACCTTCACCTATTTCCTCTGCTTCCTCAGATTCTGAGGTGGATGTGGCCGACGCGGACGAGAGTCAGCCCACTGGGTCTGCGTCCACACACGCTGAGTGCTCTAATAGTGAGGGTAAGTCCTCTTCCTTTGCAGCCACGCATGAAAAAGAGCTGGTGGAAACTTTAAAGTTAGAGGACTCAGCTGCTGCTGAGTCGGCGACGCTGGTGCAATTTGGCACCTGCAAATCTTCCAAGATGAATAAGGTTTTTCCCTTTCCTGCCTATTTTGACGAGATTGTCACTAGTCAGTGGGGTTCCCCGAAACACATGGTTTGAATACCGAAGCGTTTTGCTAGAAGATATCCCCTTGAGGAGTCTCTTCAGACGAAACTGACGGTTCCACCGTTGGTGGACTCTCAGGTTTCCAGGCTGGATAAGATCACACTTTTGCCAGTGGAAGATTCCTTGTCTTTTAAAGACCCCGTGGACAAAAGAGTTGAGGCTCTGGTCTGGTACCTTTTTCACTGTGGCTGGTTCAATTTTAAGACCAGCGTTTGCTATTACCTTGGTATCCCAGACCTGAACGGAATGGGCTAAGGTTTTGCGACAGGATTTGGAGGGGAGTCGACATCCTTCTGAGCTGAAATAAAGTGCAAGGAGGTTGATAAAGGAGCTACCTATAAATAATAAAGTGCTAAAAAGAATGGTGTACCAAACCGATGGTGAAACCAAAAATTGTATAAATATAAAGTGCACAAGTGACAATGTTGCCCCAATAATCTGGGGGAGGTACTCAATTATTGTCCTAAAATATATATAATACAATAATAAATATAATATATATAATAAATATATATATATACAATATACCGTGAATAAATGAAGTGCTATGTGCAATAAATAAACAGAAGCAGTGATGAATTTATTCCAAATCAGAAATGCTATACAGTGCAAGTTCAAGTGAGGGTATGGTGCTCACCGGAGCTCCAAATAAATATATAATGGATATATAAAAAAATGACAAATAGAATAAATGAAAATTTCTTCCTGAAAGTGCGGTGTGCAAAAATAGTAAAGGAACTATTAGTGGAATATAAATTAAATAAAAAAGAGTTCCAATGAAAATAAAAATAAAAAAAGCGCCACTAGGTGTCGCACCTTTCCTACAACCTGTTTGTTACGATTGGCAATGTTGCAAAGCAGGTAAAATTTCCGGCGTTGCCTCCAGTCCAGATGAGCAGAATTTGGGTTATATATATGCTCAAACGAAGAAGAGGAAGCCCCATGAACCAATATATAAGTGCAATCAAATGACAAAGACACATAGTGACTCAGTGTAGGCTACTTTAGATCAGCGTGCTAGCCGGGAAGCTTCTGCGTTCCACGGCTCGAGCTCCAAAGACCGGAAGTGACGTATGACCTAATAGACTCCACCCTACGCGTTTCGTCAGAGGACGTCTGCTGGATCCTTCTGAGCTGGTGGTTCTGTTGATCCAAGGCTTACAGTATATTTGTGATGCATCCCTGGATGCGGCCCCCCTGGCTGACAGGGTTTCTGTGATGGCGGTAATCCTTCGCCGCATGATCTGGTTGAAGTACTGGTCAGCTGACCAGGCTTCTAAGGTACTGACTGATCTTCGCTTTGTAGGTGACCATTTGTTCGGTGCCTCTATGGAAGAGATCATTAAGAGCCTTGTGGGAGGCAAGAGTACCTTGCTTCCACATGCTGCTAAGGGCAAGGAACCTCGCTGTAAGCGGGGTCCCTTATTTTCAGCCTACAAGTGGCCTTTTCCTCCTGGCTGGCTCACAGGATCCACCCGTAACTTTGCGGGAGGCTCCAAGTGATCCTGGAATGGTACGTCCAAAGCGGGTGCTTCTGATTCTGCAGACAAGCCTTCCCCAGCCTGAAGGGGCGCCCTCACCTGCGTCTGGGGTGGGGGGACGTCTTCACTTCTTTTCGGATCCATGGACTTTGCTCATTCAGTACAAATCGGTCCAAGAACTGATTCGGTTCAGTTACAAGATTGTGTTTCGGTCCTTGCCTCTGGCAAGATTCTTTCCTTCCAACTTACGTCTGTCTCCAGAGCGGCTACAGGACCTGTTAGCACAAGGAGTTATTGTGCCGGTTCCAGAGTTGGCACGTTGCCAGAGTAAATCTATTCACAGTTCCCAGGAAGGAAGCCAAGGTTTGTCCGATCTTGGATATCAAGGCTCTGAACCACTTTGTGTGGGTTCAGAAATTTTGTATGGAATCCATCCGCACAGTAGTAGCTTTCCTTCATAAAGGAGATCTGCTGGCTTCATATTCCAATATATGTCGGGCATCAGCGTTTTCTTTGTTTTTGCCGTGGGCGAGGAGCCCTTTCAATTTGTGGCGTTACCCTTTGGTCTCACCTCAGCTCCTCCAGTGTTCACAAAGGTTTTGCCCCAGTTCTGGCCTTGTTACAACAAAAGGGGATCACGGTACTGGGTTACCTGGTCGATCTGCTTCTGCGTGCTGTCTTCCTCGGCTCTAGAAACCGTCTTGGAGGTTGCGGTTTAAACTCTGCAGGAGTTCGGGTGGACACTGAATTTTCAGAAATCTGCTTTATTTTCGTCCACAAAGCTGGACTACTTGGGTCTGACGCTGGACTCAGCGTCAGCCCAGGTGTTTCTTTCTGAAACAAAACTGCTGAAGCTACAAGAGGTTGTTAAGCTCCTGTTGTCCAACCATTAATCTTCGCTCAGAATTTGTATGCAAGTACTGGGTCTGATGGTTTTCACCTTCTAGGCGGTTCCGTTTGCGCAATTCCACAACAGACCTTTGCAAATGTAGATTCTATTCAAATGGAACAAGGATCCTCTGTCATTGGACGGCCTGATTCGTTTGAGTCAGGGTTCGAGGGAGTCTCTCCTATGTTGGCTTTGCTCCCCGACCTTGCGTCTGGGAAAATCCTTTCTTCCCCCTGTATTGGACTGTAATCACCACAGATGCCAGTCTGGATGGTGTCTTGGGTGTGTGCTCGGCCGAAGGTGTCTGGACTCGGAAGGAGTCCAGGTTGCCGATCAACATCCTCGAAATTCGGGCTATCGGACTTTGTCTGTTTCAGTGGACGGATCGTCTGCAGGGGCACCCTGTGTGGACAATGCTAGGGCTGTGGCATATGTCAATCATCAATTGGGCACAAAGAGTGCCCTGGCGGTCCGGGGAAGTGGCTGGCATCTTGAGGTGGGCAAAACGGTATTTTCCCGGCCCTCTCTGATGTGCACGTTCCCTGGGGTGGCGAACAGGCAAGCAGACTATTTCAGTTGGCAGACGTTGGATCCGAGAGAATGGTCTCTTCACCTTCAGGTTTTCCATCAAATGTGTCTTCGGTGGGGGACCCCCGATGTGCACCTGCTGACTTCCCGTCTCAACAGGAAGCTGCAGAGGTTTGTGTCATGATCTCTGGATCCTCTGGTCGACACCGCAGACGCTCTGCTTGGGATCAGTATAGTCTGATTTACGCTTTTTCTCCAATACAACTTCTGTCGAGACTGCTACGCAGAATTGAGGTAGAAGGAATTCCAGTCATTCTGGTGGCACAAACAAGACTGGCCTCGCCGGTCTTGGTACGCAGGCCTGGTAAGGTTGGTAGCAGACGTCCCTTGGAAACTTCCTCTCAGGGAAGATTTTCTGCCTTAGGGATCAATCTTCCATCCTGCTTTACGGTCGCTTGCTTTAACGGCGTGGCTATTGAAAGGCAGGTGCTGAAAGACAGAGGGCTGTCGAAGTTGGTGATTGCTACGCTGTTGAATGTTAGGAAATCTAATTCCAGGAGTGTTTATCATTGAGTTTGGAAGGCGTATATTACTTGGTGTAAGTCTGGGTCAATTGGGTGTAGATCGATGTTTAGCCCTGGGCTCCAACAAGGCCGTTGGTGGCAAAGTCTTTGGTTCACACTTTTGTGCAGGGAGTTCGCCATTTGGCTCCTCCGGTGCGATCCCTGGTATCTCCGTGGGATCTCAATTTAGTTTGGTCAGTGCTTCAAATGCCTCCCTTTAAAAATATTTGGAAAATTCCTCTGCTCACTCTGTCTCAGAAGGTGGCTTTCTTAGTGGCTATTACTTTCGCACGTCGCGTGTCGGAGTTGGCTGTGCTGTCCTGTCGGTCACTTTACTTGGTGATTCATAGGGACAAAGTGGTGTTACGACCCTGTCAGGCGTTCCTTTCAAAGGTTGTCTCGGGGTTTCACTTGAATGAGGACATTGTTCTACCATCCCGATGTCCTAAGTCTTAACATACCAAGGAAATTGCCTTGCATTCCTTAGATGTGGTATGGGCGATCCGGGTTTACCTTGCGGTTAGTGATCCGATTAGGAAATCCGATTCTTTGTTCTTACGGATGGACCTCGGAAGGGACAGGCTGCATCTGCTGCGACCATTTCTAAGTGGATCAGGCAGACGGTGGTGCAGGCCTACTCCATTAATGGTCAGGTTCCTCCCTTCCCTGTTAAAGCGCATTCTACGAGTGCGCTTAGTGCCTCCCTGGGCCTTCCATCATCAGGCGTCGGTGGTTCAGGTGTGCAAGGCGGCTACTGGTTGTTTTTACACACATTCACAAAGTTTTATAAGGTTGATGTTCTTGCATCTTCGGATGCAGCATTTTGCCGCAAAGTTTTGAAGGCTGCAGTTGTGGAGGCTTCTGCTTCTTGAGGGTGAAAAATGTTTTCTGGTGGTGAGCTCCTGTTACCTGGTTGGCTATGTTTAGCTTTGTTGTGAATTCTGCGTTTTGCGATTTCTTCCCACCCCTCATGTTGACACTGCTTTGGGACATCCCAATGGTCTGAAGACTTGAAGCTGTGTCTGTCAGTGAACAGAAGAAAACTGGATTTTTGTATTACCGTAAAATCCTTTTCTCTGAGTTTCACTGATGGACACCCGCCCCTCTTGGGGTTGAGTTATTTATTCTTCGTCCTATGGCAGGAAGTGATGATATACCCTCTGGGACTGCCCCAGGGGTGTAACCAAAAAGGTTTCCGCCTAGTCCTAATCCTGGAGAGTAACAGTAGAATACCCAATGGTCTGAAGGGTTGAAGTTGTGTCGGTCAGTGAACCTCAGAGAAAAGGATTTTACGGCAAGAAGAAAATCCAGGTGTTTTTTTTTTTTCCCATAGAAAATCAATCCTACAAAAACCCCCTCAACCTTTCTACCTCCTGGTGGTGTCACTCAAGAATACACAATGGTCAACGTGGGCAGAAATAGTATTACAGTTTTTCCACATGCATAACTGTATGTAGAGAGTTGCTATGTAATAATGCCAACATAGCAGATAAAGTTAAAGAATTGTTGATTCCTAACAGTTAACTAGCTTTCAGGTACCCTGTCTTTACAATGCAACTACATTAAGAGAGTGAGTTTGTTACAGTACCTCAGCTTCCTTTTATTTGTACATGAAAGTGTCAGCAGGTCTTATTTATCTGAGACGTCTGTATAAAATCAGTTGAAGGGGCACTAAACCCAGGGTCTCAACCACATTTCCTAGATTTCTTCACGAACTTCCTGGGACAGCCTCTGTGCTGGCATGTTGTTGTTGTGTTGTTGTTTTTTTTTTTTTCTTTCTTTAAATTACATTAACGATTTGTCACTATTGGTTAAAACCTAAGCAGGTGGTTTAGATAAAATGTTTCTCATCAGTAGGAAAGCTTGATAACTGTTAGAGGGCAGAGACCAACACCAGTTGCCTGTATGCCTATACTAAGTTGCTATTTGTATAACCCTGCTCACCGTCCCTGGAGTCCTGAAACCCAATCCAGAGATGACATTTGGAAATCAGAGAGTTATCGGGTACACTGGTGGCATTCCTTCTTTCCTGGTCCTTGACAGTAATAGGGAGAGGGAGATAGAAATTTGAGAAACCGTGTCCAACAGTGCTTTGTCAGTTGAAATGGAAAGTAATCACCATCTTTGAATCTGTTTTGGCATACAATAGGTTTACTGTGACCATGGATGTTAACGGTCTGACCACATTAAGTTTACAATGCAAATATATATGCTCCATTCTGTGTTCATGTGTACGCTTCAGTACAGTCACATGCAGGTTATTTTCTTATGGTTTGTATGTGCTTTATAAGCAGTTAACAAATGGCTATGTTAAAGCTACACCTTTGTCTGACACTTTATTGCAACTTGGAGCATAGATAGTTGGTAATTAGGGTATTAAACCTAATGTTCTACTCAATGCATTTGTTGAGGTTGTAAAGGTAGAGGGTTTTTTTTTTTTTTAACTTAATGCAGTCTATGCATTGGGTTGAAAAACCTTCTGTCTTCAGCCCCCATCTCCCCATACTTGAGCCCATTCTTGATAACAGCGCTCGCTCCTCTTTCTCTTTCTCAATCTTTCTGATTTGTAGGAGTTTGAGCCATTGGCTCCTGCTGTTGTCAATCAAATCCTGTAATAAGCAAGGGGGGGGTGGGGCGGGGCGAACCACGCTGTGTCAGTGAACGTGGGTTTGCGCCCGCAGGTGTGCCACAATATCATGCGGCTTCCTATGGAGACACACTAAGAAAGTAGCCAGAAGCGCCAGCAGGGGACCCCAAAAAGGAGGATTGGGGTTCGCTCTGTGCAAAAACATTGCACAGAGCAGGCAAGTATAACATGTTTAAAATCACTTTACGGCAGCTTAATTAATTCTGTCTAGTCTTGTCTGTATTTGTTGTAGTCTTGTGCTTTGCTGTAATTCTTTATATTATTTTCAGGTTGTAAGCTACTTTATAAACAGGACTTTGCAAAGCGATTGGGATTGAAATGCGTTACCTGCAACTACTGCTTCCAGATGTGCAAGAGAGGAGCATCTAAGGAGTTTGATGGCAAGCTGCGAGACTTTTGCAGTGAGGAATGCAGTAGAAAATTCCATGACTGGTATTATAAGGTAATTTAGAGCAGCAGTCTCCAAACTGTGGCCCGGGGCCAGATGCAGCCATTTGCTTGCCTTTATCCTGACCCTTGGGGTAGTATTCCTTCCACTGGTACCAGTACTATTCCTCCCTTAATACTAATGATGTGGATTTGTTTACTCCCTTTGAGACCAGAATATTTTCTACTCCCACTGGCCACCTCCAGCCCCCCCATAAAGTTTGGAGGCCAATAAGCAGGCCCTTTGTTTAGAAAATTTGGAGACCCCTGATTTAGAGTAATAGAATTGGTTCTTATTTTACACGGTTTGAACTTTTGTTTTTTTTTTTTTTTTTATGCAAGTGGTGTAAGAATTTCACTTGGTATTAGCCAATCACAATGCACTGTACAGCAGAGCTCAATTGTGTTCCAGTTCTCACTAATAAGAGACATGCTGTTTGGAGTACAGTGCAGACTAACAGAAATAAGCTAATTTGTGTGCTGCTTCTTTCCGCCAGCGGATCTATGGTAGTGAGCCCTTGTAGATCCCCAGCTCAGGTTTACCTAGGGCATGGAGTCTAAGCCCCAGTCTGCTTCTTCACCAGGACCCCTGATGGTGGGGATGGACTAGCAGAAAGCTGGAACCAGGTTGTGGCCCCAGGTAGGCCCAGCTGAATATGTGGAAACCGCTGGAGTGTGCAGAGTAGCAGCAGACCAAAGGATATCAAAGAGACAAGCTGAGGTCAGGGCAGGTAGCAAACACAGACGGGAAAACTAAGCCGAGGTCGGTACACAGTAAATCGGATACAATAGCCTAGGGGTATACAGATGGGCGCTCCAAGAACAGATAAATCGCTCAGGCAAGGAGCACTGCACTGAGCACGTGTGTGTGTATATATATATATATATATATATATATATATATATATATATATATATATATATATATATATATATATATATATATATATATATATATATAGGGAAGCAGACAGGGAGGTGACCCAGGAAGTAATAGAAAGGAAAAGGATATAAACCCACAGTGGAGCAGGCGATGCCCATAGGTGAACAGAGAAGCCAAACCCCACATCTGAAAAGAAGCAAGATTGAAGCGCTGCAGCAAGAAGGTAAGATTATACAAACAAAACTACAGGCTAACTTGTGACACTTTCGCTGTCGAGTTATATGCTTGGTGAGGGACAAAATCATGTTAGTGGAGCAAGGAAAAATGGTCTCCTGCCTTTCCAGACAGGGTTGTGTTGTGTGACAAAGGCTCTGTGAACTTGAGGATAAACCTAAATAGAAATAATTTGGCAGGTAAATTGGCTCCCAAATATGTATTTCATCTTGTGTATGTAGCTGTTTTAATTGAGTTTAGCTTTAATGTTGGAAGCATAACAATGTGAAATCATTGTTTGTTACTTACAGTGGGTACGGAAAGTATTCAGACCCCCTTAAATTTTTCTCTTTGTTATATTGCAGCCATTTGCTAAAATCATTTAGGTTCATTCTTCTTCCTCATGAATGTACACATAGCACCCCATACTGACAGAAAAACACAGAATTGTTGACATTGTTGCAGATTTGGGTGGGTGGTGCGCTTCAGAAGTGGAAATGTAACTTATAAGGGTGTGGCTTAAAACATGGCTTAAAATGGTGAATATATAAAATAAAGACGTGTTCCTGTGATAAAATTGTGTTATCGTTAAATTATGCCGTGGTGATCAAACAAATTAAAATGTAAATAAACCATTACAATATATCTTCTATACGAAAAAAGTGCTGAGTACTTCAATTTCATAAAAAATCAGTAAATAAATAATCCGTTAATAAAGTATAAATATATAGATGGAACTTCAAAACCAATTAAAGGTGCTTTGTGCTTTCTGAAATAAATAAATAAAGTGCACTGTTCAAGGTGTCCATTCATAAAAATCCAAAAATCAGGTACAATTCCCTTCAATAGCTTCAAAGAATAGTAAACGTGCTCTCATGCAAGAAATAAGGGTGTTGTGACTTGCTGCCTCCACCAGGTGTCACATCTAGGTGTTCTATATTCTCACCTCAATAAGGTGTATATTGCGCCTGTATGTAAAGCTTAGCCTCCGGGTAACATGTAGGCTTTTGCTAATTCCAATCTCCTGTTTCGACCTCCGGGTGTTTTCCTGTCCTGTCCTTTCAGCTTTTGGGGTGTTAAGCTTTCTGACGTCCTTAACTCCTTATCGTAACCTCGGGTCCTTACATGGGAGAGATGTGCCAGGCACATCTCTCCCATGTAAGGACCCGAGGTTACGATAAGGAGTTAAGGACGTCAGAAAGCTTAACACCCCAAAAGCTGAAAAGGACAGGACAGGAAAACAC
The DNA here is from genome assembly GCF_965119305.1 of Pelophylax lessonae. Classification (NCBI taxonomy): domain Eukaryota; kingdom Metazoa; phylum Chordata; class Amphibia; order Anura; family Ranidae; genus Pelophylax; species Pelophylax lessonae. The sequence goes on from NC_138769.1 coordinate 619,072,300, forward strand.
CCGGAGGTCGAAACAGGAGATTGGAATTAGCAAAAGCCTACATGTTACCCGGAGGCTAAGCTTTACATACAGGCGCAATATACACCTTATTGAGGTGAGAATATAGAACACCTAGATGTGACACCTGGTGGAGGCAGCAAGTCACAACACCCTTATTTCTTGCATGAGAGCACGTTTACTATTCTTTGAAGCTATTGAAGGGAATTGTACCTGATTTTTGGATTTTTATGAATGGACACCTTGAACAGTGCACTTTATTTATTTATTTCAGAAAGCACAAAGCACCTTTAATTGGTTTTGAAGTTCCATCTATATATTTATACTTTATTAACGGATTATTTATTTACTGATTTTTTATGAAATTGAAGTACTCAGCACTTTTTTCGTATAGAAGATTTATTGTAATGGTTTATTTACATTTTAATTTGTTTGATCACCACGGCATAATTTAACGATAACACAATTTTATCACAGGAACACGTCTTTATTTTATATATTCACCATTTTAAGCCATGTTTTAAGCCACACCCTTATAAGTTACATTTCCACTTCTGAAGCGCACCACCCACCCAAATTGCACTATTGTATTGACTGGTTCCTGGTACCAGTATTGTGGTGCAGCAGCAGGAAGGGAAACATATACGACCTCGGATAGCGCAGGAACCACCCATACATATAAGATTGTTGCAGATTTATTAAAAAAGAAAAACTGAAATATCACATGGTCCTAAGTATTCAGACCCTTTGCTCAGTATTTAGTAGAAGCCCCCTTTTGATCTAATACAGCCAGGAGTCTTTTTGGGAAAGATGCAACAAGTCTTTCACACCTGGATTTGGGGATCCTCTGCCATTCCTCCTTGCAGATCCTCTCCAGTTCTGTCAGGTTGGATGGTAAACGTTGGTGGACAGCCATTTTTAGGTCTCTCCAGAGATGCTCGATTGGTTTTAAGTCAGGGCTCTGGCTGGGCCATTCAAGAACAGTCACAGAGTTGTTGTGAAGCCACTCCTTCGTTATTTTAGCTGTGTGCTTAGGGTCATTGTCTTGTTGGAAGGTAAACCTTCGGCCCAGTCTGGGGTCCAGAGCACTCTGGAGAAGGTTTTTGTCCAGGATATCCCTGTACTTGGCCGCATTCATCTTTCCCTCGATTGCAACCAGTCGTCCTGTCCCTGCAGCTGAAAAACACCCCCACGGCATGATGCTGCCACCACCATGCTTCACTGTTGGGACTGTATTGGACAGGTGATGAGCAGTGCCTGGTTTTCTCCACACATACCGCTTAGAATTAAGGCCAAAAAGTTCTATTTTGGTCTCATCAGACCAGAGAATCTTATTTCTCACCATCTTGGAGTCCTTCAGGTGTTTTTTTTAGCAAACTCCATGCGGGCTTTCATGTGTCTTACACTGAGGAGAGGCTTCCATCGGGCCACTCTGCCATAAAGCCCCGACTGGTGGAGAGCTGCAGTGATGGTTGACTTTCTACAACTTTCACCCATCTCCTGACTGCATCTCTGGAGCTCAGCCACAGTGATCTTTGGGTTCTTCTTTACCTCTCTCACCAAGGCTCTTCTCCCCTGATAGCTCAGTTTGGCCGGACGGCCAGCTCTAGGAAGGGTTCTGGTCGTCCCAAACGTCTTCCATTTGAGGATTATGGAGGCCATTGTGCTCTTAGGAACCTTAAGTGCAGCAGAAATCTTTTTGTAACCTTGGCCAATTCTGTGCCTTGCCACAATTCTGTCTCTGAGCTCTTCAGGCAGTTCCTTTGACCTCATGATTCTCATTTGCTCTCATGATTCTCATTTGCTCTGACATGCATTGTGATCTGGAAGGTCTTATATAGACAGGTGTGTGGCTTTCCTAATCAAGTCCAATCAGTATAATCAAACACAGCTGGACTCAAATGAAGGTGTAGAACCATCTCAAGGATGATCAGAAGAAATGGAAAGCACCGGAGTTAAATATATGAGTGTCACAGCAAAGGGTCTGAATACTTAGGACCATGTGATATTTCAGTTTTTCTTTTTTAATAAATCTGCAACAATGTCAACAATTCTGTGTTTTTCTGTCAATATGGGGAGCTGTGTGTACATTCATGAGTAAGAAGAATGAACTTAAATGATTTTAGCAAATGGCTGCAATATAACAAAGAGTGAAAAATTTAAGGGGGTCTGAATACTTTCCATACCCACTGTATGTCCTGTCTAGCATCAGCATGGTTTGCTGTAACGTCTGATGTTGTTTTTTAATCTCATTGGCAAAATCCTTTATCAAAATCTAGGTATTCACATTGGTGTTGCCTTTATGGCAGACATTATAGTTTTAAAATATCAGCTGACTATTGGTCACAGGAGAACAAAAGTAAGATTACTCCTGTGACCCACAAGAAAAGTATGGCTGCTTTGGCCATGCTTCTTTAAAGCCAGCCCCTATATAATCCCACCTCTAACAGTCATACCTCAACATGGAGGTTGGATGTCTTTTTTATTCAGCGTCACTCTATTTTTTTGCCCTCTGTCAGAATACAATGTCCTGGTGGGGAAGATTCCTGCATCCACCTCTGTTGTCATTATAATTCTAATCAGTCAGGAAGGTACAGTTAACACGCCTATTGGTGTGAGCTCATCCATTCGGTCCTGATGTTCCATCAACTGTGGGCATATGATTGTGTGTATGGGACTGTATATGTTTTTTTTTTTGTTCTGTTTTTATTGGTTGAACTAGATGGACTTGTCTTTTTTTCAACCTGACTAACTATGATGATTTGCCAATTTACTGTACAACATATTTTCAAAGCGAAGTTTGGGATTCTTGGGGGAAAAAAAAATAAATCATAATCTTATGCTGCATCTGTCTCCTCTTGGCTCCAGACAAAGAACTGAGCGATTAAACACAGCTGATTGCTCAGCTCTCTGTCTTCAGGCTGCAGAGAGCTGGTGACCATGTTTTTTTTTTTTTTCTGCTACCAAAAATAAATAAAAATGTTTATTTCTAAATTCTGCTTAGAATGCAAAAGTAACAGGTTTTTTTTTTTTTTTCTGGATCTTCTAGGCAGCCAGGTGTGACTGTTGTAGAACTCAAGGAACACTTAAGGAGAAAGTACAGTGGCGTGGAATCGTAAAGAACTTTTGTGACCAGCAGTGCTTACTTCGTTTCTACCTCCAGCAAAACGAGCCTAACATGACGACACAGAAAGGCCCAGAGAATATGCATCTAGGTTCATTACAATTTATTTTATGATGTTAAGCTTGTGATGGTACTTGATTGGCATCTACCAGCTGATATACCTGTGCGGAGGGGGAATTGAACACTTCTGACTATCACGCTGATATATTCAATATAGAGTAGATTATACTCTCTAGACTGTTTTGTAATCGCCTTTCATTTTAGACAGAATGATAGGTCTTAATATGTGAGATTAAAAAGTAGAAAATGTGTATCCACAAGAATTAGTGTATGCTGCAAACTAAGCAATAACATGCAAAAGAGATTAACACCATCAATCAGCTGTTTAAGATGAAACTGTTAAAGTGGATATTGATCCATAACAAAAATAATGTTCTTTAGCAAGGAATATACATTCCACTTTAATAAATATGCTACCAAAATTAGGGTTTGCTGTAAATTGCCTCCAGCATTGCAGCTGCTTATTCTTGCCGGAGGCTCCCATTTTGCAGTAACAGAGGCTGCACAGAGCAGTCCCTTCCCCTATTGAGAACTCTTCCCCTCTCCTTAATCCCAAAAACCACGTTCTATAATTGTGTGCATTTTCAGCCTTGCTTGTCTGCCTTGGTTCAGCTAGAGGGGAAGGCTACAGTAGCTGACAGTGCTTAGGTTCACAGCTGCCTATGCAGACGGAGAAAGAGAATATCAAGGAGATAGGATAAGACACTATCCTTGCATGTTTAACTCTTGTGTGTCTCCCTGGCGGCAGTTTGTTCAGTCACTTCTCCTTTTTTTTCCCCTCCATCTCTTATCTGTTTTCCATTGCCCCCCCTCAGTAAATCATAAAGAACTATGGGCTGAACTTTTATTTTTTTCTTTTCATATCTGATAGAGTATGGAAGGTTTATAACCCCTGTAAGGTTTATTTTTTCCATCTGTGTCCCATTGGGGAGATTTGCCTTCACTTTCTGTCCCATAGCCAAACAGGAAGTGGGAGGAAATCCCTGCAAATGAAAGGAATTTGTAGGGGACCCTTAGATCCCCAGAACTAGTGTCACCATTGGAAGATTACTTTTCAGGCGACAACCCAAAATATAGGATTTCTTTTACTTTCAATGATAATGGAAAACACTAATAGAGAGGGGGAATCTCCCTAACGGGGGCACAGACAGCAATAAAAGTTATGCCTTTAGTTGTACTTGGTTGCATTTGTTACCCTAAAAAAATAAAATGATCCTATTCCTTTAAAGCATGAATAACAGTACTGCACTTGTGCTGTGTAATTTGGCCCTTTCTATCACCTGAAATACCTGGCTGGTTCTGACTCCCTCCCACAGTGGCTGCCCGTCTGACTGCTGTATCCATGTGTCCGGCCCCCTAATCTACATGCAGGGTTCTGGACGCATGGATTCAAATGGGGGGGGGGGGGGTTTAAGCACGTGATTAGAGCCAGAGGCTCTAATAGGCTTCTCCTCCCAGCCAATTTGGAAGCGGGTCCTGAGACACGATTGGCCGAAAAGAGAGGCCATGCTATTGGCCGGGGAGGAAGGAGATGCAGGGGATGCCGACGCTGCCTGCCCTCCACGTCAGTCCAGGGCGAGTGAGCCGGCGAGGGGGGGGGGGGGGGGGTGGTGTGCGAGCTGGTGTGGACCGGGGGAGGGGTGTGTATGGTGTGGTCCGTTTGCTGCCCCCCGGCCCATGGAGCACCAGCCGCCACAAACCCACCCCCCCCCGTCAACCGACCATGGTTTATCGTGGTCAGTTTACTTTCCTCCGTCATCCGCTCTCTCCTCTATCGTCCCCCCTCCTGTGTGTGAGCTTCTTCTCCCCTTCTAGCACCTTTCCAAGCAGTATAAAAATGACTGCTCACAATCACTGCCAGCCTCTCTACTAGGATAACATGTACTATACAGTTTGTGCAGTTTTTTTTAAATTCTTCTTCTAAATACCCTATTTCTCCTCGCCAATCATCGGTCACATGACGGATGTCTGAGGTAGATCTCGGCCCCTCCCTCTAATGCATACATCAGAGGAAGAGAGCGACAGATGGTCACGTGACCGCTGATCGGCGAGGAGAAATTGAGGCATTTAGAAGAAGAATTTTAAACAAACACTGTATTGTACTTGTTATCCTAGCAGAGGGGCCGACCGTGATTGTGAACGCTGTCTGCACAGCGCAGTGCAGTGAATAGAGAGCAGCTGAGCATGTGCCTTACTGGGTTGTAAACAGTATAGTTATTTATATTTATTGTTTTACAAAGCTATACTTGCAAATGGGGCCAGCATGAAGTGAACTATCGGGACTTAATTTTCTGACTCAAGTTCTACTTTAACATATAAATCCGCAGCTTTTGAAGTGCATGCATTGGGAGTTGTGTAAAGCATTTTTGTCTGGGGCATTATTCTGTGTGGATTCTTTACCCAACCCCTGGCGCGTAACTGCTTACAGCTGCATCTTCTAATTCATCCCATTAGGTGATTACACAGGTTCTGCATGCTGTATGGCCATGTGCATGAAACTCAAAACAGTTATTACCTCAAGTTTGTAAAAAACTGTTGAGGGACAGGGGTTTATTTGGCTAGGTTTTCTGATTTAAAGCTCTTTAAGTGCTCCTGACCCCCTGACATACCATGTTTGGCATGTCATTTGTGGGGGGGGGGGAGCGGGTACCTAAATTTGACAGGCACCCGCTCAGGCCACCTAGAAGTCCGCCCCATCCCCTGCCCTTTCCTCCCTGCAATCTTCTGGGACACGTCTCGGGTCTGAGATTGCCCGGCCATTCACGACGCGCAGGGCGACTCACACATGCGCAGTGCAAACTTGGCTGGGAAGTTGCAAGCTGGGTGCCCACATTGGTGATATCTCGCCTCAGAGAAGAGAGGGAGAGGATCAAGGCTTTGGGCAGCCGCATCACTGGATCGTAGGAGTGTGTGTTTATTAACCACTTGCCGACCGCCCCAAACAGATATACTGCAGCAGGGCGGCTCGGCTGCGTATAATCCTGTAGATCTACGTGATTGTGTGCATGCGGTGATTAGACACAGCGGGAGCCAGACCGCGGGAGGAGCGGGCTAGATCGCCGCCGGCCTCCCGCAATCTTAGGCTAGCATGACAGAAGAGCCGCCTGCTTATACTAAGCTGAATCACGATCTCTTCCCCTACACAGTTAGTAAGGACAATAGAGAACACCTTTTACCCCTTGATAACCCCCAGTGTTAACCCCTTCCCTGGCAGTGTCATTTATACAGTAACAGTTCATATTATTTAGCACTGATTACTGTATTAATGTCACTGGTCCCCAAAAAATGTCAGTCAGGGGTCTGATCTGTCCGCCGCAATGTCGCAGTCCCGATTAAAAACGCAGTGCCGAATTTTAAAAAAAATGGCCTGGGGGTAAAAACTTCCAGAGCTGAAGTGGTTAAGTCAGCAGCTACACTTTTTGTGGCTGCTGCCTTTTATTAAAGAACGGCTGGAACTCCGCTTTAAACCCTTTCGCTGCCAGAGCCGTTTTTGCACACTTTTAAAAAAAATCATTTTAGGCCTGAGGATTACACAAACCCCCCTAACATACTTTTTTTTTTTTTTTTTTTTTAAGCAGAATAAAATAGTGTTTTTTCCGATTTTTTTTTTTTTTTTTTTTTTTTTTTCCATGTCACTTGATATTACCGCAAAGTTCTAGAAATGCAAAATTTCATAAAAACACACTAAAGTGAATTTTAGGGTGAACAGATGCAATAAACTACTAAATTTTTGGTAAAATAGAAAAGATGAGGTTGCACTGAGCTAATTAAATACCCAATGTGTCAAACCTTGAATTTGTTTGCGTCTGTGACAAATGACAGGGTGACCCAGAAGTGATGTGTCGTCGTTGCCACAAGAAGAGTGGACATGTGTATGCTCTTATTCCCCCCCTCCACCCACCGGGCACCCACTATGTCAGTCCTGGGCCTGCAGATGGGCAAGTGGAGCCCTGAATAAATGCTGGGGGGGGGGGGGAGTGTGGAAGCAATCAGGCGGCAACTCAGCCACCCTGATGCTTCCATCTGAGACACAATCCCAGTGGTTGCAGTCATCAGATTGTGTGTGAAGCCCGCCCCCCCCCCCCCCCCCCCAGCTGTCAGGTCCATACGACGTACAGACCTGGCAGCGAAAGGGTTAATGTGCCTTCTGTCCATTGAAATTCTGTAGAGCTTGGTGCGTATTTCATGTTTTACTCAGCTACTTGTCACCATATGATTTTTTCCCCTAAACTTGTGTTTTTATTTACAGACCAAGGATTTCAAGCTTCACGGCCAAGACCAATGGTCAGTAAAGTTTGTTAAATAGCCGGATATTCCAAATGTAGCATTTAATTCAGTAGTGAAGTGTGCGTGTGCGTGTGTATGTATGTATATATGTCTCATATATTTTTATCATATCTTCTCTCGTCTCAGGGTATAAACTGCACTCCTGTAACACCTAAAGACATGAAGAATAAGGCTGTCTTGTGTAAGCCATTATCCATGACAAAAGCCACCTACTGCAAACCGCACATGCAGACTAAGACTTCCCAGACAGGTAGTTTATCAGTGTTTTCATTACTCCTAGTCTGAGTTACTGTAAAGGTGACGTATACTTAGAAAATACCTAAATTGACATCTTTACATTTCTGCGGACTCCCGTTAGTTATTGCTTCAATACTGCTTGGACAATATGCAATTAACCCCTCTGAACAAAAGTAACCCATCCTTCACTCTCCCAAAAGCAAACTTCCATTAATTTCAGAACTGTGGCATGCTGCAGTTCTCCCAAACCCACAGAGGAGTATTGTCTTTCCACTGGCCAGATCTGCATTGTTCATTGCCATAGACCTTCTATGTGTGCTGTTCTCAAGCAGGCACTTTATCGGGGACAACCTTATAAAAGTCTTTACTTGCACAAGTGCAGCCAGGTTTTTTACTATTACTAAAAGCAGTAGTAGTACTAGTTCTTTCATAGGGCTTCTTCAAGAAAAAGTGAGGGCTGGAGTTGTACACCTCAGTCCTTCAGGCAGGCAGGCATAGGAAGTTTGTGGAGAAGTTGCTTCATTCCTGCGACTATTTGCGGATTTTTTTGCATTTTCAAGCAAAGAACTATTTTTGACCACTGTACGTGGACTCCTAGAATTGTAGCAAAAAAAATTATTGTATTTTGTAGTTGGGGCCGTTTTACAACCTGCATGTTAATGAGCATTTATATTATGCTTTATCACATGGAACCTGACTGCCACATATCCATGTGCACTTTTATTTAATACAATGTGCCAAACAGTTGAAAAAATTAGGATGGAGTTTTCAAGATTCAAATCTCGTTGTATAGTGTGGTAGAAACGCATAGTGTACTGATGTGCACACTGCTGTAAAGGCTTTTTTTTCCCCTTTAAAATATCATGGTATACTTTCCTGCTCTGTGCAGTTGTATTGCTTAGAGCGATCCTTATCTCCTCTTCTGGGGCGCACCGGCTCTCTCTGCTCCTCCTCTTTGAGTACCCCCATAGATGCACACATTGCTGCTCAACCCCGCCTCTGCACCCTCATTACAGGATTTGATTAACACTAGCAGGAGCCAATGGCACAGCACTGGATTAAGAGAAGTTGGGTAAGTATTGGGTGGGGGTGGGTGGCAAGTAGTAAAACATTTTTCACTTTAATGCAGGGAATGCTAGAAGGTAAAATCTCTTGCATGTTCCCATTTATCAACCTCATCAGTGCTTTTTGTGCTTCATACTGGCAGGCTATCACTGCAGTTTGTTGTACTGCACTTTGGTCTATCCTCTGCTCTCAGAGTGTTCACAAAGGTCCTAGCACTTTTTTTTACCCTTATTACTGTTCCAGCAGATATTCTCAGGACAATTCAGATTTGGTTGGGTGATCAGTTATAAACAAAAATCTACTCTCCACTACTCTCTCCAATTTGATTACCTAGATCTGGTCCTGGACAGTTTCCAAGGACTCTCCAACACAACATCTTGTCGGCCTGGGACAAGAATACTCTTTCTCTTGACCTACCCATACTCCAATCGAACCAATTTACTATCTTGATGGAGCTCAAGCCTATCCCTAATAGGGAAGTGTTTCCTTCCCTATCACAGGAAAGGGATAACAGATGCCAGTCTTTCAGGCTGGGGACCAGTGTTTCAGTCCCTCATGGTCTAGGGAACACTGTCAAATCAAGCTCCTTATCAACATCCTAGAGCTCACGGCAGTTCAAATGGCTCTGGAACACTGGACCTTCTTTTTGCGTGGACACCCAGTGAAGGGAAGTTAGGCCAATGCCATGACTGTGGTTTACATCAACCAGCATTAGGGAACCAGGAGTCTTCCAGTCTTGAGGAAAGCAAACCAGAACTCATGGATGAAAAACTGCTTGGACCAAGGGTAATCGAATCCATTTTCATTTCTTTCCTGCATTTTTCTAAAACTTATGGCAAAAAATTACATTTTCAAATGACTCGCTGTGCCTTTCACAAAATACCTTTGGAATGTTTGCTTTTCAAAATAGGGTCACTTTGTGGGTGTTCCCACTGTCCGGGCGCTCAACCCATCCATCCTATGTGCACGCCTCCTGCGGACATCAGGCGCGCTCTGTGACCGCTATGTGCCCTGGTAACAGCGGATCACAGATCGGGGTAAAGGGCCCTTTACCATGTGATCAGCTGTGTCAAGTCAAAGGCACATGTCACAATGTAAACAGACTTACCGGTTATCCAGTCGTCTTTCCTCACAAAAAAATATGTGAGGCGATCTGTGGGGGCACAGTAAGTACAATATTTACACTAATAGTGCCCTGATCACCCGTGCCCTGTTAATCAATGCATCATCATCAGTGACCATTAGTGAAGAAGAAAAACTACTTTCTCTTTCGTTCATCGGCAGACACAGCGCTGCATAAATCATAACTAGTGGGTTATATTGCCTCCTCCAAGAGTAGGACTAGGCAGAACAAAAAACACCTGGCTACGCCAATGGGCCGTCCTCAGCTGGTATATAACCCCCCCCCTCTCTGCTCTAGGTAATCAGTTTTAATTTGTCTAGTCAGGAGTAAGGACCTAGGCTCCCGGCTGTGATCTCTGATCCTAGCAATTTTCTCCTTCCTTACATCTTTTTTGTTTTTTCCCTCGGGAGATCTACAATCAACTGTCGGGCTGGGCGACGGGCTGGCTAATCTAGATCCAGTGGTCAGCCCAGCCGGCAAGTGCATGCATACCGCAGCTATACGCTAGGTTGGCCGCGACATAGCCTCACGGACAGAGGCTTGCCCACGAGTTAATTGACTCGCAGGGTCGCATTCAACCGGGCTTGGGTCTAAGTCGCAGCAGTCCCTTTGCTGATGGCTCCCCTAATTTTTTTTTCAAAACAGTGAGGTTTATTGAAATTTTGGTACAATACAAAAATAAACCGTGCATTGAAACTGCAATCAGGTTCATAACACATTGGGGTACAAAAATACAAATATACAAAATGATCAGCACCGAGAGACAGAACAGACATAGTAAAAAACAAAACAGTAGTCAGTGGCTCTCCGTCGATCCAACCCTCGAACAGAAAATATTGATTTACCAGGGGCGGTCAACATAGAATAGTTACCCACTGCATTACCGAGCCGTATCAGGGCACTGCACCCATTTGTCCCAAATCTTGTTGAACTTCTGAGGGCACCCCCTATGTTTATATAAAAGTTTATGAAATGGGATGACACTATTAACCTCCTTAATCCACAAACCTAGAGTAGGAGGAGTAGGTCTCATCCACCTCCTGGCTATCAGTTTACGTACTATAAACAAAGTTTCCTGAAGAAATATGACAGTGGATTTGGGCATTTCTCCATCTGGGTAAACCCCCAGGAGACACTCCTTAGGGGAGAGTTGCAAAGGAGACCCCATCTTGTCATGGAGGAATGTGACTACTTGTTGCCATAAAGTCTGTAATTGGGGACAGCTCCACAAGAGATGAAAGAAGGAGGCGTCAGGGTCTCCACACATAGGACAAGAAGGGACCAAGTCAGGGTGATATTTGGACAGTCTAAGTGGGGTGAGATAAGCCTGGTGTATTATAAAGGTCTGAGTTAGGCGATCCGACAGTTTTGGCGACACTCTGCGGCACGTCTCCAGGGCATCCTCCCATTCCTCATCCTCCATGGCCCCCACACTGCGCTCCCAGCGGGTCTTAAGTGCAAAAGCCAAGGTGGTCGAGGAAGGTGTGTGAAGTTCAGAGTAGAACATGGAAATAAGGTGACTGGGTGCTGTACTTTTAACAATCTCAAGGGTGGTAACCGATTCTAGCTCAGGAGGGCCATCAGGGAATTGAGATCTATAGGCATGGGAGAGCTGTAAGTATCTGTATTGCATGGGGCCCTGGATCGCAAACTGATCCTGCAAGGCCTCGTAAGACCGCAGACCAGTGGTCGTGGAGATATGGCTAAGGAGAAGAATACCCCTCCCGCTCCATATCGACAGGTCAGGGATGGAAAGGAACTCGCGTAATGCGCTGTTATGCCACAGAGGGGTGAATGTGTGAAATGGAGGGCACCGAAGCCTGGACGCTACCACCTCCCAGATCCGACAATAGTGGTATAGAAGAGATCTGGGGCACAAGGGCTCCGGCGAGCCCCTGACACCCCTAAGGATAACTAGGAGGGGGTCCCCGAGGGGATGAGCCCACCCAGGGCAGAGCAGGGTCAAAAAACGTTCTCTATCCGTTTTATCTATGTGAAAGAACTGGGACAACTGAGCTGCCAGATAGTACAGATTAAAATCCGGCAGGGCCAATCCCCCTAGGTTTGTAGGATTCTTGAGCTTGCGCCAGGAGATCTTGTGCCGGTTAGCACCCCAAACAAAGGTCTTGAGGAGTGATTCCATCTGCTTAAACAGCTTGAGTGGCAGGTAAATAGGAGAGTGCCATACAACATAAAGTATTTTGGGAAGGAGAATCATTTTAATTAAATTGACTCTACCCATCACTCCCAGAGGTAATTTGGACCATACTTGAATTTTAGCCTTAAGCAGAGGGAACAGGGGTTGAACGTTATCCGGGACATAATCTGCTGAGTTAGCTGTCACTTGAATCCCTAAGTATTTAATGCGGGATACACATTGTAGGGCTGGGCTTGCGGGGGTGATTGCCTGTGGGCTCTCGTCAAGCGGGAGAATTTGTGACTTATCCCAGTTTATCTGAAAACCGGAGAATCGTCCATACCGTTCAATTAAAGAAAGGGCCGTGAGTAGGGATTCCCGAGAGTCTTCCAAATATAACAAAGTGTCATCTGCATACATGCTGATCTTCTCCTCCAACGGTCCCTTACGTAGACCTCGAATCCCGGGATGTGCTCTAATGGCCATCGCCAGAGGTTCCGCGGCCAGGGCATACAGCAGGGGGGAGAGGGGGCACCCCTGTCGAGTGCCACGGGATAAAGGGAAGGCGGTCGACTGCCAGCCATTTGCCAGGACCCTAGCTACCGGGGCGCTATATAGAAGTTTGACCCACTTAATAAAATTAGGTCCAAAGCCGTACCGGTCCAGACAGGTCCACAGAAACGGCCACTCTACCGAGTCAAATGCTTTAGCCGTGTCCAATGAGACCACCACCCTGCCACCCATTCCGTCGTGCCGTGCCTGGAGATTCATAAATAACCGGCGAAGGTTAAATGAGGTGTTCCTCCCAGGCATGAACCCGGCCTGGTCCGAGTGTATGAGTGAAAGGATCACCTTGTTAAGGCGGAGGGATAAAATTTTCGCAAGGATTTTAGTGTCTACTGGGAGCAAAGAGATGGGACGGTAAGACTCTGGGGCGTGTACATCCTTGCCCGGCTTGGGAATGAGCACAATTAGCGCCTCCCGCATAGAAGGGGGTAGGGTTGCATCTTTGAATAGAGATTGAAACAAAGCCAATAATTTAGGAGAAAGGAGTTCCGAATATTGGGAGAAAAATTCAATCGGGAGGCCGTCCAGGCCGGGGGCCTTAGACCTAGGGAACTTGGACACGGCTGCTGCAATCTCTTCCACAGAGATGGGTGCCTCGAGGGTCGCCAACTGGTCGGGTGTCAAAGTGGGAAAGTCAATAGAGTCCAAAAAGTCGTGCATGTCAGTGCAGTCAGCGGGAGCCCTAGAGGTGTAAAGAGTACTAAAAAATGAGCGGAAACACTGTGTCACCGCAGCAGGATCAGCGATCTCATTACCCAGGTCATCCTTCAAAGTAATAACTACCGGGGGCCTATCCTCACAATGAACTAAGTATGCGAGGAGTTTCCCCGCCCGCTCACCATGTGCAAACAGATTCTGCTTCTGAAAAAACATCTTAGATTTCGCCCTCTCGTAGTCAAGTTGGGAAAGGACTTTAGAGGTCAATTTATACTGAGATTCATGTGCCGGAGTCGGGTCCCCCATAAAGGCCTGTTCAGCTTCAATTAGATTTGTCGTTGCCCTGGAGATCTCCTCGGCAGCCCGCGCTCTAACAGCCTTGATTTTGGAAATCATAGTGGATCTGGCGAACAGTTTAAACGCCTCCCACACCGCAGCCGGGGCGGCAGTGCCCTCATTGTCAGAAAAGAATTGTGTCCAGGTCCCCTCAATGTCGTTCCCATCCGACACCAAGGGGAGCCAGGCGGGATTCAGGCGCCAGGCCGGGGGAGGTCTATTGCAGGGCAAGGACAACAGTATCCAATAAGGGCAGTGATCAGACAGAGTCCGTGGGGCGAAGCCTGCCGTCAGTAACCTGGGGAGCAGGGTTCGAGACAGCAATATCAGGTCAATGCGTGACATAGAGTGGTGTGCAGCCGAAAAACAGGAGTACGCGCGCTGCGCGGGGTATTTGCTGCGCCAAGAGTCGGCCAAACCAAAGCTCTCCAACAATCGGGAGAACCTGGTCGGGGACGACCCCGGCGGCACCTGGGAGGCGCCACCGGACCTATCCAGACCCGAGTCCATCACATTGTTAAAGTCACCCAGCCAGATCACCGGGGCCCCTGGGCTCTGTGCCATAAACGCCAGTCCCTCCATAATAATCACAGCAGAGTAAGGGGGGGGCACATAGAAAGCCATCAGTAGCATCAATTCCCCATAGACTGACGTTTTGAGAAAAACATATCTACCCATTGGGTCGACCTGAGATCCTAGGAGCTGGAAATGTACCGATTTGGCCACCAGTAGCGCCACACCCCTGGAGTGTGAGCTATAAGCAGAGTGCTGCACCCAACCAACCCAGGGACGTTTGAGGGACTGTTGTACACGGCCCTCCAAATGTGTCTCCACCAGAACTATAATATCAGCCCGTACACGGCGTAGGACATTAAAGACAGCCGTTCGTTTAATCTTATCACGCATACCCCTGACATTCCACGTCAACAATTTCAATGCGGCCATGGCAGGGGTAGTACAGAGCGCGGAGCGGAGGCTCCCAGGATCTCAGGCAGTAAGGCCGCGGAACCAACAAGTCCACGGTCACACACCAGCGGCGATAAACGGCAGCAAAAGAGCAAATAATTATTACTTGAGGTCAATGTGCATAAAACAGAAACAGTATAGAGATTGTACCAAATATAAACCATAAACAATGGTAACACCCCAATCCCCCCTCCCTGCCCTGCACCAACCCCAACTTGTGCGGGCATGTTCCCAAACAAGTGCCTCAACCAGAACAGGCCCACATGCGACTGGGAAAGAGCAAGATCAGGAGGCCAGGGACCCCCAAGGTATGCAGCAAAAATACAGCAAAATACAAATAGAATAAACAAGGGGGCCCGGGGGCCCAGGTCCAGCAGAAGTCGCAGGGGGCAACAGGGGAGTTGGGCACAAACACACGCCTTAGCGGGTGTAGGGGGCGAAAACCAACAGGTGTATCGCTGGGTAGCAAAGCCTATGGGCAGGTGGAAGTCCATAGGAAGAGAACAGAGAAATCAGTTCCATCTGTGGAGCTAGGGCGCTCCGCCGGTCAAACACAGGAGCAATAGTGCAGGAAAATGAGGGGGGAGGGGGGGGGGGAAGGGGGATGCAAAGTCTTGAGTTCCACAGGATCTACAAAACCCCTCCTCCACCCTTGCAGCAGCTTAAGGTATAGGCCATCAGGGAGAAAGTATCATGAAGTCGCCAGGGCAAGGTGGTCAGGCTCTAGCTTCCAGTCCTTCTAGCCAGGAGATGGCGGCTTCCGGATCCTCAAAGAAGTGGGCTCGGTCCTCGCCCTCCACTCTAAGACGGGCCGGATACAACATGGAGTATTTGATATTCTTGATACGCAGTCTGCGTTTGACCTCCAAAAAGCTCTTGCGGCGCCTCTGGACCTCAGCAGAGAAGTCGGGGAAAATCGCTATTTTGTGATTTCCAAATGGAATGTTCCTCTTAACCCTGGCCAGGCGCAATATGGCATCTCGGTCCCGATAGTTCAGGAATTTAGCGATGAACGTGCGGGGGGGTGCACCCTGAGGGGGGGGGGCGCCCTGAGAGGCGATGTGCACGTTCCACAACAAAAGTGGGTGAAAAGGATTCTCTGCCATAAGTCTGAGTGAGCAATTGTTCCAAATATGATGAGGGGTCAGCACCTTCAGAGCCCTCCGGGAGGCCAATGAACCGCAGGTTACAGCGGCGCAGCCTATTCTCCATGTCATCTTGCTTTTGGAGGATAAGGTGTACTTGTTGCTGCAGCCTGTCTGAGGAGCTTTGCAATGGGGGGAGGGAGTCTTCCACCTCACTAATTCTGTGTTCAGCCTCACCAACTCTGTCCCTCAGCTTCTGCATATCCTGACGCATCAAAGATATATCTACCTTCACCTCCTCGATTTTAGTAGTCAGCATGGTCTGGCAAGTAGCGATCGCTTCCAAAACCTTGGATGTAGCAGGGCTCTCAGGCTCCTCCACCACGAGCGACGGGCCGGCGCCATCTTGGATCGGGGCCTCCTTCTCCAGCCTCCGGAATGCAGCCAGTTTTGCCGCAGCTTCAGAGCCTTTCTTCGGCGGAGACATGCGGAGGTCGGTGCCGCGGGTGTGCGGGAGGTGAAGGAAGGATTATCGTGCCCGAAGGGCTGCAGGATTAGCGGTGAAGGATATCGGTCCGGCGGAGCTCCTCTCACACACGTCCTCTCACATGCTGCGCCAGGCCACGCCCCCATGGCTCCCCTAATTTGGTGGCGAGGATTCTGTCTGGAGTGTTACCTGCACCATGGAAGGGTAAGTACAGTCCCCCCTCGACATTATTTGGTGTTTTTTTTTATTTGGGGTGGACACGGGTAACCTTCAGGGACGGTTGGACCTGCCTGCAGGTTCCCTCCTCCCATACCTAAATCCCTCACTGAGCTGGGCTTCCCCCACTTCCATTGTCCCCTATCTAGACCTGGAGTCTGGTGGGGGAGTTCCCAGGGCAGAGAATGCAGCAGAGACCCCTGGGGTCTCTCCCACTTTCCCCACTCTGTAAGGATCCTGGGACAATGTGTGTGCCCAGCTGTTTGCAGTGTGGGTATAGTGCAGGGGGGTCCCAGTGCAGAGACCGGTGCAGTGTCTCCCCTAAACGTGTGAAACAAGGTATAAAAACTGGCGCAAAAGGAGGAGAAAAATAGAGACCTCACAGGTTCCACACTAGGGACCTAAAAGGCAGGGGACAAATATAAGGCACAAACAATAGACAGTCCATTAACTAATAGTCCGTATGATCAGGTCCATATGTAAAATCCAAAATGGCACTTTAGGCTGCACTGATGACAAGTAGAAGAAACTTGGGAGCAGCTGTAGGGAGAACACAGGCGCCACTCTAAGTGCAGTATAATGATTTATTAATAAAAAAATTAGAAGTAAAGGTACTCACAAAGGAATATGTAAATGGGCATGGGAATGTCCATATATGTGGAATAGATCCATCAATCCGGTGTAATGGTCAGGATGGCTCGAGCGGTTTCGATCCTCAGAACGTTAGCTGGTGGTTGTCGGTACTTCCTGATGGTTGGAACGCACAGGCCCTCCCGCCGTCACTTCCGGGTATGACGTGATGACGCTTGGCGATGCGTTCTCGGAGCATGTGCTCCTTCTTCAGGCCGATAAAGCGCCATATTGGATGTGGGACTTGTATAGGGCAGATGTCCGGGACGACTGGGTCCTAAGACCTACCAAGTCGGCCGGACCTGCAACTGAAACTCGTACATGGAAACAACTAATTATAGAAATGAAATGGCAATTACAAATGCAAAAACTATGACCTAATCCTTATTTGTACACATGTAAATTATATATACTAAAATATATAGATACGAAATATATGCGTATAAAAAGGGGGGGGGGAATAATAAATCCTTTTTAAACAATATATATTACAAGCTATACGCACACTGGTTGAAAAAATAAAATAAATTACATTGGATCTACAAAACAAATAATCATTGTAGATAATAGAGATACGAATTAAATGAGTAAAATAAAAATAAAAAATAGTAATAGATATAAATAATAAAAAATCATTATATATATATATATATATATATATATATATATATATATATATATATATATATATATATATATATATATATATATATATATATATATATATAACATTGGAAGAAAGAAAAAAAATATATAATGATGAATAAAAGTATAAAATATATCAGATAAAATTATACTGGGGTGGTAGAATTCAGTTGATAGATGCAGTATGTTTAAAAATATATCAAGGAATATTAACAAATATATTAAATATATTCATATTAAAAAAACATTAAAAAGATATTAGATGAGAGAATTAGTTTCAATTTCCTCGTTGAGGCCCCCAGGCACCAAAGTATCTAAACTATAGATCCAGTATACCTCCCTTTGACATAAAAGTTAGAAACGTTCAGCAGACGAAAGGGTGGCTGGTATAGGCTCTATAATCCACACCCTGAGTCCAACAGATGATTTATCATGATGTTGTAAAAAATGCCGTGGGACGCTATGCTTGTCATCACCTGCCTCCACAAATCGGCGATGCTCACCAAATCTCTTCCTCAGGGTGCGGATTGTTCTCCCTACATAGAAAAGGCTGCAGGGACACGTCAGACAATAAATTACATATTCTGTCGAACAATTATGAAATTTGGTAATGGGATATGTTTTCCCTTTAACTATAAAACTTTTTTGTCCATGGGTCACGTTTACAGGTCAGGCACAATTTTTTATGACATTGATATATGCCTATGAGTGGAATCAGACATGGCCCTTCTAAGAATGATTTAGGTTGGCTCTTGAGTTTACTAGGGGCCACTATACTTTTAATGTTCCTAGCTTTTCTATATGCTACCTTTGGCCTGGGTGGTAAGCTATCCCTAAGATGGGGGTCCTCTAAAAGGATATAGATTATATATATATATATATATATATAATATATAATTTGTTCTTATCACTACCCTAATCATTGAGAGATATACTGGTTATCATTCATTTACTATTTATCAGCAAGCGCTGTAGTTGGCTTTTTTAAAGCTAATCCCATTCATCTCCTGCATTACCTATAGCTGCTGCTGCAACTATTAATTTATTATACACATATTTTTTTAATTTATTTAACTTTTTAATCCTTGGCGTGGGGAATATACTTTGTATATTTTTCTACAGCTTCCTCCGCTTTGCTTGGGAATGGAGCATTATAAGTTTGGGGCGTTTTACCTTTTGGTCTCACCTCCACTCTTCGGGTCTTCACAAAGTATTGCCTCGGGTGCTAGCATTATTGCGTCAGCGTGGGGTCGCAATATTGGGCCACCTGGATGACTTTCTTCTGTGTGCAGTCATCTGCTCCTCTGGACAACGTGGACATCACTATACAGACTGAGGGAGTTTGGCTGGCTTCTGAATTATCAGAAGTGTGCTCTGGTTCCTTCCACAAAGCTTGACTATCCGGGTCAGACTCTGCTTTAGCCAGTGTTCCTTCCTTTGGACAGACTCGAGAAGCTGCATGCTGCAATTCATCTTCTGCTGTCCAGCAGGTTTATGCCTTCAGACTTGCATGCGGATGCTGGGCCTAATGGTTTCTACCTTCGAGGCAGTCCCGTTTGCTCAGTTTCAGATGAGGTCCCTGCAAAGGGAGACATTTGCCAAATGGGACAAGTATCCCAAGTCTCTGGACAATCAGATCCGGCTGAGCGGGCACATGAAAGGGTCCCTGGTCTGGTGGCTTCGCTCTCCGTCTCTTCACCAGGCAAATCCTTTCTCCTCCTATTTTTATGACAGTGGTCACCACGGATGCCAGTCATTCCGGGTGGGGAGGTGTCCCACCTATCTAAACTATCGATAAATGTCCTGGAACTCAAATCGATCAGGCTGTGCCTGGATCACTGGATGGATCGTCTTCAGGGGTGTCCAGTGAAAATCCAATCGGGACAATGCCATGCCCGTGGCTTATGTGAAACACCAGGGGGGCACATGAAGTGTATTGGCAGCTCTGGAAGTTGCCTGCATTCTACGGTAGGCAGAACGCTTTGTTTCGGCCCTCTGGAGTACACATTCCAGGGGTGGAAAATTGTCAGGCAGATTATCTCAGTCGACAGGCATTGGACCAAGGGTAGAGCCCCCTTCATCCGACTGTTTCATCAGTTGTGTCTCCAGTGGGGCAACCCAGAGGTGGCTCTGTTAGCGTCTCGGCTCAACAGAAAAGTGCAGAGGTTTGTGGCAGGGGCACGGGATCCTCTGGCGGACGCCTTCACTCGTCTCAAGCAGAGACTCTTGGGCAGGATCGACGCAGAAGGGATTCCGGTCATTTTAGTGGCTCCGGACTGGCCTCGCCGGTCTTGGTATGCCGATGTCCCTTGGAGACTGCCTCTTGGGGAGGATCTACTGCCCCAAGATCTTCCATCCTGCTTTACAGTCTCTGGCTTTGACAGCTTGGCTGTTGAAAGCCAGGTGCTGAAGGATAGAGTCGGGGATTCCAACACTGTTGAAAGCAAAGGAAGTCTACCTGTAGGAAGATCTACCATCGTACATGGAAAACATTCATTTTGTGGTGTGAGTCACTTGGGGTTCACCCTCGCTCCTTCTCGGTGGCTGGGGTCTTGGCCTTCCTTTAATGGAGGTTGAGCAGGAATTGGCTTTGGGTACCATCAAGGACCAGGTGCGGTCTTCTTTCAACGACCTTTGGCCACACACTTCCTGGTGCCTTTATTCAGGGAGTTTGACACTTGGCTCCTCCAGTGTGGTCTCCGATACCGCATTGGGATCTCAACTTGGTGCTCTGTTTTCCAGAAGCCTCCCTTTGAAAATCTTCGGGAGAGTCCCCTGCTTATGTTGTCCCAGAAGGTGGCCTTTTTTGTGGCAATCACCTCTGTGCACAGGCTGTCTGAATTGGCTGCGTTATCTTGTCGTTTACCTTTCATGGTGGTAAACCGAGATAAGGTGGCTCTTCGCCCCTGTCCTTTGTTCTTTCCAAAGGTTCTCTCATTTCCATTTGAATGAGGACATTGTGTTGCCTCCCCTGTGTTCCAGGCCGAAACATCCTAGAGAAGTGGCGTTGCATTGCCTGGATGTGGCAGATACAGAGTCTTTTAGGAAGTCAGACTCACTATTTGTGCTCACCGATAGGCCTCGAAAAGGACTGTTCGCTTCTTCTGCGACCATTTACAGATGGATCAGACAGACGGAGACTTAGGCCTATTCAATCAAGGGTCAGGTTCCTCCTTTCCCTGTCATGGCGCACTCTACTCGGGCGATCAGTGCTTCTTGGGCCTTCCGTAATCAGGCGTCAGTGACGCAGGTTTACAAGGCAGCGACCTGGTCATCTGGGTATATTTTCACAAAATTCTATAAATTGGATGTGATGGCATCTGCGGATGCATCTTTCTGCTGCAAGGTTTTGCAGGCTGCTTTTTAGAGGGACTTTTCCTTCTTTGGGTGTGTAAAGGTTTCAGGTGGGCTCCAGTTGTTTTTTGGTTGAGCTCCTGTTACCTGGTTGGCTACGGATTAGCCTTTGGAATTTTTTCTTGCTGTTCATTTGGGTACAGTGTTGCATGACTGAGTAATTGTCATTCAAAGTGTGACTGAAAAATGGCCTGGGCAGGAAGAGTCTGATAGTATCCAGTCTTGAGGTGGTTAAGGATTTCTCTTTTTTTAATGTTGCCTATTAGAATTAGAAGTCTCCCTTCTGAATGGTATTTTTTATAAAAAAAATTTTTTATAGCATTGACTACTGTTTCCCATGGCTATAGTCAGCCATGCATTTTTTTTTTTTTTTTGTACAAAAAGTTGCAAATTAGCTTTAAAGGCCAGAGAATTCACCTTTCATAGACTCCAGTGGGGTCCGCTATGTTTGAGGTTCAGACTTCCTGCTGGGTTCAGTGAACTTATAGCAAATCAAATTTTGCTCAGTTTACTTATTCCTTTATGCTACAGAATTTTTTTTATTCTTATTCATGCAATGATGAGGTTTACCTAATGGTAAATCAAGCCAGTATTTTATTAACTTTCCTTAATTTTTTTTCGTGCATTGTAAAACATGGCAAGGAATGTAAACATCAGTTCATTGTATTATTTTTCTCCCCTTTATTTAGAGGAAGACCCTAACACAAAGTATGTTCCAGTGCCTATTCCAGTTCCAGTGTATGTGCCGGTGCCTATGAATCTTTACAGTCAGAAAGTACCAGCTCCCACAGCAATACCTGTCCCCGTAAGTAAAAAAAAAAAAAAAAAAAGCGCTTTATTTGTGCTGCAGAATAGATGACCATGTCCAATTCACAGCAGACTTGTATTGAACTGTTGCCTGAGTTTAGGCTCCACTTTGAGTGTGAACCTCTAGACCTGCCAGCACTGCAGGCTTACATGTTCTACTTTTCTTTACATTTCTACAGTCTTTTTCCTATTCTTTCCTCCTACACACATGCACAATTACACACCCACACCCCCAGGCACTCAGTTTTTTTCTGCATAGTCAGGCGTAAGCACCTAGCTCCTTGGTGGGATCTCTGGTCCTGGCGATTTTTTTCTTCTTCTTTTTAAATGGAGTTTGTTCCTATCTTTATTTTGTTCCTGGGAGAATCTACAATCAACTGCCGGATCGGACAACAGACTGGATAATCTAGATCATAGGAGCCCCCCAGTCTGGCCAGGGAGCGCGTGCAGACCACAGCAACATAGCCCCACTGGACGGGGGCTGTCCTGCAAATTAACTGTCTTGCGAGGACGCATACGACCTGGCCTTGGCCTGTCTCGCAGCATTTCTTCTGGCCGACAGCACTCACAATACAATGGAGTAGTAGTCTGTCTGGAGCGGTGCCCACCCTGTTCCTGGTATGGTAAGTAGCTGTCCCCCCCCCTCTACTTCTGGAGTTTTTTGGGGTGGACATGGCCCCTCCCTGGGTTGGTGGGACCACCGGGTTCCCCTCCTGTGGGTCTTTCACCCCTCTTCCCTGGGTGAGGATATGAGCTGGCTGTTGCCACGTGCTCTTAAGGGGGGCTGGTTGGAGTTACTGCTGAGCGAGTTTTTCCTGGTGCGCAAAAGGGGGTTGAGCAGGGTTCTCTGCCACCCTGGGGGTTGGTGACTGGGGGGAGGGATGTCCTCTGGGCTCCCTGCGGTGGTTGTTGGGCTGGGGGGGTTGAAAGTTAAGCATCTGGGGGTACGCGCCGCACGCGGCCGGATCTGGCCAAAAATTTAGTCTTTGCGGCCTACTAGTCAAACTATGTGAGTCGGCCCCTGTGAGGGTGGCTGAGTCCACTTTCTCCCATCTGGGCATCCACCCTCCCCTCCGCTGCCCCTGGGTGGTCAGCTCCGCTGGGGCTCGCGTCCAAGCGGCTGAGCTTCCACAAAAAATTCAAGCCGCGTCCAAATAGGGCCCCTCCATTGGGGGTTGCCCCAGTGCGTTTATCAGAAGCCCCCACTCTTCCTTTGGGCTTCTGCCGGCCTGGGATCTGTGCACTTTTCAGCTAGGCCTCCCCAAAAATATAGGCCATGGCTTGCGGCCTGCTAAGCCATGTGGTCAGCTTGGTGCCTCCCTTGGAAGGGGTGGGGCTGTGGCGGCGCTTTATTTTTTAATGACAGCCTTGCCACCATTTTTTGTGTGGGGCACCTGCCCCTTTTAGCACTGCGGAACCATCAGGGTTCTCTGCCTGCGCTTCAGCGTCACGGCGGGTGGCCCTCTTTTAAGGGGGCTATTTCCTATCATGCCCTCTATGGAGGGCGACCCCCCCTTGTTTTTTTGCAGGGTCCAGTAGGTGGTCCATTCGTGGGCCCTTGGTTGGTGTCCCCTTTGCAGTATCGCAGTTGGCGGCCTCCCCTGATTGTTTTCCGGGTGAGCTTAGTAAATAAGCGACCCTACTGTCTTTGCGTCCACGTACCCTGAGTGCTCAGATAGGATGATTCCCCTGCTCCTCTTGTAGCGCATGGAAAGGGGCTGGTGGATGCACTGTGTCAGTGCGTGACACTTTTAAAAATGGAGGTTGCGGCTAATGCGTCGGGGGCGCCAAGCCCTTTTGGCACCTACAGGCCCTACAAAGCGGCGAGGGTGTTTCCTTTTTCGCTTACTTTGACAAAATTGTCATAAAACAGTGGAGTTGTCCAAAACGCAGTGGTTCCTAAGCGCTTTTTGCTTGCGGTGTCCTTTTGAGGATTAACTGTGTTTAAAGGTGGACAGTCCCACCTGTAGTGAACTTGTCGGTTTCCAGGTTAAATAAACGTACCTCCTTTCCCGTTGATGAGTCCCCGGCCTTTAACTATCCAGCTGATAGGAGGGCTGAGGCTCTTGCCCCCCATATGTTTGTTGTGGCTGGTTTGGCACTTAGGCCGGTATTTACTATTGCCCTGGTGTAGCAAGGTCTGACTGAGTGGGCTAAACTTTTTCGCTGGGACCTGGAGGGGAAACGGTTTCCCCCTGTTTTGCGGAGCTGGCGGATCAGTTGGTCCAGGGGCTACAGTTTATCTGTGATGCCTTTTTGGATGCCGCTCCTTTGATTTCTAGGCTGTCTGTATCAGCAGTGGTCCTTCTGACTATTATCTGGCTGAAATACTGGTCTGCGTACCAGATTTCTTAGAAGGCCTCATCTGATCTCTCCCCCTTGTAGGGGATTGCTTGTTTGGAGCTTCTTTGGATGACATGAAGTATCTCACGGGGGAAGAGTACTTTTCTACCACAGGCTACCAAGGGCAGGGAGCCCCGTTGTAGACGTGGGCCATTCTGCTAAGCTCATAAGAGGTTTTTTCGTCCCTCGGGGTCTCAAGACAAGGGATAAAAAGTCAGGGCCTCCACCGGAGGTAGCAAGAGGACCTGGTCTTGCAAGCACCTAGCTGGCTCTTTCAGACCCACGGACAATGCGGCCTCTGCATGTAGGGGGGTGGGGGGGATGTCTTCGCTGGTTTCCGGATCCATGGACCTCCCTGCTTTAGGACAAAAGGGTCCACAAAGTTATTCGGTCCACTACGAGATTGAGTTCGGCCTTATCCTCCAGAAAGGTTCTTCCCTTCCAACCTGCACTTGTCCCCAGATCACTTACGGGTCTCTTTAGGGTAGTGCAAGACTTGTTCCTTCAAGGGGTGATTGTTCCGATTTCAGAAAGTTTTCAGGGGTTTTTACTCAAACCTCTTTACAGTTCTCAGGAAGGAAGGCAAGGTACATCCAATTCTGGATCTCAAGGTGCTAAACTGCTTGTGCAAGTACAGCATTTGTGCCTGCAGTCCATTCAATTGGTAGTGGCGTCCCTACGTTGGTGATTTCATCTCGCTTCTATCAACATCAAGGACGCCTACCTGCACGTTCTAATATGTGCCGGTCACCACATTCATTTTGCTGTGAGTGAGGAGCATTATTGAATTGTGGCGTGGACCTCTGGTCTCGCCTCTGCTCCTCAGGTCTTCACAAAAGTGTTAGCCCCGATGCTGACATTGTTTGAGTCAGTGGGGAATCGCGGTACTGGGGTACCTGGACTATCTTCTTCTGAGAGCGGAGTCTCCGACTGCTCTAATGGACAACTGGAGATTGCTCTGCGAACTCTGAGAGAGTTTGGTTGGATTCTGAACCTTCAGGAGTCTGCTTTGGTTATGTCCGCCAAAACCGGACTGTCTGGGTCTGACTCTGGAACTCTGCTTCAGCCAACAGCATTTCTTCCTCAGGAAAAACTCCATTGCAGGAGACAATTCAGCTTCTGTTGTTCGGCAAGCGGTCATCCCTCCAGGCTTGCATGCGTGTCCTGGGCCTGATGGTATCCACCCTCAAGGCGGTCTGTTTGCACAGTTCCACACACTGTCTCTGCTAAATAGATTCTGGTGGAATGGGACAGGGATCCATCCAGTCTCTAGAGGTGGCTTAATTTTCTGGCACTTTGACAGGAAACATCCTTTCTTCCCCCCCCCCCCCCCCCCCCCTGTACTGGACGGTTGTCACCACGGATGCCAGCCTGTCTGGGTGGAGAGGCGTCCTCAGCACTGATGTGCTCAGGGGGTCTGGAAATCCGAGCCGTCAGCCTTTTGTCTGGCTCATTGGACAATTCATCTTCAGGGGTGTCTGGTACAAATTGTTTTGGACGATGCCACTGTCCATCACCAAGGGGGCACGAGTAGTGTCCTGTCGGCTCGGTAAGTAGCCGGTATTCTAAGGTGGGTTGATCGATTTGGTTCCAGCCCTCTCAAATTTCTAGATTCCGTCTGGACTGACCTCGCCAGTCTTGATACGCCGATCGGTATGGTCGCTGATGCTCCTTTGGGGACTTCCTCTCAGGGAGGATCTGCTGTCCCAAGGACCGATCTTGCATCCTGCTTTACAGTCGCTGGCTTTCACAGCTTGGCTGTTGAACGCCAGGTGCTGAAGGTTAGAGGTTTGTCTGAGTCTGAGTCTGTGTTTCCTACGGTGTTAAAAGCTACGAAATCTACTTCTAGGAAGATCTACCATTGTACGTAGAAGACGTACATTTCGTGGTGTGAGTCTCTTGGGGTTCATCCTCGCTGCTTCTTGGTGGGTCAGATCTTAACCTTCCATCATGGGGGGGGGGGTTGAACAGAAATTGGCCTTGAGTACCATCAAGGGCCAGTTATCGGCCTTGGCGGTCTTTTTCCAACGACCTTTGGCCTCACACTCCCTGGTGTGTACCTTTTTCTTCAGGGTGTCCGATATTTGGTTTCTTCAGTGCGGTCTCCGTTGCTGCCCTGGGATCTTAATGTGGTGCTTTCAGCTCTATAGTAGCCTCCCTTTGAAAATATTCGGGAGCTTTCCCTGCTTGCGCTGCCCCAGAAGGTGTCCTTTTTTGGTGGCTATCGCTTCTGCGTGCAGGGTGTTGGAACTGGCGGCGTTATCCTGTCCACCTTATTGGTGATTCACAAGGATAAGGTGGGGCTTCGCCCCTGTCCGTCATTCCTTCCTAAGGTGGTCTCTGACTGTCATTTGAATGTAGACATTGTGTTGGGCTTCCCTGTGTCCTAGACAAAACATCCGAAGGAAATTGCCTTGCATGCCTTGGATGTGGTCCGGGCAATTAGGGTGTACCTGGCAGCTATGGAGTCTTTTTTTGATGTCCGACTTTGTGCTCACGGACAGCCCTCAGAAAGGGTTGTCTGCGACCATTTCCAGATGGATCAGAGAGAGGGGGGTTCAGGCCTATTGCATCAGGTGTCAGGTTCCTCTTTTCCCTGTCAAGGAGCACTCTACTAGGGCGCTTTAGTGTCTCCTGGGCTTCCCTCATCAAGCATCAGTGATGCAGGTTTGCAAGGCGGCCACCTGGTCGTCGGCGCAAACTTTTACAAAATTTTTATACAGTGGATGTGTTGGCATCTACGGATGCTTCTTTTGGCCGCAAGGTTTTGCTGGCTGCTGCTTAGAGGACCTGGTTCTCTTTGAGGGTGTATGTTTGTTTTTTTTGTTTTTTTTTTCCAGGTGTGCTCCAGTTGTTTATGGTTGAGCTCCGTGTTACCTGGTGGCTGTGGTTAGCCTTGGAATTTTTTTTCTGCTTTTTTTCCCCACCCCTCATATTTAACGCTGCTTTGGGACGTCCCAATGGTTAAGAAGAATCAGGAGCGGTGTTCGTCAATGAACAAAAGCGAAAATTGAATTTTTGACTTATCGTAAAATCCATTTCTCTGATGTTCATGACTGACACAGCACCCACCCCTCTGTGGAGTTGGCTTTCTTCTAACACTGCTTGTAACAAAACTGAGTGCCTATAATTGAGAGTGGGTGTATACCCGCTGGGACTGCCCATGGGCGTAGTCGAGCTTTTTCCTGCCTAGTGTCCTACTCCTGTAGGGGGCACTATAACCCAATGGTTAAGAAGAATCCGGAGCTGTGTCCGTCAATGAACATCAGATAAATAGATTTTACGGTAAGTAAAAAATCCTATTTTCTTTTTCTTTTTTTTTTATCAATTGACTAAATGGAAAGTAAATATGTGGCGTGACTACCCTTTACCTTCAAAACATCATCAATTCTTCTAGTTACAGGAACTCGGCAGGTAGGTTGTTCCAAACCTCTTGGAGAACTAACCACACATTTTCTGTGGATGTAGACAGCCTCAAATCAATCTGTTCCTTCATGTAATCCCAGACAGACTTGATGTTGTTGAGATCAGGGCTCTGTGGGAGGCAAACCATCACTTCCAGGACTCCTTGTTCTTTACGCCGAAGATAGTTCTTAAGGACATTGGCTGTTTGGGGTTGTTGTCCTGCTGCAGAATAAATTTGGGGCGAAACACGCGCCTCCCTAGTGGCATAGCATGATGGATAAGTATCTGCCTGTATTTCTCAGCATTGAGGACACCATTGATCCTGACCAAATCTCCAACTCCATTTGCAGAAATGCAGCCCCAGACTTGCAAGGATCCTCCACCATGCTTCACTGTTGACTCCAGGCAATCATTATTGTACTGCTTTCCAGCCCTTTGGTGAAATTACCTCCTGTTACAGCCAAATATTTCAAATCTTGACTCCTCAGTCTAGGGCACCTACTAAGAAGTATGTATGATTTGTCTTTCATCTGCCACATCAAGTATCCTTGGTTGACCACTGCATCTACAGTCCTCAACATTGCCTGTTTCTTTGTGCTTCTTCAAAAGAGCTTGAACAGGCCATCTTGAAATCCCAGTCAACTTTGAGATCTTTGCCTGGGAGAGTCCTTGCTGTTGCAGTAAAACCAGTGTTGCCAACCGTCAGTATTTTTACTGTCAGGCAGTAAAAAACTGGCACTTTTATCCTGCCAGTAAATGCCATTGATGGGAAAAGTTTGCCATTAAAAATATGACTAACGCTTAATTCGGAACTACGCATGAAGCCGGCCAAGACCATCTGAGTGCCTACTACAGTGTGTTTGGCGGCGGGGTGTAGGTCTGGCAGAGGCAGGTCCTGAGTGTGTCATGTGATGTCGTGGTGCAAGGAAGCCATGGAGAAAGGTCAGAGCCTAGTGTGTGGGTCTGCTGGACAGGAGCAAGACAAGCTGGGAGCGGGACTGTCAGTGTTTGGACTGAAGGGATCACCTGGCGTAGCGAGATACTGTCACTGTGACTCAGGAGGGGACGTCTTAGTGAGGTGTCGTCATCGTCTGTGCTGCTTGCACACTACTGTCAGTGTCACTGTGAGAGTCTGTTTCAAGTGTGTGCTTGCCCGCCTGTTCTAATTTTTTACCTTCTGGAGTTCTGTCCTTGAGCTAATTACTTGCTATATTGAAAATAAAATAAACATGTTTTTGCCTTAGTATCTACCTTAAATCACATTGCTTATTGCATGTTGTACTTGTCTGTAGCCTAAATACAGAAATGTGCACTTAAAACTTTAATTTTGTAACTTTTGAAAATGTCAGTTAAAACTTTGCTGTGCCAGGAAAATTTTGGGTGTCGTACTGTTTGTAAATTCAATCTGGTAGGTTGGCAACACTGAGTATTAACTACCTTGTTGTCTTGTTGCTGTTCTCAGTCTTGCCAAGGTGTATGACTTGTACTTGTACAATGAAACGGTCTTCCACAACCTCACCTTACCCAGTTTTAAGGCTCCTACACAGCTGTTTGTTTAAGTTAATGACTGTGTTTCAACCTACATATGAAATGGATAATCATTAGCACCTGCTTGGTATGATTGGTTAATCATACACCTGACTTTATTCCTACAAAATTCCTGACTGTGCAAGTGTGAGAATTGATACTGGTTTAATGCCAAAGGGTAGGAACATTAAATATTGAATTGTTTAAGATTTTTCTTCTGTTCGCTCGATTTGCATTTTGTAAATAAAAAAATAGATATTTTTTAAAGCATTTTTACTTTTCAGCATTTATTCACACCCGCTTAAAACGTTTGCACAGTACTGTATATTTTATTTAACTGAGGGTAGTAACGCTTAACATTTCTTACAGGTTCCTGTTCCTGTTTTTGTGCCAGCTGATTGGGACAAAATCAAAGAATTAAATGAAGAATTTAAGCTGAAAGACTTAAAACTAGACATGGAACTAAAGGTAAAAGATCATCTAAAGATTGAGCTGGACAAGCAGGAAGAGATGGATGACTCCTTGTCATTAAAGGATGAAGACTTGGAAGAAGAGGAAAAAGTAGATCAGGAGGACAGAGAAGTGTTGTGGAATACACTGGTAAACAATGAAGATGAGCTAAGAGAAGATGATGATTCTTTGAAAGAGGACATAAAGGAAGAAGATGATCTGAAAGCAGATTTGAAAGATGATCTGAAAGCAGATTTGACTGATGATCTGAAAGCAGATTTGACTGATGATCTGAAAGCAGATTTGAATGATGATCTGAAAGCAGATTTGACTGATGATCTGAAAGCAGATTTGACTGATGATCTGAAAGCTGATTTGACTGATGATCTGAAAGCAGATTTAAATGATGATCTGAAAGCAGATTTGAATGATGATCTGAAAGCAGATTTGAATGATGATCTGAAAGCAGATTTGAATGATGATCTGAAAGCAGATTTGAATGATGATCTGAAAGCAGATTTGAATGATGATCTGAAAGCAGATTTGAATGATGACCCTAAAGCAGATTTGAATGATGACCTGAAAGCAGATTTGAATGATGACCTGAAAGCCGATTTGAATGATGACCTGAAAGCCGATTTG
Source organism: Pelophylax lessonae (assembly GCF_965119305.1). Taxonomy (NCBI): domain Eukaryota; kingdom Metazoa; phylum Chordata; class Amphibia; order Anura; family Ranidae; genus Pelophylax; species Pelophylax lessonae. The sequence goes on from NC_138769.1 coordinate 619,102,447, forward strand.
AATGATGACCTGAAAGCCGATTTGAATGATGACCTGAAAGCCGATTTGAATGATGACCTGAAAGCCGATTTGAATGATGACCTGAAAGCCGATTTGAATGACGATCTGAAAGCCGATTTGAATGACGATTTGAATGACGGTCTGAATGACGGTCTGAATGACGGTCTGAATGACGGTCTGAATGACGGTCTGAATGACGGTCTGAATGACGGTCTGAATGACGGTCTGAATGACGGTCTGAATGACGGTCTGAATGACGGTCTGAATGACGGTCTGAATGACGGTCTGAATGACGATCTGAATGACGATCTGAATGACGATCTGAATGACGATCTGAATGACGATCTGAATGACGATCTGAATGAGGATATGAAGGAAGAAGACGAGGTAACAGAAGATGATCTGTCAGATGAAAGCCCATTTCATCCTGTAGAAGTTGTGGAAATAGAAGATCCTTTAACTGAAGAACAAACATTGTGTGATGTTACTGGTATGTGGACTTAAACCCTGTCCTGTCAATCTCCAAGGAATTCAGGAGATAGGTAAACTTAAACTAATACAGCTGTTTTCACCTGCAGATGAAATACAAGTGGATAAATCTAAAAGCTGCAGTGCTGATAGCCCACCAAGCTTACCATATGTGACATATGAGCCAGAACTGGACATTGAGGATGATTTTCCAAGGGGTAAGTTTAAATGTTGAAACTTAGAATCCGTTTATATTAATACCCATTTTGTACTACAAGCATACTTCTCTGATAACTCTAGGTGTTCTACCCATCTGGGTATTATCTGATGTAGGCTGCATTGTGCATTAGCTAGATCTGTGATCGATTAGAAATGGGTGTTCCCACTAGGAATTCACTGGTGACCATTGTCTCCAGTACAGAAATGAATGGGGAATACAAAATTTTATAGTTGTCATGAGCATAGGAGTGGAGAGGGAAGTCTTAGGGGCATACCCATTCTGGTGACAGCTGTCTAGGAGGATTAACTTAATAGTACAGTGTACATAACCATAGACAATAACTTATATTCTGCCATCTTCAGGTGATTGGACACTGGTAAAAGCTTTGCACCTGCATAAAACCCCATGCACTCCGTGGGACTCAAATTTTTTGCTAGTGTCCTTAGGCGATGAACCTCTTCTCCTCTGGAAATTTTTCTACACCATTTTTTATTTTTTTACATCTTCAACTGACACTTCTGGTGCTCACATGGCGCAATAAGTGTAATTAGCTGCAAGATGCTATACACATCCAGGGCCGTAGACCAATCCTATGTCACCCAGGCCCTGAAGAACCTTTCACGGGGTATGCTCATCATGCCGAGTGAAGCTTGGTCCCCTCTGGGAGCCTGCAAGGCAGATGAGGTAGGACGGGGGTTTTCCAGTAATTGTGTTTCCAATTTTTACATGTGGGGCATTCTTTCACTTAGTGTGTTCTCCCCCCTCTGAAAATGCCTATACAGTGAAACCTTGGTTTGAGAGTAACTTGGTTTGAGAGCGCTTTGCAAGACAAGCACATTTTTAAAAAAAATTTTGACTTGATATACAAGCGATGTCTTGATATACAAGTAGCATCATGTCACAACTGGGTATAAAAGAGAAGAGAGGCGCCGCTAAGTGTAGCAATATTGTTACATTTAATGAAGGCTCAATATTTAGCAGCTCACATGGTTGATGATTAAAACAGGCACATCTAAGTATGCAGGCATCCGGGGTAAAGCTTTCCACATAGACCATCCTCCGCACTGTAATCTTCATCACACCCTTCCACACTGCGCTCAGATCACTCTACTGCAGGGTAGTCTTCCCAATCACAATTGCAGACTGACATCGGTGAGAGCCAGTGGTTCAGAAGATGGTCTATGTGGACAGCTTTACCCCGGATACCTGCATACTTAGATGTGCCTCTTTAATCATCAACCATGTGAGTTGCTAAATGATGTACCTTCATTAAATGTCCCCATACTGCTACACTTAGAGGCGCCTCTCTTCTCTTTTATACTCTATAGCTCCTGCTGGATTTTGCTTCTAACCCCCTTGTGGAGGCTGCCATTTGTGGATGGACATTTTATGACACAACCTATCGCATTGCTATAATCTTTGTATATACACTATAAACTGAAAGACTTATCAATAAATAGTTGTGGAACGGATCATCTGAGTTTCCAGTATTTCTTATGGGAAAATTCGCTTTGATATAAGAGTACTTGATTAAAAGCATGTTTCCCGAACGAATTATGCTCGCAATCCAAGGTTTTACTGTACCAGCCTTTTTCAACTGTGGTGCCTTCTTGAGTTGTCAGGGATGCCTTGGCCAAATGCATAAAAATAGCCCTCAATTGCCCAGAAATTGTAAGTTGGTGGGTGGATTAAGCCTGCCTTTTTGAATCAGTGAAATTTTTTATTGTGCAATATTACAATCTTGGGTACTGTGTGGACAGCTTGTCTGCACAGTATCCTTGTTTGCCCCTCTCTGTCAGCACTGGAGTCACATTGGCTGAGAGAAGCCCTGGAATAGCAGTCTGTACCAGTGTACAAATATATATTGGCTTGGTAAACCTAAATTACCTCTATTGGATATCATGCATGTGTGGATGCTGCTGCGTTATGTAAAACTGATTCTGCCCCTGTTTTGTGCGTAACCCTCACAAGGCGCAGAAGAGCTGAGACAAAAGAGACCAATGTCACTTGTGCTACAGACGACTGAGAAAAACCAACAAAAAGCTCAGCTGTTTTCCTGTTCTGGCTGCCACTCATGTGCAACAGCCCTTCTGATTAAGGCACATTTCACTGCAACTATGTCTGATTTCTTTGGAAAATTCTTTGCCCTTTTGAAGCCTTCAGTCTCCAGGGCCCAAAACCTCTCTACTGCCTCCCCGTTTGAATCCTTTCAGGAGAATGACGCCTCATTCTTAACCCCTTGCCTACCAGACCAATTCTGACACTTCTTTCCTGTATGTAAAAATCAGTGTTTGCGTGAAAATTACTTAGCGCCCCCAAACAATATACATTTTTTTAGTAGATTCCCTAGAGAATAAAATGACTGTCGTTCCAATTTATGTCACACGGTATTTTACGCAATGATTTTTCAATCATATTTTTGTCAAAATATGAAACGCCCAGTAGATACCCAACATGTCATGCTTTAAAATTGTGCATGCTCTTGGAATGGCCCCAAACTACGGAAAATTCTCCACAGGCGACGATTTTAACATTTTTTACTGGTTACCAGTTTAGAGTTAGAGGAGATCTAGTGCTAGAATTATTGCCTTTGCTATAACATTCAGGGAAATACCTCACTTGTGGTGTGAACACAGTTTACATATGTGGGGTATGACCTACGTATGCATTCGCCACTGTGCACAAGCACAGGGAGACACGTGGGCGCTTTTAAAATAATAATAAAAAAACAATTTTTTTTTTTTTTTTTTACTGTCCCTTTTTCCGTTTTTTTTCTGATGACTTTTAATGCTATCACTTGAAGTATAAAGCTCCCTGGCGATACCAATACAGCATGACAGGTCCTCTTTATGGAGAGATCTGGGGGTCTATAAAACCCCATGTCTCTCCTCTACAATGGAAAGCGTTTGGAAAAAAATTTGAAAAAGCTTTCAAAACAATAAATAGCATTGTTTACATCGGACCAGAACTGGAAGTGACTTTGACGTCATTCCGGTCCTCCTAGACCATAGAGTTTAGCTGAGGCCATCTTCAGCTAACCTCTGTGGTCAGCCGCCAGATCAGTTCCCAAACTCACCGGCCAGTTTCCGGACTCACCGATCATCCCGGTAAGCACGAGAACCACCGACTAATCAGCCGCTGGTATTACTTTTAGTGGTTAGAGAATCGCCAGTTAAAACAAAAACAATACCAGGATCATGGCATATTGCTACAGCCATAATCCACTTCAACTTGAGCACGTCTTTTTACTATGGCCCGCTTTCGAAGTAGTTAAAGGAATATATGGAGGAAGATGAAGTGGATGCCGAGGGATTTTCTTCTGTATTTTGTGGGAGACCAACTAAAGCGTCATTCCATATGCTTCCTATGGTTTCTCTTGTGAGCCAATTTATGATGCAGCTTTCCCTAGCTATTAGTTTAATAGCACTGGAATCTCTTCAGGCAAAACTGAAGGGAACTAGACAGAAGTCTTCCTCTCTACACGCATGACGATTTAACAAATCCTGAAAAGGCATCAATTTTTACAGAGTTATTTTCTGTGGAGAAGGAACTTGTGAAAAAAGTCAGTCCTGGTAGTGGATCCTGCTAGAAAGCATATTGCTGTTCTTGTTGACTTTTTCCTTTTAAAGATTCTGCCTGTAGATGCTGTAGATTCAACCCTATTGAATGGATCTTTTACTCTTGCTGGTCCTGCCCATTTGTCAGACTGGAAAAATGAATAGACAACATAATTCTGTGTTTGCAGACCCTATTCTTCTAGCACCAATCAAAGGTCATCTCTTCAGTGCTGCTCTTTAATGCCCTGGAGAATGTACTTTGCCCTGCCTCTAGGATGACCCTAGCATCTGTACACATGCACAGAATTTTGTGGATTAGGGCTTGTTCTGCTGAGCCTTCTTGCAAAAGGCTTCTTTTAGAGGTGCCTTTCAATGGTGAGCACCATAGTAAATCAAATCTAGGAATTTATCAAGGAATAACTGGGGGGAAGATATTTTTACTCCAAAATAAAGACTAAGCCTGCTATTACGCCTTCTTAATGAAAGCAGTCCTTTTCCCTCCACCCAAATGGCCTTCTCTAAGTCAAAGGTGATACAATTTTTTCATTGCTAGCCTTGGACCGCTAAACCCTCCAAGCTTACCTAGAAGCCCTCCTCACAATGAAGGAGCACCTTCACTCTGGAGTAGAGGAGAGTCTGTTGCTATTCACATCAGTCTGGTCCAGAAATGTTATGTCAACATTCTCTTAACCTTAGCGGTATTCTCGAGTGTGGCTCGGGGTTAAATTTCAGAGCCAAAAGCGGTAACCCCGAGCCACACTCGGGGTACTGCCAGAAGCATCGCTGAATCCTGTAAAAGAGGTTTCTTACCTTGTCACCGGGATCCAGCGATGTGTCTCAGCGGTGAGACATATATATATATATATATATATATATATATATATATATATATATATATGTAATTCTTGTGAATGAGCAGCCCAAACCAACTGTATATATATATATAATGTATACAGTTGGTTTGGGCTGCTCATTCACTAGAATTACATGCAAAATAATGGTACCGCTTTCAGCACCTAAAATCCAAAAGAATCATACTGCCAGGGATGTTAATGTGGAACAAGGTATACCAGATCTCCACCCTGACCTGGTGATTTTCCAACTTAGCCCTAGAATCTGCGAAATTGTTCGTCCCTCTTCCTGAGGTGGGAACAACGGAGGCCAGCCTGTTAGGCCAGGGCAGGATCTACAATTCACTGATTGGCCAGAGCACCTGGTCTCCACAGGTGTTGACACGCCCCAATAATATTCTAGAACATTTATCAATAAAACTGAACCTCCTTCTTGGTCACCCATTAAAGGTGTAGTCAGACAACGCCATGGTTGTGCCTTGCATAAACCATAAAGGGCGTACAAGAAGTCAGACAGCCCTGAATAAAAAGCAAGCCAGTTTCTCTTCTGGGTGGAGCTCCACATTCCAACTCGGTCATCTACATACCAGGAGTGGAAAATTCCTGTTGCTCGATCAGTGGTTGGGAACACCATATGAGCTCCCAATTCAACAACAGGTTTGTGGCCAGATCCATGGATCTCCTGGACTTTGCAGTGTATTTCCTGGTGATTCATTGGTCCCTGTTCTGACTGGTGTTTGCATTTCCTCCAGTGCTGCTTCTCCCTCGACTCCTCCACAAGAGAGGGAGAGAACAGATTCTGACAATCCTTATTGCTGCAAATTGGCCCAGGAAAACCTGATACATGGATATACTCAGATTCCTGGTGGACAAGCCTCGGGCAGTATGTGACAGTCTCCTTTTTGACAGAATTCGAACATTTAATAAACTTTCAAATAGATGAGGAGGAAAATGTTCCACTATCAGTGGCTGCAGCTGCTGATCAGTGCATTCTGACAGCAGCAGGAGCCGTTCCTGAATAATGTCCCAGCGGCGACCGATTCCTCCACCCAACTTGTTTGTGTGAATTGAGAAATCTATAAAAAAAATATTTTTGTTCAGCCCACCAGCCAAAAAAAGTATGGCCAGCTTTTCTTAGCAGAGTGTAAATTTTCAAAACATTAGGGAGGTCATACAATAATTTTTTAATACTTTTTCTGGTATTGTCTGATCAGAAACTCCTGCACAAAATTAATGAAAACTATGCAGTAGTATTCTTGCTTTTTCCACTGTGCCTGCCAAATTCAGGTTGTCTTTATTTGCAACACCTTTATTTTTGGTGCTTATGGCTGCAACACAAGTTCATAAGAAGATACCGCGGCTTCGATGATAAAGAAAATTGAGGTAAAATAGGACTTCTTCCATGCTGGAGTAAATAGTGTTGCATAGGCTTGTATTGTGTAGCATACAGAGGGGGATTGTGGTTCTCGGTTATCTGGACGATCTCCTGCTATGGGCAAGCTCATGTGCCACTCTGTCGAGAGATCTGAGAATCACGGTTCAGACGCTCCAGGAGTTCGGCGGCACTGTCTTGCCGTTCGCCTTATCTGGTCGTTCATAGGGATAAGGTTGTTCTGCGACCCAACCCATCTTTCTCTATCGTTCATTGACGGACGCAGTCCTCTGATGCATATTTGTAGGGTAATACCGCCCCCTACAGGAGTAGGACAGAGAATTTCTGGCTACGCCTATGGGCAGTCCCTGGGGGTATACCCGCTCTTCCTGCATAGAATGTCAGTTTTAATCTGCCTAGTCAGGAGTAAGGACCTAGTTCTTTGCTGGGATCTTTGGTCCTGGCATAGAAGTAATTTTTTTTATGTAGATTTTTTTTTTTTTTTTCAGCTAGTCTTTTTTTTTTTTTCCTCGAACGTTTTTCCTGTGAGATCTTCAAGCAATTATGCTGGGCTGGGCGACAGACTGAACCCCCATATCCAGTGGTCACCCCAGTCTCGCCATTGAGCGCGTGCAGGCCTTAGCTCCGCGCTGGGTCAGCCACGACACAATCCCGCTGGACGGGGACTGACCCCGCGAGTTAAATGCCTCGCCAGGACTCATGACAGGGTCTATGCTGATGTTGCAGAATTCCTATTTGGCCGACATCCCCCCTACTCCGGTTGCGTGGGGTCCTGTCATGAGATTGCGCCCACCTGTGCTCCCGGTATGGTGAGTAAATGTTAAAACCCCCCGGTGGGTTTTGGGGTGGACGCAGGCCTTCTCTCTGGGATGGTCGGACCCTCACACTCCAGGGTTCCCTCTGTCCTGTTGTGACCCCCCCCTCCTGGCTATCACTTCTGCGCGCAGGGTGTCGAACTGGCGGCGCTGTCCTGACGTTCTTCCTATCTGGTGGTTCACAAGGACAAGGTGGTACTTCGGCCGGATCAGTCTTTCCTGCGGAAGGTGGTTTCCAGTTTTCACCTGAATGAGGACATTGTATTACCTTCCATGTGCTCTAAGCCTATACATCCTAAGGAATTTGCTCTGCATACCCTGGATGTTGTTCGTGTGTTCGGGGTGTATTTGGCGTCTGCCGAGTCTTTTCGTAAGTCTGACTTGCTCTTTGTGCTCACGGATGGCCCAAAGAAGGGGCTGCCTGCGTATGCTGCGACTATTTCCAGATGGATCAGACAGACAGTAGTGCAGGCTTATTCCATTAAGGGTCAGGTTCCACCTTTCCCTGTCAAGGCGCACTCTACTCGGGCGCTTAGTGCTTCCTGGGCCTTTCGCCATCAGGCGCCTGTGCTTCAGGTGTGCAAGGCGGCGACTTGGTCATCTATCTGTTCACACCTTTACCAAATTTTATAAGGTGGATGTGATGGCATCTGCAGATCCCTCCTTTGCCCGCAAGGTTTTGCAGTCCGCTGTTTAGGGGGCCCCTTGGCCTTCCTTGAGGGTGTTCTTGTGTTTTCAGGTGGACCTCATCTGGTTGTTCTGATGAGTCCTGTGTTGCCTGGTTGGCCATGTTGTCCTTGGGGACTGTTTTTTATTTGTTCTGCTGTTCACACTCCTCATTTTGGTACTGCTTTGGGATGTCCCTACTGATATGCATCAGAGGACTACGTCCGTCAATGAACGATAGAGAAAACTGGATTTTTGACTTACCGTAAAATCCTTTTCTCTCAGGTTCATTGACGGAAGCAGTACCCGCCCCTCTATTTTGAGTTGGGTTGGTGTTACTTTTCTGACACTGCTTTGATACAAAACTGACATCCTATGCCGGAAGAGAGAGGGTATACCCCCAGGGACTGCCCATAGGCGTAGCCAGAAATTTTTTCTGCCTAGTGTCCTACTCCTGTAGGGGGCGGTATTACCCTACTAATATCAGGGTTCGTACGGTCCTTGAAAACCTGGAAAAGTTTTGAAATTTGGAGATGACACTTTCCAGGCCTGGAAAGGTCATGGAAAATTAGGATTCCACTAAGGTTTTGGAAAAGTCATGGAAATGTAACTGGGGAGGAGCGGGGAGCGGCGGGGGGAGTGGATGATTAAAGACTTTAGTGTAATTTATTAATTCAGTAATGTTTGCCAGTGCCACATACTATTTGTCTTCCGGGTCCGCGGTATGCCCGTGCGCTGTCACGCAGCAGCCGAGGAGATGATCGTGCAGTGCACCAATCACTGGCAGCGGGGAGGGCCGGCCGCGGTTTGCCTGGATGTGACTGGCCAGCAGCAGCAAACCAATCACAGGCAGCGGAAGCGTCACTGGAGGGGGGCCGGCTGCATGAACGTGATGACGCGGAAGGGGGCGGTAACCATTTTGGTTACCGCGTCATCACGTTCATGCGGCCGTAGATTAGACAGGTGTAGGTGCTGCAGCTCGACATCAGCCATGTATGTTGTGGGCAGGAAGTTGGCTGTCATCTGAGCAGAACTTTCAGAATTTTCCTGCTTGTGGCCTCCTTTTGGCTCTTCTGAGAAGTGGGAGCTGTCACCTGTCTTGTCCACATTCCGAGTGCAGGACCTGGAAAGTCACCAAGCATTTCCATACTTCTGCTGGGCACACAACACAGGCCATACAACTGATCACCCCACACAGGGCAGATGACTCTGGGGACATCACGCTGGGCGCACAACCCGTCACACCATTGTGGGCACATGACGCAGTACACAAAACTCTAGGTACTCCACTGTGGGCATACGACTCTGGGTACATCACATTGGGCATGCGACTGATCACCCCACACAGGGCAGATGACTCTGGGGACATCACATTGGGCATGCGACTGATCACCCCACACAGGGCAGATGACTCTGGGGACATCACATTGGGCACATGAGTCTGGGTACACCCCTTTGTGGGCACACAAGTCTGGACACATGACACAGACAGTACACACAGCTCTGGGTACATCACACTGGGCATACCACTGTGGACACACGACTCTGGGGACAACGCGTTGGGCATACGAATGGTCACACCACACAGGACAGATCACTCTGGGTACACTCCTTTGGGCACACAAGTCTGGGCATATGACACAGTACATGCAGCTCTGGGTACACCACTGTGGGCACATGAGTCTGGGTTCACCACGCTGGACACATGATACAGTGTTCACCACTGTGGGCATGTGATGCGGACACCATGCTGGACAGATGATGGTGCACTCGAGGCTGGGCACATGACACAGTGCACACAACTCTGGGTACACCACATTGGGCACACTACTCTGGGAACTTCACACAGCTTCCAATCCGATCGCTGGCTTTTTCACCCGTGCGCCTGAAGAGACACCGGCTCCCAGCTGCGGCAGCGGTGCTTCCATCTCATCCACTGTAAAACAAGGGACCATTTTGAGTCACGCTGTATACAGAAACGAAACCCTAACTGCAGAGGTACTGTACACTACAAAGATTGTCATTTATTTTAGTAAAAATATGCTGGGTGTGACATGGATTTTCTTCTTATTTAACATGTAAACATAGACATTTCATGAAACATTAGGTCATGAATATTTACGTGAAGTCATGGAAAAGTCATGGAATTTTATTGGTGAAAATGTGTATGAACCCTGTAATATGCATCAGAGGACTGCGTCCGTCAATGAACCTAAGAGAAAAGGATTTTACGTTAAGTCAAAAATCCAGTTTTTCTTCCTAGGGTGGTATCTGCTTTCCACCTCCATTAAGATATTGTGTTTTCGCTTTGTGCAAAGCCCAGGCATCCCAAGGAATTTGCTCTGCATACTTTGGACGTGGTCCGGGCGGTCAGGGTTTACCTGTCGGCCACGGAATCCTTTCGAAGTCGGATTCCCTGTTTGTCCTTCCTAAGGGACCTCGTAAGGGTTCTGCTGCGTCCGCTGCAACCATTTCCAAGTGGATCAGACAGACTATTATTCAGGCCTATTCACTGAAGGGTCAGGTTCTCCCTTTCCCTGTGAGGGCACATTCTACTAGAGCACGGAGTGCCTCTTGGTCTTTTCGCCATCAGGCTTCTGTGGCTCAGGTGTGTAAGGTGGTGACCTAGTCGTCAGTACACACTTTTACAAAATTCTACAAGATTGACTTATTGGCATCCTCGGATTCTTCCCTTGGCCGCAAGGGTTTGCAGACTGCTGTTTGCTGAAGAGACTTGTTTTTTCTCTTCCCAGGGTGAATTTTCGTTTTGGGGGTTAGCTCCTGTTTGTTGAGCTTCTGTTGCCCACGTTTTTTTCTGTCCTTGATGGATCGTTACCAGTTAGTGGTTGCATTTCTTCCCACCCCTCATGCCTACACTGCTTTGGGACATCCCACTTGTGAGGAAACTATGAAGTGGCTGCGGCGTCTGTCAGAGGACTCGGAGAAAATAATTTTACGGTAAGTTCCTACAAATAATTTTTTTTTTTTTTTTTTACAAAAAAATGGCGTTTGAAAGACTGCTGGCGCAAATACTACATGACAAAAAATATTGCAATAACCGCCATTTTATTCTTCAGAGTCTTGCTAAAAAATGTATGTTTGAGGTTCTAAGAAATTTTGTAGCTAAACATACAGATTTTAACTTGTAACGTGTCGGAAATGGGCTTGGTCTTTTTTTTTTTTTTTACTATTATTACTAACTTATTGAAAAAATAATCTGCAATCTAAGCAGTTTCAATGGCCTCAGCCACCAGGTTTCAGGAAAATTCAAGGTCAGAAAAGACCCTGGGTCCAAAAGCCTGGTAAAACTGGCTCCAAGTCTGCCTTATGTGTGTCCACTAAAAAGGGAACACTTGTTACGGGCTCTGGAACACCTGTGGGTAGAGGGTTTAATTGTGGAGGTTCCAACCAGCAAAAGGTTCACGGGGATTTACTCAAACCTCTTTACAGTGCCAAAACCAAATGGGGAGATTCATTCTGGATCTCAAAGCACTGAACCAGTACCTAACCGTTCGGTCCGTCCTGGATGGAATCAGTTCGCTCGGTGGTAGCGTCTCTAGGAAGAGGAAATGTTTTGACCTCCATAGATGTCAAGGACGCATACTAGGGATCGACCGATATTGGTTTTTCGTTGCCGATACCGATATTTTGGCCATTGCATATCGGTATTGGCCAATGTGAGCTGATATTTTGAACATTTAAAATTTTGCAAAATAAACACAATTTTCGACACAAATTTGTTACTAGCTACATGTTAATGTTTGTTTATTAACCTGTTTAACATTAAGGGCTCGTTCTTCACACCGTATCTGCATGAAAACTGATAGGAAAACCGCTCTTGCGAAACCTCTAGAAAAAAAGCTAGACAAAAGTAGACAGTGGAATGGATTGGAGTGGTGTGGACACTAGTACTATATACTACTACACTTTCAATACTCCCAGTTAAGTAGAACAATATTACAGTGCAGAAAGCATAACATTTCAGCATGTTCACCAGTTAAACGGCTTCTGTGTTTTTCATAACCACTTTACCACCAGAGGATTTTCCTGCTTTACGTCCAGGCCACTTTTTGCAACTTGGCACTGTGCAACTTTAACTGACAATTGCACGGTCATGCAACCCTGTACCCAAACTAAATTTCCGTCCTTTTTTTCCCCACAGAGCTTCCTTTTGGTGGTATTTGATCACCTCTGCGCTTTTCATTTTTTGCGATATTAATTAAAAAAAGAGCTAAAATTTTGCGAAAAAATTGACATTTTCTACTTTGACAGTTAAAAAATATCCAATATATTCAATTTTTGTCATATTTAGGCCAAAATGTATTTAGCTACATGTCTTTGACAAAAAAACCCTCAATGAGTGTATTTTTAACCGCTTTAAGACCGGAAGATTTTACCCCATTCCTGACCAGGCTATATTTTTCGATTCGGCACTGCGTTACTTTAACGGACAATTGTGTGGTTGTGCGACGCTGTACCCAAATTAAATTTATATCATTTTTTCCCCCACAAATAGAGCTTTCTTTTGCTGGTATTTGATCACCTGTGCAATTTTTGATTTTTGAAAAAAAGAGCGACAATTTTGAAAAAAAAAAAATATTTTTTACATTCTGATATAAATAATTCCCAAAAGAAAATTAAAAAAATCTAAATCTTTTAACATTTTTGGCCAATTTGTTTTCTGCTACATAGTTTTGGTAAAAAAAATCGCAATGGGCGTATTTTGATTGGTTTGCGCAAAAGTTATCACGTTTACTAACTACGGGAAAGATTTGTCATTTTTATTTATTTATTTTTTTTACTAGTAATGGTGGCGATCTGCGTTTTTTTTTTTTTTTTTTTTGCGGGACTGCGACATTGCGGTGGACAGATCGGACCCCTAACTGACATTTTTGACACTTTTGGGGGTACCAGTGAATTTACTACAGTAATCAGTGCTATAAATATGCACTGTTACTATAATAATGACACTGGCAGGGAAGGGGTTAACTTTATTGATCAAGGGTTTAAATGTATGCCTCATGCTTACTGACGTATGTGGGGGGAGGGGATTGTGTGACACAGATCGCAGGTTCAGCTTTGCTGAATCCTGTAATCTGTGACTGTCTGTCACAGAGGAGATCCGCCCGCTTTGGTTACACAAGTGGGCGGATTTCCTCACTCGATACCCGACGATCGGGGAAGAGCGGCGGTGATCACCGACTCTCCTCCCCTGGCCCGACTCCCACTGTGTCTGAATACAGCGGGAGTGAGCCTCCGGCGGGGTGCACGCGCGCCGCCGAGAGGGGTTGGGATCCAGCGACATAGGTCTACGTCGCTGTATGATAACGAGCAACTTTGCCGCAGTACCAGCTCAGTACCTGCTCCTCCTGTTGAATATCTTCTGTCAGCCATTGTTTTGCCTTGGCCAATACATCATCAGAAGAGAAAGGCTGGTTCTTGTATGGAGGATCCAAAAGACATGCAAGCACAACATTTTTATTCTCTTCATGCTTCTCAGAACGTTTGATGAGGCTGTCCCTCATGGCCTGCCTACATGTTTTAGTGCCACGTGTGTTTGGTCCTTCATTGTCTTGAAGAAGCATCTTCACCACTCTCACACATGGGATGACGGATGACCCAGATGAGTCGTAATGACTCACCTCTAATGTCGCTTCCTCTTTGGGGAGGAGGGGCTTAATGACATTGGCTACAATGTCCCACTGATCAGCAGTAGGACAAGAATATCCTCCATATGCACCTGAATATATGGTAAGAGCTCACTTCTGCTCCAGCATTCTTTGCAGCATGTGAAATGTTGAGTTCCATAGTTACATAGTTAACCTATTTACATAATGAGGTTGAAAAAAGACATCAGTCCATGCAGTTCAACCTATGATGTGTGTGTGTGTTTGCTTTTAACCGTTTAACATTGTATACCCCTGTATGTTGTGGTCTCTAAGGTGCCCATCTAATAGTTTTTTGAAACTATCAATGCTCCCTGCTGATACCACTGCTTGTGGAAGAGAATTCCACATCCTTACCACTCTTACAGTGAAGAACCTCTTACGTACTTTAAGGTTAAACCGCCTTTCCTCTAGTTTTAGTGAGTGGCCCCGTGTCTTATTGTATCTCCTTTCTCTGAATAGTTTGTTCCTTATGCTAGGGTCGCCAGTACAGTATTTGTACATTGATATCATATTCCCCCCTCAATCGTCTCTTCTCCAGAGAGAATAGGTTCAGTGCTTGTAGTCTTTCCTCATAGCTGATGAGATTGAATTATTTTTGTTACCCTTCTCTGGACTCTTTCCAGTTCCAGCACATCCTTCCTGAGGACCGGTGCCCAGAACTGGACAGCATACTCCAGATGTGGCCGGACCAGAGTCTTGTAGAGCGGGAGAATAATCTCTATTTCTGGAGTGAATACCCTTTTTTATACATCCCAGTATTCTGTTGGCTTTGCTTGCAGCGGCTTGGCATTGCATACCACTGCCAAGCCTGTTGTCTACCAGTACCCCCAAGTCTTTTTCCATCCTAGACTCCCCCAGAGGTCCCCCCCCTAGTGAGTAGCTTGCTTTCTGGTTTCTGGCCCCCAAGTGCATTACTTTACATTTTTCAACATTCAACCTCATCTGCCATGTAGTTGCCCACCCCGTTATTTTGTTCAGGTCCGCTTGTAAGGTTTCCACATCCTGCATAGAAGATATTGGCAAGCTTAGTTTAGTATCATCCGCAAATACTGAGATTTTACTAGATATCCCCTCCTCTAGATCATTTATGAATAAATTAAACAGGATTGTTCCCAGGACAGAACCCTGGGGGACCCCACTTTCCACACCTGCCCAATCCAAGTACTCCCCATTAATCATCACCCTCTGGACTCTCCCCTGGAGCCAGTTCTCTATCCAGGTACTCACCTTATGGTCCATACCTACTTTCCTTAGTTTGTACAGTAAGCGTTTGTGGGGAACGGTGTCAAAGGCCTTTGCAAAGTCCAGATACACCACATCCACAGGCTTACCTTTATCTAGGTGGCAGCTCACTTCATCATAGAAGGTTAATAGATTGGTTTGGCAAGAACGATTTTTCATGAATCCATGCTTATTACTACTAATAATACAGTTTTCATTACTAAAGTCTTGTATGTGGTCCCTTAACATCCCCTCCAAAATCTTGCAGACTACAGATGTTAGGCTGACCTGCCTATAGTTACCCGGGATACATTTCGGCCCCTTTTTAAATATTGGTACCACGTTGGCTTTTTTCCAATCAGCTGGCACCATACCCGTTTGTAAACTATCCTTAAAGATCAAGAATAATGGTCTGGCAATCACCTGGCTGAGCTCTTTAAGAACCCTCGGGTGCAAGCCATCCGGTCCCGGTGATTTATTTATGTTAAGTTTCTCTAGTTTAGTTTTAAGTCTATCTTCTGTTAGCCATGGCGGTATTTCCTGAGGTGTGTTGTTTAGTTCGGCCTTACAAGCTAGGTCGTGTAGCCCCCCCGACTCTTTTGTGAAGACTGAAGAGAAGAAATTATTTAACACTTCCGCCTTTTCTCTGTCCTCAGTGGCCATATTTCCTTTGTCATCTTTTATGGGGCCAATGTGTTCTGGCCTCGCTTTCTTACTGTTTATATACTTAAAGAATTTCTTGGGGTTCTTTTTACTCTCCTCCGCTATATGTCTCTCGTGTTCAATTTTAGCCGCCCTGATTTCGTCTTTACATTTCTTATCTTTGTAATGCTTAAATGCTGCCAATGACCCCTCAGTCTTGTATTTTTTGAAGGCCTTTTCTTTAGCACTAATATGCATTTTTATGTTGGTGTTTAGCCACCCAGGGTTTAGTTTTGCTCTTTTAAATTTATTTCCCTTTGGAATGCACTGGCCAATCCCCTTAAGTATGCTCTTGAAGCATTTTCATTTCTCTTACGTCCTCCGACAGTCGCCCCCGCCTCCTCTAAGTCATCACTGTTGGGTATTGACTTCCGCTCCACAGGAGTAGCTAGGCATAAAGACTTAGTCAAAAGAACAAAGGCATTTGCATATACACACCCATGGTTGCTGTCCCATCTGGTCAATATCCCCCTGCAGTGACCACTGCCAACTCAGTTTTAATCTGCCTAGCGTCAGGAGTAGTTAGGCTTCCCTGTGCTGGGGCTACAGTCTCAGCCTATCTAATCTTTTTTTATTTGATTTTCTTTTGAAAATGTCAGTTTTCTCTTACTAGCTGTTTATTTTGTCAGCTTTAGTTTTAGTCGATTCTTCGAATGAAGATGGATCATGCGGTGCTGAGACTTGGACTGAACGCCCTGGTTCTCCAGGGCAGAGGGTCAGATGGACCCCCAGCCCGCTATCGAGCGTTCGGCTATGGTTCGCCCTGGCACTATGAACGACCCATCCCTGTTCGCAGCAGGGATGCAGCCGTGAGGTGGCTACCTCACAGGACACATCTGCGATGCTGCAGTGTCATGTCCCTGGCAAACGACACTCCGTCATATGAGGACAGCGACTTTCCGTTCATAGAGGCACCCCACGCCATCTGGTACAGGTAAGTACTTCTGTGTGGGGCCTCTGTCTGGGGTGGCAGTCCTGTGTTGCTGTGTGTCCCCCATGTCTGTACCTGTGTGACTTTCTGATGCGGTCCCTGCAGGGATCGCCTGTGCATGCGCTGCGGTGCTGTATGTTTTTGGGGGTCCCCTTCCCTGTGTCACTTTGGTGCTTGTTTGGGGTGCAGACTGTGTGTGTGGCGGCCGCAGCGGGGTAAATCCGCGCGGTCCGCCATTTTAGGTATGGGCAGGCATGTTTGGCTTCTCTATGGGCAATCTACATGCTGTTTTTGGCGCCATCCGCCGCCATTTTGCGGTAGCCGAATGATCGTTCCGACCGCATGTCCGGCGGCCATTTTGGCGGAGCCTCCCATGCAATGCTATGGGGCAGCCATTTTCCCTGGGTCATGCAGCCTATAAGTTCAGCCTACTCTAGCAACACTTCCTTTTCCTCTGAAGCAGGACACTCGGTGGCAACACTCTGCGGGGCTCTGCAGGTTATTGCTCTCAATATCTTTCTGTATTGTCATTTCTGGCTCAGTTTTTTTCTCTCCTGTTTGGGGGTCTTTGTCGCTGAAGCGGTGGGCTGCGCACTCCGTGGCGCTCTTAAAGGGACAGTACTAACTTTATTGCACTGTTGTTTTTTGTCACCTTGAGCAATGGATTCTCAGGACAGCAAATTCCCCCCAGCTCTGGTGGGGGTCCCCAGTTCTCCTGTGGCCCCTCTGAGACCTGATTTGGCCGCTGTAGTGGCGACCTTGGTGTCAAACATGGAAATGCTGATGGCTGAACGTGCTGCTAAAAAGAGGCCCAGATTGTCTCTCTCCTCTGATTCAGATGGTGATATGGCTGCTGCGAGCGTGCCCTTTTCAGGGTCTCGCTCATCCTTGGACCTGCTGGGGTCTGAGGGGGAGGCAGAGGTGGAAGGGGTTGATACCTCTTCCCCGGGGTCGCCTGAAGAGCGGGCAACCATGGATGAATTAATTGTTTCTGTTAAGGAAACACTACATTTGGAGGATGAGCCCTGTCCTCCGGGCGTTGTGTCCTCATTTGGGACGCACAGGACCCACAAGTCGGGGCAGGTTTTTCCCTGCCCCGCTGAGTTTCATTACGCTGTTAATGAAATGTGGCGCACGTTAAAACGTCCTTTCCTGGTACCTAGTCGGTTCAAATTGCTTTTGCACCGGCTACGGAATCATGATTGTGTGTGCCTCCACAGGTAGATCACACTGTGGCCGTGTTAAAGGCTACCTTGGTTCCTTCTGAGGATACCCCGGTTTTCCGGGATCCCACGGACCAACGGTTGGAGTCTCTAGCCCGCCATTCCTATACGGTGGCGGGCTTGTTGCTCAGACCCGTTTTTGCGTCCGTTTTGGTGGCTCAGGCGGGGGCTGATTGGACTAAGGTGCTTAGGAGCAACCTCGTGTCTGATGATGTTCCGCCTGCCCGGCTGGAAATGGTGGATCAAATCCACCAGGGAATCGTGTATTTGTGTGATGCGGCCTTGAATGAGGTCCCTTTTTAGTGGCACGCCTCTCTAGTGTCTCGGTGCTTAACCGGCGATTGATATGGCTGAAGAGCTGGTCGGCTGACCAGTCCTCGCGGAAAACAGTTGCTGATTTTCCCTATGCTGGCTCTTGCCTTTTTGGCGAGGCGTTGGATACCCTGGTAAAAGGCGTCACGGGGGGCAAGAGCACCATGCTGCGCCAGAACCCAAAGAACAAGTCCTTTGGAGGCAAGCGGGGTTCTGCGCCTAGATCCACTCAGGGGTCCTTTCGTGCCTTTCGGAACCAATCCAAGGGCAAGCCCTTCAAGGCCCAGGGCAGTCAGAAGAAGCCCTGGGCGGGTAAGCAGAAGTCCGGCAATGCCGGCTCGGCGGGTCATTCCGCCTCTGCCTGAAGGGGCGCCCTCGCCCATTTCAGGGGTGGGGGGACGTTTGCGCGGTTTCCTCCAACCTTGGCTGCTCCGGATATCGGACAGGTGGGTTCTGGAAATCGATCGGGATACAAGATCGAATTCCTTTCCCGGCCGGCGGACAGATTCTTTCCCTCAAATCTTCAGTTGCCTCCAGGTCGTCTGCAGGACCTGCATCAAGCGGTGCAGGACCTTCTCGCTCGGGGGGGTGATTGTCCCGGTGCCTCATCGGGACAGGTTTCGGGGGTTTTATTCAAATCTGTTCACTGTGCCCAGAAAGGAGGGCAAAGTGCGTCCTATTCTGGACCTGAAAGCGCTGAACCGCTTTGTGCGTGTTCGGAAGTTCCGTATGGAGTCTCTCCGTTCGGTGGTGGCCTCCTTGAGTCCAGGGGAATTCCTGGCCTCGATAGATCTGAAAGATGCGTACCTGCCCCTCCCCATTTTCGAGGGTCATCATCGGTACCTTCGTTTTGCTATCGCAGAGGACCACTACCAGTTTGTGGCGTTACCTTTCGGTCTCGCTTCGGCACCAAGGGTTTTTACCAAAGTGTTGGCGTCGGTTCTAGGCCTGCTGAGGGCTCAGGGCATTGCGGTCTTGGGTTATCTGGACGATCTACTTCTGAGATCGCAAGGCCAGCCAGGACCTAGTGCGCGATCTGTCCACCACGGTGCAGACACTACAGGAGTTCGGATGGACCATCAACGTTCATAAATCGACGTCTCAATCGGTTCGTCTTCCCTATCTGGGAATGATTCTGGACTCTGCTCAGGCAAAGGTGTTCTTGCCGGAGGACAAACTCCGGACTTTGTGGGACGAGATCAGGTCCCTCAGGGACAGCCCGTCCTCGTCACTCAGGGCCTGTATGCGGGGCCTGGGGTTGATGGTTTCGGCCTTCGAGGCGATACCCTTTGCTCAGTTTCACACGCGGGCTCTCCAAGCGGAGATCCTGGACAGGTGGGACAGACTGCCTCATTCCCTGGATCTGTGTGTCTCCTTGAGTCGTCAGACCAGATTGGCTCTTCTGTGGTGGCTCCAGTCCCTGTCGGTGGCAGACGGCAAGTCCTTCTGTCCGTTGGTGTGGACAGTGATTACCACTGATGCCAGCCTGTCGGCTGGGGTGGAGTCCTGGGCAACCTGTCTGCCCAGGGCACTTGGTCGGAGGAGTCCTCCCTCCCGATAAATGTGCTGGAATTGCGAGCGATAAAACTCTCTTCCAGTGGTCGGACCGTCTTCGGGGCCGTCCTGTCCGGGTACAGACGGACAATGCTACCGCTGTGGCTTACATCAACCACCAAGGGGGCACCAGGAGTGCTCGGGCGGCCCGGGAGATGACCGACATTCTGTCTTGGGCCGAGACTCATGTCCCGGCGATCTCAGCAGTTCACATTCTGGGTGTGGAGAATTGGCAGGTCGACTATCTGAGCCGCCAGACCCTGGACCAGGGGGAATGGTCCCTACACCCGGAGGTCTTCCAAATGCTGTGTGCGATTTGGGGATCCCCGGACGTGGATCTGTTCGCATCCCGGCTAAATCGAAAGGTGGAAAGGTTCGTCGCAAGAATGCGCGATCCGCTGGCGGCCCCTTGGCATCAGTATCGTCTGATGTATGCTGTTCCTCCGCAGGTTAGTCTCGGAACCGCACCTGGTGATTCTGGTGGCTCCGGACTGGCCACGCCGGTCCTGGTACGCCGACGCTGTTCACCTGGCAGTGGCGTCTGCCTCTGCGGGAAGATCTCCTGTCTCAGGGACCGATCTTCCATCCTGCTTTACAGTCGCTGGCTTTAACGGCCTGGCTGTTGAGACCCAGGTCCTGAAGGACAGGGATCTCTCCTCTGAGGTCATTCCTACCCTTGTCAGGGCTAGAAAAACCTCCTCTGGTAAAATCTATTACCGTACCTGGAAGGCTTATTTCGCCTGGTGTGAGTCCAGGGGGTTCTACCCTCGCTCGTACTCGGTGTCGAGAGTGTTGGCCTTCCTCCAGTCTGGTGTTGACCAGCGCCTGGCGCTGGCCACGATTAAGGGCCAGGTGTCCACACTGGCTATTCTTTTCCAACACCCTGTGGCGTCTCATTCCCTGGTTCGCACCTTCATTCAAGGTGTGCGACATTTGTCTCCTCCCAGGAAGGAGCCCTTACCTCCGTGGGACTTGAACTTGGTTCTGTCCGTGTTACAGCGTACTCCCTTTGAAAACATTCGGGAAATATCGTTGCCTCTGCTGTTTAAGAAGGTTGCCTTTTTGGTGGTGATCACTTCGGCTCGCAGGGTGTCAGAACTGGCAGCGTTATCTTGCCGTTCTCCGTACTTGGTGATTCACCGGGATAAGGTGGGTTTGCGTCCGCATCCCTCCTTTCTTCCTAAGGTGGTCTCTGAGTTCCACATTAATGAGGACATTGTCCTACCTTTGCTTTGTACGAAGCCTAAGCATCCTAAGGAGGTTGCTCTGCATTCCTTGGATGTTGTCAGGGCGACCAGAGTTTACCTGTCGTCTACGGAATCTTTTCGGAAGACTGATTCCCTCTTTGTCCTTCCCGAGGGACCTCGGAAGGGCATGGCTGCATCCACAGCGACTATTGCCAAATGGATCAGACAGACCATTGAACAGGCTTATGCTTTGAAGGAATGGCTTTTTCCAAATTCTACAAGGTAGATGTTCTGGCATCAGCTGATGCCTCCTTCGGCCGCAAGGTTCTTAGTGCAGCAGTGCCATGAAGAACCCTTGTTTTCTGGGTCCCTGGCTGTTGGTATTTGCTTTCCTGGGCTGTTGCTCCTATTGAGCATTCTTTGTTCTGTTGCCCAGAGGTTCTCTTACTGTGCATGTAAGGTTCCTTTCTCTGATGTGGTACTGCATTGCCTTTTCTACGGTTGCGTCTCCCACCCCTCATGTCTATACTGCTTTGGGACATCCCAACAGTGATGACTTAGAGGAGGCGGCGACTGTCGGAGGACGTAAGAGAAAACTGAATTTTTGTAAAATCTTACCTGTAAAATTCATTTCTCTGAGTCCTCCGACAGTCGCCGCCCCCGCCCCTATTTTGGGGTTCTTGTTACCTACTGCTATGCTATCAAACTGAGTTGGGAGTGGTCACTGCAGGGGGGTATTGACCAGATGGGACAGCCCCCATGGGTGTGTGTATATGCAAATGCCTTTGTTCTTTTGACTAAGTCTTTATGCCTAGCTACTCCTGCAGAGTGGAAGTCAATACCCAACATTGATGACTTAGAGGAGGCGGCGACTGTCGGAGGACTCAGAGAAGGGAATTTTACAGGTAAGATTTTACAAAAATTCAGTTTCTCTTACGTCCTCCGACAGTCGCCGCCTCTTCATATTCGTCACATATGGGGTATTAGACTTTGCTCCGAAGGAGTAGCTAGGCAACAGAATATGTTAACATTAAAGCTTTTAACATATCCCACCCTCAAGGGGTGGTCCCCTCAGTCAATACCCTCCTACTTCCTGCAACCATATCTCAGTTTTAATGTCTAGCTTGTCAGGAGTGGCTGGCTTTTCCTGTGCTGGGGTTTTCTGCCCCAGACTCTTTCTTCTTTTTGAAATTTTGTTTGAGTTTTCTCTCTACCTTTACTTAGCTGTTATTTTTGTCAGCGTTAGTTAGTTCTTCTGATGAAGAGGATCATGCGGGCTGGGTCTCGGGCTGATCCCCCTGGTCGCAGGTCGTGGGTCAGTGGCTTCCCAGCCTGCCATCGAGCGTTCAGCCAGGTAACGCTCCTGGCACAGTGAACGACCCATCCCTGTTCGGTGCAGGGATGATTGGTGAGGTGGCTACCTCACTGGACGCTGTGCGGTTTCTTAACCCCCATTTTGTGCGTCTTGAATTGCGACTCTCCCTGCCTCATGTGCAGCGGCTTGTTCGCCTGTGCGGGTCCCCCACGCCATTGAGAGGTAAGTGTATCTATGTGGGGACCTGTCTGTCTGGGGGGGTGTCAGTCTGGGACTGTGTAACCTGCCTCTATTCACACTGCTTGTCTCCCTATCTCTCGGCTGAATGCTGTGGGCTGCAAGGGGGGGGGGGGGGAGCTGTGTGACACTGTGTGTGTCAGCCTGGTCAGTGTGAGAAGCTGTGTGCTGTGGGGCATGTTTTTTTGGCATGTTTGGGCATATACAGCGATCGCTGCGGCGATCTGACATGTATTCCTATACAGGGATGTCACGTGTGCATTACTGCACTGTGGAGCGGCGGTTTCGGTGCCAAACGGCGCCATTTTGCCTACACTCGCTCCGGCCGCATGTTTTACATGCATGGCGGCCATTTTCTTGTAGCCTCCATAGGCTTTCATAGAGCGCCCTGGCAGCATCACTTCCTCTTTCCAGGAACACCGATCGAGGCAGCAGCAGCGGCGAGGGTCTCCTCAGGTTTTATCCTTCTGTTCTTGCTATCCATTGCCTGTGTTCAGTTTGCATATTCCCTGTGGGGGTCTCATTGTGCTTGAGTGTGGTGCGGTGGGCTGCGCTTGCTTAAAGGGGCAGTTAACCCTTTATTGTCTGGCATTACAGGGGCAATGGATTCTCAGGAGGGCAAATTTCCTACCGCCTTGGTGGAAAGCCAGGGGACCGCTGTTTCCCCCCCAGGGGGGGATTTAGCCACTATTGTGGCTGGCCTTGCTGCTCAGGTGCAGATGCTGGTGGCTGCTCAATCTACTAAAAGACCCAGAATTGCTCTTTCCTCTGATTCTGAGGGTGAAGGTGATGGGGTTGTTATGGCGGGGGCCTCCTTATCGGGGTCCCGCTCCTCCCTAGATCTAGTGGGGTCCGAGGTGGAGGCTGAAGTTGAGGGGGTTGATAATTCTCCCCCTGGCTCGCCTGAAGAGCTTGCAATCATGGATGAATTGATTGCTTCCATAAAGCAAACACTGCGTTTGCAGGATGAAGTGTGTCCCCCCGCTGCCTTGGCGGCCTATGGGACGCAGAGAAAACGCAGGACGCCGCAGGTTTTTCCCTGCAATGATGATTTTCAGCGCGCTGTTAAGGAACAATGGCGCAATCTGCGCAAACCTTTTGCTGTACCAAGTAGGTTCAAGCTGCGTTATCCTTTCTCGCCTTCCACTGATGAAAGGTGGTGTGTGCCTCCCCCAGTGGATCACGCAATTGCGGTTTTAAACAAGGCCACTGCGATTCCTGCAGAGGATTCCCCTGTGTTCCGTGATGCCACGGATAGGAGATTGGAGTCTCTTGCCCGTCATACTTATTCTGTTACGGGTTCTATGCTTAAAGCTCTGTTTGCTTCTCTCATGGCGGCCCAGGCGATCGCAAGTTGGACGCAGATGCTTAGGCGCGTCCTAGTGGCCGACTCGGCCTCGCCGGCGACCCTGGATATGGTGGATCAAATCCACCAGGGTGTCATGTATCTGTGTGATGCGGACCTGGACCTGGTTCCATTGGCTGCACGTGTGCACAGCGTGGCGGTGTTGTCTCGCCGCCTGGTTTGGTTAAAATGTTGGTCGGTGGACCAATCTTCACGTAAGACCTTAGCCAATCTGCCTTATGATGGGTCTCGCCTTTTTGGGGAGTCCTTGGATGTGTTGATTAAGGGGATCACCGGGGGTAAGAGCACTCTCTTGCCCCATTTCCCCAAGGCTAAGGGGGCTTCTGGGAAGAAGCATGCTGATTTTCGGCCCCCTCAGGGGTCCTTTCGTGCCTTTCGGCCGCACTACAAGGGCAAGCCGTTCAAAGGTCAAGGCTCTCAGAAGAAGCCCTGGTCTGGGAAACAGAAGTCCGGCCAATCCGGATCTGCAGCCCATAACAGTTCGGCCTGAAGGGGCGCTTTCACCCAGTTTTGGGGTGGGGGGACGCTTGCTCGGTTTTCTTCAACCCTGGTTGGCCCGTGTGCGGGACAGATGGGTTCAGGAGATCGTTCGATCTGGTTACAAGATCGAGTTTCTCTCTCGGCCGGAGAGCAGATTTTTTCCCTCAAATCTTCAACTGTCTCCAGAGCGTTTGCGGGACCTGCACCTGGCGGTGCGGGACCTGAGGGCTCAGGGAGTGGTGGTTCCGGTGCCTCATCGGGACAGATTTCGGGGGTTTTATTCCAATCTGTTCACCGTGCCCAGAAAGTAGGGCAAGGTTCGTCCAATTCTGGACTTGAAGGCTCTGAACCGCTCTGTGCGGGTTTGCAAGTTCCGCATGGAATCCCTGCGGTCGGTGGTGGCTGCCCTGGTTCCGGGGGAATTCATGGCCTCCCATCGATTTGAAGGATGCGTATCTTCACATCCCCATTTTCGAGGGTCACCAGAGGTTCCTTCGATTTGCCATTGCGGAGGATCACTACCAGTTCGTGGCGTTGCCTTTTGGTCTCGCCTCGGCTCCGCGGGTCTTCACCAAGGTGCTTGCACCGGTTCTGGCATTATTGAGGGCCCAGGGCATTTCTGTCCTGGGGTATCTGGACGACATTCTGGTTCGGGCTGCGACCAGCCAGGGTCTGGAGAAGGACCTGTCTGTCACGATGCAAACTCTGCAGGAGTTTGGTTGGACGATAAATTTTCCAAAGGCGACACTGAGTCCGTCGGTTCGTCTTCCCTACCTGGGAATGATTCTGGACTCGGTGCAGGCGAAGGTCTTCCTGGCGGAAGACAAACTCAGAACTCTTCAGGAGGAAGTCAGGTCCCTCAGGGACGTTCCGCACTCGTCTCTGCGGACGTGCATGAGATGTCTGGGATTGATGGTCTCGGCCTTCGAGGCGATTCCCTTCACCCAGTTTCACACGCGGGGTCTCCAAGCGGAGATGGTGTCCAGGTGGGACGGGCGACCTCAATCTCTGGATCTTCAAATCTCGTTGAGTCATCGCACCAGAAGAAACCTTCTGTGGTGGCTCCAGTCCCCGATGGTGTCCGGGGGCAAGTCGTTTCGTCCTGTCTCGTGGACGGTGATCACCACGGATGCCAGCCTGTCGGGCTGGGGTGGTGTTCTGGGCGTTCTATCCGCCCAGGGAACTTGGTCGGAGGGGGAGTCTTCCCTTCCGATCAACATTCTGGAATTGCGTGCGATAAGTCTCTGTCTTCATCGCTGGACGGACCGGCTGCAGGGCTGCCCGGTTCGGGTGCAGACGGACAATGCCACGGCGGTGGCCTACATCAACCACCAAGGGGGCACCAGGAGTGCCCGAGCGGCTCGAGAAGTGGCCGACATTCTGTCTTGGGCCGAGACTCATGTCCCGGCGATAACGGCGGTTCACATTCCGGGGGTGGAGAACTGGCAGACGGACTATCTGAGTCGCCAGACCCTGGATCAGGGGAAATGGTCTCTCCACCCGGCTGTCTTCCAGATGTTGTGCGCGAAGTGGGGTCTTCCAGATGTGGACCTGTTCGCGTCTCGTCTCAACAACAAGGTGAAAAGGTTCGTGGCAAGGACGCGCGACCCTCGGGCAGACGCGTCGGACGCGTTAGTGGCCCCGTGGCATCAGTACAGGCTGATGTACGCGTTTCCACCGATTCAGTTGCTGTCCAGGTTCCTTCACAGGTTACACTCGGAACGCAGCACGGTGATTCTTGTGGCACCGGACTGGCCTCGCCGGTCCTGGTACGCAGACCTTGTGAATCTGGCGGTCGACGCTCCGTGGCGTCTGTCTCTTCGAGACGATCTACTGTCTCAAGGACCGATATACCATCCTGCTTTACAGTCGCTGGCTTTGACGGCCTGGCTGAGACCGAGGTCCTGAAGGAGAGGGGTCTCTCTCCAGAGGTCGTTCATACTTTGATCAACGCGAGGAAGTCTTCCTCGGGGAAGGTTTATTACCGTACTTGGAAGGCCTATTTTGCCTGGTGTGAGTCCAGGGGGTTTTCACCCCGCACGTACTCGGTTTCCCGAGTGCTGTCTTTCCTTCAAACGGGTGTTGATCAGCGTTTGGCGCTGGCTACGATTAAGGGTCAGGCGTTCTGTTTCAACGTCCCGTGGCTTCCAACTCCTTGGTTGGCACTTTTGTTCAGGGTGTGCGGCATCTGGTTCCTCCTAGGAGGGATCCTTTGCCCCCTTGGGACTTGAATCTCGTTCTGTCTGTGTTGCAACGTGCTCCTTTTGAACAGATCAGGGAGATCTCGTTGTCTATGTTGTCCAAAAAGGTCGCCTTTTTGGTGGCGATCACTTCGGCTCGCAGAGTGTCGGAGCTGGCAGCTTTGTTCTGCAAGTCTCCGTACCTGGTTGTTCATTTGGATAAGGTGGTCTTGCGACCTAATCTTTCTTTTCTTCCGAAACGAGTTTCGGAATTCCATCTTAATGAGGATATTGTCTTACCTTCGCTGTGCGCGAAGCCTAAACATCCAAAGGAGGTGAGATTGCATTCTCTGGATGTTGTTCGGGCGATAAGGGTTTACCTTAAATCGACTGAGTCTTTTCGAAAGACGGACTCCTTGTTTGTTCTTCCAGAGGGTCCTCGGAAGGGCATGGCGGCTTCGGCCTCTACCATCGCCAAATGGATCAGGCAGACCATTGAACAGGCCTATGCTTTGCAGGGGAAGGTTCCCCCTGTGCCTGTGAAGGCGCACTCTACTAGATCTTTGAGTACGTCTTGGGCCTGTCGTCATGGGGCTTCTGTAGCCCAGGTGTGTAAGGCGGCGACCTGGTCGACCGTACACACGTTCACAAGATTCTACAAAGTAGATGTTCAGGCATCGGCGGATGCTTCCTTTGGCCGCAAGGTTCTTAGTGCGGCAGTTCACTAGGGTCCCTTGTTGGGGATCTCTGGCTGTTGGGATAAGTTTTATATCCCCTGTTTTTTTGTCTTTTCCTGGGTTGTTGCTCCTGTTGAGCACTTGTTTTTTTCTGTTGCCCAGCTGGTTTCCTTCCTTTGGTAAGGTTCCTTTCTTTGATGCGGAGACTGCGTTGTCTTTTCGGCGCAGATGCGTTTCCCACCCCTCATGTTTGCACTGCTTTGGGACGTCCCCATACGTGACGAATATGAAGAGGCGGCGACTGTCGGAGGACGTAAGAGAAAACGTAATTTTTGTAAAATCTTACCTGTAAAATTCCTTTCTCTGAGTC
The DNA here is from genome assembly GCF_965119305.1 of Pelophylax lessonae. NCBI lineage: Eukaryota > Metazoa > Chordata > Amphibia > Anura > Ranidae > Pelophylax > Pelophylax lessonae. Next base: position 619,129,841 of record NC_138769.1, read on the forward strand.
CTCAGACAGTCGCCGCCCCCGCCCCTCTTTTGGGGTTTGGTTGTATACTCTACTGCTATTCCACTAAAACTGAGATATGGTTGCAGGAAGTAGGAGGGTATTGACTGAGGGGACCACCCCTTGAGGGTGGGATATGTTAAAAGCTTTAATGTTAACATATTCTGTTGCCTAGCTACTCCTTCGGAGCAAAGTCTAATACCCCATATGTGACGAATATGAAGAGGCGGCGACTGTCGGAGGACTCAGAGAAAGGAATTTTACAGGTAAGATTTTACAAAAAATTCAGTTTTTTTCCTCCGTGTTCTTTGTTCCCAGGGTTCTATCCCATTTGATATTTTCTAGCAGCGAGCGCAGTTTTGGGAAATTGGCTCTTTTGAAATTCAGTGTCCTTATATTACCCCTCTGCTTCCTATTACTGTAATTAATACTGAAACTTATTGACCTATGGTCACTGTTTCCTAAGTTGCCCCGTATTTCTATATCCGTGAGCAGGTCTGTATTGTTGGTAATCAGTAGGTCAAGAACCGCATCGTTTCTTGTCTTGTGCATTCATCATCTGACCCATGAAATTGTCCTGCAAAACATTTAGGAACTGCCGAGCATTGGCTGAATGCGCGGTTCCTTCTGCCCAGTCTATATCAGGATAATTAAAGTCCCCCATTATAATGACATTTCCCATCCTTGCTGCCAATCCTATCTGTAAAATGAGGTCCGCCTCCCCCTCCTCCCTCTGGTTGGGGGGCCTATAGCATACGCCCAATATTACATTCCCCACCGTGCCTTCCCTTTGAAGCTCTACTCATAGGGATTCTGCCTCGTCCTTAGCTCCATTATTAATATCATTCCTCATATTTATCTGTATACTGTTCTTAATATACAGACATACCCCTCCCCCTTTTTTACCTTCTCTCTCTCTCTGCGATAAAGGGAATACCCCTGAATGGCCGCCATCCAGTCATGCGAGCTGCCAAACCAAGTCTCTGTTATCCCCACAAAATCTCCCATCGTGTTGGCCAGGTTCCTGGCATTGGTATACAAACCTCCTTAATTTTGACCGGTTACAAATATCCTCATTTGATGTTTTTAGGCTGCGCTCTTGATTTTCCCCCATACCCCCCCTGGGTATAGGAGCTCCGAACACCCTACCGCTTATGCCCCCATTTCTGCCCTCTGAATCTTTTTTTCCACTGGCTAATTCTACATCTGTACCCTCCCCCCCCCCCCCCCCCGTCACCTAGTTTAAAAGCCCCTCTAACTTATCGGCCATCCTCTCACCCAGTACGGCTGCACCCTCCCCATTTAGGCGTGTTGAAACAGCGTTGATTTTGGGTAGGCCAAGGTCTTCCTGAATGCACCTCAGTCGGTGCTTGGCAAGGATTAAATGGTGGAAATGACCTGCGCACCTCGTCAGCATGCTAATTATGTCGAGCAAAGCTCTCTGGTTTGAAAGACCATTACCACAAGTTGGAGGGTGTGTGCCATGCAACTTTGGTCTGACTCTTCAGCAAGTCTCATTCCTTTCACCATGTTAGCTCTGCTGTCTTGAAGAACAAGCATCACTTGGTCTTTGGTGATTCCCCATTCTTCTAGCATACCTAGAAACCTTTTCTCTAATGTACTCCCCAGTGTGGAATCCTTGCGTCACTTTTGTATTCAACACCAAATGCCTTCTTGTCTATCCGCTGTCAATGAAGTGGCATGTAAGGCTCATTAGTGATTCTGTTTGTCCTGACCAGCAGTCAGTCGTGAATGAGGGTGAGTTGCCAGTATTCTCTGGTTTTAGCATAGCCTTTACTTTCTCAACGACCATTTGGTGAATCTTTCCCAGCATTTTAGTTCGATAATACTTGTCACTCTTCAGTGTGTACCTTGGCTCAAGTATGGACATCAACCGCTTAAATGCAGAGTCAGACACCATTGTAAATGGCTGGTTATCAGTGACCATCATCTCTGTGATTACTCTGTCCAGCAGTTGGGATCTTCCATCCGATTTTAGCCACCTGTTTTTTTTTTTTTTTCTTAAACATATCTGGTATTGTTGCCTGGGATAGTGATGTTTCACCTTGTAATTCATTTTATGTTTTCTGTGCTTGAGCCTGTGCATGATATAATTCATATGGAAGCAAAAAATTACTGCGCTAACTGATAACTGAGAAGCAGCTGGCACCAATCACTAGACAATAAAGTGATAAAAGATACAGAAAAACAAAACAAATGTGCAGCGCTGATAATGATAGATATGTATAAGCAAATAATACATAAGAGTCCAGCAGGCATGAAAAGTCCATTAAAAAAATTCCTTGTGAATAATGGTGATGAAAAAAATTCCAACAGAGAATAATGTGAACTAATTGTGCAGCAAATCCCAACACCAGTGAAGATAAAGTGGATTGCGCTCACCAGATGGATGGGACCCAGATACCATATAGTATAGGGGTCAAACAAGCTGGAGGGGATAATGATGGAATGTCCCAGCAGGATTCATCGACCTCGATGGATAGCATGTAGATCAGTAGCGAGTATGAACACTCAAAATCTCCAGGAAAGCAGCAAGTCCCATTAGGGGAATCAGCAAAGCATAATTCCATTTACTCCCATTTCCATCTTCGTTAGGTTGAATGTTCCACTGAGGCGGATTGTTTAAATTATTCATTAGCATTTACCTGTTTATCCAGCCTGAGAGTGCCGCTGATATACACAGAACAGATGTAACAAAGTCAAAACAAGGAAGGATCTAGGCGACATTCGCTCCGAGGATCCGGAACCATCATTATCCCTTCAAGCTTGTTTGACCCCTATACTATATGGTATCTGGGTCCCATCCATCTGGTGAGCGCAATCCACTTTATCTTCACTGGTGTTGGGATTTGCTGCACAATTGTTCACATTATTCTCTGTTGGAATTTTTTTCATCACCATTATTCACATGGAATTTTTTTAATGGACTTTTCATGTCTGCTGGACTCTTATGTATTATTTGCTTATACATATCTATCATTATCAGCGCTGCACATTTGTTTTGTTTTTCATGATATAATTCAACATGATGAACTCTTAGATGGGCCCGAAGATTTGACATATTTTTGGTTTTTGTAGTTATTGATCCCATGCTTACATTATTTGTGCACGTGTTGCACACTGCTGCTGCTTTTGATGAGAGATGAGAAATAGTCCCAGACCACACTTTTAATTTTTCTATCTGCATCCATCTCCATTGAATTTTGAATTACACTACTGGAATTGAATATAGGCTTAAAAAACTGGCTGGCTGGCACCCTGTGGTAATTAGTGGCTGGCACCCTGTGGTAATTAGTGGCTGGCACCCTGTGGTAATTAGTGGCTGGCACCCTGTAGTGATTAGTGGCTGGCTGGCACCCTGTGGTGATTAGTGGCTGGCTGGCACCTTTTGGTGGGTGGCTGGCTGGCACCCTTTGGTGGGTGGCTGGCTCCCTGTGGTGGGTGGGTGGATGGCTGGCTGGCACCCTGTGCTGGCTGGCTGGCACCCTTTGTTGGCTGGCTGGCACCCTTTGTTGGCTGGCTGGCACCCTGTGGGGATTAGTGGCTGGCACCTTTTGGTGGGTGGCTGGCACCCTTTTGTGGGTGGCTGGCTGGCACCCTTTGGTGGGTAGCTGGCTGGCTGGCACCCTTTGGTGGCTGGCTGGCACCCTTTGGTGGCTGGCTGGCACCCTTTGGTGGCTGGCTGGCTGGCACCGGGCAGCTGTGGGTGTATGTATGGCTGCTGTGTTAAACACACTGTGTGCACTGTACACTCACTGTCCCGAGACTCCCAGACTACAGACGAGGCTGAGGGAGGCTGCCTAAGAAGGCAGAAGCAGTCCCAGTGCACGGAGGCGCGTGGTGCAACATACGCAATGACGTCATGACAATATCGGTAACCTCTGGGGATTCCGATATATCGGGGAAAGTGCATATCGGCCCCCGAGTTTGGTTGGAACATCAATTTAAAAAAATCTGCCCTGGTACCATCCTTAAAACTGGATTATCTGAGCCTGACTTTGGACTCCGATGCCGCAAGACTTTTTCTTTCTCCAGACAAGCTGCAAAAGTTGAAGGGAGTGATTCGTTTGCTGTTATCCAGCAATCTGTTATCTCTGCGGACATACATGCGGACCTAGGGTTTGATGGTGTCAATCTTCGAGGCAATAACGTTTGCTCAGTTCCACGCGAGACCCTTACAAAGGGAAATTCTTTCAAATGGAACAAAGATGCAAAGTCCTTGGACAATATGATTGATGAGTCACAACACGAAGATTGCTCTTCTATGGTGGCTTAATTTATTAGCACTATGTCAAGTCCTTTCTTCCATTGTATTGGACGGTGGTAACCACGGACGCCAGCCTAACCGGCTGGGAAGGAGTGTTGGGGAAGCGGTGTGTCCAGGGGTCCTGGACAGTGGAAGTGTCCAGACATCCAATCAATATTCTGAAACTCAGAGCGATAAAGTTTTGCCTGAGCCACTGGATAGTGTTTGGAGCATGGGTGCTCAACCTGTGGCTCTCCAGCTGTTGCAGAACTACATATCCCATGAGGCATTGCAAGGCTGACAGGTAGTAGCATGACTTCCAAAGGCAGAGGCATGATGGGACTTGTAGTTCCGCAACAGCTGGAGAGCCACAGGTTGAGCACCCATGGTTTGGAGGGTTGTTCAGTCCGTATTCAGTCGGACAATGCCACGGCCGTGGCTTACATCAATCATCAAGGGGGCACCAAGAGTGTCTTGGCGGCCGGGGATGTAGCCGAGATCCTGGAATAGGTGGAAAAGTTTGTTCCGGCTCTTTCTGCAGTGCACATCCCAGGTGTGGAAAACTGGCAGACGGATTACCTGAGTCATCAGGTGTTGGATCAAGGGGAGTGGTCCCTGCACCCGGAGGTGTTTCACCTCCTGTGCGTCCGGTGGGGGACACCCAATGTCAACCTGTTTTCTTCTCGACTCAACAAGAAGGTTCAGAGGTTTGTAGCTCCTCTGGCCAACCCCACAGATGCACTGGTGGCTCCTTGGGGTCAGTATCGGCTAATTTTATGAGTTTCTTCAGCTGAAACTTCTGCATAGGATCCTGCGAAGAATGGAAGTGGAAGGGATTCTGGTCATTCTAGTGGCCCCAGATTGGCCTCGTCGGTCTTGGTACGCTGATCTGGTAAGGTTGATCACCGATGCTCCTTGGAGACTTCCTCTCAGGGAAGATCTGCTGTCTCAAAGGCCAATCTTCCATCCTGTTTTACAGTCACTGGCTTTAACGGCGTGGCTGTTGAGAGCCAGATATTGAAGGATAGGGGTCTTTCTGACTCTGTGATTCCTACACTGTTGAAGGCCAGGAAGTCTACTTCCAGTAAGATCTATCATCGTACGTGGAAATTGTACATCTCATGGTGTGAATCGCTGAAGGTGCATCCTCGCCTTTCGGTGGCTAGGATTTTGACCTTTCTTCAGAAGGGGGTTGAACAGCAGGTGGCTTTGGGCACTATCAAAGGCCAAGTGTTTCCAACGTCCTTTAGCTACGCATGCCTTAATTTGCACCCTTATACAAGGCGTTCGCCATATGGCTCGTCCGAGGCAATCCCTGTTACCTCCATAGGATCTTAATTTGGTATTGTCTGTCCTTCAAAAACCTCCCTTTGAGAGCATTAGGGAGCTTCCTCTGCTTGCATTGTCACAGAAGGTAGCCTTTTTGGTGGCTATTACTTCTGCCCGCAGAGTATCTGAATTGGCTGCACTGTCCTGCCGTTCTTGTCTGGTGGTCCACAGAGATAAAGTGGTACTTTGACCTAGTCAGTCGTTCCTTCCTTAGGTGGTTTCTGATTTCCATCTGAATGAAGACATTGTGCTGCCTTCAGTCTGTCCTAAGCCCAAGCATCCCAAGGAAATTGCTTTGCATTCCTTGGATGTGGTTTGGGCAATTAGAGTTTACCTGGCGGCTACTGGATCTTTCAGAAAATCTTATTCTTTGTCCTCACCGACGGACCTGGAAAGGGATTGGCTGCGTCTGCTGCGACTATATCTAGGGGGATCAGATAGACGGTGGTACAGGCCTATTCACTGAAGGGTCAGGTTCCTCCTTTCTCCTTTAGGCGCATTCTACTAGGGCGCTGAGTGCCTCTTGGACTTTTCGCCATCAGGCGTCAGTGATGCAAGTTTGCAAGGCAGCAACTTGGTTGTCTGTGCACAGGTTCACAAAATTCTACAAAGTAGATGTGTTGGCATCTTCGGATGCTTCTTTTGGCCTGCAAGGTTTTGCATGCTGCTGTTTAAAGGAGAAACTATTCTTATTGAGGGTGTATATTTTTTCTGTGAGCTCCAGTTGTTCCTGGTTAAGCTCCTTGTTACCTTTTTGGCTAAGTTTAGCTTGTGGGGAATTATGTTCTTTTCTGAGTGTTTTTTCCCTCCACTCATGCAAATACTGCTTTGGGACGTCCCAATGGCCAAGAAGATATGGAGCTGCGTCTGTCAATGAACGACAGAGAAAACTGTATTTTTGACTTACTGTAAAATCCTTTTCTCTGAAGTTCATTGACAAACGCAGCACCCGCCCCTCTAATTATCAGTGGGATGGGGTTTTTTCTTCTAGACACTGCTTGCAACGAAACTGAAGACTATAGCAGAGTGTGTAGGTGTATGCCTGCAGGGACTGCCCCATAGGCGTGGTAAAGCATTTTACTACCTAGTGTCCTACTTCTGTAGGGGGCAGCATAACCCAATGATCAAGAAGATATGGAGCTGCATCTGTCAGTTAACTTCAGAGAAAAGGATTTTACGGTAAGTCAAAAATCCAGCTTTTTTTCTACAGCTTACCTGTAAAATCCTTTTCTTGAAGTACATCACGGGACACAGAGGTCCCTCCCCTCTTTTTCTGGGATCTTCATTGATTGCTTGAAAAACTAAGGTTCTTTCTGTATGGAAGGGGTTATATGGGAGGAACTTCCTGTCTATTGTTTGCCAGTGTCCATTAGGTGTGTTGAAATTTATCGTAGCATCGATGCATCATGATGCAGCCTTGAACAATTCAGATTCAATGCTAAAGAACGGCCGCATCAATGCATGGATGACATCATCCCGGCTCCCCCCTCCTCTCCCAGGACAGCCCTGCCAGTGCACTCTAAAGTAAAAACAAATCAGTGTCAGTGCCTCTGTTTCAGGGACCCCTTCCTACAGTGTGTAAGTGTTAATGTAAACCGATGCCTCTTACCTTATGATCTCAGATCTTTCATCGTCATCAGAGTAACGTGCCCTCTGGCCGGTCGTTCTCCTCCTCCCGACCGGAGTGCACGAGACTGAAGGTGCTGAAAGATCAAAGACAATAAGGTTAGAGGCATCGGTTTACATCAACCCTTACACACTGTAGTAAGGGGTCCCTGAAACAGAGGCACTGACACTGATTTTCTTTTACTTTAGAGTGCAGGGGGGGGGCTAAATGTAAATGGGAGGGCTGTGTTATGTAAATGCGGGGGGGGGATGTAAATGGAGGGCGGGGGGGCTGTGTTATGTAAATGGGGGAGCTAGGTAATGTACTAAAGGGGGCTGTGGCATTTCGTATCTACTGTTGTAAAAAAATACTGTTGTCTGTTGTGTTCAGACTTTGCTAAATGCAGGGAGTGTCTTTTTTTTTTTTTTTTTTTTTTTTTTTTGAGCAGATAAAATTAAAAAATGGGAGTTCATCTGATGGCTTGAATTTTTTTAATGAAAACCACAGGCAGTAATCGTGATGCAAAAAAGAAAAGTAAATGTCTCCTGCGCTCAAATGTTGCGTAAAAACCAGAGACGGTGGCTAAATTGTTGGCATCTGAAGTCTTGCTGCCCTCTCAGGATGATGGGTATCCACACAATCTGAAAGCATAAAAGACAAGAGAAGGGCGCACCGACCTAGTGCATTACTATAAAACATTTATTAGAAAATTGTTAAAACCACGTCCTACATTATGCTCACAATAGTCTGCTATATAAAAGCATAAAACCAATGGATTCCTTCGACCATCCAGAGACCGCAGGACCATATTCCGTAATAAGGACAAGCAAACTTGAAGGTGTCCATATAGATGGTGCTAATGCGTTTCGAGGGAGAACCCTCTTCCTCAGAGCCATCTGATGGCTCTGAATATAAGCGGGTTCTCCCTCGACATGCATTAGCCCTATCTATATGGACACCTTCAAGTTCGCTTGTCCTAATTAAGGAATATGGTCCTGCGGTCTCTGGATAGTCGAAGGAATCCTTTGGTTTTATGCTTTTTTTATAGCATACTCTTGTGAGTATAGTGTATGACGTGGTTTTAACAATTTTCCAATAAATGTTTCATGTTATTGCACTAGGTCGGTGCGCCCTTCTCTTGTCTTTTATAGTAATCGTGCTGCATCGTGGAATCAAATAGTTGACAGGATAATCGTAATCAAATCGTGAGACCAGTGAAGATGCGCACATCTAGTGTCCTTTCACCTAAAGGTAGCGTAAAACCCAGATAGTCATTATTACTTGCTCTGTGTCCCGCGATGTACTCCAAGAAAAGGATTTTATAGGTAAGCTGTAGAAGAAATCCTATTTTATTTTTATTTTGTTTTTTTTCCATTTAACTAATACAATACAATCTTGATCAGTCAGTATCCAGAGGGAGAACCACTTTGTCCTACAAAAACAACGTTCAGTCAGGTAGAATAAAAAGTTAAAAATAATAAAACTAGGAAGTGTCCTCTTGTAAACTTGATGTGTGTGTTTTTAGGAATAGGATCTGGTAATTTTAGTGCATGTGTGTCAGAAGGCTGTTTGAATGTCTACATGGCTTATCTTCAAAAAAATTAATCCTGCAATAATTTCTTTACAGCAGCTGAAGAACTTGATACAGAAAGTGTGTTTCTATTGCCCCCTGTTTGTGGGGAGGAGTATGAAGTGCAGCCAAAACCCAAGCCACTTAAAAAGGTATACATCCAATATTTTATCTGCTTGGTCTTGAGATGATGAAGGGCTTGTTAACACCCAATGTGTTTTTGTATTCTATTTTGCTGCATTGTCACAAGAAACCTATTATTCCAGACCCATAAAAGTCTCTGCTTAATCTTCTGCCGGCAGAACTCTGAAGGCAGTGCAAAGCAAACTTATCCACGCACTGAGAATCTACACCAGAAGAAGCATGCAGAGCTCCACATCAAGAATGTATTCACATTCTTCGTGTGCTTTTTAAAGATTTCTAACAATAGGGGATTTTATTGGAATCTTTGATCTTATTGAAGCATTTTTATGAAGTCGCTTGTAACTCCTTAAAGCAGGCTTGATGTGTTCAGCCCACAGTGGTCCTTAGTCTTCATGACAAAGGATTACTGTGGTTAGAATTGTGCAAATTCTGCGCTTTACCTTCTGCCATTAGGTAAAGATAGATTCCTGATTACTGGTGTGGCATAGTGCTGGCTACATACTTTGGTGCCACTGAACAATGTTCTTGTAAAGGGGAAACATCTGCTGTAGTTTCTGCAGAAACCATCATTTCGGGAATGTCTGTCTCTTGTGTCCCTGCCACCGTCCTAGGTAGTTCCCCCTGCCAAGCTCTACGTCACTAATGTGTCTTATAGGGGTTGGCAGGAAGAACACCTGAATGCGATGGAGAGCCAGGAAATTACACTCCTAAAAGTTTTCTCACAGATGTTTCCTCTTCTATTTTCATCACAGGTACTGTTATTATTTAATGTACTGTATATTTCTGGTGGTCCAGCAAATCCTAATTACTATACAGTAAACCCCCGCTCCATCGCGGTTCAGTTTTTGCGGTCCCGGTATATTGCGTTTTTTTTTTTTTTTGTAATGTTATTTTACTATATAAATCATTAAAAATGAAATATTTTTGTGTTTTCCATAGCTCTTGCTATGTCTCTCAGTATCTTTTATGTGTTTAAATGAGTTTATATTGTTTTAAAAGTGTATTTTAATAGGGTTTTTCTATTTCGCGGATTTTCACTTTTCGCGGCTGGGTCTAGAACGTAACCCCCGCAATGGAGGGGGGTTTACTGTATTACAATTTTTTTTATGTTAAAGATGATTTTATTAAAAATTTGTGTAAACATTTCTGACCTGTGTAATTTACCAAACATCATATAGTATTTACATTTGCTGTGCAGCAGACATGCAACCTACTGTGTGGATTGTTGGCCAAAGGTATCCTGCAGTGTCAATAGCCAGTTGTGGATAATGGGTGCACAAGGCATGCTCTAAACTTAACTAAAGTACCTTGCTACTTGGACCGGCTGCATAGTCTGCTCACAGCAGATTGGTTGTTTCAGTGGACAGTGATGTAAAGAATCCAAGGTTGACCTGCTTTTTACATTACATTTTATAATCTTATATTTTGTTTTTACACAAATATTTTGTTATATCTGTACTGTAACCCATCATTGCTCTGAATTTCAGGGATTGAAGAGGAAGGCAGTTTTGGGTGACCACTCTCTTCCTGAAAGCTCAGAGTGTGCGTTTCCTCTTAAATGTTCCTATGGTGTCAATGCCTGGAAGCATTGGGTTAAAACTACACCTCAAGAAGAGCTTGTTGAAAGTAGGTTTAGCTTCTATCCTGTTGTATAATTTTTCTTAGTTTTTGGGACGTGTTCTTTTATTAAATAGAACGCTTATCTTTGTTCATTCAGCAGTGCGGTTAAAAGAGAATCTTCTGGATTATACAGCGAGCGAGCTCAGCCATGGGCTTTCACGGTTTGTGAAGGAGGTGCGAAGGTCGAATGGGGACAGCTATTCACCTGATAGCATCTATTATTTGTGTTTGGGGATCCAGAAGGTCAGTGCCATAATTTTAGACTTTTAGCTTTTTTTGTGAAACAAATTGAATTTTAATGTAAAATTTTACCTGTGCTGTTTGATTTGTGTTGACACCATGACAACAACTAGGGTGTTTATCCTCTCCAGCTCTTAGTACTTGTCCAGTATGTCCTTGTCGGAACAGGTTAAAACAAGCTCACCGCTGTTGCTGTCCCAATCCCACCCCCCACCAATCAGTGCTTGATGAACTGGAGCAGAGGGCAGGGAGACATTAGGTGTTTAAAATGTCTCCATACCTTGGGGGGTTGTTAGCCCCTTGTGATAGTGATCAAGCTAAATAAAACATAAAAAAAAAGTTTCCAATTTTTCAAATAACTTATTGTAGGGGGAAAAAAATCAGAAGCACCCCAATCGTACTGTGATTTTTTTTTTTTGCCATTTCACAGGTGCATGCAATTTTGAGGTCTGACATATTCAATATCTATCTGTGTGACCCTACTTCATCTTATATTTTGTCTAAAATACACTGCTCAAAAAAAGTAAAAGTATCAAGTAAGTTAAACTCCTGGGATGGGTCAGTTAAGTAGTGAAGGAGTTTGTTAATCAGTTTCAGCTGCTTTGGTGTTTATTAAACTAACAGGTGCACTAGATTGGCAACAATGAGACAACCCCCAAAATAGGAATGGTTTTACAGGTGGAGATCACTGAAATTTCGCTGTTTTTTTACTAGCTTTGCATTTGGCTAGGGTCAGTGTCACTACTGGTAGCTTGAGGTGATACCTGGACCCTAAATAGGTTGCACAGGCAGTCCAACTCCTCCAGGATGGCACATCAATACCTGCCATTGCCAGAAGATTTGCTGTCTCCCAGCAGAGTCTCAATAGCATTGAGGAGATTTCAGAACAGGCAGTTACTTTAGTATAGCTGGATGGGGCCGTAGAAGGTCCTTAACCCATCAGTAGGACTAGTATCTGTTCCTTTGTACACGGAGGAACAGGATGAGCACTGCCAGAGCCCTACAATATGACCTCTAGCAGGCAACTGGTTTGAAAGTCCTTGACCAAACAATCAGAAACCCACTTCATGAGGGTGGCCTGAGGGCTCAACATCCGCTAGTGGGTCCTGTACTCATTGCCCGACACCGTGGAGCTCGATTGGCATTTGCCATTGAACACCAGAATTGGCAGGTCCAACACTGGCACCCTGTGCTTTTCACAGATGAGAGCCGATTCACCCTGAGCACATGTGCAAGACGTGAAAGGGTCTGGAGAAGCTGTGGAGATTATGCTGCCTGTAACATCGTCAGCATGACCGGTTTGGTGGTGGGTCAGTAATGGTCTGTGGAGGCATATCTATGGAAGGATGCACAGACCTCTACAGGCTAGATAGTGGCACCCTGACTGCCATTAGGAATCAGGATAAAATCGTTGGACCCATTGTGAAACCCTACACAGGTGCAGTGGGTCCTGGGTTCCTCCTAGTGCACAACATTGCCCGGCCTTATGTGGTGAGAGTATGCAGCCAGCTCCTGGAGAATTAAGAAATTGATACCATTGAATGGCCCCCATAATCGCCTGACCTAAATCCAATAGAACACCTCTGGGACATTATGTTTCGGTCCATCCGACGCTGCCAGGTTGCACCTCAGTCTGTTCAGGAGCTCAGTAATGCCCTGGTCCAAATCTGGGAGGAAATATCCCAGGACACCATCTGTCGTCTCATTAGGAGCATGCCCCGACGTTGTCAGGCATGCATACAAGCACGTGGGGGCCATACAAACAAAGTAACTGAGTAGCATTTTAAGTTGTTGCATTGAAATTTTAACAAAATGGACTAACCTGCTGCATCATTTTTTCACTTTGTTTTTAGGGGGTGTCTTGAGTTCAGCCCTCTGTAAGTTGATAAATTTCATTTCCATTAAACGATGTGGCATCCTTTTGTTCCTAACACATTTACTAGTCCATATCAGTATAAATATCCAGCATGATATTTTTCCTATTGAAATCTGATTTGTTTTCAAAATGTTCCTTTAATTTTTTTGAGCAGTGTATTTGCTGAATTAAATGGTTTGTACTAAACTTCTATTGAAACTATAGATTTGATAAACATTTGCACAAATCTAACAACATAGAAAACTGCAACTGTCTCCATTTTATTCCGTAGGACCTATGATTTCAGAAAATGACTTACACTCTTGGGTTTTTCACTCCACCTCTGCCTGTGAGCTATACAGGCCTTTTTTTTTATCTTCTATTAACCGCGTAAAGCAAACCCCTGTCTGATACAAATTTAATGAGTTGTTTAGGTTTTTTCCCTGTAGTGCAGTTTTGGTAAGTTTAAAGGGAATTACACAATTTTAGTGTGTATGGCCATCTTAAGAAAGATAGTGTTGTACCAGTGCAGAGATGTCTTCTTGCATAGAATAGACATTTGAAGGCACTATAGCAGGCAGACAGCTGATGGATCATGTTTTTTAATGAAATTCGTAGATCCACAAGTAGTCAATTACCATTATTAGAAAATGTTTTAATTTGTCCTCCTTCAATTTGCTATCTATAAGCTGTCCTCTTGCATTGGAGAAACTTTGACCCATCCAGGTATGGGCAGAAGGCGCAGCCGACACATCTATACATTCCTGAGAGGCACATTTTTTATTACTTTGCCACATTTCATTTCTTGGGGATTATTCAGATTTTACCAAGAAATCCCCCAAATTCTTAGCTCTTTGTGTTGTTAGAGGTCTAGGTCCTAGAATGTCTTCACAGTTCATAGCGATGTCATTACATTGTGATGGTTCTTTCAACAATATAATATTAATGCACTTCTGTTCAGATTCCTCACTCCAGGAATACTTGGAGTGGATTTGCAAATTTGATATTATATAGACAAACCTTCACGGTTATTTTTTTGAAAGGCATGCTGTCAAGACATTGGGCTTAAAGTCTGGCATGCTTCAGTCCGAGCCACTGGACTAACAATCCGTAGTTAGTACAGCAATCTCCCCCGCCTAGCTGTTGTGTTCTTACGGGAGTGCCAGAACACTCTGATCAATGCTTTCAACCATTGGTTCTGTGAGGCAGTGCGTGCAGTTTTCAATGGTATTTTGCAACTTTGTGTTGCTTTTTAGTAGCTGCTGTTAAAACATTTATTAACAAATTTGCACTTGTATATCATTTCCTCAAGTGTCATCTACACTGTGCGCTTGAAGTTAGGAGGAATTGGTGATTTCTGGTTGTTGACAACATCTTTTATTATTCCTAGTAGGGTTGTTTTTGTGTTTTGGACACTACTCAGTCGTGGTGATATATACTGAAGGTTTTCAGTGAAGCCTTCACTTTTACCCAAGCTGCAATTTAAGCATTCCCTCTCCCCTCTTTATGAAATGCCAAAGCCATGTCTCTTTACTAAAATTGTATTTTAGCATTTGTGGATTAAGTTTTAAATCTTTCTGGCCAGGTCCCCAGGAAAATAATATTGCGGCATAGCTGTGAGCAGTGTTTAGACATGTCGAGTATACAGGGGATGTAAAAAGTCTACACACCCCTGTAAAATGTCAGGTTCCTGTGATGTTAAAAAAATAAGACAAAGATAAATTGTTTCAGAACTTTTTTCACGTTTATTGTAACCTATAAACTGTACAACTCTGTTGAACAACAAACTGAAATCTTTTAGGTGGAGGCAAGTAAAAATAAAAAAATAAAATAACATTGTTGCATAGCTGTGCACATCCTTAAACTAATACTTTGTTGAAGCATCTTTTGATTTTATTACAGCACTGTCTTTTTGGGTGTGAGTCTATCATCATCATGGCACATCTTGACTTGGCAATATTTGCCCACTCTTCTTTACAAAAAACACTCCAAATCTGTCAGATTGGGAGGGCATCTCCTTTGCACAGCCCTCTTCAGATCACCCCACAGATGTTCAATTGGATTCAGGTCTGGGCTCTGGCTGGGCCATTCCAAAACTTTAATCTTCTTCTGATGAAGCCATTCCTTTGTTGATTTGGATGTATGCTTTGGGTCGTTGTCATGCTGAAAGATGAAGTTCCTCTTTATGTTCAGCTTTCTAGCAGAAGCCTGAAGGTTTTGTGCCACTATTGACTGGTATTTGGAACTGTTCGTAATTCCCTATACCTTGACTAGGACCCCTGTTCCAGGTGGAGAAAAACAGCCCCAAAACATGATGCTGCCACCACTATGCTTCACTGTGGGTATGGTGTTCTTTTGGTGATGTACAGTGTTGTTTTTGCGCCAAACATATCTTTTGGAATTATGGCAAAAAAAAAGTTCAACCTTGGTATCATCAGACTAGAACACATTTTCCTATATGCTTTTGGGAAACTTCAGATGTGTTTTTACAAAATTTAGCCAGGCTTGGATGTTTTTCTTTGTAAGAAAAGGCCTCCGTCTTGCCACTCTACCCCATAGCCCAGACATATAAAGAATAGAGGAGATTGTTGTCACATGTACCACACATCCAGTATTTGCCAGATATTCCTGCAGCTCCTTTAATGTTGTGGTAAGCCTCTCCTGACCAGTTTTCTTCCCGTCTCCATCAATCACTGTTGTGCCATATTTTTTCCACTTGATGAGGACTGTCTTTCTCTTTCGTTCATTGATGGACACAGCTCCTGTCATTCTTGATCATTGGGGTATACTGCCCCCTACAGGAGTAGGCCACTAGGCAGAAAAAAATTCTGACTACACCCATGGGCAGTCCCACGGGGTGTACTCCCTCTCTCTGCTATAGTCGTCACTCAGTTTATTTTCTGCCTAGCCAAGTGTAAGGACCTAGTTCCTTGCTGGGACCTTTGGACCTGCCGAAATATTTTAGATAGACAATTTTTTCCTCCTCAATTTTTCCTGTGAGATCTACTTTTAACTGCCCGACTGGGCAACGGGCTGTATAATCTAGATCCAGCGGTCACCCCAGTCTGGCCAATGAGCACGCCCAGGCCTCGGCTCCGCGCTAGATCAGCTGCAACATAGTCCCACTGGACAGGTGCTGGCTCTGCAAGTTAAACGGCTCGCGAGGTAGCAACCTGGCCTCGGCCTGAGTCGCAACGTTCCTTCTGGCTGACAGCCTACCCCATTTCGATAGAGAGGAGGATCTGTCTGGAGCGGTGCCAACCTGGTTCCTGGTATGGTGAGTAGCTGTCCCCCCTCTACCCCTGGAGGGTTTTGGGATGGGCATGGACCCCTCCTTCCCGCAGGCACACATCCCCCCCCCCCCCCCCTGCGAAGTCCCTCACCCTGAACCCCCCCCATACGCTGGGGATGTTTTTTTTTTTTTTGTTTTCATTTATTAGGTGGCCTGGCCACTTTCCTGGGGTGGGGGCTGGGTGCTAACTGGGGAGGGGGGGGGTGCACCGCTGGCAGCCAGACGATCGATTGTACTGGGGGGTTTGTACCTTGTGGGGGCTCCTGCCAGGGCCCTCTGTCCTGAGGCCTGGTCCCCCTATTCTGGGTCCCTGTATGCCTTGTGGTGCTGTCATTTTGTTGTAGCCTGTGTTTCTACACACGGCAGCCATGTTTGTGTAGTCTGGCAACCATTTTCTTGTTTTACCAATGCAAATAGCGGGGGGTCATGACAGTGGACCCTTGTGGGTGGTGTTTTTGGCAGTGGGAGCCCCTCCTTATCCCCTGGTGCTGACTCCTGGATCATTTAGCTTCCTGATCGCCACATGTGTAGTGCAGATTCTTCTGGTGGTTGCAGGTGCCTGTGCCAGCGGGTGGGGGAGTCTGGTGGGGTCCTCTCCCTCTCTGCTGAAGGATCTCTCTGTGCCTTGTGCTTGGCGACTGGGTGGTGCTGCCAGCGTGATGGGAGTTGTTTTGTGGGGTCCCCATGGTGACTCATGTAGTCTTTGGAGCAAGTTTCCCCACCTGATCCCCTCTGTGGAGCCCTCCGGGTGCCAACTATCCATCCATGCACTGACGGCGGTCTTGGGGTCCCTTCTGTCCCGGGTGGAGGTGCGACGGGCTAGCAAAAAGGGCCCCTGCCTCATCTGTCTAATCAGATCCTGAATCTGATTCGGCCAACGCGGACGTGGGTCACACTGCTGGGTCTGTGACCACACACCTGGAATCCTCTGATAGTGAGGATGATTCCTCCACGTTTGCGCCTGCGCAAGAGAAGACGCTGGTAGATGCACTGATTGTATCTGTGCGTGTGACCCTGAAGATGGAGGACACAGCTGAAGCTGGGACGTAGTCGCAGGTACCCCTTGGCTCTCACAAGCCATCCAGAGCGGCAAAGGGGTTTTCTTTCCCTGCCTATTTTGACAGAATTGTTGCTTAAGAGTGGGGACGACCAAAGCATCCCTGTGGGGTTCCTAAGCGCTTTACTAGGCGTTACCCCTATGAGGAGTCCCTCCTTAAGAAGTGGACTGTGCCGCCAATGGTGGACCCTCCAGTTTCCAGATTAAACAAGGTAACCATTATTCCAGTGGAAGAGTTCCCAGCCTTTAAGGATCCAGCTGACCGGAAGGCGGAGGCTGTGGCCCGCATTATGTACACCTTAGCTAGTTTGGTAATGAGGCCAGTATTTACCATTGCCCTATTGTCAAACCTTGACAAGAGTGGGCTAAGCTCCTACACCATTACCTGGAGGGAGAACAGCTCCCTCCTGCCTTTACTGAGCTGGCGGACCAGCTACTCCAGGGGCTGCAGTTTATCTGTGATGCCTCTTTGGACGCAGCTCCCCTGATGGCTCGCCTCTCTGTTTTGGGGGTGGTCCTTCGGCGAGGCTTTTGGCTCAAATGCTGATCTGGAGACCAGACTTCTAAAAAGGCCTTGACTGATCTTCGCCTGTTTGGAGCGACCCTGGATGACATCATTAAAGCCTCACGGGGGGGGGGGGGGAGAGTACCCCCCCCCCCCAAAGGCAGCAAAGGGTAAGGAACCTCGTCGTAGACTTTCCTTCTCCGCTCAGAGGTTTTTTTCGTCCCTCAGGGTCGACTGCCAAGGGCTCGAAGCTTTTCAGGGCTGCCTCTGGTGGATCCAAACAAACCTGGTCTGGCAAGCAGGGAGTTTGCTTTTCCAGACCTGCGGACAAGGCTTCTTCAGCATGAAGGTGCGTCCTCACCTGTATCGGGGTGAGGGGGGATGTCTTCACTGGAGTCTGGACCCGTGGACTTCCCTGGTGCAAGACAAGTGGGTCCACTAAGTAATTCGGCCTGGCTACAAGATTTCACTCTTGTCCTCCGGCAAGGTTTTTTCCTTCCAACCTGTGCCCGTCAACAGACTGTATGGGCCGGTACAAGACCCTGTTCCTTCAAGGGGTGATTGTCCCAGTTCCGACTTCGGAACGCTTTCAGGGTTTTTACTCAAACCTGTTCAGTCCCCAGGAAGGAAGGCAGAGTGCGTCCAATCCTGGACCTCGAGGTGCTAAACTGCTTTGTGCAGGTACAGAACTTCAGAATGGAGTCCATTCGAATGGTGGTGGCATCCCTGCATAAGGGGGGGGTTTCCTCACCTCCTATAGATATCAAGGATGCCTATCTTGACATTCCAATATGTCAGTCACTAGAGTTTTCTACACTTTGCTGTGGAAGAGCAGCATTATCAGTTTGTGGCGTTACCCTTTGGTCTCGCCTCCGCTCCTCGGGTCGTCACAAAAGTGTTGCTCCGGTGCTAGCCTTGCTATGCCAACGAAGGATTGCGGTACTGGGCTCCTTGGACGATCTCCTTCTGCAAGATTACAATACAAACTCTGTGGGAGTTCAGCTGGATTCTGAATTTTCAGAAGTCTGCCAGGGTTCCGTCCACGAAGCTGGACTATTTGGGCCTGACTCTGTACTCCAGAATTTGCAGGCTGCAATTGGCTTCCTGCTGCCCAACAAACGGACATCCCTCCAGACTTGCATGCGGGTGCTGGGCCTGATGGTATCTACCTTCGAGGCGGCTCTGTTTCCACAGTTCCATACTAGGTCTCTGCAAAGGGAGATTCTGACCAAATGGGACAAGACCCCGCAGTCTCTGGACAATCGGATCCGGCTGAGTCGGGGAATAAAGGAGTTTCTGATATGATTGCTTCGCTCTCCAGGGCTTCGGGTGGGAAAATCCTTCCTCCTTGTATTGGACAGTGGTCACCATGGATGCCAGCCTGTCCGGTTGGGGAGGTGCCCTCGGCAAGCATTCTGCTCAGGGGATCTGGACGATGGAGGCTACCAATCAATGTCCTGGAACTCCGAGTGATCAGACTGTGTCTGGATCATTGGACAGATCATCTTCAGGGTTGCCCAGAGGGCATTCAATCTTGACAGTGCCACGGTCGTGGATTATGTCAATCACCAAGGGGGCACAAGAAGTGCATTGGCGGCTCTGGAGGTAGCCAGCATTCTAAGGTGGGCAGAACGGTTCATTACAGCCCTCTCCGCCGTACACATTCCTGGGGTGGAAAACTGGCTGGTGGATTACCGCAGTCGACAGGCGTTGGACCAAGGGGAGTGGTCCCTTCATCTGGAGGGGTTTTATCAGCTGTGTCACTGTTGGGGCACCCCCGAGGTAGATCTGTTGGCGTCTCGGCTCAACAGGTGCAGAGGTTTGTGGCTCGGTGAAGGGATCCTCTGACAGATGCCACCAACACCTGATGGCCCCGTGGGATCAGTATCATCTTATTTATGGCTTCCCTCCTCTCAAGCTTTTGCCCAGACTTCTACACAGGATCAAGGCAGAAGGGTTTCCAGTCATCTTCGTGGCACCGGGTTTGCCTCCCTGGGGTTGGTACGTCGATCTGTTGTGGCTGGCCGCGGATGTTCCTTGGCAACTTCCTCTCAGGAAGGATCTGCTGTTCCAAGAATGATCTTCTATTCTGCTTTACTGTCGCTGGCTAGGATAGAAGCTTATCTGAGTCGGAGATTCCTACGCTGTTGAAAGCTAGGAAATCTACCTCTAGGAAGATCTACCATCATACATAGAAGACTTAAATTGCATGGTGTGAGTCTCTTGGGGTTCTTCCTCGCTCCTTCTCGATGGCTCAGATCTTAATCTTCCTTCAACGGGGGGTTGAACAGAAATTGGCCTTGAGTACCGTTAAGGGCCAGGTGTCAGCTTTGGCGGTCTTCTTCCAATGACCTTCAGCCACACACTCCCTGGTGCCTTCCTTTCTTCAGGGTAGGGATCGACCAATATCGTTTTTGTTCATTGCCGATTCCGATATTTTGGTCATTGCGTATCGATATGGGCCAATATTTTTGTACATTTAAAAAAATTTTTATTTTTATTTTTTTACTTGACAGGTACTCTTGTGGAGCGATCTGTGGGTCTAAAATACCCCAAACTCCTCCTCTGCACTTAAAAGCATTCAAAACGCCAAGTTTGGGTGTTTTGAATGCTATCATTTTTTTTTTTTATCTGGCGCCGGTTTTGGCATGGAGACCCGATCAGAGCTGAATGCGGCTTTGATCGGGTCGTCGGCGGCCGTGCAGGCTAGTTGCCCGGGCACTGGGAGATCCGGGGGGGGATGCGGGGGAACCCCCCCTCCCGCTCCTTGTAATGACAGCCGATCAGCTTCTCAGCCGCATCGGTTGTGATTACAAGACAGCCGACCGTCGGCTATGGACGCCGGTACCGGGTTGATGCCTCTAGCTGCAGGCATCAGTCCGGTACAAGCACTTTCCGAAATATCGGTATCGGGGAAAGTGCATATCAGCCCTCTATATCGGCTTTGACGATAATCGGTCTATCCCTACTTCAGGGTGTCCGATATTTGGTTCCTCCAGTGCGGCCTCCATTGCCACCTTGGGATCTTAATTTGGTGGCCATCACCTCTGCGCGCAGGGTGTCGGAGCTGGCGGCGTTATCCTATTGTTCACCTTACCTGGTAATTCTTCGCCCCTGTCTTTCGCTCCTGCCAAAAGTTGTCTGATTTTCATTTGAATGAAGACATGTGTTGCCTTCCTTTTTGTCCCAGGCCTAAACATCGGAAGGAAATTGCCTTGCATGTGGTCCAGGCAATTAGGGTGTAACTGGCAGATGGACCTCAAAGGGTTTTCTGCTTCCTATGTGACCATTTCCAGACAGTGGTTCAGGCCTATTCCATCAGGGGTCAGGTTCCTCCTTTCTCTGTCAAGGCGCACTCTACTAAGGCGCTTAGTGCCTCCTGGGCTTTCCGTTATCAGGCGTCAGTGTCGCAGGTTTGCAAGGTAGCCACTTGGTCATCGGTGCACACTTTTACAAGGTTTTATAAAGTGGATGTGATGGCATCTGCGGATGCTTCTTTTGGCCGCAAGGTTTTGCAGGCTGCTAAGAGGACCTGATCCTCTGAGGATGTTTGTTTTTTTCAGGTGGACTTCAGTTGTTTTGGTTTAGCTCCTGTCGCCTGGTTGTCTGTTTAGCCTTGGGAATTTTTTGCTATTTCCCACCCCATATGTTT
Source organism: Pelophylax lessonae (assembly GCF_965119305.1). Lineage (NCBI taxonomy): Eukaryota > Metazoa > Chordata > Amphibia > Anura > Ranidae > Pelophylax > Pelophylax lessonae. The sequence continues at coordinate 619,150,975 of NC_138769.1, forward strand.
GACACTGCTTTGGTACGTCCCAGTGGTCAAGAATGACGGGAGCTGTGTCCATCAATGAATGAAAGCAAAAATGGGATTTTTGTCGTACCGTAAAATCCTTTTCTCTGTTGTTCATTGACGGCTGTCTGGCATCCTGTGGTGGGTGGCTGGCTGGCTGGCACCCTGTGGTGGATGGCTGGTTGTCTGGCACCCTGTGATGGATGGCTGGCTTGTTGGCAACCTGTGGTGGGTGGCTGGCTGGCTGGCTCGCTGGTACAGTGCCTATGGCTGGCGAGCTGGTACAGGGCCTTTGGATGTGGGTGGCTGGATGGCACCGGGCTGGTTGGGGTGGGTGTATGGCTGTGATACACTCCCGCGAGACTAGTCCCGACTCCAGACGAGGCTGCCCAAGGCGAGGGAGGCGGAAGTCAGAATGACATCACAAAAATATCGGCTATATTGGCCTATCCCTACTCTGCAGACCATGGCATTTGCCGTAGGATACGACTAAGAAAATGACAGGAAAGACCTACTAGAACAGCTGAACTTTATTTGGGGTTAATCAGAGGCACTTTAAACTATGGCAGGTGTGCACTGACTCCTATTTAACATGAGTTTGAATGTGATTGCCTAATTCTGAATACAGCTACATCCCCAGTTAGAAGAGTGGGTGCACACGTATGCAACCACATTATTTTAGTGTTTTTTATTTTTACTCCCCACATTAAAGGTGCAAAAGGTTCTGAATTGATTTATCTTTCTCTCACCACTTTTTTTACATTACGGAAAGCTGACATTTTTAACAAGGGTGTGTAGCCTTTTTATATCCACTGTAAATGGTCATCTATGTAGGAAAAATGCCTCTTGCTTTAATCCAATAACTCTTGCTTTAATCTTGCTTTTTTTTTTTTTTTTTTTTGTAGACTAGCAAACCTGAATATGAAATCTTTGGTTTGCGATGGATCAGTATTTAGTTATGATTCAGAAGTAGTCTTTCAGTTTCAGTGTTGCTTTCAGAATACACCAATCATGTGCTGAACCAACCTTAAAATAAGCTAGACTTTTTGATTGCTGGCATAGTGACTGGCAAAACTCTTCAGTTCAAGACTGCTACTGCTGATTATTGCATATCTCTTTGCACAATTTTCTATTCTGTACCAGCCTTACTCAATCCCAGCACATGACAAGATGTAAGGCAGAGATGTTCTCTTCTGCCCAAACAATGCTACTTTCTAAGTGACTGGCCAACAAGAATTATGCAGTCAGAGGTGTTTTTATTTGCTGCATGATTGTTCTCGGTTAATGACTCAAACTACCCAACAATAGGCAGGTAACTGTGATTTCCAGAATGACAGCTGTGGCTGGAATATTTTCTGAATACAGATTTTCTGAGTCCGTCACAAGCACAGCACCTGATTTTGCTTTGAAATGTTTGGTGGTTTTATAGATTGCCTAATTATTGTTTATTATCATAGTTTCTGTCTAGGAGCAAAAGAACAGATAATATATTTAGCGACCCAGAGTATAAGGAGTTTGGAGAAGAATTTAACATTATCCTTAGGAGCTGGCAGCCCAGTATCCTTCCTGATGGTAAGTGTTATTGGTATCTAACAATGCGGTCGTGCTTTTGGCTTTTTTTTTTTTTTTTTTTTTACAGCCATATCATCATTTAGAATAATCACACATATTCATACAGGCATGCTTGTGTAGGTCTAGTGTGCATGTTTATGCACTGAGCCAGCCTTATCCAAGTGGAACAGTTGTGATCAGGGTTGGAGAATTAAATCTTTCACTAGAATCAGTTGACTATTCCATTTTTGCAGACCTTAGAGAGGTCACTTACTCGTTTTTGTTATCCTCCCAGCTGATCCCGACGTTTTTTTAAAAAAAAAAATTGTGATCCATAAAAGCAACACTGACCTCAGTGCAAGATTAGCCAGAGAATCGTAAAATACTATCAATTCTACTCCATTTGAGCAGTTATAAAATCTAATGGAAAGTGTTTTATTCCATATTCATAAAACAAAATAAAAACAAAGCCTGTGGCTCTCACTATAAATCGCGTGAGCTTATAACCTCCAGTAGTGAGCTGACAACCTAGTGCCTCTTTCTGCACTTAGGAGCCCTTCTTTCTGCACTTGGGAACCCTGCGCAGGTCACTGCAATGAACTAGAAGACACCTCCTCCCTAAGTTATGAAAATTGGGAGGGGTTATGTAATCCTAATATACTTTGTCTTAGAGTGACTGAATGTCTGTAGATACAGGACAGTATGAAAGTAATGTCAGCCAGACTAGGAAGTCTGCTACCGATATGATCACTAGGTGGAAGTAAAGGGGGAAAATAGCCTAAAAAAATAAAACGAATGCAGCCTTTACTTCAAAGGGAGTGGTAAGTTGCAATATTATTTTTATCTGGATACTTTTTAAACCAAATTCATTCATTTTATCTTTTTGTTCAAGCAAATTGCACTTGCAGTGTTTTTGCGTTAAATAAACCACACTTTTATCATATTGTTTTTCAAAGCTTAACCGGTAACATACCACTGGCATAAAGCTGCCCTGTCAAAATATTTTCTGAAGGCCTTAGAAGTAGGCACTTTGAGTATGGTAAATGTAACCCTGTCGACTACTTTGATGCCTGTCACTCATTTATGATCAGGGATAACAGATTTGTTCCACATGCAAAAATTCTAGCTCCCCCCAAAAATGACCTGTGATCCAATTACACTTTCTCTTACGTCCTCTGACAGTCGCCGCCCACTCATACAGTCTTCACCAATGGGTATTGACCTCCTTATCCACAGGAGCAAGCTAGGCATAAGACTTGTTAAAAACAAAGCAATTTACATAGACACACCTACAGGGGGCTGTCCCTCTAGTCCAATACCCCCGGCTAGCCTCATTCCCAATTCAGTTTGTCTTCTGCCTAGTAGGAATAAGATAGGCTTTCCCTGTGCTGGGGCTACGGTCTCAGCCTCTTCTGTTTTTATTACTTTATTTTATTCTAGTGTTTTTTCTTTGCACTATTAGATTTTTATTTGTTCCTGCGCTTAGTTAGTCGAATCTTCGGAAGACTACAGCGTTGCGGAATTGGGAATCGCACTGGTCGTCCTGTATTCCCAGGACAGAGGATCTTATGGAATCCCAGCCTGCCATCGAGCCATTCGAGTAAAAAACCGCGGGTCCGCTATTTTGGGTGTGGGCGGCTGTCTGGCCTCACTCTGGGCTCTTCAGCAGCCATTTTCCTCTGCAGTGTTAGCGCCGTTCGGGTGCCATCTTGTGTGTGGCACGGTTCTGTGTTTACACGTGTGGGCGGCCATTTTCCCGGAGCCTCCCATTGAAATCAATGGGCATCCATTTTACTTAGCCTGTGCTTTGCTTGGCCTCTAGCAGTCTGACATCACTTCCTTTCCTGCCTACAGAGGAATCGTTCAGCAGCGGGGTAACACTCCTGGGGGGTCTTTCTTGCTGTTTTGTGGGATATTCTCTTGCTATGGGCTATTTTTTTAATATCTGTGGGTGCTTCAGTTATGGTCCTGGTTGCGGTGCATTGCGGTGGGTATCGCCGCCGTCGCGTCTTAAAGGGCCAGCGCCATACAAACTTTTGTTTATTTTCATGGAGTCCCAGGACAGCAAATTCCCCCCAGCCTTTGGTGGGTGATTCAGGTATGCCTGAATCTTCTACCCTTACTGCTGCTCTTGCGGCTTTAGTGTCCACGGTTGATTTATTGATGTCAGAACGGGCTGTTAGCAAAAGGCCTAGGCTTTCACTATCCTCTGATTCGGAGTCTGATATGGTTGCCTTGGACAGTATACCCCCTGAGGGGTCTCAGTCCTTCCATTCGAATAGGGAGGCGGAGGATGAGAGTCGGAATGATTCCCCCCGTTAGACGGCCAAAGAACGCGCTGCTATGTCTGCGCATATTTCCTCGGTTAAAGAGACACTGCATTTAGAAGATGAGCCCAACTCGCCGGGTAAGCGGTCCTCCTTGGGGACCCGTAGAACCCATACAGCGGCACAGGTATTTCCTTCCCCCGCTGAGTTTCACGAATCGGTGAACGAACAATGGCGTATTTTAAAAATTCCCTTTTGTGGTACCTAAACGGTTTCAGTCCCGTTATCCTTTCGTGTCTCCTACGGATTCGCGCTGGACTGTGGCCCCTAAGGTGGATCACACGCTGTCCAGGTAAACAAGGCCACTCTCATGCCCTCGGAGGACTCTACGGTGTTTAGGGTTCCTACGGATAGGCGGGTGGAATCTCTTACTCACCACGCTTATATGGTGGCGGGTTCTTTGATGAAACCTATTTTCGCCTCTGTTATGATGTCTCAGGCTGTGGCTGATTTGGCCCAGGTGATCAAACGCACCCTGGAGGCGGATTTCGCCCCTCCGACTACTGTGAAGATGGTGGAGCAGATTCGGCAGGCGGTTTTGTACCTGTGTGATGCGGCCTTGGATGAGGCTCCTCTAGCTGCACAGCTGTCTGCTGTCGCAGTGATAATCCGTCGTTTGGTATGGCTGAAGAGCTGCTCGGCTGACCAGTCTTCACGGGAGACGGTGTCTGACATCCCCTATGCCGGGAATCTTCTTTTTGGGGTATCCCTGGATGAATTGGTTAAAGGAGTCACTGGGGGCAAGAGTACTCTGCTGCCCCAGAACCCCAAGGGCAGGTTTTTCCGCAGTAAGCGGGGCCCTTTTAAACCGAATCAGGGGTCCTTTCGTGCCTTCAAGGCACAGGACAAGGGGTAACCCTTTAAGGGCCAGGGTGGCCAGAAGATAGCCCTGGGCGGGCAAGTCAAAATCCACCCACACTTGCTCGGCGGGTCCATCCGCCTCAATCTGAAGGGACGCCCTCACCCGTTCCAGGGGTGGGGGGACGTCTGCACGGTTTTCTCGAACCTTGGCTGCTCCGCATTTCGGACAGGTGGGTTCAGGAATTCATTCGATCAGGGTACAAGATCAAATTACTTTCACTGTGCCCAGTAAGGAGGGCAAGGTGCGTCCAATTCTGGCCTTGAAGGCTCTGAACCGCTTTGTGCAGGTTCACAAGTTCCGCATGGAATCCCTCCGCTCGGTGGTGGCCTTCTTTATGCCTGGGAGCTTTCCTGGCTTCCATCACCCTCAAGGATGCGTGTTTACCCATCCCCATATTCGAGGGTCATCAGAGGTACCTCCGATTCGCAATAGCGGAGGAACATTATCAGTTTGTGACGTTACCTTTCGGTCTCGCTTCGGCTCCAAAGGTCTTTACCAAAGTGCTGGCGCCTGTTCTGGCCCTGTTGCGGGCACAGGGGATTGCGATCTTGGAATATCTAGACGATCTCCTGTTAAGATCGAGTGCCAGCCAGAGTCTGTTACGCGATCTGTCGAATACCGCTCAGACACTCCAGGAGTTCGGGTGGACCATCAGCGTTCAGAAGTCGACCTTGTCCCCTTCTGTTCGTCCCCCTTACCTGGGAATGGTCCTGGACTCTGCCCAAGCAAAGGTCTTTCTGCTGCAGGACAAGATCTGGACTCTGCAGAATGAGGTCAGGTCCCTCAGGGACAACGAATCCTCATCGCTCAGGACCTGCATGCGGTCCCTGGAGTTGATGGTATCGGCCTTCGAGGCAATACCATTTGCACAGTTCCACACACGATCTCTTCAAGCGGAGATCCTGGCCAGATGGCACAGACTTCCTCAATCCTTGTAAACGAGGATATCTATGAGCCGCCACGCCAGAGTGGATCTTCTCTGGTGGCTCCAGTCCCCGGCTCTGACGGAGGGGAAATCCTTCCGCTCGTTGTTGTGGACGGTAATCACGACGGATGCCAGCTTGTCAGGCTGGGGTGGCGTTCTGGGCATTCTGTCTGCCCAGGGCACTTGGTCGGAGGAGGAATCCTCCCTGCCGATAAACATATTTGAATTGCGAGCGATCAGACTGTGCTTGCTCTGTTGGTCGGATCATCTTCGGGGCCGCCCTGTGCGGGTGCAGACGGACAACGCCACGGCAGTGGCTTACATCAATCACCAAGGGGGCACCAGGAGTGCCCGGGCGGCCCAGGAAGTGACCAAAATTCTGTCTTGGGCCGAGACACACGTCCCGGCGATTTCGGCAGTTCACATTCCAGGTGTGGAGATTTGGCAGGCCGACTATCTGAGCCGCCAGACCCTGGACCAGGGAGAATGGTCCCAACACCCGGAGGGGTTCCGGATGCTGTGTGCGAGATGGTGAACCCCGGATGTGGATCTGTTCGCATCTCGGCTAAACAACAAGGTGGGAAGGTTTGTGGCAAGAACGCGTGACCCTCTGGCAGATGCCTTGGATACGCTGGTGGTGCCTTGGAATCGTATCGCCTGATTTATGCCTTCCCTCCGATTCAGTTGTTGTCCAGGTTCCTTCGCAGGTTGGTCTCGGAACTGAAGTTGGTGATTCTGGTGACCCCAGACTGGCCGTGCCGGTCTTGGTACGCGGACATCATACAACTGGTCGTCGAGCCTCCATGGCGACTCCCATTACGGGACGATCTGCTGTCTCAGGGGCCGATCTTACATCCTGCTTTACAGTCGCTGGCCTTAACGGCGTGGCTGTTGAGAGCCAGGTCTTTAGAGATCGGGGTCTCTCGTCTGCAGTCATTCCTACCCTGCTCAAGGCTAGGAAGGCCTCGTCCGGTAAGATTTATTACCGTACCTGTAAGGCTTATTTTGCCTGGTGTGAATCCAGGGGCATCCGTCCTCTCTCCTTTTCGGTGGAGAGGGTGTTGGCCTTCTTACAATCTGGTGTGGACCAGCGTCTTGCATTGACCACGATTAAGGGCCAGTTATCTGCACTGGCAATCCTTTGTCAGCGCCCCTTGGAGTCTAATTCTTTGATACGCACCTTCATTCAAGGAGTGCGTTATTTGGCTCCTCCTCGGAGAGCGCCTTTACCTCCTTGGGACTTGGACTTGGTTCTGTCTGTTTTGCAACGTCCTCCCTTTGAGCACATCAGGGAAATTTCTCTGCCTCTGCTGTCGAGAAAGGTTGCCTTTCTGGTGGCGATCACATCTGCTCGCAGGGTGTCGGAGTTGGCGGCCCTGTCTTGCCGCTCCCCTTACCTGGTTGTTCATAGGGATAAGGTGGTTTTGCGACCTAACCAATCCTTCCTTCCTAAGGTGGTCTCTGATTTTCACCTTAACGAGGATATTGTCTTACCTTCACTGTGTGCGAATCCTAAGCATCCTAAGGAGTTTGCTTTGCATTCCTTGGATGTAGTCCGGGCGATCAGGGTCTACCTGTCATCCACTGAATCCTTAAGAAAGTTGGATTCTCTTTTTGTCCTTCCTGCGGTACCTCGGAAGGGTATGGCTGAGTCTGCGGCAACCATTTCAATATGGATCAGACAGACGATTGTACAGGCCTATTCGATTAAGGAACGGGTTCCCGCCCTTCCCTGTCAAGGCGCACTCTACCAGAGCGGTGAGTGCGTCCTGGGCTTCCGACATCAGGCTTCGGTGGCCCGGGTGTGCAAGGCTGCGACTTGGTCGTCCATGCACACCTTTTCCAAATTTTACACACTTGATGTTTTGGCATCAGCAGATGCCTCCTTTGGCCGCAAAGTTCTGTGTTCGGCAGTGCCTTGAGGGGGCCCTGGCTTTGCCGGTCCCTGGCTGTTGGGGTTGTTTCCCCCTTGTTTGTTGCTTTCCCCCCTTGTTGAGCTTTTCTGTTGCCCAGAGGGTTTACCTTTCTTTTCAGATGAGGTTCCTTCTCTGACCTGGGTGCTGCGTTGCCTTTGTGATGGTTGCACTTCCCACCAGTCTACACTGCTTTGGGACATCCCATTGGTGAAGACTGTATGAGTGGGCGGCGACTGTCCGAGGACGTAAGAGAAAACTGAATTTTTGTAAAATCTTACCGTAAAATTCCTTTCTCTGAGTCCTCGGACAGTCGCCGCCCCCGCCCCTCCTTTGGGATTCATGGACTATCTACTGCTTGCTACCAAACTGAATTGGGAATGAGGCTAGCCGGGGGTATTGGACTAGAGGGACAGCCCCCTGTAGGTGTGTCTATGTAAATTGCTTTGTTTTTAACAAGTCTTATGCCTAGCTTGCTCCTGTGGATAAGAGGTCAATTCCCATTGGTGAAGACTATGAGTGGGCGGCGACTGTCAGAGGACTCAGAAAAAGGAATTTTACGGTAAGATTTTAAAAAAATTCCGTTATTTTAAAGGAAAGTTTTTTTGTTTTTTTTAAACTATAAAGTCAACTTTTATATGTCAGGTGTAACCATTTCTTATGTGTAGTGTTCATGTGTGTTTTTTGCCTTTTTAAGGTTCAATGTTCTCCAGAGTTGAAGAAGACTATTTGTGGCAAACAAACCAGCTTGGAATCCATTCCGCAATGACTCTCCTATTCACCCTTTTCTACTTTAATACTAAGTATTTTAATCTGAGGACCATAGATCAGCACTTAAGACTTTCTTTTGGTACAATCTTAAAGCAGTGGAAAGGAAATCCCTTAACGCCAGAAAGAAAAGCTTGCCTCCAATACCAAGTGTCTTCATTATGTGAAAGCGATAGTGAAGGTGAGTGGAATATAAAAATTACTGTATGTGAGTGCTTTGCAATACAGATTGCATTAAAATCAATTTTTCTTTTTAAGATAAAGTTAGCTCTGGAAAAAGGAAACATGAGGATGAGGAACCAGTGTTTGAACAGATTGAAAACACAGCTGACCCATCTCGTTGTCCTGTGAAAATGTTTGAATACTATCTTTCTAAAAGGTAATGTAAAAGTAAAGGTGAATCTTTTTTAAAATATTGAGTAGGGAAGGGGTAAGTTTTCTATTGACAGACAACTTGATGATGAATAAAATATACCTAAAGACAAAACTCTTTTTGATGACTATTCTAAAGGATCAGCATGAAAAACCATCCCAGATTTTCAGCTGTCACCAGAATAGGAACAGAGGGGGAAGTTTCCATTGGCGACAGTAGTTCTGATAAAAGTAGAATTCCCTCACTTTAGAGGGATTTCCTCCTACTTTTTGTGGCTGTGAGACAGGAAGTGAGAGGAAATATACCAAATGGGGCAGCGATGGCAAAAAAAGAATGACCGGATATTGGAAATTCTAAAAGTCTCTCCAGTTAGCCAATATGTGATGTTTTTCCCAGTTCATTAGCTATACTAGTGTTCTATCTGCAAAGGTTCTGTGATTTAGACTCCTTGCAGCGTTATTGGGGTAATAGCTGTAGCAGTTTTCACTGGTCCCTGGAGACTCATTTGTGAGTGAATGTAGCAAACTAAATGGTGTTGGGGGTTCTTCATTTCATTCTACTTGAGACTTCGTATACAATATTGTCAAAAGTGGTTGCACTCCTACCTTAGTGTCTGGAGTCTGGACTTGGTTCTCATAGACCTAAATGTTCTTAAAATGTGTTTCTACATCATCCCCTATTCAGTGTTTACCTACAAAAATTGAAAACGCCAAGACAAACCATTCTATGCCAATAAACGGTTCATGGCACGTTATCCTTTTGCAGAGGATTTTGTCACTAAATGGTCTACTTCTTCTTTGGCTGACTAGATGCTAGCCATGTTATGCCTCAAGTATCCCTTTTGATCTGTTCAGATCCCTACTCTGGCTGGTCAGGGAGGCACAGTGTAAAAAGGCAACAACCTCATTAAAGAATAAGTCCACCATTAGTAACATGTTACATGTGACACCCATATAAAGAGTGTAATAGGTAACCTGTTACTAACTGAGCAGCCCCTTGCAGATAAATATGCCTCTGTATAAAGATCCACACCCACCAGGTGGAATCTTTCCTGGCCTGGGCAGAAATTCATGTTCTAATCATCTTCATGGTGCACATTCATGAGGTTGAAAACTGGCGGGCAGACATCTAGCGAGAAGCATGATCTCCATCAGAAGCTGTTTCAAGACATATAAAAAAAAAAACATTAAATGTTTGGTCATATCCCAGCAAAATCTAAACTCACCCGTTAGGATGTTTGTTCCCATAACCAAAATACAGAATCACCTCAACCTGCTATGTCTGATAGAAAGATCATACACACACGGGTTAACTAATTTGACATCTGCATTATAGCTAGTAATTATTTTATTAGTATAAAAATTAAATTAAGTACAGTAAATTATTTTTACAAATTCCAAAGGCCGCCACCATTTTAAAAATGACCAAGTATTATCTGGACCACTCAAACACCAAACCGGAGAGCTGTATTTACTCTGTCATTCTGTGATTTACTGTAAAGAGAATCTTTCTCTAAATCATCATTGTATCAGTAATCCTTAAGAGTGATCAATAGGGAAGTCCCTCAAAATACGAACAGCGCACGTAGGATTGTGGCACTATTTCCTTTTTTCTCTTAGATATTACAAAGTCCACTTAGGAGCAGCGGTCAGTGCACTTAGTAAGCCTGGTAGTATATATTTGGTTGATCAAACTGATCTAAAGGCAACTGTAGTACCTGTTATTAGTATTGTTCTTCCCCAACTGATTACACCATCTATTCAATCCATACACATACGCTTATGCTGTTAGTATGTAGGAGCAAGAGCTGCAGCAGGAATTTGAGCAAGACAGAGACAGCAAGCCAGGAAGTTCATAAAGTAGATTAAACACAGCTCATCATGCAGTTTTTATGCTGTTTTTAGAAATTCTAATCAGGTTTAAGTAGGGTTAGTCGTTCTTGACCATACAACTCCCTCTCACCACCTTAAAGCAAAGTTCCTCCCAAATGTGGAACTTCTGCTGATCGGCTTTCTCCCCCCCCCCCCCCCCCCTCTGGTGACACGTTTTGCACCTTTCAGGGGGGAACAGGTATCTGTTTTTGACAGGAGTAAGTACCTAGGCTCCTGGCTGGGTTCTCTGGTCCTAGCAATTCGTTTTTTTTTTTTTCTCCTTCATACATATTTTTTTTTTTTTCTCTCTGAAGATCTACAATCAACTACCGGGCTGAGCGACGGCTGGATAATCCAGATCCAGTGGTCCCCCCAGCTCAGCCAGCAAGTGTGTGCAGGCCGTAGCTATGCGCTAGGCCGGCCGTGACATAGCCTCACGGACAGAGGCTGGCCCGTGAGTTAAACATCTCGCAGGGTCGCATACCACCAGGCTTGGAAGTGGCATGTGAGTAAAGGCCCAGGAGGAAGCGTGCCCGCCTTCCCCCTGCTCAGGCTCATCTGATTCTGAGCCTTAAGCTGCCGTGGACGCGGCCCGTCCAGGGGGGCCAAATATCACACCCCCAAGATCCATCTGATAGTGAGGATGATTCCTCCATGGTTGCAGCAGCGAATGAAAGCGCTGGTAGACGCACTTATCACTGCAGTGCGTGAGACTTTGAAAATGGAGGATGCGGCTTATGTAGCCACGGACATGGCTGTGTTGCTTGTTACGCATAAGTCACCTTGCACTCCAAATGTATTTCCTTATGTGCTTTCCTGTAAGGCATGGAAACAACTAAAATTACCCTTTGTCGTTCCCAAATGTTTTGCTGTACTTTACCCTTTTGAGGAGTCACTTTTAAAAAAGTGGACTAGTCCACCAGGGTGGACCCTCCTGTTTCCAAGTTTAATAAAGCAACCATGATCCGAGTATAGGAATTCCTGTCCTTTAAGGACCCAGCTGACAGGAAAGTGGAGGCTGTGGCACGCAGCATGTTTATTATGGCTGGATCGGCATTGCGGCCAGTTTTTGCCTCAGCCCTGGTGTCTCAGACCCTAACTGAATGGGCCAAGCTTTTGTGCCAGGGCCTGGGAAGTGAGCAGGTTCCTGCTGTTGATTTAGCGGACCAGTTGGTCTATGAGCTGCAGTTTTTATGTATTGATGCTTTGAATACAGCTACTTTTGCTGTCCAAACTTTGTTTCAGCGGTGGTATTGGGAGTGTGCTGTGGCTTAAGAATTGGCCCATAGTCCAAGCCTCTGAGAAAACACTCTCATTTATCTGCCCTTTCAAGGCGATTGCCTATTTGGGGCTTCCCTGGAGGACATCATTAAGGTATCGTGGGGGGGAGTAACTCCCTGCCACAGTCAAGAAAAGGGAAGGAGCCTTGTCGCAGACGGTGGCCCTCAGGCCATAGAAAATTATTTTGTGCTTCTGGGACCGAGAATAAGGGAAATGGATATTTTAAATCTTCCTCGGTAGGTTCCAAGCAACCTTGGTCTAGTAAGCCTAGAGCTAGCTTCTCCGGACCAGCAGACAAAACCCCTTTCAGCATGAAGATCTGCCCTCACCCGTTATTGGGGTGGGGGGGACATCTTTGCTGGTTTCCGGCCCTGTGGACTTTTTGTGAGTGTCAAGGAGATCCGCGATATTATTCTTTTGGGGGTACCCAGAAAGGGGGGCAAAGTTTGTTCATTTCAGGTTTTTTAGGTCCTGAGTCTCCTTGTACGGATTTAACCCTCCTCTTGTGTTAGGGTCAAAACTGACCCGTTTTCAGGATTTGAATGTCTATAAGTATCACATAAATTTGTTTATTGCATCAAGATTTTTTTACTTTGTCAGGAACCTCTATTTAAACAATGTAATAGAAAAATAATCCTTTTCACTAAATTATAAAATACTGTGGTGAAAATTAAGACGTTCATGGTGTTAGGGTCAATTCTGACCCAGTTATAATATAGGATTTTAGGACACTAATAAGTTCCAAAACTGAAATCATAAACACTCTCTGCTTAGTAACACTGACAGCCAATCCCCTCTCAACCCTGTGAGCTGTAGTTAGGGAGGGGCCTATCTCTTTTCCTGCTTGTCTGCTTCTCTAAATAAAGTGAAGAAACATAGGACAAATTCATTTCAGAGTTGCTGACCTTATTTTACTATTTTTTAAATTTGACAATGAGAGGTATGCTATCAAAAGAAAGGTCTAGGGGTCACACCAAAAATATTAAAACCAATCTTTTCAAGGATAAAGAAGCCTAACAAGGTAACCAAGAGGTAAGAAACAAATTTGATGATAAATAATTATTCAGAGGGTATTTTATGGCTGATTTAAAACACGGGTCAAAACTGACCCTAACATCATGGATAGTAACGGAATTATAACATAAGAGGAGGGTTAATGCTTGCAAAAGGTTCAGGCGATGTCCGAATTACCTAAGGTCTCCCCCTATCCCTTTCCAGGGAATTGATTTACCTAGGTCTGATTTTAGGGTAGTCCCTTCCTCTGGACAAATGCCAGGAACGACAGGCTGCGATTCACCGGCTGCTGTCACACAGATAGTTCTCTCTCCCGATTTGCATACAGGTTCTGAGTCTGGTGGTTTGCACAGTCTTACATGCAGCTTCTTTAGCAGGTTTGGCTCCACAGGAGGATGCCAAAGTTCGTGACGAAGTCACAGGGTCCTCTGACAGATGCAGCAGGCGTCCAAGGGCCACAGGAAGGCCAGTATCATCCTCGGCTAAGGCTTCTTCCGCAGTTCCTGCGAGGAATCAAGAGGGAGGATCTTCCAATCATTCTGGTGGCTTTGAACGTCCCTTGGGTGCTTCCTCTCAGAGAAGACCATTTGTCTCAAGGGCTATCTACCATCCTGCTTTACAGTCGCTGGTTTTAATGGCTTAGCTATTGAAAGCCAGGTACTGATAGAGGTTTGTCTGGATCAGTGATCCCTACTATAATGAAGACAAGGAAGTCCTCTTTCAGCAAGATATATCATCGTACGTAGAAAGCAAGTCGATTGGCTCTTATCCTCGATCCTTTTCTGTGGCTCTGATCTTAACCTTTCGAGCACCATCAAGGGCCAGGTGTCTGCCTTGGCAATCTTCTTTCAGCGACCCCTAGCCACGCACTCTTTAGTTCGTACCTTCATTCGGGGGGTTCGACATGTGGCTCCACCTGTACAGTCTCTTTTGCTGCCATGGAATTTTACTTTTAGGGCTTTCAGTTCTCCAGAAACCTCCATTTGAGAACATTCGAGAGATTCCCTTGTCTACGTTATCCCAGAAAGTGACATTCTTTGTGGCTATTACCTAGGCCTGCAGGGTATCTGAATTTGCGGCATTATCCTGTCGCAGTCCCTATTTGGTGGTTCTTTGTCCCTGTCCATCATTCCTGCCCAAAGTTGTGTCTGACTTCCATTTAAATGAGGATGTTGTGTTGCATTCCTTGTGTCCCAAGCCGGCTCATCCCAAGGAATTTGCTTTGCATACCTTGGAAGTGTTTCTTGCGATTCGGGTGTATCTGGCAGCTACTGAGTACTTTTTGGAGGTCAGATTCGCTTTTTGTGGTTACAGATGGACCAAGGAAAGGGCTGGCCGGTTCTCCGGCTTCCATCTCCAGATTGCTTAGACACACAGTGACTCAGGCCTAATACATTAAAGGTCAGGTTCCACCTTTCCCTGTCACGGCACATTCTACTCGAGTGCTGAATGCTTCTTGGGCCTATTGTCATCCGGTATCAATATCGCAAGTTTTCAAGGCAACCACTTGGTTGTCGGTGCTTAACTTCACAAAATTCTATAAGGTAGATACTTTGCGGCCAAAGGAAGCATCCGCAGATGCCAAAGTTTTGCAGGCTGGTGTTTAAAGGGGGCTGTCCCCTCTTGAGGGGTGTTTTTCTTCAATCTTTTTTCTCTTTTTTTTTTTTCTAACGGGGCTCCAGTGACTCGGTTAAGGCCCCTGTGTCCTGGTTAAGGGCACTTATGTTTAGCCTTGGGTTATTTTCTCCACCCCTCATTTTCCTTTTGGCAATGCTTTTGGAATTCCCAGTAGTTATTTATGGAGAGGGGTTTCCGTCATTGAACAAAAGAGAAAATGGGATTTTTGTACTTACCGTAAAATCTATTTCTCTGAGTTAATCGACGGACACAGCACCCACCCCTCTATGGAGTTCTGATACTTTTAATAGTGCTTCCTACTAAACTGATTACCTAGAGCAGAGAGGGGGGTTATATACCAAGCTGATAACGGCCCATGGGCATAGCCAGGTGTTTTTTGTTCTGCCTAGTCTTACTTCTGGAGGAGGCAATATAACTCAGTAGTTATGATTTATGGAGCACTGTGTCTGTCGAACTCTGAGAAATGGATTTTATGGCAAATACAACAATCTAAATTTTCAATGATGTGATCACTTTTGGTGGGCCCTATCTTTCCTTTCCTCAAGTTAGGGGTAGAATAACATTTTAGCCCTTAAGCCTGGTACACACTATCTAGCAGCTTGGGTCTGAGCCGCTGTATTAACCGACATTAGTACAGCCATCTCACTCGCTGAGCAGTTGTGCTTTGAAATGGGGGCGCCATTGGCTGAGAGCGCTAATCGGGAGCCGGATGGCTGCTGGTTTTCCTGCATGCATGCCTGCCAGAAGCTGGCTGCCATACACACGGGCCGAATGTCGGCTGGTTTTTATTGAACCGGCCGATTGTTGCCTGGCATTCGGCCCATGTTTACGGGGCTTCAGAATCATCAAAAGTCAGATATTTGGATGTCCTTTTCCAACATTCTCTTTATAATCTTGCACTGCTTTATATTATGCAAAAGGAAGAGGCTACACATGTTTCTTCCTCTTTTGGGCCTCCACTCCAACCATGGGATTAAAATATTATATTGTCTGTGTAAAAGACCGCCTTTGAAAACATTTGTGACATTTCCTTGACATTTCTATCCTATAAGGTAAGACATCCCAAGATGATCTCTCTCTCTTGCCCAGATTTGGTGAGGGCTCTCAAGGTTTGCCTCTCAATCACTGTCCTCTCCGTGGATGCTAGTCTTGGTTGAAAGGTCCTGCAACCAGCTGTTAGACACCACTGTTTTCCATTTTGCTGCTTTTCTTTTTTTTTTTGTCTTCATGGGTTTTTTCACCTGTGTGTGTGTGTGTGTGTGTGTGTGTGTGTGTTTTGGTGTGCCTGCTCCTCTGAACTGCTTTTGGACAGCCCAAAGTTGCTTAGTTATCATAAAGCTGGGCCCCTAATAGACCATAGATAAAATTAGGATTTTTCTTTTGTTCATTGACGGACACAGCTCCATATCTTCTGGACCCTTGGGTTTATGCTGCCCCCTATAGGAGTAGAACACTAGGAGGAAAAATGTTTGACTACGCCTAGAGGGTAGTCCCATATAGTTCTTCCTCATATAGTTCTTCAGTTTTTCTCTATCGTTCATTGACACACGCAGTTCTCTCTGATTTCATATCAGTAGGGTAATACTTCCCCCTACAGGAGTAGGACACTAGGAAAAAGTTGTGGCTACACCTATGGGCAGTCCCGGAGGGTACACCCTCTCTCTTCCTGCATAGGATGCCAGTTTTAATCTGCTTAGTCCAGGAGTAAGGACCTGTAAAAGTTGTTTTTTTCCTGCGCTACGGAGCCCAAACAAAAAACCCTTAGTTGCAGCTGCTCATCACCATGTGAGCATTAGAAACAAAATTTAAACACGGCGCAATAAAGGGGTGATAACAATCTTGTATAAATAAAGGTGAATGTACCTGTGAAATTATATGAAAAAAATGCTCTTACCAAGAAAATGCATAAACTCAATAAATGTGATGCAATGATATGGTGCAACACTAGTGGTAAAAAAATATGCATAAAATAAACTAAACAATGTCCCAATCCAAACACAGTCCGAATCAGCAAGTAACCAGTGAAAAAACAGTGTGAATCGTGCTCTGTGCCGTCTTCCTAGTATTACTTAGTGACAATCCATAAACTCAGTGCAGTGAAGGTGCGCTCCCGATCACAAATTCACTCACCGAACTCTGGTGGACCCCTTAGCAGTATTGCATGTGGGTCATTCGGGCTTAGGGTCCGGTGTACTTGGGCACTGGTTGGCCTGGTGGATACTTTAATCCTAATCCCCCCAGCGATGGATGGAATTGATGTGGGTCTCCCCAGTGGACATTAGTACATAGATGGCAAAACACAAACGATCTCCATAGTGTGATACCGTTAAAAGAAGTTTATTTAAAAAAGCCAAAATTGCACTTACAGTTAGAATGATGCAAATATCGCTAGTAGTGTCAGGGGTGTCTAGTATTCCTGTGGCCACTATGGGTGTGCACTTCCCTGTATTGCGTTCCACCAGGTTACCGGAAGTGAAGCCGTTGGTTCTGCCGTCAGCCGGAAATTGCGTCAGACGGTGAGTGAATTTGTGATCGGGAGCGCACCTTCACTTACTGCACTGAGTTTATGGATTGTCACTAAGTAATACTCGGAAGACGGCACAAAGCATGATTCTCACTGGTTACTTGCTGATTCGGACTGTGTTTGGATTGGGACATTGTTTCGTTTTTTTTTATGCATATTTTTTTAGCACTAGTGTTGCACCACGTCATTGCATTACATTTATTGAGTTTATGCATTTTCTTGCTAGTAGTAAGGAGCTAGTTAGTTCCTTGCTGGGATCTTTGGTTCTGGCATAGAAGTAATTTTTTTATGTAGATTTTTTTTTTTTTAGCTAGTCTTTTTTTTTTCTGATCGTTTTTCCTGTGAGATCTAGCACTTATGCCGGGCTGGGCGACAGACTGGACCCCTATATCTGGTGGTCACCCCAGTCTGGCCATCGAGCGCGTGCAGGCCTTAGCTCTGCGCTGGGTCGGCCGCGACATGGTCCCACTGGACGGGGACTGGCCCTGGGGTTAAACATCTCACAAGGACGCACACGACGGGGTCTAGGCTGATGTCTCAGGGGTCCTGTCATGAGATGGCGCCCGCCTGTGTTCCAGGTATGGCGAGTTAACGTCCCCCCCCCCCCCCCCCCTTCCCTGGCGGATTTTGGGGTGGGCGCGGGCCCTCTCTCTGGGATGGTTGGACCTTCACACTCCTGGGTTCCCTCTGTCCTGTTGTGACCCCCCCTCCCATGTGGGGGACTGTTTGGGCCTAGCTGAGGCGGGGGCCTATTGTGTAGGCCGCATGGGGGTCCGGGGGAGTGCGCTGTCCACGGCGCTCGACCGATCCTGCAGGGGGGGGGGACCTTGGTGGGGTTTTCTGCTGTGGATGGGCGTTTGGGGGGTCCCTCTGTGGGCCCCGATTACCGTGATTCGCGGGGCCACCATTTTGTTGCCTCTGTCTGCTTCTATGGGAGCTGCCATCTTGGTACACCTGTTTTCAGGCCATTTTGCAGTAGATTTTTTTCTGTAGAGGCCGGTGGGAGTGCCTGGAGGACAGTGTGTCATGAGGGTGGTCTCTCCCTCTCTGTGGGGGTCTGTTAGCGCGCGCCTGACCTCCGGGGGGCCCTGTAGCGCTGTGGGGCCGCTTAAAAAAAATTTAATTGTTGTCTTTTTTTTTTTAAGAAGTTGCTGGCGTGTTCCTCAGGTTCGGTATGGACCCTGCAGGCTAATTGTTCCCACCTGACCCCCTCACGGAGGCCTCAGGGCCTTCCGGATCTCCACTGTCTGTCAATGCCTTTTCGGCAGTTCGGGAAGCATTTGAGCCCGGGTGCAGGTGGTAGGTGCGCTGAGACGTTTCTCTGCCTACCCCTGCCTCATCTGATGTCTCGGAGTCTGAGTCTGGCTCAGCCGCCGCAGACGTGGGGCCTCCCTGCCGGGTCTGTTACCTCGCACCCTGTCTCCTCGGATGATGATGACATTTCTACCTCCCCTGCTGTGGCAAGCGCTGGTGGATGCACTGGCTGTTTCGATGTGTGACACCCTGCGATTTGGGGGTCACAGCTGGTGCTCTTTTTGCTGGCTGCTCATTAGGCATGTGACGATATCAGATTTCCATGCTGCGTTTAATTGATTAGGGTTTTGTCACGGTATACGGTATTATCACGGTATTCAATTATTAAACTTAAATTATTAAATTTCTACCTCACTTCAATTTCATTGTTGTATTTAGGGACTTTGGTTCACTTTTGCACATAATTATATAGTCAGTCAGTACAGACTCTGTGAACCAGGCCTAAAATAAGCCATCAAGCAGTGTCTGGCCTGCCTGGTGATGACTGGTCCTGGCGCTCGGCTCCGATCCGATGGCCTGGTCATTAGGGGCTAAATCCTTGCGGCCCAGAAGTGGTTAAACCTGCAGGAGGACCAGTGTTTTTATTTGTAAATTACTTTTCACATGCTTTAGGCCTAGTTCACATGTATGCGGGTTGGCGGTTCACATGTATGCGGGTTGGCGACCCACATTTGCACAGGCATAGCAGCCCATTGATTTGAATGGGCTGCTATGCCCTCATTTTACGCAGAAAAAAGGTGCATGCAGCATTTTAAAAAAAAAATGTAGTGGCCTTTAAATCCATCCTACTTCTGCACCATGCGACTTACCTGCAGTTCCTGCTCTGGCAAGCTTTCTGCATTTTTAAATACATGGGCCCAGCATTTAAAAACACAGTCTGCGTGTGCAGGAACTGCAAGTAAGTCGCATGGTGCAAAAGCAGGATGGGGTTCACGGCCTATGCATTTTTTAAAATTCTGCATGCGGCTTTTTTCAGCTGAAAATGCAGGCATAGCAGCCCAACCCCATTCAAATCAATGGGCTGCTATCCCTATCCCTGTGCAAATATGGGCCGCCAACCCACATACATGTGAACCGCTAACCCGCATACATGTGAATCAGGCCTAAAGCAATAGTAAAGTAATTTACAAATAAAAACACCGGTCCTCCTGCAGGTTTAACCACTTCTGGGCCGCAAGGATTTGCCCCTTTAATGACCAGGCCATCGGATCGGAGCGCCAGGACCAGTCATCACCAGGTTAGGCCAGACACTGCTTGATGGCTATATACTAATGTAATGTGGGCTGCTATGCCTGTGCATCTATATATATATATATATATATATATATATATATATATATATATATATATATATATATATATATATACTGCTATGTCCGTGTATGTATTTCTATCTATCTCTCCATCTGTATCTCTATCTGTATATCTATCTCTCCATCTATCTGTATATCTATCTCTCCATCTATCTGTATATCTATCTCTCCATCAATCTGTATATCTATCTCTCCATCAATCTGTATATCTATCTCTCCATCTATCTGTATATCTATCTCTCCATCTATCTGTATATCTATCTCTCCATCTATCTGTATATCTATCTCTCCATCTATCTGTATATCTATCTCTCCATCTATCTGTATATCTAACTGTATATCTATCTCTCCATCTATCTGTATATCTATCTCTCCATCTATCTGTATATCTATCTCTCCATCTATCTGTATATCTATCTCTCCATCTATCTGTATATCTATCTCTCCATCTATCTGTATATCTATCTCTCCATCTATCTATCTAGTGACAGTGTAAGTGCTTGCAGACGCTTGTAGAAGGCACTGTGTCTCTCACTGTATCTCTCTGAGCCCGGGAAGGAAGCATGTGGGTGTGTGCTGAGTGGGAGCTGTCTGATTGGTTACAGGGAGGAGCTAGGTCTCTCACTCTAGGATCATATTACCAGAGCTGTTTTCTATTGAGTGAGTGAACTGCTGAGTGAGTGAATGAGTCATCCAAATGTATCAATTCACAAGTCAGACTGAGGAGCAGAGAAACTCTGTATTTTAATAATGCCACAATAACAATACCGTGGGTATGCAATACCGCGATATATCGAATTACCGAAAACCGGCATATGTCTACTGCTCATGTAGGAGGGGACCGTCCTGAGACGTTCCCCTGGGGGGTGTCTAAGCGGCCAATAGACGTTGCCCTTTTGGGGAGTCTCTGGTACAGAGGACTGTTCCGCCTTTGGTGGACGTACGGTCCCTAGCTGAATGAGACTACCGTTGTTCCAGTGCAGGAATCCACCTCCTGTAAGGACTTGGGGGGATAGGATGGCGCAGGCTGCGGCCTGCGATCTGTAGTCTGCACTGGGGACAGTTTTTGTTTTCCCTTGCCACGCAGACTCTGCCTGATGGGCGGAGTTCAACCGCAGTTACTTGGTGAGGGGCATGTCCCTCTTGGCCTGGGGGAGCTGTTGGACCAGCTGTCTCAGGGGCTGCAATTTTTGATGCCACGCTGGTCGAGGCTTCCTTTGTATGGGTCACCTTGTCATTTTTGGCCGTGGCTATCCAGCGTCTACTTGACCGTAGTGACGGTCTTAATGGATCTCCCTGTTCAGGGGGATCGCCTGTTTGGCGCTACTCTAGATGACATTTTATAAGGGTCTCACGGGGGAAGAGTGTTTTTCTTCCACAGGCTAACAAGGGTAAGGGCCTTTGTCGCAGTCTTGGTTCTTCACTTTCGGCTCGCAAACAGTTTCTTCATCCCTCGGGGACGATCGATGTGGCGAAGTCCTTCCAGACTTCCGCGTGTGGTTCCAAACTACCCTGGCCTGGAGAACATGATATCCTTGCCGGTCGAGGATCTGTGGCTGGCCCGAATCGCAGGCTGCTGGGTTCAGGAGGTCATGCGGTCCATTTGCAAGATCAAGTCCTGATCAGTTTATTTCTGGTAAGGCTTTTTCCCTTCCAATGTACGGCTGTCCCCAGATCGCTTACTGGCGCTCTGTGGGGCAGTTCAGGCTCTGGTTCAACAAGCTGGACCAACTGGTCCTTTGATGGTTGCATGCAAATCAAAAATTCAAGTTGTTATCGGTTTGCACGGCGGTGGCTTCCCTGCATCAGGGGGATTCCTGGCCTCCATAGACATCAAAATGCCTACCTTCACATCCTGTTATGTTCGGGACATCTACGGGTTCTCCACTTTTTTTTTTTTTTTGCCGCGAGGAACGATCTCTATTGGTTTGTGGCGTTGCCCTTGGGTCTCACTTATGCCACTAGGGTCTTCACAAAGGTGTGGCTCCGGTCCTGGCGCTGTTGCGGCAGCAGAGTGTATCGGTCCGCGGTTCCTGGCCGATCTGCTTCTCCGTGTGGAGTCTCCTACGGTGCTGACAAACGGATTTTGAAGTCACCACGAGAACTCTGGAGGAGTTCAGGTGGGTTCTGAACGTTCAAAAGTCATCCATGGTCCCTTCCATGAGACTGGACTATCTGGGCCTGACTTTGGACTAGCCCTCAGTCAGGGTGTTTTCTCCCTCATGGGAAAAGACTCTTGGAACTTCAGACTGCGGTTCATGTCCCGCACATGGTCGTCCCTTTGGACCTGTATGCAAGTTCTGGGATTGATGGTGCCGTCTTTCGAGAAGGTCCCTTTCGCTCAATCCCTCTCGGGGACCCCCCAGAAGGTGATCCTTCTCGAATGGGACTAGAATCTGGACATTTGGATCCTGCTGAGCTGGCTGACCAGGGAGTCTTGAGCTGGAATCCTCCCTCCCCTTTTTCCTGAACACTTATCACCGGGAATGCAAGCCTGTCTGGGTGGGAAGGAGTCCTCGGCAGGTTCTCTGCTTCGGGAGTATGGTCCCTGGAGGATCCAGGTTACCGATCAATGTCCAGGGGCTGAGAGCGATCCGGCTTTGCCTGGTTCACTGGATCGGGCACCTGCAGCTGCCCAATGCATGTTCAATCGACTACGCCACGACCGTGGCTTAGGTCATTCACCAAGGGGGCACCAAGGGTGTCCTTGCGGCCTTCAATTCTTCGTTGAGCAGTGCGCCTTGTTCCAGCTCTTCAGCTGTTTCCTTTTCAGGTGTCTGACTTTGCTGTCGCTGACTTTGCCGACTTGGCTGTTGAATGCCAGGTGCTGAAGGACGGGGGTTTGATTTCTGCAGTGATTCCCACCCTGCTGGAAGCGTGGGAAGCGACTTCTAGGGTGATTTTAGGTGTCTGCACTGGCTACATTGTCCTGTCGTTCTCCCTATGTGTTGATCATGGGGCCAAGTGGTACTTCCTCTGGATCCATCCTTCCCTCTGAAGGTGGTTTCTGGTGTTCACTTGCATGGGGACATTGTATTCCCATCTTGTGTCCTGAGCCCGCACATCCTAAGGAATGTGCATTGCTTACTCTGTTTAGAGTATGGGCACTCCAAGTGTACTTGGCGACTACTGAATCTTTTCGTGAGTCAGGCTTGCTCTCTGTACTTAAGGATGGCCTGTGAACGGGACTGCCTGCGTCTGCTACGTCTATTTCAGGATGGATCGGACAGACGGTGGTGCAGGTTTATTCAATTAGGGGTCATGCCCTGCCTTTCCCTGTTTCGGCACGTTCTACTCGGGCGTCTAGTGCTTCCTGGGATTTTCGCCTTGTGGGCACCCCCCTCCCCGAGACTCGCACCATGCAATGTACGCCTTCTAGACTCTTATGACAAATCTTCCTGGAAGTAGATTTTCTAGCTTTTAACAGTGTAGGAATATCCTTCAGCTTGTGGCTTTCAATAGCCAAGCCGATAAAGCCAGCGACTGTAAAACAGGATGGAAGATCGGCCCTTGAGCTAAAAGATCTTCTCTGAGTCTCCAAGGAACATCAGCGACCAGCCGTACCAGGTCTGCCTACCAAGACCTGCGAGGCCAATCTGTGCCACCAGCCAGAGGATCCCGAGACCTTGCTACAAACCTCTACACCTTCCTGTTGGGACGAGAGGCCAACAGGTCCACATTGGGAGTCCCCCACCAGAAACAGTTGATGAAACACCTCCGGGTGGAGAGACCATTCTCCCTGATCCAAAGTCTACCGACTGAGGTAGTCTACTTGCCAATTTTCCACCCCTGGAATATGCACAGCAGAGATGGCTGGAAAAAAGCGTTTTGCCCACCTTGGAATGCCGCTACTTCACAGGCTGCCAGGGCACTTTTGTGGCCCCCTTGATGCTTGACATATGCCACAGCCTTATCCGACTGAATCCTTACTGGGCTCCCCTACAGATGATCGGTTCATTGGGTCAGGCAAAGCCTAATCGCCCGATTTCCAGAATTTTGATTGGTAGGCTGGACTCCTTCAGGGTCCAAACCCCCTGAGCATAATCCATGCCCAAGACACCTCCCCACCCGGACAGGCTGGCATCCGTGGTGACCACCGTTCAGTACAGGGGGAGAAAGGATTTTCCCTGTCGAAGCACCGGAGAGTGGAGCCACTAGATTAAGCCCCCCCTCGTACCCCGGCTCAACAGGATCAGATTGTCTAGAGACTGAGGATTCTTTTTCCATTTGGCAAGAATCTCATTTTGCAGAGATCTGGTATGGAACTGAGCAAACAGAACCGCCTCGAATGTGAAGCCCATCAGGCCCAGCCCTTACATGCAGGTCCTGAGAGATGACTGCCAGTTGGACAACAGGAGCCGAATCGCATCCTGCAACTTCTGAAGTTTCCCTTTGGTAGAAACACCCAGGCTGAGGTCGAGTTCAGGGTCAGGCCCAGGTAGTCAAGTTTGGATTGGACCAAAGCAGATTTTTGGAAATTCAGTTTCCACCCAAACTCTTTCAAAGTTCGCACACAGTTCTCTGATGTTCATTGATGGACACAGCACCTGCCCCTCTATTGAGTTGGGTTATATGTTTTTCTGACACTGCTTGTTACAAAACTGAAGATTTATAGCCGGAAGTGGGAGTATACCCCCTGGGACTGCCCTATAGGCATAGTCAAAACTTTTTTTCCGCCCAGTGTCGTCCTACTCCTGTAGGGGGCAACATAAAACCAATAGTCCAGAAGATATGGAGCTGTGTCCTTCAATGAACATCTGAGAATAGGATTTCTCTATCGTCCTTTGAAAGACGCAGCTCTCAATGCTTCTTTTGGGTTATGCAACATCTACAAGAGTAGACTAGGCAGTGAAAACCTTTCACTCGACACGCCTATAGGGCGACATAACCCCAGACACACTGTGCTCTCTCAAATCAGTTTTCTTGCTGGACCTAGGCTTCCCGCTGGGACTCCGGTCTCAGTTTTTCTTTTTAAAAATGTTTGTTTATCTTTACTCACTATCGCTATCTAGTGTCAGGGGGATCCTCCTGGTGAACTACAAGCGACAGCCAGGCTGAGGTTTCGCACTGGATAATATAGATCCTTACGGTCTCCCAGCCTGGCCAACAAGCGTGAGCAGGTTGGGGACGAGCCTGCGAGCAGATGCCTCGCCGGGACGCATCGACCTGGAGCGCCCTGAGTCGCAGCGTACCCCTCTTTGGCTGGAAGCACCCCCACTGGTGGGAGGCGAGCTGTGCCAGATCGGAGCCCACCTGGTCCATGGTATGGTGAGTGATGCAACACCCCCCCGTCTCCCTGAAACTGACCTCTAAGGGGGGGGGGATGTGGGGGGAGATTACAGGGCTGTGTTTCTCTGAAAGATCCCCCAGGCCTATCAGGACAGGCCCTGCCCTCCCTGCTCCCGCTGGGGGGTCGCTATAATTCGGCGTCTGACGCCGGGGGGGTTTAATGTATCTTGTCCTGGGGGGTCCCTTTAGGTTGATTCCCACGGTGGCCTCATGCCTGGGTCCTGACCACATGGCAGCGCTGGCGGCCACCATTTTAAGTGTGGGCATAGGCTCTCTGTGTAAGGGCAGCGGCCATTTTCCCTAAGCTTCCTATACTTTACTATTGGCACTATTTTATTCTAGCCTGAGGCTACACAGGCAGTGTGTGGCCTCTAGTGGTGTTATGTCACTTCCTGTCAGACGTTTTCATGCTGGAGCTTACATTACAGAGCAGCTATTCCTCAGAGGGGTCTTTCTCCCAGAGGAAAAATTTCAGACCTTGCAGGGCGCGATCAGGTTGCTGTTGGGCAACGATCGCTCCTCCCTGCGGACATGTATGAGGTCCTTGGGGCTGATGGTGTCGACGTTCGAGGTGGTTCCATCTGCTCAATTTCTCACAAGGCCTCTATAACACAGAGCTTCTCTTCAAGTGGGACAAGGACCCGCAGTCCTTGGACAGAATGGTATGTCTAAGCTATCACACGAGGTCGGAGATCTCTTGATGGTTTCTGTCGCCCGCTCTGAGCCAGGGCAGGTCCTTTCTGCCGCTGTTGTGGATGGTGGTCACCGCGGGCTGGGGTGGAGTGCTGGCCACTCTTGTGTCCAGGAAATGTGGTCGCCGGAGGAATCATCCTTACTGATAAATATCCTGGAGCTGAGGGCTATCAAATTCTGCCTGCTCCATTGGACGCCTCGGCTGCATGGAATCCGACAATGCCACGGCTGTGGCCTACATCAATCATCAGGGGGGCACCAAGAGTGTCCGGGCTGCCAGGGAAGTGGCCGAGATCCTGATTTGGGCCAAGGCACATGTTCCGGCTCTCTCCGCTGTTCACATTCCAGGTGTGGAGAAATGGCAGGCGGATTACCTGAGTCGTCAGGTCCTGGATTAGGGGGAATGGTCCCTGCATCCAGCTGTTTTTTTGTCTCCTATGGGCCCGATGGGGAACTCTGGAGGTGGATCTGTTCGCGTCTCGGTGGTTTGTGACCAGGGCTTGAGACCCTCTGGCCGACGCCACAGAAGCGTTGGTGGTGTCTTGGAACCGATATCGGCTGATTTATGCCTTTCCTCCGATACAGCTCTTGTCAAGGTTCCTCCGCAGGTCGGCAGTGGAACAGGTGCCGGTGATTCTGGTGGCCCCAGACTGGCCTCGCTGGTCTTGGTACGCTGACCTGGTGAAGATGGTCATCGAGCCTCCCTGGCAGCTGCCTCTGAGAGAGGATTTGCTGTCTATTGGGCAGATCTTCCATCCTGCTTTACGGTCGCTGGCTTTATCGGCATGGCTGTTGAAGGCCGGGTGTTGAGAGACAGAGGCCTCTCTAATTCTGTGATTCCTCCTTGTTGAGAGCTAGGAAGGCTACTTCCAGGAAGATTTATGTTCGTACTTGGAAGATGTATATTGCCTTGTGTGAGTCACAAAAGTGTCCTCGCTCGTTTTCGGTGGGGAGGGTCTTAGCCTTCTTGCTGAACGGAGTTGAGCAATGCTTGGCTTTAGGTACAATTAAAGGTCAGGTGTCGGCCTTAGCCATTTACTTCTAAAGTCCCCTGGCGTCTAATTCCTTGATTCGCACCTTTATTCAAGGGGTGCGTCATCTGACTCCGCCAAGGAGATCCCCTTTGCCGCCGTGGGATCTGAATTTGGTGTTGTCCGTTCTTCAACGGCCCCCCTTTGAAAATATTAGGGAGATATCTCTGCCTTTGTTGTCTCAGAAGGTTGCCTGTTTGGTGGCTATCACTTCTGCTCGCAGAGTGTCTGAGTGGGCGGCTCTGTCCTGCCGTTCACCTTATTTGGTCGTTCATAGGGATAAGGTTGTTCTACGACCTGATCAGTCTTTTCTCCCTAAGGTGGTGTCTGCTTTTCCACCTCAATGAAGATATTGTTTTGCCTTCGCTCTGTGCTAAGCCCAAGCATACCAAGGAATTTGCTTTGCATTCGCTGGATGTGGTTCGGGCGATCAGGGTTTACCTGTCAGCCACGGGGTCTTTTCGGACATCGGATTCCTTGTTTGTCCTGCCTGAGGGATCTCGTAAGGGTTTGGTTGGGACCATATCAAAATGGATCCCTGTGAGGGCGCATTCTACTAGAGCGCTGAGTGCCTCTTGGGCTTTTCGCCATCATGCTTCTGTTGCTGAGGTGTGTAAAGCGGCGACTTGGTCGTCTGTGCACACTTTTACCAAATTCTACAAGGTTGATTTGTTGGCATCCTCGGATGCTTCCTTTGGCCGCAAGGAATTGCAGGCTGCTGTTTGACAAAGAGACTTGGTTTTCTCTTTATGGGGGTGAATGTTTTGTATGGGGGGTAAGCTGTTGCTTTGGATTGATCTTTTTTTGTCGCCCAGTTGGCTACGTTTTCTAGCCTTGGATATACGTTAATTTGGTTGCATTTTCCCTCCCCTCATGCCTACACTGCTTTGGGATGTCCCAATTAGTGAAGAAGCATTGAGAGCTGCGTCTGTCAAAGGACGATAAAGAAAATTGGATTTTTGTAAGAACTTACCGTAAAAAAAACGTACCGTC
Organism: Pelophylax lessonae; assembly: GCF_965119305.1. Lineage (NCBI taxonomy): Eukaryota > Metazoa > Chordata > Amphibia > Anura > Ranidae > Pelophylax > Pelophylax lessonae. The sequence goes on from NC_138769.1 coordinate 619,178,652, forward strand.
CTTTGACAGACGCAGCTCCCACCCCTCTAAAATGTGGTTGGCTTGGTCTTATTTCACTGCTTGCTACAAAACTGATTTGAGAGTACAGTGTGTCTGGGGTTATGTCATGAGGGACAGCCCCTATAGGCGTGTCGAGTGAAAAGTTTTCACTAGTCTACTCCTAGTCTACTCCTGTAGATGGCGCATAACCCAATAGTAAAGAAGCATTGAGAGCTGCGTCTGTCAAAGGACTCGGATTTTACAGTAAGTTCTTACAAAAATCCAATTTTTACGGTAAGACAAAAATCCATTTTTTTATGCTTGCCGTAAAATCTGTTTTGTTTACTCTATGGCCTGCTTACTAAAACTGAGCAAGTGGGAGGGGTTATAGCCCCTGAGCGGAATCTGACTATCAAGGACACACACAGAAATATATACCTGGCAGAGTTTCTAACCCTACCCTCCCATTTCCAAAAATAGAAAAAAATGCCAGTACATACCCATTGAGATTCAAGTCGTGGGATTTTTATTGCATCACTCTTCACTCAGCACATACAAATCTGCAGAGTATGATGTAGGGAAGAGGGTACTGACAGTACAGCACTCCATTTGACAAGAAGTTTTGTTTCTTGTAAGAGGTTAAACCTGGACATCCTAGGTTTACCTGGGACATATGATATAGCTACTTATTCAGATTTCAGCAAGATTATTCCTGTAGTTATGCAAACCTGCCCCTTTAAAAAGTGCCCTGGGAATTCACTATGGCAACCTCATATCAGAAACTGAGAGGTCTTTCCACTCTACCTTATAAGATGATGCAGTGCACTGGCTTTTCCATCCAATAAAGTGTTGAGGATGGGCCTGAACTATTTGCATATGCATAAAGCGTAGATCAAGATTATGACCCCAAGGGTGCACTAAAAGATAATGGAAGATATTGCAGACATTTATCAGTTTCTTCTGCCAACATTTGGTGTTTTTGTATGCTTTAAAGTTTATATTGGGATCTGATAAGTTCCCAATGCCATTAGGAAATCTGGTCTAATCATACCAGGGGCAGCAAAGTGACTAAGTGGTTAGCACTTCTGCCTAGCAACATTAGGGTTGTCGGTTTGAATCCCAACCACAGCACTACCTGCCTGGAGTCTGCATGTTCTCCGTCTGCCTGCATGGGTTTCCTTGCACAGTCCAAAGCTATGCTGGTAGGTTAATTGGCTGCTGTCTAAAGTGGCCCTAGTATGTGTATGTATAAATGTGAGTTCGGGACCTTGGATAGTAAGCTTCTTGAAGGCAGGGACTGATGTGAATGTACAATATATATGTAAAGCGCTGCGTAAATTGAGGACTCTATAGAAGTACCTGAAATAAATACCACACCCATACGTACACTAGGGGCAGTTTTAGGATTAAGCTTGGTGGGATATGCATCCAAAACTGTTCAAATAATACACATTATTATGTGTATTATCCACTTTCTCGGAGAGCGTTTGTTTGGCGACTCATTGGATGAACTGATCAAGGGCTTGACTGGCTGGAAGAGTTCTCTTCTTCCTCAATCCTCCAAGGGTAAGACTTTCCTTACCAAGCGGGGTCCTTCTTTTTCTGCTCACAAGCAGTTTTTTCGTACCTCCAGGGCGCAGAGGATCACTTTCAATATGTGGCGTTACCCTTTGGTCTCGCCTCGGCTCCCAGTGTTTACCAAGGTCCTGGCCCCAGTGCTGGCCTTGTCACTTCAGCAGGGTATCTCAATTGTTGAATATCTGGATGATCTCCTGTTGCGAGCAGTCGCCCACTCAGATCTGCTGGGCAACGTCTCTATCACAATTCAAACCCTTCAGGAATTCGGGGCAAAGACTTCAGTACAGGTAGCTTATCTGGGGCGGACTTTCAGGCAAGTCCTTCCTGCCGGTGTTTTGGACGGTGGTCAGCATGGACGCCAGTCTGTGAGGGTGGGGTGGAGTGCTGGGGAAGCTCTGTGCCCAGGGCATTTGGGCGTTGGAGTCGTCCTTGCCAATCAATATTCTGGAGCTGAGAGCGATGAAGCTCTGCCTGCTCCACTGGACGTGTCGGCTACGTGGCTCTCTTCGGTTCGGATTCAGTCGGACCATGCTACGGCCGTGGCTTACATCAATCATCAAGGGGGAACCAGGAGTGATCTGCCGGCCAAAGAGGTGGCTAATATTCTGCTTTGGGCGGAAGCCAATTTTTTCCGGCTCTTTCCGCAGTCCACATTCCGTGTGTGAAGAATTAGCAGGCGGATTACCTGAGTCGTCAGGTGTTGGATCAAGGGGAATGGTCCCTTCATCCGGAGGTGTTTCATCCCCTGTGTGTCCGGTGGGTACGTGGATCTGTTTGTGTTCTGCCTCAACAGAAAAGTTCAGCGGTTTGTGGCCAGGTTTTGGGATCCTCTGACCGATGTCACAGATGCTCTGGTGGCTCCTTGGAGCCAGTATTGGCTGATTTATGCCTTTCCTCCACTCGTACTCCTGCCGTGATTTCTTTGCCGGGTGGCGATGGAAGGCATTCCGGTCGTTCTGGTGACACCAGACTGGCCTCGGCGATCTTGGTACGCAAAGTTGGTAAAAATGGTCATGGATCCTCCATGACGTCTTCCTCTGCGGGAAGATTTACTGTCTCAAGGATCGATCTTCCATCCTGCTTTACGGTCGCTGGCTTTAACGGCTTGGCTGTTGAAAGGAAGGTGTTGAGGAATAGAGGTCTGTCTTACTCTGTGATTCCTACCCTTTTGAAAGCCAGGAAGTTAACTTCCAGGAAGATCTATCATTGCACGTGGAAATTGTACACTTTATGGTGTGAATCGCTGCAGCTGCACCCTCCCCTGTTTGCTATTTGCTATAGCTAGGGTTTTGACCTTTTTACAAGGAGGGGTTAAGCAGCACTTGGCGTTGGGTACTATCAAGGGCCAGGTGTCGGCCTTTGCTGGTTACTTCCAACGTCTGTTGGCAACTAATAGCTTGATTCGCACTTTCATCTAAGGGATGCGTCATCTGGCTCCTCCAAGGAGATCTCCGTTATCGCCGTGGGATCTCAATCTGGTTTGGTCTGTTCTTCAAAAGCCTCCCTTTGAGAATATCAGGGAGATTTCTCTGCTTTCCTTGACACAGAAGGTTGCCTTTCTAGTGGGTATTACTTCTGCTCGCAGAGTCTGAGTTGGCGGCGCTGTCCTGTCGTACGTCTTATTTGGTGGTCCGCAGGGATAAAGTGGTCATCCGGCCAAAACTGTCTTTTCTCCCTAATGTGTTGTCGGATTTTCACCTTAATGAAGACATTGTGTTGCCTTATGTCCTAAGCCTAAACATCCCAAGGAAATTGCCTTGCACTCTCTGGATGTGGTTCAGGCGATGAGGGTTTATCTGACGGTTACGGAGTCCTTTAGGAAATCAGACTCTGCTGCGACCATTTCGAGATGGATCAAGGCAGATGGTTGTTCAGGCTTATTCACTCAAGGGTCAGGTTCCTCCTTTCCCTGTGAATGCTCATTCTACTAGAGCGCTGAGTGTTTCTTGGGCTTTTTGCCAAGTTTGTAAAGCAGCGACTTAATCATCTGTGCACACCTTTACCAAATTTTACAAGGTCAATTTGTTTGCTTCTTTGGATGCCTCTTTTTGCCCAAGGTTTTGCAGGCTGCCGTTTCATGAGAGAATGTCGTTGTTTTTTTTTTTTTTTTTTTTTTTCTTTAGGGGTCTTTTACCTGGGTGAGCTCATGTTGCTTTGGTTGAGCTTCATGTTGCCCAGTTGGCTAGGTTTACCCTTTGGAGTTTACGTTACTTTCTGGTTGCGTTTTCCTACCCCTCATGCCTATACTGCTTTGGACGTCCTACACAGCTCATGAAGTTGAGGCTGCGCTTGTCAATGGACGATAGAGAAAATAAGATTTTTGTAAGATCTTTCCGTAAAATCTTTTTCTCTGATTTCTATCGACCGACGCAGCACCTGCCCTTCTGAATTGGGGATTTTTTTCTTTTTTTTTTCTTCACTGCTTGCAACTAAATTGATGTGCTGGGCTGTGTCTGTGAGGGTTCTGTCTGGAGGGACAGCCCGTGGGCGTATATATGCAAAAACCTTGTGCTAAGGTACTGCCTAGAGTACTCCTGCAGGTGGCAGCATAAACCACACAGCTCATGAAGATGAGGCTGCGTCTGTCAATGGACATCAGAGAAGAAGATTTTACGGTAAGATCTTACAAAAAATTTTATTTTTTTTTAGTTGGAGCTGGTTGATGCATTGTAGGTTGTCTTATTTTGCTTTTCAAGGAAAATTGGGACTCTACTTAGGTTGCCATTGGTTCAGGGGGGTTTTAGATTATGTTCTGGTAATACATTAGGTAGCTGGCCCTACCTTTTGGTGGTTCCTGATCTCCAACTATTACAAGTTTGCTTTAAACCTATTTGGACAGTGGGTGTTTCTGCGTACTGCTATCTCAATGCAAATTGTGAACCGCTCAGTCCTTGGACTTACCTTAAAGCAGTTTGAAGAGCAGTGTTGTCATGAAAAAAACGGGGTGAAAGCCACAGGGAATAATAGATATGAAATGACACTATTTTCTTCAAGGAACAGCTGAATTGTCTTTCTAAAGTTTCTCATGCAATGTGTCCAGTACACAAGTATTTGCATCTGAGGTGCTTTGCTTTACTATACAGGTCTTGTGAATGCAAAAGCAGCTTGAAGCAACTCCTTGAGCAGTTAGAAAGCAAATCAAAGCATCCCAGAAGCACCTGATGGCACACAGCATTTTTTTCCCCCAATACTTTATTTTAAGACCGCAAACAGCATTTTGATTTTTCTGAAGTGCATATATGCAAGCCCCAAATTTTCTAACATTATTTTGATGTCTTTCTGTTGTAGCCCCTCAAACCTTGATCAGAGAATGGATTTATTTTACTTGAATCCAGAAAGCGCCTCTACTTCCGATTCCCTTCTGTGGTTCACGTCCTCTTCCCTGGATCGAAACACTTTGGAAAACATGCTTATACGGGTTTTACTAGTCAAGGATATTTATGACAAAAACAGTTATGAACTGGACGACGACACAGACTAAAAATTGCAAGTCACTTAAGCAGTCACGAAAAAGGAGATGAACAGCATTAGATAGCCAAGCTGCTAGAGTGAATTACTGAGAACTAAGAGTAAAAACATTTCATGTTTACTCCCCATGTATTTTATGAGTTTTGTAGCAGTGTACCCAATTTTGGGTATTATATTGTAAATATCTGTGTGACATTTGCATTTTCCTTGTAGTGAATTTTAGGAGGCATAACAAATACACACAACTCGTTTTTTTTTTATTATTTATTTGAACTTAGGGATGTTTGTAACTTTTTACATGACCAGATCTGAATGAGAATGTGCCATGTATACTTGCTTTATCTCCATATTGCACAAATCTGCTGTTGCAAAGGCTTTCTGTAAAAAAATAAAAGAAGGTTTTACCCAGGTTCCTAAATTCAATAACTCTGTATTCGTAGCAGTACTGAGTTTTCCATAACACTGTTTTTGTTTTTAAATTCCGATGTAAACTAATAGGGAATTGTTTTTATTTTTAGTTTGATGGAAACCCCCCTATTGGATTATGTAGAAAACAAAATCCACACCTGTACCAAAAATTAGACTTTTGAAAAATGCTGTCAATATTTGTGTACTGTAACGTGAATGAATTGTGATTTTTTTTTTTCTTTTTTTTCTTTTTTTTTTTTTTTTTTTTGTCTGCTTTTTTTTTTTTTCTTCCCCCCCCCCCCCCCTCAAGCCCCACCTTTTCCATTCTGATTAAAACTTTACCATGTATTTTCTTTATTCGTGATTCTTATGCTTCCCCCCAACAAATAAAACTTCTTAACTTGTCTGCTTAGCCGAAAATGTAAGAAATCCAACTTTTTCTGGAAAACACATAAGCTATTGGATTTTTTTTTTTTTTCTTCTAACATTATTTTGTTTTGTTTTTTTTTGGAGGAAATGTTTTTATTAATTAAAATGTCATCTTGCAAATCTTACTTTTTCCAGTCATGGTTGGTATGCGCATTCTATGTAAATTACACACATCTATGTATATTTTATGTTAACTTTAAGGCTCCATGTACACGGCACGTTGTAAATGGCCATTTAGGAGCAGTTGGGCGTTTTTTTTTTTCAGAAGCCCTTGAACCCATCTACATTTTATCTTATCTGTCCATGTACACAGGGTGGTTAACAGTCATTTGCAGGCAGTTGAGTTCAGGGCCTTTTTTTGGAACGCAATTATTTGCGTTCGAACGTGTGTTTCCCGGCGTTTCAAACGCAGAAACGTGGCCGAACGTGACCAAACGTGATGAACGTACGTTCAGCCACATTATACGTTTTTTTTTTTCTTCCATTCAAAATCAATGGTGCCCTATGGGAGCCTGTTGATTTGAATGGAAGGCGCACCGCAAGTCGGATCAGGATGATCCGACTTGCGGCGCAACTTGCACTGTGAGAATCTTGAGGGGGAATTCCACGCCAAAAATGGGGAAAAAAATCTGCATGGGGGTCTCCCCCAGGTTCCAAACCAGGCCCTTCGGGTCTGGTATGGAATTTGAGGGTAGCCCCACACCGAAAAAATGGCGTGGAGTCCCCCCCCCCCAAAATCCATACCAGACACTTATCCGAGCATGCAGCCCGGTAGGGCAGGAAGGGGGAGGGGACGAGCGAGCGCCCCCCCCCCCTGGACCATACCATGTCACATGCCCTCAACATGGGGGTGGGGTGTTGGTGCTTTGGGGCAGGGGGAGCTCTGCACCCCCCACCCCAAAGCACCTTGCCCCCAGACAAGGGCCTCATCCCCACAACTCTGGCCGGTGGTTGTGGGGGTCTGCGGGCAGGGGGCTCATCGGAATCTGGAAGCCCCCTTTAACAAGGGGGCCCCCCAGATCCCGGACCCCTCCCTATCTGAATGGGTGTGGGGTACACTGTACCCCTACCCATTCACCCCATAAAAGGCAGTGTATGTAAATAACGACAGGAGACGTTTTGGAAAGTTTTATTAAAAATCTTCATCTGTTCTTCTCTGCTCTGGTCTTCTCCCTCTGCTGGTCTTCTGCTCTTTTGCTGTCCGCTCTTCTGCTCTTTTGCCCTCAGCTCTTTTCTTCTTCTTCTTCCTTCGGTCCTCCTCCGACGTTGTCTCCGGTGATTATGCCGGTCTCCGGTCTCTGCAGCTTTTTATATAGCCATTGTGGGCGTGGCCCCCGATGACACCATCGGTAGGCCCCACCCCCTCATGTCACAGATGACGTCATCTGTGACATGAGGGGATGGGGCCTCCCGATTACGTCATTGGGGGCCATGCCCACAATGACTATATAACAAGCTGCAGAGACCGGCATAATCACCGGAGACAACGTCGGAGGAGGACCAGAGGAAGAAGAAGAGAAGAGCCAAGGGCAGAAGAGCGGACAGCAGAAGACCAGCCGATCGCTCGTCCCCTCCCCCTTCCTGCCCTTCCGGGCTGCATGCTCGGATAAGGGTCAGGTATGGATTTTGGGGGGGACCCCATGCAGTTTTTTCGGCGTGGGGCTACCTTCAAATTCGATACCAGACCCGAAGGGCCTGGTTTGGAACCTGGGGGGGGGGACCCCCACCCAGTTTTTTTCCCATTTTTGGCGTGGAGTTCCCCCTCAAGATTCTATCAGTGCAAGTCGCATTATCCTGATCCGACTTGCGGGTGCGCCTTCCATTCAAATCAATAGGCTCCCATAGTGAACCATTGATTTTGAATGGAGGCAGAAAAAACGCTGCTAAAAGCAACATGGCCAAACGTGCAATAACGCAAATGGAAAAAGCTACTGAAAGCACGTTTAACAGCTGCTTTTTCCCAGCGTCAGAACTAGCTTTGCAGCACGTTTTTTTTAACGTCCCGTGTACATGGTGCCTAAAGATGGTTAAGACAGTTAAATGACACCTTGACAGATCATGTCAAGTTGGAGCAAATTAGGAATATAGGAGCTGCAATTTCTGACTTTTATTCGAATATAAAGCCTCTGGCATCCTTGGGGTCTGTGTCAGTGGGGTTTTCTTTGAGTCAAAACTTCTTTTCTGCATTAATGGCTATGTGAATGTAAAAGCGGTTTGAAAGTGGCCAAATGCAAATATTTATTGATTATATAGGGCCATTTTAATGCTGATGTCAAAAGTAAACTTGATAAAGACCCAAAGCCCATTAAAAACAGGCGCTTTAAAGTATAACTAAAGGCAAAACTTTTTCTTTTAGTTTTTGATCATGAAGAGAGATTAGAACACCTGCCAGGTTTTTATTGCGGTCTCCTTTTTTAAAGAAAAAACAATCCACAATTTCGGGTTGTCACTAGTGCAGGATTAGAAGGGAAAGTTTCCAATGGCAATACTAGTTCTTGTGACAAGATTGGATTCCCTCACTTTGGAAGGATTTCCTCTCACTTTCTGTTTTGGCTTTGAAACATGAAGTGAAGCGAATATACCTAATTAGATACAGATGGAGAAAAAACCCCCCCGAAAAAAACAGGACAGGTTATAACCATCTCTTATTCCATCTAAAATGAAAGTTCTGCCTTTAGTTCTACTTTAACCTTGTTTTGCTACTTACTGAGAGTCATTGACCTGAACAGGTAGGTTGATATTTGATATCCTGGTGCATGACACATACACTGCTCAAAAAATGTAAAGGAACACTTTTTAATCAGCATAAAGTCAATTAAACTCCTGGGATATTGATCTGGTCAGTTAAGTAGCAGAGGGGTTTGTTAATCTGTTTGCGCTGCTTTGGTGTTAATGAAATTAACAGGTACACTAGATCTTCCACAATGAGCCAACCCCCAAAACAGAAATGGATTTACAGGTGGAGGCTACTGACATTGGTTTTTCTTACTCTTTTCTGACTGCTTTTCACTTGGCTAGGGTCAGTGTCACTACTAATGGCATAAGACGATACCTGGACCCTATAGAGGTTGCACAGACAGTCCAACTCCTCCAGGATGGCACATCAATACGTGTCATTGCCAGAACGTTTGCTGTGTCTCCCAGCAGAGTCTCAAGAGCATGGAGGAGATTCTAGGAGAGCTGAACAGGGCCGTTGAAGGTAACCCATCAGCAGGACTGGTATCTGTTCCTTTTTGCACAGACAAACCGGATGAGCACTGCCAGAGCCCTACAAAATGACCTCCAGCAGGCCAGTGGTGTGAATATCTCTGACCAAACAATCAGAAACCGACTTCATGAGGGTGGCCCATGGTCCTCTCGTGGGTCGTGTGCTCACTGCCCGGCACCGTGGAGCTCAATTGGCACTTGCCATTGAACACCAGAGTTGAATGCTCCGCCACTGGTGCCCTGTGCTTTTTCACAGATGAGAGCAGGTTCACCCTGGACACGTAACAGACGTGAAAGGGTCTGGAGAAGCCGTGGAGAATGTTATTCTGCCTGTAACATCGTTCAACATGACTGGTTTGGTAGTGGGTCAGTGAAGGCCTATCCTTGGAGGGATGCACAGTCCTCTGCAGGCTACACAATGGCACCCTGACTGCCATTAGGAATCGGGAAGAAATTCTTGGACCCATTGTCAAACCCTACGCTGGGGCAGTGGCTCCTGGGTTCCTCCTGGTGCACTACAATGCCCGACCTTATGTGGCGAGAGTATGCAGCTAGTTCCTGAAGGAATTTAAACCATTCACTGGCCCCCACGCTCACCTGATCTAAATCCAACAGTGCACCTCTGGGACATTGTTATGTTTCATTAGACCCTGCTAGGTTGCACCTCAGTCTGTTTAGAAGCTCAATGATGCCTTGGTCCATATCTGGGAGGAAATACCCCAGTACACCATCCATCAAATTAGGAGCATGCCCCGACGATGTCAGACATGCATACAAGCACGTGGGGGCCATACAAACTACTGATTACTATTTTGAGTTGCTGCAATGAGATTTTAGCGAAATGGACTAGCCTGCTGCATCATTTTTACACTTTGATTTTTGGAGTGTCTTTGAAGTCAGCCCTCTGTAGGTTGATAATTTTCATTTCCATCAAACGATGTGGCATTCTTTAATTCCTAACACATTACCCAGTCCATATCAGTATAGATAGCCAGCCTTCGATTTTTTTCCCCATTGAGATCTAATGTGTTTTTAAAGTGTTCCTTTCATTTTTTTGAGCAGTGTACATAATTAATCCAGGTCAGTGCCTCAACAAATAGCGAAGCAAGGCTAAGGAGCAGAGGCAGCATTCATATATTCGTACTGGTTCCTTTTAGCCTCGGTTCACACTAGGGCGACCTGTGAGGCGACCTGGTCGCCTCACAGGTCGCCTCCCATAGGGAAGCTGCGGACCCGTTCTAATAGGAGCGACACAAGTCGCTCCGACCTAGAAAAAGGGTCCGGAGCTTCTTTGGGGCGACCAGGAGGCGACCGCCATAGACTTCAATGTTATGAAGTCCGTGTTGGCCGCTCCGAGGTCGCGGCGCGCTGCTCGCACCGCGATCTCGGAGGTCGCCCCTGGAAGTAGCGTCGCGGTAGTGTGAACCGGCGCTAAACATTGCTGAATCTACACATTAGTATTGAGCAGTAATTATAGTTTTACATTCCACCTGCCCCTCTGCCTAAAACAAAATTAAGTTTTCTGTGTTACTGACTTTTTCTCTGCATGGCATTCAAATTGGTGTAATACCAGCCTGGGGGGGGGGGGGGTGGAATTCCTCCTGGTTACCGTGGGGTTGATTTACTAAAACTGAGGAGTGCAAAATCTAATGCAAGTCCGCATAGAAACCAATCCGCTTCCCGGTTTTATTGTCAAAGTCTAACTGAATAATCTCAAGGTAAGAAGCTTATTGGCTACCATTCACAGCTGCATCAGATTTTGCACTCTCCAGTTTTAGTAAATCAACCTTCTTATGTTGCTTTTACACTCATTCAAAGTATATCTCAAGCCTCCAGAACAGGAGCAGAGGCGAAATCTCCCAATGGGAGACACTTCTGGTGACCGCCGTCTTTAAGGATTTTCTCTCACTTCTCTACTATATTAAAAAAAAGGGGCTTTTGCTATACTTTAACGTAGTCCTTTTTGTATGCATTAGCATAAATTCGCAAAAGCATAATGTGTTCTGTATTTTCAATAATGTGCGTTATATGGTGGTTTTTCTTCTCTATCGTTCATTGACGGATGCAGTTCTATGATTCAGATCAGTAGGGTTATACTGCCCCCTACAGGAGTAGGACACTAGGCAGAAAAAAGTTCTGGCTACGCCTATGGGCAGTCCCGGAGGGTACACCCTCTCTATTCCTGCATAGGATGTCAGTTTTACCCTGCCTAGTCCGGAGTAAGGACCTAGTTCCTTGCTAGGATCTTTGGTCCTGGCATAAAAGTATTTTTTTATGTAGATTTTTTTAGCTAGCCTTTTTCTCCGAAATGTTTTCCTGTGAGATCTTCAAGCAACTATGACGGGCTGGATAATCTAGATCCAGTGGTCATCCCAGTCTGGCCAGCGAGGGCGTGCAGGCCTTAGCTCCATGCTGGGTCAGCTGCGACATAGTCCCACTGGACGGGGACTGGCCCCGCGAGTTAAACGTCTCGCCAGGGCGCACACAACAGGGTCTAGGCTTATGTCGCAGCGTTCCTATTTGGCCGACAGCCCCCCACTTCGGTGGCGTGGGGTCCTGTCAGGAGATGGCGCCCGCCTATGTTCCTGGTATGGTGAGTAAACGTTCCTCCCCAGCGGATTTTGGGGTGGACATGGGCCCCCTCCCTGGGATGGTCGGACCTTCAAACTCCTGGGTTTTCCCTCTGTCCTGTTGTGACCCTCCACGTGGGGGACTGTTTGGGCCTACCTGGGGCTGGAACCTTGTTTACTGGCCGCATGGGGGGCCAGGGAGTGCACCGTTCGCAGCACTCGTGTGGGGGGAGGGGTGCCTCGGTGAGGTTCCTGCAGCTGGTGTTAGATGGGCTGGCGGGGGGTCCTGGTTACCGCATTCCTGCGCGGGGCTGCCATTTTCCTGTAGCCTTGTCTGCTTCTATGGCGGCTGCCATCTTGGCACACCATTTTGCGGTGGCTTTTTTGCTGTGAAGGCCGGTGGGTGTGCCTGTAGGCGTTCTTTTGCGGGGAGGAGCCCCTCCCTTCACCCCAGGCAGTTTCCTGGCTCACTTCCTTTCATTAAGCCACCGCTGAGACCTTCCTAATCCGATTGTTTATCTGGAGACAGTGGTTACTGAGGGTGGTCTCTCTGTGGGGGTTCATTAGCGCGTGCCTGACCTCCGGGAGCTCTGTGGGGCCGCTCTTCTTTTTTTTTTTTTTTTTTTTTTTTTAAAGTAATTTTTGTCATTTTTTGCAAATTTTGCTGGCGGGTTTCTCAGGTTCAGTATGGACCCTGCAGGCCATGTGTCCCCACCTGACCCCCTCACGGAGGCCGCAGGGCCTTCCAGATATCCACTGTCCTTCAATGCTTTTTCGGTGTTTCGGGAAGCATTTGGGCCCGGGTGGAGGTGGGAGGTGTGCTGAAATGTTTTCTCCACCTATCCCTGTCTCTTCTGATTCTGAGTCTGACTCAGCCACAGACGTGGGCCTCCCTGCCAGTTCTGTTACCTTTCGCCCTGTCTCGGATAATGTGAATGACATTTCTACCTCCCCTGCCGCACATGATGCAGGTGCTGGTGGATGCACTGGTTGTTTCGGTGCGTGACACCTGCAATTTGGGGGATGCAGCGGCGGCTGCGCCTGGGGCGCAAGCAGCATCGGGCTCTCGCATGCCATCCGAAGCAGCTTATATTGCTGACATGCTCGTGTAGGATGGGACCGTCTAAGATGTTCCCCTGGGGTGTCTAAGCGGCTGCTAGACGTTTCTCTTGTGAGGTGTCTCTGGTAAAGTGGACTGTTCCGCCTATGGTGGACGTACAGTCTCTAGGCTGGCTAGGACTACCGTTGTTCAGGTGGAGGAATCCCTGTCCTTTAAGGACTTGGGGGATAGGACGGCGCGGCCTGTGGCCTGTGATCTGTACTCCCTGGCTGGGTCTGCACTGGGAATAGTGTTCATGATTGCCCTTGCCATGCAGACTCTGCCTGGTGGGCGGAGTGCCAACGCTGTGTCTCGGTGAGGGGCAAGTCCCTTCTGTCCTGGGGGAGCTGCTGGACCTGCTGGCGCAGGGGCTGCAATTTGTTTGCGATGCCGCTCTGGACACGGCTCCTTTTATATGTGCCACCTGTCGGTTTCGGTGGTGGTTGTCCGGCGTATACTGGGCCGGAGGGTTGGTCTGCGGATCAAACATCTAAGAAGGCCTTAATGGATCTCCCTTTTCAGGGGGATCGCCTGTTTGGCGCTGCCTTGGATGACATTCTATGAGGGTCTGTAGAGTACCTTTCTTCCACAGGCTAACAAGGGTAAGGGCCTTTGATGCAGATGGGGTCCCTCCTTGTCGGCTCACAAACAGTTCCTTCGTCCCTCGGGGACAGTTGATGTGGCGACTTCCTCGGGTGGTTCCAAACAATCCTGGCCTGGCGAACAAGAGATCATTTTTTTTTTTCAGACCTGTGGACAAGGCCTACTCGCCCTGAAGGTGCGTCCTCACCCATCTGTGGGGGGGGGGGGGGGGGCTTGCTTGTTTTCGGACCTGCGGCAGGCCCGGATCCCAGGCAGCTGGGTTCAGGTGGTTATTCGGTCCAGTTGCAAGATAGTTTTGATCAGTTTTTTTCAGGTAGGGGTTTTGCTTCCAATGTACGGCGGTCCCTGGATCGCTTGCATGCGCTCTTGGGGCAGTCCAGGCTCTGATTCAACAAGCTGGACCTACTGGCCCTTTGATGGTTCCGTGCAGATTAAAAATTCAAGATGGTATCGGTTCGCACGATGGTGGCTTCCCTACATCAGGGGAATTCCTGGCCTCCATAGACATTAAGATGCCTACCTCCACATCCCGTTATGTTCAGGACACCAGGTTCTCCGTTTTTGCTGTAGGGTAGGATCTCTTATCGGTTTGTGGCGTTACCCCTTGGTCTCGCTTCTGCTACTCGGGTCTTCTCAAAGGTGTTGGCTCCGGTCCTGCTGCTGTTGCGGCAGCGGGGCGTATCGGTCCTGGTTTTCTGGCCGATCTGCTTTTCCGTGTGGAGTCCTTTACGGTGCTGACAACTAATTTGGAAGTCACCATGAGAACTCTGGAGGAGTTCAGATGGGTTCTGAACCTTCAGAAGTCATCCTTGGTTCCTTCCATGAGACTGGGCTATCTGGGCCTGACTTTGGACTCGTCCTCAGTCAGGGTGTTTTCTCCCTCCGGGAAAACACTCTTGGAACCTCACTCTGCGGTTCAACTGTTACTGTCCAGCACATGGTCGTTTCTTCGGACCGGCCTGCAAATTCTGGGGCTGTTTTTTCCTCTTTCGAGATGGTCCTTTTCGCTCAATCCCTCTTGAGGTTCCCCCAGAAGGCAATCCTATTCGAATGGGACTAGAATCCAACCTTTCTGGACTTTCGGATCTGGCTGAGCCGGGTGACCAGGGAGTCTTGGTCTGAGAATCCTTCTTTCCCTTTTTCCTGGACAATTGTCACTGTGAATGCAAGCCTGTCCAGGTGGGGAGGAGTCGTCGGCAGGTTCTCTGCTTAAGGAGTATGGTCCCTGGAGGATCCAGGTTACCGATCAATGTCCTGGAGCTCAGCGCGATCCGGCTTAGCCTGGTTCACTGGATCGGGCACCTGCAGCTGTCCAGTGCACATTCCATAGACTACGCCATGACCGTGGCTTATGTCATTCACCAAGGGGGCACCTAGGGTGTCCTTGCAGCCTTGGAAGTGACATGCATTCTTTGTTTGGCAGAGTGCCTTGTTCCAGCTCTCTGCTGTTCCCTTTCCAGGTTTAAAAAATATTGGCAGGCGGATTGCCTCAGTCGTCAGGCCTTGGATGCAGGGGAATGGTCCCTTAAATCGGAGGTGTTTCAGTGGGTGTGCCTTCATTAGGGCACTCCAGACTTGGACCTGTTGGCGTTGCATCTACTGGATAGTGCAGAGGTTTGTGGCCTACTCCCGGGACCCTCTGGCGGGTGCAATGGTGGCACCATGGGTTCTGTCATAAGCAAGAACATTCGCTAAGTTCAACGTGAACGATGCTGAGAAGTGTAGCATGGTCACCTGCGCAAGGCTGACGCCGGTGTTCCGTGAGAATTACCTACCCGTGAGAAAAACCTACCCCTCGTCACTTCCGGTTCTCAGCACTGTATGTAACGCAGCGGTTACATTAAAACAGCTGTGCTGAAATACGAGTCATCTCCGCTCCTGTGCCTGCCACTTCCCTGATCTCGGATAGTAAATATAAAAGCGGCGGCGGCTGTATGAAAAGATAAATCACGGAGCCGAGAGCCGCTTTTATATTTACTTGCCGAGAGCAGGGAAGTGACAGGCACAGGAGCGGAGATGACTCGTATTTCAGCCCCGCTGTTTTATGTAACCGACGCGTCGGTAGGTTTTTTTCACGGTACACCGTGATCGTTTCATACTAGTGCGCATGCGCACTAGTAAGCTCCTCTGTTCTTCCATTAGGTATCCGGGGCTCTGAGCATGCGCACTGCTGCGCTGCTCAGCTGTTTCTGGCCGGAAGTGACGAGGGTAGGTTATTCTCACGGGGTAGGTAATTCTCACGTTACACCGGCATTGTCCTGTGAGAGTGATCACGGATGAGCCAAGGTCAGTATCAGCTGCTGTCTACTTTTCCTCCTCTCCAGTTGCTGCCAAGAATTCTCTGCAGGATCAAGGCGGAAGGTATTCCGGTTATTCTTGTCGCTCCGGACTGGCCTCGCCAAGCTTGGTACGCTGACCTGGTCAGGCTAGCCGCAGACGCTCCTTGGAGACGTCCTCTCAGGGAGGACTTATTGTCTCCAGGGCCAATCTTCCATCCAGCTTTATGGTCGTTGGCTTTGCTGGCATGGCTGTTGAAAGCCAGGTGCTGAAGGACGGGATTGTCTGCTTCAGTGATTCCCACCCTGCTTGAAGCGTGGGAATCAACTTCTAGGATGATTTTTTCATCATGTGAGAAAGTCGTATATTGCGTGGTGTGAGTCTCTTTGGGCTCCCCCTCGCTCTTACGTGGTGGCCTGGATTTTGGCTTCCTTCAACGGGGCGTATATCAAAAGTTGGCCTTGAGTACTGTCAAGGGTCAGGTTTCGGCTTTGGCAATTTTCTTCCAAAGGCCGTTGGTCGCCCGTTCCCTGGTGCGTGACTTCTTCCAGGGGGTGCAACACTTGGTACTTCCGGTGCGACCTCCGTCACCAACTGGGGACCTTGATTTGATGCCGTTGGTTCTTCAGGAACCTCGTTTTGCAAGTATTAGAGGGTATCTCCTGCCTACCGTATTACAGAAGGTGGTCTTCTTGGTTGATGTCACTCTGTGCGCAGGGTGTCGGCACTGGCGACATTGTCCTGTCGTTTTCCCTATATGTGGGTTCACGGAGACAAGTGGTACTTCGTCCGGATCCGCCCTTCCCTCCGAAGGTGGTTTCTAGTATTCACTGGAATGATGGCTTTGTATTACCATCTTGTGTCCTAAGCCCTCACATCCTAAGGAATGTGCATTGCATACTCTGGATAGAGTTTGGGCATCAAGGTGTACTTGGCGACAACTTTTCGTAAGTCAGGCTCACTCTCTGTACTTATGGAGGGCCCATGAACAGGACTGCCTCTGTCTGCTGCGACTACCTCCAGATGGATTGGACAGACGGTGGAGCAGGCTTATTCAATTAAGGGTCAGGTCCTACCTTTCTCTGTTTCGGCACGTTCTACTTGGGTGGGCGCTTAGTGCTTCCTGGGCTTTTCGCCTGGCAGGCATCGGTGCTCCAGGTTGCAAGACGGCTACCTGGTAGTCTGTTTGAACCTTTACCAAATTTTATAAGGTGGATGTGCTGGCATCTACAGATGCCTATTTGGCTGCAAAGTTTTGCTGGCTGCTGTTTGGAGGGCTTTTGGCCTTCCTTGAGGATGTTTACTTTGTTTCAGGGGGGCCTCATCTTTTGTTCCGCCGAGTCCTATGTTGCCTGGTTGGCTATGTTCGGCATTGGGGACTTGTTCTTTTCTGCTGTTTACACCCCTCATTTTTATGGCACTGCTTTGGGACATCCCTACCGATATATGGATCAGAGAACTGTGACTGTCAATGAACGATAGAGAAAACTGGATTTTTGACTTACTGTAAAATCCTTTTCTCTTAAAGTTCATTGATGGGTGCAGTACCTGCCCCTCTATTTTGAGTTGGGTTGGTGTTACTTTTCTGACACTGCTTTGATTCAAAACTGACATCCTATGCAGGAAGAGAGAGGGTGTACCCTCTGGGACCGAACATAAGCATAGCCAGAACTTTTTTTCTGCCTAGTGTCCTAATTCTGTAGGGGGCAGTATAACCCTACTGATCTGGATCAGAGAACTGCGTCTGTCAATGAACTTAAGAGAAAAGGATTTTTACGGTAAGTCAAAAATCCAGTGTTTTTTTTTTTTTTTTTAAAACCATGTTCACTGCACAGATCTGCTGCATTTACCCAATGTATGATTGTATTGTAGATTTTTTTTTTTTTTGCGGTGCTTTGCATGAATGTCATTTCACAAATGCAATCTCATGTTTATTACTCCTAAAACACTACTACCTTCAGGCTTGAGTGACCTTGTATCTAAGCAATACAGAAAATGGACCCACACCTGGTGGAGGTGAAAATGATTTGTGAGAAGTA
Source organism: Pelophylax lessonae (assembly GCF_965119305.1). Lineage (NCBI taxonomy): Eukaryota > Metazoa > Chordata > Amphibia > Anura > Ranidae > Pelophylax > Pelophylax lessonae. The sequence continues at coordinate 619,196,309 of NC_138769.1, forward strand.
AAGGCTTTCATTAGTTCAATGTTCATTTATTGTGGAATAATTATTACAACAAATTGATCATTGAAAAATGAATGCGTATAAAACTATTTATGTGGCTATATGAATTGATGCTAAAAATGACTGACTTGGCTGTTTATACAGTTTAAAATGTAAGGTAAGACTGGGTTTAAAAAACTGCTTCTTAAGAGGGGATTAAACCCCAAACCAAAAAATGTAATATATCACAGCTTACCAATCATCCAATGTGGTGGCTGCAGCAGTTTTCTTTTTTTTTTTTTTTTTTAACCCTGTTTTGATCCAGTGATCTGGCCAGTTACACACCCTCTCTAGATGAATGAGCACAGGGGGCACCTTTGGACAGCAACATTGTCAGTCTTGGGGCGGGGGGAGACTTGTTAGATGTACTAGCAGATTTAAATACACTAACACATTGAAGCCAAACCCCAGCAGATACTTTACCAGCAGTTCCAGTATACAGTTTATTTTCCTTTTGGCATAAAGGTTTCACATAAAGAAATAAGCTGATCATTTTAAGCACCCTGCTAGTGGTAAATAGTTTGTCTCGTGTAACTGATACATTCTGCTGGAGAACTTGTGCTTTTGAAAAACAGACTTTCTGGCTGGATCACTAGATGAAAATAAAGTCTGAAAAAAAAAGTGAATGGAGCCATTACTTTAAAGAAATGGTAAGTTACAATATGTTTGCTTTTGGTTTAAATACCGCTTTAACCACTTGAGTCCCAGCGCCATTTTAATCACTTATTGATGAGGGTAAAACAAGTCCTAATGCTTAAAAACAGTTTGCAACTTTTAGTAAAACCGTATGTATCATCACAGCTACTTGATGTACCCAGGTAGATCACAGGTCCCTCTCAAAAAATTTGCATATTGTGGTAAAGTTCATTATATTCTGTAATGTACTGATAAACATTAGACTTTCATATATTTTAGATTCATTACACACAACTGAAGTAGTGCAAGCCTTTTATTGTTTTAATATTGATGATTTTGGCATACAGCTCATGAAAACCCAAAATTCCTATCTCAAAAAATTAGCAAATCATGAAAAGGTTCTCTAAACGAGCTATTAACCTAATCATCTGAATCAACTAATTAACTCTAAACACCTGCAAAAGATTCCTGAGGCTTTTAAAAACTCCCAGCCTGGTTCATTACTCAAAACCGCAATCATGGGTAAGACTGCCGACCTGACTGCTGTCCAGAAGGCCATCATTGACACCCTCAAGCAAGAGGGTAAGACACAGAAAGAAATTTCTGAACGAATAGGCTGTTCCCAGAGTGCTGTATCAAGGCACCTCAGTGGGAAGGAAAAAGGGTGGCAGAAAACGCTGCACAACGAGAAGAGGTGACCGGACACTGGGGAGAGGGAAATGCCTGAAGTCCAGTGTCAAGTACCCACAGTCAGTGATGGTCTGGGGTGCCATGTCAGCTGCTCGTGTTGGTCCACTGTGTTTTATCAAGGGCAGGGTCAATGCAGCTAGCTATCAGGAGATTTTGGAGCACTTCATGCTTCCATCTGCTGAAATGCTTTATGGAGATGAAGATTTCATTTTTCAGCACGACCTGCCACCTGCTCACAGTGCCGAAACCACTGGTAATTGGTTTACTGACCATGGTATTACTGTGCTCAATTGGCCTGCCAACTCTCTTGACCTGAACCCCATAGAGAATCTGTGGGATGTTGTGAAGAGAAAGTTGAGAGACGCAAAACCCAACACTCTGTATGAGCTCAAGGCCGCTATCGAAGCATCCTGGGCCTCCATAACACCTCAGCAGTGCCACAGGCTAATTGCCTCCATGCCACGCCGCATTGAAGCAGTCATTTCTGCAAAAGGATTCCCGACCAAGTATTGAGTGCATAACTGAACATAATTTTTTGAAGGTTGACTTTTTTTTGTATTAAAAACACTTTTCTTTTATTGGTCGGATGAAATATGCTAATTTTTTCCGATCGGAATTTTGGGTTTTCATGAGCTGTATGCCAAAATCATCAATATTAAAACAATAAAAGGCTTGCACTACTTCAGTTGTGTGTGTGTAATGAATCTAAAATATATGAAAGTCTAATGTTTATCAGTACATTGCAGAAAATAATGAACTTTATCACAATATGCTAATTTTTTGAGAGGGACCTGTATACCTTGTCTTTTTTCCAACACAGATTGGCTTTTTATTTGGTGGTAAATGGTAATAGATATCTCCTGATTTGTGTTTATTATGAAAGGAAAACTAGCACAAAACAGTAGGGCCTTATGCATACTAGACTTTTTTTACAGCTGCTTCTAGGGGCATCTGACTTTCTTTCCTCCCCTGCCTCTAAACTCTCCTCCGTGTTAGCCTATGTGTCTGCACATGTAGGCTTTTAGCAGTGTTTAGTGGCAGGAGCACTTGGAGGCAGGAAAAAAAAAAAAACTGCCTGTGCGTGAAGCTACTAGATTCAGCTGTTTTTTTTTTCTGCTCCAACTCTGCTGCTCCTTAACAAGCTGGCAGTTGTTTTTTTTTTTTTTCCCCATGCCTTTAGAAGCTGCTAAACTTTAGTGTTAGTTATTTTCAATGGCCAGAATAAATTATTTATTCTGGCCAATGTGAGATATCATATCAGGGGTCTTTTAGTCCGCTATGTAATGAAAAATAAAAATGTTTAGTAAGAAAAAAAACAATAAGAAATTAGTTACACCCAAGTACTCCAAATCCCCCCACATACACATGAAGTGCAGGAGTTGGGGACACCTCATGTTGCATGCCAGAGTGGGAGCAATAACTCTAGGTCCATTATTTGTGGTTCACTCTAATCCTGTAGGGGCCTTTAAAGCGTCCACCTGTGGAAATGATAGGTCTCTGAAATTTGATGCCAGTTCATAGGCGCATGCAATTTTAAGGCATGATACTATGATGGGTATCTATTTACTCAGCCAAACCTCATCCTATATTTTACCAAAAATTTGGTTATTGTATTGCGTATGTGTCCTAAAATTAGATTTAGTGTTGTTTTTTTTTGGGGGGGGGGGAGTTTAAGTAATCTTCAGCCCTAAAATGATTTTTTAAATATGTAAACAAAAACCGAAAAATAGCTCTGGGATTGAAGTGGTTAAGAAAATGCTGTAACACATTGCTCCCAAAGGTGGGTGCCCATCTGACCTTGATCAGGTGCTAATGTTAAGTATTTCTCATGAACATCTTTCAACATGCCTTGAGAATGCCTACTTGTGTTTTATACTGCAAATTATTTATTGGTAGGAATGCTTGTGTGTTGTTCAACCTACTTATTATGCTTCAAGAATAGGAAATGGTTAGCTGAGAATTGTGTACTAAGAATTCAGAACTTCCTTTCTCTCTCCTTCTGCTTTCTGTTGTCCTGGTTTATCAAATGTATACTTATTTCTAATAGCAACAAGATTTCTTTACCAGTATTCAGTGCAAAAAATATCTTTGGTTATAGCATGAGCACACTTGTTTTTACCTCTTTGGGATTCCCAAATTAATATCTGTCAGTTGTCTGCATTTATGGAACAGAATATGTGAGGATTTGCATTGGACACTAGCAAGTGAGCAGAGTTAACTAGCATTTTTAGAAAAGGTTTCAGTTAACACCACATGAGCCACAGTTATCAGAAGAAGCACCAATATAGTTTAGAAGAAAAATGTGAGTCCTTGGTACAGAGGTGATTGAAAGTTTGGGCAGCCCAGGTAAAAGTTTGTATTAATGTGCATAAAGAAGCCAAGGAAAGATGGAAAAATCTCCAAAAGGCATTAAATTACAGATTAGACATTCTTATAATATGTCAACAAAAGTTAGATTTTATTTCCATCATTTACACTTTCAAAATAACAGAAAACAAAAAAATGGTGTCTGCAAAAGTTTGGGCACCCTGCAGAGTTAATATCTTGTACTGCCCCCTTTGGCAAGTATCACAGCTTGTAAATGCTTTTTGTAGCCAGCCAAGAGTCTTTCAATTCTTGTTTGAGGTATTTTTGCCCATTCTTCCTTACAAAAGTCTTCCAGTTCTTTGAGATTTCTGGGCTGTCTGTCACGCACTGCTCTTTTAAGGTCTATCCATAGATTTTCAATTATGTTGAGGTCAGGAGATTGTTAAGGCCATGGCAAAACCTTCAGTTTATGCCTCTTGATGTAAGCCCCCGTGGATTTCAAGGTGTGTTTAGGATCATTATCAATTTGTAGAAGCCATCCTCTATTTAACTTCAGCTTTTTCACAGATGGCATCAATTTGCCAACCAAAATTTGCTGAAATTTTTATTGAATCCATTTTTCCATCGTGAGATGTTCCCTGTGCCACTGGCTGCAATACAACCCCAAAGCATGATTGATCCACCCCCATGCTTAACAGTTGGATAGAGGTTCTTTTCATTAAATTCTGTGCCCCTTCTTCTCCAAACGTACCTTTGCTCATTCTGGCCAAAAAGTTCAATTTCAACCTCATCGCTCCACAGAACTTGTTTCCAAAATGCATCAGGCTTGTCTATATCTTCATTTGCAAAGTTCAAATGCTGATTTTTGTGGTGAGGATGTAGAAGAGGATTTCTTCTGATGACTCTTCCATGAAGACTATATTTGTACAAGTATCTCTTTATAGTGGAATAGTGTACCACAACTCCAGTGTCTGCCAGATCTTTCTGGAGGGATCGTGCAGTCAAACGTGGGTTTTGAATGGTTTTTCTCATAATCCTGCGAGCTGTTCTGTCTGATATTTTTCTTGGTCTTCCAGATCTTGCTTTAACTTCCACTGTTCCTTATTTTTATTTTTTTATTTAATAAATTTTTATTAATTTTTCAATATTACATGAAAGAGAGAGAAAAAAAAAGGACAATACAATACAAAACTAAACTTAAAAAAAAACATATATATATATACACACATACATACCCTTATACATTGGCGACGGGGACTCACGATGAAATATTACTGAACAGTACCCAAAGTACTCATAGACACAAGAAAAAAAAATTGAGTTATCTAAACAGAACTTCTTAAATCAAAAGTGGGGACATCATATTCTCCAAAAGTAAAATTAGTCTTAAATTTATTCCACACGGCCCAAATTTTATGGCCTCTATCCACCTGGCCCTTAGAGATATAGGTTAGGTCTTCCATAAGTGCCACTGCATCCACTCTAAGACACCATTGGCGGAGGGAGGGCGGTACAGGTTGCCCCCATCTAACTGGTATCAAAGTTTTCGCCGTGTTCAAAAGATAGGGTAAAATCGAACGCTTATATGTCCTTAGAGGCTCTGAGGCACAGTGGAAAAGAACAGTCCAAGGATCCCGTGGTAGGATAAGACCCGTGATCTTAGTTATAGAGCACAGTATTGCTTCCCAATAAGATTGTATAATAGGACGTCCACCATATATGGGCATGGGTTGCCACTTGGCCACAGTTCCTCCAACAAAGCGGTGAATGTGATGGGTAATTTTGATGGTGTATAGTGCCACCTTGTTAAAAGTTTATAGTTTACTTCTGCTGTTTTAGTAGATAAAGATGAAGACAAAGCCATCTGAAAAATCCTTACTTTCTGGGTAACAGAAATTGGAATGGCAATGTCACACTCCCATTTAGCTAGGTACCCTGGATTATCCGAATATAACAGGTTCAGCAGGGCCTTGTAAAACAAAGAAATGGCATGTTGAAGTGGCTGCCGAGCCTGAAGTATAGATTCAACAGGATTAAGATCTGAGATTTTGCTTCCACTGTTCCTGATGACTGCCATTTCTTAATTACATTCCGAACAGAGGATATTGACATCTGAAAATGCTTTGCTATCTTCTTATAGCCTTCTCCAGCTTTGTAAGCGTCAACTTTTTCAGTTTTAGTTTTCTAGACAACTGCTTAGAAGATCCCATGGTGCTGATTGTTGGGGCAAGGTCAGATGAGTCTGGGCACTTAAAACCTTTTTAGATTGACATCACCTGGTCTTCCTAGACGATGATTGAGAACAATCCATGACACTGGCAGGCCTCAGCCTTGCAAAGGGGGTAGTGCATGCTATAAATTCTGGCAGACGCCATTTTTTTGTTTTCTGTAAATTTGAAAGTGTCAGTGATGGAAATAAAATCTAACTTTTGTTGACATATTATAAGAATGTCTAATCTGTAATTTGATGCCATTTTTCCATCTTTCCTTGGCTTCTTTATGCACATTAATACAAATGTTTACCTGGGGTGCCCAAATTTTCAATCACCACTGTATGTATATAGTGTGGAAAATAAATTTCTAATGGATGCCTGTCCACTTTTCATTACGTAGCACTTTTGTGGTGTAAGACAGTTTTCTGGTTTTTGGAGACCAGGTGGATATTTTGGTGGTTATGTAATACAGAATACGTATCTGATCTCCATTTTGACATTCATGATTTTTCTTCAATAATTTTCAAACTTGATGATTAAGACTATGCAAAAGCAATAAAGTAATGCTTAAATGTAAATGTTGGGAGCTATAATTTTGTCGACTTTTAACTGTTCATTGATCTTAAGTGTATTGATATGATAATGATTTAATTTGAATATGGGCCACGTGTTAAAATGGAATCCCTGTGAGGTTTTATTTCTACCTTTTGTCACTTGTGGAAAGATCTGCCCTCATTAGCTATCCTGGTGACTATTTTCTTTCAGGACAAAAAGTGGAGCCAGATCTAAAACTTTATTGTTGCTGCTGCTGCCACAGAAATAGGGGGAGGGAGGATACCTTCCACTGAAGGCACCTATTTAACATTAAATTTCTCCACATATCTGTCCCAAATAGCTAGTTCGGGACTTGTAGTTCCGCAAAAGCTGGAGGGCCACAGGTTGAGCACCCATAAGCTATACCTTAAAGGAAGTCTCCAAAAAAAGGGGAGGCAGTAATGGTGATCTGTCATGATCTTACTCTGCCCCCTCTGCATTGCTGTCTGCAGAACCTGCAACAAGGTGACTAGCTCGAAGAGACCCCGCTGGTGGAAGTCCTGCAAGTCAACAGGCCTGTGTTCTCAGGTGCAGTCCAAATATAGCCAGGTTTGCTAAATAGTCAAGTATACACTGACCCTCTTGCTTATGGGCCATACACACTATAAGATTTTCTGAAGACTTTTTCCTTTAGATTTACCAAAACCATATAATATGAGGTCAAACCTAAACACTTTCAATTTGTATGCAATCTGGCAGGCCCTTGCACTACATAGAAAAGGTAAATCTGAAGGAAAAAGTCTTCAGAAAATCTTATAGTGTGTATGGCCCTTTACACAGCCTTACAGACATTGCATCGCAGAAACCCTTTTCTTAAAGCCAATGCATACTCTGCCCAAGTCACAAATTTACATGTTCCCAAGTAATAGCTAAAAATTTGTAGTTCATACAATGCCTGTTTTTTTTTTTCTCCCCTTAATATCTTAAAATATTGTCAAATTTCCCAAATATGGATATTTTCACTAATTTTGTAGGTATGTTGGTGCTTTTTATCTCTAAATGGAATAAATATGATAATTGTGGGGACTACAGCCTACCCCACTTAGGTTTTTTGTCATGGGTAGAACGGTGCTACTGTGGATTCTGAATGCTTAATGCAACAGGTGAGCTGCCTTTTCATCGTACATACCTCTGGTGTTCAGCATGCAGCCCACTGTCTTCCATACCTTAAATCAGGTCTGGAACACAGAGTGCTACATTTGATGGAACTGCTGGCAGTGACACCTGTGGTTCAGCAGTAAACCCCTGTACATACAGGTTGAATGCTGGGCAATATTCAGCCCCCATATGCCAGCCGGTCTGACAGAAGCTGGCAGTGCATGGTGGAAAATCAGTAGCCAACTGGCGTGTTCTGGCGGAGGGAGCCTTAATCCTTTCAGAACACAACAGCTCAGTGGGGGCAATCGCTGTACTAGAATCAGATCGATAGTTTAGCAGCTCTTTTCAGAGTTGACAGTTTTTTTTGTTTTGTTTTTTAATTCATTCCGCTGGGAATGGGAAAAAATGCATAGTGTGTAATGGACTTTAGTGTTGACGCTAAGTCCCAGTTCACACTTGTGCGATGCGGGAAGGCTGCGAATTTGCAGCCTGTTCCCACATCGCAAACGCACCTCTGGCAGTTCACACTGCCATATGCGATATGCAGGGGGTGTCAATTAAATGTTAAGAACACCCCCAGTTTGATCGCATATCGCAGTGCGATCTGACAGTTCGCACAGGATCGGATCGCACAAGTGTGAACCACTGTGCGATCCGATCCTGATGCAGCTGGAAAAAAAGGGTCATGTGCGTGTTTGGTGCGGATACAGTGCGAATTCAGCCATACAACGTGTATGGCTGAATTTGCATCCGCACATCCGATCGCATGTAATGAAGGAAGAGTGCGCTCCGAATTACATGTGATCGCCGCACTCGCACAAATGTGAACCGGCCCTTAAACAATCAACTTCTGGGCATTATATCCTGCAACAGAGCATTTGCTAAGACAACAGCTTTGCAGCACAGTTTAAACATAATTCTTCAGCATTGTGTTAAAGAATTGCTGTGATGCCAGCATCACTTCCTGTCACTCCAGAAGACATGTTTAGATGGTAGCAGAGCTACCTACATGTTCAGTAACAGATCGCTGCAACAGTAATTTATTGCTTCTAGTAACTGCTAACAGTAAATTGCTATTAGTTATATGTTGTTGCAGACCCGCTGTATCAGGTCTTCTCTAAGCTGATCCAGACATCCCCCTCCCCCAAGAAAATAAAATCAATTCATGCTAACTAAATCTAAATAAAACATTTAAAGTATCTGAATCGGACAGGACGGGAAGTCATAAACCATGGGTTTTATGCTGCTACCTTCAGGTGATTGGACATTGGCAAAGGTTTTGCTGGGAATGCCCCAGTGCATGCTCATGTAAGCCCACCTACGCCCACAGGACTCCAGGTTTTTTGCTAGTGCCCTTAGGGGCATCTCTTATGGAGAAGTTTTCTAATCCATTCTGTTATTACTTTTCTTCACTTTTAAGACTGACATCTATATCAAGATCCAACTGCTTATTGCCTCAGGACTCATTAGCAGTTTCCAGATTGGTTACCCTCGATGGACAGCCTTGGAAATGTTGTTTTTTCAGGTTTTTTTGTATTCCTGACTGGGTCCTGTTTTTTTTTTTAACATGTGGCATGTTATTCAGGTGTCCACAAGGGCAAAATCATTAAATAGGTGTGCAAAACGAGTCTCACGGTCAGGATGGGGCACACCACAAGGCTGTCCGTTCCAGGGTTCGGCACCATATTAAAATTGCCCAAACAGATGGCCAGAACAGTCGGGTGGCGGGACATAAAGGAGAACTCCTCCGCTACTACACTGGAGCTATAAGAAGGCAGCACACCTGCTAGAAGCAGTACAGGCGAATTGTCATTATGGGCTAACAAGAAAACATAACGGCCCTGAGGGTCCAACTCAACCAGCTGTAGTACAAAAGCCACTGACTTGGCTATGAGCACAGACACACCCCTGGAGTAGCTAGTGTGAGTAGAATGAAACGCCCAGCCGATCCACGGACGCCTCAGCGCCCGTTGCAAAGAGCCAACAACACGGGTCTCAACCAATACAATAATGTTGGTGCGTTGACGTTTTAAAAATGAGAACATGGCTGTGCGCTTCACCCGATCTCCAAGGCCGCAGACATTCCAGGTTAGAAAGGTAAGCAATGCCATCCAGAGGGTGTATAATATATAAAGGGATGTTCAAACGGCAAAGGTGGACCCCCAGAGCCAGCAGTGCAAGCACACCTAAATACATAGAAGTCAACAGTTGTAAGGCCCCGTAACACATTGTAGATATGGTAAATAGCATACCGTTAAACAACACAAAAAAGAAAAACCCCTAACCCATCCGGCTCTACACAGACCCCAACTCGTGCAAACATGAACCCCAAACAAAGCACAGAAAATACGAGCTTGGACTCCCCAGCGCACAACTCTAGCCCTAAAAAGGGCAGCAAATTGCAACCTGGCAAGCTGAGAACTGGCTTCCGCGGCCTTCTTGGGCGGCGACATGAGTCCCGGAGGGTCAACGGAGTGCCGGGAACAGGTGAGGTAAGTACAGTGATACCTCGGTTCACAAACTTAATTCGTGAACTGACTGGTCGCGAACCGAATTGGTCGTGAACCGAGGCACATTTTCCCATAGGGTTCAATGTAAATCCGGTTAATCTGTTCTGACCTTTTTTTCTTGGTTTTTGAAGCACAAAAATATGAAACAAATGACAATACACATTAGTACAGTATAAAAAAGCCGAGGACCAGTGCGCTACCTAGAGGGTTAAACCTCAGGAACTGCTTCTAATGCAATGAAAGAAAAAATAGGTGTGCAAATCCGCAAAGAAAAAAGCAGCCAATCTTAATCAGTGTCCCCACTGTGAACAATAACATAAAAAAACTCAAGAAGATCGGCGCTAATTCTCAATCTTCTAATAAATTACAATAAAAAACGATGTTTTTTATTGCATTGTGTATACACCCATTAGTGAGATTTTTTTTCAGCACGTTTTTTTCCACTGTTCAACCTATTCATTATTTGTTTTTGGATTAAGAAGATACATTTATTTTTTTACTCATCCCATCACAGATTTTACCCTTTCACACTATATTTATCCATCTGCACTTGTCTCATCCATTCACATTTACTTTTATCATATTAGGATATTTTTAGATTTTTTGATACCTCATTAAAGGATACATTTATTAATTTACCTATTCACATCACAGATTTTCTATTTTTTACTTTATTCACACATTTGCAATATATTTATCCATCTGCACTGAATTTTTTCACATCTTTGGAATTTTTGGCTTTCTTGAAAAAATCTTTTTAAACAGAAGACACACAAAAACTATATTTATTATATTTTTTTTCATTAATTTCACTACACGGATTCATCCATCGGCACCTTATCCATCCATCTGCACCTGCTTGAATATTTTAGTGAGGGTTGGCAGATCATCACATAAAAAGTTATATATTTATAAAAAAGATTTTATATATTTATTCATTCTGAAATCATATTTATCTTAGCACATTGGTTTTACATCATTTTTTATTGTAATTTATTAGAAGATTGAGAATTAGCACCGATCTTCTTGAGTTTTATTAGTACAGTATAGTAATGTATAAAGAGAGAACATTAACCTTGCTTGAGATGACTTCTGGCATGGAGGAAGGCAGGTGGGAGGTGGTTATTGTTTGGAGGGATAGTCCCCCTCCATAAGGACATCAGGGGGATCTCCTTCAGGGGTTTCCTCTCTCCTTTGTCTCCTAGCTGCAGGCTCAGTTCTGCTGAAAAATCTGTCCAATGTCACTTGTCTCTTCCTACGCTGCACAACCCTCCGGAAATGAGAGACCACATTACCATTCATGAGATTTAACACTCTGTTCGTGACAGTTATGTTGGGGTGGTGCTTTTCAAAATAATCATGGCACTCATTCCATTTTTGCATAATGGATTTTATGGCATCACTGCTAACCTCCTCCCTTTCTTCCTCTTCCTCAGTGGAATGCTCCTCAAGAAGTGCCTTCTGCTGCTCACTGTGGAGTTCAGAAAGTTCTTCCGTGGTGAGCTCCTCCCTATGTTCCTCAACAAGCTCTTCCACATCAGCACCATCAACGTCCAGACCCATACTGTTGCCCATGGACACAATTTCCTCCACTACCGCTGAATCAGACCCTTCTAAGTCATGTTCAATTTCAGTGGCACATTCTGGCTACAGTTTCCTCCAGGCTGAATTTAGGGTTCGGGGAGTGACCTCTTCCCAGGCTTTGTCAATGAGGTTAATGCAGTGGAAAACTGCAGAACTCTTTCATTAAAACACCTAGTGAAGAGCGCCTTTGTGTACAGCTTCTTGAAGTTGCAGATGACTTGCTGGTACATGGGCTGCAGAAGTGGTGTTGTGTTGAGGGGGAGGAACTTTACCTTGATGAAGTCATACTCAGCATCCATATCATCCACCAAGGCTGGAGGGTGTGACGGGGCATTGTCCATCAGAAGAAGGCACCTTTCAGGCAGCTGGTTATCAGAAAGATATTTTCTGACGGTGGGTGCGAACACCTCGTGCAGCCATTCCATAAACAATTGCCTTGTGACCCAAGCTTTGGCATTGGCTCTCCACATGACGGGCAGTCTGGCCTTGTTCACATTTTGTCAGTGGCGGCCCGTGCATAGCGGGCGCCAGGGCGCCGCCCCCCTACCCCTAAAAAAAAGGAAAAAAAAATGACAGCGAACAAATAAAGTTTTTTTTTAAAAAAAATTTGGGTTCGCCGGCCTTTGCAATGGAAGTGGTGGGTAGGGGGGGGGGGGGTGGGGTTACGTCCCAGAAGAGGCGCCGATCGGCAGCCTTCTGGGGGCGTAACCCGATCGCAAGTCCTTGCGATTGGACACCCCCACTTTCGGATATCCTGGCTGTGATTGGTCCAGTCTCCAGCCTGGACCAATCATCATCCAGGACATCACAATGGGGGCGGTGCCGGTGCGTGAGTCAGTCACTCACCGTCACCGCCGCTCGGAGGACGAGGGAGAAGCCGCTCTCCTTCCCGCCGCCGCCGCAGAGAGGACGGACTGGATCGAGGAGGGAAGAACCCGCCGCCGCCAGGTAAGTGCATTAAATTGAAGGGAGCACGCACGCTGCACTCTGCATTGATTGGGGGACAATGCTGTGGGCACTCTGCATTTATTGGGGTACATTGCTGTGGCACTCTGCATTTATTGGGGTACATTGCTGTGGCACTCTGCATTTATTGGGGTACAATGCTGTGGCACTCTGCATTTATTGGGGTACATTGCTGTGGCACTCTGCATTTATTTGGGGACAATGCTGTGGCACTCTGCATTTATTGGGGTACAATGCTGTGGGCACTCTGCATTTATTGGGGTACATTGCTGTGGCACTCTGCATTTATTGGGGGACAATGCTGTGGCACTCTGCATTTATTGGGGTACAATGCTGTGGGCACTCTGCATTTATTGGGGTACAATGCTGTGGGCACTCTGCATTTATTGGGGGACAATGCTGTGGGCACTCTGCATTTATTGGGGTACAATGCTGTGGCACTCTGCATTTATTGGGGGACAATGCTGTGGGCACTCTGCATTTATTGGGGGGCAATGCTGTGGCACTCTGCATTTATTGGGGTACAATGCTGTGGGCACTCTGCATTTATTGGGGTACAATGCTGTGGCGCTCTGCAATCATTGGGGTACAATGCTGTGGCACTCTGCAATCATTGGGGTACAATTCTGTGGCACTCTGCAATCATTGGGGTACAATTCTGTGGCACTCTGCAATCATTGGGGTACAATTCTGTGGCGCTCTGCATTTATTGGGGTACAATGCTGAGGCGCTCTGTATTTATTGGGGTACAATGCTGTGGCGCTCTGCATTTATTGGGGTACAATGCTGTGGGCACTCTGCATTTATTGGGGTACAATGCTGTGGCGCTCTGCATTTATTGGGATACAATGCTGTGGCACTCTGCAATCATTGGGGTACAATGCTGTGGGCACTCTGCATTTATTGGGGTACAATGCTGTGGCACTCTGCAATCATTGGGGTACAATGCTGTGGCACTCTGCAATCATTGGGGTACAATGCTGTGGCACTCTGCAATCATTGGGGTACAATTCTGTGGCGCTCTGCATTTATTGGGGTACAATGCTGAGGCGCTCTGTATTTATTGGGGTACAATGCTGTGGCGCTCTGCATTTATTGGGGTACAATGCTGTGGGCACTCTGCATTTATTGGGGTACAATGCTGTGGGCACTCTGCATTTATTGGGGTACAATGCTGTGGGCACTCTGCATTTATTGGGGGACAATGCTGTGGGCACTCTGTATTTATTGGGGTACAATGCTGTGGCACTCTGCATTTATTGGGGTACATTGCTGTGGCACTCTGCATTTATTGGGGGACAATGCTGTGGGCACTCTGCATTTATTGGGGTACAATGCTGTGGCACTCTGCATTTATTGGGGTACAATGCTGTGGGCACTCTGCAATCATTGGGGTACAATTCTGTGGCACTCTGCAATCATTGGGGGACAATGCCGTGGGCACTCTGCAATCATTGGGGACAATGCTGTGGGCACTCTGCATTTATTGGGGTACAATGCTGTGGGCACTCTGCAATCATTGGGGTACAATTCTGTGGCACTCTGCAATCATTGGGGTACAATGCTGTGGCACTCTGCAATCATTGGGGGACAATGCCGTGGGCACTCTGCAATCATTGGGGACAATGCTGTGGGCACTCTGCATTTATTGGGGTACAATGCTGTGGGCACTCTGCAATCATTGGGGTACAATTCTGTGGCACTCTGCAATCATTGGGGTACAATGCTGTGGCACTCTGCAATCATTGGGGGACAATGCTGTGGGCACTCTGCAATCATTGGGGACAATGCTGTGGCGCTCTGCAGTGATTGGGGACAATGCTGTGGCGCTCTGAATTGAAAGGGGCATGCACGCTGAACTCTGCATTGTGAGGGCACAGCACAGTGTTTATTGCATTGAAGGGGGCACAGCACAGTGTCCATTGCATTGAAGGGGGCACAGCACAGTGTTCATTGCATTGAAGGGGGCACAGCACAGTGTTCATTGCATTGAAGGGGGCACAGCACAGTGTTCATTGCATTGAAGGGGGCATAGCACAGTGTTCATTGCATTGAAGGGGGCATAGCACAGTGTTCATTGCATTGAAGGGGGCACAGCACAGTGTTCATTGCATTGAAGGGGGCACAGCACAGTGTTCATTGCATTGAAGGGGGCACAGCACAGTGTTCATTGCATTGAAGGGGGCACAGCTTCAAAGTCACGCAATTTTTTTACTGCGTTTTTTGGCGCGAAGCAATACCTATTACATTTTTCTTTTTGCGCCCCCCCCCAAAAATTTTGAGCACCAGCCGCCACTGCATTTTGTTCCCTAAATGCATGGGGGTCTGAGAATGCTACACCAGTAGTGGTTTTATTTTCAGATCGGCTCATGCGTTGGCACACAGCAAAGGGGTCAATCTGTCCTTCATGGGCTTGTGCCCTGGTAGTGCCTTTTCCTCCTGCGTGATATAGGTTCTGTTTGGCATTTTTTTCTAGAAGAGCCCTGTTTCATCACAGTTGAACACTTGTTGAGCGACGTATCCTTCTGTCTTCATGAATTCCGCAAATTCTAACTTGTAGGCTTCTGCTGCAGCCTTGTCAGAACTGGAAGCCTCACCATGTCTTATCACACTGTGGATGCCACTTCTCCTGCGGAATTTTTCAAACCACCCCCTACTTGCTTTAAATTCATCACTTGCTGCACTTGTAGAGGGGCTTCTTTGCAGTAAATCATTGTGCAATTTCCTGGCTTTCTTAAAGATCATAGCTTCACTAACGCGATCACCTGCCAGCTGTTTCTCATTCAACCACACCAACAAAAGTTTTTCCACCTCTTCCGGCACTTGCGGCCTCTGCTTGGTTAACATTGTTACCCCATTTGCAACATCAGCTCCTTTGATGGCGGCTTTGTTTTTCAAAATTGTCGAGATTGTTGACTTTGCCATCTTGTACTCCGAGGCCAGATCAGTCACACGAATACCACGGTCATGCTTTTCTACAATTTCCTTCTTCAGCTCAATGGTTATTTTCTTCACAACCTTGCTGTCACCTTTACTACTGCGCTGCACTTTCTTTTTGCCACCATGCTTGCGCTGCACATTCTTGTCACCTGCATTTCCACTTTGCACATTCTCACTTGCATTTCCACTTTGCACATTGTCACCTGCATTTCCACTTGGCACATTCTCACTTGCATTTCCACTTTGCACATTGTCACCTGCATTTCCACTTGGCACATTGTCCCTTCCTTTTCCACTTTGCACATTGTCACCTGCATTTCCACTTTGCACATTGTCACCTGCATTTCCACTTTGCACATTGTCACCTGCATTGCTGTTCTTGTCACGTTCATTGCTGCTCTGCACTTTCTTCTTTCCACCATGCTTCTTGGGAGCAATATTGGGAGTCCAGTACAGTACAGTACTGTGCAGTAAGCACTCAAATGGGTGAACTGTACTGTACAATACAGCAAGTACAGTATTGTACAGAAGTACTTTACAGTACAGTAGTACAGTACTGTATGTGCTAAAAAGCACACCAAATAGCAAAAAGTGTCTTCACAGTACTTCTTTCTGTGTCTCTTCTTCTCTCCACGATCTTCCTACAGGAAGTCACGCGCATGTGACAGCCTGGAAATAGCATTAAAATGGCCGCGGCTCCTGTTCGTGAACCGAAGCGGAGTTCGTGAACCGGATCATATTTTTATGAACTTTTCTGTTCGTGAACCGAGTTGTTCGTGAACAGAAGCGTTCGAGAACTGAGGTATCACTGTATAACCGGATTCACCGCAGCAGGATATATTTACCGGAGATTAGGTAGACGGAGCTCTCACCACTTGCAACTTATCCCATCCTGCTCCAGGCCACGCCCCATCCTAGCTCCATCTTAACCACTTAAGCCCCGGAAGATTTTACCCCCATTCCGACCAGGGGGTATTTTGCGATTCGGCACTGCGTGACTTTAACGGACAATTGCGCGGTCGTGCGACGCTGTACCTAAACGAATTTGGCGTCCTTTTTTTCCCACAAACAGAGCTTTCTTTTGGTGGTATTTGATCACCTGTGCGATTTTTTGATCACGCGCTATAAACAAAAAAAGAGCGTCAATTTTGCAAAAATAGCAATATTTTTCACATTTTTTTATATGAAATTCCCCAAAAAAAAAATTAAAAAATCAAAATTTTTTTACTTTTTCGGCCAATTTGTTTTATGCTACCTATGTTTGGTAAAAAAAATCGCAAAAAGCGTATTTTGATTGGTTTGCGCAAAAGTTATCGCGTTTACTAACAAAGGGAAAGATTTCTGTCATTTTTGTTGTTTTTTTTTTAACGTGTAATGGCGGCGATCTGCGATTTTTTTTGCGGTACTGCGACATTGGGGCGGACAGATCGGACCCTTGACTGACATTTTTGACACTTTTGGGGTTACCAGTGACATTTCTACAGTAATCAGTGCTATATATATGCACTGTTACTGTAAAAATACACTGGTAGTGAAGGGGTTAACTTTATTTGGGAGGGAGGGGCTGTGTGTATCCCTAGGGGCGTGCTTTCTACTGTGATTGGCTGGGGCTTGAGCTGTATGGACACTGATCAACGGATCTACATACTAGATCCGAGTGATCAGTATCCTAACAGCAAGGAGAATGACAGGCAGCTTGTTTACACAGGCTGCCTGACATTCTCCCTCTCCCCCGCTGATCGCCGAGTGACCGGCGGACATCGGGTCCGCCGGTCACACGCGCGGGGGGGTCCGTGACCACGCGGGAGCGCGCCTCCGGGGGCGCGCGCTCGCTCCCTAGACCCTCACAAGCTAGTGACGTAGCCCTACGTCACTTTGCCTGTGAGGGGCTGACTGCCGACGTAGATCGGCGTTAGGCAGTCGGCAAGTGGTTAAGTGTGCAACAGACTTTCTGACGAAGGCAGGATTCCCTGCAACTATGTCTGATTTCCTTGGGAACCTCTCTTCCTTTTTAGAACCTTTTGTCTCCAAGGCTCCAAAGCACTCTTCTGTTGTGGTGGTATTAAAGTATTCGAGCATACTGCAGAAATATGTTTACCTTTTGCATTTTATGAGGCACAAGCTAAGGCTTCATGCTATATACTTTTCACTGTTAGCTCACTTTTTATTGCATTATATACTAGCCTTTGCTTAGCAGCCCTGGAATCTCCTCAAACTAACCAAACCGCTATGGGCACTAAACAGCTGGCAAAGTCTTGAAAAACTGTTTCTTTGTGCACCCAATTGTGTGTTGCTTAAGGATTGGCCAAATCCTGAAAAGGTATTTATTCCTCCAAAGTTCTTTGCTTAGTTATACAGTGCCTTGCGAAAGTATTCGGCCCCCTTGAACTTTGCGAACTTTTGCCACATTTCAGGCTTCAAACATAAAGATATAAAACTGTAATTTTTTGTGAAGAATCAACAACAAGTGGGACACAATCATGAAGTGGAATGAAATTTATTGGAAATTTCAAACTTTTTTAACAAATAAAAAACTGAAAAAGTGGGCGTGCAAAATTATTCAGCCCCCTTAAGTTAATACTTTGTAGCGCCACCTTTTGTTGCGATTACAGCTGTAAGTCGCTTGGGGGTATGTCTCTATCAGTTTTGCACATCGAGAGACTGACATTTTTGCCCATTCCTCCTTGCAAATCAGCTCAAGCTCAGTGAGGTTGGATGGAGAGCGTTTGTGAACAGCAGTTTTCAGTTCTTTCCACAGATTTTCGATTGGATTCAGGTCTGGACTTTGATTTGGCCCTTCTAACACCTGGATATGTTTATTTGTGAACCATTCCATTGTAGATTTTGCTTTATGTTTTGGATCATTGTCTTGTTGGAAGACAAATCTCCCTCCCAGTCTCAGGTCTTTTGCAGACTCCATCAGGTTTTCTTCCAGAATGGTCCTGTATTTGGCTCCATCCATCTTCCCATCAATTTTAACCATCTTCCCTGTCCCTGCTGAAGAAAAGCAGGCCTAAACCATGATGCTGCCACCACCATGTTTGACAGTGGGGATGGTGTGTTCAGGGTAATGAGCTGTGTTGCTTTTACGCCAAACATAACGTTTTGCATTGTTGCCAAAAAGTTTGATTTTGATTTCATCTGACCAGAGCACCTTCTTCCACATGTTTGGTGTGTCTCCCAGGTGGCTTGTGGCAAACTTTAAACTACACTTTTTATGGATATCTTTAAGAAATGGCTTTCTTCCTGCCACTCTTCCATAAAGGCCAGATTTGTGCAGTATACGACTGATTGTTGTCCTATGGACAGAGTCTCCCACCTCAGCTGTAGATCTCTGCAGTTCATCCAGAGTGATCATGGACCTCTTGGCTGCATCTCTGATCAGTCTTCTCCTTGTATGAGCTGAAAGTTTAGTTGGACGGCCAGATCTTCGTAGATTTGCAGTGGTCTGATACTCCTTCCATTTCAATATTATCGCTTGCACAGTGCTCCTTGGGATGTTTAAAGCTTGGGAAATCTTTTTGTATCCAAATCTGGCTTTAAACTTCTCCACAACAGTATCTCGGACCTGCCTGGTGTGTTCCTTGTTCTTCATGATGCTCTCTGCGCTTTAAACGGACCTCTGAGACTATCACAGTGCAGGTGCATTTATACAGAGACTTGATTACACACAGGTGGATTCTATTTATCATCATTAGTCATTTAGGTCAACATTAGATCATTCAGAGATCCTCACTAAACTTCTGGAGAGAGTTTGTTGCACTGAAAGTAAAGGGGCTGAATCATTTTGCACACCCAATTTTTCAGTTTTTTATTTGTTAACAAAGTTTGAAATATCCAATAAATTTAGTTCCACTTAATGATTGTGTCTCACTTGTTGATTCTTCACATATAATTACAGTTTTATATCTTTATGTTTGAAGCCTGAAATGTGGCAAAAGGTCGCAAAGTTCAAGGGGGCCGAATACTTTCGCAAGGCACTGTATCCTATGGAAAAGTAACACCCAACTTTATGTATATTTTTTTTTTAGCAGAGACCCAAGAGAACAAAATGGCGTTTTTTGCGGGGTTTTTTGGCACGGTATTTGCACATCAATTTTTAAAACGCATTTTTTTTGGGAAAAAATACACTTTAATGAAATTTATTGTAAAAAAGCATAATATATATAACTCAACTTTTGGGCAAAATATAAAAGATGTTACACTGAGTAAATTGGTGCCAAACATGTCATGCTTTAAAAATTGGTGTACTCATGGAATTGCACCAAACTACGGTACTTAGAAATTCTCCATTGAAGACGCTTTTAACATTTTTTACAGGTTACCAGTTTAGAGTTACAGAGAAGGTCTAGTGCTATAATTATTGCTCTCGCTATAATGATACTAGCGATACCTCATGTGTAGTTAGGACACCGTTTTCATATGTGGGCGTGACCTACTTATGCGAAACAGAGAAGCCCAAACACCACATGTGAAGGGAGGCAGAAGCACTGCAGCAAGGAGGGGATGCCAGAAATCGGACTTGTATCTTAGTGCAGACTTCTGGGAAAATTGCCTTTAAACGGTATCACGCTATTGGGATTATGTTTTTTCCTCTCCATATGCTGCCGAGCTTCTTTTGACTGTGCTGGTGTGATTCCCGGTGTGGATACTCTGGACCAGTGACCATCATTATAAGCTTGAATGCTCAAACACGAAAGTGGGTTCTCGGCCTTTTGGCTAAGATCAAGTGTAGTATCTGTTCTTATCAGTTGGTATGGAACCTGATGGTTAGTATCGGTGGGGGCCGAAATGAACCAGGGCGCTCCGGAACAACCGGGGGACTGGGAAGTAAGCCACATCAGAGAAAGCCGGATGGGTCCATTGCCTCTGATTTGAATGGGTCCGCCCCTACCAGTTTGAAGGGAGCGAGAAAACTGGATTGGTTCCGTGGCCAGTTAGTACTGCTCCTGGATGTGATTGGTAAGGAACGGCGGATGGCGGTGGGAGGGCCTTTCCTCCTGGGTTGAATCTGGCCTTGCAAAAGGCTTGTCCCCAGTTGAAGGCAGGCTCACCCTAAGCTGTCTAAAGTTCTGATGCCTCCTGGTAGGTTAGGGCTACACTCGGTCTGGCCTTAGGGCCGGGGTAGAGAAAGCCCGTAGTGTATGTGCCCCTGGGGTGGCAGCTCAGGGTTTTCCTAAATTCTCACTGGTGAGGGGCAGCTCGCCTTGAGTTTTTCGGCACCATGGTCACCGCACCTACGCACACTTTTTTAAGCACCTGCCTCTTGGGCAAGGCCTTTTGGCTTCGACCAGAGGAACTTTTATTCCGGCCGGAAGGCCTGCCTTTGTTTTTCACTTAGGCACTAATTCACCTCTCCACTTCCCCTTCCCCACCTTTTTGTTTGTGTGTGCTTTTTCTTTGTAGTGTTTTGTCACTTCACTATCACCTTTTTCTTCCTCTGCACGACGAGTACGGTGTGGGTCTCTGGGCCTACCTTGAAAGTCTTGGAAGGGGGTGGACATGGCCTTTTGGCTTAGTTCGCCCTCTCTCATGGGGTCTCCCTTCGGGGGAGCCCCACCCAGTACTTGGGGTGGGCTGTTTCGGCAGTCCCCCTGGAGAACGGGGTTTGCCAGGTTTCGGCCAGGCAAACCATAGGAAGTACCTCAGTCCCTGTCAGGAGTCTTGCGCCCCGGGGGATCAAGGTATAGGTCCAACCTCTTCGGAGGCCAGACCATTTTTGCACACCCTGTGCAGTTTTTGTGTGTTCACGTTTGCGTGTGTGCACTTTTTATGCACCGGGTGAAGTCTTTTGAGTGTGTTTCACACGCTACGGGCTTTTAAAAAAAAAAAAAAACACGAAAGTGGGTTGGGCCACAGCATCTGGTGAGTGGGTAATTCTCCCCCCCTTGGAGCACGGTGGTGGTGGTGATCCCTTTGAGAAACACGCTTCTGTATATTGTCATCCCAGGATATAGAGTGAAGGAATATGGACTGTTTCTGTCATTTCTGATTTTTTCCTGCTGCCTATGTGACATTCATTGCATTTTTTGGACTTTGTGCAGTTGGCACATTATTTTTGGCACTGTCTTTTTGATACGTTTGCGCTACTATATATACATAGAGATACTGTGGAGTGTCTATCTATTATATATCTTTTTTTCTTATTTTCTTAGTTAAGTAGCTGCATAGCCGTTATATATATATATATATATATATATATTGGTGAGTGGTCCTCATTCTGAGCGCTTGGGATAGCTTTTATCGTTATTTGGTTTTCGGTGGGCATTTAAGCTGTCATATCTTATACTTATGCGTTTGTTTCTGCGTGCAAGCACGAGGGAACGAGGAGCTTTAATTTTTTATTTATTTATTTTACACTCCCTTTAATTTTTTTTTTTTTTATCACTTTTATTCTTTTTACAAGTAATGTCTACATCCCTTGTAATTGGATTGAGGCATAACAGGTCCTCTTCATAGAGAGATCAGGGGTCTATAAGATCCCACGCGCTCCTCTAGGCTGGAAAGCATGAGATAAAAAAAGCTGTTTTCAGGCTTTCCAGCAAACAAAAAGGCAGTGTTTTCATCTGCCAGAACCAGAATTGACGTCATGACGTCACTTCCGGCCTCCCAGGGTCAAAGAGATGGCCGGAGGACCATCTGACGTCTCCTCCCTCTGCCTGTAAAAGCAATACAGCTGCTAAAAAGCTACTAGGATGGCTTTTACTACAGCGGGGAATTGCCAGCTGAAAAAAATATCTGGATAATGGCTGTAGCTGCAGGCATCATCCGCATATCTTCACTCAAAGTCAAGGACGTCATAAGATGTCCACCTAGGGAAAGTGGTTAAAAACCTCCTTTTAAATTAATTGGGTAAAGAGGCCTTTTTTGGTGGCCATTACCTCTACCAGGCATATCTCTAAGTTGGCAGCCCTTTCTTGTAAGGAGCCTTTTTATAGGGATGAGGTGGTCCTGAAACCAAGACCCTCTTTCATCCTTAAGGTGTTTTTCCTTTCTCCTCTAATATATTATCCTTTCTTCCGTATGTCCTGCTCCAAAATATGCCAAGGAGATTTCACTTCATGGCCTGGATCTCCTAGAGGAGAGGTTCTTGCTAGCTGCAAGCAAAGCAGAATCTTTAAAAAAAAAAAAAGAAAGTTGGCGTGGTCTCGGCATGCCAGCGTGAGGATCGTTCCGCTTGGAGCTCCTGGCTGACGGCACCCTAAACGACCATATATCTTCCAGTTTACCCCATATTTCTCCTCTCCTCCTCCGCCTACAGTAAAGGGCTCCCTCCGAGACCAGCGTACGGCCGACAGCGAGTGCGGATGGATCGGTTCCTGCTCCCGAAGCCGCCGCCGGCCTCCACACCTGACCCCAGCAAGATGGCGCCGGCTACAGTAAGGGGAGAGCTGACACACGCGGCAGCAGGAAGAGCGGTGGACGGCTCTTCTAATGACATGCCGCCGTTTTCACTGCCCAGCGATCTGTCTCCCTGCTTGCCATGCTCCCCGACATCCTCTCTTCCAAACAGCCCGAGGGGACTGCACGGTGCCTCCCTGCAGACCAGCCAGACCCAGCTACCTGCTCCCTGGATGGAAAGCTCTGCACACCAAGGGACCAGCATGGATGGAAGCAGCCTGCATGCGAGCCTGCAACACACTGCCGCAGTGAGTACCCACCCTCCCTTGACCCCCTCACAGGGTGACATGCAGGGCTCCTTAACTGAACAGCGTATCTGGGCATTCCTGCAGAAACTGCCCACTAGCGATGACTTTGACTCCCTTGCCAACAGAGTTGAAACAGCTCTCAGGGGGGAACTGACGGTGCTTAAGCAGGAGGTTGCTGACATTACTGAAAGAGTTACTGCCATTGAGGCCAACACTCCGTTACTAGTTTGCAGAAAATACAGACGGACACCACTGACCAAGTTACTCAACTAATGTTGCTCCTGGATGATCTTGAAAACAGAAACCGCAGGCTCAACATCAGAATTAGAGGCCTCCTGGAGGCTACTCGGCAGGGGGACCTGAAAGCCACGGTCTCTGCTATATTCAATCTCTATCTAGATCGACCTGCAGACACCTCTGTTGAAATAGACAGGGTTCACAGGACCCTGGGCCCAAGAGCTGACACAGACGATAGACCCAGGGATACTCTCTGCTGTCTCCACAATTACTCCGTAAAGGAAAGCATATTGCAACAAGCTTGGTCCCAAGGCTCCCGTTGAATTTGATGGAGCCCAGATCCAACTGCTACCCGATGTCTCCCGGAGAACTCTACAGATGCGCCGATGTCTTAAGCCCCTACTAGTAAAGCTGGGAAAGCAGGGTGTCACCTACAAATGGGGTCACCTCTTCCACCTTATCGCTCGCAAGAATAACCGCTCCTATCCCCTGAGACACCCTGATGAGCTCCCAGAGTTTTTTTACTGCGCTTGAGATGTCGCCAGTGACTATACCTAACTGGTTGGAATTTACACTGCCGATGACAGCCAATTCAGATGCCTCTGCTCCCAGTAGGCCACAAAGGTACCGCAGGAATCGTCGTAACCAACAACAGGATCGCATCTTTCCCCAGGATAGTGAACTTTAAGAACACTAGATGACGGATCATCCCAGTACCTCAGTTGCTGTTTTGGGCTAGTTTGAGGCTTGTACCCTTCCTTACATTCGTTGTTGCAGACTGTCTACACGGCGATGCGGGCTGTTTACTGGACATTGGGGCTCATACCTCACTGCCCTGAGAACTGTCTGACCACTTTCAATCTGGTCCAGTGGAACAATGGCTTACCTTCTCCCGCTCTGCTGCTGCATGAGCACCTTCCGAATTGCCTATGATGACCCTCGGCCCAGACTCTGCTACTTCCTTGCTGACAATGCGTGGTTGGACCTACGTGTTTGCTCACCGCCTGGGCCTCTTGAGTTGATCTGATAGGCTGAGTGCGCCTGACCAACGCTAACTGGCAATAGTAACATGTTTAACCAGTTTTTTTTATTATTTTTCTTGTTTGCGTTTACCTCTAGCACTGTTTACTTTTTATGAGTTCACTTGCTGTCTGGTTTAATGTTAGTATATAGGGGGCTCTGACCTGGCGTCTTGCATTACAACAGGTATCACCCACAGTGGCTCGCCCCATCCTTTCTTAGGGCGGAGAGGCTTCCAGATTCTTGCTGTCCTGATCCGTCCCGACGGGACGCTTGGTCTCGGCCAGATTACATTGCGCCAGGTCACAGCCCCAAGTTAGGGACCGAATTGGTCTCAGTTTACCCGTTTGGAACAGAAATGTTGTTTCCGTATTGAGTATTATACCTGACTGCAGACATTTTCCCATTGTATACCTCCTACTGTCTCTTCTCCTCCTGGTCTCTCTTGGCTTGGGGCTTCCCACTATCTCACCTTCTCTGAGTTCTCCCATCGCGAGCCAATAGGAGATGGAGATTCAGCCCACTGAGTCGCGGGATGCCAACCCCGGCCGGGGGCTCCTCCCCTGGTTGTGCCTTACTTCTCCCCCTTAGATCATTGCTGCCCTTAACGGCAGTCACCCTCCGACTGGAGTTCAGCGTTGCCAACCCTTTCTCTTTCCCTCACTACTAATTCTTATCTTTCTTTTCCAACCTATCCTCTTCTTTCCCCTCCCTTCCTACACTTTTTCCTTTCTTGTTCATTCTACATTCACCTATAACCACCCCCCCTTTTTTTTCCACCTTCTCCTCTCTCCTTGGTGGGGGTTCTGCTCTGTCCCCAATCCCTAGTGATGGCCTTTAAAATTGTTTCTTGGAACGCCAAGGGGCCCCAACTGGCGTTCCTGCAGGAGACACATTTCCGTGCGGATAAAATTCAGAGACTACAGGACAAGCATTTTCCCATAGCATATCACAGCGCATCTTCCTCCTCTAAATCCAAAGGAGTTAGTATTCGAGTGTCCAGCAATCTCCCCTGGCAGCTCCTTGATCTCTGTACGGATCGGGAGGGCAGATACATTCTCCTTAAAGGCAAAATACATGACCAAACATTCACTCTGGTAAACGTTTACCTCCCTAACACGGACCAGCTGACGACACTGGAGTCCTGTTTACAGGCAGTGGACTCCTTTACTGAGGGCATTCTAATTATAGGGGGTGATTTTAATCTTACCCTTCATCCTAGCAAGGATTCAACGTCAGGCTTGACAAACCTCCCTCAAAGCGCCCGCTCTAGACTTAGGGATCTCCTCCACGCCCATCAGCTAGTGGACATCTGGCGTATCTTATACCCGCAGGACAGAGACTACACCTTCTTCTCTGCCCCACATGGCTCGTATACCAGAATTGATTTCTTTCTGGTCCACCATAATGCCATTCCTTTGGTCTCAGAGGCTCACATTGGAAATATAGCCCTCTCAGATCATGCCCCGATCGCTTTAAGCGTGACCCTTAAACATCCCCTGACCAGTCCCTCCTCGTGGCGCCTGAACGAAACCCTTTTACAAGACCCAGAGACGAAGGCAGATATGCTTAAGGAGCTAACCCTCTTTTTCGACACCAACAAAGAAACGGGCTCTAGCCCTTTATTCCTCTGGGCAGCCCATAAATGCGTAATCAGTGGAGTTCTTATTAAACATGGCCACAGACTCAAAAAATCGAGAGGTGAAATCTTTGCAAATCTCCTAAAACGACTACAGGACCTTGAGTCCGGCCACAAATCCCATCCTGATCACACCACAGAAGCAGACCTAGTACGGACCAGAGAACAGATTAGGGATCACTCTTCATTTCAGGCTAAGAGTAAATTAATATGGATGCGCAGGTCATTCTATGAGTACGGAGATAAATGTAGTAGATCCCTAGCGAACGCTATCCGTGTGCGGCGGAATAGATCCGAAATCCCAGCCTTGTCTACATCGATGGGAGCAAAAATATACTCTTCCCCCGAAATGGCGAACACATTCAAAGACTTCTACACTTCGCTGTATAATCTTCACCCTTCCTCCCCTGATAAGGCCCCACAAGACAAGTCTAGACTTATCGCGGATTACCTAGAGTCAGCCAACTTACCTTCCTTCTCAGAGGAGGAGATTGAGGCTCTGTCGGCACCGATCTCTGTTGAGGAGCTGGCTACGGCAGTGGCCGGTTCCCCGACGGGCAAGGCCCAGGGGCCAGACAGCTTCACTATTCCTTACTATAAGGCATTTCTGGACTTGCTGGCCCCCCATTTCGTAGCATAATTTAACGCCATACTGGAGGGCCACACAATGCCCCCAGAACTCTTGAATGCTAATTAGAGGTGTACCGAACTGTTCGCCGGCAGACAGTTCCCGGCGAACATCGCTTGTTCGCGTTCGCCGCTGCGGGCGAACATATGCGATGTTCCGTCCTCCCCCTATAATACATCATTGAGGCAAAGTTTGACCCTGAACTTCACAGTCAGCAGGCACATTCTAGCCAATCAGCATACCTCCCTCCCACCTCCTATAAATAAGCAAGGGCAGCATCCATCTTAGATCATTCTGAAGCAGTGTGTTAGTGAGAGCAGGGAGAGTGCTGCTGCTGCTGCTGTTAATAGCTAGGGACAGTTGTTAGTCAGTGTTCTTGGTCCACTACTGCTGTAAGGACAGCATCCTGACAGCACCCCAAAAAGCCCTTCTAAGGGCTGGTATTTGTGTAATTTTTTTTTATATATATATTAGGGATGCACCGAATATTCGGCGGCCGAACATTATTCGGCCGAAAATAGAAAAAATAGCACTTTCGGTGTTCGGCCGAATAAGTCAAAAGGCCGAATAATTTTGTGCCGAACAATAGGGCTGAACGATAGTCGATACGATATCGACTATCGTTCTGTTGTCGTAGGGCGATATTCATATCGCCGAGGTCACGATATTTACAGGGGGAAGGGACTCGGAGGAGGACAGGAGGACTCACAGACTTCCGTGTTAGGAAGGGGAAGCCGGGACACTTCAGCGGTGAGCATACATACATTACTCACTCGTGCACTGCAGCCCGCCCCACACATTCAGTGAGTCTTACTCTCCTCCCTAGTTTTTTCAATGGCACATTCAGGAAGCCAATCACTCCGTGATTAGCTGCACAGCGAACCAATCACGCGTGCCTGCACATCTGATTGGTTCCGCTGTGCCGCTACTCACGGCGTGATTGGCTTCCTGAATGTGCCATTGAAAAAACTAGGGAGGAGAGTAAGACTCACTTAATGTTTGGGGCGGGCTGCAGTGCACGAGTGAGTAATGTATGTATGCGGCTGTGCTCCTTTCCAGGCTCCTACTAGTCCACCTCCAGCCTCCTACTACCACCACTATGAGAGACTGTCTGTCACTGTATAATCTGATCGAGTCCACACTGACACTGACTGACTGTCACTGAGTAATTGATGTTACCACATTAACCCTGACCTGCCCAGTGCCCTGTATCTGCAATTAAAATTTACAAGGCTGCCTGCATGCTTCCTGATTTCCATTCCCAGCATCCTTCCCAATCCCTACAGTGTCACTAACATTAACCCTATGGTACAAGGCTGCAGTGTGCACGGAATCCCATTCCCTACAGTAACATTTAGGGAGAGAGACATGAGAGGACAAGAGAGAGAGAGAGAGAGAAACATGAGAGGACAAGAGAGAGAGAGATATGAGAGGACAAGAGAGGACAGAAAATTGGCAAAATAAATGGAAAAAATGCGAAACACCGCGTTCGGTATTCGGCCTTCGGCCAAACATTTCATTATTATTCGGCTTCGGCCAAGAATTTCATTTCGGTGCATCCCTAATATATATCTAGTGTCCCCAAAAGCCCTTTATAGGGCTGGTAATTGAGTATTTTTTATATATATATATATATCTAGTGTCCCCAAAAGCCCTTTTTAGGGCTGGTAATTGAGTATTTTTTTTTATATAATATATATATCTATTGTACACTGCAGTTGCCTGCCCGCTGTGTGTGAAAGGCCACAGACCCACCACAGACTGTACTGTGTGCACACCACACTCATTTCGGGTGGCACAGGCACAGTACCTTGCATTTTAAAAAATATTTTTTTTTTCCTCTGTCATAATTGCAGTGAGTGCTGTGTCAGGTCCACAGAGTGCACTGTACCCACTGCAGTGCACTGCCCACCACTGATATATATATATACGGTGGCACAGCATCTTGTTGCAAATTGAAAAAAAATATATATTTTTTATTATTGCAGTTGCCTGGGCTGCCAGTGACTGTCAGGTCCACAGAGTGTAGTGTGCCCACTGCAGTGCCACTGCGTGCCCACCCACCACTGATATATATACGGTGGCACAGCAGCTTGCAAAGTAAAAATATATATTTTTTTTTATAATTGCAGTTGCCTGGGTGCCAGTGACTGTCAGGTCCACAGAGTGTACTGTGTCCACTGCAGTGCCACTGCGTGCCCACCCACCACTGATATATACGGTGGCACAGCAGGCAGCAGCTTGCAAATTAAAAATATATATATTTTTTTATAATTGCAGTTGCCTCGGCTACCAGTGACTGTCAGGTCCACAGAGAGTGTACTGTGCCACTGCCCACCCACCACTGATATATACGGTGGCACAGCAGCTTGCAAAGTAAAAATATATATATTTTTTTTATAATTGCAGTTGCCTGGGTGCCAGTGACTGTCAGGTCCACAGAGTGTACTGTGCCCACTGCAGTGCCACTGCGTGCCCACCCACCACTGATATATATACGGTGGCACAGCAGCTTGCAAATTAAAAAAATATATATTTTTTTATAATTGCAGTTGCCTGGGCTGCCAGTGACTGTCAGGTCCACAGAGAGTGTACTGTGCCACTGCCCACCCACCACTGATATATACGGTGGCACAGCAGCTTGCAAAGTAAAAATATATATTTTTTTTATAATTGCAGTTGCCTGGGTGCCAGTGACTGTCTGTCAGGTCCACAGAGTGTACTGTGCCCACTGCAGTGCCACTGCATGCCCACCCACCACTGATATATATACGGTGGCACAGCAGCTTGCAAATTAAAAATATATATATTTTTTTATAATTGCAGTTGCCTGGACTGCCAGTGACTGTCAGGTCCACAGAGTGTACTGTACCCACTGCCCAACACTCCTATAGGGTGGCACAGCACCTTGCACTCATAGTACAACACATTAAAAAAAAAAAAATGACAGGCAGAGGCAGGCCACCCCGCAAGGGCCGTCGTGGTCGTGGTGCTGGGATTTCCTTAGGCCCTAGAATAATGCCCAGTGTTCAGAGGCCACCACAGACCCTGAATAGTTGACTGGCTTACACAGGACACCCAATCGCTTGGAACCTTAATGCACCATCCTCCTCCAGCTCAGCTTCGGGCACCTCTCAATTTACCACTCGCCCGCCCTCCGGCACCAACACTAGCACCACAGCCGCTTCACTTGATCCATCAGAGGAGTTATTTTCACATCAGTTGGAAGAAATAAGTGATGCGCAACTATTAGTGCCAGAGGATGTAGATAACGGGGATATGTCTCAGTCAGGCAGCATTATACACATGGACGTACATTGTGATGATGATGATGATGATGTTGTACCTGCTGCTGCTGCCTTTGCTGAGTTGTCAAGTGAAGTGGCTGATGATGACGATGTGTCCGTGGATGTCACCTGGGTGCCTGCTCGAAGAGCAGAAGAAGAGGGGGAAAGTTCAGATGGGGAGACAGAGAGGAGGAGGAGACGAGTTGGAAGCAGGGGGAGGAGGTCATCGCAAGGAGCTAGTGGTGCAGTCAGACAGCATGTAGATTTGGCACCCGGGGTCAGCCAGTGTAACGCTCCTGCGTTTTACGTATGATGTGGATTTTCAGCTGCAGAAATATTCCACTTCAGTAGTCATGTAGAGAAACGCTGAGACACCAATCCCAACTCTCAATGACTCATCATGTGTGGATGATCTCAATTCAGCAAGTAAATACACACACTCAATAAGATGTTTCCTAGAGTGACTTATTTATATAGTAACACAGTGATGATAGGCTGAAGAGACAGGTTGGGTAGAGATGGTAGATGACAGACACTTGAAAGGAAATGTTCTTGAAAGTAAGATAGTAGCAGATGGGATGCAGATAGGTTTAGCAATCATGTATGGTAGCAGATGACAGAGTAGCAGGTGGACATACAAGAGAGATCAACCCAGTGCAAGAACAGGTGGTAGTAGGCTCAAGAGCTAGCAATCTTAGATAATGCAGATGTAGTAATAGTCCTTAGTATGCAGAGCTAGATAGTGTAAGCTTTAGTATAAAGGTTATAGAGGTTTCCCCTGTGGGGTACTTATCACTAATAGCAATGTAGCAGAGGAGAGGTTCGGCAAGAGCGGATGATCCGGTAGCGGGATACAGGAATCAGCGCAGCGTGGTTCCGACAGCGAGGTATGCTTGCAAGCATGAGAGCTTCAAGACAGGTTAGCATCAAGGCACAAAGCAGTTTGAATGAACACATGTGAGTGAGAGCCGGCGATCTAAATAGCCATCCAGTCCGGCGCTCAGTGATGACAGCATCAGTCTTAAAGGTGTATGCGCACCTTACCAAAAGAGAATGGTGGGGCGCATACACTTATGAAAGAGTAATTAGGGTACCCAAAGGTACCAGAACATTACAGTACCCCCCCTTAAGGCCGGCTCCTGAAGGCCTCTGGAGCTGGTTTGTCTGGGTACTTTGCATGAAAATTGCGGATTAATCTAGAGGCATGTATGTCAGAGGTGTTTAGCCAGGTGTCGTCTTGGGGCCCATAGTTCTTCCATCGAACCAAGTACTGAAGTCTTCCTCTGTGGATACGAGAATCCAGAATCTCTTTTATCTCATATTCTTCTCCACCTTCAACTTGTACAGGAGGAGGAGGTGGGATAGTAGGCCTTATTCCTTGGTCAGGAACATGGGGCTTCAGTAGCGACACATGGAAAATGGGATGTATTTTGAGGTCTATTGGCAATGTAAGCTGTACTGCAGCTTTTCCAATAAGTTTCTTGATTGGGAAAGGTCCCAAGAACAGAGGTCCAAGCTTTTTGCTAGGGATTTTCAGTCTTAAATTTTTTGTTGAGAGCCAAACGAGGTCCCCGATAGCGTACTGAGGAGAAGGTCTTCTGCGAAGATCATAGTACTTCTTTTGTTGACTATGAGCGTGTGCAATGGTAGTATTAAGCAAACCCAGAGAGTCCTTTATTTGGGTAAGATAGTCTGAAGCTACTGGCTTATTTGAAGGAAGGATGCGTGGTGGAAGAATAGAGGGATGAAACCCATAGTTCAAGTAGAACGGACTCTGCTTGGTCGTACTGTGGGTTGCGTTGTTGTAGGCAAATTCTGCCAGAGGGAGAAGATCCACCCAATCATCCTGTTGGTAAGAAGTGTAACAACGTAAATATTGCTCGATGCATTGGTTGACTCTTTCAGTCTGTCCGTTGGTCTGCGGATGGTAAGGAGAAGTGAGCTTCCGCTCGATCCGTAGTATGTGACATAGTTCTTGCCAGAACTTGGAAATAAATTGTGATCCACGGTCAGACAGAAGAGTTTTTGGGATACCATGTAACTTAAAGACATGTTTCATGTTTGGACGAAGGTAGTCTGCGAATAGCAATGAAATGTGCCATTTTTGTCAGATGGTCCACTGACACTAAGATGGTATTAAATCCTTTGGAAGGAGGCAATTCCACTATAAAGTCCAAGGACACAACTTCCCATGGAGTTTGGGGTATTGGTAGACTGCATAGTAGACCGGATGGTCTCGTAGTGTCAATTTTGGACCTGGCACAGACATTGCATGAAGAGACGAATTTTTGTATAGATGTTTTCATGTCAGGCCACCAGAATTGCCTGGTAATCAGATTAAGAGTCTTTGTCATACCCATATGTCCTGCCATAGGCACATCATGCGATAATTCCAAGATCTTGGTGCGTATGGTAGGTGGTATGTAAAGTTTGTCGTTGTAGTAGAGGAAGCCTTCTGCATCAGTATTTAGTTGTGGTGGGGGTGAATCCAAACTTATACCATGCAAAACCTCTTCCTTCAAGGAACGGACAACTCCAATAATGCGTTTGTGAGGTATTATAGGAACGGAAGGGATTTCGAAGTAGTTTTCTTCAGTTAGTCGTGATAGTGCATCCGCCTTTTTGTTCTTATCTGCAGGTGTGTAGGTCACTAGGAAGTTAAACCTTAGAAAGAATAGTGACCATCGTACCTGTCGGTGCGAGAGAGTTTTGTTAGTCTGAAGATATTGGAGATTTTTATGGTCCGTGTATATAAGTATTGGTAATTGGGTGCCTTCGAGTAGATGTCGTCAATTCTCCAGAGCCAATTTTATAGCAAGCAGTTCCTTTTCACCCACGGGGTAATTTATCTCTGGACTGCTTAGGGATTTAGAAAAAAAGGCGACTGGATGAAGTGGTGAAGTGTGAGTTGGTCGTTGGGAGAATATTGCTCCTACTGCCATGTTTGACGCATCTACTTCCAGAATGTATTGGAGGGATGGGTCTGGATGGCGTAGTATGGGAGCAGAAGTAAACCTTGTCTTTAACAGGTGAAAAGCTTTATTTGCTTCATCTGACCATTTGAATGTTTTTTTAATGCTAGTGAGCTGTGTGAGGGGTCTCACAATGGCAGAGAAGTTTCTAATGAACTTCCTGTAGAAATTCGAAAAATCCAAGGAATCGCTGTAGCGCCTTGTGTGTGGTTGGTGTAGGCCAATCCTGAATGCAGGATATCTTACTCATGTCCATCTCAATTCCTGTTTTGGATATGATGTAGCCTAGAAACAGTACCTCTTCTTTATGAAACAAGCATTTTTTCAGTTTCACATAAAGGTTGTGTGCAAGCAATCTCGATAATACTAGTCTTACATGTCTTATGTGTTCAGACAGGGATCGTGAATATATAAGTATATCGTCCAGATATACCACAACACAGACATCTAGTAAGTCTCTGAAAATATCGTTTATAAATCGTTGAAAAACTGCAGGGGCGTTGCATAGCCCGAATGGCATTACAAGATATTCGAACAATCCGTATCTGGTTCTGAATGCAGTCTTCCACTCGTGTCCATCACGAATTCGAATGAGATTGTATGCTCCTTTCAGGTCCAATTTTGAAAAATGGGTAGCTCCACGCACCTGCTCAATGAGCTCAGGGATAAGCGGTAGAGGATAGCGATCTTTTATTGTAATAGCATTCAATTGCCTATAGTCGATGATAGGCCTGAGACTTGAGTCCTTATTGCGGACAAAAAAGAGTCCTGCTGCTGTGGAAGAAGTGGAAGGTCTAATAAAACCTTTTTCCAAATTCTCATCCAAATAGTCTTTGAGATGGGAAAGTTCATCCTGTGAAAGAGGATAAACATGACCGAACGGCAATTTGCTATTAGGGAGTAGATCAATGCTACAATCATAGTCTCGATGGGGAGGTAGTGCTTGAGCATTTTTCTCAAGAAAAACCTCAGAGAGATCCTGATAACATAGTGGTGCAATCTCATCTGTCACCACAGACAGGATCTTCCCGAAAGACGGGAGGTTACACGTACCCTCGCAATAGCAAGAGAGGAAGGTCAGGGTCCGTTCCTTCCAATCTATGGTTGGTTGATGTGTGTGCAACCAGGGAAGTCCCAAAACAATGGGAAAGTGGGGTGAAGGTATTAGATCGAAGGTAGTGGTCTCCACATGAGACCCGTTAGTAGTGACTAGGAGTGCCTGTGTCTGATCAGTGATCGGACCAGAGGATAAAGGAACACCATTAATAAGACTCACTGAGACAGGTTTAAGTTTAGAAATAATAGGAACTTTATTTAAAGCAGCAAAACGTATGTCAATATAATTTCCACAAGATCCTGTATCAATCATGGCCTTAGTAGTAATCCTGTTCTGGTCCCACTGTAATGTTAAGCAAACAGAAAGGTAAGGGTTAGTGATTGAAGTTGTCAATCCCCCTAGGAGGACATGTGAACACTCACCCTTCTTTTTGTAGACTAGGGGACAGAGGTTTACCTTGTGATCCAGGGATGCACAGTACAAGCAGAGATTACCAGATCGTCTTCTGGCTCTTTCCATAGTTGATAGAGGTGGGCGTATGGTTCCTACCTCCATAGGAACGGGGTCAACGGCCGAAATCCGAGAAGAACTGGATAATGGCATTCCCATTTTCTCAGCCTTTCTTTCTCGTAGTCTTCTATCTATGGTGATACTGAGTTGTATCAATGCATCCAGGGTTTTTGGCAGATCCGCTCGGGCGAGCTCGTCTTTAACGGCCTCTGATATGCCAAGCCTAAATTGGGATTTCAGAGATGCATCATTCCATTCTGAATCAAGGGTCCATCTCTTGAATTCTGCAACAAAGTCTTCTACAGGTCTCCCACCTTGTTTCAAGGATCTTAATTGAAGATCGGCAGTACTCTGCCTATTGGGATCATCATATAGGCTAGTGAGTTCTGCTAGGAACAAGGCATAGGAGTTGAGAAGCTGATCGCTTTTCTCAAAAAGAGAGTCTGCCCAGGCCCGAGGATCGCCTGTTAGGTAAGAAATAATAGTACAAACCTTAATGTGATCAGTAAGGTAGGTACGGGGTTTTAGCAAGAAAAGTAACTCACATGTGTTTTTAAATTCGCGAAATTTTTTGCGATCGCCTGTAAATACCAAAGGAGGATTTATTTTGGGTTCAGGGGACTGAGCAGTGGTAAGTTGTGTCAGTCTAATTACCTGCTGCGACAGAGCCTGATTGTCTTCTTTTAATTCAGCAAGTGCGTGTATTAACGCAGGTACTTGCTGTTTTAATTGTGTCATCTGAGTGGTTATTTCTGCTGAATCCATTTGTGGTTCGTTCAATCTGTAACGCTCCTGCGTTTTACGTATGATGTGGATTTTCAGCTGCAGAAATATTCCACTTCAGTAGTCATGTAGAGAAACGCTGAGACACCAATCCCAACTCTCAATGACTCATCATGTGTGGATGATCTCAATTCAGCAAGTAAATACACACACTCAATAAGATGTTTCCTAGAGTGACTTATGTATATAGTAACACAGTGATGATAGGCTGAAGAGACAGGTTGGGTAGAGATGGTAGATGACAGACACTTGAAAGGAAATGTTCTTGAAAGTAAGATAGTAGCAGATGGGATGCAGATAGGTTTAGCAATCATGTATGGTAGCAGATGACAGAGTAGCAGGTGGACATACAAGAGAAATCAACCCAGTGCAAGAACAGGTGGTAGTAGGCTCAAGAGCTAGCAATCTTAGATAATGCAGATGTAGTAATAGTCCTTAGTATGCAGAGCTAGATAGTGTAAGCTTTAGTATAAAGGTTATAGAGGTTTCCCCTGTGGGGTACTTATCACTAATAGCAATGTAGCAGAGGAGAGGTTCGGCAAGGGCGGATGATCCAGTAGCGGGATACAGGGATCAGCGCAGCATGATTCCGACAGCGAGGTATGCTTGCAAGCATGAGAGCTTCAAGACAGGTTAGCATCAAGGCACAAAGCAGTTTGAACGAACACATGTGAGTGAGAGCCGGCGATCTAAATAGCCATCCAGTCCGGCGCTCAGTGATGACAGCATCAGTCTTAAAGGTGTATGCGCACCTTACCAAAAGAGAATGGTGGGGCGCATACACTTATGAAAGAGTAATTAGGGTACCCAAAGGTACCAGAACATTACAGCCAGACAGCACGCCAATCAACGCAAGCTGTTGCCACCACCAGAATGCCGTCCTTGCAAAGCTCAGCAGTGTGGCATTTTTTTTGTGTGTCTGCCTCTGATATCAGCGATGCCATTTGTAACCTGTGCCAAAAGAAACTGAGTCGTGGGAAGTCCAACACCCACCTAGGTACAACTGCTTTGCGAAGGCACATGATCTCACATCACAAACGCCTATGGGATCAACACATGAGTAAAAGCAGCACACAAACTGAAAGCCACCATCCTCCTCCTGGTCCAGCATCTTCAGCCACGTCAACCACTGCTGTCCTCCATGCTCCCTATCAACAACCGGCCCCTCCGCCTCTCACCTTCAGCAGTTCCTGCTCATCTGCCCACAGTCAGGTGTCTGTCAAGGAAATGTTTGAGCGTAAGAAGCCAATCTCACAGAGTCACCCCCTTGCCCGGCGTCTGACAGCTGGCTTGTCGGAACTCTTAGCCCACCAGCTTTTACCATACAAGCTGGTGGAGTCTGAGGCCTTCAAAAAATTTGTCGCTATTGGGACACCGCAGTGGAAGGTACCCGGCCGAAATTATTTTTCACAAAAGGCAATCCCCAACCTGTACTCTATTGTGGAAAAGGAAGTCATGTCACGTCTGGCACACAGTGTTGGGGCAAGGGTCCATCTGACCACTGATAGCTGGTCTGCAAAGCACGGTCAGGGCAGGTATATCACTTACACTGCGCATTGGGTAAACCTGCTGGCGGCTGCCAAGCATGGAATGCGTGGCTCTACTGCAGAGGAGTTGGTGACACCGCCACGACTTGCAGGCAGGCCTGCTGCCACCTCCTCTACTCCTCCTACTCCATCCTCTTTGCTAACCTCCTCAGCTGAGTCCTCTTCTGCTGTTTCGTCTTGCTCCACACCAACTGCACCCCCCCAGCTCCCCAGGGGCCGGATACGACAGTGTCACGCTGTCTTGGGGTTGACTTGCCTGAAAGCAGAGAGTCACACCGGACCAGCACTACTGTCCGCCCTGAACGCACAGGTGGATCAGTGGCTGACCCCGCACCAACTGGAGATCGGCAAAGTGGTGTGTGACAACGGAAGCAATTTGTTGGCGGCATTGAATTTGGGCAAGTTGACACATGTGCCGTGCATGGCACATGTGTTGAATCTGATTGTACAACGCTTTGTGCAGAAGTACCCAGGCTTACAGGACGTCCTCAAGCAGGCCAGGAAGGTGTGTGGCCATTTCAGGCGTTCCTACACGGCCATGGAGCACTTTGCAGATATTCAGCGGCGAAACAACATGCCAGTGAGGTGCTTGATTTGCGACAGCCCGACGCGTTGGAATTCAACACTGCTAATGTTCGACCGCCTGCTCCATCAAGAAAAAGCGGTCAACGAGTATTTGTATGACCGGGGTGCTAGGACAGCCTCTGCGGAGCTGGGTATTTTTTTGCCACGTTACTGGACGCTCATGCGCAATGCCTGTAGGCTCATGTGTCCTTTTGAGTAGGTAACAAACCTAGTCAGTCGCACCGAAGGCACCATCAGCGACATCATCCCATATGTTTTCTTCCTGGAGCGTGCCCTGCGAAGAGTGCTGGATCAGGCCGTAGATGAGCGTGAAGAGGTAGAGGAAGAGTTGTGGTCACCATCACCATCAGAAACAGCCTTACCATCGCTTGCTGGACCTGCGGCAACACTGGAGTCTGAGGAAGAGGAGTCAGAGGAGGAATGTGGCTTTGAGGAGGAGGAACACCAACCACAGCAGGCATCCCAGGGTGCTCGTTGTCACCTATCTGGTACCCGTGGTGTTGTACGTGGCTGGGGGGAAGAACACACCTTCAATGACATCAGTGAGGACGAGGAATTGGACATGAGTAGCTCGGCATCCAACCTTGTGCAAATGGGGTCTTTCATGCTGTCATGCCTGTTGAGGGACCCTCGTATAAAAAGGCTGAAGGAGAACGACCTGTACTGGGTGGCCACGCTACTAGACCCCTGGTATAAGCAGAAAGTCTCTGATATGTTACCTAATTACCGGCAGTCGCAAAGGATGCAGCAGCTACAAAATAAGTTGAAAAGTATGCTTTACACAGCATATAAGGGTGATGTCACAGCACAACGGGAATCCAATAGGGGAAGAGGTGAAAGTAATCCTCCTCCTACCACCACAACCACGCCGGCAAGGACAGGACGCTTTACAGACGTCTTGTTGATGGAGGACAATGCAGAGCTTTTTTAGTCCTACGCATCGCCACAGCCCTTCGGGGTCTACCCTCAGAGAACGACTGCAGATATCAACACTCTGAGGAGCGATGAACCCCTTGACTACTGGGTGTG
This sequence comes from Pelophylax lessonae, assembly GCF_965119305.1. Taxonomy (NCBI): domain Eukaryota; kingdom Metazoa; phylum Chordata; class Amphibia; order Anura; family Ranidae; genus Pelophylax; species Pelophylax lessonae. Next base: position 619,234,826 of record NC_138769.1, read on the forward strand.
CAGGCTTGACCTGTGGTCTGAGCTATCCCAATTTGCCATTGAACTTCTGGCCTGCCCCGCTTCAAGTGTCCTGTCAGAAAGGACCTTCAGCGCAGCAGGAGGTATTGTCACTGAGAAGAGAAGTCGCCTAGGTCAAAAAAGTCTCGATTACCTCACCTTTATTAAGATGAATGAGGCATGGATCCCGAAGGGACTGACAGTGGGGGATGCATTTGACTAAAAAAGGCCTGATGAGATGCCTTGGGCTAAAAATGGTCCACACGCTGCTGTATTTAATCTCTGCATGCCAGATGACTTACGTGACGTCTCCGCCACCAACTACGGTTCAAGCCGCAATGTTTTAGTGCACTTTCTGCCTTGAAAACCTCAATTTTTCCGGCCGCTGCTACAGCAGCGGCTGCAACAATGCCTATTTTTTCATGCATGTGTACATGCCTAATTCTTCTGGCCTCTGGTGCTACACTGTGGCTGCAAAAAAAACGAAAAAAAAAAAAAGACACATACATGTGTCAATTCCCCTTCGTGATCGTTACCTTGTTGTGGTGAAGGGGCTTGCGTATCACAATGAAGCAATCACCTCTAGGAGTGTGTTGGCAATGTTGGCACACCCCAGATGATAAGGTCGTTGCTTCATTGTAAACAGACCAAAAGCGATCAGCGTGATAATTTTTCATAGAAAAAACATTAATTTTCTTTTCTTTAATTAAAAAAAAAGAGGACAACCTCTGCGGAGCTGGGTATTTTTTGGCCGCGTTACTGAATGCTCATGCACAATGGCTGTAGGCTCATGCGTCCTTTTGCGGAGGTGACAAACCTGGTCGGTCGAACCCAAGGCAACATCATCGACCTCATCCCATATGCGTTTTTTCTGGAGCGTGCCCTGCGAAGAGTGCTGGATCAGGCCGTAGATGAGCATGAAGAGGAAGGGTTGTGGTCCCCATCACCACCAGAAGCAGCCTTGTCGTTGTCGATTGCTGGACCTGTGGCAACGCAGAGAGAGGAGTCTGAAGAAGAGAAGTCAGAGGAGGAAGGTGGCTTTGAGGAGGTGGAAGACCAACCACAGCAGGCATCCCAGGGGGCTTGTTGTCACCTTTCGGGGACCCTTGGTGTTGTACATGGCTGGGTGGAGGAAGAGACCTTCAATGACGTCAGTGAGGACAAGGAACGGGACATGGCTAGCTTGGTATCCAACCTTGTGCAAATGGGGAGTTTGCGGTTGTGCAAATGGACTGACTGACTGTTGGCCAATGGCCAGGTGACAACTGCACCCTGTTGGAGGGTAGTGAACCCGATAGCAGACTGCTGCGGATGGACCAGAAAATGAGCCCAAGATTCCCCAGGGCGCGGAGTCTAAGACCCAGCAGGTGTTCACCATAGCCTCTAGTGGTGAGGATGGACTTGGCTGCAGCTGGGCCCAGGTCACGGCCCCTGGGGTCCCCCAGGTCAGGCTCCGTAGGGAGAGAAGGGAAGCAGCCACTCAGGACACACGGAATGGTGATGGGTAAGCCGAGGTCGGGGTAACAGCCAAACAGGAACAGTCAGAGACAAGCCAAAGTCGGTACACAGTAGATCAAGCACACAGGAAACAGGAAACTAGCAACAGGGAACAGCAAAGCTAGCTGGCCTGCAGTGCACTAGTTAATATAGACTTCCTGTAATGGCCTGGGGTGGAGCCAAACAGGGAGGAGAGATGATAAAAACAGCCAGAAGGAATAGTCTGGCCCTTAATGCAGACATGAGGAATGAGGATCAGGAGGAACAGGTAAACTACCAGACATGTATTGCATGTCCATGACAATGGGGAGTTTTGTATGTCAGAGTTTGGTCAGACTGTCACTGTGAAGCGGGCGTAACCCTTACACTATAAATATAAGAAATAGTGTTGCGCAAGAGTAAAAATCTGCCTAGTTGCTATTTCAACGATATTGGTGACCAATCCAGATTGTAATGTGTATGGTGTGCTATCCAAAAATGTAAAATAAAATAAACCTGTGTGATATAAATTGTTGAAAACAGCACTTTATATTTGGTAACACTGTATGATTATTGAAGCGGATTACACATTTATTGATATACTCAGCATTGGAATCACATCAAAACATTGACTTTTCACGAAACAATTTATATCACACAGGTTTATTTTATTTTATTTTATATTTTTGGATAGCACACCATACACAGTACAATCTGGATTGGTCACCAATATCATTGAAATAGCAACTAGGCAGATTTTTACTCTTGCGCAACACTATTTATTGTATTTATAGCACAGAGCACTTTCTGAGGAGTGAGGTGTTTGCGGCAGTTGTAAAATCTAGATTAGGGGGGTAGCTCGCAGGATTCCAATCTGATTTTGAGTAACCCTTACACTACCTGATTGATACAATATACCTGATCGTATACACACACTGGATGTTTTAAAGCACGTTATTCCAAACAATTTATGGAATAAAACATGACTCTGCGTCAACTACGTAATTTTCCATGGGAGTTTTGCCATGGATCCCCCTCCGGCATGCCACAGTCCAGGTGTTAGTCCCCTTGAAACAACTTTTCCATCACTATTGTGGCCAGAAAGAGTCCCTGTGGGTTTTAAAATTCGCCTACCTATTGTACTCTATGGCGGTTCGCCGGTTCGCGAACATTTACCGATGTTCGCGTTCGCCGTTCGCGAACGGCAAATTTTAGGTTCGCGACATCACTAATGCTAATATAACAGTCATCCCCAAGCCCGATAAAGACCCCCTCCATTGTGCAAACTACAGGCCTATCTCCCTTCTCAACTGTGACCTGAAGCTCTTTACAAAGATTTTGCAGAAAGACTTGGCCCTATACTGCAGCGCATTATTCCCCTTGACCAAGTTGGCTTTATCCGTAACAGGGAGGCTCGTGACAACACGATAAGAACTATTAATGTCATCCAAAGAGCCAAACATCTTAACCTACCCATGATTCTCCTGTCCACTGACACTGAAAAGGTCTTTGACAGGGTGAATTGGTCTTTTCTACAGGCTACTCTGAGACACCTTGGTCTGCCAAGCAACATCATGGCCTGGATTTCAGCACTCTATTCGAATCCCTCAGCCACAGTTAGCGTCAATGGTGCTACCTCGGACCCTTTTCCGATAGGGAATGGCACGAGACAGGGCTGCCCACTGTCACAACTCCTGTTCATTATATCTCTGGAACCGCTACTGCACCACATCAGGAACAACCCCGACATCACGGGCCTACCTGCCAGTACTTATCATCACAAGGTAGCCGCCTATGCTGATGATCTGTTGTTTTTTCTATCAAAACCCCACATTTCCTTACCGGTCCTTATGTCTGAACTTCGTTCTTATGGTTCTATATTGGATTTCAAGATTAACTTCCAAAAATCAGAAGCTTTAAACATTAACCTCCAACCGCGAGCACTGGCGGTTCTCAGTTTCGAATTTCCCATTTTGATGGGCGGAACGGTCTATCCGATATCTGGGGACTGCAATACCGGCTAATATCAACCATATCTTTCAACACAACTTTCAACCGTTTCTGGTCACCCTGTCTTCTGACCTAATAGCTTGGCAAAACTTAGCAATTTCCTGGTTCGGGAGATGCAATGTCCTCAAAATGAATGTGATGCCACGCCTCCTGTACCTCTTGCAAGCCCTACCAGTTAAAATACCTTGAGTGTTCTTTCGTACACTCCGATCAGCGTTTATCAGATACGTATGGCAAGGGAAACACCCACGCCTCAAACACTCACTCCTGAAACGCGCCCCAAACTTGCTGGTGGTGTAGGTCTCCCTGATCCCGCAAGATACTGTACAGCGGCTCATATGACCAGGGTAATTGACTGGTGTAGACATGCCCCTCATAAATTGTGGGTATCTCTGGAACAGGAGGCAGTGGCGGCTCCTCTGGTAGGCCTCCCCTGGGCGGGCACCTCCTATACCCGATGGGTACCCCCCATTCTCTAGTTGATGCCACCTTAGCAGAACTTAATAGATACTTCAGGTTAGCGGGGATGACGGCGTTCCCCTCCCCCATGACCCCGATCATTGGCCATCCAGATTTTGCCCCGGGACTCTCGGATAGGTCTTTTCGCCTTCATACTGATGCAAATGTCGCCAGGGCTTCCCATTTTCTCAGTTCATCTGGCTGGCGAATACCTTTAGAAATAATCACATCATTCCACTCTTTGCCACTGGGACACTGGAAATCATTTCAGCTCTCCTGCTTTTTCAGATCCCTTCCTGATCATACTAAGTTCCGTAGACAGTTAACGCAGTTTGAAGACCTCTGTTTAAGCAAGGGAACGATCCAGAAATCAGTTTCAATCTCCTACTCCATACTTCTATCCCAACATGACCCTTCATTCCTCCTTAAATGGGAAAGAGACCTAAACACTACGTTCACAACGGACCAAAAAAACAAGATACTTTTCTTTGCCCATAAATCTTCTCTATGTAGCAAATATCAGGAGACCTCGTACAAGATTCTGACACGGTGGTATCGTACCCCAGTAGTTCTATCTGCCATTTTCCCAGGACACAACCCTTCCTGTTGGCGCTGCGGTCTTCAGGAGTGTACTCTTTTTCATATTTTTTGGGAATGCCCCAAGATTAGACCGTTCTGGCAACAGGTACTACATATTGTACATAAACTCACTGACTACTCTCTACTAGATGACCCTGCTGCTGTTCTCCTCAACTTGACACCCATGTCAAGCAAGCGGTACCGCAAATCGCTACTGAAACACTTGCTGAACGCGGCTAGGGCCTGTATACCTAGCATGTAGAAACAAACGCCCCCCCCCCTATTTCTCACTGGTTTACCAGAGTGAATGATATACGGCAAATGGAACAGCTTACAGCAACTCTAAGGGACAAGGCGGAGGAACAAAAGACACGTTGGATTCACTGGGACCTTTTTCACTTGTCCGACAATTATCTATCCTACTCTTAACCGGCTTGCCGTGCCTGCGGGTGGGACAGAGCAGACCCCCACTTTTCACTTTTCTGTCTATCTTTCTCTCCCTCCTCCCTCTCTCCTTTTCCTTCCTCCCTTTCTCTCTCCTCATTTCTCCCCTCTCTTACATCTCTTCCCCTCTCTCCCTGACTTAGGGCATTATGTTTTCCCTATCCCTTCTATTAAGTTATAAAATGCCCACTAGGTGTGCTCCAAACAAAGGGTGGGGGGCTGGTCCCGGGGTCCTCCCCACTTCGGGTGGGGGTTTTGGTGGGCCCCCTTGCCGGCCAAGTGGTAGATGCCGAGGGGGATTCCTATCCCCCTCCACTTGGGTGGGTGGCGCTGGACTACCCTCCACACGAACTCTTGTTTACAGCAATACTGCACATGACTGAATACGTATGGAAGAAAAGACAACATACGAACCCAGGTTACACTATATGTTTATGCTTTGTGATAGTATGTTTTACTCAAGGTTGTTCCCTGTGCTATGTAGTCAACATTTCTATTACTATCATGCAATTGTTTGTAGTATTGTTGTTCCTTATTTTTCATGGCATACCTTTAAATAAAGAATTAAAAAAAAAAAAGAGTCCCTTTTTGTCATCCCTGAAGGTCCCAAGAACGGACTTACTACTTTCTTTTTGGCCATTACTAGGTGGTTTTAGGCTGCCCACTTTTTCAGGGGATAAGCCCTCAAGGAACGGGTTCCTCCCTGCCCTATCAGTGCCCATTGTACAAAATCTATTCAGTATTTCTTTAGCCTTTGTTTCTTCAGGCTTGCAAACCCATTACCTTCTCTTCTGTTTATACTTTCTTTGATAATCAGGCTACGGCCTTCTGTCTTAATTGTACAGTTGAGGACATAGGCAGAATATTCAAACATAAGTTAGTGTGGGCACAGGCAAAGCTTTACAAGTCACACCACCTGGGCATCCCCTATAACCCCTACCCTCCTTGGTAAACAAAAAGTGGGTCCACAAAATGATATTGTCTGGTTACAAGGTAGAGTTTTGTTCTTGCCCTCCGGAAAGGTTCTTTCCTTCAGTTGTGCGTCGGTTTGATTGCAAGTTTTCTTTGGGGCGGTGCAAGACCTGTTGCTTCAGGGTGTGATTGTCCTGATTCCAGTATCGGAACGGATTTAAGGTTTTTGTTCAAACCTGTTCACAGTCCCACAGAAGGAGGACAAGGTGGGTCCGATTCTGGATCTCAAGACCCTGAACTGCTTTGTGAGGGTACAGAAGTTTCAGAATGGAGACCATTTGCACAGTGGTAGCATCCCTTCATCAGGGGGACCTTCTTGCTTCTATTGACATCAAGGATGCTTACCTCCACATTCCAATGTGCCCGACAGCAGCACTTCCTCTGCTTCCTGTGGGAGAGGAGCATTATCAGTTTGGTGACGTTTACCCTTTGTCCTCGCCTCCGCTCCGGGTCTTTATAAAGTGTTTATAAAGTGTTGGCCCTGGTTCTGGCGTTGCTACGTCAGCGGGTACTGGGACACCTGGACGACCTCCTCTTGCGAGCGGAGTCCTCTGCTGCCCTGATGGATGACGTGGAGATCACTATAAAGACCCTAAAAGAGTTTGGTTGGCAAATAAACTGCTAGAAGTCTGCTCTGATTCCTTCCAGTAAATTTGATTCTCTGGGTCTGACTTTAGATTCAGCCCTAGCCAGAGTGTTCTTTCTTCTGGAAAAGCTCCAGGAGTTGCATGCTGTGATTCACCCCCTTCTGTCCAGCAGATGGTCCTCCCTAGCTTTTTGTGTGCCACACGTGGACCCTGCTGGGCTGCAGGTAGTGGGGATAGCCTCCTGATACTCCCAAAGGGAAATTACATCTAAAGGGATGCAGACTTTGGCAATTTCCTCAGGTGCCTCAGCATTTGACCTATCTTTGAGGCCTCTCTTTGTGGGTGGGCCGGTCAGACCAAGCACCGTGATCAACTCCTAGTAAAAAAGTCATTCAGCATTTTTTAAATTCCCCAAGTCTCACCAGTTTACACCACAAAAAAGGTTAACACTGTGGGACGGTGCACTGACATCATCCTCTCTGTAAAATGGTGTGCTCCGTGCTCTTTTCTAGCACATAGGGGGAAATTTACTAAAACTGGTGCACTCAGAATCTGATGCAGTTATGCATATTAGTAACCAATGATTTCTAACTTTAGCTTGTTCAATTAAGCTTTGCTGATAAGCCCCCCTGTTCATGTCAACAAGATTTGACATGTCAAATCGCAGCCTATTGCCGGCAACGCCACTGTCCCAGTTTCTGCACGACTTTTGGCGACTTTGGGGGCATTTTCAATAGACATCTGTGCATGAACCTGCACGGATGTTATTCAAATTGCCCCTGAACTCGCACTGAAATGCAGGTTTAAAATTGTGCGAGTTCAGCTGAACTTGCACAATTTCAAACCCGCAATTAGTGCAAAGAAGGGCTAAAACCTAGAAGCTGATTAGTTAATATGCACAGGTGCACCAGTTTTAGTATATCTCCCCCACAGTGTCGAGGAAACATCTGCTATAAAAAGAGCCATGGGAAAGTTCTGATCTTCGAGCTGTTCCTGCTGCCCTCCTAGAATGACTTTGGTAATCCGATCCTCAACTGCTACAGCTGTATGAGTTTTGCCTTATACCCTAAGCCTTGAAGCCCAACTTCAGGAAATTTTTTAAAAAGTGCATTGTGCATCAATTACCTTATTCTTCAGTCTTGATTCCCAACACCTTTTCCAAGCCATTCTGCAGTGTAATGGATCACAAATTTTCCTCTATGAGCAAAGCTAATATCCTACCCTGGGCACCAGCTATTTTTCTCTGTGCGTTACCTTCTTAGGCACTGGTCTCCTCATTCTTGCCTCTGAAGCCAATAAGAGAGGACCTGGCCATTGAAAGCGTTGCCTCCAACAATTGGAGGTGTGCAGATCAAGCAGGCAGTGATGTGGACACCTGCAGAAGCCTCTGCAGAAGTAAACAGAAGAAGAGTGAAGGCTCTGACCCTGGCTTCAGTTAAAGGGTAACTCCACTGTTGTGGGGGAAAAAATTGCAAATAAAAAAAATAGCGTATATAATTGCAACACAATCTTTGTGAAAATTACCTTTCCTCTTCAATCTGCAGCACTGTCGTTTTCTTTAAATTGCAATACAATATGGCTACCTGATAGTGTACAGAACGCCCCCCGATATGTAATTTCCTGCTTGTGTGATTGGCTTGCTGCTTTTCCCAGAAGTCTACACTAACATAAAAATTCAATTATGAGCACCCCCTGGTGAGATACTCCCAAAGGGAAAATTACATCTAAAGGGATGCAGACTTTGGCAATTTCCTCAGGTGACTGCAGGTGATTGATAATTCCAAACCACTCCCATTCAGATGCACTTAGCACATGGACACAAACTGCTATTTATTCAGAATAACAAAAGGTAGGACTCAGCAAAAACTTTTGTTAAAATCCTTGTAGTGTACATAGATCACCCAGCTGGGAATGTTTTTTTTTCTCAACAAAAGTGTAGTTACTCTTTAGGTAAAATGGACATTTGGATAATTTTTTTTTTTTTTTATCATACCAGCAGTTAGAGGGGGTGCTAATATCCTGTAGTTGGGATTTAAGTTGCCTAATTACCAACATGCAGTCGCAACATCCCCCAGGTGCCTGGACCGACACACTGCTCAGCCTCTCAGCAAGCTGCTGAGAGCCTGAGCCGGCCGCTCCCCGCCCCTCCACAGCCCAGTGCTTCAGTGAGCGAGGAGGGGGCAGAGCAGAGAGCTGCTGACTGACAGTCAGCAGCTTTTTGCTCGGAGAGCTGTCAGAACCGAGTGATCTGCTGTGTTTGATCGCTCAGTTCCCAGTATAGAGACACCGGGCGACAGATGCAGCATCGGACCGATGCTCCATCCATCTAGGTAAATATGTGCCTGGAAACAAAAACCATACTTCTCTTTTATGTTTAACCTGTTCTCAGACTCTTCCTTAGCTGTGTTGGGTTTAGAAGTGTAAAAATCACCCACTGAAGCCAAGTGCAGTTTTTCTTTATAGCTAGTGGAAGAAAGTTAAGGATGAAAATGCAGTGTGTGCAATGGATGGATGTCATTGATAAATCCAAAACACTTAACACCCCTTCCCCAAATAACAAAACCGTCATTGGTGCTCAGGGACATTTTAAAACCTCCCATCATAATAAACCCCCCCCCCCCAACAATGCCACAATAGTGGGGGGATTCTAAATGGTCAGTGGCATTTAGAATCCCCCCTTTCTTCCTCATGATTGTTGGTTACCAGCACTTTTATTCCACACTCCCCATCTGGTATCGTCAGAGATCAGTTAGAGATCAGTTAGAGATACTAGTAATAATTGCATAATGACAGTTATGAAAATGCAAATGAACAAAGTGAAATTTTCTTTTCTTTTGTCTTTCAGATTTTTAACATCAACAGCAAACAGGCATGTAATGCAGCACATAATCTAAATAATCTAAGACTGTATTAGATGCAAGGGAGTGTCATTTAGTCCAACTGGTAATGGGGCTAACTGTTCTTGACACAGTGCCTTGTCTTGTGACCTTCACCTCTACCTTGCCATCATCACTAGGAGTGAGTCCCATGGGGCAGGTCCGTTCTCTCTGCTTGTTGGTCATTGAGCGGGAAGAAAACTTTGACATCTGTATGGATCTCTGAGTCTGTCATGGTCTAGATAGATTGAAGAAGACAGTGGTTATTCCTTCTGCAAGCACCAGCAGGAACTCGGGACCTGTTGACCATGAAGAATCTGCAAAGGCACTTGTGGACATTGGCCTGGTGGCCAGATCTGCAAGATTAATATCCAGAAGAACATAATGCCATTGTTCAGGGTTGGAGGATTTCTAATCCATTCCACTTGATTGCTGACATACTGTAGATATATACACATTTTGTTTGGTTGTATATGTAGCCCAGAACACCTTTGTTATCCGTATAGACTTTTAGATCATCTATCTGAATATCTAGCTCATGCAGTATGAAGTCTGTTATTTCCACAATTAGCACAGACAGTCCAGCAAAGTTCAAGCATAGGAACTGAATGCTCATGATTAGGTGCAAATTGTGCTTTGATGAACAAAAACCCAGCATGGATTTGATTACAAGAGTCTATTACCTGAGGTAGGCAACTGCTGCTATGGCCTTAGTGGATGCATCTGAGAAAAATGTGGATCACATTTCTCTGACTTTGCAGTAAGGGAAATGGAAGTGTATCAGTGTAGTACATAAGTCCCATCTAAGTCATGAAGAGATCATTTCAGTATGCCCATTTTGATTGTTTTTCAGTTGACAGTGGAGAGTCCCAGTCCTTAGTAGTCTCTAATAACTGTCTTGGTAAGGGTTTGCTTTGTATGGTGAAAGGAGCTAGAAACTCCAGTGGATCATACAAGTTGTTCAAAACAAAGAGAATACCCCATTTGGTAAATGGCTTGTCTGTACAGCTAACTTGAAAGCCCCCATAAGCCCAGACTTCTCTGTACAGGTGGTTTATCCACTCCCAGATTTGTTTTCAAATCCAGTGGAATGATCGCCAGGCTAAAATGCTTGCATGAAAACCACACTGTTTGAGCCAATTTTGTGTAGTGTTGCAGACCGTTGCCCTGCCAGGGTCTAGAAAGGGATTGTGACCCAGAATTCTCAACCAGGCAGGTTGAGGGACTCCAGGGAGCTTGTAACATGAAGAGGAAACTGGCTTTTCAGTTTCCTCTGTGTTTTAAAAAGTCCAGTTTGGGACCTGGCGCTTGGAGATTTCTAAGTGATCCGGGTGGGATGGAATCTCCAATTGATCAGGTGTGTGCTGGGCTTTTAGTAGTAACCTGACCATGGTTCTGGGCTCCACCCCGGCAGACAGGAGGTCTAGCCCAGAAGTCAGGAGGGCTCCACGTGGGAGTCAATGCAGCACAAGGCTACAATCCGTGTGCACTCTGTTGGGTGAGCTAAGTCTGTAGGAAACAGACAAGGGCCTGAAGTGTTGTGGCCAGAGCAGCAGTGCTGCAAGTTCAAGCCAGGAGGGCTGAATAATCATTTATTTTGCTGAGGACTCAAATGCTGAAACCCCCTGTGAGGGACACACTTGTTTTCTGTACTGAGTTTTCTTTTAATAAACATGGGCAAAGAAAGCCCTTAAAGAAGAAACAGCGAGTGGCGGTGTCCTTAAAGCTCTACATTTGATGCGAGTCTCACATATGGTGGAGGAATGCATTGGGCAGAAGTGGAGATCCCTGCAAAGAAGTAAGTTCATCTGTTATATGAACTGTATTTTGGTGCATAATGCCCCATACACACGTGCAGATTATCTGCAGACTTTTGTCTGCAGACTTACCAAAACCATATAATATGAGGTCAAACCTAAACACTTTCAATTTGTATGCAATCCGGCAGGCCCTTGCACTACATAGAAAAGGTAAGTCTGCAGACAAAAGTCTGCAGATAATCTGCACGTGTGTATGGGGCATGAGACTGCACAATCTGTGTGAGAAGGTGAGCTGAACCTGCAAGAGAAAAGCTACTTGCTTTAAAGAGACAGTGCTCTAATTCTTTTTTGCTGGACTGTGAAAAAAAAAACTTGGGGAGTGACTGAAGATAGGGCGGTCAAAGCTCCTGAAAGAAGCAAGGATGGCTGGCTGAGATAAGAGACAGAGCTCTGTGGCTGGAGGAGTTGTTACCACCTGAACGAGCCACAAACATGCCTGAACAGAGTTTGCTGAGGAGGCTGTTGTCCCTAGCAACAATGGTGCAAATAGACCAGTTATGGAGATGCCGTGTTCTCAGCTGGAAAGAGGATGCAGTGTGGGAAGTCTGGATAAGACCCGGAGGGAAGAGCGCTGTTTGCGGTGCAGTGAGTGGGGGCATGCTGTCTCCAAGTGCCTTTTGTCTCAGACTCCAGTGCAAACTTATCAAGCAAAGCAAGGGTCTGGGAAGTTTTTGGGAAGCCTGCTCTGAGTGCCAGGAGTGAGCAACAAGCTTACCAGAAGTTTGAAAGGAGTGTGGTTGCCCATAGCAATGCCTGTGATGTCAAGGCTGTGAACCACACGAGAAAGAGATTGCCAGCAGAGGATTATGGCAAGTTGGAAACAACAATGCTTTGTGGAGAAAGAAGTCATCATGTTTGGGAGAGCCAGCAAAGTGCAGCTGAGAGAGTGCTATCTCCCATAGCAACGGGAGTTTCGGCATGTTGGGGGAGTGCAGTCTCCCTTAGCAATAGGAGAAAGTCGCCAAATACCATGCCTGGAATGTGGTCAACTTGGGCATGGCATTTTCTCTTTTCCTACATTTTGGAATACTGCTGGAGATGATGTTGCTGGGCAAAAGTTGTTGTCTGCCAGCCCAGATTCCGGTTTTAAAAGGTTTGCAGTCACCCCTGGCAACAGAGGGGAAATTCCTGTTGTGCCTGCAGGGGGTGCTAAACAGCTGGAGATACCTGCTGTAGTTTAATCCCATGGCCACCAGAGGGAGCTGGCCAGTAGAAGTGCAGCAAAAGGAAGCCAACGTACTCAAGTGAACATGGCAAGACCTGTTACTTAAGTGAACATGGCAAGACCTGTTACACTGATGGGTAAGACTGTTCATGTTGAACTCATGGGAAAGACTGACTGTGTGAGTGCTCACACTGGAGTGGACGTGATCCCAACTGGGAGATCCACTGTTGGTGCAGAAATAGACTTGCCTTGCTGCAGTGCCCTGTCCAGTGGGGAGGCAAGTGTTAAAAGTAAATGTGACAATGTGATGTGTAAAACTGCTAATGTGCCAGCTAAAGTTGATGATCCTTTTTCTAATGGGCTATTGCAGCTCACTAGAGATAAAAACATTGCTACTGTGTCAGCTGAAAAAGGTTCAGAGTTTAATGAGGTAGGGGTGATTGCTAGGCAGGATATGCTATTCACCCTAGCAACAGTATACAAGACTGCAGAGGTGTCCCTAGAAACCTCCAGGGAGCTCTCTGTGTTGGAACCAGAGGTTGCCTGGGACAACTGTGGTGCCGCTCTGATGGATAAGAGGATACTTGACCTTGGTGATGAGAATATGGGGAATGATAAAACTAAAATGTCTGAATTTACTTGTGATGATAATGGGTTAATGCAGTCTGTCACAGCTGACAAGAGTCTTCATGAGTTTAATGAAGCGCCACCAGACCAAGGTGGTAAAAATATGGTATTGCAGCCTGTTATGTTTAAAAATTTATTGCCAGAGTTTAGTTTGAACAAAAGTGACATGTGCAATGTGTCTGCTGCTGAGCCATTCTGTCCTGTGTCTGCTTCGGTAGATGGAGCAGTGCAGCGGAGTGCTGTGGATTGGAGCACAAACAGGGCAGACTGGGATAGAATGGCCATAAGGGTGTTAGCATGGTGGAAAGAAATTTCTAACCGTAATAGTGAGATGGGACACAATTTCTGCTGTGTTAAATGGAGGGACTGCAGAGCAGCTTTTGGACAAGGGCTCGCTTGCTGCCTTTGCAGATGATGGCCCTCTCTGTATAGAAGGTACCAATGAGGATGAATGCACAGCAGGAATTTTGCCCATAACCCATAAAGAAGTTAATGGAGGCATATACCAAGCTGATATTCATAGAGAAGACCTGGAACAGATCATTGACTCTGAGCTTGAGAGTTTTGTGGTGAAACCCACACCTGGCTGTGCTCTGGGAGAGCACCAGATGGTTGTATTGGATCCCTCCAGCGGGGAGGAACCCATTTTAAGAAGCACCACCTCTAAGGCACCAGTAAATTAGTCTCTCCACGTCCCCAGGAACATGAAGGACCCCAGGAAGGTCTTATGTGTAGAATCATGGTGCTTTGTTTTGACAGACATGCTGAGAGAAATATTAGAGTACTGGAAGGTACAGCCAGTGTATACTTCACTTTCTCTTCCACGTTCGGGAGAGCTGGTACTGCGGAGTACCGCTAATTGGAGCTGGATATTACAGGCTGTACTGGAAAGAGGTGGTCAATATGAGAGTGAAGTAAAGCCTTTCTGGTTGGTCATGTTGAAAATTTGTCTCACAGTGCATTGCCAGGTTGCCTCCTAATATTGTTTGGTATGAGAGTCACTCTGGAGTACTGTTGGACAGGACAGAAGTCTGGGAGGAAGTGCCAAAGTGCGCAAGTATATGTGATGTGGTAGGGGTTGACAACCCAAAAGTGAAAATATGCAATGATGATTTGGTGTCAGGACAGTTGCTGGAAGAGGGTCATCTGCCAGTGGAGTTGGTGGATAGTGACATCGCTGTGTAATCCGATCACTCTGCTCTGTGCGATTGCTCTCCAGACACTGCTCTGCCATACACTGAAGTTATGATAAATGTGTTGATGGTTTTCACAATGAGGAAAAGTGCAAATTTCTGTTAAATGTTTTGGTTACCATGGGTGACAACAAAAACAAGGGTGGACCCGATGGTCAAGGTGGCGTAGTTGCTGATAATATTAAAAAATGCAGAAAGATGAATAATCTTATGACAACCACAAAGGGAATGGATGCAGTAGAATTAGGCCCCTACAGGTTCAGGAGGGTAATTCTAGGAAAGATTTCCAGAGGTTCAGGTTCCTCTCAAGTTATAAGAGTAAAAGGTCAGAGGACACAGGCCCAGAGCTTAACCAGGTGTCATTTAAAGAGTTGCATTCCAAAATAAAAGATCTCATGCCTATTACTGAAGTGTAAAAGTGTGGCCCCAAGGAAAATAGGCAGATGACGCTTTTTGGAAGCGCACTCGTAAAAAGTCATAGGGGTGTCTTTGTAGGACCCAAGTGAGTGTAGCAGGGGGACATAGGGAAAGTCACCTGATAGGACTGGGTTTCACCCTTGTGAGTGATAGTGTAACGTTCATGCGTTTTTGGTTGTGGATGGATTTACAGCTGCAGAATTATTACACTCAGTAGCCTTGTAGAGAATCTGTTGAACAGCATATCCAACTCTCAGGACTTCATCACCGTGTACAGCCTGTTATATACTATATATATATTAATAGATGTTTAATGGAGGGATAGAGTATATGAGGATATATAGATGAGAGACAGGCTATTGTATGGTGAGCACTAGAAGTAGTATAGGAGAGTTGCAGGTGATGGTAAGCAGATAGGTTCTGATGTCAAGTATAGTGCAGATGGTAAGAGGACACAGATGGAGTATACTTTAGACAGAGTAACCTAGTGCAAGAATAGTTCAAGGTAGTCCCAAGAGCTAACAGTCTTATGCAGATGATAGTGAATAGATAGATACAGATAGTCTTGGTAATTGCAGTAGATGACAGTAGGAGATTGGTTAGTAAGAATCCCCTGCGGGGTACTTATCACTTAGATAGGTTAGGAATAACAGTGTCCATAGGAGAGGGGTGATCCCGTAGCGGGATACGGATCACCAGCGAGGTTTCCGGCTTTAGTTCAGCAAGGAAGGTATGTCAGCAGCTCCGACTTCTCAGGCGTAGGTGCGATGAACATGTGGGTTTGAACGAGCGATGAGTGAGAGCAAACCGGCGATTGAAATAGCCGCTCATAGCGGCGCTCGGCAGTGATGTCATCCGGTCTTAAAGGTGTATGCGTCCTTTGTATATACAAGATGGGACGCAAAGAGAGGAGAAATATAGGAACAAGGGTACCATAGGTACCGGAACATTACAGTACCCCCCCCTTAAGGCCGGCTCCGGAAGGCCTCTAGAACTGTTTTTTCCGGATATTTCGAGTGGAAATTGCGAATCAGTCTAGGGGCATGGATATCGGAGGTATCCAGCCAGGTGTCATCTTGGGGTCCATAATTCTTCCATCATACAAGATACTGGAGTCTTCTTCTATTGAAACGGGAATCCAAAATTTCTTTTATCTCAAATTCTTCTCCACCCTCCACTTGTACAGGAGGTGGAGGTGAGATAGTAGGCCTTATTCCTTGGTTAGGAACATGGGGCTTCAGTAGAGACACATGGAAGACAGGATGTATCTTGAGGTCTACTGGCAATGTTGTACTGCAGCTTTTCCAATAAGCTGCTCTATTGGAAAAGGTCCCAGAAATAGAGGTCCAAGTTTTTTACTAGGGATCTTTAGTCTCAGATTTTTTGTAGAAAGCCAAACAAGATCCCCAATGGCATATTGGGGAGAGGGTTTCCTACGGAGGTCATAGTATTTTTTTTGTTGGCTATGAGCATGAGATATGGTATTGTTGAGTAATCCCAGAGAATCCTTTATCTGGGCAAGATAATCAGATGCTACTGGATTACTTGATGGTAAGATACGTGGAGGAAGGAGTGTGGGATGAAACCCATAATTCAGGTAAAACGGACTTTGCTTAGTAGGGCTATGAGTAGCGTTGTTATAGGCGAATTCCGCCAGTGGGAGGAGATCTGCCCAATCGTCCTGTAGATACGAAGTATAGCAACGCAGGTACTGTTCAATGCACTGGTTAACTCTCTCTGTCTGTCCGTTGGTCTGAGGGTGGTAGGCAGAAGTAAGGTTACGCTCTATTCGCAGTATCTGACATAGAGCTAGCCAAAATTTTGAGATGAATTGTGAACCACGGTCAGACAGCAGTGTTTTTGGAATACCATGTAACTTAAAGACATGTTTCACAAGTAATTCTGCTGTTTGTTTGGATGAAGGTAGTTTTCGGATAGGGGTGAAATGTGCCATCTTGGTCAGATGGTCCACTGATACCAAGATGGTGTTGAATCCTTTGGAAGGTGGTAGTTCCACTATGAAATCCAAGGATACCACTTCCCACGGAACCTGGGGTATCGGTAAACTACAGAGTAATCCTGATGGTTTCGTGTTGTCAATTTTAGACCTTGCACAGATATCACAAGATGAAACGAACTTTTTTACGGTTGTCTTCATGTCCGGCCACCAAAATTGCCTAGTGAGTAGATTGAGAGTTTTGGTCATACCCATATGTCCTGCCATAGGTACATCATGCGACAATTCTAAGATCTTGGTTCGCATAGTAGGGGGTATGTATAATTTATCGTTGTAGTAGAGGAAGCCTTCTGCGTCAGTAGTTAGTTGTGGTGGAGGTGAATCCAACCCTATGCTGTGCAAAATCTCCTCCTTCAGTGAGCGAACGACTCCGATAATACGTTCAAGTGGTATTATAGGAACTGAGGGAACCTCAGTACAATCTTTCTCGGCTAGTCGTGAGCGTGCATCCGCTTTTTTATTTTTGTCTGCGGGCGTGTAAGTTACTAAAAAATTAAATCTCAGAAAGAATAACGACCACCGTACCTGCCGGTGGGAAAGAGTTCTATTAGTCTGAAGGTATTGGAGGTTTTTGTGATCAGTATATATCAGAATTGGCAATTGAGTGCCCTCAAGTAGATGTCTCCAATTCTCTAATGCCAGTTTTATGGCTAATAACTCCTTCTCACCTACTGGGTAGTTCACCTCGGGGCTACTTAATGACTTTGAAAAGAAAGCAACTGGGTGAAGAGGTGAGGTGTTTGTTGGTCGTTGTGAGAGAACTGCTCCTACTGCCATATTAGACGCATCTACCTCCAAGATGTATTGAAGGGAGGGGTCTGGATGGCATAATATGGGGGCAGTAGTAAAGCTTGATTTCAGCAGAGAGAATGCTCCATTTGCTTCTTTTGACCAATTAAATGGTCTCTTCGTGCTTGTAAGTTGTGTGAGAGGTTTCACAATCACAGAGAAGTTTTTAATGAATTTCCTATAGTAATTAGAGAATCCTAGGAACCTTTGTAATGCTTTGCGAGTGGTTGGCACAGGCCAATCCAGAATGCAGGATATTATGCTTATGTCCATTTTGATTCCACTTTTAGATATAATATATCCTAGGAATAGTACCTCCTCTTTATGAAACAAACATTTCTTTGATTTAACATATAAGTTATGTGCAAGTAGTCTTGACAACACAAGTCTCACATGTTTTATGTGCTCAGGTAAGGAATGAGAATAGATAAGTATATCGTCCAAATATACTACCACACAAACATCAAGCAAGTCTCGGAATATCTCGTTTATAAAACGTTGGAAGGCTGCGGGGGCATTACATAGCCCAAATGGCATTACAAGGTACTCAAACAGTCCGTATCTGGTTCTGAATGCCGTCTTCCATCCATCCCCTTTACGGATTCAAATTAAATTGTATGCCCCTTTTAGGTCAAATTTTGAAAAGAAAGAAGCCCCACGCACCTGTTCGATAAGTTCAGGAATAAGAGGTAAAGGATAACGATCTTTTATTGTGATGGCATTTAATTGTCTGAAATCAATGATAGGCCTAAGGCTAGAGTCCTTATTGCGGACAAAGAAAAGCCCAGCAGCAGTGGAGGAAGTAGAAGGTCGGATGAATCCTTTTGCCAAGTTTTCATCCAGATACTCCTTAAGGTGAGAGAGTTCATTCTGTGAGAGAGGATATACATGTCCGTAAGGCAACTTACTATTAGGGAGCAGATCGATACAACAATCATAGTCCCTGTGAGGAGGTAGCATTTGAGCGTTTTTCTCGAGGAAAACCTCCGATAAATCTTGATAACACTTAGGAATAATGTCATCTGGCAGTACAGACAGGATCCTATCATGTGTGGGGAGGTTACACGTCGTCTCGCAATAGTGAGAAGAGAAGGCTAACGTTTTTGTTTTCCAATCGATGATTGGTTGATGTATGTGTAACCAGGGAAGTCCCAAAATGATTGGAAAATGTGGCGAAGTTAATACATCAAAGGTGGTGGTCTCCACATGAAACTCGTCAGCAGTTACAAGAAGTGCCTGTGTCTGACTGGTGATAGGACCAGAGGATAAAGGGGTACCGTTAATAAAACTAACGGAGACAGGTTTGGGTTTTGAAACAATAGGTATTTTATTAAGGGAGACAAAACAAATGTCAATGTAGTTTCCACAAGATCCTGTGTCAATCATAGCCTTGGTGGTGATCCTAGTTTGGTCCCACTGCAATGTTAATTGAACAAAAAGATAAGGATTAGGAAAGGAAGTTGTGAGTCCCCCTAGCAAGACGTTTGAACACTCACCCTCTTTTCTGCGGACAAGAGGACAGTCGTTTACCAGATGATTCGGGGATGCGCAGTACATGCAAAGATGTTCGGTTTTCCTCCTGGCACGTTCAGAAAGGGTCAGAGGTGGACGTATCATTCCTACTTCCATAGGAGTAGGGTCAGCAGGCAACATCCGAGAAGGACTGGAAAATGGTGAGCCCATCTTCTCAGCCTTTCTTTCTCGTAGTCGTCTGTCAATATTGATACTGGTCTGGATCAGTCCCTCTAGAGTGCCAGGTAAATCCGCTCGGGCGAGCTCGTCTTTAACGGCCTCAGATAGGCCGAGTCTAAACTGCGTTCGCAAAGATGTGTCGTTCCCCCCTGAATCAGGGGACCATCTTTTAAAATTCGCCACGAAATCTTCAACAGGTCTCCTTCCTTGTTTTAGGGCCCGTAACTGGGTGTCAGCGGTACTCTGCTTGTTGGGGTCTTCATATAAAGTAGCAAGTTGTGCTAAAAATAAGGGATAAGAATTAAGGAGTGGATCATCCTTTTCAAAGAGAGCATCTGCCTAGGCCCGGGGTTCACCCGTTAAATAGGAGATGATTGTACAAACCTTAATTTGGTCAGTAGTGTAGGTTAGAGGTTTTAACAAAAAAAACAATTGACATGCGTTTTTAAATTCACGGAATTTGCTCCGATCACCAGAAAACACTATAGGAGGGTTTATCTTAGGCTCACGGGGCTGAGCAGCAGGAGGCTGTGTGAGACGGCCAAGCTGCTGTCTCAAGGTTTGATTGTCATTTTTTACCTCTGTGAGTGCATGGATCAATGCATCTACTTGTTGTTTTAATTGTAGTACATGAGTGGATAATTCTGCTGAATCCATATTTTTTTTAAAAGCTCGTTCAATCTGTAACGTTCATGCGTTTTTGGTTGTGGATGGATTTACAGCTGCAGAATTATTACACTCAGTAGCCTTGTAGAGAATCTGTTGAACAGCATATCCAACTCTCAGGACTTCATCACCGTGTACAGCCTGTTATATACTATATATATATATATATATATATATATATATATATATATATATATATATATATATATATATTAATAGATGTTTAATGGAGGGATAGAGTATATGAGGATATATAGATGAGAGACAGGCTATTGTATGGTGAGCACTAGAAGTAGAATAGGAGAGTTGCAGGTGATGGTAAGCAGATAGGTTCTGATGTCAAGTATAGTGCAGATGGTAAGAGGACACAGATGGAGTATACTTTAGACAGAGTAACCTAGTGCAAGGATAGTTCAAGGTAGTCCCAAGAGCTAACAGTCTTATGCAGATGATAGTGAATAGATAGATACAGATAGTCTTGGTAATTGCAGTAGATGACAGTAGGAGATTGGTTAGTAAGAATCCCCTGCGGGGTACTTATCACTTAGATAGGTTAGGAATAACAGTGTCCATAGGAGAGGGGTGATCCCGTAGCGGGATACGGATCACCAGCGAGGTTTCCGGCTTTAGTTCAGCAAGGAAGGTATGTCAGCAGCTCCGACTTCTCAGGCGTAGGTGCGATGAACATGTGGGTTTGAACGAGCGATGAGTGAGAGCAAACCGGCGATTGAAATAGCCGCTCATAGCAGGGCTCGGCAGTGATGTCATCCGGTCTTAAAGGTGTATGCGTCCTTTGTATATACAAGATGGGACGCAAAGAGAGGAGAAATATAGGAACAAGGGTACCATAGGTACCGGAACATTACAGATAGCTGGCGCAGAAGTGCCAAGTTGAAGAAGGAAGGCTGGTGTTTTATGCCCCCTCCGGGGTCAAAACAGGGGGGGGAGGATATGTGGCAGAGCGTTGCCCTGCCAGGGTCTAAAAAGTGAATGTGATCCAGAATTCTCAACCAGGCAGGTTGAGGGGCTTCAGGGAGCTTGTAACATGAAGAGGAAACTGACTTTTCAGTTTCCTCTGTGTTTTAAAAAGTCCAGTTTGGGACCTGGAGCTTGTAGATTTCTAAGTGATCCGGGTGGGATGGAATCTCCAATCCTGGGTCCAGATATTCAGAACAGCCAGAATAATAATTGGTCAGGTGTGTGCTGGTCTTTTAGTAGTAACCTGACCATGGTTCTGGGCTCCACCCTGGCAGACAGGAGGTCTAGCCCAGAAGTCAGGAGGGCTCCACGTGGGAGTCAATGCAGCACGAGGCTGCGATCCGTGTGCATCCTGTTGGGTGAGCTAAGTCTGTAGGAGACAGACAAGGGCCTGAAGTGTTAAGGCCAGAGCAGCAGTGCTGCAAGCTCAAGCCAGGAGGGCTGAATAATCATTTATTTTGCTGAGGAGTCAAATGCTGTAACCCCCTGCGAGGGACACACTTGTTTTCTGTACCGAGTTTTCTTTTAATAAACATGGGCAAAGAAAGCCCTTAAAGAAGAAACAGCGAGTGGCGGTGTCCTTAAAGCTCTACATTTGATGCGAGTCTCACAGTAGTCTGAAGTTGACTTCAGAAAGCAATAGATATGTTTTCAAACCTAAGCCAAAATTACAAATTTGTAATACTCATTTATACACCTGGGTGCTTGCTCAAGCCCCCTCTGCCCTGTTGCCCCTTGTTACCCAAAGTGCTCTTTTGTCAAGGCAGACATCCCAAGTCTCCCGCGAGGTGCAGGAGTCTCCCTCATTTGGACTGCGGCTCCCAGATACCCGCAAGTGTCGTGCAATGTCCCCGCTGGCCAGCGGTCAGCGTATCCCTGAGTCAGAACGGAGTAGATGCTTCCTGTATAGTTCCAGCTCTGTCCTGTCACAGGCGGAGTGATATCAAATGCACTCCACCTGTGAGAGGAGAGATACAGGAAGCATCAGCTCTGCATGCTTCCTCCAACGCTGCTCCTCTCATACTCCGGCGTTTATGTGTCTCAGAGGAGCCAGCATTTCCTGCCAGCAGTACCAGCCTGCAGGTATGCCGCAGTGCATCCATGTGAAAGCAGCCTTAGGCCCCTTTCAAATGATCGGTCTGTGCATTAGCATGTGTAAATTGTTGCAATATGTTTTTTAATACCTAGTTGTGTTCTTTTATAAAAGAATGTCATGTCCTTGTTCATACATGTATGAACAAGGACATGACATTTTGGGGCTGCCTAAGTCACATGTGCTAGGGGTGCAACTACCCCCCCCCCCCCAGCACTTAATTGAAAATTTTTCCAGCATGTGCAGTGTTTCCGACTCCTATATTTTTCTGCTCTAGCAATACAGAAACATCCATATTGATACACATATCAGGAAGGAATGCGTCACGATACATTGCTGTATTGATATTTTGAGCACAGCCCTATTTAAAGCCCTGTTCCATGTGCCCCTTTAATACTTTGAGCACCTGTCTCTCCCCCTCCCCCTCCAAAGGTCTCTGCACGGCCCTGTTGGTGCTGGAGTCGGACATCACCCTGATTTTCTTTTTGAGTTTATGTGGGTAATACGCTTTACTTATGTTCTTGTAAAGTTGGATTGGCTCAGCATGATTGTTGTCAAATATCTTCTTCATAGAGGAAACAAAATGGTCTTTCATTTCAAGCGTGTTCTTTATGTGAAAAGGTTGTAACAAATGAAAAACATCAATTACAAAGTGCGCTAAAAAATAAGGAACACAAATGTTCACAAAAAAATGGTGTCTGCTGATATTCAGCTAAAAGCAAAGTCTATATTCCAGATAGTGAGACTGTGCAAGGGTCTTGAGAATCCAAAGAATATAGTGAGGTTGGGGAGTGATGGAAGGTGGGTGTAGCCTCTTCCCTAACGGTGATCCAAACAGTGCTCTAATATACACGTGATGCACCCAGTGTTAGGAGGGGACTCTTAACAGATGGTGGAGAGATGCAAACATATAACGTATTTCCCTGGAGTCCTTTAAGGTCAGTTTGTTGGAAAAAATTCACAAAAGGAATGGAGCGACCACCTGCTTCCAAGATGTGGGGATCTAGAGGCTTCCACTCAAGGGGATATCGCCACAGAGAACATGCCCAAGGAAGAGAAGGGGACTATAGTGCATTACCTCAATTTATTGAACCAATGAGGTAGAGTAACACTTACATTTCAGGAGAAAAAAACAGCATATGTAAATATGGATCGAGGACCTCTGCAGTAAGTCCGGGATCGATGGCAGCACGGCTAGCTCCCCCCGACGCGTTTCCACTAACAAGTCGGCTTCTGGGACTGGAGCTGTAGCCGTGCTGCTCGCATCTCTCATGTAAATAATGTGGCTGATGGACACTTCCGGTGCGGCCGTGGCGGGGACCCGGAAGTGTTATGACGCACTTACGGTTCAAATGTCGACCAATCATGGTATGTTGGAATGAAGACCCGGAAGTCCTATGAAGCACTTCCGGGGACTTCTCCGGCCAATCATATCGGATGTCAACAAGACTAATCATCCATGACACCGGAGTATAAGGAAAAAAACTTATCTACCTTTATCGGTGCCAGCAATATTAGAATTGTATATGAAGGCAAGCAGTTTCATCTGTTAATATTTATCATCAAAAAAGGAATTCCTTTAAAATAAAAGGCAGACAGAATTCTCTTATTTAGAAATATATGACAGATGTAAAAACTATTTAATTTTAAAATATAATAAAAAGGGTTTAAAATTAACAAATTAAATTCCCTAAAAATACCACGATCTTTGTCTAAAGACACAGAGGTAGCTTTAATATTAATTTAAATTCTGGCTAAAAGATTAAATATTTATTAAAATTCATAATATGTAAAAACATCTTAGGGTCATCCAACGTTGTATAATTATTTAGGGTGCGTGACACCAGAAGTCTCCATCCACCATCTCACATTTATACAAACGTACATGGCCTTAATGTTAATAAAGGCATATAATAACATTATAAAAACATATATAGGCACATAATTATTCCAATTATTCTCAAACATCAAGGAGGAAGAAGGGAGGGAAAAGGCAGAGCGGAAAGGGAAGGGAAAGGTTGACCAGAAAAAACAGAACTTAAAAAAATGTTATTGTCCTATGTAGGTGTGTGGTTAATCATTGTTGATGTGGGCATTAATGTCCCATTCCACATTCATACCCCATGGCTGATAGCATTTTAGTTCATGGATCCAAAACGTTTCTCTCCTAGAAATAGATCTCTTCATGTCACTCCCTCTCCAATGTGGGGAATAGCACTCAATCACAACGGCTTTCAATTTTGAGTAGCTTCTATTGTGACACTTATCGTGATGGGAAGAGAGACTATGACCAGGGAAACCTATTTGTATGTTGGTGAGATGCTCACCTATTCTGATGCTGGGAGTCCTGATCGACTTGTGATTGAGTGCTATTCCCCACATTGGAGAGGGAGTGACATGATTGAGTGCTATTCCCCACATTGGAGAGGGAGTGACATGAAGAGATCTATTTCTAGGAGAGAAACGTTTTGGATCCATGAACTAAAATGCTATCAGCCATGGGGTATGAATGTGGAATGGGACATTAATGCCCACATCAACCATGATTAACCACACACCTACATAGGACAATAACATTTTTTTAAGTTCTGTTTTTTCTGGTCAACCTTTCCCTTCCCTTTCCGCTCTGCCTTTTCCCTCCCTTCTTCCTCCTTGATGTTTGAGAATAATTGGAATAATTATGTGCCTATATATGTTTTTATAATGTTATTATATGCCTTTATTAACATTAAGGCCATGTACGTTTGTATAAATGTGAGATGGTGGATGGAGACTTCTGGTGTCACACACCCTAAATAATTATACAACGTTGGATGACCCTAAGATGTTTTTACATATTATGAATTTTAATAAATATTTAATCTTTTAGCCAGAATTTAAATTAATATTAAAGCCACCTCTGTGTCTTTAGACAAAGATCGTGGTATTTTTAGGGAATTTAATTCGTTAATTTTAAACCCTTTTTATTATATTTTAAAATTAAATAGTTTTTACATCTGTCATATATTTCTAAATAAGAGAATTCTGTCTGCCTTTTATTTTAAAGGAATTCCTTTTTTGATGAATATGACTGCTTGCCTTCATATACAATTCTAATATTGCTGGCACCGATAAAGGTAAATAAGTTTTTTTCCTTATACTCCGGTGTCATGGATGATTAGTCTTGTTGACATCCGATGTGATTGGCCGGAGATTTCCCCGGAAGTGCTTCATAGGACTTCCGGGTCTTCATTCCAACATACCATGATTGGTCGACATTTGAACCGGAAGTGCGTCATAACACTTCCGGGTCCCCGCCACGGCCGCACCGGAAGTGTCCATCAGCCACATTATTTACATGAGAGATGCGAGCAGCACGGCTACAGCTCCAGTCCCAGAAGCCGACTTGTTAGTGGAAACGCGTCGGGGGGAGCTAGCCGTGCTGCCATCGATCCCGGACTTACTGCAGAGGTCCTCGATCCATATTTACATATGCTGTTTTTTTCTCCTGAAATGTAAGTGTTACTCTACCTTATTGGTTCAATAAATTGAGGTAATGCACTATAGTCCCCTTCTCTTCCTTGGGCATGTTCTCTGTGGCGATATCCCCTTGAGTGGAAGCCTCTAGATCCCCACATCTTGGAAGCAGGTGGTCGCTCCATTCCTTTTGTGAATTTTTTCCAACAAACTGACCTTAAAGGACTCCGGGGAAATACGTTATATGTTTGCATCTCTCCACCATCTGGTAAGAGTCCCCTCCTAACACTGGGTGCATCACGTGTATATTAGAGCACTGTTTGGATCACCGTTTGGGAAGAGGCTACACCCACCTTCCATCACTCCCCAACCTCACTATATTCTTTGTATTCTCAAGACCCTTGCACAGTCTCACTATCTGGAATATAGACTTTGCTTTTAGCTGAATATCAGCAGACACCATTTTTTTGTGAACATTTGTGTTCCTTATTTTTTAGCGCACTTTGTAATTGATGTTTTTCATTTGTTACAACCTTTTCACATATATATATTATTTCAGTGCTGCTTTTTCCCACTTCTTTCTCACTAAAGGTTCGCGCACCTATTTTCCTTTTCAAGCTTGTTCTTTAGTGTTTGCTGCAGTAACTCAAATATATGTACAAAGCCTGCTCACAATTGTTTGGAAGCTTGGCTCTTACAGCATGAAGGGATAAAGGTGCGACCCAACTGTTAATGTTATCTATAAAAAAATGAATTGTCCGTTATCGATGACATCATCATCAATAACATCATAGCTGACATCATTGAGGACATCATCATCATCATCATCACAAATGACATATTCATCAATGACATCATCACAGATGACCTCATCAATTACATTATCACCCATAACCTAATCGATGACAACATCATAAGCTATCATAAATTACATCATCATAGATAATGCCATCAATGACACCATCATCAGCATCGATGACATTGTCAATGATGTCATCAATCATCAAAAACATCATAATAGGGCCCTCTGATTCCTCCTGTATTGAATTGTATTGTAACTGTATTGTCTGTCCTCATGTTGTAAAGCACTACACAAACTGTTGGCGCTATACAGTATAAATCCTGTATAATAATAATAATAAACAATGGTATCATCAATGACATCGTCACCACCGGCAACATCAATTGCATCATCATCGATGACATTATCAATACCATCGTCATCACTGAAGATATCAATAATATCATTGTCATCAATTAAATCATTGATGACATTATAATCCAAGACAACAGAACTGATGACATCACCATTGAGGACATAATCATCCTACACATAATCAATGACATCATAATCATTGATAGCATCATAATTGATGACATTATGAATGACATAGTCAGTGACATCATAATAATGTAAAACATCATAATAAATTATATTATTGCTGACATCATCAATGGCAATCAATGCCATCACCATTCAATGACATAATCTATTACATCGTGATAACCATCATCAATTTAAAAAAACAATGACATCATAAACACCATCATCGATAACATCTTCATCACTGATTAAATGATGATTATCAATGACATTATCATTGATGAAATCCTCCTCATCAATTGCATAATTAATTACATCATATTCACTGATGACATAATTGCTGACATCATAATTAATTACGTCATCAATTACATTATCGATAGCATTATCAAGGACATCAATAATGATCAATTAAATAATAATTATTGACATAATCAATGACATTATCTTCACTGATGACACCATCAATGACATCATAGAATACATCATTGATGATGTCGTCATTGATTACACCATAAAAATTATTAATGACAAAATTGTATAACATCATCACCATCATTGAATAACTTCATTATCAATGACATCATTACCAATGACATTCTCATCAATGACATCATCACCATCATCATAACTATCATCTATGACATCATCAATCATTGATGACATCTCCTTTGAAATTATCAATGACATCATCCTCATTAATGACATCATCTTTCATAAATTACTTCATCATCATCGATGACATAGATTTTAGTAAGGCTTTTGACACTGTCCCACATAGAAGACTTATCAATAAACTGCAGTCATTGAGCATGGACTCCCATATTGTTGAGTGGATTAGGCAGTGGCTGAGTGACAGACAACAAAGGGTTGTAGTCAATGGAGAACATTCAGAACAAGGTTGTGTTACCAGTGGGGTACCTCAGGGATCTGTACTGGGACCAATTTTGTTTAATATCTTCATAAGTGATATTGCAAAAGGCCTCGATGGTAAGGTTTGTCTTTTTGCGTATGACACAAAGATATGTAACAGGGTTGATGTTCCTGGAGGGAAACGCCAAATGGAAAAGGATTTAGGAAAACTAGAAGAATGGTCAGAACTCTGGCAACTGAAATTTAATGTGGATAAGTGCAAGATAATGCACCTGGGGTGTAAAAACCCAAGGGCAGAATATAGAATATTTGACACAGTCCTGACCTCAGTATCTGAGGAAAGGGATTTAGGAGTAATTATTTCAGAAGACTTAAAGGTTAGGAAGACAATGTAATAGAGCAGCACGAAATGCCAGCAGAATGCTTGGATGTGTAGGGAGAGGTAAAAGCAGTAGAAAGAGAGAAGTGCTTATGCCGCTGTACAGCACACTGGTGAGACCTCACTTGGAGTATTGTGCGCAGTACTGGAGGCCATATCTCCAGAAGGATATAGATACTCTGGAGAGAGTTCAGAGAAGAGCTACTAAACTGGTACATGGATTGCAGGAAAAAACTTACCAGGAAAGGTTAAAGGACCTTAACATGTATAGCTTGGAAGAAAGAAGAGACAGAGGGGATATGATAGAAACTTTTAAATACATAAAGGGAATCAACTCGGTAAAGGAGGAGAGCATATTTAAAAGAAGAAAAACTACCACAAGAGGACACAGTTTTAAATTAGAGGGGCAAAGGTTTAAAAGTAATATGAGGAAGTATTACTTTACTGAGAGAGTAGTGGATGCATGGAATAACCTTCCTGCAGAAGTGGTAGCTGCAAATACAGTGAAGGAGTTTAAGCATGCATGGGATAGGCATAAGGCTATCCTTCATACAAGATAGGGCCAGGGACTATTCATAGGATTCAGATATATTGGGCAGACTAGATGGGCCAAATGGTTCTTATCTGCCGACACATTCTATGTTTCTATGATAATGACATCCATGATTATGTCAGTGATTATGCAATTGATTATGATGTCATCAGTAATGTCATCGATGATGATGTCATCACTGATATTGATGTAATTTATGATGATGTGTTGTTGATGATGTAATCGATTTGAATGTCATCGATATCTTGTTAATGATGATGTCATAAAAGATTAAGTCATCAATGACATTATCTATGACCTCATCAATGGTATCAATGACATCATCATCGTTTACATAATATTTATTGATGACAAAATCATCATCGATGACATCCTCATTGATAATAATGATGTTGCAGTTTTTTGTAGTTTTCCTAGGCCTAATAGTCATTGATTATGTTGCCTACTCCACAGTAAGGATGAGTGTACCTGGGTTCGGTTCACGGGAGGGTTATCGAGCAGTTCAGAAGTTGTGAATTGTAATTTGAACCCCAATGAATTCAATAGGAGGCAAGTATTTAAAATAAATTCAGACTTTTTTCAAGACTATTAGGGCAAGAGATTGTCAAACAAATGGCATGAGCTGCTGTCCACTGCCATGAAAGAACATGTACCATTGTAAAAATAAGTTTTAACACTGTATGCTTATATATCTATTTTTTTTGTATCTTTCAACATTGTTGTACCACACGCATATTTTTATGCACCAGGTGTAAGACCATTGGTTAATTACTAAGCATCATACTATATAACCACTTCCCGTCCACGCTATAGCCGAAAGATGGCTACAGCACGGACCTTAAT
Source organism: Pelophylax lessonae (assembly GCF_965119305.1). NCBI lineage: Eukaryota > Metazoa > Chordata > Amphibia > Anura > Ranidae > Pelophylax > Pelophylax lessonae. The sequence goes on from NC_138769.1 coordinate 619,264,111, forward strand.
TACCGGGAGGACATCCATGTACACCCTCCTGTGCATGAGCTGACTGTGCGCTCCTTGCGGAGCACACGCGGCATGCTCTGTGATCAGCAAGTCCATGAGACTCGGCTGATCACAGATCTGAGTAAGGGGCCGATCCCAGCCCCTTAAGCCCCGTACACACGTACCGATTGTCGTCCGTAAAGATTCGGCCGACGACCGATCGGCAGATTGTAGGCTTGTTAGTATGATGCTTCCGACAGCCGACCGCGCACTTTCGGCCGAAAAGAATCTGTCGTGCAGGCATTAAAATTTTTGTTGGCCAACACCAGAACGGCCGATTGTTCGCCAGTCAGTACAGAATTCGGCCGACAATCAGCAGATTTGCAAGACTGGGCATGCTCAGAGAAGAAAAAACACTGATCACGTGATGTAAACAGCAGCCAGAGATCAGCTTTCTTTTTCTCCTCACGCTGTCAGCGGTCCCTAGGAGGAGAGGATCATCTGTGCCCCAGTGCCACCTACCAGTGCCCACCACTGCCCCAGCGCCACCTACCAGTGCAGGTCTGTGCCACTTGCCAGTGCCACCTACCAGTGCAGGTCTGTGCCACCTGCCAGTGCCACCTATCAGTGCCAATCGGTGCCCCATCATCAGTGCTGCCTATCGGTGTCACCTACCAGTGCCACCTATTGGTGCCCTTCAGTGCCACCTACCAGTGCCCTTCAGTGCCACCCATCAGTGCCACCTATCAGTGCCCGCCGGTGCCACCTTATCAGTGCCGCTTTATCAGTGCTGCCTTATCAGTGCCCATCAGTGCAGCCTATCAGGGCCCATCATCAGCGAACATCAATGAATGAGAAAAATTACCTGTTTGCAAAATTTTATAACAAACTATAAAAACTCTTTGTTTTTTTTTTTCAAAATTTTCGGTCTTTTTTTGTTTGTTTAGCAAAAAAATAAAAACCCTAGTAGTGATTAAATACCACCAAAAGAAAGCTCTATTTGTTTGAAAAAAAAATGATAAAAATTGAATTCGGGTACAGTGTTGCATGACCGTGTAAAGTGGGACAGCGCTGAAAGCTGAGAATTGGCATGGGCAGGAAGGGCAGTAGGCAAGTGGATAATAATGGCTGTTGAGAGGTTTTCTCGGCAGCTATTTATGGAAAAATTAACTGCTACACATAACACAAAGTCTGACTACTTATTGTAACATTTGTACACAAGCTTTTAGGAAATCCCATGGCCTGTATGGAGTGAATATAGCATTTGATAAAGGTCATAGATTTTGGCTAAAAGCTTGTGTAAGGCCCGTTCACACCTATCCAGAGAATTGAAGTCCCTCAATAAGCTCCAAGTGTAAGATTTTAAAGTGAGTTCAAAAATCCCATTTTTTTTCCTCATTAATTGAGGGACACAGGAAGTCATTCACCTGTGGGACATCAAAAGCAGTTTAAATAAGGTCGCTGCATTTGCAGACGACCTGCTGTTCTACGTCTCCAACCCTAGAATCTCCTTGCCAAATTTAATAAAAAACCTGAAACAATATGGAGAACTCTCAAATTTTAAAATCAACCAAACAAAATCAGAGATATTAAAGCGGAGTTCCACCCATTTTTAATAGGTTGGAATACATAGCTGTATGTAATCCCCTTTAAAACGGCTTTTACCAATGGAAACTTTTTTTTTTTTGCTAGTAAGTACCTTAATTTCGGCATTATTGCTCCTCTCCTCACTTCCTGGTCCGATCGGCGATGACGTCATTCGGCGATCCGCAGTGTCTGCTGGGATGTATTCAATTCCAGAAATCTCGGAGTAGCTGTATCTGTACTGAGCCGTGCCTGCCCCGCCTCCGCCCCGCCTCCGCCCCGCCTCCGCCCCGCCTCCTCTCATTGAGTTGCATTGTATGAATGTATTAAGGCCGTTCTCTGCCCCGCCTCCGCCCCGCCTCCTCTTACAAATCAATGAGAGGAGGCGGGGCAGAGGCGGGGCAGAGAACAGCCTTAATACATTCATACAATGCAACTCAATGAGAGGAGGCGGGGCGGAGGCGGGGCAGAGAACAGCCTTAATACATTCATACAATGCAACTCAATTAGAGGAGGCGAGGCGGGGCGGAGGCGGGGCAGGCACGGCTCAGTACAGATACAGCTACTGCGAGATTTCTGGAATAGAATACATCCCAGCAGACACTGCGGATCGCCGAATGACGTCATCGCCGATCGGACCAGGAAGTGAGGAGAGGAGGAATAAAGCCGAAATTAAGGTATTTACTAGCAAAAAAAAAAAAAAAAAAGTTTCCATTGGTAAAAGCCATTTTAAAGGGGATTACATAGATCTAAAGTTCCAAAAATGGGTGGAACTCCACTTTAAGTATTAAGATGAGTATACAGGAGAGGAATAGGCTAGAAAGTGAATTCCCTTTTTTATGGAGAAAAGAAGATTTAAAATATCTAGGAATTAAACTAACCCCTTACCCAGAAAAGCTATATAAGATAAATTTCCTGCCCTTACTAAACGAAATTAAAACAGAAATAAATAGACTAATATCGAGAGCCATATCATGGATGGGAAGAGTCAATATCATAAAGATGGTAATTTTACCTAAAATATCATATACATTTCAGATGATACCAATACGGATCCCTCAGGTATTCTTTCAAAACATTAAAAGCACTAATAACCAAGTTTGTTTGGAAAAATAAAAAACCAAGGATTAAGTACACAACGTTAAGCAAAAGTAAGGGAGAGGGGGGTTTAGCACTTCCGGATTTTAAAAAATATTATCAGGCATCAATTCTTACACGGGTGTTGGAATGGGGAAAAAAATGAGAGTGAAAAAAATTGGGTTAAAATGGAAAACATGAGTGACACAGATTTAGGTAAAATGATCTGGATTCCATTAAAATATAGAAAGCTAAATAGTAATACACACGCTATCACACGACAGGCATTGAAAATTTGGGACATAATATACACTAGAGAAAAATGGAAATATAACTCACCACTAATGCCACTTCAGGACACAAAATTTTTTGCACCAGGGGAGGGTAAGGAATATGGAAAATGGATGGGAGAAGGGGATGTAAGGTTAAAGGATATCATGAAACAGGGAAAAATGATCACGTTTGCAGATTTGAAAAAGAGGAGGGACTGGAACCTCACTGAATGGAGGTACTGCCAGTTAAAACACTTCGTTAACTCTCTACCTCAGCCGATTAGAGAGACAAATGAACTATTGCCATTTGAACAGATATGTATATCTGAGAAAACACGAAATAATATTTCAAATGTTTATAAAATTCTTAACGAAGGTGAGGGGCTGGCATTGCCTCCATTCGTGGACAAGTGGGAAAAGGAATTGGGTGCCCATAGTCAAGGATTCCAATGGGAAAAAAGTTTGAAATTGGTTCATAGCTCCGCAATAGACATGAGTATGGCAGAAACTAATTATAAATTGGTCACCCGATGGTATAATACCCCAGATAAAGTGGGGAATTACCATGGGGAGAACTCAAAATATTGCTGGAGGGGATGTCAAGTAACGGGTACAATAACTCACATTTGGTGGGAATGCCCAAAAATTAGAAAATACTGGCAGGAAGTATTAGCCGCAATTAAAAAAATCACCAACATAGAAATTGATGAAGATCCTTGGGTTTGTTTATTTCATGGGACTAAAATGTCGATAAAACAATATAAAAAATCCTTGATTCCACACCTGTTAAATGCAGCAAAAAGTTTAATTCCCCTAAATTGGAATGAGAAGGAACCCCCATCATATAAAGAGTGGCTCCTACGAGTGGAGAAAACGAGAAAGTTGGAATCGTTAAGAGTGTGGGGAGAAGAACAATATGAGAACAGGATAGAGATTTGGGAGACATGGCAAAAATTTTAAGAAAGAAGGGATCGTCTTTAGATGTAAGATAGGGAGGGGGTAGGTAAGGGGAAAATAGGGGGGAGGGGGAATGGGGAGCTCTATGGGGAAAAATTGTTTTTTGGTGAAAAACGAAATGATTTGTATTACATTTTTACCTTTTGTATTTGAAAAGCCTCAATAAAGAAATATAATAAAAAAAAAAAAATCAGTTTAAATGAGGAGTAGAGATGAGCTTCAGGTTGGTAATTTTAGATTTTCTGAGTCTGGCTAAAATCCAAAAACCAGGTCACCAGGCTTTCCCGAGGTGCAAGGTCCAAGCACTAACCGATATTCACCAGAGCTCCTGATGGTGAAGATGGGTTTTGCTGCATGTTAGTACCAGGTTGCGGTCCTCATGATCTCCCCACCAGGAGGTGAGTGAGCTGGGATCCAGCAGCAGATATAGCAGGTAGGGATCTGGAAGAAGCCTAGTCAGTAAATAAGCCAAAGGTCGATAACAAGCAGTTGCAGGTTGGGATCAAGTGGAAGCATAGTAGAGAAACAAGCCAAAGGTCAATAACGAGTGGTTGCAGGTTGGGACCAAGCCGAAGTGTAGTGAAGGAACAAGCCAAGGGTCAGTAAGGAGTGGTACTGGAAACAGCTGCAGGTATGCAAAAAAACTGATATATATTAGCTTGAGAAGAGCACAATAATCTGTCAAACAGGAAGTGCAAAGACATGGATTAAATAGGTAATTCATGGGGATAATCACTAAGCTATTGTAAGAGCTTGTTCCTGTTCCTGCTTCACTCTCTGGGGAAAGAGAGGTTCACCCACGGGAACCTGGAGCCTTGCCGTAGGTCCAAGGTGGGTAGGGGATGGCGAGACCCCAACCAAGCTGCAGTGGTTTGTGGGGTCTGAGGTGGTTATGGTGTCTGATGGAGTGCTTGGAGCCCTCAGGAAGCACTAGGAACATCCGTCAATGGAGGTACCCGGTTTGGGTGCCGGTTGATCCGTTACATTGGTGGCAAGCGGTGGGATGGCGTCCTAGTGTGAGGAGAAGCAGCTCTCGGAGACACTGGTAATGTTATTGAGCGAGCTAACACCCATGCAGCGTCCGCATAAGAGGAGAGGTACAGATATCAGCCGCTATGGAAGAAGAATTTGTAAGGAGGTTGCGAGAGATGCAGATACAGCACAGGGGACCAGTGTCATACCAGGTTCTGCTAGGATGGCATGATTTTGTGCGCTTGGATCTCTGGAAGGAACGCTAGCCCGTGAGCACCACCAGGGAAAAATCCTCCCCTCCATCCAGAAAAGGTACTGGTCGCAGTATGGATTGCGAGAGCAGTTTTTGGAAGATACACTGCACAAGGAGCAGACAGCTGAGTTAAGCAGGCTGGTCTGGGCAGAGATGCGGTTGGAGGAGAGCTATAGAGCCCTCCGGTGGCATGTATCCCAAACATGCCCTTGGATAGCGGATGACAGCCCAACGGAAGGCTTTGGCTACGGCAGCCATGGACCGGTGTACGGGAAGCTGTCAGGGGACCTAACTTTGGGAGTGATTTGGAGTGGCGGTTAGATGAAATTATGGATTACAGAGAAAGGATTCTGAACATCTCGGAAGTGCTCTGGGCACTGGAAGATATGGAGTTTCTGGCCTTTCAGGAATGGGAGCTGGAGATCGCCTAGAGACAGCTGCTAGACTCTGCTCAGCGCCAAGGCTGGGCTCCCCTTGCCTGGGAATATCCAGAAGAATCGACCATATGGCACAGTAATAGTGTGCTTTGCTCACCTGCACCCATGGTCTGGGATGTGGAGGTCTTACGGCGGATGCAGCAAGTGCTGACTCACCTGGACGAACCTGTTTTGGCACAGGACAAGCATGGATGGAGGAATGCATATGTCCAGCCACTGGATAAAGGTATGGGAGAAGAGAAAGCCATCCACATTCACAAACCACGGATCACAGATGTAATTGACTTTTCATCAGGGGATGATATGGATGAAAAGTCACCTGCCAAAGTGTTGGCACTGGGCCCAAGTGTCACCAGCCCATGCCCTAGACTTTCAGCAATTCCAGAGACTGTGGATTTAATAGATTTTTCTGCTGAGGAGGAACGTCCCAGTGAGCCTACAGCAGAAGAGCGGGCATGCAGGCCTATTGCTGCTGACCTCTGTTTGCTACAATTGGTGACCCAGGAAGATGTGTGCAAGGCCACTGACTTTACAATTTACTTTCCACCAGAAGTGCTGGCAACAAGGCAGAGTGCTACCAACCTCTGCCCCGCACCCGCAAAAGCTACAGAGTTCCAGGAAGCTGGGGAAATCAGCCAGTTGCCCTAGAAACAAGCTGATGAAGTAAAGCTTCTACACCCAGCTGAAGCGCTGGCAGCCGGACAGAGGTCAACGACCTCTGCCCCACACCTGTGGCAGTTCCGGAGACCCAGGGCAAGAAGGGAGAGGAGGCTGCTGCCCTCCCTCCCTAACAGTCAGTCAAAGCGGAGGAAACTGTCTTCCCTCTCCAGCCAGGATCTGTGCATCTGGGAGACAGTACCGGAGAAACTTCCAAACTATGCTGAACTTTGTCAAGGAAGCTGCCATGATGGATTGACTCTTTGGATCTCGTTACCCGACTAACCCAGACACAGACCAGTTGGAGGTCTGGTACCTGGTTAGTCTACCTTTCGGGGGTAAGATATGTGATGGTGTTCACCGTCACTGGGAGTGAAAGACATATAATTAATGGTTTGAATTGCTTCAGATGGGACAGTAATATTTGTCAACAACATCTTCATATAGAAATATGAAGATTTGTTCACACTTCACACTGGGAGACTTAGACTGTTATAGACCATTGCCATGAAGTCTGACTCCTAAATAATGTGTGTATTCCATGTCCCTGCATGCCAGACAGGCTTCCCTATTGTTTGTGTATTGAAATGGAATGTGGATTGTGCCTGTCCCATTGTTAAATTTTAATGAACTCACATTGTTCTGTCCAGATGGCTAGATAATTAGTTTAGGTTAATGCTGTTCCTGTATACACTTTCATCTGCATATGATAATGTAATCATTCAACCCCTGACCTGTGTGTAGTAATTTTATCAAGAGGGGGATGTGCTCATGTGTGTATAAATTGAGTGTGTATCTGTTCAATAAACAGTCTGTTTTTACCCCATCATGAAGTCTCAACTCATTTTTTTTTTGGGGGGGGGGGGGGATATGCTACAAGGGATTGCTATGCTCTTCATACTCTCTTGGATAATCACTAAGCTATTGTAAGAGCTTGTTCCTGTTCCTGCTTCACTCTATGGGGAAAGAGAGGTTCACCCACGGGAACCTGAAGCCTTGTCTGAGGTCCAGGGTGGGTAGGGGGCAGTGAAACCCCAACCAAGCTGCAGCGGTTCATGGGGTCTGAGGTGGTTATGGTGTCTGGTGGAGTGCTTGGAGCCCTCGGGAAGCACTAGGAGCATCCGTCAATGGAGGTATCCGGTCAGGGTGCCGGTTCATCTGTTACAGTTACCCCATGCAGAACATACAAACTAAAAAAATGTAGGGTCCCCCCCAGAATCTATACAAAACCAGCATTAATGATTGACCGATATCGTTTTTTCATTGCCGATACCGATATTTTGCTGATCGCATATCGGTATCGGCCGATATTTTCACACATTTAAAAATTACCTAAAAAAAACCCCACAAAAATAGACAGAAATCTCTTAACCACTTGCCGACCGGTCACGTTGACCCTACTGCGGCAAAGTGGCTCGATATCGTCCAGCGACGTAGACCTACGTCGCTGAACTCCTCCCCGCTGTATTCAGTCACAACAGGAGTCGGGCCAGGGGAGGAGCGGCGGTGATTACCGCCGCTCTTCCCCGATCGTCGGGGATCGAGTGTGGAGATCCGCCCGCTTGTGTAAACAAAGCGGTTGGATCTCCTAAGTGACAAACAGTGACAGATTGCAGGATTCAGCATAGCTGAACCTGCGATCTGTGCCTGCGTCACACAGTCCCCTCCCCCCACACACGATAGTAAGCACCAGGCATACATTAACCCCTTCCCTGCCAGTGTCATTTTTACAGTAACAGTGCATATTTATAGCACTGATTACTGTAGTAATGTCACTGGTACCCCCAAAAGTGTCAAAAATGTCAGGCAAGGGTCCAATCTGTCCGCCGCAATGTTGCAGTCCCGCAAAAAAAAATCGCAGATCGCCGCCATTACTAGTTTAAAAAAAACAATAAAAATTACATAAATTTGCCGTAGTTAGTAGCTGCGATAACTTTTGCGCAAACCAATCAAAACACGCTTATTGCGTTTTTTTTTTTTTTTTTTTTTTTAGCAAAAATATGTAGCAGAAAACAAATTGGCCTAAAATGTTAAATTTTGATTTTTACATTTTTTTGGGGGGAATTTCATATAAAAAAATGTGAAAAATATTGTTTTTTCAAAATTGTCGCTCTTTTTTTGTTTATAGCGCAAAAAGTAAAAATCGCACAGGGGATCAAATACCACCAAAAGAAAGCTCTATTTGTGGGGAGAAAAAGGACATAAATGTAATTTGGGTACAGCATCTCATGACCGCGCAATTGTCCGTTAAAATAACACAGTGCAGAATCACAAAATATGGACTGGTCAGGAATGGGGGAAAATCTTCTGGTCTTAAAGCGGTTAAAAATACGGTCATTGAGAATTTTTTTGTCAAAGACATGTAGCTAAATACATTTTGGCCTAAATATATGACAAAAATTGAATACATTGGATATTTTTTAACTGTCAAGTAGAAAAATATTGTTATTTTTTCAAAATTGTCGCTTTTTTTTAATTAATATCGCAAAAAATTAAAATCGCACAGGTGATCAAATACCACCAAAAGAAAGCTCTGTTTGTGGGAAAAAAAGAACGTAAATTTCGTTTGGGTACGGCATTGCATGACCGCGCAATTGTCAGTTAAAGTTGCACAGTGCCGAATCGCAAAAAGTGGCCTGGACGTAGGACAGCAAAATCCTCCGGTGGTAAAGTGGTTAATAAACATGTTAATCTTTATTTATTAACATTTTTAACATTAAGTGCTCGTTCTTCACACCTTAACTGCATAAAAACTGATATGAAAACTTCAATTCCAGGGACATTTGCTTTGCATTTCACATCCTGATGTGCATTAATGCATACAACTGACTGCACTGCAGTTACATATTGCAGTGTGTAAGTCCACTACTGCAGCACTAAAAGTGCTGCAATAGTGGACTCACACACTGCAATATGTTACTGCAGTGCAGTCAGTACAAAACAGCTAGAAAAAAAAACTAGGCAACAACAGCTACACAAAATACACATACAGGGGATTGGATGAACTGGAGTCAGTGGAAGAGGATTACCTCTGCAGTAAGGCACTGACTGCAACAAATGCAGTTCAGTCAGTGCAAAAATGCTAGAAAAAAGCTAGGCAACGGCTACACAATGTCAGTGGATTGGACTGGACTGGAGTCAGTGGAGGACTACCCTCTGCAGTAAGGCACTGACTGCAACTAATGCAGTACAGCCAGTGCAAAACTGCTAGAAAAAAGCTAGGCAACAGCTAGACAGTGGATTGGAGTCACTCAGTGGACTACCTCTGCAATAGAGCACTCACTGCAAAACTGCTAGAAAAAAAGCTAGGCAACAGCTAGACAGGGGATTGGATTGGACTCTTAGCAGTAGGGCACTCACTGCAACTACAGCAGTCAGTGCAAAACTGCTAGAAAAAAAAGGTAGGCAACAGCTAGACAGTGGATTGGAGTCACACAGCGGACTACCTCTGCAGTAGGGCACTCACTGCAACTACAGCAGTCACTGCAAAACTTCTAGAAAAAAAGCTAGGCAACAGCTAGACAGTGGATTGGATTGGGCTCTTAGCAGTAGGGAACTCACTGCAACTACAGCAGTCAGTGCAAAAGTGCTAGAAAAAAATAGGTAGGCAACAGCTAGACAGTGGAGTGGAGTGGAGTGGACACTACTCTTTTCAATACTCCCAGTTAAGTAGAACAATATTATAATGCAGAAAGCGGAACATTTCAGCATGTCCATGATCACCTGTTAAAGGTCTTCTGTTTTGTTCAAACAATGCTGCAACTTCGTACACATGCTCAGGAGTGGAGGACAGAGGAGCAGAGAGAGAGAGGTATTTTCTAGCATGGGAAGCAAGTCTTTTGTAGCGTGCCTCATTTTCTCTCCACCACTGAAGAGGATGACTTCTGTCAATTACGGCTTCTTTCAAATAGAGATGAAGTTCATCATCCAGGCTCATCATTGCAGATTCAGAAGAATTGAATCCTCTGCATGAGGCCCCAATAAAACACAGAAAATGTCCTGATCAATTCAACGACGATGAAGCAGATTCTCTTCTGTTCATTGACGTATTTTTGGACATTTGTCTGTTTTTTCAGCATGCTGCTCTTCATAAAAGTAGTGTTCTGGACTTTTCTTTTCGGCAGGAACCTCCTGCACCTCCATATCTTCTGTCAGCCATTTTTTCGCCTTAGCCAATACATCATCAGAAGAGAAAGCACGGTTCTTGTATCGAGGATTCAAAAGACTTGCAAGCCCAACATGTTTAATCTCTTCATGCTTCTCAAAACATATATCAAGCAAAGCTCTTTGGCTTGACAGACCATCATTTGAAAGTTGGAGGCTGTTGTGTGCCATGATGACACAGAGGTCTGACGTATCAGCAAGCCTCACTCCTTTAGGCATGTTTGCTCCACTGTCTCTAAGTTGCACAAGCATCACTCGGTCTTTGCTGATTCCCCATTCTTCAAGCATGCCTAGAAACATTTCTCTACTGTACTCTACTGTAGCTGTGTGGGATCTTTGCATCACTTTTGTATTCAACACCAATTGCCTTTTTGTCCATCCGCTGTCAATGAAGTGGCATGTAAGAATGAGTAGTGACTCTGACACTGTTTGTCCTGACCAGCAGTCTGTCCTGAATGAGAGTGAGTTGCCAGCATTCTCTGGTTGCAGCATAGCCTTTACTTTGTCAACTACCTTTTGGTGTAGCTTTGCCAGCATTTTGGTTCGATAATACTTCTCACTCTTCAGTGTGTAGCTTGGCTCAAGCTTGGACATCAACCGCTTAAATCCTGAGTCAGACACCATTTTAAATGGCTGGTTATCAGTCGCAATCATCTCTGTGATTACTCTGTCCAGCAGTTGGGATCTTCCATCTGAATCTAGACAGTGACATCTGTTTTTTTCACAAACCTATCTCTTATTGTTGCCTGGGATAGTGGAGGAGGTATTTCAAAATCACATTGACATTCATTTTGTTTTTTTCTGTGCTGCATGATACAATTCAATATGATGAACTCTTAGATGGGCCCAAAGATTTGAGGTATTTTTTTGCAGTCACTGATTCCATTCTTATCTTGCTTGTACATGTGTAGCACACTGCTGCTTTTTCTCTATTTAAACTTGAAAGACACAGAATAGCTTATATAAATGGCTTGGTGAAGTTGATGCTGATGCTGTCACTGGCACCCTGTTGTGGGTTGGTGGTGGCTGACACCTGGCAGTGTGGCTGGCTTGGTGTCACTCTGTTCTGGGTGGCTGGCTGGCTTGGAGACTGGTGTAACCTTGTTATTGGTGGCTGGCTTTCAGGAACAGTCTGTGGTGTGGTGGCTGGTTGGCTGGCTTGGTGGTGTCACCCTGTTATGGATGGATGTCTGGCTGGCTTGGTGACTGGTGTCACCTTGTTATTGGTGGCTGGCCTTCAGGAACAGTCTGTGGTGTGGTGGCTGGTTGGCTGGCTTGGTGGTGTCACCCTGTTATGGATGGATGGATGGCTGGCTTGGTGACTGGTGTCACCTTGTTATTGGTGGCTGGCTTTCAGGAACAATTTGTGGTGGCTGGTTGAATGGCTTGGTGTCACCCTTTTATGGGTGGCTGGCTTGCAGGAACACTGTGGTGGCTGGCTGGATTAGTGTCACCCTCTTATGAATGGGTGGCTGCCTTGCAGGAACACTTTGGTGGCTGGCTGGGTTGGTGTCACCCTCTTATGGGTGGCTGGCTTGCAGGAACACTGTGGTGGGTGGCTGGATTGGTGTCATCATCTTATGGGTGGCTGGCTTGCAGGAACACTGTGGTGCGTGGCTGGATTGGTGTCACCCTCCTATGGGTGGTTGCCTTGCAGGAACACTGTGGTGGCTTGCTTGGTGTCACCCTGTTATGGGTGGCTGGCTTGATTGGTGTCACCCTCTTATGGGTGCCTGGCGTGCAGGAACACTGTGGTGGGTGGCTGGCTTGCAGGAACACTGTGGTGGGTGGCTGGCTTGCAGGAACACTGTGGTGGGTGGCTGGCATGCAGGAACACTGTGGTGGCTGGCTGGCTTGCAGGAACAGTCTCTGTGGTGCCTGGTTGGCTTGCTTGGTGTCACCCTGTTATGGGTGGGTGGCTGGCTTGCAGGAACACTGTGGTGGGTGGCACGATTAGTGTCACCCTCTTATGGGTGGCTGGCTTGCAGGAACACTGTGGTGCGTGGCTGGATTGGTGTAACCCTCTTATGGGTGGTTGCCTTTCAGGAACACTGTGGTGGGTGGCTGGATTGGTGTCACCCTCTTATGGGTGGCTGCCTTGCAGGAACACTGTGGTGGGTGGCTGGATTGGTGTCACCCTCTTATGGGTGGCTGGCTTGGAGGAACACTGTGGTGGGTGGCTGGATTGGTGTCACCCTCTTATGGGTGGCTTACTCGCAGGAACACTGTGGTGGGTGGCTGGATTGGTGTCACCCTCTTATGGGTGGCTGGCTTGCAGGAACAGTCTCTGTGGTGCCTGGTTGGCTTACTTGGTGTCCCCCTGTTATGGGTGGCTGGCTTGCAGGAACACTGTGGTGGCTGGCTGGATTGGTGTCACCCTCATATGGGGGGCTGGCTTGCAGGAACACTGTGGTGGGTGGCTGGCTTGCAGCAACAGTCTCTGTGGTGCCTGGTTGGCTTGCTTGGTGTCACCCTGTTATGGGTGGGTGGCTGGATTGGTGTCACCCTGTTATGGGTGGCTGGCTTGCAGGAACACTGTGGTGGGTGGCTGGATTGGTGTCACTTTCTTATGGGTGGCTGGCTTGCAGGAACACTGTGGTGGGTGGCTGGCTTGCAGGAACACTGTGGTTGGTGGCTGGCTTGCAGGAACACTGTGGTGGGTGGCTGGCATGCAGGAACACTGTGGTGGCTGGCTGGCTTGCTGGAACACTGTGGTGGGTGGCTGGACTTATGTCACCCTCTTATGGGTGGCTGGCTTGCAGGAACACTGTGGTGGGTGGCTGGATTAGTGTCACCCTCTTATGGGTGGCTGGCTTGTAGGAACACTGTGGTGGGTGGCTGGCTTGCAGGAACACTGTGGTGGGTGGCTGGCTTGCAGTAACAGTCTCTGTGGTGCCTGGTTGGCTTGCTTGGTGTCACCCTGTTATGGGTGGCTGGCTTGATTGGTGTCACCCTCTTATGGGTGCCTGGCTTGCAGGAACACTGTGGTGGGTGGCTGGCTTGCAGGAACACTGTGGTTGGTGGGTGGCTGGCTTGCAGGAACACTGTGGTGGGTGGCTGGCATGCAGGAACACTGTGGTGGCTGACTGGCTTGCAGGAACACTGTGGTGGGTGGCATGATTAGTGTCACCCTCTTATGGGTGGCTGGCTTGCAGGAACACTGTGGTGAGTGGCTGGCTTGCAGGAACAGTCTCTGTGGTGCCTGGTTGGCTTGCTTGGTGTCACCCTGTTATGGGTGGCTGGCTTGCAGGAACACTGTGGTGGCTGGCTGGATTGGTGTCTCCCTCTTATGGGTGGCTGACTTGCAGGAACACTGTGGTGGGTGGCTGGCTTGCAAGAACAGTCTTTGTGGTGCCTGGTTGGCTGGCTTGGTGTCACCCTGTTACGGATGGCTGGCTTGCAGGAACACTGTGGTGGCTGGCTGGATTGGTGTCACCCTCTTATGGGTGGCTGCCTTGCAGGAACACAGTGGTGACTTGCTGGATTGGTGTCACCCTCTATGGGTGGCTGGCTTGCAGGAACACTGTGGTGGGTGGCTGGCTTGCAGGAACACTGTGGTGGGTGGGTGGCTGGCTTGCAGGAACACTGTGGTGTCTGGCTGCCTTGCAGGAACACTGTGGTGGGTGGTTGGCTTGCTTGGTGTCACCCTGTTATGGGTGGCTGGCTTGCAGAAACACTGTGGTTGCTGGCTGGATTGGTGTTGCCCTCTTATGGGTGGCTGGCTTGCAGGAACACTGTGGTGTCTGGCTGCCTTGCAGGAACACTGTGGTGGGTGGCTGCCTTGCAGGAACACTGTGGTGGGTGGCTGCCTTGCAGGAACACTGTGGTGGGTGGCTGGCTTGCAGAAACACTGTGGTGGGTGGGTGGCTGGCTTGCAGGAACATTCTCTGTGGTACCTGGTTGGCTTGCTTGGTGTCACCCTGTTATGGGTGGCTGGCTTGCAGGAACACTGTGGTGGCTGGCTGGATTGGTGTCACCGTCTTATGGGTGGCTGGCTTGCAGGAACACTGTGGTGGGTGGCTGGCTTGCAGGAACAGTCTCTGTGGTGCCTGGTTGGCTTGCTTGGTGTCACCCTGTTACGGGGGGCTGGCTTGCAGGAACACTGTGGTGGCTGGCTGGATTGGTGTCACCCTGTTATGGGTGGCTGGCTTGCAGGAACACTGTGGTGGCTGGCTGGCTTGCAGGAACACTGTTGTGGGTGGCTGGCTGGCTTGCTGGAACACTATGGTGGGTGGGTGGCTGGCTTGCTAGAACACTGTGGTGGGTGGCTGGCTTGCTGGAACACTGTGGTGGGGGGCTGGCTTGGGGTCACCCTGTTGTGTGGATCTTTGCTTTGCAAGAGTATATCCAGGAGAACCTAGCTAAAGAATTCATCTGTCCCTCTACTTCTCCCATGGGCGCAGAATACTTCTTGGTGCCGAAGAAGGATGGGGGACTGAGGCTTTGTGTTGACTACAGAGGTTTAAATAAGATAACTGTTCCCAATTGGTATCCTCTTCCTCTCATCACAGTTATTCTCCCAAATCCAGGGAGCCAAAATTTTCTCCAAACTAGACCTAAGAGGAGCCAATAATCGAGTGCGTATCCATGCAGGAGATGAATGGAAGACCGCCTTTAACACCAAGGATAACCATTATGAATGTCTTGTCATGCCTTTCGGTCTCAGGAATGCACCAGCTGTCTATCAAAACTTTATGAATGACATTTTCCATGACCCGTTGGGGTGCTTCATGCTTGTATATTTGGATGATATTTTGATATACTCTCCCAATCTTGAAACACATCAGAGGCACGTCTGCTCGGTATTGGCCCAATTGAGGACTCACTCCCTTTTTGTGAAGCCCCGAAAAGTGTTTATTCCATGTCACTTTTTCTGGGCTACCTGATTTCTGACATGGGCCTTACCATGGATCCAGCCAAGATTCAAGCCATTTTAGACTGGGCACCACCTTCAGACCTGAAGGCAGTTCAGCGCTTCCTGGGCTTTGCAAATTTTTAATCTGAATTTAATTTAAGAACTTTGCCACCATTTCTCATCCCATCACCTCTCTCACCAGGAAGGCTCTGACTAAGTTTAATTGGACTACTGAAGCCCAGGCGGCCTTTACTCAGCTGAAGAAAGCCTTTACCTCTGCACCAATTCTACGCCATTCTGTTCCTGAGCTGCCTTTTATTGTGGAAGTAGATGCATCTGAGGTGGGGGTGGGGGCGCTTTTGTCACAAAAGGATCCTGTAAATGCTGCCATCCACCCCTGTGCCTTCTTGTCCTGTAAATATTCTCCAGCAGAGCGAAACTATGATATAGGCAACAGAGAACTTCTAGCCATAAAGCTAGCTTTGGAGGAATGGAGACATTGGCTCGAGGGAGCTCGTTATCCATTCATAGTTCTGACTGACCACAAGAACCTTGAATACATCCGTTCTGCTAAAAGACTGAACTCACGTCAAGCCAGGTGGTCATTGTTCTTCTCCAGATTTGACTTCACAATCTCTTATCTACTAGGGCCAAAAAACATTAAGGCTGATGCCTTGTCTCGAAGCTTTTTATCAGAGTCTCCTCCTCTGCTTTCTACACAACCCATTATCCCGGAGGATAGGATTTTGGCTTTCTCCCAGATTGACATGTCTGAGGCCTTGTTACCTGCACAGGCTGAGGCCCCTCCCTCCACTCCCTCTGGAATGCTTTTTGTGACCCTGGCTCTTTGTTTGCAGGTATTGCAGCAAGTAGATGCATCGAAGCCTGCAGGATTTAGACAGATTTATGAGATTATCTCTCGCAACCTCTGGTGGCCATCAATTAGGCAGGATGTGTTAGCCTTCATCCAGGCCCGTGAAGTTTGTGCCAGAAGCAAGAGCAGTACCTCTAAGCCCTCCGGTCTCTTACTTCCTCTTCCGATACCCACCTGTCCCTGGACCCATTTATCTATGGACTTTATCACTGACTTGACTCCATCCCAGGGATATTCCACGATCTGGGTGGTGGTGGACAAGTTCAGTAGGATGGCACACTTTGTTCTGCTTTCGAAACTTCCATCCGCTAAAGAACTGGCGTCTGTATTTATTAAACATATCTTCAGGCTCCATGGGGCACCAATTAACATTGTCTCAGACCATGGCTCTCAGTTTATAGCCCAATTTTGGAAGGCTCTTTGCTCCCAGATGGAGATTAAGTTATTATATTCCTCAGCATATCATCCTGAGACAAATGGTCAAACAGAAAGGACTAATCAGACTCTTGAGAAGATGATACGTTGTCTAATGGTCAATGATGACGTGGAGTGGGTCTACATCCTTCCATGGGCAGAGTTTGCCTTTAATAATTGTGCCAGCATGTCTACAGGGACCTCTCCTTTCTTCTGTGTTTACGGGTTGCATCCTCCTTTGATCTTCCACCCTCCGATGTTCCAGATGCCAACACTACAATTGAAAATTTCTCCAAAATCTGGTCCGATGTTATTCATGCTATCTTCCGCTCTGTGCAGGCTTTTAAGAGAATGGCTGACAAGAGGCGCTCAAAGGCACCAGGATATAAAGTTGGTGACAATATGACTATCGTCTAGGAATCAGTCCCTGCATATACCATCTAAAAAAACTTGGCCCAAAATGAATCAGGCCCTATGAAATTATGGAGATTGTTAATCCTGTGGCCTGTAGATTAAGACTTCCCCCATCTATGTGCATTCCAAATGTCTTTCATGTTTCTTTGTTGAAGCCTGTTCATTCCAACCTCCAAGAAAGGAACCAGAACCTGTGGACGTCTTGGACAGTTACAGTGCCTTGCGAAAGTATTCGGCCCCCTTGAACTTTGTGACCTTTTGCCACATTTCAGGCTTTAAACATAAAGATATAAAACTGTAATTTTTTTGTGAAGAATCAACAACAAGTGGGACACAATCATGAATTGGAACGAAATTTATTGGATATTTCAAACGTTGTTAACAAATAAAAAAAAAAACTTAAAAATTGGGCGTGCAAAATTATTCAGCGCCTTTACTTACAGTGCAGCAAACTCTCTCCAGAAGTTCAGTGAGGATCTCTGAATTATCCAATGTCGACCTAAATGACTAATGATAATAAATAGAATCCACCTGTGTGTCATCAAGTCTCCGTATAAATGCACCTGCACTGCGATAGCCTCAGAGGTCAGTTTAAAGTGCAGAGAGCATCATGAAGAACAAGGAACAGACCAGGTAGGTCCGAGATACTGTTGTGGAGAAGTTTAAAGTCGGATTTGGATATAAAAAGATTTCCCAAGCTTTAAACATCCCAAGGAGCACTGTGCAAGCGATAATATTGAAATGGAAGGAGTATCAGACCACTACAAATCTACGAAGACCTGCCTGTCCCTCTAAACTTTCAGCTCATACAAGGAGAAGACTGATCAGAGATGCAGCCAAGAGGCCCATGATCACTCTGGATGAACTGCAGAGATCTACAGCTGAGGTGGGAGACTCTGTCCGTAGGACAACAATCAGTCGTATACTGCACAAATCTGGCCTTTATGGAAGAGTGGCAAGAAGAAAGCCATTTCTTAAAGATATCCATAAAAAGTGTTGTTTAAAGTTTGCCACAAGCCACCTGGGAGACACACCAAACATGTGGAAGAAGGTGCTCTGGTCAGATGAAACCAAAATCGAACTTTTTGGCAACAATGCAAAACGTTATGTTTGGCGTAAAAGCAACACAGCTCATCACCCTGAACCATCCCCACTGTCAAACATGGGTGGTGGCAGCATCATGGTTTGGGCCTGCTTTTCTTCAGCAGGGACAGGGAAGATGGTTAAAATTGATGGGAAGATGGATGGAGCCAAATACAGGACCATTCTGGAAGAAAACCTGATGGAGTCTGCAAAAGACCTGAGACTGGTACGGAGATTTGTCATCCAACAAGACAATGATCCAAAACATAAAGCAAAATCTACAATGGAATGGTTCACAAATAAACATATCCAGGTGTTAGAATGGCCAAGTCAAAGTCCAGACCTGAATCCAATTGAGAATCTGTGGAAAGAACTGAAAACTGCTGTTTACATACGCTCTCCATCCAACCTCACTGAGCTCAAGCTGTTTTGCAAGGAGGAATGGGCAAAAATTTCAGTCTCTCGATGTGCAAAACTGATAGAGACATACGCCAAGCGACTTACAGCTGTAATCGCAGCAAAAGGTGGTGCTACAAAGTATTAACTTAAGGGGGCTGAATAATTTTGCACGCCCAATTTCTCAGTTTTTTATTTGTTAATAAAGTGAAATATCCAATAAATTTAGTTCCACTTCATGATTGTGTCCCACTTGTTGATTCTTCACAAAAAATTACAGTTTTATATCTTTATGTTTGAAGCCTGAAATGTGGCAAAAGGTCGCAAAGTTCAAGGGGGCCGAATACTTTCGCAAGGCACTGTAGGAATATAAGGTGGAATATACAGTATTCTTGATTCCAGACGACAACGTAATTCCTTACAATATTTTGTTCATTGGAAAGGTTTTGGCCAAGAGGATCGATCTTGGGTCCCAGCTCGTGATCTTCATGCTGACCAATATAAAAAGGAGTTCCATCTTCGTTATCCAAGTAAGCCTGGAGATGCAGGAGCAACCCCTCGAGGAAGGGGGGGTACTGTCAGTACTAGGATCACTTTAAGACCCAGCGAACCTCACCTGACACAGCCTTTGCCTGGGAATCAACATTGATTGGCCAGCTCACCTTTAAATCACCTGTATCAGCACACTACCGGTGCTCGTGATAGCATTGCTACCTTGTGTGCTTCTGTTGACCCAGCTAATATCTGCTATAGTTATATTGTGTATGACCCGGCTAGATTTGACCCTGCTTTGCTCGCTTCGGATTCTGTACTGTTTGAACTCTGATCTATCTGTGTTGACCCAGCTTGTCTAGACTACGCTTTGCCTGATTCTACTACAGTGCCAGACTCAGCATTTCTTCTTGGCTGCCCTGAACCTCATGTTACATCTGCAGCGGTGAACTACAAGTACCAGCCTTTTTCCTGCTACATCTGCAGTGCTGAACCACACGTACCAGCCAACCTCCTGCTACATCTGCAGCGGTGAACTACAAGTTCCAGCTGACCTGCTCTGCTCAGAACTGCTCATGGTATGTGCTCTTGTTTGTTGAACCATTTGCATATCAGAACATCTGAACTGTTTCCTGCTATCTGCACCTGGCCTGACAGTAATGACTATGCCGTCTTCCCCTCCTGAACCATACCAAGCTACAAACCCTCAGAATGCTCAAGGTACCTTGCTAGGGGGGACAGACTGTATATAGATCCCCTATTTATTCACAAAATGGCAACATTAAATAAACACAACTGCTAACACACACTACACACTACACACTTTTAGGGTCCTTTCACACGGCCGCTCCGTGTGTCCGCAAATCATCCTATTTTTTTGCGGATGATTTGCGGACATAATGTAAGTGAATGGCACTGCGGATGTCAGCGGAATACCATCCGCTGACATCCGATTTTCCTCCTTTCAGTTCTGTTCCGTTTTTTGGAACGGAACAGAACCCTATTTTTTCATCCGTGTAAAAAACGGAAAGGAAGGAAAATCGGATGTCAGCGGTGTCATCCTCTGACATCCGCAATGCCATATATTTACATTATGTCCGCATATCATCCGCAAACGGATGGGATGATGTGCGGGCACACGGAGCGGATGACACAAATGTCATCCGCTCCGTGAAAAAAAAAAAAAGCCCTCAGCGGACTAAAGCAGAGGAGCGGCCGTGTGAAAGAAGCCTAACAATTCCTCTATTAACCCATTTCTGGACCGAAAGGATTTGCCCCCATAATGGCCAGGCCATTTTTTGCGATTCGGCATTGTGTTACTTTAACGGAAAATTGTACGGTCGTGCGATACTGTCCTGAAATAAAATTGATGCCCTTTTTTCCCCCACAAATTCTGAAAAAACTATTTTTCACACTCCCCCAAAAAAATAAAAAATTTTCATAATTTTAGGCCAATTTATTGTCTGCTACATATTTTTGGTGAGAAAACAAAACAAAACCAAAAATCGCAATAAGCGTGTTTTGATTGGTTTGCGCAAAAGTTATCGTGTCTACAAATAAGGGGAAAAATTGATGTCATTTTCATTTATTTTATTTTTTTTACTAGTAATGGCAGCGACCAGCGATTTTTAGCGGGACTGCGACATTGCTGCGGACGTCTCGGACCCCTAACTGACATTTTTGCCACTTTTGGGGGGACCAATGACAATACTACAGTATTCAGTGCTAAAAATATGCACTGTTACTGTAATAACGACTTTGGAAGGGAAGGGGTTAACCTAGTGGGTGATCAAAGAGTTAAATGTGAGCCAAGTGAGTCAAGGGGAGTGTTTACTAACTGTATGGGGGATGGGCTTGTGAAATGATCATAGAGACCTGTGGTCCCATATAGAAGGATCACAAGCGCTCTGTGATCATTTCAGAGAGAACAACGGTCGTCTGTTTGTACAATAGCTGACTGTTCTGTCTCAGCGGGGAGCGATCGCGGTTGCCCGGCGGCAATCGTGGCCGCCAGCCCTGCATCGCCCCCCAGCACCAAGCGCGCGACCGATGTAGAGCTAGGAGGGCCAGGAGGCGCAGGCGCAGGAGGGCCAGCCTGCCGCAGTAAATGTGCGGGGGCGGTCCAGAGGCAGTTAAAAGACAAAAATCCCAAAAATGCCCATGATGCAAATTCTTTGTCAGTTCTGTTGTCTAAAGATGCAGATCTTTGTCAGTCACGATAAGCAGCCATGATAAACATGCCAAAAGGGGCAGGGATAATGGATGATGTAACTGACCAAATGTGCCCATGTCCATATTGGGTAAACATTATCAGCCACTGCCCCCCCCCTCCTTGTTCACAAATCAGCTTGGAATTGTCATTTGGCATGAGCAATTTTTAGGATCAGATATGTGTCGACAAGCTTTTCATTTTTGTAGGTAGATTGTTGTTCATCGAAATTGATGGGGGATCTGCAGTGCTGCAGGACATGATTAAGGATGGATTTATTATTTAAAGTGATATTAAAGGATTAGCTTTTTTTTTGTCATACTTACCAGTACCTTACCCAAAACTATTGCACAGAGCAGCCCCGATCCTCCTCTTCTTGTGTCCCCCACCGGCGCTCCTGCCTTCTCTGCCTTCTCCGCTATTCAAGTACCCCCCTAGCAAGCTACTTTCTGCGGGGGGGGGGGGGGGTACTGGTGTAGGCTTAGTTTTGAGCGGTACTGATAGCGTCTATTGACACACATAGTGCGGCTCGGCCCACACCTCATTTCCTCATCACTGGATTTGATTGACAGCAGCGGGAGCCAATGGCTCCCATTGCTCTCAGAGTCCATTGATAAGGGAGACAGAGAAAGCATCACTGCTGGCTTTGTGCACAGCGCTAGACCAAGATTGGCTCAAGTAAGTATTGAGAGGGGCTGGGGGAAAAGCTGTGTCTAAAAGGTTTTTTACGCTACCGCAGAGAATGCATTAGGGAAAAAAAAAAAAAAACAGCCATTAAAACTACTTTAATTTTTTCCAGGGTAATGAGTAGGACAGTACGTTATTCACATGGGAGGCAATATTTGATAATTCCCCTAGCCACAGACTCCCACAACCACCAGAACAGGGTTGTGAGGAAGAGGCCCTTGTCTTCATCATCATTTTTATTACTTGGGGTTACCCCTAAACATTAATGACAGATTGTGGTCAAGGATAAGCATTCTGATATCTATATTAATAAAACCCCAGTGTCCCTGTGTCCGCTTTCCCTGTGTCCGTGGAAATGCGCTACTGCACATGTGCCACAGGACAGCCGTTGGTACTGGGGGTGGGTTGGGGGCGGGCACTGACCTGTGTAGGCTGGGGGAGCTCCTCGGTGTCGGAGGCCGGGTATTGAGGGGGTCACCCCCGATAATGGTGCGGTGTGAGGGCCGTTGTACTGCCGATAGTTTCAGTAGCCACCGTTCGGAATTCGTATGTGCTGGGGAGGCGGGAGGCGGAGTTCCGATCACTTGCCTTAGATTTAAAAATGGCGCCACCCGGCGCTAACATATCACTGCGCATGCGCCGCTGCTCGGTAAAAGCCATACGCTTCGGCTATTTACGGAAATAGCCGAACGTATTCGAGCTTTCCCGAGCGGCGGCGCATACGCAATGATGTCATTGCATATGCGCCGCCGCTCGGGAAAGCTTGAATACGTTCGGCTATTTCCGGAAATAGCCGAAGCGTACGGCTTTTACCGAGCAGCGGCGCATGCGCAGTGATATGTTGGCGACGGGTGGCGCCATTTTTAAATCTAAGGCAAGTGATCAGAACTCCGCCTCCCCAGCACATACGAATTCCGAACGGTGACTACTGAAACTATCGGCAGTACAACGGCCCTCACACTGCACCATTATCGGGGGTGACCCCCAACACCCGGCCTCCGACACCGAGGAGCTCCCCCATCCTCCCCAGCACATATCAGGAACAGGTAAGTGAGACTCCTCCACTGCAGCACTGCCTGCCATTATGCGGGGCTGCAGGCATACTACAAGAGATGCAGTGCTGCAGGCATGGTACTCCTGTACCATGCCCGCACACCCCGCATTCCCCTGCACCATGCGCGCAGCCCCGCAGCATTCCCCTGCACCATGCGCGCAGCCCCGCAGCATTCCCCTGCACCATGCGCGCAGCCCCGCAGCATTCTCCTGCAGCATGCCCGCAGCATTCTTCTGCACCATGCCCGCAGCCCAGCAGCATTCTCCTGCACCATGCGCGCAGCCCCGCAGCATTCCCCTGCACCATGCGCGCAGCCCCGCAGCATTCCCCTGCACCATGCGCGCAGCCCTGCAGCATTCTCCTGCACCATGCGCGCAGCCCCGCAGCATTCTCCTGCACCATGCGCGCAGCCCCGCAGCATTCTCCTGCACCATGCGCGCAGCCCCGCAGCATTCTCCTGCACCATGCGCGCAGCCCCGTAGCATTCTCCTGCACCATGCGGGCAGCCCCGCATTCCCCTGTACCATGCGCGCAGCCCCGCATTCCCCTGTACCATGCGTGCAGCCCCGCATTCCCCTGTACCATGCGTGCAGCCCCGCATTCCCCTGTACCATGCGCGCAGCCCCGCATTCCCCTGTACCATGCGCGCAGCCCCGCATTCTCCTGTACGTGCTCGCATGCGAGAGCCGCTCGGTAAGCTCTGCGCGTGTCTCTGTTGCTAGGGCAACAAAGACACTATGTGCAGAGCTGGCTATGTCATGCGGCTCTCGCGTTGTTAGAAAAAAAAAGAGATAAGCGAGAGCCACTCAGTCAGCCATATGTTCTAGCGCCCGTTAATTTAACGGGCTTAATGTCTAGTTCTGATATAATTTTTTTGGGGAGGCAACAATTTTTTTATTTTTGCTTTTATTTTATCATTCTTGCTGTAGGACATACCACAGGAAACATGACAGTTTAGAAAGTGTGTTGTACAATATTAATGACTCTGTGAACAATTTAGTAGGTTGGTTAATTCAATATAACAAAAAAAGGAAAATGAATTATCCATTATCTATGTATTTCATGATATTGGGACACAATAAAATACTTTACCTAAATTAATATGTGGTCATGCCCTCATTAAGACCTGAAAATTTTTCCTTGTATATATAATTTGTGCTAGTGACAAGAAGCTGCCTATGTTGTCTAGTTGTATGCGTCTGAGACAGTCATGTGACATGGTCCCAGTCAATACATTAACAATGACTACAGCCCTGTAAATGATACCATACACAATTAAAGGTTGATGTAACCACATTTTTGTTCACAGTGTGAAAAATCAGGAACGCTGATAAAAGAAGGTGTCAGGTCACCTGTGGCCAGGTGACAACTGCACCCTGTTGGAGGCATGGGCGCAGCGCAAGGTAGTGAACCCGATAGCAGACTGCTGCGGATGGACCAGAACGTGAGCCCAAGATTCCCCAGGGCGCGGAGTCTAAGACCAAGCAGGTGTTCACCAGAGCCTCTAGTGGTGAGGATGGACTTGGCTGCAGCTGGGCCCAGGTTGCGGCCCCTGGGGTCCCACAGGTCACGCTCCGTAGGGAGAGAAGGGAAGCAGCCACTCAGGACACACGGAATGGTGATGTGAAGCCGAGGTCGGGGTAACAGGCAGACAAGGGTAACCAAGGGACAGGCCAAAGGTCAGGGTAACAGGCAAACAGGAATAGTCAGAGACAAGCCAAAGTCAGTACACAGAAAAGTAGATAAAGCACACGGGAAACAGGAAACTAACACTGAACAGCAAAGCAGACCTGCAGTGCACTGGTTAATATAGACTTCCTGTGATGACCTGGGTGGGGCAGGAACAGGAAGTAGAAGTGATAAAAAGGAACCAGAAGTCCAGTCTGACCTCTAATACAGAGATGAAGGGATAGGTAAGCTTGCCAAACTCTATTGCAAGTCCATGACAGTACCCCCCCTCTTACGAGGCCTCCCCCTACCCCGCCTGGGCCCGGGTTTAGAGGGACACCTCAGATGAAACCTTAACAGATGAGGTGCAAAGACCTCCGATGCAGGAACCCAAGACCTCTCCTAAGGACCAAAGCCTTTCCAATGAACAAGGTACTAAAGAACGCCTGTACAGAGTCGAGAATCCAGAACTTGACTGACCTCATATTCCTGATTATCCTCAGAGACCGGTGCCATGGTAGGGAAAGGACGAGAGAACTTATTGAGGACTAAAGGCTTCAGAAGGGAAACATGGAAGGAGTTAGCAATTCTGAGGCTTTTGGGGATCTGAAGTTTGAAACAAACCGGATTCAGTTTAGAAATTATAGTATATGGACCAATGAATCTTGGAGCAAACTTCAGGGAAGGCACTCGAAGCTTGATGTTCCTGGTGGAGAGCCAAACCTTGTCCCCTGGCTGAAGAGAAGGCGGTTTATGCCTGCGGTGGTCAGCAAAGCCTTTGAATTTGTCGGCAGCTGCCCGGAGGGAATCATGAACGTCACTCCAGATAGAATTGAAGGACTCCTGAGCTGAAGCCAACGCTGGGATATCCGGAGAACAGGCCATGGGAAGCGGAAGTTGAGGATGTCTTCCATAAACTGCGAAAAAGGGTGTTTTCTGCGAACTGGTTTTTACATGATTGGTATGGGAAAATTCCGGCCAAGGAAGTAGAGAGGACCAATCGTCATGATGAGCGGAGACTAAGGTGCAAAGAAAAACCTCTAACTCCTGATTAACCCTCTCCGTCTGCCCATTGGATTGAGGATGGTAAGAAGAGGAAAAATCCAAGGCAATATTGAGGGATTTGCAAAAGGCTCTCCAGAAACGAGACGTAAATTGAACGCCCCTGTCGGAAACAATGTGAGAAGGAACCCCATGGAGGCGGAAAATTTCTCGAATAAAAATGGGAACCAAGGCAGGAGCAGAAGAAAGACCAGGAAGGGGAACAAAATGAGCCATCTTGGAAAACCGATCGACTATCACCCAAATGACCGTATTACCGTCCGACAGTGGGAGATCGGTGATAAAATCCATGGCAATATGAGCCCAGGGTTCCTTAGGAATGGGCAAAGGCATGAGGAGACCAGCAGGAGCTTGTGTGGAGGATTTAGACTGAGCACAGACATGACAAGCCTTGACATAGTCTTTGACCTCCGAGCGGAGATTAGGCCACCAGTAGTGACGGCTGATGAGCAAGAAGGAGCGGAGAAACCCCGCGTGGCCCGCCACCTTGGAATCATGCCCCCAATCTTAGTTCTTAGCTCAGTGGAGACAAAGGTCTTACCAGGAGGAATCTTCAAGTCCAGGGTGGTAGAATGGGCAATAATGCATGAAGTGGGGATGATCGGCTCAGGTTCAGGAGTGGACTCCTCGTCCAAAGTGTCAAAGGACCTAGAAAGTGCATCAGCCCGACCGTTGCAGGAACCAGGTTTGTACGTAATTGTGAAATTAAAACGGGAAAAGAAAAGACTCCACCTGGCCTGTCTGGAATTCAAACGTTTAGCATTCTGTAGGTACTGTAAATTCTTGTGAACGGTGAAGATCGTTATGGGGTGAGGAGAACCTTCCAAAAGATGATGCCACTCTTCCAGCGCCAATTTGATTGCGAGAAGTTCCCGGTCGCCGATGGCATAATTTCTCTCTGCCTGAGAAATTTTTTTGGAAAAGAACGCACATGGTTGACGTTTCTTCTCAAAGAGTTGAAGAAGAACAGCTCCCACCCCCACTGAAGAAGCGTCCACTTCAATAAAGAATGCATCCCCAGGATTAGGTCTCCTCAAGAGAGGCCCAGAGACAAAGGCCTGTTTCAGATAATGAAACGCAGTGACAGCTTCGGGGGGCCAGACTTTGGCATTAGCACCCTTCTTGGTCAACGCGATAATAGGTGCGGCAATGGAAGAGTAATTCCTTATGAACTGCCTATAGTAATTTTTGAAGCCAAGAAAGCGCTGTGTGGCCTTAAGACTAGCAGGAAGGGGCCAGTTGGTAATGGCTAAGACCTTCCCAGGATCCATACGAAGGCCCAAACTTGAGACAAAGCATCCTAGAAATAGGACCTCAGAACATTCAAAGGAACATTTCTCCAGCTTGGCATAGAGATTATTCTCTCTAAGGCGCTGGAGTACAGTGCGGACATGGTTTCTGTGGACACGCAGATTTTCCGAAAAGATCAGAATGTCATCCAGATAGATGACAACAAACTGGTACAGCAGGTCCCTGAAGATTTCATTGACAAAGTTTTGAAACACAGCTGGGGAATTACTGTCAGTTACCTTGGTGGAGGCCGAAGTGCTGAGAGGGCTTCCCTTGCAGCTCGGTGCGGATCACCCCTGGTGGTGAAACAGGAGATGACACGTCCCAAGGAGCACTGGATGCGGATGGATCCCGGATGGATGGATGAATGGTGATTCAGGACCGCTTCCAGGAGATCTATAGATGCTCAGAGAAAAGAGACAAGGTTAATGCCAGGCCGAGGGTCATACACAGATAATCAGTCCGAGGAGATGAAGGTACAGAGGCCATACAAAAGAGAGAGTCCGTGGGATCCAAGCCAAGGTCGGTACACAGGAGATCCAGCTGAGGTGTCTTTTAGAGTAAAGAGTGGTCAGGCAAGCCGAGGTCAAACGAAGGAGAGATGCAGGTAAGTCAAAGGAGCAAGCCGGGTCAAACCGGAACAACAGGCAATCGGACAGGTCACGGGTACATGAGCTGATGATAAACCAGCACTGAAGCACAGCCAGAGAGCGTCTTATATAGGGCCAGGGCTGGGGAGAAGGGCGTGGTGACACACCTGCTCTGCCTCCAGCAATCTATTGTTGCTGAATGGTAATTCCTTTCTTGACAATTACACAGCCCAAAAGGCATGACCAGGTATTCGTAGTGACCGTCCCGAGTGTTAAACGCAGTCTTCCATTCATCACCTTCTCGAATTCGAATGAGGTTGTACGCCCCTCTGAGATCCAACTTGGTGAAAATGGAGGCACCCTTCAACCTATCGAATAGTTCAGATATTAAGGGTAAGGGGTATCAGTTCTTCATAGTAACAGCATTTAAGCCTCGATAATCAATGCAGGGTCTCAAGGTACGAATCCTTCTTGGTGACAAAAAAGAACCCTGCTGGATGAGGATTTCCGGATGAAACCTTTCTCAAGAGTCTCTGCGACATACTCAGACATGGTCTGGGTCTCTGGGATGGACAATGGGTAGGTACGACCCCTGGGCAGAGTTGCCCCGGGAACAAGGTCAATGGCACATTCAAAAGACCCTGTGGGGAGGAAGCACCTCAGCTGATTTCTTACAGAACACATCTCGGCAATCGCTGTATGCAGCGGGAAGGTCAGAAGATACAGATGTGATGGCAACGGAAATTCTCTCCTTTGGGGTCACCTTGGAAAGACATGACAACGCATACGGGGTTAGGCTTTGGGTAGGATGAGAAAGGATATCCACTCCTGGTGAAGAATCCCTACGACATCCTAATGGGTAGTGTCTGGAAGCGAATAGGGCCCCCTGGGAGAACAGTGCCATCAATTGCCGAGACCACCAACGGCGTAGAGAGGGGTGAAAGGGTGAGCTTCATAGAACAAGCAGTTCTCCAATCCATAAAGTTGCTGGCAGCCCCTGAATCCAGATATGCAAGGGTTGACTGGGGAGAAGTGCTTACGTGAAGGGACACCGGAAGAAGAATACGGGAAGGTGATGTTTCTGGGTCCAATATTCCACCTTCTAAATGAATTACCCAAGCGTTTTTCCCGGGCGAAGCGAACAGGAGTCACGAAAGTGGCCCTTGCCTCCTCAATAGAGGCATAAGCCCAAAGTTCTGCTTCTAGCACGTTCTTCGGGGGTAAGTCTGGTCCGGCCCAGCTGCATAGGTTCCTCAACAGGCAGAGGATGCTCCACGGGACGGAGTGAGGGGAGCTCAGACTGGCTAAGACCTAGGGAGTGTTGGCGTCTTTTTTCTATGGACCTCTCCTGAAAACGAATATCGATCTGGTTGCATAAAGAGATGACATCGTCCAGACCGATGGGGATGGTTCTTCCCACTAATTCGTCCTTCACTCGGTCAGAGAGGCCATGCAAAAAGGTAGCGACCAGGGCCTCATTGTCCCAGCTCAATTCAGCTGAGAGGATACGGAACTGGAGAGCATATTGTCCCACTGAACGGGATTCTTGGCGGAGACGTAAAAGAGCACTAGCCGCTGAAGAGGCCTGAGCCGACTCCTCAAAGATGTTACGAAAGAGCTTCAAGAAGTCGGGCAGGTTGGAAACTACCGGATCATTCTTCTCCCATAGGGGGGCAGCCCAGGCTAGAGCTTCACCGGAAAGGAGGGAAATAATATAGGCTACCTTTGCCCGATCTGACAGGAAGTTTTGCGGCTGAAGCTCAAAATGGATGGTACATTGGCTAAGAAATCCCCTGCAGGCCTTGGAGTCTCCAGAAAAATGGATTGGAGGAGGTAGTTGCAGGGAATGCTAGTCTGTGACTGGTGCGACAGGCCCAGCCACTGGTTGCTCTTGGGGTTGCGGATTCGGGGTTCCCAACGAGGTCTGAAGCTGTTCAAAGCGGGAGGCCAGATCCTGTAGGAATCGCATCACCTGAGTCTGATTAGCTTCTTGCGTCTCGAGTCTGTGAACTAAGCCCTGTAATGGATTGTCTAGGGAGAGCGGAACATCAGCCGGGTTCATGGCTGTCCAAACTGTCAGGTCACCTGTGGCCAAGTGACAACTGCACCCTGTTAGAGGCAGGGGCGCAGCGCAATGTAGTGAGCCCGATAGTAGACTGCTGCGGATGGACCAGAACGTGAGCCCAAGATTCCCCAGGGCGCGGAGTCTAAGACCCAGCAGGTGCTCACCAGAGCCTCTAGTGGTGATGGACTTGGCTGCAGCTGGGCCCAGGTTGCGGCCCCTGGGGTCCCCCAGGTCACGCTCCGTAGGGAGAGAAGGGAAGCAGCCACTCAGGACACACGGAATGGTGATGGGTAAGCCGAGGTCGGGGTAACAGGCAGACAAGGGTAACCAAGGGACAGGCCAAAGGTCAGGGTAACAGGCAAACAGGAATAGTCAGAGACAAGCCAAAGTCGGTACACAGAAAAGTAGATCAAGCACACGGGAAACGGGAAACTAACACTGTTTAACAGCAAAGCAGACCTGCAGTGCACTGTTTAATATAGACTTCCTGTGATGACCTGGGTGGGGCAGGAACAGGAAGTAGAAGTGATAAAAAGGAACTAGAAGTGCAGTCTGACCTCTAATACAGAGATGAAGGGATAGGTAAGCTTGCCAAACTCTATTGCAGAGATGAAGGGATAGGTAAGCTTGCCAAACTCTATTGCAAGTCCATGACAGAAGGTTTGCAAAATACCTATATACTGAATGATGAAACATTTTTTTCTGTAGATAAAAATAATCTCAGGCTTATTCATTAAACATATTTAAACTGGTTGTTACTTTACAATATTTAGGACAGATCAAACAGTACTGTATTTAGATACAAAAATCTCTTCCTCTTACGAAGATTACATTGTACTTAGATAATTATATCAGGCGATATCGGTTCTAAGGACAGCCATCCACAGCCACATCCCTATTCATAAACATAATAAAAAATTGGGAAAGAGATTGTGCCTACATTCTACTCCCTCCCTAAGGTGCACAAACGTTTAGACAATCCTCCAGGCTGACCTATAGTATCTAGCATTGGCTTCCAAACAGAGATGGTAAGCAGGTTTGTGGATGATCAATTAAGACCACACGTGGCAGGTTACCATTATACTTGAAAGATACCCTTGAACTCTTGAAAGTAGTGGAGGGCCTCATAGTTCCGAAGGGAGCCCTAGTAGTGGCAATGGATATTGAGGCACTCTACTCCAGTATACCACAACCAAAGGGAGTTGAAGTAGTTTTCACATTCCTTAACTGGTTGCCGACCGCTTACCGCATATTTACTGTGGCAGTGTGGCTCTCCCAGACAAACCGATGTAGGGCTACGTCGGTCGCTTGGAGGCAGCTAGGGTGCGAGTGCGCGCCACCGGCGGTGCGCCCCCACCCCCGCTCGTCAGCGGGGAAGCCGATACAGCGGGCAGGCGGCTCCAATTGACGTCTAACACCCGTGATCATTCCCCGCTGAGAGAGAAGAACAATCAGCTGTTGTAAACACAGCTGACCGTTCTTCTCCCTGGAATGATCATAGAGCCCCTGTGATTCTTCTATATAGGAACACAGGTCTCTATGGTCATTTCAGAAGCCATGCCCCCCCCCCCCCACTGTTAGAATCACTCCCCTAGGCTCACATTTAACCCCTTGATCACCCACCATGTTAACCCCTTCCCTGCCAGTGTCATTATTACAGTAACAGTGCATATTTTTAGCACTGATTACTGTAGTCACTGGTCCCCCCAAAATGTCAGTTAGGGGTCCGATCTGTCCGCCGCAATATCACAGTTCCGCTAAAAATTGCAGATCACCGCCATTACTAGAGAAGAAAAAACAAAAATTACATAAATCTTTCCCGTAGTTAGTAGACGCGATAACTTTTGCGCAAACCAATCAAAATACACTTATTGTGATTTTTTTTTTTTTTTTTTTTTACCAAAATATGTAGCAGAAAACAAATTGGGCTAAAATGTTAAAAAAAAATTTTTTTTTGAGAATGTTATATAGCAGAATGTGAAAAATATTGCTTTTTTCAGAATTGTTGCTAATTTTTGTTGATAGCGCAAAAAATAAAAAAATCGCACAGGTGATCAAATACCGCCAAAAGAAAGTTCTATTTGTGGGAAAAAAAGGACATCAATTTTATTTGGGTACAGTGTCGCACGACCGCGCAATTGTCTGTTAAAGTAACGCAGTGCAGAATTGCAAAATATGGCCTGGTCATTAAGGGGGAAAATCTTCCGGTCCAGAATGGGTTAAAGAACAAGATCAAGCTAAGTGGCCCATGGCGGCGTTTGTGGTCAAATTACTTGACCACGTACTCTGCTCAAATGTATTTACTTTTAATGATGTGACCTACCTCCAGGTACAGGGGATGGCGATGGGAACATGTTGTGCCCCTTCGTACGCCAACCTGTACCTGGGGGGATGGGGGAGGTCTTTTTTCTTTGACGATGGCTCGTCAATGTATCTGTGCCATATTCTTCTGTTCACAGTGCAATTTGACACAAAGTATTCAATTTTTGGACGCAAAACTATTTTTGAACCCTGATGGTTCTCTTTGTACTTCCCTACTGTATATACAAAAGAAACTGCTGGAAATACAATACTCCACCACACAAGTGGTCACCCGTATTCGCTAGTGTGTAGTATCCCATACACACAATACTTAAGGCTGAGAAGGAATTGTGCTAAGGACAGTGATTTTGAATGAGAGGCTAATAACCAGAGGTTATAGCAAAAACCTACTTAAAAGGGCATATAAAAGAGCAAAAACACACCCAAGAGAGAAATTAATTTTTGAGCCTAATACGCATAGATCAAATGAAACAACTAACATTATCACCAAGTATAATGCTCACCATCAGCTTATTAAAACAGTAGTTAATCGGAACTGGCATTTCCTTATGGATGACCCAGTTGTCTCTAAATGCATATACAGGCAACCTGAAATTGTTTATCGCAGAGCACAATCCCTGAAAGATCAATTGGTCCATAGCTACTACTTACCAGTGGCTGTTGACTCTGAGGGAGCAACAGGAGGCATGGGCACCTATCGATGTGGTGGATGCGACCAATACCCTTGGGTGAGGGAGGAGGGATTCCCTTCCACTCCCAAGTGGGGGATGTTAAAGCCCCGTTTCTACGCTGATTGCCGAACGGAGGGGGTAATATACTTAGCCAATTGTACATGTGGTTCATTTTACGTGGGAAAAACAATAAGGGCATTTGCATGACAGATACAAGACTACTTGTATTATATTGATGTGGGTATATTGTACACACCGATTGGGAAACACGTCGGTCTGTACCACAGTCATGATCCTCAAGTAATTTAATTTTCTGTATTAGAAACCATGCCAAAAAATCCAAGGGGAGGTAACTTTGATAAGCGGATTCTCAAGTGTGAGGAAAAGTGGATCTATAACCTACAAGCCACCAAACCACCAGGTTTGAATACAGCAATATCATTCAAACCTTTTTTGGAATAGATAGAATTCCTATCTTAGTCTTAATGTGCCAATGTTGGCTTCAGTACAAATATGTGGATGTTGGGTGTACTTACTGGATCAAAAGACTGCAGAATTGCAGGAATAGATAGTATAAATTTCATGATTAAGATATCAATATGGTATGTATTTATTTTTTGTATATTTTTCCCTTTTCCCTCTTCCCCTTCTTCCCTCCCTTTTTGCACTCATTGGAGTAAAAATGTTGGAGGAATATAGGAAATTTTTGGTAGAAATCCCATGATAAAATATTAATACTGTATGTATTCAATGATTGCAATTTTTTAGTTTTTCTCCCTTTTTTTTCTTGCTTTTCATTGCTAGGTGACCAGCGTGTTGTCTGCAGACCTTTATTTGCGGTTCACACTGGTTTCTTCGCACGTCAATATGGTGCCCGCACTGGATGTGACGTGGAGGGGCCGGCTTTTGGACCCCTCACTTCCGGTGGGACCGGCCATATTTAGTTCTCCGGTGGCAGAGACAGCCGGATGCGGCTCCATGCACACTGCGAGGATGGAGGACAGGAATTTTTGTTGGCCCTCTGTTAGCTCTATCACCACTCTAAGATGAGACAACTAGAAGATAAATGGCTACCCTGATCAGGGATAGCCTTGTTCTGGGTGAATGGTCGCCCTCTCCCTTCCTTCCATTGCCATTGATGATTTGTTGGGCTCTGTATGGACGGAACCATACTCCTATGGATGTACTGAATACAGGGTGCATGGTCAGGATTGGTGGTGACTGCATGCCTGATATGATGTTTGATCCATGGATGTGTGATTGAGGCCAGACAAGGATGAAGGAAAGAGGGGAAAAGGGTATTGCTGTTTCTTGATAATATGTCAATGACCACTACTGGTCTTTATCTTATCTTTGCAGAGTGGACGTCTTTCTTTCCCTGTATCCTGTTGCCATCCTAGTGGGCCCCTGTGAGATCTGTGGCGCAGTCCAGTGCTCATCACCGGGCCTAACCCCACTGGAGGTGGATCCTTCCCTTCTCGGGGGGTATCTACCCCACATCCATGTGGGGGATTTTTACCATTGGTTTTTGGTGTTACCACTCAGTGTGCTGTGTGAGATCACCTGGGAGTGTCTGGCAAGCCTGATAAATCTTTGTTCTAACCATAGGTAAGCATAATGGACATCCATTGTATATGTAATGATTAGACCAGTGCTGAGACATGATTTGTATGTGATTCTTGTATTTGTAACCATGACTATATTATATTGTCTTTTTCTCTGTTTTTTCCAGTGATATGATAAAGCCTGTAGAGATTAAGTGCTACATATGGTTCCTGAAGAAGCTACTATAAGAGCACAGAGCTCAGCGAAACGCGTAGGACTCTTTAGTACTATATCCACATGATACCTATCCAGGCAGTGATGCCAACACTATGGTTGTAATTATGCTTTTTATACTATTCACAATTTTACCTTTGTATTGATGAAAAATAATAAAGATGTTGTTTTATTAACACTGTGTACTTTCTATGTATGACAACCCCACATGTCCCATTACAAGAGGATCAATGTAAAGGAAAATACCTCCCAAATCATAAAGGGAGATCCTTCCTGACACAGACCCAGGCGGGTCAAGTACAAGCTCAAGTTGTTGTTGTTGTTGGGGCAAAAGCCCTATTCCCAATACCCCTTTCCCTTCTATCCTTGCAATAGGGATCAGGAGTTCAGCAAAACTGCTACCACTGGGTAGTATCATCAAGGAGGGCCGACACTCTAACTTCAAAAGAGACTCTTTGCTCAAAAGACTTTAGTAGTTGCTCAGTTTTATGCTTCAGTGGCTTTCTTTGGAGATCCTTCAGGCCAACGGGCCAGGGTCAGTCATTACTTCAAAGTTAAAGGGGGCATTCTACAAGGAAACTTGGGCCATCGGGTCAATGGAAAAGAGTAACAGAAGAAGAGGATTTCTTCACAAAGATACTTTGTTCAAAGGACACTTTGTGAAGATCCTGTTGGGCCAGTGGGCCAGTTGGAGAAATTTTCTGCACGAAGATGCAAGTAAAATAAAGCGATTTATTTATGCAACAATAATAAATCGCACAACAAGAGAGAGGAGCCAAATCAAGAACAGCCGCTGTCAAGTTCGGAAGCGGGTAGTCATCCAAGCCGGGATCGAGTCCAGGAACAGGTAGTTATCCGAAGCCAAGATAGTCCAGAAGCGGGTAGTCTGCCGAAGCCGGGTCGTCGTCTGATGCGGGGTTGTCTGCTGATGCGGAATCCAGAGCTAGGAATGTCGTCAGTCAAGTCAAGTCATGCACGGAGAAACCACAGAGACCAGAGGACTGCTAGCAGTGATGCATCTTGGAGCACAAATGCAAGGGCAAGGTCTGAAAGCTATCAGGTGATATATATAGTCAGGTGTGCAACATCATCACTTAGCAACGCCCAGGCAGCAGTGATGATGCAAACAGAGTTTATAAGAGACAGCAGTCTGTACATGTCCAAGATGGCTGCCAACAGGAAGGCAAGGTAAGACCTTGACAGTACCCTCCCCTCAATGGCCCCTCAGCGGAGCAAAAAACGGTTTCTGAAGAAAGTGAGCATGGAAAGCGCGGAGAAGGGCGGGAGAATGAACATCAGTGGAGGGAACCCAGGAGCGCTCCTCAGGACCATAACCTTTCCAGTGAACCAGGTATTGAACCTGACCTCAGAACAGACAAGAATCCAAGATGTTGCTAACCTCATACTCCTCATGATTGCCCACAGAAAAGGGATGAGGGCAAGGAAGTGAAGAAGTATAGCTATTGCAAACCAGTGGCTTCAAAAGTGACACACGTCAAAGACATTGGAGATACCGATGCCAGGAGAAAGTTTAAGGGCCTAGGCCACCGGGTTCACCTTACGGAGGATGTGAAAAGGGCCAACAAAACAAGGTGCCAGTTTTGGAGTGGGCACCTTGAGGTTGAGATTACGGGCCGACAACCACACCCTCTCCCTGACCTGGTACGAAGGAGCAGATAAACG
This sequence comes from Pelophylax lessonae, assembly GCF_965119305.1. Lineage (NCBI taxonomy): Eukaryota > Metazoa > Chordata > Amphibia > Anura > Ranidae > Pelophylax > Pelophylax lessonae. Next base: position 619,300,071 of record NC_138769.1, read on the forward strand.
TCTCTGGTCTGCCTTGAGCTTCTGACGCTGTGCAGAGACCAGTAAAGACTCTGTAATCTGCACCCAAGAGGAACGGAGGGCATGAAGGAGATCCTCCGCAGATGGAATGTCTTGTGGGGAGAATGACTCAGGCAACACAGTCGGTTGGAACCCATAATTGGCCATGAATGGAGACATTCCAGAGGACGAGTTGATGGCAGAGTTCTTGGCAAACTCTGCCCAGCAGATCAACCCAATTGTCCTGATAGTCAGAGATATAGCAGCTGAGAAATTGCTCCAGAGCTTGGTTGGAACATTCAGCGGCACCATTGGACTGGGGATGGTAGGCCGAGGAGAAGGAGAGTCGAATACCTAACTGGGAGCAAAAGGCACGCCAGAATCTTGAGAGAAACTGACTCCCATGGTCCGAGACAATTTCCTTAGGCAACCCGTGTAAGAGAAAAAACTTCCCTGGCAAAATCCGAGGCAAGCTCCTGAGCGGCAGGCAGCGGCTTAAAAGGAACACAGTGACACATTTTGGAAAATCGGTCAACAACCATGAGGATAACCGTGTAACCTCGAGATACGGGAAGTTCCACAATAAAATAAATGGCCAGGTGAGACCAGGGATGCTCCCCATTGGGAATGGGATGCAGTAGGCCCAAGGGAAAGTGCTGTGGAGATTTGTTCTTGGCACAGACCGAACAAGCAGCCACGTATGCAGCAAAATCAGTGCGGAGAGATGGCCACCGGAACTGACGGGAAATAGCCCAGGACATCTGGTTCTTACCAGGATGACCAGCAGTCCTGGAAACGTGCACAACAGTCTGATGTGTAACCCCTCAGGTACAAAACATTTGCCAGCAGGTCTCTCAGTGGGAGAAACAGGTTGGGCAGCCAAGATCTGTTCCCCAAGAGGAGAGGTTAAGTTGGTGCGGATGGCAACCAGGATATGATCTGAAGGTATGACCAGTGTCGGCACGGAGTCCTCCCTGGACAACTCAGAATACTGGCGAGACAAGGCATCAGCTTTAACATTCTTGGAGCCAGCCAAATAGGAGTCCATATAGTTAAAACGAGACAAGAATAAAGCCCATCTGGCCTGACGGGGTGTGAGCCTCTTGGCCTCCGAGAGATATGGCAGATTCTTATGATCGGTGAGAATGAGAACTGGAACCACAGAACCTTCGAACAAGTGTCTCCATTCCTTGAGAGCCAGTGTAATGGCCAAGAGCTCTCTGTCTCCAATCTCGTAGTTGCATTCAGCTGGAGACAGCTTTCTGGAGTAGAACCCACAAGAAACTCAGGGTCCATCAGGTGTCCGACGCTGTGACAGTAGGGAGCCTACTCCCGTCTCAGACACATCCACCTCTAGGACAAAGGGCAAACCAGGATTGGGATGAGACAGAATGGGAGCCAAAGTGAAAGAAGACTTGAGGGCCTCGAAAGCTTGAATAGCAGCAGACGTCCAATTGTGGGGACCGTTGCCCCTCTTGGTCAGATCTGAGATAGTTTGGCCAAAGAGGAAAAGTTCCTGATAATTTCCGATAGTAGTTGACAAACCCAAGGAAACGCTGAATGGAACGGAAACCACTAGGGTGAGGCCACTGTAGAACAGCCGAAACCTTCTGAGGGTCCATAGAGAACCCCTTAGCAGTAATGATGTAGCCCAAGAAGGCAACTTGAGACAGCTAGAATTCACATTTCTCAAGCTTACAGAGAAGCCCATTCTCGCGTAACTGTTGCAGCACCCGTCTGACATCCAGGTAGTGTGATTTAATGGAGTTTGGGTAAATCCAGATGTCGTCCAAATAGACTACCATGCATTGTTGCAACATATCATGAAAGACATCATTGATGAACTCCTGGAAGACAGCAGACGCATGGACAAGCCAAAGGGCATTACTAAATATTTGTAATGACTGGTTCTGATATTAAACGCAGTCTTCCACTTATCACCCTCCTTGATCCTTACAAAGTTATACGCAGCTCTTAGGTCAAGCTTGGTAAAGACCGTTGCTCTTTTGAGGCGGTGGAACAATTCAGTAATCAACGGAATCGGGTATGCATTCTTGACCATGATGGGGGTGTCCAATGCCTACATACTTTTGCTAATAAGCTTTCCTCATTCCCATCTCTCAAAAAGTATGTAAAAGGTGTAAATGTGTCATACCTCCTCATGTGTATTTCCTGTCTTGCAGCATGCCAAATAATAATGGCTTACTGCAAAACTAGAGAGGAAGGGGTTATGGGAGGTTATTATGAAAGTGTTTCCTTCAAATGTAAATGAATCACTTAGTAATTAATCACATAGAGAGCAGGGCTCTGGAAGGGTGGGATCTGAGGGGTGGGACTCTCCCTGTTCACACTATTCAGCATATTTAAATGGGCAGGATTGAATGCTACAGAGACATGGGAGGTTTGGAGTCTTCCTGTAGGTGTGACTTGGCAGGATTGAATACTAATTAGGATGTATTCAATCCCACCCACCATCAGAGCTGTGAAGGAAGTTACATCATTTGCAGAGTCTGAAAGACTACAGAGGGGTTTGTTATAGACTCTGGTCACTGCAGGAAGTGGTTGTGGAAGGGACAGAGTCTATCAGCAGGATATACAGAGTTTCACATAATTCAAAGCCAAAACTAAACCCAGAATATCAGGGGATCTGCAAACAACAGAGCAACATGGTACAGAGGTATGATGTATGCTGGGACCGATCATTCCGTTCACTTCTAGTGAAAACAAAGTTGGAATTCAACTTTAGAGTGTTAACATGTTTATAGCATGCAATAAAAATGCTTTAAAACAAGCCTCAACTGACTGGGGTAAATGATCTTCTATTCTCACAACGGAGACTTTGAAATTGGCTTTATATGTTTTTAAAGGATTGACTCCAGACTAGATCCAGTTCATACAATCTGCAGTACCTTACAGCCCTTTATATCTTCCTCATCATTATGAAAATATTATGTAGCTCTACCCTGTCACTCTCTCCAGTATGAGCATGCTACAGACAGTCCATAGAACACCCCAAATTTACGATCTTTTGATTTGTTGCTATTGGCGACAGTAGCATGCATTGAGGGTGATCCAGCAACAAGCACCCACCTGTAGCGATACCTCCGCAAGGGCTGCTGATTTTAATTGTTTTTTATTCTCCCCAGACACCTATTGAACACATCTCCCCAGGGATTGGCTGAAACACAATATATATTCAAGCTGCTCATTTGACTCTCCCAGCCCTATGTTCTGCAAACTTCCAGAAGGCAGAGGTAAGCAGTCAAACTTACAACCTGTGAGATCTAGCACAGCACACAGAAATCAATAGCTGCTCCAATGATTGCAAAGGTGCTAAAAAAAATATATATCCTAAAGGGGGTGATGACAGCTTTTGATGCCAAGGGTGTATTTACTTTTTTCCACATTACACAATTACTACTATTAAAATTTTTGTTGCATAATTGAAAACTATTTTTTTTCTTTCATTCTTATTCTAGTATATCACTTTTTATCTGTAGACAGATCTTGGGGAAGCTCTGATAAAAGAAAGTAAGGCAACTTTCACATAGAGACACCATGTGGAATATGAAATGGCAAGCCAGTAAAGGGGAAAAGACCAACTGCAAGGAGTCTACAGACAATAGTAGTGATTACATCTGTTTTCTCTTACATTTTTAGGTACAGTTCCTAACTTGTTTAGGACACATCCAGGTGCTTATGCTAATTGTATGCAAGAACAAATTTAATTATTTTTGTTTCAATATGTTTATTACATTTTTTCAAGAAGTATACAAATTGTAAACAAACTGAAATATGAAAAAGTGAGAAAGTCCCACAACACAACACAATACAGCAAAATACCAACAACAATGATAAAGATATCAAAATGTTCAGGGCTGGCCCAAGACATTGTGCTGCCTGGGTCCAAAAATAAAATGTTGCCCCCACCCCCACAAAAAAACAAAATCTAGACTAGGGTAGTAAATAGACAGGCTAGGCAGTATAAGGGCGGTCTAGGGTAGTATAGGGGCAGGCTAGGGTGGTATAATGGCAAGCTAGGGTTGATTTGTGAGCATTACAGTTTATGCAACATTTGGCCATCCAGCAGATCAGCAGCCACTCCTAGAAAAAAATATGGACACCCTTTGTGTCCTGTCACACAGAACTAACTTATACTACTGCTCTGTTGCTCTCCACCCAGTGCTCCCACAGTCTTTAGTGCCTAACCTCACACATGCACCAGAGCAGAAGAAGTTGGGCCGGGTATAAAGTCGGCCACACCCCCTTCTCTAGTTCCACCCAAAAGAAATGCAAGCCTTGCAAGTTGCACCCGAACATCGGCTGCTGGCAGAACCGGTGGGAAAAAAGATCTTTCATTGCTCCCTGTCTCCTCTGGGTACCGCACCCCCCAGAAGCACACACACCAGAGCTCTTCAAGTGTGCTCGGGTGTTTAACAGCTGTGTTAGTCTGTGTGCAAGCACCCTCGCGTTTGACAACTATGACTGTTGCGGGTCATAGATACACAAAATGCTCCATAAGAGAGCGCTAGTATAGTAGCTAAATAAAATCAAGGAAGAGAAAGAATAAAAAGAGGAAAGAAAAAAAGTGAGAAACAACCAAAAAGTCAGTCCAAAGGCCTACTTCTCCTTTCCGGATACTTCAATCAACCGGAGGTTGGAGGTGTTTAATCTAGGGATCCCAAACACAGTCCAACCTAGAAGATCTATCTTTCAAAATGCTGACCAGCTTTTCATTAAGCATGATCCACGTAAAATTGTGTTTCATAACTGCTAGATCTACTATCAGTTTTTTTTATAGGTGGTCGCTATAGCCATTTTTGCTGCAAGAAACTAAAAATAAATGAGGGTCTGAGTGTGTTTGGAAACATTAGAAACCATCTCATTAAGCAGAGCCAATTTTGGGTTTTTACTTGTAAAGGGTAACTCCACTTTCATGGGGAAAAAAATAGCAAATAAAGATAAAATAATATAGTGTTTAAAAGTCATATTGTAATTGAATGTTATTAAAAATGGCCTTTCCTTTTCAATCTGCAGCCGCTGTAATTTTCTGAAAATGCAATACAATATGGCTACCTGGAGGTGTTCTGTATACAGAATGTGTACTGAACAACCCCCACAAACATAATTACCCGTGTGTGTGATTGGCTCACCAATTTTACCAGAAGTCTGCACTAAGATACAAGTCAGATTTCAGGCATCCCCTGCAACAAAAATTTCATTTTTGGTGGAATAATCCCAATAGGAACACGTCTAAAGGGATACAGGTCCAGCAGCTTTCGTCATTAGTGCTCTGCAGGTGCACAGCTGGTTGATAATAATAAAAACCACTCCCATTAGACCCACTCAGAACAGGGGCACAGAGGAACAAACAGGGATTTCTTCAGAATAACAAAAGGTAGGAATCTGCAACAAAGGTTGTTATAGTCCTTGCAATGTACATAGATCACCCTGAGGGGAATGTTTTTTCTCAGCAAAAGTGATGTTATGCTTTAATCATTTTTAAAAGAACACACAACTTCTTTAACTGGTTGCCGACCGCCGCAAGTACATATACTGCGGCGGTCAGCCCCGGCCAGGCAAAGTGACGTCACTAGCCTGTCACTTGCTTGTGAGCCAATATCGGGCGAGCGCACGCCCGCAGAGGCCCGCTCCCGCCCTGGCTCGTTCCCTGGGAAGTCCGTGCGTGTGACCGGTGGACCCGATGTCCGCCGGTCACTCGCGATCGTCCGCCGTGAAGGGAGAAAGGCAGGCGGCTGATGTAAACAAGCCGCCTGTCATTCTCCCCTGTGTATGAATAGTGATCATACGGTTCTACTATGTAGGACCGTTGATCACTGTTCCTACACCAGTAGCCATGTCCAATCACAGTTAGAATCACGCCCCTAGGGACACACTTAACCCCTCCTTCCCCAATAAAGTTAACCCCTTCCCTGCCAGTGTCATTTTGCAGTAACAGTGCATATGTATAGCACTGATTACTGTAGTAATGTCACTGGTACCCCCAAAAGTGTCAAAAATGTCAGTCAAGGGTCCGATCTGTCCGCCGCAATGTCGCAGTACCGCAAAAAAAAACGCAGATCGCCGCCGTTACACGTTAAAAAAAAAAAAACACCAAAAATGACAAAAATCTTTCCCTTAGTAAACGTAATAACTTTTGCGCAAACCAATCAAAATATGCTTTTTGCGATTTTTTTTACCAAATATATGTAGCATAAAACAAATTGGCCTAAAATGTTAAAAAAATTTTGATTTTTACATTTTTTTGGGGGAATTTCATATAAAAAAATGTGAAATATTGTTATTTTTGCAAAATTTATGCTATTTTTTGTTTATAGCGCAAAAAGTAAAAATCGCACAGGTGATCAAATACCACCAAAAGAAAGCTCTGTTTGTGGGTAAAAAAAGGTTGTCAAATTCGTTTAGGTACAGCGTCGCACGACCGTTAAATTGTCCGTTAAAGTCACGCAGTGCCAAATCGCAAAATAGGCCCTGGTCAGGAAGGGGGTAAAATCTTCCGGGGCTTAAGTGGTTAAGCTTAAAGTGATTGTAAAGTCTCATTTAAAAAAAAAAAAAAACAAGTTATACTTACCTCCTCTGTGCAGTTGGTTTTGCACAGAGTAGCCCCGGTCCTTCTCGGGTCCCTCTTCTATGCTCCTTGCCCCTCCCTCCTGTTGAGTGCCCCCACATCAAACAGCTTGCTATGGGGCACCCAAGCTGAGCCGCAGCTCTGTTTGTCCATTCAGTCACAGACCCACAGCTAGGCCTGCCCCCTCTCTCTCCTCATTGGCTCACTGACTTTGATTAACAGCAGCGGGAGCCAATCGCACCGCGCTGCTGTCTCAGCCAATGAGGAGGGGAGTCCAGGGCAGTGGAGACACTCTTGTAACATCGCTTGATAGATATGAGCTCAGGTAAGTATTAGGGGGGCTGAGGGAGGCTGCTGCACATACTGTGAAAAGAATGCATTAAGATAAAAAAAACCTTCTGCCTTTACAATCCCTTTAACTTTGCTCAGCCATTAACTACTTCATTAACCATTTTTCTACCAGAGCCATTTGTTCAGGTTTTGCACACATGATAAATGCACATTTTAGGCATGAAAATTAGTTAAAACCCCCAAACAATGTATATTTTCTGAAAGCAGAGAACATGGAGAGTGGTAGTTTACATTTTTTTAATGTCACATGATAATAGTGCACATGTTTATCAAACGCATATTTTCAGTAAAAAGAAATTACTGAAGGTAATTTTAAGGCACACAAATACAATATATTACCTTATTGTTTTAGTAAAATACAAAAGATGAGGTTGTGATGAGTAAATAAATAGCCAACTTTGGTACCAAAAATTGCCCAAAGGCAAAGCTTTAAAAGCCTTAACAAGTTATCAATTTAGATTTAACAATGAAATGTATACAAAGGGTTGGTGAATTTTTACCGAGGGCAATTTTTCCTTTTCTTCTCTGCTATGTGTAGCAAAATCATTGTTTTAAATGATTTTATGTTCTACTGTGTGTGTACATGGGGCAGGGGTTTTTACCAATTATTCATTATGTTACTTTATTTTTTTCCCATTTTTTTTTACACCCAACTTTATTGCTTTCACATAGGGGGCCAAAAGCCCCTATATAATAGCATTGTGCAACAACAGATTCTCCTGTCCTACCAGCAGCCATTTATAAAAGATGCTGGTATACAAGTCTGTTTTTATCCCCTGAAGACGTCTGTTGCACCAGATGAAACGTGCATAGGATGAGGCCAGTGGAATATGATGTTGTACACTCACTGTTGATCCCTGGTGTGGTGTGATTTGCCTGTGTTACTCTGTAACTTTTGCGAGTATATCTACTTTTAATAAATCTTGTGGTTTTCGCATACTACTCTGTGGTTCTTTGTTCTTTCTCCTACCCATTATTACTTTGAAGTGCTGGCTTTGAATAACCAATGAAGGACCATGGAGGCGGTGGAGTCAGTGGTATCCTGAGTAGTGCCCCCCCCCCCCCACTGGATGATTTCTGCGCGTTCTTGATCTCTTAACACTTGAAGATCATTACTGTTTGGTAAAGGAACTGCCACACTTGTCTGTGAGGTGGTTTGGAATTCTTACATGTGGATTTTCAAGATTTCACATTTGGACTTTTATATTTTTTTTTTTGAAACTTACTTCTTTGTTATGGACAAGTGAATTATATTCTATGGGGCTGCTATTTTACTATTTATTTGATGCACATTGTTCATCATGGTGTTATATCAGTTAACTTTATTTTTTCACACACATATTTTTGTATTGATCACTACAGAGATTTTCGTTTTGTGCACCTTTTAGATTAATTATTTTTGTAACTCCTTTGTTTTCAGAATATAGGTTGCTGCATTATCTCTTTTTGCACTAAGCGCACAGTTGTTTCTGTGCTTATACAAGTGGTTAAATGGGTTTTCCTGGCGCATCATGGCAGCATACAATGGGTTGTGGCTCCCCCCCACAACCTGATAGAACTGGTTAACTATAAAGAAAATACAGACTTGGCTCGCCGTATTCTCCTTTTTGTCCTCACCTGATTGGGACTGACTGGCGTTGCAAGGTAACCCTAATCGTTTATCGCCCCAGACAGGTTCAGCCTCTCCTGAGTGAAAGTCCTTTCTGTACAGCCTATAAATGAGCTATATGGTTGGAGCCCCATTCTGGTGGTGCAGGCCTGTCAAAGAAGGCTTTAAACAATCTTTGGCGTAAGTGGCAGAGTTTTCCCTTGGCTTTCCATAGGCTTTTTATGTATTTTCTCTGTCAGTGCTTTCCTACACCCGTCTGTGTTGTGGGCGTTTGTCATTTCCAAGATGGCTGCAACAGTGCAAGTACACTGAGCCTGAAAGGTAGGAAGGGATGCATAGTTACAGTCAGGTCCATAAATATTGGGGCATTGACACAATTTTAATCTTTTTGGCTCTATACACCACCACAATGGATTTGAAATGAAACAAACAAGATGTTCTTTAACTGCAGACTTTCAGCTTTAATTTGAGGGTATTTACATCCAAAGCAGGTGAAAGGTGTAGGAATTACAACACTTTGTATACGTGCCTCCCACTTTTTAAAGGACCAAAAGTAATGGGACAATTGGCTGCTCAGCTGTTCCATGGCCAGGTGTGTGTTATTCCCTCATTATCCCATTTACAAGGAGCAGATAAAAGGTCCAGAGTTCAGTTCAAGTGTGCTATTTGCATTTGGAAAGGCCAGAACAGTCCCTATTTAGGTAACGTTGATCAAGGTCATAATCTCGCCTCTCATTATTATTGCTCTTCGTCTACAAACACCAAGGGTTACCAGCCCGAATGGTTGCTGCCTTTGTGGTGGAAAGTCATTGCCTGCAACGCCAGCATGTCAACTCTGCTTGGAGGAAGCGGCAACTGACAAAGAAAGGAATGTCAGGAAAGTGGCAGCCTTGATTAAAGAATCGGCCAACAAGTTGATACATGAAGCCTGTATTCCTCAGTCTGCGGCTGAATTGCATAGCACTTCAAACCAGAGCCAGTAGGTGGTGTCCAAATTGCAAAGCTTGTCGGGGGACGAGCCTTGATGTTTGCCCAATAGAGCCGTTTGCAAGAGAAGTAAGGAATGCAATTGCCTGGGGTGAGGTGGAGGAAACTCTTCATAAGGTAAGAAAGTACTAATTTTCCTTCATTAAATGACTGGGGGAGTTAATTCAGAAAGACTGGCAGGGGGCAGAGAAAAAGGCCTGTATAAACAACAAGTTATCAAAACTGTATTCCCTGAAAGAACCAAAGGTCAACCTGTTGCTGTCTTCTTCGATGATGGATGCATCATAAATCTGACTGGCAAGACACATCACCTTGTGGTTATGTTCAAGGACGCTCTAGTCTGAAAATTAGATCTAGATCTGAAATGCTTCTACATACTCTAGCATCTGCAGTTGCCTGCAGACCAGCAATAAAATTTGCAGCGTTAGGCAGAGCAATATTGAGTTGGATGGTTATTAAAGAAGCCCTTCTAGAAGAAGTGGAGAGAGACAAGGTGGTAACAGCTTTTTAAGAGCTGAAATTGGTGGGAAACTCTGTGACAGAGCCATCAGTAGATGTCATTTGAAGTTCTTCAAGAGCGATGTTCCCGGCGGTCACGGCAAAGAGGGCATTATGGCTGAAACCATGGTCACCAGATCCCACCTTAAGATCAAACTAGTGCAAAATACCAGACAATGCCTCCAATCTATTTAGGAGTAGACTGGATACATCCACTGCCAGGTCAGGGCAGATATTATCTGACAAAAATCAGAACAATCAGAAAGGTCCAGCATATAGGCAGAATCTCCCAGGTAGATATGAGGAGGGTAAATACAGACCAGGAAAAGATTACAAAAGGAACTAGAGAAGTACCCAATCTTCATTATTGATGCCTTAAAAATCTAAGGCACCTGTCTTGAGGGGGAATAGAAGGAGTCTGTTTAAGTGTGCACTTATCCAGGGAGTGCCTGTGGGAGTCAGATGAAGCTCTGCGCACGCACACCTGGATGCAGCCATATCAGCTATGTTGGTGTGACATTGGTGGAAGTTTAAGGGATGCCCACCTTCTGATCTTTTCCAGCCAGGCAGCCAGGCTATTGGATTTGATAGAAAAGTAAAAAGATTCTGGTCCAGTTTGTGGCAGAATTAAATAAAAAACAAGCAATCATGAAGGTTCCAAGTGCCCAGTTGAGATGAGGATTTGGTTCACCCATAGGTGTGCACAGTCTAATACATTACAAAAGCTTAAACACACATGCTTTTATCTACAGCCTCAGCTGCACTGGAAAGTGAATGAATAGGAAGTGCTCTGTGCTGGGCAGCTTTCTGTTCATTCACAAACTAAAAAATAGTAAACAGTTTACTATGCTTCAGTTATGATTGGACACAGTAAGTTCACTGTGTTCATTTAGAAAAGTAAGGGGTCGGTAACTGTCAAGGAGCTGGTGGCAAGCCTGATGTGCAGAGGATGGCCTCACAGGATCCAGAGGAAGGGACACAGACAAGTCACCTTGGTGGAAGACACAGGCTAGCCTGAGGTGTGGAATCTAAGTGCCAACCGATTTTTACCAGGTCGCGGTCCTCAGGGTTTCCCCACCAGGGGGTGAGCAAGTCCAGATCCAATGGCGAATAAACAGACAAGGATAAGGCAGGAGGATGGTCACAGGACAAGCCGAGGTCGGGGCAGGCAGCAGACAAGCAAGGTAAGAGACAAGCTGGGAGGTCAATCGGGAATACAGCAGGTTTTAGGATCAGGAGGTACAGGAGAAGCTGCAGACAAGACAGCATAGCATGAGTGTGCCTGCTACCCTTAAATAGGCCATTTGGGCACGAACTATAACAAGCTACTGCACGGGCCATCACGCACACGCATGTGCACTGGCGAACGCCCATTCGCCACTAAATGGGGCAGACAGGCATTTGCACATGCGCACATCAGTGCCCCTTTTCAGTGCTATAGAGGAATGCCTAGTGCGTTCCTGAGAGTAACTGACATATTGATTAGCGCCTCCCCCCCACACACTTTTCATCCTAAAACATCCCCCGCAGCAGCCAGGGGAAGAAGAGAGGAGGGAAGCCAGCAGCACTGCAGTAAGGGAAATCGGCACCGCACATTATTAGTAATTAGGGTGTGCCGAGGTGCTTTGGGAGGGAAGTTTCTTCTAGCAGAATAGTGCCTGAGTATCCTTGGTTCTTCTTAACTGACCAATTGTTGTTTTCAAATGGAACATTATCACATCAGATCTCCGCCAGAAAGGTTGGGGAATGCATTTCACTGAGCAGGCTGCTCAAGGTCATGGGACGTTCAGCGTACGAGGCATAGTATTGAATGCTCTTGAACTGAGAGCAGTGTTCAAAGCCCTTCCATCATTCACTCCTTTTAAAGGAGGAACACCAGTTGTACTGTGCCTAGACAGCGGAGAAGGGGTAGAATTCTTAGGCTGCCAGTAATGATGAGCCGAACACCCCCCTGTTCGGTTTGCACCAGAACCCCAAGAACAGGGGAAAAGTTTGTTCGAACAAACACACTCCATTGAAGTCTATGGGACTCGAACGTCAAAAATCAAATAGCCTCATTTTGAAGGCTTAAATGCAAGTTATTGCCTAAAAAAGTGTATGGGGGTTCGGGTCCTGACCTGGGGAACATGAAGCAATGCAATTAAAAAAAAAAAAAAAAACAATCATTTTTAAAGGAGCAGTGATTTACTGATTTTAATGAGGCTTAAAGTGAAAGTATAAAAATGAAAAATTCCTTAAAATATCGTGCCTGGGGGGTTTCCTTAATGTGCCTGTAAAGTAGCACATCTCTACGATGTATGTAGCCTGCTGCAGCAAAACTGACATTTCTTAAGGAAAAAATGTCATATACAAATATACATACAAATTTCAAATCGCATGTACCTGCCATACAGGTGCAGAAAAATTTGGCCTTGGTTGTTGGTGGTGCCTGAACACCGTAACTCCTCACAGTTACTCTTGCTGGGCGCAGGAACGGGCCCTGCTGCTAAAAATTCCATACAAATTTGAAATCGCATGTACTTGTCATACAGGTGCAGAAAAAATGAGCCTTGGTTGTTGGTGGTGCCTGAACACCGCAACCCATTGCAGTTACTCTTGCTAGGCACAGGGACAGGCCCCGCTGCTAAAGATTCTATACACATTTTGAAATCGCATGTACTTGTCATACAGGTGCAGAAAAATTGGGCCTTGGTTGTTGGTGGTGCCTGAACACCGCAACCCATCGCAGTTTCTCTTGCTGGGCGCAGGAATGGGCCCTGCTGCTAAAAATTCCATACCAATTTGAAATTGGCAAAGATAAGGTGTTGTATGTGTTCTTATCAGTGATCTAGTGGGGGCGCTGTGCTGTCATCTGACCTGGCCAAGGTTGGGTGTCGGCTATGCAAACCTGCTGGAGTGATGGGGACCTGGAAGGTTAGTATTGGCAAGAACTAAAACTGAAATTGGGCCTTTGGTGTTGGTGGTGCCTGAACACTGTAATCCCTCACAGTTACTCTTGCTGGGCACAGGAACAGGACCTGCTGGTAAGAATTCTATATAAATTTGAAATTGCATGTACTTGTCATACAGGTGCCAAAAATTGGGCCTTTGCTGTTAGTGGTGCCTGAACACCATAACCCCTCACAGTTGATCTTGCTGGGCGCAGGAACGGGACCTGCTGGTAAGAATTCCATACAAATTTGAAATCGCATGTACTTGTCATACAGGTGTCAATAATTGGGCCTTTGTTGTTGGTGGTGCCTGAGCACCGTAACCCCTCACAGTTACTCTTGCTGGGCGCAGGAATGGGACCTGCTGGTAAGAATTCCATACAAATTTTAAATGTCAGGTACTTGTCATATGGGTGCCAAAAAACTGGGCCTTTGCTGTTGGTGGTACCTGAACACCATAACCCCTCACAGTTACTCTTGCTGGGCGCAGGAACGGGACCTGCTGGTAAGAATTCCATACAAATTTGAAATCGCATGTACTTGTCATACAGGTGCCAAAAATTGGGCCTTTGTTGTTGGTGGTGCCTGAGCACCGTAACCCCTCACAGTTACTCTTGCTGGGATCAGGAATGGGACCTACTGATAAGAATACTATAAAAATTTTAAATGGCATGTACTTGTGATACAGGTGCCCAAAACTGTCCCTTTGGTGTTGGTGGTGCCTGAGCACCGTAACCCCTCACAGTTACTCTTGCTGGGTGCAGGAATGGGACCTGCTGGTAAGAATTCCATACAAATTTGAAATCGCATGTACTTGTCATACAGGTGCCAAAAATTGAGCCTTTGGTGTTGGTGGTACCTAAACACCGTAGCCCCTCACAGTTACTCTTGCTAGGTGCAAGGCACAGGGACAGGATCTGCTGTTAAAAATTACATACAAAGTTTAAATTGTGTGCACCTGTCATACAAGTGCAGAAAAATTAGGCCTTGGGGGTTGGTGGTGACCTAAACCAAAAACATTGTTGAAAGCTAGCAGAATCAAGGTGGAATAGGATAGGCAGCATATGCAGTCTTCAAGGGATGGCAGACCCCTAGCAAATTCAATCAGTTACATCAGCATCAGGGGCTTGATAGCTGCTGTTGATCCAGGACTGATTCAGTATGATAAAAGTCAGCTGGTCAACAGAGTCTGTAGACAGACGCACTCTTTTGTCCATCACAAAACCTCCAGTAGCACTGAACGTCCGTTCAGAAAGCACGCTGGAAGCAGGAAAGGCCAGTAGCTCCATTGCATATTGAGCAAGTTCTGGCCAGTGGTCCATCCTCAAGACCCAGTAACCCAGTGGATGCTCACTTGGAAAGGTCTCCAAGTCTGCTCTTGCCCCTAGATAATCATGCACCATATGATGGAGATGCTGGCGATGGTTGCTTAAACCTAACAGCCCTGGGTGCTGCTGAAGACCAAAGAACTGTTTAAAGGCATCGGTCAGCCGGCCGCCTTCTCCACCGCTATTCCTTTGGCTGAACGATGCCTCAGAAACCCATCCAGAGAATGTTAACCTCCCATTGTCTGGAAAGGTGGTACACACATTTTTTTCAAGGCCTCCTCAAGATGTTTCATCCTCTGCTCCCTCTGCGAAGGCAGGATGAGCTCTGCAACTTTACCCTTGTAAAGGGGATCAAGAGGGTTGCCAACCAGCAATTATCCCTCTACTTGATATCAGAAATCCTCGGGTCCTTTTACAGGCTTTGCAGAATCAGGGAGCCCATGCAACGTAAGTTAGAGGATGCATGAGCTTCTGAGTCCTCTGGGTCACTAAGGATGACATTGTCAGGAGCAACCTCTCCCCAACCACGTACAACTCCTGGGGATTCTGGGGAATCAAAATCATCCCTTGAAGACTGCTGAATGCTATCCTCTACATCCATGCTGCCGCAATCCTCCTCCTCCTCTTGCTCCTGTGTGTTTTGTGGTCCTGCAGGAATGATATCTGCATAAGGGGGGCCTTGTGAGGAAAGGAAGTCCTCCTCTTCCTCCTGCTCTTCTGCCTCAAGTGCCCTGTCCATGATTCCATAAAGCGTGTGCTCCAGCAGGTGGATTAGAGGGATAGTGTCACTGATGCATGCATCGTCCCGGCTCACCATCCTTTTGGCCTCCTCAAATGGTGACAGGACGGTGCATGCATCCTTTATCAAAAGCCACTGGCGTGATGAAAAAAAGCCAAGCTCCCCTGACCCTGTCCTTGTGCCATACTCACACAGGTACTCATTGATTGCCTTCTGCTGTGTGTGCAGCCACTGCAGCATTGCCAATGTTAAGTTCCACCTGGTGGGCATGTCACAAATGAGGCGGTTGGTGGTCAGGTTGAATTCCCGTTGAATGTCAGATGAGCGAGCACTGGCATTGTATGAATGCCAGAAATGGCCACAGACTTTTCTGGCCTGCCTCAGGAGATCTTGGAAGCCCAGGTATCTGGTCAAGAAACATGTGCCAAGCATGGAACATGTGTCAAGTGTCCCTGTTGAAGGGCGGAGAGAAGATTGGTGCCATTGTCACATACAACCATTCCTGGCTCAAGCTGTCATGGCATAAACCTTCTTTGAGCCTGCCCCTGCAGAGCTGACAGAATCTCTGCCCCGGTGTGACTCCTATCCCCTAGACAGAACAACTGAAGCACGGCATGGCATCTTTTAGCCTGACTGCTTGCGTAGCCCCTTGAACGCTTAGGGAGCACTGCTGCTTCAGAGGAAAATTGAGCAGAAGAGGACATGGAGGAAGAAGAAGAGGAGGAGATGGTGGAGTAGCCAGATGTGGCAGAACCAGCACCAGCTTTTTGGAGGCATGGTGGCAAAATAAGCTGCAACACTGAGCACTGTCATGCATCCTTCCCAGCTGCCAGCAGAGATACCCAGTGCGCCGTGAAGGAAATGTAATGTCCCTGTCCATGCCTGCTGGTCCAAGAGTCAACAGTAATGTGCACCTTCCTGCTGACTGCTCTGTCCAACGAGGCCAAAACACTACCTACCACATGACAGTAGAGAGCCGGAATGGCCTTACATGAAAAGAAATGCCTTTTTGGTAGCTGCCACTGTGGTACAGCACATTCCACAAATTTGTGAAAGGGAGCAGAGTCTACCAGATGTAAAGTCAGCAATTGTAATGCTAGCAATTTGGCCAAGCTAGCATTAAGACACTGAGCATGTGGATGGCTGGAACAGCATTTCTTTCTACGGTTCAGCAACTGGGGTAGTGAAATTTGCCTGCTGCTCAAATCAAGCAGTGGTGTACTGCTAGCAGATTGGGTGCTATACCATCATCCCTCTCAATGCAGGTATTTGAGAAGACAGGAGGTATAGTAGGGTTAGAATTCCCAGATGAGGAGCAAGAGGAAGTATGCTTGTTTTTATCTTGTGGCTCTTTCAGGTGCTGTTGCCAACGGACGTTATGGCAGGTCGTCATATGCCTTGTCAAGCATGTGGTGCCCAAGTGGCTAAGGGTTCTGGCCACGCTTGATCTGCTTCAGACAGATGTTGCAAACAGCAACGCTGTGTTCTACTGCACATGAGCTGAAAAAAGCCCACACTAATGAACTTTTGGAAGTCCACGGGGAGTTTGCAGCACCCTGCACCTGTGGAGCTCTGTGCTGTGATGCAATAGGTTGGCTACTCCTATGGTGGCCCCTGGAGCACATCCTGCCTGGTTGGAATTGTGCCTCCTCCTCCTTCTCCCCCTACCCCTCCTCCTCTATCCTGTCAGGCACCCAAGTACAGTCAGTGACCTCATCAGCCCCTCCCTCCTCGTCACTGGAGCTAACTTGGCAGTATGCTGCAGCTGTGGCAACATGACTGCTTGTTTCTTGTCCGTCTTTGTCACCCCCTCTCTCTAGGCTCACGTTATTCCCTTCATCATATCACAAAATATAACCACGCTAGTGGAAAATAAAATAGCTGCAACTTCCAGTGTGATAACACCAAAAAACAATAATAAAAAACAAGTTGCGCTAAGTGAGTAAATATGTGAAATCAAACACGAATCCCAAAGGTTTAGTAAATAGTATTAATAAACAAGCTGTGCTAAATGAATAAAAATATGTAATCGGTCATAAAACACTATGAATGTGATCAAACTGATATAAACTACAACTGATGTATATATATTAGATGTGAACAGAGTGATCAAAAATGCACAATAGCAAAATATTGTGTCCAAACAGAATAAAGGAGTGAGCTAAATGAGAAAGGTGCAATAAAATCTCTAATGAAAGCCCAAAACTTGGTAAAGATGCGATATAGGATGAAAAAAATCCACCATGGGTGCTAATCCTCCACCAGTATATATGCTGCTTATCAGAAACTGGTAAAGAGTGCGCCTGTAAATCCAGCAGGAGACACATAATGGCTTCACACGGACACAAGGGGCAGCCTGATATCCCAATGATGTTAACCTCAGGTCAGCTCAAATCCACTATGACAGTCTCCAATAATTTACCACCATCATGCAACACAAAATGAGAGCTCCATGACAAATGAGCAAACAGCCAATGTTCAAGTCGAACTTAAATTTCACTCGAACTCGAAGTTCATCCCTAGCTCCCAGTGGAACCAGTATTGATAATTGCAATTATACCAGTCTTAGAAATCTAGGGCCTTTTATTATGCAAATCTCAACAAACCCATGCATGCATGCACAGGAGTCCATCATTGTCGCACAGCTGCAGTGTTTTAGGAATGCACGGTGAGCTGTGCATGTGCAGCATAATGTGCATTCAAAAGAAGACTGCAAGCATGCAGGTAAGTGTTTGTTATTGCAGAAGAGACATTCTTGGCTGGATCACCAATTGAGAAGAAAAAAGCCTAAAAGAGAAAGGGAATGCAGTCACTACATCTAAGAACTGGTAAACTAAAATCTTTGGGGGTTTAATACCGCTTTAATTGAGCTTGTGATATCATCCTATGAAGTATCCACTATATCAACTAGAGGGTGAAAGGCTCATAAATGCTGCATAATGTACCCCATCAGATTATCACCAGTAGCAATTAGCGGAGAACTCAGACAAGAGGTTGCTTGTTTACCTCATGTACCTGAAATGCCAGACTTTGCTATTACAACCCCATCAAGGTTGCACACACCAATAAAGCTCCAGCGGGGATACATATTGGATGGGATATTTAAACTCAGAGCTATAGTCTGTTTTTGACCAATATATTTTAATTTGAACAGGTCAGGTTTCATTTATCCAGTTTCCTAATTTCAAATTAAAGATATTGGGTTTTTAGTGCATGAGATGTCTAAACAGATTGTCTAGTTTTGTTGGAGGGTAAATAAAGAATTTGACACAATAAAACGTATTATCCTACAGAGCCCAGTTGTAAAATTCTGCTTTTTTCTCTAAATTCCTCTTTTTCTTATTACTTCCGCTACATGGACCTGTCCCATTTATCCGAGGAATTTGAAACAGCCCAAAAGACCTGTGGTAATGTCAAAGGTAACAAACACACTCCAGTATGAAATCCACACAGTTTTCATACTAGAGCTCTAGAGAATGTATTTAAAATATTCAGTTTTAAGTGCATTTTTTCACTTAACTATTTTATAAATTTGAATGCAAATTATGGTAACATTGTTGTATCTATAGATCAATATGTAATATATTGACTATATTTACTTCCAACACATAAGTAATATTTCCTGCTTTAAAAAGTGTGACCATGGTGCTTTTAATTAATTATGTTGAGCCTTAAAGAAATCTTACATAATAGAGCAACCCAGATTTCATGATTAACTTCCCTTGTAAAACTTAATTTCATGAAAGGACAGATGACACAGCAATTTTTACCAAGACACATGGAATCCTGCACGTGCACTCGGCTAGTTTTTTCTCCGGGACAGCTGCTACATAAATAAAAGCCAAAAACATAATCCTTCACACATTCCATGTCCCAGGCCTTGCGAGTTCTACATTGTCACAATTTCTGCTATGTCCTTGGTGTTCTTCAGATCCATTTTTGTGGAGTCTTACTTTTATGCTAAGTAAATACATTTTCCTGCTACTGAAAGTTCACCTATACCAGACAAGTTGAAAAGCAAATTAGGTCAACTAATGCCTAAGGATACCTGCAGATTAGCAAAAAAAAAAAAAAAAAAGAGTACTATCTGTGATACTTGTTTTAATTGCACTAACATCCAGATTTTTAGGACAAGCTTTCGGGGTGTACCCTCTTCTTCAAGGTCCAAGTAGTACTTTTGGACTTTGAAGAAGGGGGTACACCCTGAAAGCTTGTCCTGAAAATATTGATGTTAGTGCAAATTAAAAAAGTATAACGGAAGTACTCAATTGTTTTGGTAACAAGTGCACTAATACAGCTACAATAACCTCTACAAATTAGCAGATTTCTAGACAAGAGCCAAAGGCACTAATACAAGAAATAGTCACTTCCCCCACCTATAACTGGTCTTAACAGCAAGGAGCACTGGAAGGGCAAACACATATCAAGGAGTTTCCAGTCACAACTTACCATCCAGTCTGCGACCAACCGAATTAACCTTTCTAACAGTATGCGTTAAAAACAGGGGTTTAGTTGCACACGATTGCAAATACATGTGTAAGCTGCAGGCCATGGCAAGGCATCCTGATATCTGCAGACCCTAAGGGCTCTTTCACACGGTCCGCCTCCGTAGGCGGATCCGTGCTGCTAGGCGGGGATCGAATCGCCGATCCCCGCTGAGCCGGCGGATGACAGCTCCGTCTCCGCTTGCAGTGCGGAGAGGGAGGTGTCACAGCTCCCGCTGCTCTCTATGGGGGATTGGATGAGAGCGGACCGTCTGTCCGCTCTCATCCGATCCCTGAACGGATGGAAAAATAGGGTTTCCATCCGTCCAAATTTCACGGACAGGATTGGATACCGATGGCAGCGGGTGTCAGCGAAGGTGTCTCCGCTGACATCCGCTGCCCCATAGAGCTGCATGGAGGATCCAATCAGATCCGCCTAAAAAACTGACAGGCGGATTTGATCGGATCGCCCGTGTGAAAGAGCCCTAACTCTACCTTTGAAGAGTCCCCACAGTGAGAGCACATGTATTCTGATGGATAGATGGATGACAGGTGACTGGAGGGAGCCCACCCCTCCTTAAAGGTGCAGGATCACACTGAACACCCAGCACATTGCACAATGGCAGCAAAGGTGTCAGTGCACTTACCCAGCCTTGAGCCTGCTTGCTAATGCTTGAGCGTTACCTCTGCTGATAAAAGCATTGCTTGATTCAACTGCATCATTTGTAAATGGCAGGCCAAGTCATACAACAATATTGTTCAATTACTTTGTGGTTGGTGTATAAGATCCATATAGAGAAAGGCAATTCATGTGTGCTGGTATTCAGCATTTTTCTGCTTTCTATTTTGTTAGCAAAAAAAATAAAAATCAAGTCTAAAATACTCAATAATCTGCAAACATACTGTAAATGCAAACCACTACATTGCAGAAAATAACCCAGAGTATGGGTTAAAATATTGCAAGATTTTAATCATCAGCTGCAGTAGAATTAAAGTAGAACTATGGACAAAATAAAAATGACACAATGGAGGTTCATTTACTATAGCGCCTAGTCAGCAATTGCGCGAACGCCTGGTCACAATTGACTAAAATTCCTGGAAAACAGCTAAATTTTGTTGGAAAAGGGATTTACTATAGTGCATGGTAAAAAATAGTCCCGAACCTTTAGCTACCTAAAATTAACTAGTTGCTAACTACTCCTCCTAATCCTTGTTTGCTTTGTGTTAGGAAATGCAACAACATTTTCAAAATACCAATCCACTTTAGTAACATTTAGAAAGTTAGAAGTAGCTCTTAATTGTGTCCAGGGAACTCTACGTAGCTTAGTGAAGTTGTGCTGCCTGCCACATGTGGACAACACAAGATCGATCGGAAAAAAAAAAAATCAGCGTGGGGGTCCCCCCCTTATTATATGATAAATAATTTTTAATGTCTAAATAGAATTTTATTACAATGTTGACTTATATTTATTTTTTCATCATGGTACTATTATATGTTCTAGTTATATGTTCTAGTTGTAAATCTAATCAGCTTAGTGGTTAGCACTCCGAGTTAGTAGCACTTAGGTTATGGGTTCAAATCCCAACCACCAGTGCCCCCCCCTTCTGAACTATATCTGGCTACGTGCCCTCAACTTGGGGTGGAGTGCTTTTGAGGCACTAACTCGCTATTGTATATCAATTTTTTTAATGTTTAATTTGTATTTTAAGAGAATATTGATTTATATTTATATATGTGAATGAATTAATAATGGTACTAATGTACATATCAGATATAATTGTATTTGGCTTAGTGGTCTGCACTCCTCACTAGCAACAGTCAGGTCATCGGTTCAAATCCCAACCATGCTACAATCTCCCTAAAGTTTTAACTGCAAATGTGCGTAGGTGAACGCATCATTGCCATCAGCGTGATATCCACACCTATAATATATATATAATAGGCAAATGCCTAATTGCCAATGCCACATCAGAATGGTTATTTTCATAATTTGAATCTGATACACACAGTGCCAAACTCCCTGGCCAATTTTTGAACAACTGGTGTGATAGACCAGTGGCCCCCCAATACCACATATTGAAGTGGGGTGTTATCTGAGTATACTTTTACAAGTGTATTTGTGTCCTGCAACAATATTGCCTCTTTTGCTGTGTTAACTCTGCTACACACACACTGCCAAACTCACTGGCCAATTTTTTGAACAACTAGTGTAATAGACCAGTGGCCCCCCAATACCACACATTGAAGTGGGGTGTTATTTAACAGTATACTTTTCTAAGAGTGTATTTTAGTCCTGAAAAAATGTGGCCTCTTTTGCTGTGCTAACTCTGCTACACACAGTGACAACAGTCACTGGCCAATTATTTGTAGAACTGGTCTAATAAACCTGTGGCCCCCCCAATACCACAGATTGAAGCGGGGTGTTATCTGAGTATACTTTCATAAGTGTATTTGTGTCCTGCAACAATATTGCCTCTTTTGCTGTGTTAAGTTTGATACACACAGTGCCAAATTCCCTGGCCAATTTTTTTAACAACTGGTGTGATAAACCAGTGGCCCCCCAATACCACATATTGAAGTGGGGTGTCATCTGAGTATACTTTCATAAGTGTATTTGTGTCCTGCAACAATATTGACTCTTTTGCTGTGTTAACTCTGATACACACAGTGCCAAACTCCCTGGCCAATTTTTTGAACAACTGGTGTGATAAACCAGTGCCCCCCTAATACCACAAATTGAAGTGGGGTGTTATCTGAGTATACTTTTACAAATGTATTTGTGTCCTGCAACAATATTGCCTCTTTTGCTGCGTTAACTCTGATACACACAGTGCCAAACTCCCTGGCCAATTTTTTGAACAACTGGTGTGATAAACCAGTGGCCCCCCAATACCACATATTGAAGTGGGGTGTTATTTAACATTATACTTTTATACTTTTCTAAGAGTGTATTTTAGTCCTGCAAAAATTTGGCCTCTTTTGCTGTGTTAACTGTGCTACACACAGTGACAACAGTTACTGGCCAATCATTTGTAGAACTGGTGTGATAAAACTGTGGCCCCCCAATATCATATATTGAAGTGGGGTGTTATTTAACATTAAACTTTTCTAAGATTGTATTTTAGTCCTGCAAAAATTTGGCCCCTTTTGCTGTGTTAACTGTGCTGCACACAGTGACAACAACTACTGGCCAATTATTTGTAGAACTGGTGTGATAAACCTGTGGCCCCCCAATACCACAGATTGAAGCGGGGTGTTATATATCTTTTTCCAGATATACTGCGATTCTCTAGAGACTTTTGTCACAAGGTAATTTAAAAACATGACAGGCAGAGGAAGAGGCAGACATTTACGCAGGGGTGGTAGGGGTAGGGCAGGAGCAGTAGGCCGGAGCCAAAGTGTGAAGTTTCAGAAGGCGATTAAGTTCGATTATGTCAAAGGACGCACCAGACTTGGTTGAGTGGCTCACTCAGCCTTCCTCTTCTGCACCCTCCTCATCCTCTCTATCTGCACCCTCTTCACTCTTTGTTGTGTGCACCCCCAAAGACACCACCACAAACACCACCACCACCACCACATACCCTCCGCTTGAGTCACTGGAATTATTTTCCAATCCATCACAAGACATTTGCGATGCGCAGCCATTGTTAGCATCGGAACAGGAAGAGGAGGTAGCAACAGCCGCCACTCAGCAGTCTGACGACAGTACCCAGATCAGCCCAAGCAGGTTGGTCCCCGCTGTTGCTGCCTAATCCGAGATCTCGATTAGAAACATAGAAACATAGAATGTGTCGGCAGATAAGAACCATTTGGCCCATCTAGTCTGCCCAATATATCTGAATCCTATGAATAGTCCCTGGCCCTATCTTATATGAAGGATAGCCTTATGCCTATCCCATGCATGCTTAAACTCCTTCACTGTATTTGCAGCTACCACTTCTGCAGGAAGGTTATTCCATGCATCCACTACTCTCTCAGTAAAGTAATACTTCCTCATATTACTTTTAAACCTTTGCCCCTCTAATTTAAAACTGTGTCCTCTTGTGGTAGTTTTTCTTCTTTTAAATATGCTCTCCTCCTTTACCGAGTTGATTCCCTTTATGTATTTAAAAGTTTCTATCATATCCCCTCTGTCTCTTCTTTCTTCCAAGCTATACATGTTAAGGTCCTTTAACCTTTCCTGGTAAGTTTTTTCCTGCAATCCATGTACTAGTTTAGTAGCTCTTCTCTGAACTCTCTCTAGAGTATCTATATCCTTCTGGAGATATGGCCTCCAGTACTGCGCACAATACTCCAAGTGAGGTCTCACCAGTGTTCTGTACAGCGGCATAAGCACTTCTCTCTTTCTACTGCTTATACCTCTCCCTATACATCCAAGCATTCTGCTGGCATTTCGTGCTGCTCTATTACATTGTCTTCCCACCTTTAAGTCTTCTGAAATAATTACTCCTAAATCCCTTTCCTCAGATACTGAGGTCAGGACTGTGTCAAATATTCTATATTCTGCCCTTGGGTTTTTACGTCCCAGGTGCATTATCTTGCACTTATCCACATTAAATTTCAGTTGCCAGAGTTCTGACCATTCTTCTAGTTTTCCTAAATCCTTTTCCATTTGGCGTTTCCCTCCAGGAACATCAACCCTGTTACATATCTTTGTGTCATCAGCAAAAAGACAAACCTTACCATCGAGGCCTTTTGCAATATCACTTATGAAGATATTAAACAAAATTGGTCCCAGTACAGATCCCTGAGGTACCCCACTGGTAACATGACCTTGTTCTGAATGTTCTCCATTGACTACAACCCTCTGTTGTCTGTCACTCAGCCACTGCCTAATCCACTCAACAATATGGGAGTCCATGCTCAATGACTGCAGTTTATTGATAAGTCTTCTATGTGGGACAGTGTCAAAAGCCTTACTAAAATCTAGATATGCAATGTCTACTGCACCTCCACCGTCTATTATTTTAGTCACCCAGTCAAAAAAATCTATAAGATTTGTTTGACATGATCTCCCTGAAGTAAACCCATGTTGTTTTTCATCTTGCAATCCATGGGATTTAAGATGTTCCACAATCTTATCCTTTAATAGGGTTTCCATTAATTTGCCTACTATTGATGTCAGACTCACTGGTCTATAGTTGCTCGATTCCTCCCTACTACCTTTCTTGTGAATGGGCACGACATTTGCCAATTTCCAATCTTCCGGGACGACTCCTGTTACTAATGATTGGTTAAATAAATCTGTTAATGGTTTTGCCAGCTCACCACTAAGCTCTTTTAATAATTTTGGGTGTATCTCATCAGGACCCTGTGACTTATTTGTCTTCACTTTAGACAGCAATCTTAGAACGTCTTCCTCTGTAAAGACACATGCATCAAATGATTCATTAGTCATCCTTTGAAGTGGAGGTCCTTCTCCTTTTTCTTCTGTAAAAACTGAACAGAAGTATTCATTAAGGCAGTCGGCTAGCCCTTTATTCTCTTCTACATACCTTCCGTCCTTTGTTTTTAATTTAGTTATTCCTTGTTTTAATTTCCTTTTTTCATTTATATATCTGAAGAATGTCTTATCCCCCTTTTTCATAGACTGAGCTAGTTTTTCTTCTGCCTGCGCTTTAGAAGTTCTTATAACTTGCTTGGCCTCTTTCTGCCTAATCTTGTAGATTTCCTTATCTTCATTGCTCTGGGTTTTTTTATAATTACAAAATGCTAGCTTTTTATTTTTAATGATTTGGGCCACTTCTGCTGAGTACCACAGTGGTCTCTTCCTTTTTTTGCTTTTACTGACAAGTCTAATGCAATTTTCTGTTGCCTTCAATAATGCACCTTTTAAGTAGTCCCATTTCTCCTGGACTCCATGTAATCCGTACCAGTCTGATAAGGACTCATTTATGACTAATTTCATTTTTGAAAAGTCTGTTTTTCTAAAATCTAAAACTTTTGTTTTTGTGTGGTGTGACTCTTTCACAGTTCTTATATTAAACCACACTGACTGGTGATCACTGGATCCCAAGGTTTCGCCTACAATGACATCATATACCGAATCCCCATTTGTGAATACCAGATCCAAAATGGCCTCCCTCCGGGTTGGCTCCTCAACCACTTGTTGCAGAGACAACCCCAGTAGGGAATTTAGAATATCTGTACTCCTGGTAGAACTTGCTATTTTGGTTTTCCAGTTTATATCTGGAAGATTGAAATCTCCCATAATGATAACTTCTCCTTTCATTGTCATTTTAGCTATTTCTTCAACTAGTAGATCATCTAGTTCTTTGACTTGACCAGGTGGTCTATATATCACACCTACACGAGTTACTGCATGATTAGCAAACTGCAACGTAACCCAAACTGACTCTATGTTGGCTTCACCAACTTGTATTAGGTTAGATTTAATGCTATCTTTCACATACAGGGCCACTCCTCCTCCTTTCTTGCCTTCTCTGTCTCTTCTGTATAAAGAGTACCCTGGTATGGTTATGTCCCAGTCATTTCTTTCATTAAACCATGTCTCCGTAACAGCCACTAAATCTACATTCTCAGATGCCATAATTGACCCAAGTTCATTGATTTTTTTACCTAAACTGCGAGCATTTGTAGACAGGACTCTGAGCTTATCATTTCTTAACCTCTGTGCTTCTGACCTGTTCTGGCATTGTTTCGGGGGGCAATTGGACTCTTGTAATTCCACTCTTTTGCCCCCCCTTCCTAGTTTAAATACTCTTTCGCAAATTCTTGGAGTTGTTCACTAAGTACATTTGTTCCTTTGAGAGAAAGATGCAAACCATCTTTTTTGTACAGTTCCTTTCTATTCCAAGTAGAGCTATCATGAGAAACAAAGCCAAATCCTTGCTCTTGACACCATTTACTAAGCCATATGTTGAACTCCTTTATGCGCCTCTGCCTATCATTCTGAACATTATGCACAGGCAGAACTTCAGAAAATGAAATGGTGGATGCAAAATCCTGTACGTCATTTCCAAGTGTGATAAAAGATTTTTTCACCTCTGACACTTCATCGCAAGCCAGGTCATTTGTCCCTAGATGGACAAGAACATCCACGTCCCCTTCCTGCTTTGCTTGCTTAACAATATTAATAATACGTCTTCTATCTCGTCTAGCAGTAGCACCAGGGAGACATCTCACAAAACCATTTTCTTTAAGCTCCACACTTCTTATGATTGAATCACCCAGCAACAGCTGCTTCCTTTGAGATTGTTAGTGGTGGGGAAGGTGATGTGGATGATGTTGTGTCTATGGACGTCACGTGGGTGCCCACAAGAGAGGAAGAGGAGGGGAGTTCAGAGGGAGAGACGGACCAGCAGATAGGGAGGAGAGGCAGGCAGAACTTGCATTGCACAAGAGGTACAAAGCAGACTGCAAATGTATCAGGAGTGAGCCATCAACCATGCACAGTCACATCTGGCACTCCCAGGATGCCGGCACATGGCTCCGCAGTGTGGGCTTTTTTTAATGTGTCCGTTGCTGACAACAGTGTTTCCATCTGCAGCCTTTGCAGTCAACGCATAAGTCGCGGTAAGCCCAACACTCACCTAGGGACAACCGCCTTAAGAAGGCACCTGAACTCCCATCACCGAGCCCAGTGGGAGCAACACCATCAGAACCCACAAAGCCACACTCCAGGCTCTCACCATCCAGCCTCTTCTCCTTCTCCTCTCTTCACATTTGTCCTCCACTCCACCTTCCATGATGCCGTCGTCACGTTGTTCTGGTAAAAGGCAGGCTTCGGTGGCCCAAACGTTGGAGCAGAAAAAAATGATGATGCCGGATAACCCTCTTGCCCAATGTTTGACTGCTGGCTTGTCGGAACTGATAGCCCACCAACTACTGCCATATCAACTGGTGGACTCGGAGGCCTTTCGTAAATTTGTGGCCATTGGAACACCACAATGGAAGGTCCCAGGCAGGAAATATTTCTCACAGAAGGGCATTCCAGAGCTGTATGGCCATGTTCAGTGGTAAGTGAATATATCTCTGGCACACAGTGTTGGTGCCAAGATACATCTGACCACAGACACATGGTCTAGCAAACACGGGCAGGGAAGGTATATCCCTTTCCTGCCCACTGGGTGAAACTTCTGACGGCCGTCAAGCATGTAACCCGTGGCACCCATGTAGATTTGGTTGTACCGCCACGGATTGCATGCAGGCCTGCCTCTTCTTCTCCTCCAACCCCTTCCTCCCTCTCCTCCTCGGTTGACTCCTCCTTTTCCGCTGCTACCGTCTCTTCCGCTGCGCCACCCAAGATCCCCAGAACCTACTCCATGTGCCAGGTGAGACGTTGCCATGCTGTGCTGCGTCTGTTGTGCCTGGAAGCCAAGAGCCACACTGGTCCTGCACTCCTTTCAGGTTTGCGTTCACAGGCAGATAAGTGGCTGACACCGCTGAATTTGACAGTTGGTAAAGTGGTGTGTGAC
The DNA here is from genome assembly GCF_965119305.1 of Pelophylax lessonae. Lineage (NCBI taxonomy): Eukaryota > Metazoa > Chordata > Amphibia > Anura > Ranidae > Pelophylax > Pelophylax lessonae. The sequence continues at coordinate 619,328,022 of NC_138769.1, forward strand.
AACGGGGCCAATCTGCTGAGCGCGCTGAAACAGGGCAAAATAACACACGTGCCATGCATGGCACACATCCTGAACTTGGTGGTGCAACGATTCGTTGCTAAATACCCTGGGGTCCAGGACGTCTTGCGGCAGGCCAGGAAAATCTCGGGCCATTTCAGAAGATATTACACAGCCATGGCTCGCCTTGCTGAAATTCAGCGGCGACACAACCTGCCCGTCAGGCATCTTATTTGTGACTGCCCGACGCAATGGAACTCAACGTTGCATATGCTTGATAGGCTGCTCCAGCAGAAACGTGCAGTTAATAACTACCTGTACGAACTCTGCGGCAGGACAGGTTCTGGGGAGTTTGGGTTTTTTTCACCACGCCAGTGGCTGCTCATGCGGGACGCATGCAGACTTCTGCAGCCATTCGATTAGATCACCAAACTGGTCAGTCTCAGCCAGGGCGCCATCAGTGACATCATATCTTACGCCTTCTTTCTGGAGTGTGCATTGCGTCATGTCATTGATCAAGCCGTCGAGGAGCAGGAGCAGAAAGATGAGGAAGTCGCAATGTTGGATTAATTCCCAGTGGGTGCTACTCCATCTGAGACACGTCAACAGCAGGAGTCTGAAGAGGAGTCAGAGGAGGGTGGTGCTGGGGGGGATGAGGAGGAGCAAGAAGAGCATGCTTTAAACCTTTCTGGTATCCCTGGTGTTATCCGTGGATGGTGGGAGGAGAACGAGGACGACATTATCCTGGATGATGAGCTGGAAGCAGGCCACTACACCGCTTCCAGTTTAGTGGGAATGGGGGCCTTCATGCTCCAGTGTTTTAAGGGGGACCCCGTATGAAAAGCATAAAGGCCAAGGACCAGTACTGGGTGGCAACGAACTTAGACCCCCAGTACAAACAAAAAATGTCGGAAATGTTACCACAATCACAGAGGGCAGTCAGAATGCAGCACTTCCAGGCCTTGCTGCGGGAAATGCTGCATTCTGCTTTTGCATGCGCTGGCAGAGGAATTTCCAGTCACAGAGAGACAGTTGCGGGTAGCAATCCAACAGCGCCTGCAAGAAGGGGGCGGTTTGAAGATGTCTTGGTCACTTCAGATATGAGATCCTTCTTTTAGCCGAACCATCGACAGCTGTACTCCGGATCCAGCATCAGGGAATGCCTAGACCGACAGGTGTCCAAATACATCGGGTTAACGGCCGATGTGGACGCTCTGAGGAGTGATGAACCCCTAGACTACTGGGTGGTCAAATTGTCCAGAGCTTGCACAATTTGCAATGGAAATGTTGGCTTGCCCCCCGTCCAGTGTCCTGTCCGAAAAGACAATAAGTGCACTCGCCTAGCTCATGATAGTGTAGACTATCTCACATTTATAAAAATGAATGAGGCATGGATCTTTGAGGAATTCAACACATGTGACCAGTAGACCATGTTTCATTGAAATTCCTCATGCCAGGCAACAAATATCCGCTAGACCGCCATCCATCCACAACAATTCCTGGTCCTTGTCTTCGTTAAATACAGCGGCATAAAAGGCATTTCATGTCCATTGAATGGCAAATTTTTTGGGGCTTTCAGGGCCGACAATTATTTTTTCTGTAATTGCCTAATGTACCTCCAGCCACAGAATACAACTTTCTTTGCTGTCAGGTAAACCCATGTGGGCTAATTTTTGGGGCCTATACTGGCCAACACTTACTTCTGTATCCTGTGAATGCCTAATGTACCTTCAGCCACAGAATACTATGTTCTTAGCTGTCAGGTAAACCCATGTGGGCTAATTTTTGGGGCCAATACTGGCCGACACTTACTTCTGTATCCTGTGAATGCCTAATGTACCTCCAGCCACCAAAAATTACGTTCTTAGCTGTCAGGTAAACCCATGTGGGCGAATTTTTGGGGCCAATACTGGCCGACACTTACTTCTGTATCCTGTGAATGCCTAATGTACCTCCAGCCACCAAATACTACGTTTTTAGCTGTCAGTTAAACGCATGTGGGCTTATTTTTTGGGGCCTATACAGGCCGACACTTACTTCTGTATCCTGTGAATGCCTAATGTACCTCCACCCACCAAATACTACGTTTTTAGCTGTCAGTTAAACGCATGTGGGCTTATTTTTTGGGGCCTATACAGGCCGACACTTACTTCTGTATCCTGTGAATGCCTAATGTACCTCCAGCCACCAAATACTACGTTCTTAGCTGTCAGGTAAACGCATGTGGGCTTATTTTTTGGGGCCTATACAGGCCGACACTTACTTCTGTATCCTGTGAATGCCTAATGTACCTCCACCCACCAAATACTACGTTCTTAGCTGTCAGGTAAACCCATGTGGCCTTATTTTTTGGGGCCTATACAGGCCGATACTTACTTCTGTATCCTGTGAATGCCTAATGTACCTCCAGCCACCAAATACTACGTTCTTAGCTGTCAAGTAAACCCATGTGGGCTAATTTTTGGGGCCTATACTGGCCGACACTTACTTCTGTATCCTGTGAATGCCTAATGTACCTTCAGCCACAGAATACTACGTTCTTAGCTGTCAGGTAATCCCATGTGGGCTAATTTTTGGGGCCTATACTGGCCGACACTTACTTCTGTATCCTGTGAATACCTAATGTACCTTCAGCCACAGAATACTACGTTCTTAGCTGTCAGGTAAACCCATGTGAGCTAATTTTTGGGGCCTATACTGGTCGACACTTCTGTATCCTGTGAATGCCTAATGTACCTTCAGCCACAGAATACTACGTTCTTAGCTGTCAGGTAAACCCATGTGGGCTAATTTTTGGGGCCAATACTGGCCAACACTTACTTCTGTATCCTGTGAATGGTTAATGTACCTCCAGCCACCAAATACTACGTTCTTAGCTGTCAGGTAAACCCATGTGGGCTTATTTTTTGGGGCTTATACAGGCCGACACTTACTTCTGTATCCTGTGAATGCCTAATGTACCTTCAGCCACAGAATACAACATTCTTAGCTGTCAGGTAAACCTGTGTGGGCTAATTCTTGGGGCCAATACTGGCCTACACTTACTTCTGTATCCTGTGAATGCCTAATGTACCTCCAGCCACCAAATACTACGTTCTTAGCTGTCAGGTAAACCCATGTGGGCTTATTTTTTGGGGCTTATACAGGCTGACACTTACTTCTGTATCCTGTGAATGCCTAATGTACCTTCAGCCACAGAATACAACATTCTTAGCTGTCAGGTAAACCCGTGTGGGCTAATTTTTGGGGCCAATACTGGCCTACACTTCTGTATCCTGTGAATGCCTAATGTACCTCCAGCCACCAAATACTACGTTCTTAGCTGTCAAGTAAACCCATGTGGGCTAATTTTTGGGGCCTATACTGGCTGACATTTACTTCTGTATCCTGTGAATGCCTAATGTACCTCCAGCCACCAAATACTACGTTCTTAGCTATCAAATAAACCCATGTGGGCTAATTTTTGGGGCCAATACTGGCCGACACTTACTTATTTATCCTGTGAATGCCTAATGTACCTTCAGCCACAGAATACTACGTTCTTTGCTGTCAGGTAAATGCATGTGGGCTAATTTTTGGGGCCTGGAATGGCCAACACTTAAATCTGTATCCTGTGAATGCCTAATGTACCTTCAGCCACAGAATACAACGTTCTTAGCTGTCAGGTAAACGCATGTGGGCTAATTTTTGGGGCCTGGAATGGCCGACACTTCTTTATCCTGTGAATGCCTAATTTTGCAGACTGCAATTGAAAATCAATGGGTCTGTAAAGATTCCGCCAAATTGTGGAATGGATGCGGACCCATATTACAGATGTGCGAATGGACCCTATATGTATTTGACATGTATTTACCGGCTGCTGTCAGTTCTGGCTAATTTATGAAAAAAAAAAAAATGTTGCTGTAAAAAAAAAAAAAAAAAATTTAGGGCAACTTTTCCAATTGCAATACTTCTGTTATGACATTGTCCATGTGCTGGGACTATTTGTGCACAGCTAGTATGTCTTTTGTGGCTGCAAATATGACCTATATGTTTTTAAAGTTCACCTACCATTAAAGTCAATGGGGCACGCCGCAAACTTGCGGTTCGCTGACTTTTAAGAGAATTTGCGGCTGACGTACGAACCGCCCCGGCCAATGTTCGTCCATCACTACATAAGACCAAAAAAATAAAAGATTTTTAATAAATAAATGTTGAATTGCTGAAAAGTATGTCCATGTACAGTATAGTATGCGCTCTATACTTGGTCAGGGCTCTTTTTGCATGATTTACTGCATCAATGCCACGTGGCATGGAGGCAATCAGGTTGCTTTGATAGTGGCTTTCAGCTCGACTGCTTTGTTGGGTCTGGTGTCTCTCATCTTTCTCTTGACAATAACCCACACATTCTCTATGGGGTTTAGGTCAGGCGAGTTTGCTGGCCAATCAGGTACAGTTATATCATGATCATTAAACCAGGTATTGGTACTGGCAGGTGTAACGCAGGTATTGGCAGGTGCCAAGTCCTGCTGGAAAATTAAATCAGCATCTCCATAAAGCTGGTCAGCAGAGGGAAGCAAGAATTGCTCTAGAATTTCCTGGTAGAGGGCTGAGCTGACTTTGGACTTGATAAATCCCTGTGGACCAACACCAGCAGATGACATGGCTCCCCAAATCATCACTGACTGTGGAAACTTCACACTGGACCTCATGTAACTTGGATTCTGTGCCTCTTCACTCTTCCTCAAGACTCTGGGAACTTGATTTCCAAATGAAATGCAACATTTACTTTCACCTGAAAAGAGGATTTTGGACCACTGAGCAACAGTCCAGTCCTTTTTCTCTTTAGCCCAGGTAAAACGCTTCTGACGTTGTCTATGGTTCAGAAGTGGCTTGATACAAGGAATGTGACAGTTTTAGCCCATGTATCGGATACGTGTGTGGTGGCTCTTGAAGCACTGACAACAGCCGTAATCCACTCCTTGTGAATCTCCTCCAAATTCTTGAATGGCCTTTGCTTCACAATCCTCTCAAGGCTGCTGTTATCCTTGTTGCTTCTGCACCTTTTTCTACCACACTTTTTGCTTCCACTCAACTTTCTATTAATGCTTGGATACAGCACTCTGTGAATAGCCAGCTTCTTTAGCAATGATCTTTTGTGACTGGTGTGAGGGTGTCAGTGACTGTCTTCTTGACAGCTGTCAAGTCAGCAGTCTTCCCCATGATTGTGTAGCCTACTGAAACAGAATGAGAAACAATTTAAAGGCTCAGCAAACCTTTACAGAACATGGAAATTCTATTATTTTAGTAAATATAAATGCTAAATACCTTTTCTCATCAGCAGTATATAGCAGTCTTGTTACTTCTACCAATTCCTGATTAAAGCTTGTAGAAGGAGTTTTCATACTGCACTGAGCTGTCCAGGACCCCTGACCCTCTGTCTGGACAGTGATGATTGGCCCTGTGCTGATCACATGCACCCTCCCAAAAAAAAGAAAACTCTCTAACAATGCACACCAAACTGAACATGGGCAGCCTGACTCCTAAGGCTCTGTTTTATCCAAACATGTTCTAAAGTCGGTGGAAGAGGAGGAGGATCTGTGCATACAGGATCAAACAGCCTTTTTACACAATGCAAAGGATTAACCCCTTAGGTTCCACAGTGAGTTTAACAAGCATGCTCTACTGTGTAAACAGACTGATTTTACTGTTGTGGGTTTAGTAACACTTTAAATAGCTGATAAGAATGTGACACCATGAATCTATAACAGGGGTCCTCAGACTATGGCCCGCGGGCCGCATGCGGCCCGCCAGGGTCCTGGACCCGGCCCGCCGGCCGGGATGTATCATTCACATTGTTTTTTTTTCCTGAATCACCTAATTAGAGCCAGAGGCTCTAATAGGCTTCAGAAAAGGGTGGACCCGGTGCGCAGAGCACTGCGCCCTAGCCCACCCATTTGACTCACAATAGCGAATGAAAATTCGCTATTGTCACACGGATCCTCCTCCCGGCCAATCAGGAAGCGGGTCACTCTGCATTGAAAGGGGGCACGCTGGTCTCTCTGCATTGAAAGGGGGCACACTGGTCTCTCTGCATTGAAAGGGGGCAAGCTGGTCTCTCTGCATTGAAAGGGGGCACGCTGGTCTCTCTGCATTGAAGGGGGCACGATGGTCTCTCTGCATTGAAAGGGGGCACGATGGTCTCTCTGCGTTGAAAGGTGGCACTATGGTCTCTCTGCATTGAAGGGAGCACGATGGTCTCTCTGCATTGAAAGGGGGCACGATGGTCTCTCTGCATTGAAAGGGGGCACGATGGTCTCTCTGCATTGAAAGGGGGCACGCTGGTCTCTCTGCATTGAAGGGGGCACAATGGTCTCTCTGCATTGAAAGGGGGCACACTGGTCTTATTACACAGGGAGAGATACATTCTAAACTGTCAGGGGTCCTGCTCTGCATTCATTTTTGAATGAAAGCTATCGTAGATTTTATTCATGGATTTCTGTTATATGTAAATAATAATAATAAAAAAAACTTAAAATGACCCCCAACATTTTAGCCCCATTGTCAGGGAAATCATGCATGGTCGTGCACAAAGACATATAGATAATAAGTGCAGCGCTAAATAAATGATATATCATAAAACATAATCATAAAAATCACATGACAAAAGTGATAATGGTGTCGAAAATATATGGTATAAACATATAATAAAGTCAGTAAAGTCCCATATCAGTGTAAAAATCATAAATTAAAGTCCCAAATAAGTGAAGAAATCCATCCTGATGCCAGGAGAAGATGAAACTCTAAAGTGAAAAAAATCCCATCACCAGCTGAATAAATGAAATGGGCGCTCACCAGATGATGTGGGTCTGTACTACCTTATGATAAACAGACCAAACAAACTCTACAGGATGATCCAAGAATCCTCCATAGGGTAACCAGTGATGTTAATCCAGGCTCATGGGAGAGGGGAGGGGAGGAACTGTATAATCCTCATATACCAGACCACATGAAAGCCAAAAGAAAGGTGCTCATAGCGTAATTCGTATTCTTTTTTAGCAAAAATTTGAAACCAGGGTTCTTAATTCTCTGCACTCCTCAGCTCGCGCCTTGCTCCCCAACCAAGCCAGATACGCCTCCCAGCTGAAGTGCACGAAGACATGCGCAAAGATATGCTCATGCTCATATTAATTCTCGAGTGACAACTAGACTTTCCTTAACTCGCAAGCATTCGCATACTAATTCTCGAGTGACAACTAGCCTTGTCCTAACTTGCTAGTATGTCTGCGCATGTGCGCATGCGCATTAGTGTGAATATGCATAAATACTTGGCGCTCACTTGCCTATTTAAACTGGCTCCAGAGACCAGAGGATTGCTGAGTGGACATCAGCTTCTACCGTTTGTGACCTAAACCTGTATTTCCTGGCTTGTCTTGATCCTGTTTGTTCCTGATATCCTGTTGCTGATTCTGGATTGTGACCTGACCCTACCTTCTACCTGCAGTTTTGGTACCCTCTCTGCTCGCCCAATATCAAACCCGGCTTTGCCATGACTCTGCTTCAGTTCCTGATTCTGCACCTCCGCTGCCTGGCTGATACAGACTCTTGCCTGCCTGACCACCCGAGATCCTGTATCTGTCTGTTTGCAAACCTGCTTCCTGCCTGCTGTTCCTACTACAGCGCCTCTACATCTACCAGAATATCCTAGACCAGCCTGCTTGCTGCTTGTGGTTCTACACATGCTGTTGTGTCTGTGCTTGGTACCTACTGCAATGTTCTTCTGGCCAGGATCTCCTACAAGGCCCCTGTGCCACTCCATGCCCTGTTATATCCTGTCATCACCTCCAGGAAAAAAGGACAGGAGGTGTAAGGGGAAGCCCTCTTGTCAGCTCAGCCTTATCAGGTATGTGACACTACTTAGAAAAAATTGCCAAACTGGAAAGTGTGGTGAAAAAGCAACAGGAGGAAACCCATGCTCTGCAAAGACAAACACTGGACTTTACATTCCCAAGATGAGGCCTATGCCTCTACCACTTAATTCAGTTGAGACCATTGCCATTACAGAGGTTTCCTTAAGCCCCGTACACACGTACCGAATCGGGATCACATTACCGTGATCATCATGGCTCCTACACTGGATATCAAGCCTGTATGCTAACAAGCGCGGCAAGTATTGGATTCATTTCCTTCATGATATGCAGACTGTAACCACACTATTTCTTCTAAGGCCCCGAACAGAAACTTTGTTTCTTAACTGTGTTTAAAAGATCTGCATAGAGGGGTCCCCATTCCATGGACCATTGCTGCGGTGATTATATCTTATTTTTGCTCCAACATCAGTTTATTTTTTGTCAGAATCGAGTACTGTCATTTCTCTTCAATTGAAGTTACTTTTTTGTACTCCATGGAATCTTGATTCAGGAACCAGCCATTCATCATCGGTGACATTGATCTCATAGCCCATTTCGGGAGGTCCTCCCACATCACCGAGCATGGCAATCAATTCACTCAGTGTATTGATACATGCTCGGTCATGTGATACCTTTTCTTGCACATTGGGTCATTAGGCATTTATTGTGCTTATTGGCCTTGTTTCATAGGCCGTTATAGCCGGGATTGTTTATATTGATGGTTCTTCTATGTGTTCAGGTATCCAATTTTGAGTCCTTATAGCACATGTGTATCAGTGGTTTTTACTGTTTTTAAATTGATATGTCATTCAGTGTTACCCATATTGCCCTGTTCCCCCTTTTTCCTCTTTCAGGCATACGTGCCAAATAAAATTATTGTTTTTTTATGATTTTGAGTCTCCAGTGCCCTTAGTTGGTCTCTTTTGAGATTGATCGACCATGGTCTGTCCTCTCACACCTTTTTTCACACGTACCGAATGTCGGCCGAACGATCGGCTGTCTTTTGTCCGGTGCTGTCCTGTCGGCTGAAAAGTGCTAAAGACTGCACACGAATTTTGTCGGCCAACAACAGCCGACTGCAGAAGTGATGTCATGTGATGGTTAACTTTCCGTGTGTTTTTTCTTTTCTGAGCATGCCCAGTCTTGCTAATCTGCTGTATGTTGGCCGAATTCTGTACTGACTGGCGAACAATCGGCCGTTCTGGTGACGGCCAACAAATATTTTAAAGTCTGCACTACAGATTCTGTTCGGCCGAAAATGCGCTGTCGGCTGTCGGAAGCATCATACTAACAAGCCGACAATCGGCCGATCGTTCGGCGGCCGGATATTTACGGCCGACAATCGCTACGTGTGTACGGGGCTTTAGACTCCATTCATACTGGTGCGACTTGTCATGCAACTTTGAACATTAAAGTTTCATGATCAGCAGTTCCCCATGTTTTCCAATGGTACCCATTCATATATGTGCAACTTTAAAGTAGTTCATGAACTTCTTTGGTCTGACTTTCATGCAATTTGAGGGTACTAGACTTCAATGTTAACATTTAGAAGTTACATGAAAGTCGTACCTGATGCCCTTTTCACACTTGTGTGACTTGTTCTGCGAATTGGGACTGCAAAGTCGCATGACAAGTCGCACTCCATGATTTCCAATGAGTATCGTTCATATCTGCGCGACTTCAAGTCGCAAGACTTCAAAGTATTCCCTGTACCACTTTGGTCTGACTTTGGTGCATTTTGAGGTCCATAGACCTCAAGATTAAACAGGCATTGTTTTGTGCAACAGTTGTCCATTATCACCAGGTAAAGCAAAGTCGTATCCAGGTTGCACCTATCCAAAGTTGCATCAAAGTTGCGTCAAAGTTGCACCAAAGTTGCACTCAACTTTGGAGTCGTACAAGTGTGAATGGAGCCCTAATCAATGTCGAATGTGTTTACAAATGCAATTTACTAAATTTACATCTGAGAAAAAGAAGGTATTGTTTGTTTTCAACCTGATTGAGGAAACTCTAGCTTGGGCCTTATGTAGAACAAACAGCGCCACTCTAGAAAATTTTGAAACTTTTGTGACGGCAATGAACCACGGTTTTGATGATCCCAATCACTGCACTGCTGCCAAGGCAGAGCAGCATAGTTTTTGGCAGGGTAGACACACCATTGTTGAGTACACAGCTGAATTCCAAAGTTGTTTCTCAGATACCACTTGGAACCCAACCCACTGAACTGCTCCGAGGGGCAGAAATATCTTTTGGTTGCATTTTCAATCTGTCAGAACCTAAATAAAGGTGCTCAGGCAGTGGCTTAGTGGAAATTTAGAGAAGAGCTTTATCAAACACCCAATGTCTCCTGCAGTGGCAGCCCTGTTCTTTGTTTAACCACTTTACCACTAGAGCATTTTGCTGTCTTACGTCTGGGCCACTTTTTGCGATTCGGCGCTGTGCGACTTTAACTGACAATTGCGCGGTCATGCAACGCCATACCCAAACGAAATTTACGTCCTTTTTTTCCCGCAAACAGAGCTTTATTTTGGTGGTATTTGATCACCTGTGCGATTTTTACTTTTTGCGCTATAAACAAAAAAAGCGTTTATTTTGAAAAAATAACAATATTTTTTATATGAAATTCCCCCCAAAAAAGATGTAAAAACCAATTTTTTTTTAATTTTTTGGCCAATTTGTTTTCTGCTACCCATGTTTGGTAAAAAAAATCACAATAAGCGTATTTTGATTGGTTTGCGCAAAAGTTATTGCGTTTACTAACTATGGGAAAGATCTCTGTCATTTTTGGTGGTTTTTTTTAACGCGTAATGGCGGCGATCTGCGATTTTTTTTGCGGGACTGCGACATTGCGGCGGACAGATTGGACCCTTGACTGACATTTTTGACACTTTTGGGGGTACCAGTGACATTACTGCAGTAATCATTGCTATAAATATGCACTGTTACTGTAAAAATGACACTGGCAGGGAAGGGGTTAATTTTATTGGAGAGGGAGGGGTTAATGTATGCCTGGTGCTTACTAACGTGTGGGGGGGGAGGTGACTGAGTGAGTGAGGGACAGATCGGATGTTCAGCTATGCTGAACACTCCGATCTGTCACTCCCTGTCACTTAGGAGATCCGCCCGCTCTGTTTACACAGGCGGGCGGATCTCCAAACTAGATTCCCAGACGATCGGGGCAGGGCAGCGGCGATCGCCTCTGCTCCTCCCCTGGCCCGACTCCCGCTGTGAATGAAAACAGCGGGAGCGCCGCCTACAGGGGGAGGAGTCTGGCGACGTAGGTCTACGTCTTCAGACGATAACGAGCCACTTTGCCGCAGTAGTACTCCGGTACTCAGCGGTAAAGTGGTTAAAAGGACTCCACCTTGCGTTTGTGCATCAATTACAGGGATTTGAATAACATCAATATTAAAAAAACATTATCCACATCCCTTTATCTCTAAAATGTTGGAAAGACTCTGTTCTGCCAATGTCTTTACAAAACTAGACTTACCTTGTCTGCATACGGCAAGGAGGCAAATTTAAAACTGCCTTTAGAACCAGATATCAGCAGAGTCCTTGGTTATGCCTTTTGGCTTTTGCAACCCTCCTGCAACTTTTCGAAATTTGATCAATGAGGTTTTTCAAGAACTGTTGGACCAGTTTGTGATTGCTTATGTGGATGATATTCAAATCTTTTCTGATAACCTAGAAGGACATCACTAGCATGTTTGCACTGTTTTGAAAGATTAACCCCTTTGTGTCTAAAGCCTAGTACACACTATTCGTTTTATTCCGTTTAACCAAGCGGGTTGAGCTCAAAAAAATTGTCAGCTTGGCTGAGCCGCTGTTGTAGCCGCTGTACGAACTATGTGAAGTTAGTATAGGGATCTCCCCCGCTGAGCTATTGTGTTCTGACAGGGGGACCTCCCCCCCCCGCCAGAAGACTCCGATCAGCGCTCTCTGCCAAACTTCTGTGGGACAGACCGACATACCCACGGGCCAAACGTCGGCCGTTTTTTTCTTTTAACTGGAAAATGTCTCCCGACATTTGGCCTGTGTGTATCCGACTTAAGGGTAAAACAAATCTTAATGCCTAAGCCAAATTTTACAACTTTGACATATGTTTGTAAAGCCATACCTATCATAACAACTAGTTTGTGCATCCAGGTGGATTATACATTATTTTCATGACAAATTGAGCTTTCATTTGATGGTAAATAGTAATGTATATCTCCTGATTTTTTTTATTATCTAAGGAAAACTGGCCCAAAATAGTAAAAATAAAAAAACTTTTTTTTTAAAATGGAACTGTAAACTTCTTACTACTACCATAACCTACCACCATAGAACAACCCAAAATAAATTAACCTGCTCCTGACAATTGCAGTGATTGATATCACATATGTGTATGTTAGTTGTTTGTACCCGTAATACAGCTCAGAAACTATAGTGTGCATTTTGCTTTTTCTTTTTATCCTACCTAAAACCCACTGACACTAATAAAAAAAATCCTGTCCAAAAAATACTGACCTTGACCTTTGACCTTGACTCAAATACTAACCCTGGGGCTCACCTGGTTTAAACCTTGAACTAGGTTTTTTTTTTTTTTTTTTTTTTTTAATAGTTTCTTTTTCTACACACTTTTCTTTTCTATCTCTGCAAGGACAGATAAAGATACAACGTACAGTATCTGTCTCATCCATTCACAGAGTCAGAAAACATGGGGGCAGGTTTCACAGTGACTGATCACTGTGATAGCCAATCAGAGGCTATCACAGCGATCAAGTGACCCCTGAATCGGACGTTCAGGGTCCTGATAGTTAGTATGGGGCCCGGAGGTCTCTGTGCTGGGAGCACACTGTGGTACGCTACGTCACACTGGAGAAATGTGAGTTTGAACGAACCCAGATCCAATTCTTGGGATACATTATTTCTCCAGAAGGTGTGTGCATGGATCCTGAATAGTTTAAAGCAGTGATGGATTGGCCTGCCTCTAGAACATTAACCAAATATGATTTGTTGGAACTTCTACAGAAATTTCATGAGAAACTTCTCTAATGTGATAGCACCAATTACACAGCTACAGTGTGGTTATCTGAGACACAGACTGCCTTTAGAAAGCTTAAGACTTTTCACTTCTGCACCAATATGGGTACATCCTGATCCTGAAATACCATTTATCGTGGAAGTGGATGCTTCAGACTCTGCCATCGGATCTACCCTGTTTCAGTGAAGAGGAAAAAAAGATGCATCTTCATCCTTGTGCTTATTTCTCTTGCCTAATGTCTTCAGCTGAACAGAATTAAAACCTTGGAAATAAGGTGTTGCTGGCAATTAAAGAAGCTTTTTTCAAATTAAGACATCTGCAGGAGGGGGCTAATCATCCTGTAGCTGTTTTCACTGATTATAAAAATCTCTAATTCATCCATTTTGCCAAGAGTTTGTCTTATAGACAAACATGTTAATCGCTGTTCTTTTTCAGGTTCAATTTTATTATCTCCTATCGACCTTGGTTAAGGAATGGTACGGTTGATGCCTTGTCATGGATGTTGACTGGGTCTCTCCAAGAAACAAAACTTTGAATGCATAATCCTGCCTCAAAAGAACTTCCCAGGGGCCACAAGTTCTAAGATTTTTAAATCTTCTCAAAGAATGGTATAATAATGACCAACTTCTCAATCATCCTCCTAAAGACAGTAACCTTGCCTACGAGAATGGCTTATGGATTTAAGGGTCTCTATGTACCTAAATCTGCTCGGGTTGAAGCCCTCAGATTGATTCATGACTCCAAACTTGCTCTGCATTTTGGGGTTTCTAAGACAGAAGAACTTTAATCACGTTATTTTTTTTTTTTGCCTGGTTACAAGAAAGATGTCAAAAGCTATGTGGCTTTTTGTCAGACCTATGCATGAACTTAGACACCCCAATCCTTTCCTTTGGGGTTGCTCCAGTCACACCTTGTTCACATCACGGCCCTGGGGGTCACTTGCTATGGACTTTGTGGTTGATTTACCTCCCTCAAAACGAATATCCACTACCTTGGTAGTTTTAGACTGTCTTACTAAGATGGCTTATTTTACACTAGTTAAGGGAGTAGTCACTGCTGTACAAACTGCAGAGTTGATGGTTCGGCAATTCTTTAAACTACATGGAATCCCCAGATGATGTAGTGTCAGACAGAGGAGTGAAGTTTACTTCAACAATTCTGGAAAAGCTTTTGCTCAGCATTAGGTGTTAAAATTAATACTGCTGTTCAACCCTAGTCTAATAGTCAGAACGAGTGGACAATCAAACTCTGGAGGAGTACATTTGATGTTTTGTCAGTTATCTTCAGGATGACTGGGTGGACTCTCTTCCCACAGCAGAATTCATTTAAACAATTCTAAACATAGCTCCTTTGCACAAAGTCCTTTTTTTGTAAACACTGGCTATGATCCAGTTTTTATTCCTCATTTCCTTATCTCAACTCCAATTCCTGCTGTTACCAACAGATTAAATACATTACAGGAGATTCAGGAGAAATTGATTACGGCTTTAAAGAAGAATATCTATCAAACATTTGAATATACATGTTCCATCTGCAAAGCTGTGCTAAAAGTTTGTGTGACCTTTCCAGATTTCAGCCAAAATGAACCCAGCCACTTTTCACTTAACACTTCCTGACAGTATGAAGATCCACCCCATATTTCATGTATCCCTGCTCAAACCATTTCAGAAAAACCCTTTTTATGGGAGAATTTTCCTACCCCCTCAATTTGTTGAGGTGCAAGGTGAAAAAGAATTGGTGGTTGAGAAAATTCTTGATTCCAGAATCTTTAGAAACAAATTACAGTATCTGGTTCAATGAGAAGGATATGGGCCAGAAGAAAATTATTGGAGGAGAATGTTCACGACCCTAAATTAACAAGGGGATTCCACCAGAGGTTTCCTCACAAACCTGGCTTTAACACATCTAGAGCACATCCTGGAACAAGGGGAACTGAGATCTGAATCCATGACCTCTGCTGTATCTTCAATAGATCTTCTTGCTGAGCCATCTGAGATGCTGGATTGCTCCTTGTCTGAATCTTTGGATAAAGAAATGTCCTATCTTGAATTCCTTGCTCTTCCTATGAAATTCCTATTTAAGCCATGTTTTTCCAACTACTGTTTGCCCGGTTTTTGTGCTTTTCTCCAGCTAATATCTTGCTAATTTTACTCCTGCTGCCTTCCGTATCTTCACTTGCACTCATTACTGACCTTGGCTTGTTCCTCAACTAAGCTTCTGCTTGATCCCAACCTGAAACCACTTGTTACCGACCTTTGGCTTGTTACTGACTACTCTTCTGCTTGTTCCCTACCTTCTACTTCTGCTACCGGACCCCAGCTTGCTCACCTCCCGATGGGGCTATCCTAAGTATTGGGATCTGGCACTATCACACCTCAAACCTACCTCCACAATCAGGAACTCTGGTGAATATTGGCTAATGTTTAGACCCTACCCCTTGGGTGCTCCTGCATCATTTGCCAGGGTGGCCTGCTTGTTTTATTTTTCTGCTGATTGGTGGGAGCCTTTCAACTTCTATAGCTACTGGTCTCTGAGCCTGACCCCTGATTGTGACAATCACAGATCCCTATAAGCACTGTGCAGTAGTAGGAGTGGGTCTTTTTTTTTTTAACCTCCTCCCACCCCGGCCACTGCACATATACGGCCGGTTGGGTGCTTCCTCCTTCTGAGTGGACGTTCTTGAATGTCCTTCAGAAGGAGGGAGAACGTACAAAGACAAGGAAAACTCACTGCTCCAGGTGGATTCAGAAGCCTGATAATGTACAGGTGCACGCCTCGGCTCGCCTCCGCAGATAATCAATATAGAAGAAATGGATGCACTCCAAGTATCATCAAAATTCTGGTTTATTTAACCGAACATCCCAATGTGGCAAACAGCAGGGAGACGTGTTTCACACACTAGCAAGTGTGCTTAATCATTACAAAGAAAGGCCGGCATCACATTTCTATATATACACAGGTATCTAAATTGACAGCAGGTGATACAGATAAAGAGGCGGACCACTTTCTTAATTGTAGGTGATGCAGGGAGATTGTGCTGCCGCATGCACACGCAGCTGTACGATCCCGGTGTGCCTGTGTGCCCCAGACACAGTGTAACTGTGATTGACCCTCCTGATCACAGAGCCTGTCAGTGAGTAGAAGGAGAGCAGGTCTGTGCTGCCAGCCGGGGATCAGTGAGTTTACAGCACTGCTTTTACTCACTGATTACCTGGCACATCTGTCCATGATCACCTGGAACATCTGTCCGTGATCATCTGGTGCACATCATCTGCCACGTCTGTCTGTGATCATCTGTCAGTGATCATCTGCCACATCCGTACATGATCATCTGCCACATCTGTCCGTTATCATCTGGTGCACGTCATCTGCCACATCTGTCTCTGATCATCTGGCACATCTGTCCGTGATCATCTGGAACATCTGTCCGTGATCATCTGGCGCACATCATCTGCCACATCTGTTAGGGATCATCTACCACATCTGTCTGTAATCATCTGGCGCACATCATCAGTCACATCTGTCAGTAATCATCTGCCACATCTGTCTGTAATCATCTGCCACATCTGTCTGTAATCATCTGCCACATCTGTCTGTGATCATCTGCCACGTTTGTGCGTGATCGTCTGCCACATCTGTCTGTAATCATCTGCCACATCTTCGTAATCATCTGCCACATCTGTCTGTAATCATCTGCCACATCTTCGTAATCATCTGCCACATCTGTCTGTAATCATCTGCCACATCTGTCCCAGTGAAAACCTACCATATCTGTTCCAGTGAACATCTGCCACATCTGTCCCAGTGAACATCTGCCACATCTGTCCCAGTGAACTTCTGCCACATCCCATTTATCAACATCTGTCCCACATCTGGAATTATCTGCTCACATCTGTCTACATGGCTAAAAAATTATCCAGGCCCTTCAAAAATGTGATAAGTATTCAGGAAATGAAATGTGTAATTTATGATCCTAGAACACCTGACGGTGCTACTTGGATGTTGGGCCTCTGTATGTGGCCAAGCTGCGTAAAAGTCTCACACATGTGGTATCGCCATACTCAGGACGAGTAGCAGAATATATTTTGGCTTGTAATTGCAAGTTTATCTATGCCATGTGGAAGAAAAAAATAAATAAAAAAATCTTCATGACCCAAACTATTGTGGGCAAAAATTAGCAACATCAAAAATCTCACTATGCCACTTACTAAATACCTTGGACTGTCCTCTTTACAAAAATGGTAATTTGGGGGGTATTTGTACTGTTCTGACATTTTAGGGTCTTAAGAAATGAGATAGGTAGTCAGTACATCAGGACTGATCAATAATACGTAGCTTAGCTTGTAGGCTTTATAGCTTTCACACAAACCTATTATCATACACTTTTCAGGATTTTTTTTTACCAAAGACATGTAGCAGAATACACTCTGGCCTAAATTTAAGATGAAATTTGATTTTATTGGATTTCTTTTAAAACAGAAAGTAGAAAATATTGTTGTTTTTTTTTTTAATTTTCGCTCTTTTTTCGCTCATATCGCAAAAAATTAAAAACCCTGAGGTGAATAAATACCCCCAAAAGAAAGCTCCATTTGTTTGAACAAACTGATACAAATTTCATTTGGGTACAGTGTAGCATGACAGAGTAATTGTCATATAAAGTGCGAGAGCACTGAAAGCTGAAAATTGGTCTGGGAAGGAAGGGGGTGAAAGTGCCCAGTATTGAGGTGGTTAAACTGCCCAAGAAAATTCTTCCTCTTGGCACTATAGGAGATAGAGACAGAGCACCTCTGTCTGAATATTTTGCTGCCAGCTGGAGACCATACCAGCAGAGATCCAAGCTTGAAACTGGGAGTGAGGACTCCCTTGGGCAGCACAGCAGTGCATACATCACAGCACCTGCACCGTTGCTGCAGGAAGACTCCTACAGGGAGGGGTCACTGCAGCATCCCACAGACTGGTGAGAGGGCTATTCTCCCATTGCTGATACTGCGAGCAGGGACTGAGCCGTTTGGAACAGAAGCTTAAGTGTACCCAATTCATACCACATCCATACTGCACTCTATAACGCACCTTCTTCAAACCCAGTCTGCAGTTACACAAACCCTATACCGCATTATACCAAACCTTTACTACATCTGAACTATATCAACCTTGCATCTGTGCCGAGACTATACTGTACCTATACTGCATGCAGGTTAACTGGGACTGTCCATAAGTGCATCAACACTCTTAAAGGACCCCAACATTAGCGGGCATAAAATCTCAAAGGACTGACCCTCCTATAATGATTAATTTGCAAACCCCCTTTGTTCCACTCCGCTACCATCCTCCTTTTCTTTTGTACAGTGCAGACCCAGTTGGTCTAGGACTAGCATCGCCACCATCAGTGTGCTCTGGCAGTATATTTCCAACATTTGGTAGATTAAAATTTAATACTGCTCACTATTACACTTGAGACAGGCTTGCTACTTTTTATGCTAAATGCCAAATGTCATCTTATGCCTAGTTCTTACTGTTAATCACTTTGTATACTAAATTGTGTTATTACCACTGTTAATTAATTTTATGCTTGCTTAGTAACAAACCAAATTGGGTGACAATATATTAACCACTTCTGGACTGGAAGATTTTCCCTCTTAATGACCAGGCCATACTTTGCGATTTGGCACAGCGTTACTATAATGGACAATTGCGCGGTCTTGCAATGCTGTACCCAAATAAAATTGATGTCCTATTTTTCCCACAGATAGAGCTTTCTTTTGGTGATATTTAATCACTTGTGCAATTTTTATTTTTTGCGCTATAAACAAAAAAGAGCGACAATTCTGAAAAAAAAAAACATTTTTTTTTACATTCTGCTATATAACATTCACAAAAAAAAAATCAAATTTTTTTAAAATTTTAGGCCAATTGGTTTTCTGCTACATATTTTTGGTAGAAAAAATCACAATAAGCGTATTTTGATTGGTTTGCGCAAAAGTTATCCCGTCTACTAACTACGGGAAAGATTTGTATGTAATTTTTATTGTTTTATTTTTTTACTAGTAATGGTGGCGATCTGGGATGTTTTGCGGGACTGAGACATTGACGCGGACAGATCGGACCCCTGACTGACATTTTTGACACTTTTGGGAGGACCAGTGACATTACTACAGTAATCAGTGCTAAAAATATGCACTGTTACTGTAATAATGACACTGGCAGGGAAGGGGTTAACACAGTAATTGATCAAGGTGTTAAATGTGTACCTAGGGGCGTGTTTCTAACTGTGGGGGGGGCGTGGCTTGTGAAATGATCACAGAGACCTGTGTTCCTATATAGCAGGATCTCTGGCGCTCTGTGATCATTGCAGAGAGAAAAACGGTCAGCTGTGTTTACAACTGCTGCCCGTCCTTCTCTCTCAGCGGGTAACGATCACGGGTGTCAGGCGGCAATCGGAGCTGCCTGCCCCGTGCATCGGCATCCCCACTGCGGGCGGGAGTGCGACAGCGGTGCCCCTAGCTGCAGGCGCACAACCGACGTATACCTACGTCGGTTCGCAAAGAAGGGCCGTCCTGCCACAGTATAACTGCGGCGGGCAGTCGGGAAGTGGTTAAGTTTGCTTTTGCTACCTGGTTTGGTGCCTTTTTAGTTTGATATTGCACTTGGGTACTAAGTATTACTTTCAGCGATTTCTTATGCTATTGTATGTTTGTTCTGTCAACCCAGTGTGTCAGAGGTGCTAAGGTTCTTAAGAAAATCAAGGCAAACAACAGGAGCCAACAACTCATCCAATTCAGCAGCTCCTACTTGGGTAGTGCTACATAAGTAATGGAATGACTATAGTTTAGGCACAGGTTTTCTTTAAGCAACAAGGGAACTTTATAATTTTATACCAATTATAACTCTCATGGCAAACCTTTTCAGAACACTAAATTAAAACCCTAATCAACAATTAAAATCACCCCTCTAAGCTGCTAAAACTAAACAGCAAAAACTACAACATGTTAAAGTCTTACCTAGTTTACCTTTGATCTACATTTTTGGCAGTGGTCAGTGCTGTGCAAGCCCCCTCTCTCTAAAGCTGGCCATAGAACAATCAAAAATTCAGCCAATTCAGCAGGGACCAACCAAGTTTTGATCAGTGTGTGGCTGTCCCTTCCTCCCAGGGACATGCTGGAAAGGTTTTGATAACCCCATGAGCCAATTGACTGCAGCCACTGATCAGTGTATTCTGACAGCAGGGAGTCCTGCTGTCAAAATACAAAGTGCCGGGGGGATTCCTCTATCCATCTTGTTTGTAGGATGGAGGAATATGTTAGTTTTTTTTTTCAGCCGGCTGAACAAGAACAGACTAACAGTGACGCATCGAGGAGCCTGCAGTGGGTCAGAAATACATAACTTGCATAAATACTGGGCTAAGCAACTGGTGTTCCCAAAACATCAGATTATCAGCAACAGGGCAATTTTAACTGGAATGTACTGCAAAATCATACTGATTATACATGAATAGTAGATGCGTGATGACAAAAACAAGGAAGGGGGAGTGTAAAATGGATGAACCTTCCTGTGGTGTCAGATTGAGGGGTTGAAAGCGTTTGTTACTCCAACACTTCATATTCCTGATAGTTGGCTGCTGTACCATGTACTTGTATAATTTTCTATTAGAAACTGACCACACTAACCAGGAGAGCACACAGTGGTCAGTTCTCTAGCTATGCTGGGAACTTAGTGTACTCTCCTCCAATGACTTGTCCTGACACCCACCACCCCCACTGCACAGCCATTCACTAGTAAGCTCAGTGAGCTGCTGCTTCTCCTCCCCCCAGCTCTTATGCAGCTGAGAACACAGGGAATGTGATCATTTATAAAAAAGGGAAAAAAGGTATTTATAATGTTTTTTTATATCTATACAAAAATGTTTTGCCTTTAAATTGTATTTTAACCATATAACGACCTCCCACCGCATATATACTGCGGCAGGCAGCCACTGCTGGGCAAAGTGACGTAGGGGTACGTCACCCGCTCAGCCGCCTGTGGGGGGCGAGCATGCGCCGCCGGAGGCACGCTCCCGCCCCCGCTCATTCACTGAGATCCCCGCGCGAGTGACCGGCGGCTCCGATGTCGCCGGTCACTCGTGATCTCCCGCAGGAGAGGGAAAAAGACAGACGGCTGATGTAAACACAGCCGTCTGTCATTCTCCCTGATGTAAGTGCAGAGACTATGCGATCCTGCTATGTAGGATCGTATGTCTCTGTGGTTACATCACAAGCCACGCCCCCCCCCACAGTTAGAATCACGCCCCTAGGGATACATTTAACCCACTGATCACCAATAAAGTTAACCCCTTCCCTGCCAGTGTCATTTTTACAGTAACAGTGCATATTTATAGCACTGATTACTGTAGCAATGTCACTGGTACTCCCAAAAGTGTCAAAAATGTCAGTCAGGGGTCCGATCTGTCCGCCGCAATGTCGCAGTCCGGTAAAAAAATCGCAGATCGCCGACATTGCAAGTAAAAAAAAAACATTAAAAATGACAAATCTTTCCCGTAGTTAGTAAACGCAATAACTTTTGCGCAAACCAATCAAAATACGCTTATTGCAATTTTTTTTTTACCAAATATACGTAGCAGAAAACAAATTGGCCTAAAATGTTAAAAAATTTAGATTTTTACATTTTTTTTTTGAGAATTTCATATAAACAAATGTGAAAAATATTGTTATTTTTTCAAAATTGTCGCTCTTTTTTTGTTTATAGCGCAAAAAATAAAAATCGCACAGGTGATCAAATACCACCAAAGGAAAGCTCTGTTTGTGGGAAAAAAAGGACATCAATTTTGTTTGGGTAAAGCGTTGCATGACCGCGCAATTGTCCGTTAAATTCACGCAGTGCCGAATCGCAAAATAGGGCCTGGTCTTTGAGCAGCCAAATCTTCCGGGGCTTGGGTGGTTAAACTGAATGGGTTGTTTTACAAGGTGACCATTTACAATCACTTTAACATGCACACAAATCCCAATAATGATCTTTGATTTGGGCCTTTTTTGTCTGTTAAATATATCACCAAATGTGTTTTATTATATCGGTTTATTATAATAAACCCTTTAACCCTGACAGGAATCCAGTACTGTCCTGTGTCCTGTGCACTTTGCAGTATTATCTCAAGCACTGTTTTCAGCTCTGCCCAGTTCACCTTTGTGAACCACAAAACACCTCTCCCCTTGGTAACAAGATTAGGAGAGGGGGAGATGTTTAATATTCCTAACTTACCTCCTGTCCTAGGGTGACAAATTTGCTTCTCAATTAATTCTGTTCAGTGAAAGTGTGTTGTCACACTAGGACAGAAAGTGTGTTACTGACAGGATCACTAGGTGAAAATATAGGGAGAAAAGCCAGAAAAAAAGAAATGAATGCAGCCACAACATCTAAGCACTAGTAAGCTACAGTATATTACATTTTTTATTCTTGGGTTTAGATAAGGTTCAAGCATTGAAAAAGAAAAGAAACCTGGCATTTTTCATTTTTGCAATTACATCTATTCCACCTTTATATACTGTATATATATAGCATATGTATATTTTTTTATAAGCCGCATCAGTATATTTTGAAAGGTGTAGACTTCCATGGGAGTAGGAGCTCTGGCCGGACTCCAGACTTTTTGTATTCTGGAGCTATAACAGCACCCAACACATAGCTGTGAGTGTGAAAGCAAATTTTCACCCCTGCATTTTTTTGTTTCTGTTCAATCCCTTGTCCTTTTAGGCAGGATAATGAAAGTGCTGCAGTAAGCAGGGTCAAGTAGGATATGCCAGTGAGAAACGTGAAAATGAGACTATAGGCTGTGATTATGGGCTCTAATGTGAGATGAATCCTTTCTAATCACATGATATGAACTAATGTCACCGTTTATTATAAAACAACAAAGTGTACAGCTACAGGAGGAACAGAATGGATGACAGCTGCATTTTTAAATGTTTTGTTTAAGAGGCTACACAGTGATCAATGTAAAAAAAAAAAAAAAAAAATGGGCAACTTTCAACTTTATAATTATTAAGTGTATTTAGCTGATTTTAATACAAGGTTTCCTATATTTAATTTTCCTTTATCATTAAAATTAGTTTGAATTCCTATTTGATATCTAGCGTAAAACCTAATAGAGAGCCTAACAAACAAACCTTGAAGTTGGAATATCATTTGAAAACTGACAAGCCACTTCCACTCTTTTACATCATGCAATTGACTGCTCCCTCCAAAGCTCATGATTCTCCCTTGTTATCCTGACATCATATTGGTATCCTATACTGTCACCACTGCTGCTGGTCCCATCTGTGGAAGAAAATCTGACCATGTGCACTCCACAATTCATCTTTGGACTGTATGCTTTTAAACTTTACCTACCCATGTATACTCAGATATAACAGATGTCTTTCGTGTTGCAACAAACTTATTTCATATAGTGCATAACGATGGTACTAGCGCTTGCCTCCAATTTTTGCAAGTTTTTGTAGTATGCTACATGTTCTGATGATATTTGGCTTGTATGTGAAGCATTCTAAAATGAATAAAAAAGAATGTAAAAAAAACTGATGCTTCAGTTACAGGTAAAGTTTGTTGGTCTGTGTCTTAATTCATTAGGTGTTTCTAGCTGCAAGATCTTTCCATATTATTCCATGATCTGTTCCTGCCCAAATTAAAATGACCACACACGCTGCAATCTGATTTTGTAATCCAAACAAGAGGTAAAGGTGCTACTACCCCAAAATCCTATATGAATAGCATGAGATCCAGACACCCATGACTGGACAGGTGGTGCTTGCCATTTGCTAGTTCAGTGAAGGAGTGAGAGTCTGCACCAAGATATCTTTATTTATTTTTATTTTTTTTAAATCTAAGGAAGATTATACAATCAATAAAGAAATTAAGAAGTAAGTGTCCGGCACCAAAGTATCCTGAGTTTAAAGGAATCATTTTATTTCTCCATCAAGACATAAAAAGGAAACAATTCCTGGTAAAATATTGACGCGTTTCAGCCTGAAAACTGAAACACATCAATCTTTTACCAGGAATTGATTACCTTTTATATCTTGATAGAGAAATAAAATGATTCCTTTAATCTCAGGATACTTTGGTGCCGGACACTTACTACTTCACTTCTTTACTGATTGTATAATCTTCCTTAGATTTAAAAAAAAAAAAAACATTGTACAAGGGCCTACCTAACTGTATATAAGCGGAACATACAAATGCCATATTCACTGAATATAAACAATACAGTACACAGACTGGAAAATCACAGCTTTGTCGGAATTTGACATAATTTCACGTTAAAGCTGAACTCCAGGAATGATCTGTATTGCACACTGTACATTGGTACTGCTTGGCGCAATGTAAATATGCATTACTTATACCTGATGAACCGCTGGGGAACCTGCATCCACAGAACAATAAGAATTAAAGTGGAACTTTAGTCAGAAAATTAAAGAGGAGCTTCAGCCTGTTAACAAAAATGTGAAAGTCAGCAGCTAGAAATACTGTAGCTGCTGCCTTTAAAAACACACACACACACGTACCTGTCCAAGAATCCAGCGATGTCCTTACACAACCTGGCTCTTTGCTGGTCTTCAGGGGCAGGCGCCAGCATCCTAACTGTGGGCAGTTAACTATGACTCTTTGTGGCTTCTCAGCTGGCTTTGCATGCACGTGCCACGCTGCGCCCTGTGATTGGTCCCGCAGTCTCCTGGGACCTGTAATGTGTCCCAAGAGGCTGCAGGAGAAAGAGGAGAGGGCCGAACTTCTGCTCAGAATTTTGCAGCGATCTGACCGAAAGTGGGAGTGGGTATCTGTCAAAATCAGGTACCTGCTCCCCTCTCAAAAAAAAAAAAAAAACATTCCAAATGTGGTAGAGGAGGGGAGTAGGAGGAAGAAAAGCTGAACTTCCCCTTTTGGGTGAAGTTCTGCTTTAAGTCCTGCTAGATGACTTCAGGCTGGCCCCTTTTGCAGGTATAGCTATTGTGACAGGAAGTCAGGTAAATCTGTGGATGTAGTCACAGACAGGAGATACATTTCCACCTGGTTTAGAAAATTCACCAATTACTATAGGGTGTCGGCTGCAAAGGCAGCAGGAAGGTGTAAAGAAGTTGAAAACCATTCAGCTGTTCAGAATGAGGAAGTTAAGGCCTCTATAATTTGTCCAGAGGAAGTTTAAGGATTGCTGCCTCCTGACGCTGTGTGAGCATGGGAGAAGGATTGCTGCCTCCTGACGCTGTGTGAGCTGGGGAGAGGAGGACAGTCAGATGAATGCCCCCTGAAGCTGTGTGAGCATGGGGAAGACCTCCTGGAGCGATGTGCGCTGAGGAGGGTAAAAAGTGTGAAGACCTCCTGGAGCGATGTGCGCTGAGGAGGGTAAAAAGTGTGAAGACTTCTCAAGGTGAGAAAATTAACTATTTTTATGTGAAGAGTGTGAAGAGAAAAACCAATGGATGTGTTCTATGTGAAAGGAAAGTCCAATGAACATGTGCTGTGTGAAGAGACAAGGGACATTCTCTATGTGAAGAGATAATAAATGGACTATTGATAGTCTGCTGTATGATCAGCCAAGTCTGCCCAACAGTAGGTTGGGGACAGACTTCCCTAGATAGGTTCCTGTGTGTGAGAAGGTAGCCGCCCACAGTGGCAAGGATTTGTTTTGTGTTTTATTTTTATTTTGATGTTTTTGACGCTTGCACTTGTGTGAAGAAAATTGCATGAATAAACCGAACTGTTGTTTGCAACCACTTCTCGGCTATCTCCCTGTGTAACGAACCCCCCCCAAGGGGTCATCCACACCCACCACCGAGCTAATCAACCCCACATATGGTGGAAGTATGCATTGGGCAGAAGCAGAGATCCCTGCAAAGAAGTGCATATGTTCTATGAACTTTGTCTGGTACATGAGATTGCACAATCTATGTGTAAAGGAAATCCTGAAAGAGAGAAAAAACTACTTGTTTTAAAGAGACAGTGGTCTCAAAAATTTTCGATGAACTTTGTCTGGTGCATGAGACTGCACAAACTGGGTCTGCAGGAAAGGAGATCCTGCAAGAGAGAGAAAAACTACTAGTTTTAAAGAGACAGTGGTCTCAAAATTTTTTGCTGGACTGTGAAAAATTTATTGTGGAGTTATTGAAGATGGGGCGGTCAAAACGCCTGAAAGAGGCAAAGATAGCTGAAATGAGAGACCGGATTCTATGGATGGAGGGGATGTTACCGTTTGAACGAGCCCCATCCATGCCATCTGCTAAAAAGAGAGGTTGTTGTCCCTAGCAACACTGGGGCAAATGTGGATTTTCAGCGGAGCTTTGCAGCTCAACAAAAGTCTCACCAAGAGAGCATGGCAGGCTGGAAACAGAGACGCCAGCAGCAAATGGAGGCCATCGGTTTGGAGGAAACCGAGTATGTGTGCAGGGCTGAGTGGGATGCCTTGCAACGGAAAATGGAAGAAAAGGAACACGCCCTGGAGTTGCTTAGGATGGAGCATAGAAACTTTCAGGCTCAGGTGTTACAGTGGGAAGAATCCACTGCTCTTCTTTTTTCCGAGTTACAAAAACGTGGAGAGACTATAATGGAGAAAGATACCATCCTCATGGGAAAGGAAATTGAAATTCAGACTTTGCAGGAGCAAAGTAAGGGTGATATGTTGGAGTTGCATAATCAGCTGACAAAAAGTCTTCAGTTTTGGAAGCTACAAAAATAGACCTGCAGGATGTGCAGGAACAGAATGTCGCTCTGAAAATGACATTGCCTCTCAGCTACAAGGAGAAAAGTGAGAGAGAGGCTAAATTACTGAGTACTGTGTATGAGCTCACCACTTTGAGCAATGTGGTAGATGAGTTACGTGCGGACTGTGAAAGTTGGAAAGATGAAGCCCAACGTGTCCAGCAGCAGTTAAAGGAGAAAGAAGCCTGTGTTGCAGAATTACAGTCTCATTCCCAGAAACTAGCCAATGAGGTGAAGGCTCTTATGCAGGGAAAAGGAGATTCTGAACACAAGAGAAAAAAAGTAGAAGCACAGCTTCTGGAATCGCAAGTCAAGGTGTCAGAAGGTGACCGTTTGTGTGCTAAGCTGTCAGAGAAGACAAACCGACTGCAGGTTGAGTTGGACAATGTTACAAATCAGCTTTCTCAAGCAGACAGCAAATCTAGAGAAATTGCCAAAGATTTCTCTATCTTGGAATCGCAGCTGCAAGACACGCAGGAACTCTTACAGGAAGAGAGGTGTCAAAGGCTGAGCTTTAGCACAAAGCTCAAACAAATGGAAGATGAGAAAAATGGTGTCCTGGAACAATTAAAAAAGGAGGAGGAAGCAAAGAAGAAAAACCTATCGGAGCAAGTCGCAACACTGCAAGCTCAGATAGGAGATATGAAGAAACGCATGGAAGAAAGCGCTGGTTCATTAGAAAATGTTGAAAATGTGAAAAAGAAGTTTGATCAGATGCTTGGTGAGGAGAAGACTGTGTCTGCAAAATATGCAGAAGAACGCGACCGTGCAGAAGCGGAGACGCGTGATAAAGAGAGCAAAGCCCTGTTCTTGGCTTGCTCTTTGGAGGAAGCTCTAGAGTGTAAGGTTGAACTAGAAAGAGTTAACAAGCAGCTGTGTACAGAAATGGTAGATTTGGTCAGCTCCAAGGATGATGTTGTGAAAAGCGTTCAGGAGCTAGAAAAGTCTAAGCGAGCCTTAGAACAGCAAGTAGAAAAGATGAAGATTCCGTTGCTTGAAGAGGAATTACAGGCAACAGAGGATCTGTCCCAAAGAGGGGATAGTGTGCCTGATGCAGTTTTTAAAAGGATCAGTGTTTTGGGGTCTGTCCTGAGTGAGCATCCGAAATTTGATGACATGTTGTTTGAAGCACCCCTCTGGATTAAACAGTTCCTTCAAAAACGTCAAGCACTGGAAAATGTATCATTAGAACTTCAGCAATCAAAGGAGATGTGTAAGAAATGTGATGATTTCTCAGTTCAGGCTGAAAACCTAGTGGAGAAAACTAAGGCAAGTGATATAAAGCTTGGAGAAAAAAGCAAACACCACCTAGTGGAGAAAACTAAGGCTGTTGGTGAAAACGTGAAGCAAATGAATTTCAAGTGCCTTTCAGGGAGTGTTTCCAAAATGGAACTGGTGAAAGACAGGTGGCAGAAGTTTGATCATGATCTTGGGATACATTCCATGTGGAGTTCAGATAAAGAAGAGGAGCTACAAGGGAAAAGTAATGCAGTGGCAGAAAGTGCATTGAAGAAACCTGTAATAGACTGTGTTGCAGTTCCATGCTTCTTCACTGATGCAGAGAGGAGGTCTGTAATGGATACCACCCAGATCGCTGGGTTCAACTGTGTTGTTGCCTTTGACCCATATGTTGGTGGAAGAAAAGTTGATGATGTCTCTGGAAAAAGGAACTGGGGTCACTTTGAAGAAATGTGTGACCGCCTGTTGTCGCAAACGGAAGGCCCTCTGCACAGCATCTTAGAGCAAGCTAAGCTCAAGAAACAAAGAGTCAATGATTGTGTACAGCTGTATGGAGAGGCAACTCAAGTCACAGAGGGACGTCAAGAGTCCCTACTTGGAACAAAGCTAAGTGAAGCAGAGGTTCTCAAAGTTTTGTGGAAATCATTTATTGATTGCAGAGAGAGGCGGCTCAAGAATGTTGAAGACTTTAAGACTAGCACAATTGAGTTGCCTATGGATCACGGTCCTCCATGGTGGATAGGACAGACGGTTATGCAGGACAAACTTGAGAAGGTGCGAAATGATGTCAAAAATGCAGTTGAAGAATGTGTATATGAGATGAGGGACAAGTTGTCTGACATTTATGAGAAATCTGTCAATGAAGATGACAGAAACAGTTTCATCCTGAAGCTTGAAGATACTAGGAGGCTTATCAGTGAGAGTCAAGAAAAGTGCCTGACACGTGCGTGTCTGGAAAACTGTGTCCCAACCCTAGGGTTGAAACAAGAGGGGGGGTATGTGACAGAAAGTCAGGTAAATCTGTGGATGTAGTCACAGACAGGAGATACATTTCCACCTGGTTTAGAAAATTCACCAATTACTATAAAGGCTACAAAGGCAGCAGGAAGGTGTAAAGAAGTTGAAAGGCCTTCAGCTGTTCAGAATGAGGAAGTTAAGGCCTCTATAATTTGTCCAAAGGAAGTTTAAGGATTGCTGCCTCCTGATGCTGTGTGGGCATGGGGAGAGGAGGACAGTCAGATGTGTGCCCCCTGAAAGCTGTGTGAGCATGGGGAAGACCTCCTGAAGCGATGTGCGCTGAGGAGGGTAACAAGTGTAAAGACTACTCAAGGTGAGGTCTTGGACTATTTCTATGTGGAAAGAAATAAATGCACTGTTTGCTATGTGAAGAGACAAGCAAAGGAATGGTTGCTATGTGAAGAGACAAACAAAGGAATGTGTTCTATGTGAAGAGAAAAGCAAAGGGACATGTTCAATGTGAAGAGGAAAAGGGACATGTTCAATGGACATTTGTTGTGTGAAGAAAAAACATGGACTATTGAGTGTCTGCTGTAGGATCAGCAACGTTTGCCCAACAGTAGGTTGGAGACACACTCCGTAGGTAGGTTCCTGTATGTGAGAAGGTAGCTGCCCACAGTGGCAAGGATTTATTTTGTGTTTTATTTTTATTTTGACGTTTTGACGCTTGCACTTGTGTGAAGAAAATTGCATGAATAAACCAAACTGTTGTTTGCAACCACTTCTCGGCTATCTCCCTGTGTAAACGCACCCCCCCTCCCCAGGGGTCATCCATACCCGCCACCGAGCTAATCCCCACAATATATATCTATATATATATATATACAGTATATATATATATTTATATATATATATAGATATATATTGTAGAGATCACTGTGCGTGTTAGCTATCTATGCCTGGTTTTGATTACACACCTGTGGGCTGGGTTCATATTATTCCCAGGGTTAGCTCCCAATTGGAGACAGATGCACCCGGGCAGACAGGAGGTCTGGCCCCAGGAGTCAGGAGGCCCAGTCTCCGAAGGGAGGGGATCATGTTCTGCTTCAGTATGTCACAGTACATGTTGGCATTCATGGTTCCTTCAATGAACTGTAGCTCCCCTTTGCCGGCAGCACTCATGCAGCCCCAGACCATGAAACTACCACCACCATGCTTGACTGTAGGCAAGACACACTTGTCTTTGTACTTGTCACCTGATTGCCGCCACACACGCTTGACACCATCTGAACCAAATAGGTTTATCTTGGTCTCATCAGACCACAAGACGTGGTTCCAGTAATCTATGTCCTTAGTCCGCTTGTCTTGAGCAAACTGTTTGTGGGCTTTCTTGTGCATCATCTTTAGAAGAAGCTTCCAATTTGATGCAGTGTGCTGCGTATAGTCTGAGTACTAACAGGCTGACCCTCCACCCACTCAACTTCTGCAGCAATGCTGGCAGCACTCATACATCTATTTCCCAAAGACAACCTCTGGATATGAGGCTGAGCACGTGCACTCAACCTCTTTGGTCGACCATGGTGAGGCCTGTTCTGAGTGTAACCTGTCCTGTTAAAATGCTGTATGGTCTTGGCCACCATGCTGGAACTCAGTTTCTTGGCAATCTTCTTGTAGCCAAGGCCATCTTTATGTACAGCAACAATTCTTTTTTTCAGATTCTCAGAGTTCTTTGCCATGACGTGCCATGTTGAACTTACAATGACCAGTATGAGAGAGTGAGAGCTAAAGAGTCACATGACCCTGGGAGGGAAAATTCCTAATTGGGCCCAATTTGGACATTTTCACTTAGGGGTGTACTCTCTTTTGTTGCCAGTGGTTTAGACATTAATGGCTGTGTGCTGAGTTATTTTGAGGGGACAGCAAATTTACACTGTTATACAAGCTGTACACTCACTACTTTACATTGTAGCAAAGTGTCATTTCTTTTTTGATTATAAACGTTAATTAAAATTGAACATAGACAGTTATACAACGTTAAGTATTCACAGTGAACATTAGAAGTACATTGTAGAAATTATATAACATATAACAATGATGTAATATATTACTGTTATATAAAATTATATAACATATAATAATAGAGATTGTACATGTAAACTGTGTCATTTCTTCAGTGTTGTCACATGAAAATATATTATAAAATATTTACAAAAATGTGAGGGTTGTGCTTACTTGTGAGATACTGTATGTCTCTACGTATATGTGTGTGTGTCCCATCTGGGTGCAGTACTTTTCATGGCACAATCTAGGTATATTATATGCAGACAGTGTACAGTGCAGAACATTTACGAAGGGGGTTTTTGTAGCAGAGCCTTAGGGTGGGCTCACATTGTCGAGGTGTGTAGCTCACAAGTGTTAAGGCGCATTGAGTTAAGGCAGCCTTATAATTTGAATAGGCTGATTAAAGCACCAAAATTCAACGCATGTAGCGTATTTGTAAACAGATGGCAATGCACATTCGTGCGTTGTTATACATGTGTATTGATAAGGTGCACTGGTGTGCCCTTAAGAATGAATGGCACTGCATCGCATCAATGCTCAGTATGAACAGGACTCAAACGCTGATTCATATCTATGCACACTTTGGGCATTGGGTTAGGGCAGCCCGTCAGCTTTGAATAGGCCCTTAAGATGAACCCCCTACAGCCCAAATACAAGTGACTTTCAAAAGCTATTAAAACTAAGCAGTTTGCAGAAAAAAACCCAAAAGAATATTTACTACAGCCTTGGCTTGTGAGTGTCAACATTGCCGCCTACTGGGATAGTTGGGAACTCAAAACTCTGTGAAAAGGCCCCCCTGTCAGGCACGTGCAGGGGGGGGGGGGCAGAGGGTGCTTGAGCACCTGCCCCTTTGCCCTTTATTGCCCAAAGTGCCCTTTTGTCAAGGCAGACATCCCAAGTCTCCTGCGAGGTGCGGGAGTCTTCCGCATTTGGGCTGTGGCTCCCTGACACCCGCAAGTGCCGCGCGATGTCCCGGCTGTCTGGCTGTCAGCGTATCCCCGAGTCAGAGTGGAGCCGATGCTTTCTGTATAGTTCTGGCTTCATCCTGTCAAGGGCGGAGTGATATCAAATGCACTCAACCTGTAAGAGGAGAGATGCAGGAAGCATCGGCTCTGCATGCTTCCTACAGCGCTGCTCCTCATACTTCGGCGTTGATGTGTCTCAGAGGAGCCAGCATTTCCCTCCTGCAGTACCCGCCAGCAGTACCCGCCATCAGTACCTGCCAGCAGTACCCACCAGCAGTACCCACCAGCAGTACCTTCTTTATTATTCTGTATAACAGAGAAGAAAAAGTCTTCAGGTCGGCACAACTTAAGACACAAAATATTTTTTGACTTAAAAGAATCTTTTCTGTTCTGTTTATTTTTCAAAGCTGCATCACCGCATTTTTCTGCCCTATCAATACAGAATCATCCATATCGATACGCATATCAGGAAGGAATGATTCACGATACATTGCTGTATTGATATTTTGAGCACAGCTCTATTTAAAGCCCTGTTCCATATGCCCCTTTTATACTTTGAGCACCTGACCCTCCAAAGGTCCCTGCACAGCCCTGACCCCTGTAATGGGCTGGAGTGCATTCTTGCAGATTTTAAGCATGTGGTTGTATTGGAAGCTAGACCTGAGGTAGGTTTTTTTTTCTGCAAACCACTTATTTTTCAAGGACTTTTAAAATCCTACTTTGTTGGGCTGTGGGGCTGCTGAAAATAAACATACCATCACCTGGGCATCATGCTGAACTTCTGCTCTAATACTTAGCATCTATCTACAGTGTTCGTTCTGACCCCTCTCTTCAATTAACTAGCTCCATGCTTATTCTGAGTCAGTTTTGCAGAAAGTACTGAAGCTAGGAAGCAGAAGAGTACAGATAATAAAGTAGCTGATTTAGCTTCACAATGCAGTTTTACCATTCCCTTGTGTGCCCTCAAGTCGCCCCAAGTCACTTGACATAACAAAAGCAATGTTAATCAATGAGTGCCATCTTAATTGGCACTACTGAAGATGCTCCGACTTCAGAAAAGGGTCCTGTACTACTTTGAGGCGACTTGTATCTGACTTGTCCCATAGACTTCAATGGGAGTCGCCTCCTTATCTTATTTGAAGCGACTTGTGATCCAACTTTCCATTAAAATGGTCCTGAACCAGAAAAAAAGATAATTTTTCGTAGAATTTTTAGTAGCGCAGGGATGGGGCTTCGCTCCACCTGGGCGTTTTTGTTGCAGGGGTTTATCGGGCATTTTTTGGACGTCTTTGGAGGCAGGCATGACTTTTTTTGGATTTAGTGTCTGGGGGGTCTTAAAAGTGTACCTGTGAAGTTTCAGCTCTGTAGCATGTCCAGAACCAGAAAAAACATAATCTTTCTTAGAATTTTCTAGTAGCAGAGGGATGGGGCTCCGCTCCACCTGGGCGTTTCTGTTGCAGGCATTTATCGGGCATTTTTTGGGCGTCTTTAGAGGCAGGCATGACTTTTTTTGGATTTAGTGTCTGGGGGGTCTAAAAAGTGTACCTGTGAAGTTTCAGCTCTGTAGCATGTCCAGAACCAGAAAAAAAGATAATTCTTCTTAGAATTTTTAGTAGCACAGGGATGGGACTCCGCTCCACCTGGGCGTTTTTGTTGCAGGCGTTTATCGGGCATTTTTTGGGCGTCTTTGGAGGCAGGCATGACTTTTTTTGGATTTAGTGTCTGGGGGGGTCTAAAAAGTGTACCTGTGAAGTTTCAGCTCTGTAGCATGTCCAGAACCAGAAAAAAAGATAATTTTTCTTAGAATTTTTAGTAGCTCAGGGATGGGGCTCCGCTCCACCTGGGCGTTTTTGTTGCAGGCGTTTATTGGCCATTTTTTGGGCGTCTTTGGAAGCAGGCATGACATCTGAACTTCTGTATAGGGGTATCTATACACACACACACATATATATATATATATATACAAAAACGCCCAGGTGGAGCGGAGCCCCATCCCTGCGCTACTAAAAATTCTAAGAAAAATTATCTTTTTTTTCTGGTTCTGGACATGCTACAGAGCTGAAACTTCACAGGTACACTTTTTAGACCCCCCATATACTAAATCCAAAGAAATCTCATTTTTTTTTTCAATAATTTTTTCAATAATTGGCTGTATCAAAAACGACAATTTTTAAGAACTTTCTTTTGTGTGATTGAGCATGACCCAGAACCATCATTCTGATTGGCCAAATACAAAGTCGTCTATCATACAAGTCGCGCTGAATTCGGGCAAAGTCGCGCTGAAAGTAGCGCTAACAAGTCGCCCCTTATGAGGCGACTTCCTGGTCGCGGCAGTGTGAATGGGGTCTTAAACTAAAAACTGTGAGCATTTTTCAATTGAATGAAAATACCAATACAAGTGTAATAAATATTATGAAACTCCTAATTTCACTTAATTAACTGCTTGGGCCCAATTTGCTTGAAATGAAAATGTTATACATTTTTATTATTTAGTGCGGGGGTTGTTAAGATCTCGATCGCAATCTACCCATCAAGCACGTGCAGGCAACAGGTAGATCGGGAACACGGCCCTGCTTTCTTGGGTCTTTGCCGAAGCCTTCGCTGCTCTCCTCTTTACTTCAGAGCAGAGAGTGGGAGGCAGCACAGTACTAGATGGAGGGAGGGAGCTGCCTTAGTTACTTTTCAAGTTAACCAGTAGATGATCGGTTATTAGGAAGCCAGGCTGTTCTAGCAACCAATCACCAGCTTTTTAATATGAAAAGTTAACTCCGGCAGCTCTCGCTTCCATTCTCTATTCAGTACTGTGCTGCCTTCCACTCTCCACTCTGCTGTCCACCTGTGTAATGTAGGAGAGTGCTCCCTACACACTGGTGTGTGTTTGGGGGGGAGGCGATGTCAAGGGGACAAAGGATACTACAATGTGGGGGAGGGGGGGAATGTGTAGGGGACAGAGGACACTGCTTTGGGGGGTTACAAGACACTGCTATTGGGGGACAGGGGGGCAGAGGAAACTACATTAGGGGGGTTTGATGTGAAGGGGGAAGAGAACACTACTGTGGGTGAGGCGTGATGTGAAGGGGGTAAGAGGACTCTGCTATAAGTGGGCGCAAAGGGGCAGAAGACACTACAGTGGAGGGGGAGATGTGAAGGGGTCAGAGGACACTACTGTGGGAGGTAGGGAGGGGGGGCAGAGGACACTACAGTGGGGGGATGATGTGAAGAGGGGCAGGGGGACACTACTTTGGGGGGGGCAGAGTACATTATTGTGGGGGGATGATGTGAAGGGGGGAACAGGGCATTATTGTGACACACTATGTGTTCTTCGTGCCATCTTTTTATTGGGGGCTTGATAGTTTTTTTTTTTTGCTTTTTTTAAAGGGCATCACCTCCCCCATGTTGTCAGGTAGATCTCTACCTCTGAAAGGTTGCCTGACCCTGGTTTAGTGGGTGTTTTTGTTTTTAGGGTAGTTTAATTTATTTCACTTAGGGGCATCTTTATTAGGCAGTGTGTAATATTCACTGTGGGCGAATATACCTTGTGTTTTAATATACAGTCATTAGTTCCCCACCTATGAATGTTTTTTGTGAATGCCTCATTCACTGTTTTCTTAATATCCCCCTTAGTGTTTTTTGTATTTGTTTTTTTTTTCCCCCCATTTATTTGTATTTTGATCATTACATGTGTAGTGTCACTTTAATGCTTTGTTTGTAAGGCCTGCATTTACCCACATATAGATGCTCGGAACACCATGCAGTCCCATTCATGTCAATTGGGACACAGTGGCTACATGTGTTCCCATAGAGATGCTCGGAACACCATGCAGTCCCATTCATGTCAATTGGGACACAGCGGCTGCCTACATAGGACCCAGGCAACAGGTAGATCGGGAACACGGCCCTGCTTTGCCGGGTCTTTGCCGAAGCCTTCGCTGCTCTCCTCTTTACTTCATAGCAGAGAGTGGGAGGCAGCACAGTACTAGATGGAGGGAGGGAGCTGCCTTAGTTACTTTTCAAGTTAACCAGTAGATGATCGGTTATTAGGAAGCCAGGCTGTTCTAGCAACCAATCACCAGCTTTTTAATATGAAAAGTTAACTCCGGCAGCTCCCGCTTCCATTCTCTATTCAGTACTGTGCTGCCTTCCACTCTCCACTCTGCTGTCCACCTGTGTAATGTAGGAGAGTGCTCCCTACACACTGGTGTGTGTTTGGGGGGGAGGGGGGAGGCGATGTCAAGGGGACAAAGGACACTACAATGTGGGGGAGGGGGGAATGTGTAGGGGACAGAGGACACTGCTTTGGGGTGTTACAAGACACTGCTATGGGGGGACAGGGGGGCAGAGGAAACTACATTAGGGGGGTTTGATGTGAAGGGGGAAGAGAACACTACTGTGGGTGAGGCGTGATGTGAAGGGGGTAAGAGGACTCTACTATAAGTGGGTGCAAAGGGGCAGAAGACACTACAGTGGAGGGGGAGATGTGAAGGGGTCAGAGGACACTACTGTGGGAGGTAGGGAGGGGGGGCAGAGGACACTACAGTGGGGGGATGATGTGAAGAGGGGCAGGGGACACTACTGTGGGGGGGGGGGGCAGAGTACATTATTGGGGAGAACAGGGCATTATTGTGACACACTATGTGTTCTTTGTGCCATCTTTTTATTGGGGGCTTGATAGTTTTTTTTTTTTGCTTTTTTTAAAGGGCATCACCTCCCCCATGTTGTCAGGTAGATCTCTACCTCTGAAAGGTTGCCTGACCCTGGTTTAGTGGGTGTTTTTGTTTTTAGGGTAGTTTAATTTATTTCACTTAGGGGCATCTTTATTAGGCAGTGTGTAATATTCACTGTGGGCGAATATACCTTGTGTTTTAATATACAGTCATTAGTTCCCCACCTATGAATGTTTTTTGTGAATGCCTCATTCACTGTTTTCTTAATATCCCCCTTAGTGTTTTTTGTATTTGTTTTTTTTTCCCCCCATTTATTTGTATTTTGATCATTACATGTGTAGTGTCACTTTAATGCTTTGTTTGTAAGGCCTGCATTTACCCACATATAGATGCTCGGAACACCATGCAGTCCCATTCATGTCAATTGGGACACAGTGGCTACATGTGTTCCCATAGAGATGCTCGGAACACCATGCAGTCCCATTCATGTCAATTGGGACACAGCGGCTGCCTACATAGGACCCAGGCAACAGGTAGATCGGGAACACGGCCCTGCTTTGCCGGGTCTTTGCCGAAGCCTTCGCTGCTCTCCTCTTTACTTCATAGCAGAGAGTGGGAGGCAGCACAGTACTAGATGGAGGGAGGGAGCTGCCTTAGTTACTTTTCAAGTTAACCAGTAGATGATCGGTTATTAGGAAGCCAGGAAGCCAGTGGCTATATGTGTTCCCATAGAGATGCTCGGAACACCATGCAGTCCCATTCATGTCAATTGGGACACAGTGGCTACATGTGTTCCCATAGAGATGCTCGGAAAACCACGCAGTCCCATTCATGTCAATTGGGACACAGTGGCTACATGTGTTCCCATAGAGATGCTCGGAACACCATGCAGTCCCATTCATGTCAATTGGGACACAGCGGCTGCCTACATAGGACCCAGCCGTTGCTCTCAATTTGACAGTTGTACGGTCCCTAATGCAGATTGTGTGCATCCCTGTGTCGGCAACCATGGCTCTCACACAGATGTACATTGCAGTATGCCCATGTGAAAGAGGCCTTACTATTTTATCTCACTTTATTTTCAACATTTTTTAAATTCTTTAATTTTAAATGAAAGACTAATAAGGGGTTCGGGTTTTATTTGGTATAAAACAAAGTCTATAAAGAATCTCTAAACCAAAAACAAAATTGTAATACGTTGCCACTTACTATTTTTAAGATTGGGGTGTGCATTAGTATTTTTTGGGGGGCTTTTTATTTTCCATTTTCTTTATTTCCACAAGGTAATCCTGCCAATAGCACACTTCTTGTTAGAATGGCTACATTTATTCCATAACTGTATCTATGGGGCAGAAATGGTTGTCACCCAGGCTGAACTTCAAATATAAATGACAAATTGTCAGTACTAGTGAAAAACAAATACAGTCCAAAAATTCATACATTTCTTGTAAAAAAAACACAGTGAATCAGTGTGTGTGGTGATCAAACACTTTGTGAATTTTTTTTTTAAATCTTTATTTAGTTTTGCTATGCATATAGTTGAGCATATAAAAACACAAATAAAAAAAAAAAAAAAACACAAAAGGACATACAAAAAAAAACTTGAGATCACTATCAGCAACTCTCAGCACCTACTTTTGAAATAACAATATTGCAATTTGTAAACTTAACACAAATAATCAGTGAGCTTAAACCTACCACAACTCTAAATAAACAAATGTTTAAACATGTCAGATGTTGCAAACTGCATGGCGCCCACTGATCATAGAATTTTTTTACTTCGTCATTATATGCTGTATATATTTCCATTCCTCTGCCTCTCTAATTTCCTGTACTTTTACTATCTACTCCTTCATTGATGGAGCCATAGGTGATTTCCAGTTCAAAGGTATTAAACTCACTGTATTCATAAGATGCAGCAATAAAGATATTTAATATTTTCCCAGTGAGAGATGGGAAACATGAAACAATACCAGTAGAGTGTCACCCTGTAAAAACTGCGTAACTGTGTATTTGACCAATTAAGCTGCAGATCTCCATCCAGAATGGGTTTATTATTGGGCAGTCCCACCATATGTACAAAAAGATCCCTTTCAAGCCACACTCCCTTCAGCAGTTCACTGACACATTTGGAAAAATTCTAGCTATCTTCTTAGGGACTTTATACCATCCTAATAAGAATTTATAGCAAGATTCCTGTTTTCTGGAACTGATGGAGGCTGTGTGCGCTAGCTTAGTTATTTTCTCCATCACACTTTCCAGCAGAGTCTAACCCAATTCCCTCTCCCATTCCCTGATATAATAAGGAGCTGTTTGTGAGGCTAAGTCCAGAAACAATTTATAGAAAATGCAAAGCAACCTAGTGGCTAGATCTTTTGAGACGCAAGGGTTAGAAAGAAGGACATTGCCTGTCTCGGCTTTTTAGCTAAAGCTATTAACAAAAGCTTGAATTTGGGTATGTTTCCAGCCGTCCAACAGACCTACCCTATTCCTTCCACAGGTGCATACCAGGGGAACCTCCCTTCAGTTTAGGGGGAACGGGAAGGGTGCTAGACTTCCTTCTTTATTTAGTCGGTCCCAGATCTAGGGTTGCTAGTAGTCAACTTATTTCTCAAACAAGTAATGGGGGCATCTTGCCACTTAAAAGGGAAGGACATTTCCATAGACTCACATTCTGTTCTTTTCACATTAATGGGGAGAATGTGACAAAATGACAAGAATGTGGGGAGAATCTCAGACTTGCCCATGTTAATTTTAAAATTGACGGGGTCTTTAAATCTCACAAATTCCCTCTGGAGGTTAGGTAGAGTAATTTGAGGTTTGGTAACAAAAAAAAAAAAAAAAACTGCAAGCTTGTTCTCTGTTGATCCCACTGTGACCCTAAAGATGCCTGGGTTAGTCCTAATTTTAGTCAGCAATATTTCCATCAATACAATGTACACAAAGTGGATAAAGGGCATTCCTGACATGTTTGGTTTGTGATAGAAATCCTGATGAAAATGTAGCTTCCCGAGGACACCCTGATTGGGTGAAATGCATTGAGGCAGGACTGGATGCTAACATCACATCCTGTGACGTACTTTCCTGTGTTTGAAATAAATGCTGGCCCCAGAGGTGGGGCAGCGGTCAGACATTACTGTCTATTAGTTGCTGGAAACACAGAGTGCCAGGTTTTCTGCACTATTTCATGTGAGTTTACATCTGGATTTTTTTTTTTAATGTTGAAATCTCTTTACTATTAATAAAGTGTTGTATGCAATGATCTTTTGTTTATGGCTTCCCTATGTGATGTACTGAGCTGTGGTGAGGAGGCACCTGGAGATGAGTCCTGGGCTAGCAGAGCAGTGGAATACTACTGGAAGCCTATGGTCAATGTAATTGAGTGCAATTTGACCAGATTTAGATAGAGGGTCACAATATCTCCAGTGAGTTGTTACCTTTAAGGGGGAGTGTGGATCATCACATGTTTGGAGCACTTTTGTTTGGTCAAGGAAGCACGTGCACAGTAAAGAGTGGACTGTTGTGTTTGAGACCATATTTTCTTCGTTTTATATATATAGACTGAATATATGTTTGTTATAAGAGTATTGTGGACAAAATAACGCACAACTCACAGTGGTATAGCATTATTTATTTGTTTGTAGCATATCCATATCGCTGATCAATTTTGAATACAAACACAAGTCACATGGTACAACACACATATTGGCACCAGTTTAGATCAGCATAGCTGTGGGACACTGTTTTTTTATCTTTATTTTCAGTCACATCTATGGCACAGGTAATTTTGTTTGTTTTTTTGAACTTACAGAGCTTAAAAGATCTGCTACTCTCAGCTTGGTGCCAGATACCACAGCATACCTTCAGAGATCTAGTGAGGTCCATGCCTTGACAGGTTATGGTGAGTGATCATAATGTTATGGCTGGCCAGTGGCCAGTGTATACAGGTTGCAGAGAGGATCTGCAATTGGCAAGAATATGGCCGATCATGGCACTTCCATCACTTTTGCTTTGCTGCGTCACTTCTGCTCTTTGGAACGTTGTATTGTTGTTCCATCCACACTGTAACAGAGTCCATGCAGAATTCTAAAACTAACAGAAACACTTGAAATAATTATGCAGTACTTGCAGAGAGCGAAGCTCAGAGACTTACAGCACCTGGCACAGGAGGCGGCTGGTAAGCAGTATGCAATGAGGCACTAGTGATGGAAGATTCCACACAGCAGCACTAATGAACAGTCCTTATGCTCTCTTGCTGGGCACACTCTCCTTATTCACAAGTTTGCTGTCCCTGACTTAATCACACATACTAAAGAGCACCAACTGCAGTTTTTAAGCACTGCCCTCATCAAAGATGGTTGCAGAGGTCATCTGGGGCAGCAGCATCCAATTGGACAGCTGCCCACCTAATGAAAATTTACAGAGGACTAAGGAATGTGAGTAACTCCTATCCTCCACTCTCCCTGCATGGTGGCAGTGGACAGTGCCACCTGTGTAGGGAGGTCAACCTACAACTGCCTACAAGTAGGAAGTGTTTGGAGCAGCACTCCTATACACTATTTAGCTGGTTAATCTGGGTGCCAGATGGGTACCAGAAAAATGTGAGTGATCTTCTTATTTATATATATTAGAGGTCACAATTCACTTGGTGAGTGAGCATGGATAAAGTAAAAGGCAATAAGGTACTAAGGAGATCTGTGTTTTGAGTGGGGCACAGCTGCACATGATGTTGCACTAATAGAGGCTTTGTGAAAAAAATTCTGGATTATAGCTGTAAACAAGTTTGCTGCATATTAACTTTGTTATTGAATCCTCTAATGCACAGAATGTGGGAACCAGGGGTGTGTAATGCACATAATGCATGGGACCGGAGTGCGTAATGCACAGAATGCAGGGGATAGGAGTGTATAATACACAGAATGTAGGTGTCAGGAGTGTGTAATTCACAGAATGCAGGGAACAGGAGTGTGTAATTCATGGTAGGAGAAAGGAGTACAAAACAAAAAGAGTAGACTAGTCAGGGCTGTGCAAAAGTCCACCCGAACACAATACTCTCCCACACTTTACCCTTTCAGCTTTCACTATTCTGCATGCTCACCCTTCCCAGGACAAATTCCCCCCACCCTTCCACCACAAATCCTTTCCTTCCCTCCTCCCAGCACATCCCCCCTCAATCCCTCCTCCCAGCACAAATCTTTTTTCCTCTTCCCAGGCACAAATCCTTCTCCACCTCTGGGATTTAAATTGGATTCGTGAGATGCCAGGATTTAGTTCAAATCTCAGGATGGTCCCACTGAGGCTGGTTGGATGGTATGCTAACCCTACTTCCAAACAGAATAGTGTGCTACAATTGTGAGTACATAAGAGAACCAGAACCTTCTCTAAGTGTAAGTGTAAGTTTGATAATAAAGGTGGCAGTGTCTCCACCCAGGACAGGGCCTCT
The DNA here is from genome assembly GCF_965119305.1 of Pelophylax lessonae. NCBI lineage: Eukaryota > Metazoa > Chordata > Amphibia > Anura > Ranidae > Pelophylax > Pelophylax lessonae. Next base: position 619,370,000 of record NC_138769.1, read on the forward strand.
GTGAACAGAGGAGATTACCTACCTGAAAAGTAACTGGGGATCTAATCAAAGTAATTGGGAGCAGAAGAACTACTGCAACCATTAACCGCAAGTATATAGATGCACACCAGTATGGTATTAATACAAGATTTATATAAGAAAATATTGATGATAGTAAATACATCCAATGTAGAAACAGGTATTATCAGCAAAGGGTCTGATAGGGGTCCTGGTGGAATAGTGCACATATACCTGGGCATATACTCATAAATGGGGGTATCTCTATTAATGTTAATAATATAGATACCCCCAGATAAATGTTGCAGCAAAGGTCAGTTGCAGAGGCCCCTGAGGATGATTACAATGCAGTGTTCATCTTTGTGACAGAGACCCGAAGACAAGATCAGCAGTGATGGGAAGATCCTCCAACTGTTGTCCTACCAGCCTGGAATGCAGCATCTCAAACACATAAACTGTGGTGTGGTACAGGAACTGAGATTCAGCCTATCTACTCTGTGCTTTATTCCCTCCCTAGTAGTTTATCCGACATGCATCCAGACCTCTAACTACGTGTTGGATGGCTAACCTGCCTCTAGTCTATGCTGGTTATCAAACCCTAAGCTAAAACTTGCTATAGGATCAAAGACCAGAAGAGACATGGTTGACTAAAATAACAGAAACTGCATATAACTAAAATAACAAGAGCTGCATATAGACTCTATTGCAATAAACAGGTTCAACTACTAATATACTTGATGGTGACCACTACATACATACAGTAGCACAGACCTACATTTACATAGCCCCTCCCCTACGCATGATGACACAAGGGACTACATGCCTTCTTGAGGGGGATCCCCCCTCGGGAAGGCACGTAGTCCCTTAAAAAACATAAATTCACTCAGACCCTCTTCAGTGGGATCCGTTCCAGACCCTCTTCAGTGGGATCCGTTCCAGCGTTCCTGCCACTGTGGAGCACTCCGATCACCGACACTCACCTGGCCTCTCCCCTACATATGATGACACAAGGGACTACGTGCCTTCCTCAGGGGGATCCCTATTCGGCCACCCGTCATATACACATATATTTCCTGCTGGGGTAGATTGGTGCGCTCAAGCACCAACTGCATGTGAGTGAATTAACGTTTTTTAATAAAGCTGATTTTAGCACACTTTATTTGCACCATGATTTTATGTTTCTCCCCATATGTGAGAGAGCTGCTGGAGCTAAATATCTAACACTGGGAGCTTAGATTAAAAAAGGAATAAAGGAAACCATCCACCATCACCCCAGCTCTTTTAGACCAGGCTTAATTGCGAGGTCACATTTAATGAGGTGAGAATCCACCCATTAGGGGGGTCACAAGAGTAGAGGTGACACATCTGACAAGCTGTCATATTGTTTCAACTATTTTCACAGCACTGGTGATTGGGATCATATATCACCTTCTCATCAATTTTTATAATCATTCACTATTTATTTCTATTGATATCGCTATCACTTTTTATTTTTATTTTTGTTTATGATGATTTTTTTATGTGTGTTGTTATATATCTTATGAATTAATTAATGTATCACTGTCTGCAATTAGACATGTGGGGACTGCGTGAGGTGGTGGATCAGCTGTTCCATCTCACGAGGCAGTTGGACTTTTGGCTATATTTCCTTTTGAGGACTATTGGGTCCATCAAGCAGGGAGAGATGGCTAATATCAACCAAGCCACTCTCTTCGGTCCTCCCAAGACCTCCTGCTCTCTAGCTTTCTTGTCACCTCTTCCCATGCTCGCCTCCAGGATTTCTCCAGAGCTTCTCCCATTCTTTGGAACTCTCTACCCCAATCTGTCCGACTGCCCCCTAATCTATCCATCTTTAGACGATCCCTGAAAACCCTTCTCTTTAAAGAAGCCTACCCGGCTACTAACTAATAACACTGTTTCCCTTGCTCCATCAGCTCATCCCCCACAGCTATTGCCTTTTGTATCAATTGACCCTCCCTTTTAGATTGTAAGCTCTAATGAGCAGGGCCATCTGATTCCTTTTGTTCCAAATTGTATTGTAACTGTAATGTCTGCCTTCATTTTGTTAAGCGCTGCGCAAACTGTTGACGCTATATAAATCCTGTATAATAAAAATAATAAATATTAATAATTTGGGATCTGCTGTCCCTGTTCTGCCCATTTAGCTAATATAGTAAAAGGCTCTTTGGAAGTCTACTCACACACTATATACAGTCAGGTCCATAAATATTGGGACATCTACACAATTCTAATCTTTTTGGCTCTATACACCACCACAATGGATTTGAAATGAAACGAACAAGATGGGATTTAACTGCAGACTTTCAGCTTTAATTTGAGGGTATTTACATCCAAATCAGGTGAAAGGTGTAGGAATTACAACAGTTTGTATATGTGCCTCCCACTTTTTAAGGGACCAAAAGTAATGGGACAATTGGCTGCTCAGCTGTTCCATGGCCAGGTTTGTGTTATTCTCTCATTATCCCATTTACAAGGAGCAGATAAAACGTCCAGAGTTAATTTCAAGTGTGCTATTTGCATTTGGAATCTGTTGCTGTCAACTCTCAATATGAGATCCAAAAAGCTGTCACTATCAGTGAAGCAAGCCATCATTAGGCTGAAAAAACAAAACAAATCCATCAGAGAGATAGCAAAAACATTAGGTGTGGCCAAATCAATGGTTTGGAACATCCTTAAAAAGAAAGAACGCACCGGTGAGCTCATCAACACCAAAAGACCCAGAAGACCACGGAAAATAACTGTGGTGGATGACCGAAGAATTCTTTCCCTGGTGAAGAAAACACCCTTCACAACAGTTGGCCAGATCAAGAACACTCTCCAGGAGGTAGGTGTATGTGTGTCAAAGTCAACAATCATGAGAAGACTTCACCAGAGTGAATACAGAGGGTTCACCACAAGATGTAAACCATTGATGAGCCTCAAAAACAGGAAGGCCAGATTAGAGTTTGCCAAACAACATCTAAAAAAGCCTTCACAGTTTTGGAACAACATCCTATGGGCAGATGAGACCAAGATCAACTTGTACCAGAGTGATGGGAAGAGAAGAGTATGGAGAAGGAAATGAACTTCTCATGATCCAAAGCATACCACCTCATCAGTGAAGCATGGTGGTGGTTATGTCATGGCGTGGGCATGTATGGCTGCCAATGGAACTGGTTCTCTTGTATTTATTAATGATGTGACTGCTGACAAAAGCAGCAGGATGAATTCTGAAGTGTTTCGGGCAATATTTTCTGCTCATATTCAGCCAAATGCTTCAGAACTCATTGGACAGCGCTTCACAGTGCAGATGGACAATGACCCGAAGCATACTGCGAAAGCAACCAAAGAGTTTTTAAGGGAAAGAAGTGGAATGTTATGCAATGGCCAAGTCAATCACCTGACCTGAATCTGATTGAGCATGCATTTCACTTGCTGAAGACGAAACTGAAGGGAAAATGCCCCAAGAACAAGCAGGAACTGAAGACAGTTGCAGTAGAGGCCTGGCAGAGCATCACCAAGGATGAAACCCAGCATCTGGTGATGTTTATGCATTCCAGACTTCAGGCTGTAATTGACTGCAAAGGATTTGCAACCAATTATTAAAAAGTGAAAGTTTGATTTATGATTGTTAATCTGTCCCATTACTTTAGGTCCCTTAAAAATTGGGAGGCACATATACAAACTGTTGTAATTCCTACACTGTTCACCTGATTTGGATGTAAATACCCTCAAATTAAAGCTGAAAGTCTGCAGTTAAAGCACATCTTGTTTGTTTAATTTCAAATCTATTGTGGTGGTGTATAGAGCCAAAAAGATTAGAATTGTGTCGATGTCCCAATATTTATGGACCTGACCGTATATTCCCCTTTTGGTTGTGATGTTTTCAGGCTAAGAAAGTATATTATATCTTTTCGGATACTTACAGAGTCTCCACATGCTGGCTGATTCATATGCAGCAATTGATGATATTGATTTTATATTTTATCCATGGTGTTTTCCACATGAGTCAGCTACAGCTCTGGCTGTCTCCACCTGCTGGATTTCCAGGCATTTTTTGCCTTCAACTGAAGTGGTTTTAATTCATATCTTGGATCCTGAGGAAGCCCCTAGTTCTGGCCGAACACGTAGATCCGGAATTACCCACATGCGCTCCAACTACTACTGTTTTTGCCCAGCAAGGCACACAATGTATTGTTATTGCACTTATATGTGATTTTTAATGATGACATATGAATAAATTGTATTGTTTTTATAACTACTGTCTACATTTGTATTTATGCTGGGCACCTCTTAAATCCCTCTTAGTGTTTCCATCCCTCTTTCTTCCCAAAGGGAGAGAAAGGTGTTGGAATCTCCTCCCCTTTTTCCATATTAATTAGTATAGCACTTACAGCACAGCACTTTTAAAAATTTCTATTAGTGATTTACTGGTGCTTAAAGTGAAAGCATCAAAATGGGAAATAACAATAAAAATGAAAATGAAAAATTCCTTTCAATATAGTGCCTGGGGGGTCCCCTTAGTCTACCTGTAAAGTGGCACATCTGTACTGTGTATAGAAGCTGCTGCAGAAATATTTGCATTTATAAAGCCAATAAAATTACATTTCCCTGCAAGTTTTCTTTATTTTGTAAACAACATCTTGGGGAACCACTCTATATCATGAGGTCCCAATGTAGTGCACTGGGAACAAGAATATAGATTTTTTGAATAAATTATTGTGTCTCTTCCGCAGACTTTGGATAGAAGTAACAGGTGCGGAAAAATTGGTCTTTGTGTGTCGAAGGTTCCTCCACGCTGTAACTCTATAGAAGTACTCTTGATGAAAGCAAGAATTGCCTTGCTGTCAAAAATTGAAATGATATGCACCTGTTAAAAAGGCTTGAAAAAAATTGGCCTTTGGGTAGAGCAGGGGAGTCAAACTCAATTTCATCGCGGGCCACATCTGCATTATGGTTGCCCTCAAAGGGCCCGGTTATATCTGTAAGATTAGATGTCCAGAGCACCCCACTCCCCCTTACATGAGATGTCAAGAGCCCCCACCATCAGAAGTCAAGAGTCACCAACCTTTCCTTACATCACAATGCACACCCTTACCTTGTGCTGCTGCCAGGAAGAAGATGCAGGTGGATCTGGGAGGAAGAAAGTACAGGCACCAGAGGAGGGCTGGAGTCAGCTTCCAGAGTCTGCTGAATGGTGAGACCAGGGGAGGCACAGACAAGGTGGTGTTGCGGCTGCACAGAGAGGTGCAGGACCCGTAGGAGGAGTTCTGCCCTCCTCTCTGCTGAGGACTGCTAAGAAGGGGGGTGGGCAAAGATGAGCCTTTCTGCAGCTGCACAGAGTAGTGCTGGATCTGGCAGAGGAGTTCTGTCCCCTCTGCTGCTGACTACTGGGACAATGTGGGGGCAGAGGCAAGGGGGGTGCTGCAGCTCCAGGAGAGGTGTGAGAGCCACATGAAATGGCCTTGTGGGCCACATTCAGCCCGCGGGCCTTGTGTTTGCCACCTGTGCTATAGAGGTACTCTTGATGAAAGCAAGAATTGGCCTTGCTGTCAAAAAATTAAATGACATGCACCTGTCAAACAGGTGTGTAAAAATTGTTTTTTGGGTGTCTGTTGTGCCTTCACACCATAACCCTATAGAGGTACTCTTGATAAAAGCAAGAATTGGCCTTGCTGTTAAAAATGTAAATGATATGCACCTGTCAAACAGGTGCGGAAAAATTGGTCTTTGGCTGTCTGTTTTGCCTTCACACTGCAACCCTATAGAGGCACTCTTGATGAAAGCAAGATTTGGCCTTACTGTCAAAAATTTAAATGATATGCAGAGGCGTAACTAGAACCTTCAGGGCCCCGGTGCAAGAAACCATGCAGGGCCCCCCGGACACCTGGCCGGGGCCCTTCCCATTAAGCCTGGGGCTCCTCCCACTGATCCTGGGGCCCTTCACTCTCGTTGCAGGGCCCTTTATTACGTTCCCACAGTGGGACCCTTTCACAAGTTCTGCAGTTGGCCCAGTGGGGGGGGGGGACCAGGGGAGCACACGGGGGCCCAGAGACAGCAGAACACAGGTGAACTGGATAGGAGGAGTGGCAGGGGCAGCATACAGAGGAACCAATCTCCTCCATGTTCCTCCTGCAGCTACAGGAGGAAGAAGGAGGACAGTGATTTCTCTACATGCTGCCCCCGCCGCCCCTCCTATCTAGGTATACAGTGGAGCTGCATGGGCCCCCTGGAGCATGGGGCCCGGTTGCAATTGCAACCCCTGCAACCCCTGTAGTTACGCCCCTGATGATATGCACCTGTAAAACAGGTGCTGAAAAATTGGTCTTTGTGTGTTAATTGGGCCCATGAAACATACTTCAAAAAAATTCTTCCAGAAATCAAAACCCACAACACTAGGCAGCCTAGAAGTCTTGCAGAGATTCAACATCCAAAAAACACTTACTCAGTGACATCGGCATCAGGGGCTTCAAAGCTGCAGGTAATCCAGGACTGATTAATTTTGATAAATGTCAGACAGTCCACGGAGTCTATGGACAGACAAGTTTTATTATCAGTAGCAAAACCTCCAGCAGCACTGAATGCCCATTCGGAAAGCACACTGGATGCAGGGCAGCCCAGCAGCTCAATTGCATACTGGGCAAGTTCTGGCCAGTGGTCTATTCTCATGACCAGGTAAGCCAGTGGCTCATTCACTGAAAAGCTCTCCATTTCTGTTTCCGCCCCTAGATAATCGTCCACCATATGATGCAGATGTTGCCGATGGGATGTGGAAACTGAAAGCCCTTAGATAAACTCCTCTTTAAAGTGTCCTCAAGAGATTTCATCTTCTGCACCCTCTGTGGGGACGGGATGAGTTCTGAGACTTTCCCTTTGTAACAATGGTCAAGGAGGGTTGCCAACCAATAGTGATCCTTCTACTCGATGCCACCTATTCTTGGGTTTTTTGCAGGCTTTGAAGCATGAGGGAGCCCCTGCACCACAAGTTTGCGGAGGCATGAGAAGCAAACTCCCCAGGGTCACTGAGGATTACAGTATCTGGAACCGCCTTCTCCCAGCCATGTACTACTTCCAAGGGTTCTGGGGATGGAAAACCATCTGTTGAGGGTTGACGTATGTCTTCCTCTGCTTCAATGCCTCCAAAACTGCCAGAATCCTCCTCCTCCTTCCTCTCCTCTTGTGCGTTCTGTGATGTAGGAACAATGGTGTCTGTATAAAGCGGGCCTTGAGAGGAAAGGAAGTCCTCCTCTTCCTCCCGCTGTTCTGCTTTGAGTGCCCTATCCATAATGCCACACAGGGTCTGCTTCCGCAGGAATATAACAGGGATTGTGTCACTGATGCATGCATTGTCACAGCTCACCATCCATGTGGCCAATGGTGACAGTACAGTGCATGCATCCTTTATCAGTAGCCGCTAGCATGGGGAAAAAACCTGAGCCAGCCTGAGGCTGTCGCTGTGCCATACTCACACAGGTACTTGTTGAAGGCCCCCTGCTGCATGTGCAGCCCCAACAGCATTGCCAAAGTCGAGTTCCACCTGGTGGGCATGTCACAAATCAGATGGCTTACGAGCAGGTGCAATTCCCACTGAATTTCAGCCAACCGAGCACTGGCTGTGTATGACTGCCTGAAATGGCTACAGACTCTTCTGGCCTCCTTTAGCAGATCTTCCAACTCTGGGTACCTATTTAAGAAACGCTGCACCACCAAATTGAAGACATGTGCCAGGCACGGCATATGTGTCAACTTTCCCTGTCTAAGGGCAGACAGGAGGTTTGTGCCATTATCACACATCACCATTCCTGGCTTCAGCTGGCATGGTATGAACCATATCTGGGCCAGAGCTGCAAGAATCTCTGCTCTGGTGTGGTTCCTGTCCCCTAGACACACCAACTGAAGCACTGCATAGCACCCTTTAGCCTGACTCATTGAATTGCCTCTTGAAGGGTTAGGGGGTACTTGTGGTTCATAGGAAAATTCAGCAGAGAAGGACATGGAAGAGGAGGAGGGGGTAGAGCTGAGAAATCTCACATCATCACCACTAGCTGAATTTTCCGCTGCAGCAGATGGGGCAGAGAAATTTGACAGGCATAGTCTAAAGCTGGTGATGTGCTACTGGCAGATGTGCTGCAATGATCTTGGACACCCTGCGCTATATCATCATCCCTGTCAGTGGAGACTGCCGAGAGGTCATGAGGTATAGCGGGGGTAGACTGAGGTGAGTAAGGAGGAGAAACAGAATTGCGTCCCTTTTGTGTGGCTTTCAGGTGCTGTTGCCAATGGGCTGAGTAGTGGGAGGTTAAATGCCTTGTCAAGCATGTGGTACCCAAATGGCTGGTGTTTTTGCTAGGCTTGATGTGCTTGAGACAAAGTTTGCAAACTGCAACAGTGCAATCGGCTGCACATGTGCTAAAAAAGGCCCAGACAGCTAAGCTGTGCAAAGGGTGTCGGGCGATAACAAATCCACAATGTGATTGAATAGGGTGACTGCTCTCTACTCTTCCATGATGGCTGCCTCCTAAGGGTTGTACCTCATCCTCACTTTCCTCCTCTGCTCTATCCAGCACCCAAGTTGCTTCAGTGACCTCATCATCATAATCTCCTCCACCCTCATTACCACTGGAGACAACTTGGCAATATGCTGCGGTTGGGGGTACATGATGGCTAATTTGTGGACCAGTGTTCTCCCCTCTCTGTAGGCTCATGTTCCTACCTTCCTCAACCTCAGAACCAACATCTGAATCAAGTAATGGCTTTGCATCGTCAAGGAGCAAGTGGCTGATGCTGTGTTCAAATAACTAAGCTGTGTCACCTCCATGCCTAATGCTGGGGCTATGGCAGGAATAGCTGTGGACAAGGAGGCAGATTTAGCCACTCTGGCAGCTGTAGTGGACTGCCCACTAGTTTGGGTGATGGAGAATGAGGATGGTTAATAAGCCAGTCCACCACCTCCTTTGCAAGCTGTGGCTGGATAGCACAGGCAACATCACTAAACAGAGGAAATGATGCCCTGCCTGAGAACTGACCACATCCACCTTTGCCTGCGCAACGGCTGCTGGCCCCCCTAACAGTGCAATGGGAATGTCTACCTCTCTTTGTTGGCCTCCCAGACATGATCAAGTGGAAAGTGGTGTTTGGTGCACTTTAACCTGCGTACTCACTACACAGACACACTCCACGGACACTACAATATACTGCAGTAAAACTGCACTAACGCACAGAAATATAATGTGTTAAATGTGCACTAATGCACAGAAATATACTGCGTTAAATGTGCTGTAATGCACAGAAATATACTGCGTTAAACGTGCTGTAACACACTGAAATATACTGTGTTAAACTTGCAGTAATGCACAGAAATATACTGCTTTAAAAGTGCACTAACGCACAGGAATTTACTGCGTTAAACGTGCAGTAACGTACGGCAATATACTGCATTAAACAGCACGTAATGCACAGAAATATGCTGTTTTAAACGTGCAGTAAAGCACAGAAATATACTGCTTTAAATGTGCAGTAAAGCACAGAAATTTACTGCATTAAATGTGCACTAACGCACAGAAATATACTGCGTTAATTGGCACGTAATGCACTGAAATATACTGCATTAAACGTGCAGTAAAGCCCAGAAGTATACTGCGTTAAATGTGCAGTAACGCACTGAAATATACTGCGTTAAACATGCAGTAACGCACAGAAATATACTGCATTAAATGTGCAGTAACCCACAGAAATATACTGCGTAAAACATGCACTAACGAACAGAAATATACTGCTATAAACCTGCAGTAACGCATTTAAATATACTGCATTAAACATGCACTAAAGCACTAAAATATACTGTGTAAAACGTGCACTAACGCACAGAAATATACTGCATTAAATGGCACATAACACACTAAAATAAACTGTGTTAAACATGCAATAATGCATAGAAATATACTGTGTTAAATGTGCACTAACGCACAGAAATATACTGCGTTAAATGTGCATTTGCACACTGAAATATACTGCATTAAAGGTGCAGTAACGCACAGAAATGTACTGCGTTAAACGGAGCATAACGCACTGAAATATACTTTGTTAAACATGCACTAACGCACTGAAATATACTGCGTTAAACATGCACTAACGCACAGAAATATACTGTGTTAAATGTGCAGTAACGCACAGAAATATACTACGTTAAATATGCAATAACACACAGAAATATAGTGCATTAAATGTGCAATAACGTACAGAAATATACTGTGTTAAATGTGCACTATCGCACAGAAATCTACTGTGTTAAACGTGCATTAGCACACTGAAAAATATTGCGTTAAACATGCAGAAATATATATATATATGTATACAGTATATACCTTTAAAAATATTTCCTTCTCACTTATAAGACAGCTTTTATTATACATGGAAAAATACAGGCATACAGGCATTCTTAATTAAGGAACGTTCAGTTTGTTCTTTTTGATAACGTGATCCCTAGGTTGGATCCAGCTTGTCTAACTAAGGTGTTCTCTTCTTCCCTTAAGAAGCAAGAAGTAATTATTCCTTCCTTCTGCAGATCTCATATGCCCCTTTCACACAGACGGACCATTCAGATCCGCCTGTCAGTTTTTTTGGCGGATCTGAATGGTCACCCCATGCATCTCTATGGGGCATCGAATGTCAGCGGAGACATGTCCACTGACATCAGATCCGATCCGTCAAATCTGGATGGATGGAAACCCTATTTTCCATCCGGCCAACAGATCGGATCTGATGGGATCGAATGAGAACGGACAGATGGTCCGTTCACATCTGATTTCCCCATAGAGATGCATGGGGACCTGAAAGCTGTGTCTCTTGCTCAGCGGGGCTATCAGCAGATCGATCCCCCACTGAGAAAAACTGAGTCTGTCTGACGGACTCCAAGTGTGAATGGGCCCTTAGGAGTTAGAAGATGTTTTGATCTGTCTGTAAACAATTAAGTCTTATCGTTCTGGTTTGCTTTGCTGGGAGAAGCCTAAGGAAAAGACTATCAATGTGACTCATGATGCCATGCCATAACAATGACCAAACAACGTTACACCTAATTCAGCTATAGCATTTGCGACTTCTTGGACATGCTGTGCTAAAGAATCTATTGAATTAATCTACAGGGCAGCCAACTGAATTGTTACTCATTCCTTTTATGTATCTGGCAATATTGTAATTTGGCATTATTATTTTATCTTAAAAGGTAACCCCACTTTCATGGGAAAAAATGTGCAAATAAAAAAAAATTATATAGGGTACACAATTGTGACTAAATTCATATTGTAATACAATATGGCTACCAGGAGGTGTTCTGTACACAGATGGTGTACAGAACCCATTCTGAAAATGTTATTTATTGCTTGTGTGATTGGCTCACTGATTTTCCCTACTAAGGTATAAGTCAGATTTTGGGCATCCCCACAACAAAAATTAAATTTTTGGTTAGATACTCCCAAATGGAAATCATGTCTGAAGGGATGCAGACCCAATCACTTTCCTCATTAGAGCCCTCCAGGTGCAGCAGCTGATTGATAATAAAAAGATCACTCCTAAAATCAGGGATTTTAACAAAGTTTGTTAAAATCCCTGAAATGTACATTAAACACTAAGAGGGGAATGTTTTTTTCTCAACAAAAGTGGAATTACTCTCTAAATGCTGTTATCTTATCTTTTATTTTTGTTATCTTGCTTTCGTCTCATGTGGATGTCCTGCTGATAATTAAAAAATTGTAAGTCCTAATAAATCAGAGAGTTTTCTTTGTTCATGTCAGAGATTACATTTCTAATGTAAAAACACTGGCATGATTGAGATAAAACTGTTTTTATAATTTGATATAATTAGTAATTTGCTTTTTCCATTGTTGGGAATCAATGATTTAGTCACCATTAGGCTTCATCAATAAAATCCGTTATAGTTTTCATATATAGTAATATATTTTTTAATAGTATTGGAAATTTTCTTATAGGTTTTATTCCAAAAAACATTTGATTTATGGCCTTTAAGTCAATGTGTTTTTTAATTTGCCTAGTTTGAGACTTTCCAAAAATGTTTGTTGGCTTGCAGGTTAAATTTATGAGGTCTTGAGAAACTACATACTATATTGTATATAAACAAGAAAACCCTTTTTGACTTATGCAAGTCAAAACCTCTTGTAACTCATACTTCAAAGAATGTTGTTTGTTAACATATTAATATTGTATATACAGTATTTAAAATGTAACTTACAGTATGGAACTAAGTGCCCAACCCACAAGGTTCTTATGCTTTCCTTTTCTTTTCTTTTATTTCTCATATTGATTTTGAATAAGAAACTGTTTGTTAAAATGCTTCCAAACATTTTTCTCAATGCAGTATAATTAAGCTTTATCTACTGTCATTTATATAAATAAAAACAGCATTTACACTTACAAAAAAACTAACTCAGGGTTTACTGGTAAACATTGGAAACTGTGGGAACTCTTTAAGCACTGAATGTTCAAGTAGTAAAACTGTGGTGAAATGAGATTATTAACCACATCTTGCCTTTTGCTTTCTAAACAGAGGAACAGGAACATCTTTGGTGTGACTATTCTGGAGAATTCCCAGAAAACTGTTTAGTTGTAGGTACTAACATAAAGTTATTGCTGTTCAGATAATAATTATGGATTCATGGCCTGTTTCTATGCATGCTGACATTTTTTTTTTATTTAAAAAATGTATCTGTACATACTTTTATGGTTTAAGAATGTTTTTTTTTATAAAAAATGTTCCTATAATTCTATTTCTGGTTATGTACAGTTATGTACAGTATATGGGTGTTATTAGCAAATTTCTTAAGTGTAAGTAGCATAATCCTTCTGAAAAGACAGTCCATTGTCTTTTTTGTGTTTGTTAGATCCAACAAAGTTTTTAGGCTGGCCAAACATGATACATTTTCTTTTTCACTTTCCTTTAGATTTACCTTCAACTATGTAGTACTGGTATTTATAATGGTATTATAAGGTTTTGGTAAATCTAAAGAAATATGAAATAAGAAAATTGTATCATGTATGGCCAGCCTTAGTAATCAATGGAAAGAAAGTCTTCTGTATTTTTTTAAAGTAACCCTGTCACCAGGCTATTAATTAAAAGAAAATCCTTTAAGATTAATATGTACATTTACACATTTAATGTATGTTATTTGTCCATAAAAGCCTTCTTCATCCAAAAGCTCTGAGACTGCTGTTCAGTACAGCGATCTTGGCTACAATGTTGGCAACCCCCACAGACTCAGAGCTATCAATCAATTGACACTCTGTTGCAGCATTTATCAACTTGTCTAGCATGGAGGAACCCTTGAAATAATGTACAGGTTATGGGAACCCTTGGGCAGAAATAAAATTCAGATGGTTAAAATTGTGTTCCTTTACACGGTCAGCATAAAAAAAGCTCTCCTACATTGGTGGTTGGTGTAAAATTTCTCTTTTCATTGGGGGTCCATGGGAGAAGGTTCCAGTTATATTGGTGGTCAGTGCAGTGTCCCCTTTTATGATAATCACTGGTCCCAAGTCTTTGGCTCTGCCGAGTTACTTTGGTCCTGGAACTACACAAGCACTGTGAGATACTGTTCATTGCTGAAGAAACACCTAGCAACCTCTAGGAACCTTAGGTTTCCACAGAACCTTTGTTGAGAAAGACTGCTCTATAGTATTCTACACCTCTCCTCCACTGGCAACTGCTTAAAAAGGTCATGCAATATTTAAAAGAACTGAAGGACCTGTCACAGGCACTCATCAAGCGCTGACTACGCTCGCTATTTCCCAGAGCATTAAAGGGCCCTGGGCAATGCAGTGCACTGGGACCCTGCCTACACAATCACCCACGAGAATAAAAATGCAAATTATCGATAAGGCAATATTTATTGGTACAGCAGTGCAAGGCTAATGACAGCTTCCAAGTTTGGCGACTGGGTCCGTTGAACACACACACACGTACAGGAGTCAGACTCGACTGACCTGTGTGTGCCTGTTCCTGTGGAAGCGGACAGGCATTCCTGCAGTTGGGGGCTCTCCTTCCATGGACCAAGTGGCCTGACAGCAGCGCAGGGCTGACAGGTGCTTGCCACCTGCTAAGTTCGGCGACGGGATGCACACAGGAATCAGGACTAATGCTTGGCTGGGGATGGGTCGCTGGGCAGGTGGGGCCCCCTGGGCAAGTGGGGCCCCCGGGCAACTGCATGCCCATTCGGTAAGATGGCCCTGCTCGTTCCACCCCACTCCTCCATTCATAGAAGCTGTACTACAGCTTCCATGAAAAATAGGCAATCTATGAATAGAAGGCAGAGAAACGAAAGGTCTGCCTTCTCTATTCATAGATTGTTTTTCATTCAAAGAAGCTATAGTATAGCTTCTATGAATAGGGGGTGGGAGGAATGGTGGGCATAGCCAGCACTCCTAATGAGTGACTGTGACAGGTCCCTTGGCTTTATTAAAACTTGCGGCACCAGAAGATTACCACTGTTAGAGTAGGGGTGAATCAGAGAATAAAATATTTTAACTAAATCTGCTGCCATCAGCACAAAGGACACTTTTCATTCCAAATGCTGATTAAAAAAAATGTTATGATTAAACCTAAAGTGGATCTTCACTGTATCTGAACACCACCAACCAAAAACACTACTTAATTCATTATTAATATTCAAGCAAACTCTTCATCTAGTCATGTCTCCATACTGTATTTTGTTGAGAAATCACTTTGAAAACCCCCCCTAGCATTTCTGGCCACGGCCATCTTGAGTAAGGGCAAATGATTTATGTAGCATTTACTTCCTGGAATCCATCTGCCCTTAGTTTAAATATGCACGCTGGAGAGTGTGCTTAGCTGGGAGAACCCCTCCTCCCCTCCTGAAGACTCCTAGGATGCATGACATCATTTGCCTAGGCAAGAAACAAGTGAGTAACTGAAGAAATGTAAAAAAAAAAAAAAAAAGTTTAAAATAAGTAATTATGATATACTTTCCTATCTATTTATTAATGCTAGCAGCACGAGAATTTAAAACAATGGGAGAGTGAAGTCCACTTTAAGCTTTAAGTAAC
Source organism: Pelophylax lessonae (assembly GCF_965119305.1). Taxonomy (NCBI): domain Eukaryota; kingdom Metazoa; phylum Chordata; class Amphibia; order Anura; family Ranidae; genus Pelophylax; species Pelophylax lessonae. Next base: position 619,385,069 of record NC_138769.1, read on the forward strand.
AACTTTCAGCATGTGTAAATAGGAACTATATGCTTGCAGTAGCATTGAACAAGAGTTTGGAATAAAGCAAAGCTGTGCTTTAAGTGAAAGTCTAAAGCATTTTGGTACAAAAAAAGTTTATTTAGTAACAGGTTTGTAAACATTTGAGGTAAATTAACATTTACATCAACTTGTCCTTACAGAATTTAATACACAAGGCACTTCTTTAAAGACAGCACCTAAAACAATATTGCTGCTTTCTTCATGAATACAAATCCCTGACTGCCCAGAAAACCATTTCCTTTTAATATGAGGTTTTGTAATGAAAAGACAAACATCTTTTAAGCAACGATAAACCTCTTTGAAAGCTTTCAGCTGCAACACAAACCTTTATTTGTAAATCAAGTTATATTCCCCAAAATACAGTCGTCTTCATAATAATGCAGATGGGCTGAAGAAAATATATTTTATAACAAATTCTTAAACATAAAAAAAAAAATAATAATATTGCAATACATTTTAAATGTGTGCTTTTTTTCTGAGATAACAGGCTCCCATGTATGAGATTGCCAGAAAGAAGAGTTGTCTTTTCTGCCCCATAGCTACCAGTCAGTTTCTCCCTTTCGTAGTTAGGGTAGATAAGGAAATGAAATAAGGATGATCATACCTATGAGAAAATAAAGGCAACTAATCCATCAGAAACATATAACTAAGGCCCCATAATCTTGATTGCAGCAGGTGATTGGCACAGAATATAAAATTATGTTTTTCAAACAATTTGCAAAGAAAAATAGTCTATCTGAGGTGAGAGAAAATACTGATGTTAAGATTTGGACTGTCACATATGGATAACAAGTTGATATGATGTAGTTTAATCCATAATGCAACTTAAACCCCATTAAAGTAGATTTCATTGTAGTTCTTTGGAGGGGTGATTATTTATGTGATGGGTTAGCACACAGGACTGGAATTTCCTAAGGCAGGCCATACCATGGATTGCAGGAAAGAAATTCACACGGTTCCCCCATCAACAGAGACAGTGTTGACAAGGGAATCCCTCACGTTAAAATCCAGTAGGCTGGTTGTACCCAAGATGATCCATTAATCAACTTGGTACATTCAGCCTGCCCATTAATGGTTCAAATTTCCTGCTGAACTGGTTTAGATTCAAACTGTGTATGGCCGGCCTAAACTAAGTAAGATCACAGGTGCATCCATTTGCCAAAAGCCTAATTTTGTCTATAAGCAGCTAATTTTGAAGAGATGAATCTCTTTATAAAGGAGTAAAAATGATGCTGACACAGTTTGATTTAATCCACATACCAGTGTGGCATACCATTAGGCACAAATTTGCAAATTGGATGCAGGTTTCCCCACATCCATTTTGCACGACAGGGGAGTGTAACCGGCTCTCAATGGAGTGCAGGGCGGCCATGGTCCCCATTGAAAAAGGGTCCTTTGCATCTTCTGGTCCCATTCAGGTGCAAAATTAGGCAAAAAGTCATACCTGATTCGCACCTAAGTTGGGAACAGGAATGCAACAGACCCCAGGAATGAACCCGCAGCCGCATTTGTGTGAATCCGGCCTTAAAGTTGAAAGAACAGTTCAGGTATTTTAATATGCATTCTTAGATGCAGCATGTGGTGGCAGTGAGCAATCAAACTTTCAAAAGCACACTTAGAGTGCCTTAACAGAGCAGTGATAGACATCCTTCTAAAACACTTTATTATCAGAGTCTAGAACCCCAGTTTTCAATGCATATCAGAACATACTGTGCCTGTTTTGGATCACCCAGTCAACTTAAGGTGGCCATACATGGATTAGTCTTTTTCCATCAGCCAGTGGACTGATCGAAAAATGTAGATACATTCCCCCAGACAAGCAAGGTGGATAGAAGAATCCTCCCTGCTGTGTTATTGTATTCTGGCAGTGGGGATTTCTCCACTCTCAGAATACACTATTCAAAAACTTTTCAACAGGCCAATTTGTGAGCAGTCAATCCTTAGGCAAATTTTTCACGAATGGGATTGTCCATAGATGGATCAAAATTTGACCTGTCCCTGCTAAATCAGTTGAATGTTGATCTATTTATGGCCAGCCTAAAAGTTTGAACTCCAGGATAAGTAAATATTGTCTAAATACAGCAGGCATTTGAATTCCTACTTTATGTGGTTTTTATATTTCTTTTAGATCTGTGCAGTAATGCAGAATTGAAACATTTCCTTTGTGCAGGAACATTCTACAATAAAGACTGCTGCCCTCTTGTATAGAGTGACCGGTCTTCTATCCCCCCATGTAGTTTCTTGCAGGCAGCCTGCAGTTGGAGGACCTGCTGGATATCATCCATGGCTCTGCTCTCTGAACATGCTATGTGCAGTACATGGTTTATCCTCCTACCCCTTTTCCAATGTGATTCTGAAGCCATTTGGTGCACTCAAGAGTGGATTTTTGCCCTTTGTGGCTTTTGAGGAAAATATTAAAAATTAAAGTTTTTGTGGCTGGAGTTCAACTTAAAAGCTCACCACACACATAATGTTCTGACTGTAAAATCTGCTTTAAATCTACTAACAGCTATGTAGTACCAAGGTTTCCCTGATTAGAGAAAAATGCAAATTGGGACACCATGTTTGACGTGGCACCGTACTCAAAACTACGTGTGAAGAGCAAAAAAGAAAGTTGAATGGACTTTATTGGTTGCCACTTTTAACCCCAAATGAAGGAATTTAGTATATCAAAGATAAATAAAAATGCAAAAGTTTATTAACTACCTTAATCATTATTAATATTAATTATTAGTAATAATAATAAAGGTTGTTAATAAACTTTTGTAATTTTATATATCTTTGAAGTACTCATTTCCTTTATTTGGGGTTAAAAGTGGCAACTAATAAAGTCCTTTCAACTTTCTTTTTTGCATTTCGTTGATTAGATTTAAATTAATTGAATAGTTTAGGTGAGTGTTTACCAAACATTTAACGTTTTGGTCAATTTAAAGGGTATTGTACTATGATATTTTAAATTGTATGGTGAGCTTAAGGGCCCCTTACCACCTATGCATTCATCACATGTCAACACATGTACACATATTTACCATTTAATTAACTGGTGCTAGTTCAGATCTGTGCAGTCCGCTGTGTGGGGTTTCCTTTTTTGGATGTATTAATAGGAATTACAGGGTTTATTGATGGCAAGGGCATTATATGAAAATGCATGATTGTTGATAAAATCAGACGTCTGTCTATAACCGCAGCTATCAGCTCTGTATGTGGCTACCTGCAAACAGTAGCGACTGCTGCCAGCCTGTTATTTGTTAAAATAGGCTGAGGCCACTGTTATTCACATGCCCTAGTCATTCCAGCGGTAAGAATTTGCTGATTCTTGCAGCTGGAATCTGCAGGCTACATGTCACTGGCCATGAGAAAGATGACTAGGAGGTCTGACTGTTTTAAATCGGCATGCTTGTTCCAGGTCAGAAAGTCAAAATACTGGAGCTAGTAACAGTCAGGCAACTAGAATTATCAGAAGTAGGTCATAATGTTTCTATGGGTATAGGATTCCTTTAGGGGTGTTTAAAATGGCAGAATTTCACTCAAACACAATTGGGTGTTTGAAGTGAACATAGTTTTGCTGGACCAACAAAAGCTATCCATTTCCATCCAATCCGCCAGACAGATGGGGAATAGGTTACCATCCGTCTGTTTTGGCAGACAGGATAGGACGGCGGCAGGTGTCAGCAGAATTGTGTCCGTTGACATCCGCTGCTCCATAGAAGAGACTGGAGGGTCCGATCAGGTCCACCTGAAAAACTGACAGGCGGACTTGATCGGACAGCCAGTGTGAAAGGGGCCTAACTGTTTACCGACCTTGCAGCAGACAATGAGAAGTTTTGCAAATATCCAATTCCTTCTATCTGTAAAAATCGAAGTAAAAAGTAATTATTGACAGCTGAAATCTGGTTATTTATTAACAGCTGACTATTTTGGTGATTGCATTTTTATAACCTGTTTTTTCTTCTAGAAATCCCCAGAGAGAGCTTTAAATTCAGTGAAACATCTAGGTAATATGTTTCTTTGGAAACTATTTTAAGGTGCAATCAACATAATAAAAAATACATAGGACAGAAGTACATGCAATAATATTGTTGGAGGACTATATTTTGAGGCCTTGATCTGATAAATAATGTATGGGTATAGTGCAATCTTATAGTACCTTTAATGCTTTATAAGCTAAACAGATACTGGATCAAGGGCACTGTTATTTCTATCATATCTACAAATAGCTGTCAAGCAAAATTTGGTAATATATATATATATATATATATATATATATATATATATATACTGTATATATATATATATATATTTTTTTTTTTTTTTGAAGAAACATTGCTAGTAGACACAGTCCCCAAAATATAATCTACTAAACCAATTACTACTTTGATATATTGGGTGCATTTTATAATGTACCTAAAAAAAAAACATATAGCAAAAAAAAAAAACACATTAAACTTATGGTGCAACAAATTTGTTTTGTTTGTTTTGTGTGCTTAAAGTACTGTCTAAATTGGAAGAGGTCTGTTTTAAGGCATTTCATTTTAGCATCAACACATTTTAAAAGAAATACTGTTTAATTTAACTTACCAATGTAAACAGTAAAATCTGTACCTTTTTCAGATGTGCAAATTAGAAATCAAATAAATATAAACTTTTAAACATGTCACAATATTACTGGTGCAAATAAAGCTTAAACATTTTAAAAATTAAATCTTAATTTCAGAAGCGAATAAACAAAAAAAAGGATTTTTATTTTATACAGGACCAATTTTTTTCCTTTCCTTGTAATCATGTGTCTAGTCCTGTTAGTGAATTTTTCTTGGAAAATCAAATAAAATATGTATTATTTTCATTTGTGTCAGTGTGTGTGTGCACATAGTAAAAAATATAAATTTATTTAAAGTAATTTTAATGTTTTTCTATTTTTGAAATTGTTCCCTTGATTGTAGTGAAGCTGAGTGTCCTTTGTAAATGTTCTCCTTAGGGAAAAATACTAAATATTAATTATAGTGGAAAGTAATTATACAGAAGCACATTTTTGTAAATATAGCATTATGAAATAATTGATTGCAAAATGTATATAACAGAATTGCCCTGACCTGATTAAAAATAGTCAGAAACAAAAATATGCTTATTGGAAATAAGTTAAGCATATGCATATTTTTGGTAAATGTATATTTACAAAATAGGTTGAATGGCAGAAAAATGCGTTAAACAGAATTGAACTGACCAGAAATTTTTAAATGGTTGGGAACATAAATGTGATGTCTTATAATTTTATAAGTGCAACTCTTTCTATGATATTATTTTTTAAAAAAAATTACAATTTGGTAAGTAATTTCTAAAAGGTCTGACAGATCAGCAAATTGTGTTTTCTTCAAATAGCTAATCTACTCACAGGGAAATGTGGAAAAAAAAGGGTATTTTTGATAAATAAAACACAACTACATAGGTCTGACAAGCCTTTAGTAAATCACCCCTTGATATAATATGGTAGATATGGTTAAACAGCCCACCTATACACAAAGCCTGAAGGATATTTTTTTAAATGTTTGAGAGTTTTATCCAAAAGTAACATCAGCCTCCGTTGTGTATTAAAGACAACTGATCTGAAAAAAAACTTGACAGTAATTTCTATCCAGGGCCAGAAATCTACCTTAAAAATGTTTAATGATACATTATTTTTTTATTTTATTTAGAAGACATCCATTTTCAGTTTAGCAATGCATATGTGTATATAGATTTTGTCTTCGGTTGCTACAAGCTCTCTCTATATTAATTCTGGCAGCATTGGTAGCTATGTCTTCTGAACAGTATTCTGCCACAAAGATCATTCAAATTCTATATGACATCTCAATGCACTAATATATAGTTATAAAATATCTGATTGATGGAGGGTGTACTGTGGCAGAATATGTAATTTCATTGTAACCAAAAGCATTGCTTAGAATTAATGCCTTACACTTTCTGTATTGTACTGCTGTTACTGTACCATACCAAACTATTAACATAAAGCTGTGAGTTGTAGATCTTCCTTTTTATGATATCTATAAAAACAATGCAATAGGATGAACAGACTGTTTGACAGAACACCCTGGACTCATTTACAAACATGTAACCAAGTCTGTTTTAAATCTATTTATTGAGACTGGTTGTAGTACACAGCTATTTTTCTTCTTTCTGTTCTGTTACATACTAGTACTTATCAGCTCATTATTAAATTAGTTAGCACTATGCTTACAAGTTTATTTAGACTCATTCTATTTACTTTTTTATTTGTACTTTATTTTATTTTATATTTTTAAAATGTTCATTTTCAAATTAGTCTTTCAGCTTCCTAATTTGATTAGATACCAATATGTTTATCAAGTACTTGTTGCTAGAGTACAGTTATTGAAAAAAATGGAGTACATTTTAAAACAAAAAAGACACATGAAATGTACTGTTGTATACATTAAATGATATTGCAAAATAAAAAAAAGCATTATAATAGGATGTGCATATCTTGTATGTAAACATGTTGAAGTATTAGGTCAATCAATACATTCAAGTTAACAAAAATAATAAACATCCCTATAAGATTAGCTTTTTTGTGTACTCAAGAAAGTCAGGATTGATGTCTATTTATAGTAAGAGGATGATTTTGATTTTCATACAATTCATTTTTTTCAGTATCGTGAAAACAGTGTTTTTTTTCACTAGATTTACATTACCATCTATGAACTTATATATCCTGGATTAACATTAATAAAGTTATTAGATGGCAGAATATAAGATCTATGCCAGTTGTAATTCATAATTATGTTTTAAAGAGAATAAATATATTTTGGATGAGCAAATGAATAGTTTATGATTATTGAATATTGTTCCTATATGCCTCTTTGCAACATTTTTTACATTTTAATTCAATGTAGCTTTGCAATAAAAACTTAATTGCAGTATTGGGTAAAACACTTCGGGCTGATTTACTAAAGGTTTACCAGGTTTCTTTAATTTCCCTTTTACCCTTAGTAAAACAGCCAATATAAAGCTTACCTGGTAAGATTTCCTAAAATTTACAACTGAGGAGTAACAGGAAATGTGACAAATGACTCCAAGTTTTATGTGTTTGTGGAAATGTACTGCTTATATTTCCATTTGTGCTTAAAAATACATACAGCTAACAAAGCGTTAACTTTACATCTCAGACATGTAATAAAGTGAAAAATTATGTACAGTTGTTAAACTATGTAAACTATGTTGTATTAAGAGTGGCAGAGTTTCCCTGAAATGTTGCAGATTGTCCTGCTGACTTAAAATATGTGTTAGTCCAACTCAAACAGAAAAAAAGCAAAGTTCACATCCTATTGTTAATTCAGCAACAATAACACAAGACAACCTAATAAAACTGTGTTCTTCATAATCTTGGTGTTTGAATAATAATTATGTGTTTATGTTCAATATTTGAAAAAAAAAAACCCCAACTGAATATCAGTTAAGCATATATAATTACTTTTAGTTTTGTCTATGCCCCTTTTAAATGCCATTTAAGTGCTATGAAAGTGAAATGAGAAAATAGTTGCCCTCAGTATTATTTGATTAATTATATTCCATGTTTAGCTGTACATCAGAATAATTGGTAAACTTTTTTTCTTGCTAATTTATATTTTTCACCCTGTTCTCTATTTTAAGTTTGAAGTCTATATGACTGCAATAAGTCATATATCATAGCCACATTATTAGCAGTTATCTTTCATGGTATGGAGGACACTGAACTGAGCAAAAGTTAAATCTAGTTGCTATGGGTTACTAAACATTGCTATTATTGGCAGTGCTCTAAGTTTAAAAGAATATCAGAATGTCTTCCTATAAATAATCCTGTTTGCCCTTTATTCCCCAGCGACTTTGTGTTTATTAAAATGACTGTGACTTTTTAAGTATATTTAAAGTAGATGTAAACCCTGATTGAAGGACATTTTTTTTTGCTCTGTGCACTATGAATCATAAACTATTGTCATATCGATTTAATGAAATAACTGTTTCAAAATTTTCCAGCCTTCGTTGCATTTCAGTGCTGCTGAAGTTTGGATTCACAGTGTATCTCCAGGATTCATGAGCCAAGTTTTAGCAGAAAACTTAGCAGGTTCACCTTCAGAAATAAAGAATGACCTATAATACTGTGCCCCTGCCCATAATCAGCAGAGTTACAAGAGCCAATATATAAAGAAATGGATAATCTTGCCCCATTCTATACATGGGTGGACTCACAGAAGCCATTTTGTAAGTATAGGCCCATTCACACCCATGTGATGTGGCAATGTGCATGTCTATGTTCCCTAATGGAGATTAAATGCTTCCTACGCCTTGCCTTTGACATTAGCCTGCTTATTAGCCCCACAAATAGCCATGTTTGAAAACATAATTTACCCCAATTTGATTTGCTGCAGAGTTTGTGAACTGCAATCTAGCAAGATTTGTCACATTTTTCCTGTCTAAATGCAATCCAACAATAGTTTTATAGCATTTCTCAGGGTGTGTTTCCCAATGGTGACAACAGTGGACCTTGCCCACATAATGTGTGTTGAAACAGCCACTTGTTGTCTCCATTAGAAGCTCATATGATAGGGTGACAATGTTGGAGCGAAATTGAAAAACAGGGACAGAGTGACCCTATAACAGGATGTGGCTGAACAAAAACCTTCATGGCAGGGTCACCAAGTACTAGTATACTGACTGGTGCAGAGTTAAAAATATTGAAAAATATTTTTGAATTATATTAACATGTCAACCATATGGTTAACATATACTTGACGTAGCATGGTTTTAAGTAGTAATATTTGTATGTTAATCTGTTAATAAATGGGGGGACTTCAAATTCAGTCATTTTCATAATAACATTTGTTCACAATACTCACATGGGGGCATTAAAAAAACAGAAGTTGATTGGTTACATGATAAAATCTACCACTAGGCTATTAATAAGGGTTTAGCTAAGCAACAAGGGTCTGCATATTAGATTTTTTCAAATTCTGAAGAGAGCATTACCTATTCTTATGGCATTTAAAAGACGGCAAACAAGATAGCATTATCTTATACACAAACAGAAATCAATGGGCTCGGCATGTTTTTTATATTTTATCTTATACACAGATAAATTACATTACTGTGAAGACATGTTTACAAAGCACACTATCACCTAATGAATTAAAAAATCACTTTGTTATGCTGTGTGTCTTTTAAACATTAAGGTATAAGCCAACTTAGTACTGTACATTGCATGTAAAATGCAGCCAGTAAAAGGGCTTATAATATAGAAAGGTTGTGCCTTAACTGATGTAGAATGGAACAAAAACATACTTTTTAAGCCCTTCTATACAACACATGACTTGTTGCACTAATTTATATCCATCTCACTGTTTACTTCTCAGGTAATTTAATTTTCTCTCCTCTGCCTCATTTTTTGTGAAGCTTAATATTTGGTGTTCATTTTGAATTTGTTCTGTGAATTGTTTTGCTGCAGTTAAGAAAGGCAAATGATCAGCTATCCACTTGAAAATTCTAACGCCTAATTTCTAAAACAACAAAGTGCTACCTACAACTCACAGTGTGCAATAACAGCAAACTTCGGTCTAAGGATAACAAGATTAAGAACTGCCTTTGCCACCTTAATTGTTGTTTCTCTAGCTCTTGTTTAATTTTCATGTGATAGTTTTTGAGACTCATTCAGTGGCAGAGGTGGCTAAACACAACCACCAGTGGCACTCAAGAAGTCATCATAATATGGTTCTCTTTCATACTTCTTTCTTATCATATATCCAGTGAATTCCTCCACTGTTAGCTTTGGTTCTCTCCTTGTTGGTAGCTCCATTGCTACACAGCTAAGTCATCTGACCTAGCTCTGCTACTACTTGATTTGCTTGCCCTGCTGAGCCTCCTTGTGTCTATCAACACGGGAGGTTGGTGCATCTCAACAGTGGTTGTGGCTGGTATGTCATCCGCTTCTGCTCTTGAATTGGTTCCACTTCCTGACACCACTGGTGCCTCACATGCCTCTCCATTTCTTACACTGCTTGGAGCAGAAGTTGTTGCACTGCATGCACTGGCAATGCTGGATCCAGGCTTTCTTTCTCTCTCCACTGCCAGGTTGGCCCAATTCTGTTCATTAGCTAAAGTATGATGATCAAGATGGCCGCTGAAGTAGGATGGGTCAAGAGGCTCTTCTGTTAGTGATTCCATCTTAAAATCAGACATGGGTGACCTAGCGCATACATGTTGCATGGTCGGAGGGGCAGCAGCTGCGTCAGTATAATACGGCGGGAAAGCCATATTTGGCGGAGCAGTTCGTGGCAGTGGACTAGGAGGATCTGCTTTATTGCAAGCAGGGTCCGGAATATATCTGTTAGTCATACCTTGCTTGAGTTTCTTCCACCCCAGATGATATATCTCTAACATATTCAGCAAAAGAGACACGCAAGCCACTACAAGCATAAATATAATGAAAATGGTCTTTTCTGTCGGCCTGGAAATGAAACAGTCCACAGTGTTAGGGCAAGGCCAACGGTTACAACGGTAGAGGGGCTTTAGCTCAAAACCATACAGGAAATACTGCCCTACGATAAAGCCAATCTCAAACAGAGTTTTGAAAATAATGTTGAAGACATAAGTGCGGAGGAGTGCACCTCCTATTCTTATCTTACCCCTTTCATCTCTGATTGGGGGTTTCTCCTTCTTCTCAACACCCTTTCTGAGGAGCAGTTCCTTCTCATCATTATCTTTAATGCACTTCTTTAGCTCCTCCTCCTTCTCTTTTTTCTTTTCTTCCATCCGCACAATGTGCAGGACATGGCCCAGGTAAATGAGGGTGGGTGTAGAGACAAAAATAATTTGGAGTACCCAGAACCTAATGTGAGAAATTGGAAAGGCTTTGTCATAGCAGACATTTTCACAACCTGGTTGCTGGGTGTTGCAAGTAAAGTCAGACTGTTCATCCCCCCACACTTCTTCTGCTGCTGCTCCTAAAACCAATATTCTGAAGATAAATAAAACGGTCAACCAGACCTTTCCAATAACAGTCGAGTGTTCTTGTGCATTTTCTAATAGTCTTCCCAGAAAACTCCAGTCACCCATTGTTTCTGCTTTCTATTCTGAAAAATCAACAGGTAGATATGGAACACGTCAGTTATATAAATGTAAAAACAATTCAAATTCTTTATTTGAGGACTTATAAAAAAGTGAAGGCAATATATTTGAATGCCTTTTGTAAATCTTCTATCTTTACAAGGACATCCTGTACTGCCTCATTGCTTTGGCAATGCTAAAACACTCCCAGCCATTACTGCTCAGACTTACCATCAAAGGAGCAAGCTTTCAAACTCCAGTACAGACAAGATCCACTATCTGCTCTGTTGCAGTATCACTGAGCTCAGAGCCACTGCTGTAGGAATGTTAAAGTGCATGCAGGGGAGTCTGAATTTGCTGAGAGTGTTCTAGCAACATCCTAGCAACAAGGCAGGACAGGATTATACCATCTCTGGGAGTTTTTCAGTCAGGCTTCAGAAGATAGGTAAATGGCCTACACCTATTGCAAGGGCATTATCCAACTTTGATCAAAGCTGTACACTTTGTTTTTAACAACAGATGCCCCTTATCTACATAGGCAGTTGTTTTGGTAAATGTGAACTAACCCCCTTAAAAGCCTTGTGTTATTCTGATAATCATTATATTTTTAGTGTTTCTTTTATAACCAGCAGTTACACAGTAGGGTTGAATAAACATGTAACATTTTAACTCATAAATATATATAACATCTGAAAGAGCAATATTAGTGTAACCAATATTAGTAACCACAACATATTCTAACAACAAATGGGCACGGTAAATGTTGTTAGGGTTGAAAACATAATATTTCACCACTGAACCTTCTGCAATTGCAGACTTTCTGCATGGAAACTTATATAGTTTTCTGGATAGACAATTTGAAGCAGAAGCGTTTTTAGTAACTGCTGTTACTGCTACAGATACTTGTTGATGTTAAGGGCCTTGACAATTTTTTATAGCAAATTATAAATTGGAATGAAGCAAGAATATTATAAAAAATTTAAAAAACTGCACTGTATGCTAAAAAAAAGAACAATGCATTAACACATAAGCTGTATACCCAACTTAAATGTGATAAGAGAAAGAAGGTGTAGCACACTAAACATAATCAAACATAATTCAAATATGAATAAAAATATACGAGTAAATGTATGTGAAGTTAATAGTAATGTAAGACTGGAAGTCCATGCATCATAATGTCATGAATGACAATCATCAGTGATAGGGCAACCGCTTCAAAGTGCAGATAGATGGTAATCCATCATGTATCACCACCACCAACAGAAGGATTGCAGACTCACCAGATGTCAAGGCTGCCATTACAGCAGCAATAAAGCCTCAAAAATACTTATATGGGTCACTCTGGTTATCAGAACAGTGGATATCTTCCCCCAGATTACTGCAGCAGGTTCCAATTGGGAATAAATAAGCTCAGCCAGGTCCTAAAAGTATGATCATAGTGTAGTAGGTTTATATAATACAATACAAAGCATTTCCAAATAAAATATTGCATAAAAACTTACATAAATTTCTGCTGGCGACCCGGAATTGCTCAGCAGCGGAACATTAATGCCAAATAAAGCGCCAGACATGTTTCGCCCTATAGGATGTTGTCAGAGGGTCATTTGGCACTGACATCTAGGCAAATATATAAAGAATAGTGTCCCCAATTAGCAGGTACAATCGATTTAAAAAAACGCTGCAACCGGAAGTTTCGTAGCGACGCTAAGTTCGCTCCCAGCCTTGCAAATTTATTTATGGCAAGATGGGAACACAATACAATATATGGGAAACATTGGCCTCCCTTGGAATTTATAAACGGTATATCGACGATATACTTTTAAATTGGAATGGTGATCTAACCACTCTTGATAAATTTATTGCATATCTTAATGGTAACTATGTAAACATCATATTGACACATACTTACAGCCAACAAGAAATAACTTCTTGGATTTGACTATTACGACAATAAAATTGTGACTAAGTCATATTTTTAAAGCACTGACCGCAATACTGTAGCTACATTCCTCTCACCAGCTGCCACAATCCTACTTGGTTAAAAAATATTCCTAAAGGACAGATAGTCAGGATGAGAAGAAATTGCACTACACTCAATGATTTTCGTATTCAGAGCCAGACATTAAAGGAATGGTTTGTACAGAAAGGTTACAAAGCAGAGGATTTTGATGGTATTATTAGAGAGGTAGAACTATCTGACAGAACCTCTCTGTTATCTATTAAAACAAGAGATGCTAATAGTAATTTTACTTGGCCATTTATAACAAATTTTTCCACCCAACACTGGATGGTTAAATGCATCATTAAGTGGCACTGAAATATATTAACTAAAGATCCCCTTCTTAATACCATCTTGCCTAACAACCCAACAGTAATTTTCAGAAAAATTCCTAACTTGCGAGATAAACTGGCTCCCAATATAGTGAATCTTCCCTTAAGACCAAGACTATTCTTTAATATTAAAGGCTTCCATCCATGCAATAAGTGTGTCATTTGCAAAGTTAAGGATAATAATTGCAAAAAGATCCATCAATTTTTTTCATTTAATACCGGAAAGTTCTACAATTTAGATACTTTCATCTCATGCAGCTCCACTCACGTGGTCTACCTCCTTCAATGTACATGCGGTTTGCAGTACGTTGGGAGGACCACGAGACGTCTGAGTGACCGCCTTAGAGAACATGTCTATAACATCAAACGGGGCTATAAACATCACAGCCGTTCAGCCCATTTCAGGGATGTTCACAACAGAAATCCCAAAGACATCTTTTTTGTGGGTATAGATAAACTTGAACCCCACTGGAGGGGATGTAACAAGACTAGTGAAGTATCCAAAATGGAGATGAAGTGGGTGTATGAACTAGAGATCGACTGATTATCGGCAAAGCCAATATATTGAGGGCAGATATGCACTTTCCCTGATATATCGGAATCGGCCCCGGAGGTTACTGATATTGCCGATATTTCGAAAAGTGCTTGTACCGGAGTGATGCCTGCAGCTAGAGGCATCACCCCGGTACCGGCGTTCATAGCCGACGGTCAGCTGTCTTGTAATGACAACCGATGCGCCTGAGAAGCCGCTCGACTGTCATTACAAGGAGCGGGAGGGGACGTGCCCCCCTCCCGCTGCCTTCCGCGGCTCTCCTGGGTCTCCCGTCCCCCCGGGAGACCCGGGCAACCAGCCTGCATGGCCGCCAAAGACCCCATAAAAGCCGCATTCGGCTCTGATCGGGTCTCCATGCACCAGATTCAAAAAAATGACAGCATTCAAAACATCCAAACTTGGCGTTTTGAATGCTTTTAAGTGCAGAGGAGGGGTTTGGGGTCTTTTAGACCCCCATATCCCTCCACAAGAGTACCTGTCATGTAAAATAAATAAAAAATAAAAACATTTGAAATGTACGAAAATATCGGCCCATATCGGCCGATACGCGATGACCAAAATATCGGTATCGGCAATGAAAAAACTATATCAGTCGATCACTAGTATAGTAAAACGTGTTGAGGTGCTTTATTTGGGATTGAGATTCCGCTGCTGAGCAATTCCAGGTCTCCAGCAGCAATTTATGTGAGTTTTTATGCGCTTTTTTATTTGGAAACGCTTTGTATTGAATTATGATTCAATAAACCTACTACATTATGATGATACTTATGGGCTCTGGCTGAGCTGATTTATCCCTAGTTGGAACCTGCTGCGGTAACCTGGAAGAAGATATTCACTGTTCTGATACCCAGAGTGACCCATGTAAGTGTTTTTGAGGCTTTCTTGCTGCTGTAATGGCAGCCTTGACATCTGGTGATTTGGCAATCCTTCTGTTGGTGGCGGTGATACACAATGGATTACCATCTGTCTGCACTTTGAAGCGGTTGCCCTATCACTGATGATTGCCATTCATGACATCATGATGCATGGACTATATGCATGGGGTTTTACATTACTATTATTTTACAACCATGACTATTGCATTCATGGATCTGGTTGTTGGGCAATACCATTAATCAGACGTATTATGCATACTGCTTTTCATTTACATTAAATATAACAATGCAGTGTGCATGCTATCAATATTAATTTAACAGAGTAATAAGTTAACAAATACCTTGTCTGTCAACTGCAAATATAGGACATACAAATCAGAAGATTATTGTACCATGCATGACCAAACGCTTAAGAACAGCACTGATGGGCTCCTATATTTTACATATACTTATAAATTGTGTAATTTTAGAATTGTCCTGCCTTTTAAAGAATAGGCATGATACAATACAGTATACACACGAAAGTACTTTATCATGAAGAACATATGGCAGCCAGCCATTAACTGTTTTTCTTTTTTGTATACAAACTTTTATTGGAAGGAAAGAGAAAATGGTGGTACAAAGAGAGTTTGCACATTAACAAGACAAATAATGGTATCACGTGGAGTAAACATAAATAAAACATTCTTATGTATTCTCAAGTTATCTCAGTCCAAAACGGAAATTTGATAACTGTTTTTCTAATATGCCATCAAAGATGCACTATTATATTAAAATATGTGCCCAAACTCAATAATATAAACTTTAAAAAGCATGCAATACCCTAAATTAATAAATAATGTAGTATTGTTAAGAGAATTTGAGTATGTCACAAACTCTGAATTGTTAAATTCAAAATTCCAGAAAGTCATATGAAAATGTTGGTGTAAATGTGCATAAGATGTTATCTTTTTTCAGAAGTTAGGAATTGCAGCAGCTGGATGCAAATACTGTAATCTTCACTTTTAATACCCAATCATGTGCACAGGAAATTACAAAATCAGGAACTTTTTGTACATTTGAGCAGCGTATTCATAGTTGTACCTTATTTATTAAAATTGGGTTATATTGTAAAGTTGGCTGTTGGCACTATTTACAGTAAATTCTGTATAATCATATAATATTAATAATACAAATAGTTGAATATTCACTCTGCAAAGTAAATATTCATTACTCTACTTTAAAAAAACTGACCAATAGCTGTACTAACACAAGCAATGTTAGTACAACAAACTCCCCCACTATGCTATTGTGTTCTAGCAGGGGGACACCCTCCTGCTAGAACACACTGGTCAGCGCTGATTGGATGCTGATCGGATGTTGGTTTTCCAGCATGCCCGTTCTACAGAAGCTGGTGACCAGCTTATATCAGGCAGGGAGCTGTACACATAGGCTGAATGTCAGCCAGTTACTGCTGAACCAACCATTTTTGGTTGATTTTAGGTCCACGTTTACCCGGCATTACAGAAGAACTAGGATGTGGCAAACTCTGCCTTGAAATGATTTACCCTAGCCAGTAACTGTGATTTTTTTAAATAAACCGTGTAGCCTTTTAAAACTTTTACAAAGGAAAAGTTTTGTTTAAGAGCAGGTACCACCAGAGAAACCTGTTCTATGAACTTCTCTGATTAATTTTACTTTGTACTTAACTTTGGACCTGACTTTTGAGCTAAGCTCTGCTCACCTGTGCACACACTGTCCAGTGTCAGGTAAGGCCACAAAGGTGATCTCACTGGTCTGACAGATGATAGGTGGTAAGGCTTAGTCGTTGAAGTCCACCTAAATAACAAAACGAGAAGTCCACAAAAAAGGAATTTCTGGATATTAAAGGTGATATCAATCACCATGTGGCACAGTATGTGCTCTTGGACAGTACTTTTAGTTTCAAATTATTTTAAATATTTTATTTGAATCATTTATTTAAATCAATTTTAAACAGTGGGCACATTTGCTTTAACGTTTAATTTCGGCGGCCGCCATTCCCTTCTGCAAAAACTAGTTCTTATTATATCTGGCTTCAATGAGTGACATACCCAAAAAAAGCTGCAGCAAATAAAAAAGGTGGCGAAAAGTCAAAATTATTTTTTCAAAAACAATTTTTGTAAGGATAACAGACATGTTTCAAAATTTAAAATCCATAAAATCCATAAAAATGATAAAGAAGAAGATGCAACATTAGGATGACAATGGGACACATTCACATAAAACAAATACCAAACATACCAGCCTTGGTCCCTTTTCCCTACTTCCACCTAGACCCAAGTAATAAGGCCGACCAAGTGGAAGCTTAAGCCTGATGCCTATGGATGTTCTTACTGTATTTTTGTATGTTTATTTGTTTCATATCCGTGATGTTTCATATCCATGATTACCTGTGGACGACAGTTACTTTCGTCTATTGAAATCCCTTTATTGTAGTACTATGTATATTACTGTCCCTGTGCCATGTTTTCAATAAAACATTATTCATTAAAAAACAAACAAAAAACAAACAAACATACAAACAAATAATTTGCCCATTGGCAGCTAGCCAAAAACTCAAGCATTTAAAAGGACAACTCAGGAGGAGGTCAGAGGTAAATCAGAGGGTTGTTGAAAAGAATTCTAGTTTTGTAACAGAAAGTCAAAGCAAAGCTTTATATAATCTCATGCTTAGTACAGTTGGTAAGTATCAGTAAACAACTCCCACAGCTCAAAAAACTTTATTTCTCCTTCCACGCAATTGTCTCAGTCCAAATTATTTGATATAACAACATCACTTTATACAAATTTTTTTTTTATCTATTTTTGTTTCAGAGCAGTGACTCAGAAAGTAATGAAAATTAACACAATGGCCAAGGAATCTGAATTTTTAAAAGAAGATTACAAGGAGTGGGTCTATTGGAATGTTTGACCATTCTTCCAGAAGTGCATTTGTGAGGTCAGGCACTGATGTTGGAGAGAAGACCTGGCTCGCAGTCTCTGCTCTAATTCATCTCAAAGGGATTAGGGTTGAGGTCAGGACTGTCAAGTTCCTCTACCACCAAAATCGCTCATTCATGTCTTTATGGACCTTGCTTTGTGCACTGGTCCAAATCATTTGGTGGAGGGGGGGATTATGGTGTGGGGTTGTTCTCCAGGGGTTGGGCTTGGCCCCTTAGTTCCAGTGAAGGGAACTCTTAAGGCGTCAGAATACCAGGACATTTTGGACAATATCATGCTCCTAACTTTGTAGGAACAGTTTGGGGGTGGCCCCTTCCTGTTCCAACGTGACTGCACACCAGTGCAAAAATTAACATCCATAAAGACATGCATGAGCGAGTTTTGGGTGGAGGAACTTGACTGGCCTGCACAGAGTCCTGACCTCAACCCGATAGAACACCTTTGTGTGTGACTTCAATGTTTCTTGGAACTGAATGCTCTGGACTCTTATGCTTTGTTAAAAAAAATGTGTTCACTTTGAGCACAGTGGACTTCAATATATAAATATTTTTTTCCCATATATTTTTCTTTCTTTATTTGTTTTTGTTTTTCAGCAGCACTACTAGTGATTTGAACACTATATTGTTTGATTACTTTATGATATGTTGATATATGAAGTCATAAATGATTTAGATATATGAAATTGTGTTATGTGATCTCATGATTTTATTTATAGTTTATGAATGAATGTATGATTCTTTTTTTTTTTTTCCATATTTGAAGAACTTCTTTAATATTTGATTTTATATTGGTGGTTTTAGGATTTGAGGGTAGCAGCTTTCCTATTTATTCTTTTTTGGTATGATTATGTTACATTTTTAAACTTTATTTTTTTAACTTTATATTTTAAAGAATGGCAGCTGCTCATATAAATTAATACCTAGTGAAGGTAAGTTTCTTATGAGAAGGGCTGTATACTGAGCAATTCAAAAATTCCCCAGATCCAGCTAGTTTGCACAGAAAGTACCTAATTGAGTTGCTCAAATATTTAGTTTATAATCAGAGGGTTTTGTTACTCACATCTGCAGATACATGTGAAGTTGCACTGCCATGTCAAGGTCAAAGGTAATGTCAACGTTTTTTTTTTATTTAGGCAATAAAAAATAAGAGCAGGCCCAACTTGAAGGTGCCCCCCCCCCCAAATTACAGCTCACCAATTTAACAGATAAGGTTATCTGTTAAATGACCAGGCAGGGAATAAATGTAACTTGCAGTTTTCTTAACCAGTGCTAAACTAGAAGGATTAATGCAACATAGGTTCAGGATGGCAAAGAGCATGCATATGTTGAGGAATAATACAAAACAGATTCTTAAAGCTGCACAAACATGGACTCCTTACAGCAATGTCTCTGTGGCTCAGAGAGTCTATCTGAGAGTGACTACCTGGGTAAAACAGTTTAGAACACAAACTACTACTCCTGATTAACCTAATAAAAAGGAATCCCTGTCAGTGAGGTCCAGGGTAGTTCTGGTAACAAAGGTGAACCGCTGGAGGGATCCAAAGCAGAAGGGTAAAGACCCACTGGATTTGAACCAAATTACTCTGGTAGCAAATGGGGAGAGATTCCCCTGTTTATCTGGGTCTTCTAAGAAGCTGTATGCTATTAGGCTCCCACCTGGCTGTAGATCACTTGCCTAGGTACCACTGCCTCATCAAGTGTGGTCTCTCTGAGTTGCTGGATAAAGGAAGGCTAAGGTATCTGTCTTTATCTTTCCTGATTTTGCAGTCTTGGCGGTCTGGTCATGGGACTGTGCTGCCACAATAAACTTGGCTAGAACGTGATGACATCAACTTTTGACATGTTGAGTGTAAGAAAGTTAATGGTCAGTACTTCCAATGTAGCAGATGTGTACCAAGTTAAAGGTGGAATTTAGTCCTCAATACCTTTCCACAGAGAACAGATCACACAGTATCTAAAGACATGTTCACCTAACTAGAACAGACCCACACAGATGGCTTTTCTCCTGAGCCAGGTATGTTTTGTGGACATTCTAATGTTCCACTTCCACGTGGATTCTCTTGCCACAAAGAGCACCCAGGCCCTTGATAATATGACCTGCCAGGTCACTGACGAGTCATGGGGGGAACATTATTCTATGGTACATGTATATCGGTCCAGGTCTAGGACATCTGTCTGGGCTCCCTCTGCTGGCATTCCATCTTTCCGCCACTATTCAGGGTGTGTGGTAAGGGTAGGCTTGGCACATTCCTCCTTGGAGTGCACCGTTCAGGAGGATGTGGAGGTGATGTCAGGCTTCTGCAACGGTCACACATTGTGGATGAATGGGAGGCCATGTGGGGAGTTTTTTGTTTCTGTGTGGAAGTGCCTTTCCTCTCCTCCTGTGGGCCATGCATTGCACTACCTCAGGAAGCTTGAAAATGCATTGAAGGAAAAGTTCCCCTAGTGAGCCGTTTGTGTCCTTTTCTGACACCTCCTCCATGTGTGTGCATTCATTTTGTAATAAATACACTCTTTATTTAATAAAACCTACTACACTATGAGCAGTTTATCTGGGCTTTTTTGTTGCTGTATCTGCGATGCATGATTCTACAGTGATACTCATTAGCCGACTGATTTCAGTGATCCTTCTTAGAGGAGCTAATATTACTCATATAGGAGCTGTTCCCTTGTGTTTGTGGGCTACTTTGTTGGCTATTGGAATCTGGTGAGTGTGGAGTTCATCTACACGTGGTGGATAACTTTGTTTTAAAGAAGAGTGGATCACTCTGGATATATTAAGTCACAATAGCACGATGCTTGAGGACTATTTTGGTAATTATATGGTTTGACTTCATATTGAGTCTAATATTTTTTGACTTGTTTCTTTATGGGTATTATGTTACTTGTATTTGACATTATATGTTTTCAACACGATTTATCTTAAAGGGCTTGCTCCTACCATTAATATTTTTTGCACATTGGAATATATCTAAACGATAGTTAGCAGCTCTTTAAATCTTAATAGACACAAAACTCAACTAGCTCTTAAGCTGTCTGCTAAAGGTGGAAACATTGTTAACATGACTGATGAATACAAAGTTATATGTCAAAAAATTCCTATGAATTCAGACCTGGTATTGCAGAGTTTCTGCTACAGTTGTTACAGACTTTCAGAAACTATTTTTTTATGTGATAGATCAGGCTTATAGCAAGCAAATATTCACTAAAAACACTAGGGACTTTCTTAAAATAATGCATCTGGTCATTCCGACCTTTTATGCGTTACTTAAAAATGCACAAAAATATACATAAACCTTCAGGTAGACCCATTGTATCAGGCATAAGTAGTCTTACACAGAACGCTAGTATGCTTATTGATGACTATTTAAGGGAACCCATTGTGGGTTTACAATCTTACCTTAAAGACACTTTCCATCTTCTTACCATTTGGCTAATCTTTTCACCTAACACTATTCTAGCAACTATTAATGTTGAGACGTTATACTCAAGTATAGAACATGATAAAGGTTTAGATGTCATTGCAGAATTTCTAAGGGAAAAAAGTGTAGCATTTGAGCAGTATATCCCCTTTGTCATTGACTTTTTACGTTTTCTTTTGACACATAATTTTTTTTTTTTTTTTGATGGTTCCCACTACCTCCAGCTACAGGGCGTGGCGATGTGGATGACATATGCCCCATAGTATGCCAATCTGTATCTGTGGGGTTGGGAGAAAACACTTTCTTCTCTGAGTGTCTGGTCAAATACCTGCGCCATGTCGATTTGTGGTGCTGGTATGTTGACAATATCCTCATATTTTTGAATGACACCAAATAATTATTTACTAAATTTGCTGAGGTACTCAATGATAATGACTTCAGTGTAATGTTTACCTTAAATTTTCATGAGATCTCATTAGCATTTCTTAATTTATGCATGGCAAGGATGGTAGGATAAAAACATGTGTGTTTTGAAAATCTACAGCTGGTAATATACTGTTCCATATTAGCAGTGCATATCTGCGGCACATTATTAAAGTCACCCCCACTAGAGAATGCTTATGTATAAAGAGAAATTGCACAGACAAAGAGGAATTTGAGTTTGAAGCAAGGTTACTTCGTAACCACTTTATTAATAGAAGATATAGTAATAGGTCCTTAAAGAGTGCCTATCAAAGGGCCATAAATACCCCCAGATATTTATATGCTATAGCAGCAAAGAGGTGACTCACCTTTGTGAAGGGGAATCTCTGGAACATTTTCAGTATCCGTCATTCCCCCTACTGTGGTGGGTCTACATACCAGAAAGAAGAACTGTATCAAACAGTGGGAAAATATTCCCATTACAGAAGGTATAAAGTGACCCCAGATGTTCATGCAGTAACAAAATTGAAACAGTTTATTGGACTCAGAACATAATAGGAAACAGACATTAAAAATGTATCAAACCTCCACCTGTCACCAAATAACAACATTGTTATTAGCTAAAAGAAAAAAGCACATGCATGGCCCATGAGCTCCTCTATTTGGTTATGGGAAATATCTGTCTTCATTCCAGATTGGGATATCAATCATGTAGCCAGCTCACTGAGCAATAACTGAAATTAATTATACAGATTAGTAGCATGATTGCATCCCTTCTGGGTGATGACAGTTCCACAAACACAGGTTGTTTGCTGAGGTGATGGAATGATTGCTTGTAAGAGACAGGAAGTGCAATAAAAGAAGTTAATTAAATTCCCCATTTGTAGTAAGGTATTAATAGCCTTCTCTAGGGATGTAAAATATTCTGCAGGGTCTTAGGGGTAGAAGATGGGATATCTGTGAAAAGGTGTAATTAGATCAGGAAGAGATAGCACTGTACATAGCCTCACTGAGCTCTATGAGAGTTGCAAAGTTCCGGGTGTGTCTCCAGATTGAGCTAACGCTGATAGTGACCATGCTGTGTATGGTGGGTGTTTTGGCAGGTAATCCGAAGGTGGTGCAGTGACAGCTGTGTTTAAACAGAGTATGGCTGGTGCTGACTTACAGTTATCTGGGCATCCACAGATGGATAGAAAAGAAAAGGGAGAAACTGCGCTAAACATCAAAAAATATAAAAGCAGCAACTTAATATGTGACAAACATCAAATATAATATAGTGGATAAAAAAGCTGCGCTCAGTGACACGAATACATTGAGTCCAAAAAAGTCCCAAAATTCAGTGTTGAAATATGAACTGATCAAATAAGGGTCCAAACTTTCATGTGAAGATCCACAGAAGTAGATTACATATGAATTCACTGCTTACCAGATGTAGCAGCAAATTAGACCTTGCGTGTATTTATCCAAACTTGATGGAAGTCTATGAAGAATTCCTCCTCAGAAATATCATCCCAGGATTAAAGTTGATGGATATATCAAAATGAAAAATAAAAATACATAGCGTGATACTGTATATTGAAAGTAAATCACCCGTGTGTATCAGACAGAAGAGGTGCTCAAAAGAACCACCACCATCACAGGCTGCTTACCAGATGGATTATCAGAGAGAGAACAGGCTGCTTACCAGATGGATTATCAGAGAGAGCACAGATCCACAGATCCAGATTCCATCCACAGATGGAAGTAAAATTAAAGTTATCTTCCCGTACTCCTCTCAGCTGTGTGGACAGGGAGTCTCTACCTGTCAGCACTGTGATTCCTGGTCACTGGATACCTCGGCTATCCTCTCTGACCTGCTGTGTTCCTTGGGGATCTTCCTCCTCTGTGATCCATTCTCTGGATTCTTGGAGCTGCTAGTTCCATCTGTCCTCCACCTGTGATAAGAGCATTGTCATGGGCCGTGGGTGCTGCATCCCCCTCCTGACATGTTTCGCCTGCTGTTCGTTTTAGCAAGCTTCCCTTTTGGGACATGCTAGTTTCTAGTCACTATCAGAGAGGAAGCCTTGTGGTCCTCTGCAAATCCTTTCTTTTAGGGACCTATACATGTGGGAGGTGTGCATATTCATCAATTCTAAGAAGAAGGTAGTTTTACCTAACTCGATGAGCATTTAGTGAATTGTGAGACCTTGGGAATTGTTTACTTACTCACGTGTGATGCCTTTTATGTGGTTAAAACTAAACACATGTTCTGGCTAAGAATAAGGGATCATATGTATGATATATCCAAAGGTAATTTAGAGAGTCCCATTGCAAGGCATTTTGGAGAAGACCATACATATTCTACTGACACTTTGAAATTTCTAGCATTAGATAGCGATCTGAGCAGACGTGTCTGCTGTGATCTCCGAGAGCTGATAATCCTGTAAGACATCCGGCGTTTGACTCACCTCTCCTGGTGTGTCTGTCCTGCTCTCTGTATGCCCTACAAGTCATCCGGGAGGTCTCAGAGGGGCAAAAAGATTCAGTTCCCCCCCGGACGCTTCTCTGCTTGAGGCCTCTGTCTCCTGGGCTAGACCGGCATGGCCCGCTGCCACGTGGTGTTAATATGGCCTCACAGACGCATTCGGAGGACGCTCCTGCTGCTCGCTTGCCTGCAGGAGGCCCGTTGGATTAGGGCCCTCAGAGCTACAGTTTATCCTGGTCTCAATGAAACTGAGAGTTTCAGACCTTTCCTCTCTGGTTTCAGTTCAAGCAAAACTGACTAAACATTTATTTAGTTTCATTATATAATTTTTTTTTTTCCTTTTCTTTTTATTTGTTTTCCAATATGGTCTTGGTGACTCCTTTATCTGTATTTGTATCTGTGTGTCTGTGTCCATCTATGTAATTGTTGTTCTCAGGAACAAGCAGGGTTATTTTATACAACATATCATACTATTGTATTGAGCTCTGTCTTTTGATTATGCTTTTTAGCATATATGAATACAGAATATCATCTATCTGGACAGTTTGTCATGTATATTTATTATGCCCATGTGGCTGATCTGGGACGTTGTTTGACTACCTGTTTTCCATCCAAACCTCCCTTTGGGAGGATGTTGGAAGTCATCTTACTACTAACATGATAAAAACCCTTTGGGTTTCTACTTATGTTCATGCTTCTGTCAAAATAAGGGGTTCCCTCAATTGTCAATATATGCTCCCTCATATGATGTGTCATGTTACACATCTGGAGCATACATGTCCAGATATTAAATTATATATTTTTTCATTATATATATACTTTTCATTTTTTATTATTATTTCTTATAGTGGTTATCGCCCTTCATTTTGGGATCCTATTGATCTGTATCCCGCGGCCCTACAGGAAAACATGGGGCAAACCCAGTTCACGATGACCTGGACTTTCCTTTTTGGGACATCTTTTTCCACCAGATAAAATATTTATGTATGGTCTGTTTGGAGGAAGGATTTTGTGGATTCTCTCCCCTGTGGTCAGTTTAAGTACAGCACTCATATGTATGTATATTGTCACCTCACACGTATTGATGTGGACGCAGGATTTGTGTAACTGTTATCATCTCTTTATTTGTAGAGTTGGGAATAGTCCCTGACGAAGAATAGAACTACGAATAAGTTCATATCATGTTTGAAACGTGTTGGATCTTCCCTCTACTAAGGGGCTTTGCACTTTAATGTGGTTATTATCGATGTTAGGAGCTATGTTGCTCCATCATTTTTAATACATTTTGTGTTTGTTATGTAAATTATTGAATAAAATTTAAGAATTTTATATATTATCTTCCTTTCTCATTGTCTACAAAATTCCACCCAGAGGAGAAAATTTATTTTATTTTATGCTCGCTTGCCTGGCATCTACCTCCCCCAGCGGAAACTGACTTTCTTTACAACCTCATGAGTTAATTATTTCCTATGGTGTCTCCAATGTTTTAATTTTAGGGGATTTCAATATGTCTCCCTCTCCAGATCTGGACCGCCTTCATCCTCCCTTCACCTGGTCTGATGGCCTGATGCGTTGGATGACCACGTTCTCCCTGGTGGATGTTTGGCGCCATTTTCACCCATCTGACAGGGAGTTTACGTGTCACTCTGCCACTCACCGGATGTTCTCATGCATAGACCTGGCCCTGGCCTCGGTTGAGGCGTTATGGCTGGTTGATTCTGCCGCCATACTCTCTCGGGGAGTCTCGGACCATGCTTCTCTCTTACTTACCATGTGGCTGTCCTGTGGCTGGCAGCTGTCCAGATACTGGATTATGGAGCCTACAATACAGGCGGCGATGCTGGAGGAACTGTGTCAATTTTGGCTATGCAATGCTGACCACACTGATCCCCTTGTACTGTGGAATGCCTTTAAAGCCTGGCTGCGGGGTGAGTACATGGCTCGCATCCCTGTGGTTGGGAGGGATTTTGTGCGGTCTCTGGAACACCTGGAGGTGCTCTGCTCACTGCTGAGGAGGCCTACACGGCCTCCCCAGATGACACCGGTTTTGCGACCTGGCAGTGTGTACAGGTCCGCTATGACACAAAAGTTTCTCCTCTCGACGGCCCAGCGTATCTTTGAATATGGTGACAAGAACGGGCGACTTCTTGCCTGGCTATCGAAGGAACAGACTCCTTCCACTCACATAGGGCACAGCCGCTCGGTGACAGGTGACTTGTTGTGGGATCGTGATGCTATTAATGACTGGTTCAGACAGTATTATCAGATCCTCTACACGTCTAGGGCAACGTATGGGTCCCATGACCTGGACCAGTTCCTTGACGGGATTGCTATCCCTGTGCTGGATGAGGCCTCCAGGGATAGGTTAGATGGCCCCATTACTTTGGAGGAGCTACAGACTGCACTGGCCTGCATGCAGCCCAGGAAGGCCCCGAGCCCTGACGGGATGCCGATAGAATTTTTTTCCTGTTACCAGGAGCTCTTGGCACCCCGATTGACGGAATTGCTCGGTAAATTTGAGGAACTGGACGCCTTGCCGGGCTCGCTGTTTGAAGCCTTGATTATGCTGATACCCAAGCCCGGCAGGGACCCAGAGAATTGTGCCTCTTACTGCCCCCTTGCTATTCAAAGCCGATGCTAAACTTCTGGCCAAAATCCTTTGCTCTACGCATTGCCACGGTTATCAAAGACCTCATACACGTTGGATCAGACCGGTTTTATGCCAGGGAAGGGGACGGATTTTAATATCCGTCGACTCTTCCTCAAAATGCGGGTAGGAGGGTGGTGGCTTCTCTGGACGCAGAGAAGGCCTTCGACTCCATTGAGTGGCCTTTTCTGTGGAGCGTGTTGCGTCCCTTTGGCCTTGGGCCTAAATTTATGCAGTGGCTGGAACTGCTGTACGCTAACCCTGTGGCGCGGGTCCGCACCAATGGTGATACCCGGGACCCGTTCCCGTTGGCTAGGGGGATGAGGCAGGGCTGCCCTCTGTCGCCGGGGCTCTTTGCCCTGGCGCTGGAGCCGCTGGCTATACTGCTCCGGCAGTCCAACGAGGTAGGGGGTTGGCGGATTGGACTCCTAGAGGAGAAAGTTTTGCTTTACACGTTCAACGCTCTTCTATACTTAGCTGACGCCGATTCCTCCTTGCGGGCTGCCCTCGCTATCTTCAAGATTTTCGGTGGTTATTCCTGAATAAGTCGGTGCTTTTTCCATTGTACCCTGACGCCAGGGCCCTGGCCGCCCCTACCGCCCTACTTTGGGTCGACGAGTTCAAATATTTGGGTGTTTGGGTTGCTAGGTATTTGGGGGCAGACTTCGGGAACAACATTCAACCTGTTCTTGTACGTCTATGTGAACGCTGCGCTGCCTGGAATACCTTGCCCTTGAATATATTGGGCCACATTAACATCATTAAAATTATATTCTTGCCGAAGTTCCTTTATGTTTTTTGCAACTCCCCTTGCTAGATTACAAATACCATTTTTCAGGGATGTAAAGGGTTGTATTAGCTCCTTTGTTTGGGTGGGTGTGCATCCTCGCTTGGCAAGGTCCACTATGCAGCTTCCAATTGATTGGACTAGCGCTCCCCAACCTCAAACTTTATTTTTGGGTGGCTCTGTTGGTCACCGCTCCTTGGTGGTTCTCGGGCTCCACATTGAATGCGGCGATTTGCCTAGAGGCGGCCTGCTTGGGCTCTTTCGCTGAGCTCAGCAATTTGGCGTATCGGGGCTCGAGTGCGTACCCTTCCCTCCCGCTCCCCACCAGGACGACCCTGCGGGTTTGGACGGCGGCCAAGGGCCACTTTCTCAAGCCAAACACCTGGTCCCCATACCACCCCTTGTGGGGTGTGACGGGACTCACCGTCACTGGAATTTAAAGACGGATAAGTCATGGGGCTAATGGAGTCTTGCCTCTATCCTGGAAGCTAAACCTTTATTCCTGTAAACTGTAAGGTACAGGAAGTCCACTCCTTATATGGGCATCCAGGAACTGGTAGAGACAGCATGGCTGCTAATCATTGAAGTGCTTTTGTCTAAAATAGGGTCTGAGACACCTTTTCCATTCACCTATTGTTAACTGTGCTAATGAGCCCACCTGTCTGTCTGTCTGCTTTAAGAGAAACTTATAGGAATGTTGATTAGATGCTAAGGGGGAGGGGGGATTGTCTCACATTGTATATTTTGTAGACTGTATGAGAGTGTAAAACTCTGTTCCTATTGGATGGTGAATATTATGTTCAGTCTTCAACAAGGTCCATCTGGGTGGTAACTTTGTGGGTGAAAACTGTATATAAGTCGTGTTCAATAAAGTTGTGCTGAGTTCATTCAACCTCAATCTAGAGTCCTGTCTCTTATTGGGGGATATGCTGCAAGGGATTGCTATGGTCCTCCATACTCCCTTAGAGAATCACTGAGCTCTTTTAAGAGCTTGTGTAGAGCTTGTTCTGCTGCACTCTCTGGGGAAAGAGAGGTTCACCCACAGGAACCTGGAGCCTTGTCGTAGGTCCAGGGTGGGTAGGAGATTGCGAGACCCTAACCAAGCTGCGGCGGTTCGTGGAATCTGAAGTGGTTACAGTGTCTGGTGGAGTGCTTGGAGTCCTCGGAAAGCACTAGGAGCATCTTTCAACGGAGGCACCCGGTCCGGGGTGCCCGGTTCCGTTACATGGGGTAACCCCTCGCTCCCCCATCTTTGGATGCTTCCTGATCCGCAACTCTGGGCTCAGTATGGTATACGTAGGTTGAAAGACATCATGCCCTCTGGAGTACTCTGCGCCCTCCCAGACTTGAAGCATTCCTTTGGCCTGCCTTGATGGATAGGCTTTCAATATCTCCAGCTGCGACATGCAATCAAGGCCTAATTTCCTACCACCCCTGTCATCAATACTCTAGAGGATGTAGTGGCACAGGAAAAGTTGCCTAAGCCCCTGTTGGCAATCTATGCTACCCTTGATGAGAGTTGATTTGCCTGGGTTGGATAGGCTCTGGCAGCGGTGGTTGACTGACATACCCGACCTGGACAGGGAGGACTGGGAGGACTGCTTGGAGAACTGTTCCAGATTGATGATAGTGTCCAGGGACAAACTTATCCAAACTAAGTTCCTGCATAGGGTGCAGTATACGCCCCAGAGACTGCACAGAATTTACCCCACTAGAT
The DNA here is from genome assembly GCF_965119305.1 of Pelophylax lessonae. Lineage (NCBI taxonomy): Eukaryota > Metazoa > Chordata > Amphibia > Anura > Ranidae > Pelophylax > Pelophylax lessonae. Next base: position 619,414,378 of record NC_138769.1, read on the forward strand.
CCCCACTTTGCCCTAAATATCTAACTGCAGAGGGTACCTACTTCCACATGTTCTGGACATGCCCACGGGTGGCTGAGTACTGGGGGGCAGTATTTGACACTCTTAATACTCGCCTGCAACTATCGGTTTCCTGCACCCCAGGGCTGGTGCTCTTGGGCATTCCAGACACAGTTAAACGCTCCAAGTATAATTTATTTTTTATTTTATTTCAGGTACTTATATAGCGCTGTCAATTTACACAGTGCTTTACATATACATTGTACATTCCCATCAGTCCCTGCCCTCAAGGAGCTTACAATCTAAGGTCCCTAACTCACATACATACACAGTAGGGACAATTTTCTTTTTTTATACAGGATCCAATTAACCTACCAGCATGTCTTTGGAGTGTGGGAGGAAACCGGAGTACCCAGAGGAAACCCACGCAGGCACAGGGAGAACATGCAAACTCCAGGCAGGTAGTGTCGTGGTTGGGATTCGAACCAGATCATCCTTCGCTGGATCTCTCCCTCCCCTCCCACAACGGCTTCCTCCGACGAATTGCCCCCAGAAATATGAAAAAATTTGGCAACCCTGGCTAGACTGTTAGTTCTCCTCTATTGTATCAGCCTTCCGCCCTCTTTGCCCTTTTTTTTTTCTTCGAACTTGAGTTGTGATGCCCCCCCGGCGTCTGGTTCTTATATTTACACACATGTTTAACCTCTGTATACTATGCTGTACACTGGCTACACCGTTTTGTTAAATATTCTGTATGTTTCATTCTTATTTTCAATAAAGCGCAACCTTGTTTGTAAAAAAAAAAATATATATTTCTAGCATTAGCAAGAATACATCCTCACCCTTTAGGAGGTGATTTAGACGAAAAGAAAAAAAAGGTAGAGACAAGGTGAATCTCTATGCTGAAAGCAACAATAAAACCTGTATTACATTTGTAATAAATGTAATTAATATGTTGGGAATATTAGATTGTAATCAGTATGTTTTGATGTCATTCCAGAGACATCACACAGGATAGGATTTTGTTTTGTTTTCCTCCTTAGTTTTTCCATCATGCTACCCTTCTGTTCAAATTAGAGATGGGAGGTGGACTTATTCTTCTAGCCTGTGTCCCCACTTTCCATAGTATGGTGGTCCCTCAGACCAACTTCTGTCCTCTTAGCAGATGGTTCCAGGTCTGGAACAACTGTCTGTTACACTCTTCCCATGCATGGATGAGGTTCACCTGAAACCTACTCATAGGCCTTCTTTCAGTCAAGTCTGTGATTTCTATCTTTTCAGCTTGTTCATCCACATCTCAGTAAAGCTTGGCTAGTGATTATCTCTATATGGCGTCTGCTGCCTTGTTGCAGGGTCATATTGCACAGAGAATTCAAACTTCACCAGGCAGGCTGCTCATCAACTACTATGTAACTATGTTGCTCTAAAGTGCCATGGAAATTGAAAAACCTCCCTAACAAAAATACCAGGTCTATTCCCGAATATACCCCTGGGACACCAGATCTACTGCAGTTATGAGGATCTGGGAAAAAATGTGTGCGTCCAAAACAATAGAGCCAAGAGGTGCAGTTCAGGAAAAGGGGCCGTGCTGAGTCTGTTTTGATTTTTTTTTGTCAAATTCTGCAGTATTTATTTTTGCTGTACACACTTGGAAATATTCAAAAACATTTATGGCCATTTTCATCCAATTTCCTCAAAAAGTATACACCATAATATACAATTTTATAGTGTTTATTCCACACACTCTACATTGTATACTGTACTGTGTTCAGTATTATTTAGTCTTTCATGAATGCTGCTGTCAGACTTTTTCACCTTGCCAACTGCTCGTTGGCCCCTGCCTCTCCCTGCCAATTTCTCCATTGGCTTCTGCTCACCAGTAAATACATTTCAAAAACCTAACAACAACATGCAAAGCCATTCACAACTCTGCCCCAAGCTACATTACTAACGTCATCTCAAGACATCACCCAAACCATCCTCTCTGCTCCTCCCAAAACCTCTTGCTCTCTAGTTTCCTGGTTACCTACTCCCATGCTCACTTCTTGGACTTGTCCAGAGTCTTACCTTACCTATGAAACTTCCTACCCAAATGTATCCAGCGGTCTCTTATTCTATCAACCTTTAGGTGATCCCGGAAAAATCATCTCTTTAGGGAAGCCTATCCAGCATCCACGTTTTAGTTTCTCCATCAGTGCAACTCTCACAGTTAATGCCTTTTGTAACACTTACCTCTCCCTTTAGATTGTAAGCTCCCACGAGTAGGGTCCTTCTAACAATCTTGTATTGAATTGTATTGCAACTGTATTGTCTCCCTTTATTTTGTAAAGGAACATGCAAGCTGTTGACTCTATAAAAATCATGTATAATATTTTTATTATTACTATTATTACATGTTTGCAGCAATGATTTTCTAGCAGCTCACAGAGCTAAAAAAAAAGAGCAAATCTGCCCAGGATTGGATTTTAAACCCAACTTAGAGCCACATCGAAATCTATGAGGGATGGATTTAATAAGGCTAATAGGCAAATCACTGACAAAAAAAGGCATGAGAAGCTGGGCACAGCCATGGGAATCATGTACCAATGCAAAAATAAGAAAGAAAAATACCACACACTGGGAAGAAGGTCTTTTTGTGCAGCTTCAAGGACGATATTGAAAATAAACAAATGCTTTAAATGACTTTGGGGGGGTGCCCTAAAATTGCATGTGACGTTACATAACAGTACAATTTTCACAGATCGTTTCAGCAACAGCTTACATTGGCAGAGCATATTTGGCTGTGGAATTGATTATTTCCCTTTTACAATTAGCTTGGTTTATGTAAAGCATTAGTGCACCAATCTGGTTAATTATAGCTTGAAAAAAAGCTTTTTTTTAGGTAGAATTTGCTGCAATACATGCTTTTTCAAGCAATCATAACAGACCTGATTTGACTAAAAGATAGAAAGTTTGCTGTGGCTGTCCCTGTGCTTACTAATGCAAAACTGTCCTACTGCCAAATTTCTTAGGAATGAGGAGAGTTCAGAGTGCAATTGGTGCTATATATTATAGATGGTTTGGGTGCTTTCTAGGGCATTAGGATTCACTATAGCAAATCCTGACTATTCCTGTAAGGTCCTACAACTGGGGGAAGAATAAAGTCAATGATTACATGGCGCTCTCTGATGTTGGTGGGTGGCATACCATGAGGTAAAGAGGTAAAAATATAGAAAGTAAAAAATGGGTAGAAAAATATAAAAAAGGATGACCACCTAATGAAGGAGCACAGATGCTCTGAAAAGCTAGCAACGCCCATCTTTCCCTCCGCCTCACAGGAAGTGATGTTGGGCTGACAGGAAGTAGGAAGTGGAGCCTCCACCACCACAGCACCATCAGACCGGCTGCCAGACAACAGCCTCCACACACCACCGGCACCCCGCACCCCTCCTTTCTGCAACGGTATCCAGGACAAGAAGATGGATGATCCCATTCATCTACCGTATTGGCCTTTACTTACCTAAGAGTAAGTCACTATGTGTTTTTTGTATTAATAAACCTTATGCTTCACTAAGCTGACGCTGCTTTCTTTCTGGCAGAAGAATAAACCTAATGAAAATTCTATTTTTACCCAAATCCCTCTATTTCTTTTGGAATACCCCCATTCTTAGCCCCAAAACATTTCCCATTTAATAAATAGGGTGTTGCCATAATTTATCTGGGCAGGAAGGACCCCCAGACTGGCTAAAAACACCCTACAGTCTTTAAAAAAAAAAAAACTTGGCCGGGGTACTAGTCACAGTTCATTGGTGATTTGCCCAATCAGTCACCAACTTGACAGTGACACGGCTGTTCTGGGATCCCACGCAGACCGAACCTACCAATCCAGTTTACCAAGGGTCCCCTCTCTAACCCTATCACTTTCCAAATGAAACCCATTCTAAAAGTCTGTAAACAAGCAAGAGCAACAGACTACTACTCTACATGTGGGGTAATCTTTACCTCTCCATCTATGCACCATCCCAAACCCCCAGGTTGGGGCATTGGAAGTAAGACATTAGACCAGGGCCAAAAATGTAAAGTCCTGAGCTACTAGCCAGGCCTTAACAGTTACTTGCCACCAGTTGCCCATAAGAACCCTTACCCTGCGTCCACACCTAATTTCACCCCTAAACATGCCCTCGTAAATTATCCCATGAAATTATTCTGTTAAATGTTTTATACAGAATTACAAAAATAAATATTAACAACAACTTTAACAAACTTAACATAAAGCAATGTAAACATAAAAAGAATATAAGTGCTTTACATGGACATGGCACAAGAGATGATCAGAGACTGGGGACATGGCACCAGAGATGGTTTAGAGACTGGGGGCATGGCACAAGAAATGGTCAGAGACTGTGGACATGGCATAGGAGCTAGTCAGAGCCTGTGAAAATGGCACAAGAGATGGTCAGAGACTGTGGACATGGCCGCAAGAAATGATCAGAGACTGTGGATTTGGCACAAGAGATAGGTGGACATGGCACAAGAGATGGTCAAAGACTGAGGACATGGCACAAGAGATGGTCAGAGACAACCAACATGGCACAACAGATGGTCAGAGACTGCGGACAGGTCACAAGAGATGGGTGGACGTGGCAAAAGAGATGGTCAGATACTGTGGACATGGCACAATAGATGGTAAGAGACTGCGGACATGGCACAAGAGATGGTAAGACACCGCGGACATGGCACAAGAGATGGGCGGACATGGCACAAGAGATGATCAGAGACTACGGGCAAGGAATGGACGGATATGGCGGACATGGCTTAAAAGATGTTTAGAGACTGCGGGCATGGCACAAGAAATGGATAAAGACCGCAGACATGGCACAAATAGAGGGGTTGACATGGCACAAGAGACGGTCAGAGACTGTGGACATTGCACAAGAGATGGTCAGAGACTACAGACATGGCACAATAGATGGTAAGAGACTGCGGACATGGCACTAGAGATGGGCGGATATGGCAAAAGAGATGGTCAGAGACTGCTGACATGGCATAAGAGATGGCCAGAAATGGCAAAAGACATGGTCAGAGACTGAACATGGCGTAAGAGATGGTCAGAGACTGTGGCTATAGCACAAGAGATGGTCAGAGACTGCGCACATTGCACAAGAGTTAGGGTACATGGCACAAGAGATGATCAGGGACTGCGGACATGGCACAAGAGATGGGCGGACATGGCACAAGAGATGGTCAGAGACTGCACCCATGGCATAAGAGACAATCAGAGACTGTGGACATGGCACAAGAGATGGTGAGAGGTTGTGGACATGACACAAGAGACGGTTAGAGACTACAGACATGGCACAAGAGATGGGAGCACATGGCAAAAAAGATGGTCAGAGACAGCGGACATGGCACAGGAGATGGTCAGAGACTTTGGACATGGCAGAAGAGATGGTCAGAGACTGCAGAAATGGCACAAGAGATGGTCAAAGACTGCTGACATCGCACAAGAGATGGGCTGACATGGCACAAGAGATGATCAGAGACTGTGGACATGGCAAAAGAGATGGTCAGAGACTGCAGACATGGCACAAGAGATGGGCAGAGACTACGGGCATGGCACAAGAGATGGGGGACATGGCACAAGAGATGATCAGAGACTGAGGAAATGGCACAAGAGATGGGTGGACATGGCACAAGAGATAGTCAGAGACTGCAGACATGGCACAAAAGATGATCAGAGACTGTGGACATGGCACAAGAGATGGTCAGAGACTGTGGACATGGCACAAGAGATGGGTGGACATGGATTGAGATATGGTCAGAGACTGTGAACGTGGCACAAGAGACGGTCAGAGACTGTAGACATGGCACAAGAGAGGGTCTGAGACTGCAAACATGGCAAAAGAGATGATCAGAGACTGCGGGCATAATGCAAGAGGTGGTCAGAGACTGCGGACTTGTCACAAGAGATGATCAGAGACTGCGCACATAGCACAAGGTATGGGGGACATGGCACAAGAGATGATCAGAGACTGCGGACATGACACAATAGATGGGAGGACATGGCAAAAGAGATGATCAGAGACTGCGCACATGGCACAAGAGATGGTCAGAAACTGCGGAGAATGGCACAAGAGATGGTCAGAGACTGCACACATGGCACAAGAGATGGTCAAAGACTGCGGACATGGCACAATAGATGGGCTGACATGGAACCAAAGATGGTTAGAGACTGTGGACATGAGACAAGAGATGGGAGGACATGGAAAAAGAGATGATCAGAGACAGCGGACATGGCACAAGAGATGGTCAGAGACAGCGGACATGGCTCAGGAGATGGTTAGAGACTGCGGACATGGCACAAGAGATGATCAGAGACTGCACAAGTGGCACAAGAGATGGTCAAAGACTGCAGACATCGCACAAGAGATTGGCGGACATGGCACAAGAGATAGTCAGAGACTGCAGACATGGCACAAGAGATGATCAGAGACTGTGAACATGGCACAAGAGATGGTCAGAGACTGAGGACATGGCACAATAGATGGGTGGACATGGCAAAAGATATGGTCAGAGACTGTGGACGTGGCACAAGAGACGGCCAGAGACTATAGACATGGCTCAAGAGAGGGTCTGAGACTGTAAACATGGCACAAGAGATGATCAGAGACTGCAGACATAACATAAGAGATGATCAGAGACTGCGGACAGGGCACAAGATATGATCAGAGAATGCGGACATGACACAAGAGATGGGCGGACATGGCACAAGAGATGGTCAGAGACTGCAGACATGGCACAAGAGATGATCAGAGACCGTGGACATGGCACAAGAGATGGTCAGAGACTACGGACATGGCACAAGAGATGGGTGGACATGGAACAAGATATGGTCAGAGACTGTGAACGTGGCACAAGAGACAGTCAGAGACTGTAGACATGGCACAAGAGAGGGTCTGAGACTGCAAACATGGCACAAGAGATGATCAGAGACTGCGGTCATAACGCAAGAGATGGTCAGAGATTGCGGGCATGTCACAAGAGATGATCAGAGACTGCGCACATGGCACAAGATATGGGCGGACATGGCACAAGAGATGGTCAGAGACTGCAGACATGTCACAAGAGACGATCAGAGACTGTGGACATGGCACAAGAGATGGGGGACATGGCACAAGAGATGATCAGAGACTGAGGACATGGCACAACAGATGAGCGGACATGGCACAAGAGATAGTCAGAGACTGCAGACATGGCACAAGATATGGTCAGAGACTGCAGACATGGCACAATAGATGGGTGGACATGGCACAAGAGATAGTCAGAGACTGCAGACATGGCACATGAGATGATCAGAGACTGTGGACATGGGAGAAGAGATGGTGAGAGACTGCGGACATGGCATAAGAGATGGTCAGAGACTGCGGACATGGCACAAGAGATAGTCAGAGACTGCAGACATGGCACAAGAGATGATCAGAGACTGTGGACATGGCACAGGAACCAGTCAAAGACTGTAGACATGGCACAAGAAATGGTCATAGACTGAAGACATGGTGCAAGAGACAATCAGAGACTGCGGACATGGCACAAGAGATGGTCAGAGACTGCGGAAATGGCAAAAGCGATGTTCACAAACTGAGGACATGGTACAAGAAAAGGTCAGAGACTGCTGACATGGCACAAGAGATGGGCGGACATGGCAAAAGAGATGGTCAGAGACTGCTGACATGGTACAAAAGATGGTCAGAGACTGCAGACATGGCACAAGAGATGGGGGAAATGGCACTAGAGATGATTAGAGACTGCGGACATGGCACATGAGATGATCGGAGACTGTGGACATGGGAGAAGAGATGGTGAGAGACTGCGGACATGGCACAAGATATGGTCAGAGACTGCGGACATGGCACAAGAGATAGTCAGAAACTGCAGACATGGCACAAGAGATGATCAGAGACTGCAAACATTGCACAAGAGATGATCAGAGACTGTGGACATGGCACAAGAGATGGTCAGAGACTGCGGACATGGCACAAGAGATGGGGGATATGGCACAAGAAATGATCAGAGACTACGGACATGTCACAAGAGATGGTCAGAGACTTCAGACATGGCACAAAAGATGGTCAGAGACTGCACACATGGCACAAGAGATGATCAAAGACTGCAGACATGGCACAAGAGATGGGCTGACATGAAACAAGAGATGGTTAGAGACTGTGGACATGGCACAAGAGATGGGCGGACATGAGAAAAGAGATGGTCAGAGACAGCGGACATGGCACAAGAGATGGTCAGAGACTGCGGACATGGCACAAGAGATGATCAGAGACTGTGGATATGGCACAAGAGATGGGCAGACATGGCACAAGAGATAGTCAGAGACTGCAGACATGGTACAAGAGATGATTAGAGTCTGTGGACATGGCACAAGAGATGGTCAAAGACTGTAAACATGGCACAAGAGATGGTCAGAGGCTGTAAACATTGCACAAGAGATGATCAGAGACTGCAGACATGGCACAAGAGATGGTCAGAGACTGCGGACATGGCACAAGAGATGGGTGGACATGGCACAAGAGATGGGTGGACATGGCACAAGAGTTAGTCAGAGACTGCGGACATGGCACAACAGATGATCAGAGACTGCAGACATGGCACAAGAGATGGGCGGTCATGGCGCAAGAAATAGTCGGAGACTGCGGACATGCCACAAGAGATGGTCAGAGACTGCGGAAATGGCACAAGAGATGGCTACAAACTGAGGACATGGTACAAGAAAAGGTCAGAGACTGCTGACTTGGCACAAAAGATGGTCAGAGACTGCAGACACGGCACAAGAGATAGGGGAAATAGCACAAGAGATGATCCTAGAATGCGGACATGGCCCAAAGGATGGGTGGACATGGCACAAGAGATAGTCAGAGACTGCAGACATGGCACATGAGATGATCAGAGACTGTGGACATGGGAGAAGAGATGGTGAGAGACTGCGGACATGGCACAAGAGATGGTCAGAGACTGCGGACATGGAAAAGAGATAGTTAGAGACTGCAGACATGGCACAAGAGATGATCAGAGACTGTGGACATGGCACAAGAGACAGTCAAAGACTGTAGACATGGCACAAGAAACGGTCATAGACTGAAGACATGGCGCAAGAGACAATCAGAGACTGCAGACATGGCACAAGAGATGGTCAGAGACTGCGGAAATGGCACAAGAGATGGTCACAAACTGAGGACATGGTACAAGAAAAGGTCAGAGACTGCTGACAAGGCACAAGAGATGGGCGGACATGGCAAAAGAGATGGTCAGAGACTGCTGACATGGCACAAAAGATGGTCAAAGACTGCAGACATGGCACAAGAGATGGGGGAAATGGCACAAGAGATGATCAGAGACTGCGGACATGGCACAAAGGATGGGTGGACATGGCACAAGAGATAGTCAGAGACTGCAGACATGGCACATGAGATGATCAGAGACTGTGGACATGGGAGAAGAGATGGCGAGAGACTGCGGACATGGCACAAGAGATCGTTAGAGACTGCGGACATGGCACAAGAGATAGTCAGAGACTGCAGACATGGCACAAGAGATGATCAGAGACTGTGGACATGGAACAAGAAATGGTCATAGACTGAAGACATGGCACAAGAGACAATCAGAGACTGCGGACATGGCACAAGAGATGGTCAGAGACAGTGGACATGGCACAGGAGATGGTCAGAGACTGCGGCTATGGCAAAAGAGATGGGTGGACATGGCACAAGAGATGGTCAGAGACTGCGAACATGGTACAAGAAATTTTTAGAGACTGCGGACATGGCACAAGAGACAGTCAGAGGAGGCAGACATGGCACAAGAGATGGGCGGGCATGGCACAAGAGATGATCAGAGACTGTGGACATGGCACAGGAGAGGATCAGAGACTGCAGACATGGCACCAGGGCCACTGATAAGGCAGTATAGCCAGCCCTCCTGTACTGGGCCCAGACCTCATCAGTTCAAAAGGGGGGCCCAGGCACCTGCCCAGCAGGAGGGCCATACTACTGACACTTGTGACTCTTGTACAGTGCCCCCAGCTAATACTTTTCTTTTCTGCCCTGCATAGCACAAGATATGGGCGGACATGGCACAATATATGGTCAGAGACTGCTGACATGGCACAAGAAATGGTCAGAGACTGCAGAAATGGCACAAGAGATGATCAGAGACTGTGGACATGGCACAAGAGATGGTCACAGACTGTAGACATGGCACAAGAGATGGTCACAGACTGTAGACATCGGCCAAGAGACGGTCAGAGACTGCAGATATGGCACAAGAGAAGGTCACAGACTGAGGACATGGCATAAGAGATGGGCGGACATAGCACAAGAGATCGACAGAGACTGCAGACATGGCCCAAGAGATTGTCAGAGACTGCGAACATGGCACAAGAGATGGTCAGAGACTATGGACATGGCACAATAGATGGGCGAACATGGCACAAGAGATAGTCAGAGACTGCAGACATGGCACAAGAGATGGGCGAACATGGCACAAGAGATAGTCAGAGACTGCTGACATGGCACAAGAGATGGTCAGAGACTGCTGACATGGCACACAAAATAGTCAGAGACTGCAGAAATTTCACAAGAGATGATCAGAGACTGTGGACATGACACAAGAGATGGTCACAGACTGTAGACATGGGCCAAGGGACGGTCAGAGACTGCGGACATGACACAAAAGATGGTCAGAGACTATGGACATGGCGCAAGAGATGGGCGGACATGGCCCAAGAGATAGTCAGAGACTGCAGACATGGCTCAAGAGATGATCAGAGACTGAGGACATAGCACAAGAGACGGTCAGAGACTTTAGACATGGCACAAGAGACCATCAGAAACTGAAGACATGGCATAAGAGACGATTAGAGACTGTGGACCTGGCACAAGAGTTGGTTAGAGACTGCGGACATGGCACAAGAGATTTTCAGAGACTTCAGACATGGCACATAAGATGGTCAGAGGCTGCAGACATGGCACAAGAGATGGGCACACATGGCACCAAAGGTGTTTAGAGACTGCGGACATGGCACAAGTAATGATCAGAGACTGCAGACATGGCGTAAGAGATTGGCGTACATGGCACAAGAGATGGTCAGAGACTGTGGACATGGCACAAGAGATGGGCAGACATGGCACAAGAGATAGTCAAAGACTGCGGACATGGCACAAGAGATGGTCAGAGACTGCGGAGATTGCACACTTGCACAGGAGATGGACGGACATGCCACAAGAGATAGTCACAGACTGCAGGCATGGCACAAGAGATGGTCAGAGACTGCAGAAATGGCAGAAGAGATTATCAAGGACTGTTGACATGGCACAAGAGACGGTCAGAGACTGTAGACATGGGCCAAGAGATGGCCAGAGACTGCAAACATGGCACAAGAAAAGGTCACAGACTGCGGACATGGCATAAGAGACGGTCAGAGACTTCAGACATGGCACAAAAGATGGTCAGAGACTGCACACATGGCACAAGAGATGATCAAAGACTGCAGACATGGCACAAGAGATGGGCTGACATGAAACAAGAGATGGTTAGAGACTGTGGACATGGCACAAGAGATGGGCGGACATGAGAAAAGAGATGGTCAGAGACAGCGGACATGGCACAAGAGATGGTCAGAGACTGCGGACATGGCACAAGAGATGATCAGAGACTGTGGACATGGCACAAGAGATGGGCAGACATGGCACAAGAGATAGTCAGAGACTGCAGACATGGTACAAGAGATGATTAGAGTCTGTGGACATGGCACAAGAGATGGTCAAAGACTGTAGACATGGCACAAGAGATGGTCAGAGGCTGTAAACATTGCACAAGAGATGATCAGAGACTGCAGACATGGCACAAGAGATGGTCAGAGACTGCGGACATGGCACAAGAGATGGGTGGACATGGCACAAGAGATGGGTGGACATGGCACAAGAGTTAGTCAGAGACTGCGGACATGGCACAACAGATGATCAGAGACTGCAGACATGGCACAAGAGATGGGCGGTCATGGCGCAAGAAATAGTCGGAGACTGCGGACATGCCACAAGAGATGGTCAGAGACTGCGGAAATGGCACAAGAGATGGCTACAAACTGAGGACATGGTACAAGAAAAGGTCAGAGACTGCTGACTTGGCACAAAAGATGGTCAGAGACTGCAGACACGGCACAAGAGATAGGGGAAATAGCACAAGAGATGATCCTAGAATGCGGACATGGCACAAAGGATGGGTGGACATGGCACAAGAGATAGTCAGAGACTGCAGACACGGCACATGAGATGATCAGAGACTGTGGACATGGGAGAAGAGATGGTGAGAGACTGCGGACATGGCACAAGAGATGGTCAGAGACTGCGGACATGGAAAAGAGATAGTTAGAGACTGCAGACATGGCACAAGAGATGATCAGAGACTGTGGACATGGCACAAGAGACAGTCAAAGACTGTAGACATGGCACAAGAAACGGTCATAGACTGAAGACATGACGCAAGAGACAATCAGAGACTGCAGACATGGCACAAGAGATGGTCAGAGACTGTGGAAATGGCACAAGAGATGGTCACAAACTGAGGACATGGTACAAGAAAAGGTCAGAGACTGCTGACATGGCACAAGAGATGGGCGGACATGGCAAAAGAGATGGTCAGAGACTGCTGACATGGCACAAAAGATGGTCAAAGACTGCAGACATGGCACAAGAGATGGGGGAAATGGCACAAGAGATGATCAGAGACTGCGGACATGGCACAAAGGATGGGTGGACATGGCACAAGAGATAGTCAGAGACTGCAGACATGGCACATGAGATGATCAGAGACTGTGGACATGGGAGAAGAGATGGCGAGAGACTGCGGACATGGCACAAGAGATCGTTAGAGACTGCGGACATGGCACAAGAGATAGTCAGAGACTGCAGACATGGCACAAGAGATGATCAGAGACTGTGGACATGGAACAAGAAATGGTCATAGACTGAAGACATGGCACAAGAGACAATCAGAGGAGGCAGACATGGCACAAGAGATGGGCGGGCATGGCACAAGAGATGATCAGAGACTGTGGACATGGCACAGGAGAGGATCAGAGACTGCAGACATGGCACCAGGGCCACTGATAAGGCAGTATAGCCAGCCCTCCTGTACTGGGCCCAGACCTCATCAGTTCAAAAGGGGGGCCCGGGCACCTGCCCAGCAGGAGGGCCATACTACTGACACTTGTGACTCTTGTACAGTGCCCCCAGCTAATACTTTTCTTTTCTGCCCTGCATAGCACAAGATATGGGCGGACATGGCACAATATATGGTCAGAGACTGCTGACATGGCACAAGAAATGGTCAGAGACTGCAGAAATGGCACAAGAGATGATCAGAGACTGTGGACATGGCACAAGAGATGGTCACAGACTGTAGACATGGCACAAGAGATGGTCACAGACTGTAGACATCGGCCAAGAGACGGTCAGAGACTGCAGATATGGCACAAGAGAAGGTCACAGACTGAGGACATGGCATAAGAGATGGGCGGACATAGCACAAGAGATCGACAGAGACTGCAGACATGGCCCAAGAGATTGTCAGAGACTGCGAACATGGCACAAGAGATGGTCAGAGACTATGGACATGGCACAATAGATGGGCGAACATGGCACAAGAGATAGTCAGAGACTGCAGACATGGCACAAGAGATGGGCGAACATGGCACAAGAGATAGTCAGAGACTGCTGACATGGCACGAGAGATGGTCAGAGATTGCTGACATGGCACACAAAATAGTCAGAGACTGCAGAAATTTCACAAGAGATGATCAGAGACTGTGGACATGACACAAGAGATGGTCACAGACTGTAGACATGGGCCAAGGGACGGTCAGAGACTGCGGACATGACACAAAAGATGGTCAGAGACTATGGACATGGCACAAGAGATGGGCGGACATGGCCCAAGAGATAGTCAGAGACTGCAGACATGGCTCAAGAGATGATCAGAGACTGTGGACATAGCACAAGAGACGGTCAGAGACTTTAGACATGGCACAAGAGACCATCAGAAACTGAAGACATGGCATAAGAGACGATTAGAGACTGCGGACCTGGCACAAGAGTTGGTTAGAGACTGCGGACATGGCACAAGAGATTTTCAGAGACTTCAGACATGGCACATAAGATGGTCAGAGGCTGCAGACATGGCACAAGAGATGGGCACACATGGCACCAAAGGTGTTTAGAGACTGCGGACATGGCACAAGTAATGATCAGAGACTGCAGACATGGCGTAAGAGATTGGCGTACATGGCACAAGAGATGGTCAGAGACTGTGGACATGGCACAAGAGATGGGCAGACATGGCACAATAGATAGTCAAAGACTGCGGACATGGCACAAGAGATGGTCAGAGACTGCGGAGATTGCACACTTGCACAGGAGATGGACGGCCATGCCACAAGAGATAGTCACAGACTGCAGGCATGGCACAAGAGATGGTCAGAGACTGCAGAAATGGCAGAAGAGATTATCAAGGACTGTGGACATGGCACAAGAGACGGTCAGAGACTGTAGACATGGGCCAAGAGATGGCCAGAGACTGCAAACATGGCACAAGAGAAGGTCACAGACTGCGGACATGGCACAAGAGACGGTCAGAGACTGCGGACATGTCACAAGAAATGGTCAGAGACTGCAGACCTGGCAGAACAGATGGTCAGAAACTGCAGATATGGCACAAGAGATGGGCAGCCATGACACAAGAGATGATCAGAGACTGCAGACATGGCACAAACGATGGGCGGACTTGGCAAAAGAGATGGTCAGAGGCTGTGGACATGGCACAAGAGATGGACAGAGACTGCGGACATGGCACATGTGATAGTTTTGAGACTGCAGACATGGCCCAAGAAATGGTCAGAGACTGCGGACATGACATAAGATGGTCAGAGACTACGGACATGGCACAAGAGATGGTCAGAGACTGCGGATATGGCACAAGAGCTGGGTGGACATGGCACAAGAGATGGTTAGAGACTGCAGACATGGCACAAGAGATAATCAGAGACTACGGATATGGAACAAGAAATGGCCAGAGACTGCAGACATGGTAGAACAGATGGTCAGGGACTGCAGACATGGCACAAGAGATGGGCGGACATGGCACAAGAGATGGTCAGAGGCTGTGGACATGGCACAAGAGATGGGCAGAGACTGCAGAGATGGCACAAAACATGGTCAGAGACTGCAGACATGGCACAAGAGATGGTCAGACATTCCGGACATGGCACAAGAGATGGGAGGACATGGCACAAGAAATGGTCAGAGACTGCAGACATGACACAGACGATGGTCAGAGACTGCGCACATGGCACAAGAGATGGGCAGAAATAGCACGAGAGAGGATCAGAGACTGCGACCATGGTGGATGAGATGGGCAGACATGTATATGTCTGTCGGTACCTCAGGCCAATTCAAGTGGGACTTTTAAGGCAAGTATTAAATAATATTCGAACAAGTATAGAGAAAATAAAATAATATGATTTAATATTATTAAAACCATGTACAAGGTAGGTACAAATGGTGGTGTAGGGTTAAAGACCCTTGTAAAGGGGTGAGATAGATAGAAGGTTAGTGACACGTGGTTATGGTGACTTAAAGGATGTGTCTCTCTGTCATTCCATGCTATATGCTTGGGTTTTCAGATCAGAGAGGGTCTCCTGTATTCCCAACGCGTTTCGGCTCGTATGGAGCCTTTCTCAAGGGTGTCGGTCACCAGTTCTGTAATATTTGATACAGATATAATGTTAATAGTACATATTCACACCACCTGATTTTATTCAATGTGGTGAATAATTCCAAAGTATATACATACATATGTTTGTTTTAATCCTTGTATAGTGGGGTAGCTCCCTTCTAGAACAATGAGAACCTATGCTGCTTCCTGAAAAATATATGTTGTAAAGATGAGATCCAGATACTTCTTGTGGCGGTGTTTCTAAGTGAGTACCTAATTGTACTTATATATAATTATGGAAAAAGATGGGTGTTGGGGTCCCCAGAAGTGGCTGTATGGGTCAGGTGGTGTGCCTTGATCCAATCCTCCTAGAGGAATACTTGTGCCAGCTAAAGTTGTTGGTATATGTCAACTGAACAATCTGTGTGGGATCTCTGTGATCCAGGGACGACGGCAAAATCCAACTACAGATAGGAAAATAGAGATCAAATCTTCCCGAGATGGGCAGACATGGCACAAGAGATGGTCAGACACTTTGGACAAAGCATAAGAAATGGTCACAGACTGTGGACATGGCACAAGAGATGGTCAGAGACTGCAGACATGGCACAAGAGAAGGTCAGAGACTGTGGACATGGCACAATAGATGGTCAGAGACTGTGGACATGGCACAAAAGATGATCAGAGACTGTGGACATTGCACAAGAGATGGCCTGCAACTGTGGACATGGCATAAGAGACAATCAGAGATTGTGGACATGGCCCAAGAGATGGTCAGAGACTTTGGACAAAGCATTAGAAATGGTCAGAGACTGCGGACATAGCACAAGAGATGGTCAGAGACTGCAGACATGGCAAAAGAGATGGTCAGAGACTGTAGACATGGCACTAGAGACGATCAGAGACTGTGAACATTGCACAAGAGATGGTCTGCGACTGTGAACATGACATAAGAGACGATCACAGACTGCGGACATGGCACAAGAGATCTGCGGACATGGCACAAGAGATGGTCAGAGACTGCAGACATGGCACAAGAGATGGTCAGAGACTGTGGACATAGCGCAAGAGATGGTCTGCGACTGTGGATGTGGCATAAGAGACGATCAGAGACTGTGGACATGGCATAAGAGATGGGCGGACATGACACGAAAGATGGTCAGAGACTGCGGACATGGCACTAAAGATGGTCAGAGACTGCAGACATGGCACAAGAGATGGTCAGAGACTGTGGACATGGCACTAGAGATGATAAGAGACTGTGAACATTGCACAAGAGATGGTCTGCGACTGTGAACATGGCATAAGAGACAATCAGAGACTGCGGACATGGCATAAGAGATCTGTGGACATGGCACAAGAGATGGTCAGAGACTGCAGACATGGCACAAGAGAAGGTGAGAGACTGTGGACACAGCACAAGAGATGGGTTACGACTGTGGACGTGGCATAAGAGATGATCAGAGACTGTGGACATGGCACAAGAGATGGGCGGACATGACACGAAAGATGGTCAGAGACTGCGGACATGGCACTAAAGACGGACATGGCACTAAAGATGGTCAGAGACTGCGGACATGGCACTAGCGATGGACAGAGACTGCGGACATGGCACTAGCAATGGGCAGAGACTGCGGACATGGGACTAGCGATGGTCAGACACTGCGGACATGGCAAAAGAGATGATCAGAGACTGTGGACATTGTACAAAAGATGGGCACACATGGCACAAGAGATGGTCAGAGACTGTGGACATGGCACTAGAGACGATCAGAGACTGTGAACATTGCACAAGAGATGGTCTGCAACTGTGAACATGGCGTAAGAGACAATCAGAGACTGCGGACATGGCATAAGAGATCTGTGGACATGGCACAAGAGATGGTCAGAGACTGCAGACATGGCACAAGAGAAGGTCAGAGAATGTGGACATGGCACAAGAGGTGGTCAGAGACTGTGAACATGGCACAAAAGACGATCAGAGACTGTGGACATTGCACAAGAGATGGTCAGGGACTGCAGGCATGCTACAGAAGACTGTCAAAATCTGGTTTAGTAGATAATGCCCTGTTTACTCACTATCTCTTTGTCGTGCTCCTCTTCTCGGCATGGTGGTGTGTGTCCTCTGTCAGTGCTGAGGTGGCACCATGCTTTTGCTTTGGTGTCATCCTTTTGGCTCCAAGATTGCATCGGAGGACACAATGGTCAGGCAGACTGCAGGCAGAGAAAGAGATTGGCTGTACGCCCCCCCACACCTCCCCTCGAGCACAGCTGAATCCAGTCGAGTCCAGCAGGGTGGCATGCACAGTTCTATAGCCGTCCTGAGGCCTAATGCGAGGCGGCAAGTGGAAATTTTGAGGGCTGCATTAGACCATGTTATGCCACAGGGCGCATTGTTAGATTTCAACCGGCTTGAGTTCCGCTTCCAACTATCCAACGTAATGTTCTTTTTACGTAACCTTTAACAATATTTAACCACTTTACCACTAGAGCATTTTGCTGTCTTACGTCTGGGCCACTTTTTGCGATTCGGCGCTGTGCAACTTTAACTGACAATTGCGCGGTCATGCAATGCCGTACCCAAACGAAATTTACGTCGTTTTTTTCCCACAAACAGAGCTTTGATGGTGTTTGATCACCTGTGCGATTTTTACTTTTTGCGCTATAAACAAAAAAAGAGCGTTTGTTTTGAAAAATAACAATATTTTTAACATTTTTTTATATGAAATTCCCCCCAAAAAAGATGTAAAAACCATTTTTTTTTAAATTTTTGGCCAATTTGTTTTCTGCTACCCATGTTTGGTAAAAAAAATCGCAATAAGCGTATTTTGATTGGTTTGCGCAAAAGTTATTGCGTTTACTAACTAAGGGAAAGATTTATGTCATTTTTGGTGTTTTTTTTTTTAACGAGTAATGGCGGCGATCTGCGATTTTTTTTGCGGTACTGCAACATTGTGGCGGACAGATCGGACCCTTGACTGACATTTTTGACACTTTTGGGGGTACCAGTGACATTACTGCAGTAATCAGTGCTATAAATATGCACTGTTACTGTAAAAATGACACTGGCAGGGAAGGGGTTAATTTTATTGGAGAGGGAGGGGTTAATGTATGCCTGGTGCTTACTAACGTGTGTGGGGGGAGGTGACTGTGTGAGACAGGGACAGATCGGATGTCCAGCTATGCTGAACACTCCGATCTGTCACTCACTGTCACTTAGGAGATCCGCCCGCTCTGTTTACACAGGCGGGCGGATCTCCAAACTGGATTCCCCGACGATCGGGGCAGAGCAGCGGCGATCGCCGCCTCTCCTCCCCTGGCCCGACTCCCGCTGTGAATGAAAACAGCGGGAACGCGCCTGCAGGGGAGGAGTCTGGCGACGTAGGTCTACGTCGTCAGACCTACAAGAGCCACTTTGCCGCAGTAGTACTACGGTACTCAGCGGTAAAGTGGTTAAACTCTATTGATTGCAGACAGAGTTAAGAAACCACTTTTTTCCCTGCATCTGGAACTCTCATTCGCGAACACTGCAAAACAGACATATCCCTACCAGAAACGCAAAGGTGATTTTCCTGAACTAAAGGATAAAAACTGGGCTGAATGACTTGACCAGTATCTTCCACTTATTACCTCTGCTAAAGATAGGTTCATACAAATAAAGTTTCTGCATATAGCCTATTATACCCCATCACCAATGACTCTCTCACCAATAAGTCTCTTTTGTTTGTTACTAGAGCTGAGTGTTATAGATGTGAAATGGTGCCTGGATCCTTTATTCATCTGGTGTGGACCTGTGCTCACCACCAAACTTTTTGTCAAGGAGTAACAATTACTATCAATGTAGTAAGGGGTCTGAGGTTGAAGTAAACTCTTTATCTTTTATGCAGTGTATTATGCCCAGTGTGAGATTTTCATTGGATGAAAACTCTACACTCCCTCCACCGTACAAACATGGCAAACCTGTTAGCCCCTCCAGTTCACCTACACTGGTCAGAATTGACAACTCAAATTTGATAGGATCTGTTTAACTGTGTAAATTACAGTTTTTCTAATCTGTCCTCTCTCTCTGCACCCATCTCTCTAACCCCCCCCCTTTTCCCTGTCAAGTACTAGAATCACAAACTCCATTAACAAAACCCCTCTCTTTATTGTGTATCCAGACACCACCATATTTTCTTTCTCCTTTCCACTTACCTCTTCTCTCCCCCTCCCCAAGATGCATGCACACCTAGGCATGCATTCTTAGCATGGTGCCAGTGTCCCAGGATTAATGATTCCAGTGTGCATGTTCAGGGTTCGCCCCATCCTCACCAGTGAATTAGGAGGCCAAAAGATGCAGATGAAAGCAAGGGAGAAAATATCAGCGGCTGGAAAAAGCGCCAATAGTTGTATCGTTGGAACGGAGGTGAGGATTCTGAATACTTTAGTTCCACTTTAAAACAAGGCTATATCAACATAAAATAAAACATAAAAACACACAAAAAATAATGCACTCAAAAAAAAAACACGCCTGAAACAAAAGCCAATATTTTTAAAAGTAAACATTGCCAAAAAAAACTAAAAAATGCACTATTAACATAGAATAAAAATCCAAATACTCCCTAAAATAAATGGAAACCCCAAAATATCACTCCCTAAAACTAAAAACAAAAAGTTTTCCAAACATATCCCTCTAATAAAAGTCAAAAAGTGTTTCAAATATATTAATAGTAAAAAAGGAGGTCATGATCCATAAAGATGACAGGGGAAGTTGGTCCCAAGTGATAGGGAGAAGCTAAAGGTATTAAATACATTCTTCTCCTCTGTATATACAAACAAAAAGGAGGGGTATAATAAACAAGACAGTAAGGGTCCTTTCACATGGGCTTTCCATCCAGCGACTCCATTTTGCTCAGCTGGGAAATGATCCGCGGATCCCCGCTGAGAAGACAGATGACAGATCCGTCTCCGCTCTCCGTGCTGAGATGTACCTGTCAGATCCCCACTCTCCTCTATGGGAAATTGGATGAAAACGGACCGCCTGTCTGTTTTTATCCGATCTAATCCTCTAGAAGGATGGAAAATAAGGTTTCCCTCTGTCTGGATTTCACAGCCAGGATTGGATTGGATAGCAGCGGGTGTCAACAGACATGTCATTGCTGACATCCGCCGCTCCATAGGAGTGCATGGAGCATCCGATCGGGTCCACCTGAAAAACTGGCAGGCAGACCTGATCGTAAAGCCTGTGTGAAAGGGGCCTTATGCTAAAAACAGTATATTGAATGCACCGTTGTAACTGGCAGAGACCAGTGTTCAAAAACAGACTAAAAATATTTAATGTGAACAAATCTCCAGGATAAGATAGTTGAAATTTTCCACATTTTGTCATGTTAAAACCAAAAACATAAATGTATTTTATTGGGATTTTATGTGATAGACCAACACAAAGTGACACATAATTGTGAAGTGAAAGGAAAGTGATAAATGGTTTTCAAAATGTTTTACAAATAAATATCTGAAAAGTGTGGCGTGCATTTGTATTCAGACCCCCTAAGTCAATACTTTGTAGAAACACCTTTCGCTGCAATTACAGCTGCAAGCCTTTTTGGGGATTTCTCCATCAGCTTCTAACATCTAGAGAGTAAAATTTTTGCCCAATCTTCTTTGCAAAATAACTCAAGCTCTGTCAGTTTGGATGGGGAGCGTCTGTGAACAACAATTTTCAAGTCTTGCCATAGATTCTCAATTGGATTTAGGTCTGGACTTTGACTGGGCCATTCTAACACATGAATATGCTTTGACCAAAACCATTGCATTGTAGCTCTGGCTGTTATTTTAGGGTCATTGTCCTGCTGGAAGGTGAACCTCTGTCCCAGTCCAAGTCTTTTGAGACTCTAACAGGTTTTCTTCTAAGACTTCCCTGTATTTAGCTCCATTTATCTTCCCATGAACTCTGACCAGCTTTCCTGTCTCTGCTGAAGAAAATCCCCACAACATGATGCTGCCACTACCATGTTTCACGGTGGGGATGGTGTGTTTAAGGTGAGGTGCAGTGTTTGAATTCTGAAGACAATTGGTTCCACTAGATTTTAGTTAGGGGTATTAAAGTAAATGGGGGCTGAATACAAATGCACACCACACTTTTCAGATATGTATTTGTAAAAAATTTTGAAAACCATTTATCATTTTCCTTCCACTTCATAATAATGTGCCCCTTTGTGTTGGTGTATTGAATAAAATCCCAATAAAATACATGTAGGCTTTTGGTTGTAACATGACAAAACGTGAAAAATTTCAAGGGGTATGAATACAAGGCCCTGTACCTGTGAATTACAGACAAAGTCTGCCCAACATCAATAGTATGTAAACTATTGGAAGGAATGATAAGGGACCATAATCCAAGAATTTGCTGATGAAAATAGAATTATTAATATTACAAAACTTTTTACCATTCTTTGAGAAGGAAAGTTGTAATTTGGTTAGAGAAAGGTTGGAATAAGTAGTTCAGTCTCAGTATTTGCTGATGATACAAAACTAAGCAGGGAAATAACTTAAAAAGAGAATATAGCAACTTTACAAGAATACCAAGATAAAATAGAGGGATGGACAACTAAATTGCAGATTAGGTTTAACAATAGAAAAATGTAAAGTAATGCACTTGGGAGCTATAAATATGAGTGCAAACTACTCACTAGGGGGAGAAACTCTGGGGGAATCAAGGATGGAAAAGGCTATGGGGGTCCTTGAAGATCACAGGCTCAGCAACAGAATGCAATGTCTAACTTCAGCAAGCAAGCCTAGTAGACTATTACTTTGCATTAAAAAATGGTATTTACTCAAGAGATAGAATTATAATTCTACCAATTTACAAAACTCTGGTTAAGCCACATCTTGCATCTGTCATCCAGTTCTGGTCACTCAGGAAGGATATCCTTGAACTGGAGAGAGTCCAGAGAAGGGAACAAAGCTAATAATGGGGCTGGAGGTCATCAGTTATGAGAAACGACTATAAACATTGAACTTATTCTCCCTGGAGAAGAGGCACATAAGAAAGGATATGATCGCAATATACAAATCTTTGAATGGTGACTCTTGCACTGGAAGGAAACTGTTTAACCTAAGGTCTCTAAAGAAGACACGTGGCCACACTATGGTCGAGAAGTGGTTCTGTCTTAAACTGCAAAGGGGTTCTTTACTGTTAGAGTGATAAGGATGTAGAATGCCCTTCCACAATTGTGGTGTCAGTGGGGAGAGTAGATCATTAAAAAAAAAAAAACTTTTAGATGTGTTTCGTAGTGAATAATGTTCAGAGATATTAAAAATGGAAGTCACACAAACACACACACACTCAGGTTGAACTGGATGGATCAGTGTCCTTATTCAACCTTACCAGCTATGTAACTATTTTTTTAAAGGAAAACCTTGCAGCAAAAAGAAAAAAAAATGATGGACTGGACAGAAGCTAAAGGTGACTGCTAAATTTAAATCCACCTCAAAATGAAATGGAAGATGAAAAAGCCCCCAAATAATAGGAACAAAAACATTAAACAAAGGGGTTAAATGCCCACGAAGCTAGCAAGTTGTTCCATTTTCTACTTTACCAACTACAATATAATGGGTATAGAGACACTTTATGTCCTTCAGTAAAAAACCCTTAAAACTACAGTTTTTTCCATCATCTGTCAATATTTTCACAACCAGCAGCCAGTCATGACAAATGTACAGTATCTCACAAAAGTGAGTACACCCTTCACATTTTTGTAAATATTTTATTATATCTTTTCAGGTGACAACACTGAAGAAATTACACTTTGCTACAATGTAAAGTAGTGAGTGTACAGTTTGTATAACAGTGTAAATTTGCTGTCCCCTGAAGATAAATCAACACACAGCACAGCCATTCATGCCTTTTGGGAACAAAAGTAAGTACACCCTTACGTGAAAATGTGCAAATTGGGCCCAATTAGCCATTTTCCCCTCCCTGGTGTCATGTGACTCATTAGTGTTACAAGGTCTCAGGTATGAATGGGGAGCAGGTTATCATGGCAAAGAACTCTCTGAGGATCTGAAAAAAGAATTGTTGCTCTACATAAAGATGGCCTAGGCTATAAGAATATTGCCAAGACCCTAAAACTGAGCTGCAGCATGGTGGCCAAGACCATACAGCGGTTTAACGGGACAGGTTCCACTCAGAACAGGCTTCACCATGGTCGACCAAAGAAGCTGAGTGCACATGCTCAGCGTCATATCCAGAGGTTGTCTTTAGGAAATAGACAAATGAGTGCTGCCAGCATTGCTGCAGAGGTTTAGGGGTGGGGGGTCAGCCTGTCAGTGGTCAGACCATATGCCGCACAATGCATCAAATCGGTCTGCATGGCTGTCGTACCAGAAGGAAGCCTCTTCTAAAGATGATGCACAAGAAAGCCCGCAAACAGTTTTCTGAAGACAATCAGACTAAGGACATGGATTACTGGAACCATGTCCTGTGGTCTGATGAGACCAAGATAAACTTATTTGGTTCAGATGGTGACAAGCGTGTGTGGTGACAACCAGGTGACGAGTACAAAGACAAGTGTGGCTTGCCTGCAGTTAAGCATGGTGGTGGGAGTGTCATGGTCTGGGGCTGCATGAGTGCTGCCAGCACTGGGGAGCTACAGTTCATTGAGGGAACCATGAATGCCAACATGTACAGTGACATACTGAAGCAGAGCATGATTCCCTCCCTTCGGAGACTGGGCTGCAGGGCAGTATTCCAACATGATAACGACCCCAAACACACCTCCAAGATGACCACTGCCTTGCTAAAGAAGCTAAGGGTAAAGGTGATGGACTGGCCAAGCATGTCTCCAGACTTAAACCCTATTGAGTATCTGTGGGGCTCTAACATCCACCAGCTTTGTGATGTCGGCATAGAGAAGTGAAGGAGGACTCCATTGGCAACCTGGGAAGCTCTGGTAAACTCCATCTCCAAGAGGGTTAAGGTAGTGCTGGAAAATAATGGTGGCCACACAAAATATTGACGTTTGGACGTGTTCACTTACTTTTTTAGGTTTACGTTTGGGGTGTACTTACTTTTGTTGCCAGCGTTTAGACATCAATGGCTGTGTGTTGAGTTATTTTGAGGGGACAGTAAATTTACATGGTTATACAAGCTGTACACTCACTACTTTACATTGTAGCAAAATGTAATTTCTTCAGTGTTGTCACATGAAAAGTTATAATAAAATATTTACAAAAATGTTAGGGGTGTACTCACATTTGTGAGATAATGTACATAGCTTATTATACACTATTTTAAAAATAGTGACACCAAGCCTGAGGCTGGATTATCACTTCCGCACCGAGCGGCTCACAGCAGGGGTCCGGTGCGTCCCCGTTCACCATTTCAGGTCAGATTTTAGTATGAATTTTTGGCTGAATTCTGACCTGAAATGGACCAGAAGACGCACAGGACTCCTGTGCAATTTGCTCCGGAGCCGCTCCAGAGATGTGCAAGCCAGCTTCGAAGAGAGCCAGTCACAATCTCCTAACATGTGAATTGAATGCGGGGAAACCCACATCCAATTTGCAATAGTATTAACCCAGCATCAAGGTAAAGAAAAATCCAAAGTTGTCACTGAAACTGAAATGGAGGGGGGCACCTTTTCAGTAACAACATTATAAAAAAGGATTTTCTTCATTTTGGGATATTTCCTTTCACTTGTTCTCTTGTTGTGCCTCTGAGACACAGACAAGAAGTAAAGAAAATCTCCCCATAGCGACACAGACAAGAAAAAAAAATGAAAAGATGTTTTACCCATTACTTTTTCAATATAAAACTAGGAAAAATGTCTCTGGATATTTATCAAACTAAAATGTGTTAATTCCAGTGGACAAGTGGCCCTTGAACTTTGCAGTGTCAATTTAACCACTTCCATACCGTGTGATTTCTGGCAATCTGCTCCTACTTGTACAAAACATCATTTTTTTGCTAGAAAATTACTCAGGAACCCCCAAACATTATACTTTTTTTTTTTATAGCAGAGACCCTAGGGAAAAAATGGCGGTCATTGCAACTTTTTATGTCACAGGGTATTTGCGCAGAAAATGTTCAAACGCGTTTTTTTTTTTAAAAACTGTATTATGAATTAAAAAAAACAAAACACTAAAGTTAGCCCAATTGTATAATGTGAAAGATGATGTTACGCCGAGTAAATAGATACCTAAGATGTAACGCTTTAAAGTTGCATACACTCGTGGAATGACGTCAAACTTCGGTACTTAAAAATCTCTATAGGCGACGCTTTAAATTTGTTTACAGGTTACCAGTTTAGAGTTACAGTGGAGGTCTTGGGCTAGAATTGTTGCTCTCGCTCTACCGTTCACGGCGATACCTTGCATGTATGGATTGAACGATGTGTACATATGTGGTCGTGACGAACACATGCGTTCGCTTCCACGTGCGAGCACGCGGAACCGGGGGCACTTTAAATTATATTTTTTTATTGTTTCTTTTATTTTTATTTTATTTTATTTATTTATTTATTTATCTTACACTTTCCCTTAAATTTTTTTTTTTTTGATCACTTTTATTCCTATTACAAGGAATGTAAACATCCCTTGTAATAGGAATAATGAATGACAGGTCCTCTTTATAGGGAGATCTGGGGTCAATAAGACCTCAGATCTCTCAAAAAGGCTAGAAAGCCTGTAATAAAAAAAAACAAAAAACAAAAACGATCTTGGCTATTCAGCCGAGATCAGTGCAGTATTGAAAACTGCCAGGCCGTCATCACGTCGCGCCCCCGGGCCTCCGAGAGTCATAGAGACTGTCGGGGACCATCTGATCGTCAAAGTCTCAATGGTGACACTTCTGCCAGTGGCCAATTCCTTCTCCAGCTCGCGGATCACACGGGCGAGCTGGTAGAAGCACCGGAGGGCGGCAGGGGGGGGATGTCCCCTCTTGCCGCCTGCAAGAATGATCAAGTGGCTGAACAGCCGCTATGATTGTTCTTATGGTGAAGGGAATCACTGGCTGAAAAAATTATAACTGAATGATGCCTGCAGCTGTAGGCATCATTCAGATATCCCCACTCAAAGCCCAGGACATCATATGACGTCAACCTAAGGGGAAGTGGTTAAAGAAATAGGTAAATGTTTGTTACTAGATTTTTTTATCAAAGGTGCAGATTTTGTTTGTTTGTTAGTATTATGGCATATAGGATTAAAATATAATATTTTAATTAAATACATTTCAATAGTGACATATCCCTTTGCAGTTTTCTGCTTCCCCTTATAACACTTAACAGAATGGGGTTGATTTACTAAACCCGGAGAATGCTAAATCTAGTGCAGCTGTCCATTGTAGTCAATCACAGGTGCACCAGATTTTTCACTCTCCAGTTTTAGTAAACAACCCCTATGGCTGAACTGTGCCACCCCTTATATTGTGAGGGGGTTGGCTTAACCAGCATTCCCATTATTGGCCCTTCATAGCCTGCTGGCAATAATTGAAAGGTCATGCAATGCATCATGGTTTAAAAACATTTTCCAGGGCGAATCTGCACATAAATATGTCAGGACTGCCAATCCTGAACTCCCAGGATTCGCTGTGAACCCATGGTAGTGGCATACCTGAACCTCATACCTACTCAGCACATGTCCTCCTGGAGAATTTTGTGAGACGTAATGGGAGGCATTTACTTAGGGAGTAATTTTTTATGTTGGCTCAGCAAACTATGTTTCCTTTCACTACACATACCCAATCAAGGTCACGTATAAGGTGTATTTTATTTCTCTAATTTTATTTTTTATTTTTTACTGAAACATGGCTTTCCTGGACCAGCATTAAAATTGCATGTCACAAAATAATGTGTATTCTATGTTGGTTCTTGTGCAAATGTCCAGCCTTTTAAACATTCCTCTGGGGTAAAAACACTACAACCTGTATAAGAACAACTTATCAGTATAATTGAGAACACCAATTACAGGGCACATGCACAGGACCAGCCGAAGCGGTTATGCCTAGGTGAAGCTCAGCTCCCAGAGGCCAGACAACCGGTAAATAAGGAGGTTTATTGGATGACATTTGCCTCACAAATTACCACACAGGTATCTGAGAGACCCTGACTCACGGTGGTATGGTGCTGGTCGGACACCGGCACAAAACAAAACAAAAATCCTCTAAAGAAGCCCTGGCCCGTGTTCCCGCCAAAATGGCAGCTGCTGCAGCTTCCACCTCAGCCTCAGCATGTCTCTCCACACACTCAACTAAGCCCGCTCAGGGCTCCAATTACCTCTTTGCTTACAGAGACTCTCTCTACTCAGCAGGATTTAAATTATAATTTGCAGGGAAATACAGATAAAGAAATGGCTTCCCCTGCTTTGCTAAATCAATTCGAACATATGTTCCAGAAATTACTTAACCAAACCTCTGACCACATTACTAACAGTCTCACAAAAGAGATTAGAGAACTGAGTTACAGAGTATCTGACCTTGAAACACGAGTGCATGACATTGAGAATAATACACAAACTTACATTGCAGTAATAGAGAATCTCAAAGAAGAAAACCTTCTGTTACAGTCTTGCCTGGAAGATTTTGAATATAGGGCATGGCACTCTAACTTACACATTCGGAGCATACCTGAAACTGTGATTGATTTACATGCTTGCACTTTTTCAAGAGCTGAAACCAGCTATCCCAGTAGAGTGATTAGAAATGGACAGGGTCCATCGTGCACTATCGGTTAGAAAACCTGATGGTCCACCTCGTGATATTATCGCTAAATTCCATTTCTATCGCACGAAAGAGCAACTCCTATCTGCAGCTAGAGAGAAAGATATTTTGAAGTTTCAGGGTCATACCTATCAAATCTTTGCCGATCTTTCTCCTCTCACCATCAACAAACGTAGAGCTTTGAAACCTCTACTCCAAGTTTTATTGCAACACCAAATCTCCTACCAATGGGGTTTCCCCTTCTCCATTCGCTTTACCTTCCAAGGCACCAAGTACGTCTGTCGCTCAGCGGAGGACCTACAGTCCACCCTTCAGGACCTACATTTGACGGACCCTCTTCAAGTTAATGAAACTCCTCATCAGAAATCTACCTCAGGCTTTCCACAGAAACATCTACAAATCAACGGAGGGAAAGACAGACAAAGCCCACATAAACGTGGCCGCTTCATCTCTCCAGCTCCTGACCCGCAGACTGATACTACCAGCGGTATATATCGTAGTCCCACTTTGCTGTTGTTTCTCCCTTCTCTTTGGGTTAACTACTCTATTTTCCCTGTTTGACCTCACCAACTACGTGGACCCACCTTATATTCAACTCACTATGCTGTTTTGCCATTATGACAGACTTCCACTTCCTGTCAAAATGCTTTGGGAACAGTTTTTCTTTTTTGCATACTAATCAAACTAATCATTTTTCCTCTCATGACTATTTCCTATGGTTACTTCATTTATGCCTTCAGACCCCCCCCCCCACTGGACGGTTGGGTTCCCCTTGGGGTTCTCGCTAGGTGTATCGGGGGTCTGCGGGCATAGTCCAGGCTCTGCTGCCCTCCTGGTTTATTATATGATATTACTATACAGTTCGGTTGTCTGCTCCCTCATGGGTTGCTCCATGTACTCCCACCGGTTGCCCTCGAGATTTTCATTTATATGGGTCTCTTGACGCTGACCTTTCTTCCCTTGATGGGGAACCCTTCTTTACCCACCAACGTAGACCGTTTATGTATGATTTTACATATGCCTTTGCCTTAGCTTATTTTTATTTTGTGCCTTACCTCCTCTCTTGCTTTCCCCTTCTCTCTCTACTTTGCCTTTCTCGCTTCTTTGGATCTCGGGAATGGGGCTTGCCTCCACAGGGTATTACACTTTATTTTATAGCACGTCTCCAGACACCTTACATAGTTACATACATAGTTTGTGAGGTTGAAAAAATACATCAGTTCATCCAGTTCAACCTTATCATGACCCCGTTGACGATTCTTTCATTAAACGTCCAGGGTCTTAATATTCCCCATAAACGCACTAAGGTTTTCCGTACATTCACTTCCTTGAAGGCCCAAATTCTATGTCTACAAGAAACCTACTTTTTGATTAACTCCACCCCCACATTTTTCAGCCCCAAATTCCCACAGGTTTATACGGCCTCAGCCGATACCAAACAACGTGGGGTACTAATAGCCTTCCACCGCAACACTCCCTTTTCGCTCCTGAAGGAGATAAAAGATCCTGATGGACGATACCTGATCCTCACTGGACATCTCATGAACACGGTGGTCACCATTGTATCTTATTATGCCCCCAATAAAAATCCTGCACCCTTTCTATCTCATCTTTTACAGGTGGTTGACTCCCATAAAATTGGTACATTAATATTAGCTGGTAATTCAAACCAAGTTATGTCACCTTTTTTGAACAAATTCCCAGCAGCTGCTGCGTTGAACTCCAAAAGACTCTCTTTAGCTCAATTACTCATACAATACAACCTTGTTGACTCGTGGAGGGAACTTAATCCAACCAAAAGGAGATATACTAATTTTTCACATCCACATAATTCCTTTTCTTGTATAGATCATATCCTCCTTTCTACCGGCATGGCTCCTGAAATCCTTTCTTCTACGATTATTTCTATCACTTGGTCAGATCATAGCGCAGTTTGCACCACTCTAACTTTAACCGTTCCTAAAGCCCATGATCCCACCTGGTATATGAGCGATACTTTACTTAAAAATCCAACTCACTGCTCTGAATTAGCTAACGTCCTCTCTGATTATTTAACTCTTAACGCCACACCTGAAATTTCACCAGTAACCCTTTGGGAAGCGCACAAACCGGTTCTCAGGGGGAATATGTATGCGTCAAATGGCCCGTTTTAAAAGGGAACGTAGAACCCTTAGTAATAAGCTAGAATCAACTTTTAATGACTGTTATACAGCATTCCAACACAATCCCTCAACTGCCCAGAATCTTGAATTAGAAAAAGCTAGACTGGAATTTGAAAATTTGTTACCGAGTCGGCAGACAAAACTATTCGCAGATCCCGACATAACTTTTATCTCAAATCTAATAAACCAGACACCCCTAAGACTTGGATGCTTAAGGCATTACATGGCCCTGCAAAGCATATCCGGGTTCTCTAAACTTTACTACCAAACTTTTTCATCCGTTTTAGCCTCTCTTCTATCCAATGCTTTTAACTCTCTTCTTCATGGTACTTCTCTAGGTAGGGACTCCCTCACAGCTACTATCTGTATGATTCCTAAACCTCATGTAGAAGATTCCATCTGGTCTATTTTTCGACCTATCTCCTTATTGCATTTGGATATTAAAATCCTAGCTTAAATCATTGCTCAGAGACAAAATAACTTTATTGGTGAGATCATTCATCGTGATTAAACGGGCTTTATACCCAGGCGCAAAACAGGTGACAATATTTGGCATGCTACCCTTTTGTCTCTCATTGTGAAAAAACGGCGTATCCCTACATGTTTTCTATCGTTGGATTTAAAGAAAGCATTTGATACTATCTCTTGGTCCTACATGAATTTCACCCTTCGTAAGTGGGGCTTTGGACCTCATTACTTGACCTGGGTGGTTGCTTTATAAAATAAACCTAGAGCCTACATTAAATATGCAGGCTTTAAATCAAATACTTTTCTTGCACAATGGGGAACACGTCAAGGTTGTCCTTTATCACCTCTACTTTTCGCCCTACTCATTAAACCGTTGGCCCAACATATTAGATTACATACCTCCATCAAAGGTATTGAGCTGGGGGGTCACCACCACAAATTATATCTATTTGCTAACGATGTGCTTGTATTTCTCTCCTCCCCAAACATTTCTGCACCCAGTCGTATTAACACTCTTAAAGAGTTTGCCCACATTTCAGGTCTACAGGTACATTTTCACAAATATACAGCTTTGAACATTATCTGACAGTGAGCTCAGTCTTGCTCAATCAGCTTTACCCTTTTCATGGTCCCCACACCACCTTTCGTATCTTGGCATTAAACTCACAGCTAACATTTCTAACTTATTTCTACCTTATTTTCAGCCAATTACACCCCTTTGTTGAAGAAAATAACTGACCTTTTAAAGTTCTGGGCCTCTCTCCCACTTTCTTGGATTGGAAAGATTAGCACTATCAAATTGTCAATTCTTCCCAAACTTCTTTATTTGTTTAGAGTTCTCCCGATCTCGGTACTGGCCCCCCTTTTCCGCATCTTACAGCGTAGGGCTTTCTCACTTACATGGGATCGCACCCGGCCACAAATGTCTAGGTCTACTTTGTTTCTTCCCAAGGTCCGCAGTGGACTAGGTTTTCCTAACTTTGCTTCGTATTACAGGGCTGCCCCAATTGCCCCCGTCACCAAATATCATGCCACTAAAGAAATTCCACTTTGGTAGCTATTGAATCTACCGAACTTGATCCCTATTCAGTATCCAACCTCCTCTGGTTGAATCCTAAATCTCGTCCACCTACTCTGAACCCAATTATTAAACACACCCTTTCAATCTGGGATAATGTGAAAACCACATATGGACTTCAGTCTGCACACAACCCCCTTCTTTATTTATTACAATATCCATTATTCTATCCTGCCTGGGTTTTCCCAAGATCTTTCCGCAATTGGACCACCACCGGTCTAACTCGCTTGTATAACATGGCCTCTCCGTCAGGCCTATTACCATTCCCGGATCTATGTGAAACTTTACACTTGCCCAACTCTGAAATATTCAGTTATTTGCAAATCAAAAATTTTTATTCTACGCAAATGTCTAGAGATGTCCCTTTGAATCAGCTATCGCCCTTCGAACATATATGCTAGCTATACAGAGCGTCATACCAGAGACTTTATTTCAAAATTGTGCCTGCAATTACTTACCAAACCTGATATTGGTCCCCCAATATTTGTGGCAAAATGGGAATCCGATTTAGGTCGGACCTTAAATGACACAATATGGTTGGACATCTGGACTAATACCAAATCCTCCTCCACCAACACTTTTGCAGTTTAATCCTTCTATAAGGTCCTCATGCGCTGGTATCTGGTTCCTGCCAGGATTGCCAAATTTGCTCCTGACCATTCGGGACTCTGCTTTCGCGGCTGTACAGAGTTAGGCACACACCTACATACTTGGTGGCATTGTCCCATTGTCACCTCACTTTGGGGTAAGATCTTTGATCTTGCATCCACAATGTCTGACACTCAAATTCTACCTCCTGACCCGGAAGACGATAGCCAAAGCATGGAAATCCCCTTCTTTAAATTTCCTTGAAACCAAGCACCGTATGAATAGTGCCATGTTACATGCTAAAATGACAGCTTTGGATAATGCAACCTTGAGAAAATTTGACTCCACCTGGAGACAGTGGATTTCTAAAATTCTTCCTCCAGATTTTAATGAATCTGTGCTACTTTTTTGGTGATGCCCTTATCCACACCGGCTCATGCGTCATGTGGATTCCTACCCTATTCTCCAGACCTACTTTCTACCTTTCTTTCCTTCCTTTTCTTGACTCTGCAGCCACTTTTCTCTATTCTTATTTAGCTCGCCCCTCCTCCTTTCTACCTCTCTTTTCTCTTTCCTACACCCTTATTATATGGTTTTCTTTAAAAACAATTATTTTTGGCTACAGTCATCTATTTTCCAAATACTCGGGTCCTACCTCATGGTGTCTTTAGAGGACACCCCATGCCTACATTTTTCTTATTATCTTATTGCTCCAAACCAAACATATTTCTTCTTGATGCCCTATAATTCGCATGTTATATTCAATTGTATGCTGATTTTCTTACTGTATGGTCTCCCTCCGGGCTCCAGTTTGATCCCTTTTGGGGTGTCCTGGAGGAGATCATGACCTTGCTCCCTCTTTCCTTTACCCCAATTGAACTCCATGTTTGCAATATCGTTCCAGACTTCAAACTTGATAGATATGTTTTGTTCCTGTTTGGACCCTGTGCTATGCAATTTTCATGTATTTGGGAAATGACTTCCATATCCTTATCTATTTGTTATATGCTCTTAAACTAATAAAATATTTTGGACATGAGAATACCAATTACAAAGAATATATCACTGCCCTGCTTTATAATACTGGAAAGGATGAATTAGGTTTTCTATATATAATTCTGTAGATACAACTCACGTACAAGTGAACTCCTAATTATCAAAAAAAGGGCAAGAAAAATCCAATAAAAATTGCAAGATCCAATTACCAACCAGCCTGCAACAAATCAAACTGACCTGTCTAACAGTATGTGTTAAAAACAGGGGTTCAAGGCCCGTACACATGATAAGAAAATTGGAAGTAAAATTCTGCCGATTTTCGAATTGTTAGTATGGTGCTTTCGACAGCCGATTACGAATTTTCATACGATAAAGACTGGATGTACAGGCTTTAAAATTACACACAACGTCCAATTTTAGTTTAATTAGTACAGTTTTCATCTGAAAAAAATCATAAGAGCAAGACTATGCATGCTTGGAAATGAAAGAATACATACAATACAATTCAACACATTACATCACTTCTGAAGTTGAATTCTGTCGCAGGAGAATTTTCGTATGAAAGTAACCTCTTCTGATAATCTGATCGTGTGTACAAGGCTTCAGTCTGCATACATTTTCAAATGCATGCTTGTAATTGCAATTGTGTGCAGACTAAACCCCTGTTTTTAACAGGTACTGTTAGACGACAGGTCAATTTGGTTGGTCGCAGGCTGGTCGGTAAGTAGAGTTTGGAATTTTCCTTGGCCCTTTTTTTTTTTTACATATGTTGTCCTCCAATGCTCCTTGCTGCAAAGGCCAATTATAGGTGGGGGCACTGGCTAACTGTTTAGACTCTTAATTATGCTTTTACAACTAGACGCCTTTCCGGCATAATTACCACTTCTAAATCATGAAATGTAAGCGCCAGGTTTTTAAAACATCTAAAGCACCATCAGAGAATCACTCAAAGCACATTGTGGAATGCCAGAAGTCCACCTTGTGACCAACATGAAAACATGTATTTTTAGTGCACCAGAATATGAAGAAAATCTCCCTAATGCAACAGACAGAAAAAAAAATTAAAAGGTGCTTTGGCCATCACATATCTGAAACAAAAAAAATAGTCTTTAGATATTTTGAAATGAAAATGTGTTAATCCCATGTCCAAGTGGCCCTTGACCTTTGTTGTATCAATTTAAAAATGGCATTGAAACAGGCTTGGACATCCTTCCCTAATCCCAGGTAACCGCTTTGACATGTGAACAGCAATGGCTGTCATTAATTTGTACAGGCTGAGCAGCAACCACTATTTGCATACACCTGACATTCTAGACAAAAGAATCCCCTGATTCTTATCATTGTAATGTGGTGTATGGAGCTAATTATCGGCGTGAAAGAGGTCTTATGCTGGCCATACACTATATGAAAAATGGGCCGAAATTCGGTCGTTTGGACAGTTTGTTTGTTTTTCGGCCAGTAAGAGCCGGTTCACACTACTCCGACTTGTTAGGCGACTTGGTCGCCTGACAAGTAGCTCCCAATGCTCCCGATCGGCCGATTGTAGGCTTGTTAGTATGATGCTTCCGACAACCGACAGCGACTTTTCGGCCGAACAGAATCTGTTGTGCAGGCATTAAAATTTTTGTTGGCCAACACCAGAACCGCCGATTGTTCGCCAGTCCGTACAGATTTCGGCCGACAGACAGCCGATTAGCAAGACTGGGCATGCTCAGAAAAGAAAAAAGATAAGGAAAGTTAACCATCACATGACATCATTTCTGCAGTTGGCTGTTGTTGGCCGACAAAATTCGTGTGCAGTCTTTTGCAGTTTTCAACAGACACGACAGCCCTGGACAAAAGACGGCCGATCGTTCGGCCGACGATCGGTACGTGTGTACGGGGGGCTCTAGGCCCTGTTCACACCTGAGCATTTTTCAGCTCTTAAAACACTCATCTCCGAAGTCTCAAAACGCCCAACAAGCAAAATCCCATTCATTTCAATAGCTCCTGTTCGCATATGAGCGTTTTGTCACCTGAAAGAAAATGCCTGAAGCTCAAAAAAGTACATGAGCTTCTTCTTTGGCAGATTACAAGCATTTTTATTAGATGTCAATGCCTGCCTCCAAGCACCTACAAAAAACGCCTGAATAAAAACGCCCAAAAAAACACCTAAAAATGATACGCTCAGGTGTGAATGGAGCCATAAGCTTAGTAAATAAGGCCAATATGTGTATACTTTCAATACCCAAACGTGCAAAAAAATTAAAAAAATTAAAAAAAAAAAAAAAAAAAAAGGTTGCCTGCTTGAATGATGGGATGTTTAATGTGAACACCCAACTCACATCTTCTTGCTAAGTTGGGTGAACATTTACTTTTCTAAGTGAAAATTCCCACCTGCAGTAATTCAACTCCATTTAGGTAATTTATGATACAATGATACACCTGACATATTCTTTCTTTGCAGCCGTATTTGTCAGTGTCATTAACTAATGCTTCTGATGTTTTTGTTATTTTTTTCCTATACATTTATGTACCATAATTAAAAGAGATTATGTGAATAAGGTTAGAACCCTAAGAAGAAATTATATTTAATTTTATGAAGAAGATTTGATCACACATTGTATGTTCTCTGACATTAAAACTACAATTTTGTATATGCCTCAAAACATATACAAGCATTTTCAATGATTGACAAAAAGGACTGACACATTGCAGAACCAATTATTCTGGACAAAACTCAAATCTCCATCAAGTCTCATGAAATGTCCAATCATTTCAGAAACAAAAAAAATAAGAAACAAAAAAGTCAATTTGTGAGCAAAAGACATATTTATGCTTGTACAGGCACCAGCACAAGATTATAGCATAAACCATCTAAAAAAAAAACTAGTGCTACTTCTATTAACCAAATGTTACAGAAAGAAACTGGATTATTGCTAAGGACAACCTCACTTTGTATTAGTAACAGCAATATTGGCAAGACTAACCTAATATTGCCACCATTTAAAAGTTTTTGGTAGCTGTGCAGTAAGTATATCTATGAATATTAATCAGACTTACAAAACAGACAGATGCAGAGAAAGACAAGGGGACCTGGGCAGGAAGGAGGGACAGTTGGCAGCTGTAGAGTAATGTTAGGAATAGCTCTGAAGACCTGGCAGTTTGGGTTCTACAGTTTGGAATTTGGACTTATATTCATTTCCACTGAAGCTGACGAAAAACTAATTATTTTTTAAAAATGGATGTAATATGTGTATATTATTATTTTATTATTATTATTACTACTACTTCTACTAATTATTATTATTAATTGGCATTATTTTAATTATAAGATAATAATAATATTAATAATAATAATAATAATAATCATGTATGCCCAGAGTTCTGGGCCTTATCGGATATTTTAAATATATTTGTTTATGTCGCATTCATACTACCTATATAAATGCATGCACCTTGGTGCAGAATGTCAACTATTATGCAACTTCTGTGTATGTCTCTGCTTTGTACCACTATCACATACCTCATGTTGTGTATGTAAATAATTTATGATAGGTATTTTATGGTTTTTAAATAATACTTATATTTTTCTGACTAAAAAAATAAATAATAATTACCAACAACAACAATATACCCAAACAAGAAACACGAATAAAAACGATTCATAGGGCTGCCTATATAAATATACATGACTCGAATATTTGGCAGCCAATCACAGCAGAGTATATTAGATCCAATAATTACAATTTTTTTTTTTTTTTTTCGTTAATAGTGAATTGTACCCACTTAAATCTCATTTGAACATACTAAACTATTGTCGAGTACCACATCTAGAGACAGTTCATTTTCTAAATATACGGAAACAATGTAAATGTTATAAATCCCTCCTGATTATTTATAATTCTAGTTATTATGTATTATTCCGATAACTGGAATTTCTCATCTGACAATTAGTTAATAAATTAGAAAAGAACTGCTGATTCCCTACTATAGACTCTTTTAATCCCTGCTCCTCAATATATTATTACAATAATAATGTGCCTATCATTTGGGAATATTTGAAGGACTTTACTCCTGGCATTAACCCCTCTGTGAAAACAATTTAATGACAGGTTAGCAGTAGGAGTGTGTCCTAAAGGCTGACACTTACCTATGGCACAATGCAGGAGGTCAGTGCTGTGGAGAGAATGGAGCGTTAATAGAGCAGACTGTCAGATGCCCACATACCAGCAGACACCTCACTTCTCTACAGCCCAGACAAGCACTGTTTTCATAAGGATCTCCACTTTTGTTATGACAGTGATCAGAGTTTTAAAGCAAAAGTTTACAGATGTAAACGTTTGGAGTGCTCAATCCCTCAATTAACTAATTCAATTATTAAAAATCCAAACTTTCTTAACCCCTTAGAATTAGGAACGAGGTTCTAAAGTCCACAGAGAGACCATAAAACAGAACCATTAAAGAAACAAAATGATTTTTTCATGACACACTTGAATAGGTAAGTCATCTGTACAATTGTCGGATATATAGATAGTTATCAGAGCTAAGGAGTGTTATTGGAAGCACAAATGGGAGGCATGGCTTTTGAATCCTAAGTAAAAGGTACATGTGTGCAAACAATTAAATAATAATATTATAAAAAAAAAAAAAAAACATTAGAGTCCAGTAACACCTATATCACCCATCAGGTCAGATCTGACTGCTGTGCAAATACACAGATACGTGTATAAGGGGTTATTTACTAATGATCGGTAAAGCTAGCCTGTATTCACTCCAATCTGCTTCAGAGAAAAATTATATTTCTAAATCAACTAAATCAAATTAGGTGTTTTAAGGGTGTTCGTATTGCCTGGCTAGCTAGAGAATTGCCCCCTTTTATATCTACGTGCCGCAATGTATATATATGAAACAGCATTGCTTATAATGGCAATTCTAAGAGAACATTGCACAAACTGTATTTACTTAGAAAACTATTGACTATAGACCCCTGCGTTAAATCTGTTGCTTGTGTTATTTAAAAGTATAACACCAAACAAAGCAATAAAAAATAAACAAAAATATAACATTAAAGTCAAAGTTATTTTTTTATTTTTTTTAGCTCATTACCCACTTCTGGTTTTTTTTCACATCCATAAATGCTGAATCAACATTAATATGAGTTTAGAAAAGATTGAAGGGCAGTGAACACACACCCAGAAACTGGACGATTTGTAACAAATCAATTGTTTTCATAACACGGAGCACACAATTGTGTTTATATAATTTTATATATCAATGTGTACTTGATCATTTTTATTGAAGTTGTCCCGTATTCTGAGAAGATTGGTAAAATCTCCTGGTTTACACATCATTCTGTGTCCCTCTAATACAGGAATTTTCTTTGTTCACAGTCACATATCATCCTACAAAGAGAGGGGTACAGTGCAGCACCCAGCCTCATTATTGTGGGATTATTATTGCCCAGGGAGATATAGGAATATTTGGGTGCTCCCAGGCTAGCAGCAGCCCATGAAATATATGAATGCGGTTACATCAACAACAAATGTATGTAGCAAATCCCCCCTGCTTTACATGTCTGTGTGCCACCTCTGGGACATGCTTATCTCAGCAAGTCTAGAAGTGCTGAACCAGGGAAAATAGTGCCAGGTCAACGGATGCCTACAGAGCTGGGGGCAAATCAGACATCGGAGCACAATTACTCATTTGTACTCTTCTTACTGATTTTTAATTATTCCTGCTGTAGACATAATACTCTGCTATCTATAGGTACCTGTGCACAGGGAGTATGAAGTACAGATTTGACACTAGTGGATTATTTCATTGACATAAAGTGCAAATTTGATACAACAGATCTGATCGACAACCCATATTCTATTTATCATGTAAATAAATGTATGTGCATATAATAATATTCCTAACTAAAAAGGTAGATAGATGCATATCTATCTATCTATCTATCTATCTATCTATCTATCTATCTATCTATCTATCTATCTATCTATCTATCCATCCATCCATCCATCATCCATCCATCCATCCATCCATCCATCCATCCATCTATCTATCTATCTATCTATCTATCTATCTATCTATCTATCTATCTATCTATCTATCTATCTATCTATCTATCTTTTTATTTATATCCATTTGTTTCTATACATGCCCTATTTTTAAATACTTTGATTGCATCTACCATGTATTTTTGAATGTATAGCTACGAGAATTTACTTCTTATGTCTATCTATCTATCTATCTATCTATCTATCTATCTATCTATCTATCTATCTATCTATCTATCTATCTATCTATCTATCTATCTATCTCTCTCTCTCTCTCTTTCTATCTATCTATCTATCTATCTATCTATCTATCTATCTATCTATCTATCTATCTATCTATCTATCTATCTATCTATCTATCTATCTATCTATCCGATCTGTTTATTTACACCCCTTGTCTATATACATGTCCTATTTTTGAATTGTTTTGTTTGCATACACCATGTCTTTTGGATTTTTTTAGCTATGGGATGGTCCTACATTATACAATTTTCTTGTACGATTTTTCCTTTAGACTTACCAAAACCATATAGTAAGGAGGTCAAACCTAAACACTTTCAATTTGTTTGCAATTAGGCAAGCTCTTGCACTACATAGTAAAGGTAAATCTAAAGGAAAATTAACAATAACATTGTGTAATGTATGTGTTGTGGGTGTTTGTATATGTGTGTGTTATATGTAATTTTACACGTGTGCATTTTATGTGTATGTAAAAATAAATTGATATAAAGATCAAGGCATCCAATAAATTCCTATGAGGTGTACCAGGGTTACAATGTGTCCCCATCTGTCACTATTGAGTGAGGCTCACATGTCTATGGAACTGGCTGGAAATCCAGCAGCAGACAACACAGTCTATACCCATTGTCTTCCCCTGCCTGTAGCCCCATGTCTGCCAAGCAAAGTGGATGAAATGGATAGTGCCATGTTATGTAGTGCCAGTCTAGTACAGCTATCGCCTCTAGAGCTAGGTGCTGGAGATTTGCGCTCCTCAGAGGTCTGATCAGCTCTGATCTCAGGTAGACATATGAAGTACACAGCCCTCCCACTCGCTCTTCTCCCAGCCAGCTTACCAAACAGTCCTGACCGCAGCCAGCCAACTCTACTCATAGATCTCCTCTTCTGAGCATTTGGCAGCAGCCAAGATGGGGGGAAAGACGTGGCAGAGAAGTGCTTCTAGATGGCAGACGTGTCTTAATGTTGACCAAAGGAATCCATAGAGTCCAGGGTCTCCTCTTCATCCATCTCTGCTGTCACATTCTGTGAGCATGCATGGCTGAACCCATCAAGTTAGCAGCAGGCTGGGCTGGGCCACGCCCCTCCGTGCCACTTGGTAAACCTCGTCCCTGTCCCAGTTGGGTGCAACCACCCTGATATGTCTGCACATCACACCGACCCTCGTCTATTCCATTCATGGGAAATCATCAGGCCATATAATTCCAGCCAGGTCTGATGACATGTAAGCCTTACATCAACACATGATGGGGTGTAGTCTACACATGCTGTGTTATGGATGCTGCACTAGTAAACTGTCAGTAACAAGTGAAATCACTTTAGAAGAATTGATTTTGTACAGGGCTGCCCTACAGTAGCCATACATGCTTTTATAAATGATCATTTTCCCTTCTGATCTCATAAGAATAATCAGACTTTAGTCAGGGAATTCAATTTAGTTGGAAGATATGATTGTAAGTTATTGATCTCATTTGTATTGTCACCATGCAATCTCATCATCAGATCAATCAAAAATACAATAGTATTTGTGAACAAGGCATCTTGCTCTTCCCTAATCAACTCAGTTTGATCAAATCCATTCTAAATTGATAAGAAGGGAAGTTACGGCTAGTCGATTGTTTGCAGATTGTATAGTTTTGATCGAATTGCACATCTTTCGATTATTAATGTCAAAGCACGCATAGCCACTGGGGATGAGACCTAGCTATGGTTCAAGGAGCGTTTGGCGAACATTACTAAAGTTTGGGTGCTGCTAAATTCTTTTGAAATCAAATGTTAAAAAATAGTAATAGCCAGGAATTGTTAAATGACATTGGGGGGCTGGGTAGTTCCCTGGGTAGCAAAGCAACAACCATTTTTAAAGTGTTTCGTTTGGAGGGCCAGATACCACCAGATATCATGAGTGAGTAAAGGGTGAATTGGCATTATTCCCAAAAAAATAAATAAATAGTAAATAAAGACACATGTGATTGTAAAGCTTTATTTTTTATTTTTTTCATTCAAATAATAAACATGTCATACTTTCCTGCTCTGTGCAGTGGTATTGCACAGAGCAGCTTGGATCCATTTCTCAGGTCCTATGCCGGTGTTCTGCCAAAAACTCCAGATTGCCAAAATCTCCAAGCACGTCATTTCCAGTGACTGTACAGCAGGAATAGTTGTAGATTTCAACAAGTTGGGGTTTTCACAGACCACTGGCAGCCTGCACACTACGGCACACGCTATAATGACTGGACATTGTTACTAACGCGCTCTACTAACTAACAACATGACCACCTCCAAGACGGTGACAACTTTGTTCCTCCTTACCCAGTGTTCTGTGAAAAGAGGCAACTTGTCATGTACCGTAGTGCATTGGCTGCCGGTGGTCTGTGAAAACAGCAACTCGTCAAAATCTCAAATTATTCCTGCTATAAATTCACCGGAAGTGATGTGGTTGGAGATTTTGGGGAGTTGAAGTTTCCAAGCGCTCCTCCCTCCTGCCCCCACAGCAACCAGCTTGCTATGGGGACACCCGAGCCGTTGCTCTGTGTGTCCATTCACCCACGGATCTGCAACTTGGCCCCACTCCCTCCACCTCCTGATTGGCTCACTGGCTGTGATTGACAGCAGTGAGAGCCAATGGCTCCTACTGCTGCCAATAGCCAATCAGGAGTGCGAGTCCCCGGAGAAGAAGGCTGGTTCAAGGGGGGGGGGCTCAGGTAAGTATTTGGGGGGG
The DNA here is from genome assembly GCF_965119305.1 of Pelophylax lessonae. Lineage (NCBI taxonomy): Eukaryota > Metazoa > Chordata > Amphibia > Anura > Ranidae > Pelophylax > Pelophylax lessonae. Next base: position 619,457,114 of record NC_138769.1, read on the forward strand.
GGGGAGGGGGCTGCTGCACACAGAAGGTTTTTTACTATCATGCATAGAATAAAAAGCTAAAAGAAGATAAAAAGCCTTGTGCCTTTAGAACCACTTTAGAACCACTTTAACTTCTTTGTCACGGAGGGTAAAACACAGTGGCGGCTGGTGGATTAGGCGCACAGGGGCGCCACCCCCCCCCCCCCATCCATGCGTCCGGCCCCCTAATATACATGCAGGTCGCCAGATGCATTGATTCCAATAGGGGTTTTTTTTTTTTCTGAAGCACATGATTACAGCCAGAGGCTTTATTAGGCTTCAGAAAAGGGTGGGCTCGGGGCGCAGAGCACTGCGCCCCAAGCCCACCCAGTTGTGTGACAATAGCAAAGGAATATTCACAATTGTCACACGGATCCTCCTCCTGGCCAATCAGGAAGCGGGTCCTTAGATCTGTTTACGGATTGGCCAAAAGGCAAAGCCATGCCATTGGCCAAGGCAGAGGAGGAGGGAGAACTCAAGGAGATGCAGGGGACTGAAGAGAAGCCGACGCCGCCTCTGCTGCCTGCCCTTTATGGTGAGCGAGCCGGGGGGGGGGGGGACGACGACTATTGGGACTTTTCTTGAAATTGGGCGATAACAAGAGCCTAAGGCAGTCAAATGTGCACCTCATGGCACAAAGAGACCTAATCTTGCTGGGAATGGTGGTGGGTACCCAAACACTCAGATAACTTGTCCAACAAAGGGCAAATATCTCTTTGCTTCTCACATATCTGCCCATTTCATTGTGCAGTACCTTCTCACATTTTCAAAATTGTCCAGTGTTCTGAGAAAATTCCAGACTCATATCTCCAGCAGATCTGGAGTTAAAGGTCTCTTTCCTCACCCCATTGGGGCTTTTCTTCAAATTGGGCGATAACAAGAACCTAAGGCAGTCAAAAGTGCTTTTCATGGCACATGGAGTAGGGTGTGTGGGCTGGTGTGGTCCGGGGGGGGGGGGGGGGGGGTATGGTGTGGTCCGTCTGCCGCCCCCCCCCCCCCCCGGCCCGTAGAGCACCAGCCGCCACTGGTAAAACATATCATAATGAGTGAACTTTGTACATATCAGCTGTACATCGCAACTAAGTGAATTATACTTTGTGTTTTTTTTCAGGACAAATTGGGCTTACATTTGGTGGTAAATGGTAATGGATCTGCCCTGAGTTTTTATATCATCAAAGGAAAACTGTACTGTATATTTCTTGATTTTACTATGACCTAACACCAAAGACCAACCCAAAATAAACTCTCCTTTTCCTGACGATTGCAGCGATACAACATATGCGTATGTTATTTGTTGTTTGTATTCATATTAGGATCCAGAAACAATAGTGTGCTTGACACTGACACTAACCTTTGACACCAATTGACCCTAACCTTTGGTTCGGACCATGACCTGTGACCTAAAGTTGACCTTTACCCTAACCTTGACGATGACCTAGAACAAACCCGGATCTAGCTATTTTATCTTTATTTTATATAATTATTTACATATTTTTTACACGCACATTTTTTTTTTTTTTTACAATCTTCCTCTATAACAAGGATGATCAGAGACATTGTATATTTTTCTTTATTCAAGAGGAGAAACAACACAGAGGCAGGCTCTACAGAAAATGACCCGTTTCCGTGAGGCTGCAAAAATGATGACACTTGGTGGGAAGGGGTTAAGGTGGAACTTCACCCAGAAGGGGAAGTTCCACTGTTCTTCCTGCCTCTCCCTCCTCTGCAATATCTGGCACATTTTTTGGGAGTGCTTTATTCCCCATACACTTGAATATGAACAAACAATGCTTCACAAAGACACGGGACAGGTAAACGCGTTTCACGATTCCACAGATCGCTTATTCATTACCATTTGGTAATGAAGCATTGTTTGTTCATCTTCAAGTGTATGGGGAATAAAGCACTTCCTTCTTCATCTTCTTCCAAGTGTGGTCACTTTTCTTTTGTTGATCATTGGACTGCTGGATGATGGATCCGACCTGCACCGGAATACCTTATCTCACCTGAGCGGCTTTTTTTCTGTTGCCTGCAACATTTTTTGGGAGGGTTGGAGCGGGTACCTGGTTTTGTGCATTCTCCTTATTGGCTCACTGACTTTGATTGACAAGAGCGGGAGCCAATGGCGCCTGCTGTGTGTCTCAGCCAGCCAAATCAGGAGGGAGAGTCCTGGACAGCTGGGTCTCTCGTGCAACATCGCTGGATTGAGATGGGGCTCAGGTAAGCATCAGGGGCTCAGGTAAGCATTGGGGTATGAGAAGAATGCATTAATAAAAAAAGAAATCTCTGCCTTTAGAACCACTTTAAAGAGGTTGTAAACCCATATTACTTTCTTTTTTTTTTTTTTTTGCAACCTGTAAGAGAAACACATAATGAGCTAGTATGCACCCCCCTGAGCAGAAGGCTGATTGGCCGCGGAGCCGGACAAGTCAACTGTCAAATGTTCCCGCTCCTTTCACGTCAATATCAAGCAGAAGTGGGTCCTCTCTTGCTCGCTCGCTCCACCCCCTTCCCAGTGTTTCTATTCAAACCAGCCAATCCAAGTAATGTGTGAAGCTCAGGGGGGGGGGGGTGGAAAAAGGGGTCAGGTGACTCTGCAGAGGGGCCCACCTTGTGGTTTTATAAGAGTGCAGCGGGAACACTCTGCAGCCACACCACACAGCACACCCAAGGTAAGTGGAGGACTGGAGAGAGGAGTGACTTCTACTTAGGGATTTCTTTTGCAGATAGGCTGGGCTGGCACTGGCAGCAACAATTTTATTCAAAGAAATCAGAATTGCTTCTGCAAATAGGCTGGCACTGGCAGCAACAATTTAATTCAAATCAGGATTTATTTTGCAAATAGGCTGGCCTGGCACTGGTGGCAGGTATAGTACTAGTCTAGTTGCAGAAGAAATCCTGATTTGAATAAAATTGTTGCTGCCAGTGCCAGCTTATTTGCAGAAGAAATCCTGATTTGAATTGGTCATGTCATGTGTCTGATGAGATTGGTTTTTGTTAATTGTCTGATCTGATGCCACTGCCAGGCCTATTTGCAGAAGAAAACCTTATTTTTCCTAATTTTCTAATCATGTGTCTGATGAGATTGGTTTTGGTATTGTCTGATCTGATGATGTCACTGCCAGGCTATTTGCAGAAGAAATCCTTATTTTTCCTCATTTTTTGATCATGTGTCATGATGACATTGGTTTTGGTAATTGTCTGACTCTGATGCCAGCCTATTTGCAGAAGAAATCCTGATTTGAATAAAATATTTGCTGCCAGTGCCAGCCTGCCAGGCCATGCTATTTGCAGAAGAAATCCTGATTTGAATAAAAAAGTTACTGCCAGTGCCAGCCTACCAGGGGCTGATCTGAGGTGTGAAGGTGCAGGAATTGGGGCTGATCTGAGATGTGAAGGTGCAGGAATTGGGGTGATCTGAGATGTGAAGGTGCAGGAATTGGGTTGATCTGATGTGTGATTGTGCAGGAATTGGGGTGATCTGAGGTGTGATAGTGCAGGAATTGGGGCTGATCTGAGGTGTGAAGGTGCAGGAATTGGGGTGATCTGAGGTGTGATAGTGCAGGAATTGGGGTGATCTGAGGTGTGAAGGTGCAGGAATTGGGGTGATCTGAGGTGTGAAGGTGCAGGAATTGGGGCTGATCTGAGGTGTGATAGTGCAGGAATTGGGGTGATCTGAGGTGTGATAGTGCAGGAATTGGGGTGATCTGAGGTGTGATAGTGCAGGAATTGGGGTGATCTGAGGTGTGAAGGTGCAGGAATTGGGGTGATCTGAGGTGTGAAGGTGCAGGAATTGGGGCTGATCTGAGGTGTGATAGTGCAGGAATTGGGGCTGATCTGAGGTGTGAAGGTGCAGGAATTGGGATTGATCTGAGGTGTGATAGTGCAGGAATTGGGGCTGATCTGATTTGTGAAGGTGCAGGAATTGGGGCTTGTAACGGATCTTTGTACCCCAGGTGGGCACATCCGCCAGACCTGTGTCTCCTGTCCTCCAAACGCACCCACAGCCTGCGGAGAAGCCATACCCAGCCCTTAACCCCTCAATCACGAGACAATCCACACAGGTGTTGAGCAGAGATGTATAGTAACTAAGTAGAACTACTTCACTACTGTACTTAAGTACCGAAAGGCGGTATCTGTACTTTCCTAGAGTAGATTGTTTTTCTCCTACTTCCACTTTTACTTCACTACATTTTTTCAATGATTTCAATACTTCTACTCCGATATTTTTTTTTTGTGCTGCATAGTTACTCGTTACAATTATAAAAATTACCACTGCCAGAACAGTAGATGGCAGGTTTCATGAAGCTCAAAACATGTGTATTATCAGCGCACACGAAAATAAATGCTACTGTATGTATAAATAAAAGCTGCATTTGAAATAATAAAAAACAATATGATGTTCAAACTTTTGACTTCTTTCTTTAATAACTACATAACACAGTACTTGTACTTTTACTTTCAGTACTTGAGTAGCAATTTTTTTCAAAACTACTGGTACTTTTACTTTCAGTACTTGAGTAGCAAAATTTGTAAAAAAAACTACTTGCAATACTTAAGTACAAAAAATGTTGAATACTTTAGTACTTCTACTCAAGTCACTTTTTGATCGAGCACTTCCACTTCTACTCAAGTCACTTTTTGATCGAGCACTTGTACTTTTACTCAAGTATGGGTTTCGAGTACTTTATACAACTCTGGTGTTGAGGGTTCAACATGCAGAGCTTAAACTGTTTATTAAATTCCAAGACATACAGTTTTACACACAGTTATGGGACACTCCCCTTAGCCTTGCCAAAGGGGGGGAAGGGGACAATGAACAACCAATGTGAACTGAACATTTGTACATTGAAACAGGCTACAGACCCCCTGCGGAGAGATGTCTCCAGTCCAGACCATTGTCTGTGTCATGAATCCACACAATTAGACACAGAAACAGGAGGGGGGGGGGGTGTGGGGGGGAGAAGGGCTGTAGCATTACATTACATTAACTCAATGCCAGCATGTCCCCAGGTCTCCAGTATCTTCTGGCCCATAGTCTGTCGGTAGGAGGCTTGTGCACAGTCCCCTCCAAAACACACAGCAACAGTGGGTTCTGTCACATTTCTCCCCTTTTAAAAACGGACTTACCAGGTTCCTGACCCTCAACTGGTGTGGACCTGTGTTAGTCACAAACTTCCACCCCAGGCAACCAGGAAAAGTTAAAGTACAACTCTGGCGCTGGGGAGCAAAACCGCACATAGGGTCTCCCATGAATAAAAACAGCCGCTGCAAAGTGGGAACAGCTGTCTGCACTCCTCTGATCCGGGGCTGGGTTGCAGATATTGGGGGGAGCTGAATAATCCTCTGTCCTGGTGCCAGCGCTTCCACTGGTAGGGAATGTAGGCTGGTAGGGCTATGCATTTGGGGAGAAAAAGGTACTTGCTTTTCTCCTGGTGTAGTTACCAGCTGCTGAGAAGGTATCCTGCAGGGACTGTCTCCCGGATTCTTCATCACTTGTTCTGATGCTGGGCAGAGACCATCAGCGCTCTGTCCTGTAGCCAGCGCTTCTGCTGGGGGGATAAACACTGGGGTAGTGTCCAAGTGCTGGGGAAACGGCTCACTGAGGTCATCCCTTGGACTCCCTGGATCTAACTCTGAGGGTGGTCAGAGGCCAGCGGCACTCTGCCCCATAGCCAGCGCTTCTGCTGGGGGGATGAACATTGGGGTAGTGTCCAATTGCTGGGGAGGGAGAATTGCTTCCTCTACTCCCGGTGGGGATATCTGCTGTTGGCAAACGGCTCACGCAGATCCTCTCTCAGACTCTCCGGATCCAACTCTTTTTCTGATGCTGGGCAGATGCCAGGGGCACTCTGCCCTGTAGCCAGCGCTTTTGCTGGGGCACCAGATGAGATACTCTGGACTTGCTGCTGATCACCATTTCCCAGCCTTCCAGTGCCTGTCTCAAGTCCCCCTTCTGAGACCTTCATGCTATTAGCTTGTCTCGCTGCCTGGGGGACCTCCGGTGCGTTCCGGCATTCTAGCGCTCGCAGTGCCCTCTGTATCATCGCTGCTTCTTCCATTGTGGTTAGGACGGGAAAACGCAGGGTCACCCCTGGCCCCATTTGCTTCTCATCTTCGTGACTGTCTGCTATTTCTCCCAGACAGTCCCAGGCAACGGGAGCCATGCCAGGCTGCTGATCACCGTCAAACAGCCGCTTGTAGGCAGGAACTCCAATTCCTCCAGGTCACACGTCTCTTCGGGGAGGTCCAGCACCTCATCTTGGAAGTCCAGGATGTTTTCCAGCCACCACTCCTCATCGCTCCCAAAGTCTGGGTCTCTGTACATTTTTTGATGGAGCAGCCCCACGCTGCCATAGCCAACGCCTTCTGTCGGGCTGCCATCTGCTGTACCTGGCCACAGTTGAGCCGCGAACCACCGGAGGGCTCTATAGCTGGCATCCAGCCTCATTTCCTCCTGGACCAATCTTCCGAGCTCCGTCTTCCCTTCATCTCGCGGTCGTTCCCTCAGGAACACCTCTCGCGCACGGTACTGCGTCCGGTACATCTCTGTGGAGGAGGGAAGGATCTTCCCCTGCTGGTGCCGCTCGTGGCTTAGCGCCTAATGCCAGAGTTGCCGGCGGATAACATCCTCCCAGCCGAGCATGGTGTGCTCTGTCTCTGGTCCCCGATGGTGCTTCCGCATGCCTTGCAGCCTCCTCCCGAACTCCGCTCTCATGCTGGCTGGTCCCCGTATCACTCCTCGGCAGCTGCCCAGATCTTGAATCCTGGTGGTGGTTTGGATGTCCTGGACTGCAGGAGACATCCCACCGCTGCCAACCAATGTAACGGATCTTTGTACCCCAGGTGGGCACATCCGCCAGACCTGTGTCTCCTGTCCTCCAAACGCACCCACAGCCTGCGGAGAAGCCATACCCAGCCCTTAACCCCTCAATCACGAGACAATCCACACAGGTGTTGAGGGTTCAACATGCAGAGCTTAAACTGTTTATTAAATTCCAAGACATACAGTTTTACACACAGTTATGGGACACTCCCCTTAGCCTTGCCAAAGGGGGGGGGGGGACAATGAACAGCCAATGTGAACTGAACATTTGTACATTGAAACAGGCTACAGATCCCCTGTGGAGAGACGTCTCCAGTCCAGACCATTGTCTGAGTCATAAATTCACACAATTAGACACAGAAACAGGAGGTGGGGATGGGGGGAGAAGGGCTGTAGCATTACATTACATTAACTCAATGCCAGCATGTCTCCAGGTCTCCAGTATCTTCTGGCCCATAGTCTGTCGGTAGGAGGCTTGCGCACAGTCCCCTCCAAAACACACAGTGACAGTGGGTTCTGTCACAGGGCTGATCTGATTTGTGAAGGTGCAAAGCTCACTTGATTTCTTACTATTATTAAAGCGGTTTACAGCAGTTACTTTATATGAAGTTGACAGTTGTTTTTTATGTATCTGGCACTCCCAATTTCTTTGAAAACATTTTTCGACACACTGTGCCCAAAAAGGTTGTCTACCCCTTGATTAGAATAACCCTCATCTTGTGCTGCTTCATACTATTTTTAGGACTCAACCATCAAAACAGGCAGTAAGACAAAAAAAAACAGCATCATATGGCAGCTCTGATCTAAATTGGACCCAGTCTGTCAGATTAAACTAAAAAAGGTACCCTAATCGAATCCACACATCCTGGAACATTTAATCCTGTCATCAACCATCCTGACGAACGCCACGCCCCTGCCATGCCTCTGTCACCCCCCCCCCCCCCCTCCCGGTCTGCTCAGTCCAAAATGCCCGGGCCTATTTTTTGTCCCAGTCCGGTCCTGCATACTAGATCTGATGGGAGGCAACAGGAGCTGAATGTGAGTTCAGTTTCTATCAAATATATCAATATAAGGGCGTTTGTGGGTACACACTCAATTCCTTTTTGACTGCAACCTGCTTTGTTAAATGTTCTTGCATTCATATCCTGTTCATCACCTACACTAGTCCATAGTCTTGACTATATCACGTCTGACCACCAGGGATTTGATGTTTTAACTGCATTTGAACCCGATTTATGGGTAATAAACTATATGAACCTTAAATCTACTACACTATCTGGAGCCTTTTTTCCCTTTCCTTACCACATTTGGTTGTGTACCTCGGAGCCTATAGGAGCCGTTACCAACCCATAGGACTAGAAAGAGGAAACCAATCCAGGCCAGGGGGCTATTAAGCTCGAGTGGTTCTAATGCCATATGGCATATAGGACCCACAAGATCCGGTAAGTGATCCAATCTATTTACTCACACGAGGCAAGGAATCGATGATACGGCCAATCACGTCCGAGCACCTGTACCTTTGAATTCTTATTTGAAGACTCACATTTACTGAGGACTTTATTTATATTTGAGCACTACAGTCACTGTTTACTCTGGACTTTTTATACTCAATATACGTTTTTTCGTTTTTATCATGTATTATTCATTTTTATCCATTATTCACCAAGTCACTTATGCACACTATGGCACTTATTTGATTATTTATTGGAGGTTTTGATGATTTATCAATTTTATTTTTAATTGTTCACCTGATTTTATAACCATTATTCATATCACTATTTATTTATTGATTACCACAGAGGTTGGCATGGATAGTGCTACCCATTAGCAAGCGCTGTATTTGGCCTTCTTATAAGACCATTCTTTTTCAATCTACCCTTTATCCTACAGCAGCTGCTTTTCCATCTATTTACTTTTAGGCACGTAGGTTATTTGTATACACAATTTATTATCCTTGGCGCGTGGAATATACTTTGTATATTTTTTACATATAACGTCCGGGGCCTGCCGTTGCTACAATGTAGCTTTATCAATTCTCTTTTCTGTCAGTAACAACATTAACATATACAACAGAGCAAAATTGGATACATTCAATTCCAAAGCAGCTTCATACAGTGAACTAGCAGGCAGACTTTACAAAGATCATAGGCTCACAGACTACTAACCATTGTTCAGTTTGCAGCAGAACTCTCGAACAGGGGAAATGTTCTAACCCGAATGGAGAACCCCATTGAAGTCTATGGGAGCCGAAAAGCAAAAATCAAAAGTGGCCATTTTAAAGGTATATATGCAAGCACTTGGCCATAAAAGGGGTATGGGATCTGGGTACTGACCTGGGGGACATGTATCAGTTAAAAAAAAAAGAAAAAAAAAAACAATCAATTTTTCAGAAACAGTGATTTTAATTATGCCTAAAGTGCAACAATTAGAACGAAAAATTCCTTTAAGTATAGTGCCTGGGGGTTCCCCTTATTGTGCCTGTAAATTAGAGCATCTGTAGCATGCATAAAACATGCTACAGCAAAAATGACATTTCTAAAGAAAAAAAAAACGAGCGGGGAAACCGATTGACAGCTGATGACTCATCGGTTATTAAGGACGCCACAGCCAGCTTCTCAGCCCCGCTCCTTAACAACCACCTTACACTGCGCCCTGATGGGGGAAAGCTTTCCCCCATCAGGGTGCACAATGCACTGTGCAGCGCTCAGTGTATTGCAGGGTGTTTGTCGGGCTGAACACCTGGTGAAAACTCTGCCAATTCGGGTGTTCGCCAAACAACCGAACAGGCAAATATCCTCCCTGAACTCATTCTTGAGCCAAACCGTTGCCCATCTCTACCAACCATCATAAGATTATTAACACATAGATTACAGACACCTATTGGACCATTCAACTTTCGAGGGGGGGCCCAGGTTTAGACTGTAGTGGGTCACAGGGGGGAGGCTCTGGGCAGAGTGGGATTATTTTGAGGTGACCAAAGTGGAGTGGGAGAGATGGAGTAGAGGAGGAGTGTCAGGGGGTGGTTGATGGGGTGTCTTCTGGGTGTTTTTTCTGTGAGGAGGGGTTCCTCACCCTTGACAAAGCTTTTTGTCAATCATGTGTCAAATTAATATATTTGAATTTAAATTGGTAGCCCTTGCAGGTGTATATTCCTTTGGTGGTTGTTTTTTGTATGTATTATTTTGGAAACACCTCCCCCTCCCACTGTATAGGATATGGGCACCTCTACATACATTCCCAAGATTTATACATTTAGGGTTTTTTTTTCACTCACGCACAATTTTGCCTAAGAACACAGCCATGAATAAAGAAAGGTGCAAAACATCCTCTGAGAGCAACTTCCCCAACCATCCAAGAACAGTTTGGTGAGGAACAATGCCTTTTCCCCAGCATGATGGAGCACCTTGCTATAAGGCAAAAGTGATAACTAAGTGGTTTGGCCAGGAAACTTCCCAGACTTTAATCCCATTGAGAACTTGTGGTCAATTTTCAAGAGGTAGGTGTACAAAAAAAACAAATTCTGACAAATTACAAGCATTGATTATGCAATAATGGGCTGCCATCAATAAGGATGTGGCTGCGAAATTGATTGACAGCTTGCCAGGGTAAATTGCATAGGTCTTGAAAGGGTCAACACAACAGATGGGCTGTATGTTTCGACTCGAACATCAGCTGTTCGTTTGTTCACTCCTTTAGAAATGTCAGTATTGCTGCAGCATGTTCTATCGTACAGATGTGTCACTTTGCGGGCAGACTAGGGGGACCCCCCAGGCACAATATTTAAAGGAATTTTTCATTTTTATTGTTTCACTTTAAACATCATTAAAATAACTGCTCCTTTAAAAACAATTATTTAAAAAAAAAATGTTTGCATTGATACAGGGCAGTACCGGGTCCTCATACACTTTTTATGGCAATAACTTGCATATAAGCCTTTAAAATTAGGACGTTTGATTTTTCATGTTTGTGTCCCATAGACTTTAATAGAGTTTGCATGTTGGCTAGAACTTTTTTCTTGTTTGAGATGCTCTAGTGTGAACTGAACAGGGGAGGGGGGGGGGGGGGGGGTGTTCGACTCATCCCTAGTCAACACTGCAAATCTTGACTCTTTGCATAAACCCTATGTAATTGTCAATAAAAGCCTTTGACACTCATCAAATGCTTGTAATTATACTTCAGTATACCATAGTAACATCTGAAAAAAAGATCTAAAAACACTGAAGCAACAGACTTTGTGACAATTTATATTTGTGTCATTCTGAAAAGTTTTGGCCACGGCTGTAGATGTGCTGTTCAATCCTCCACCTGGTGACACTATGCAAGGCATACATACTAGAAAAAAATTGACCATCTGTTACAATAGGTCAATTTTGGCATGAGGTATATAGGTATCATCTACAGTATATCTTCATATGGGTACTCATCAATATAGGTTACAGATTATCTCAGAAAAATAATACAGCCTCACTCTACTGTTCATCCGGAGAACAATATGTTTAGGGATAAAAAAAGGAAACCCCTCATAGTGTACATTGTATAAAACATTCTTTTATTTTTTTAAAAAGTAATGCACTCACATGTCATCTGGTACAAATGCTCTTATCTCAAAAAAACTCCAATGGGTACACTCAAAATGGGTTCCTGGCAACTTCCGGTGTCCTAAAATTTAGTTGGACCCATGAAAATTCCGGACCCTCGTCACTTTTGGTGACGCTACGTCGTAACCCAGCTGATGCGAGTCCCGGTGCGCATGCGCACAAGGCATTTTCAAGGTCCGATGAAGTTCTAAGACTTACGAACAGCTGACTGAGAGGAGGTGGGGCTGAGGTGGGACGCACACACCGCTGCGGGATAATGTTACAACACCGCCACGTCATCGAGCAAGGAACATGTTGCAGAGCTGACTTAGAGGAGGCGAGAAGGAAGTGAATACTCATACTAAATAGTAATGATAAAAAAAAATAATAATAATAATAAATACTAAATATTTTTTTATCATTATTATTTAGTATGAGTATTCACTTCCTTCCCACCTCCTCTAAGTCAGCTCTGCAACATGTTCCTTGCTCGATGACGCGGCGGTGTTGTAACATTTTCCCGCAGTGGTGTGTGCGTCCCACCTCAGCCCCTCCTCCTCTCAATCAGATGTTCGTAATTCTTAGAATTTCATCTGACCTTGAAAATGCCTTGTGCGCATGCGCACCGGTGTAAGCTGACCGGAAGTGACGAGGGTATGGAATTTTTATGGGTATGGTTTTTTCATGGAACACCGGGGCTCGCAGCAGCTGGTGGTGACGGAGCGTCCCCGGAAGTGACGAGGGTCCGGAATTTTCACGGTCCGACTAAATTTTAGAACACCGGCAACAAGGTGGTGACATGTCAGCAGGCTCTGCGGAGGCCTGGTTAATCTTGCCTGTACCTTTGTTCATCTTGCCTGTTCCTGTGTTCCCCTATGTAATCTGACCACTCTTATCATGGCTGCTGATCCATGATAGGGTGGTCAGTTTACGTCTTTCCATCATCCTGCTCTCTCCTCAGTGTGACTGCATCTCCCCCTCTCCCCTCCCTTTCTCCCTGTCATTTTTCAAAGTCTGTGTGAGGACCCGATCTCCCCCCTGTACCTTCTGCCTTGACTGTGTAATACAATTCCCTTGCAGCTGCTCCTCCCCTCCTCGTTTGTAAAGTGGTTGTAAAGTCAAACCTATTAAATAATTTTATCCTCTCTGTTTTAGGTCCATATAAAGTGCAGTGTATGTGTGTGTGTTTTTTTGTTTTCAATGCTACATACCTTTTTTTGCACAGAACGGCTGTGCAATCACGTGTCCTCCCACTGCTAGCTTGCATACTGTATATCATGAAGGGAATCTCAGCCACTCCTACTGTATTCCCTTAGTTTGTGAAGGAGATATGAGGGAGGACAAGTGACTGCACAGCAGTGTTGTGCAACAAAGGCATGTAGCATTATAATTAAAAAAAAACACACATACTGCATTTAATATAGACCTAAAACAGAAAGGATAAAAGTATTTAATAGCTGTGACTTTATAACCACTTTAATTCCAAGCTAGTGGTACAGAACTCTATTCTAGGTTACTTTGGCATACTGATTATACTATCTAGCAGACTGTGCCTGAACTTACCTTCTGTATGCTCATTTGTGTTCAAACCATCACTTACTCTAACCCATACGAATACATTGAATTAATTTACCATTATATGGTCCTGTGTCTTTTTCCTGACACAAATTCACTGTAAGGTAAAGGTATCCACACTAGTGTTCCTATAAGTGCGTGCAGTAACTTTCACTCAACCAGAAGTGCCAAAGAGGCTGAGGTTGTTCTTGGAGTTGAGACACAGAACAGAAAACCCACATTACCAAGCAGCTCCTTTGGGGTAGTACTATATGTGGGGGCAGGGCCATTTTTAATATTGTTTGGACCCTGGGCAAACATTTTCTTTGGGGGGGAGTTCCTGGACTGGAGGTTGCAATCTCTCTATGGAGGGGCCCCTGGACTGGAGGTAGCAATCTCTCTTTGGAGGTGCCCCTGGACTGGAGGTGGCAACTTCTCTATGGGTGGGGCCCTGGGACTGGAGGTTGCAGTCTCTCTATGGAGAGGCCCTTGGACTGGAGATAGCAGTCTCTCTATGTAGGCACTCCATAGGAAGACTGCTACCTCCAATCCAGGGGCTCCTCCATAGAGAGACTGCAACCTCCAGTCCCAGGGCTTTTCCATGGAGATATTGCCACCTTCAGTCCAGGAGCCCCTCCAAAAAGAGATTGCTACCTCCAGTCCAGGGGCCCCTCCATACGGAGACTGCCAGCTCCAGTTCAGGAGTCGAGGCCCCTCCATAGAGAGACTACTATCTCCAGTTCAGGGGGCCCTCCTATTGTAGGGTAATATTAGAATGAAAAGCCACTGGGATAGCAAACTGAAGACTGCAAATACAGTAGTGCAGGAACACTGTGTGTGTGTATGTGTGTGAACAACCCCCCGCAAGTGCACTGGTTAAGGTACCTGCCCAGTGTGTTCTCTATGTGGTTGACTCAGTTGAGCCCAGTCCATCCTCAGTCAGGTCTGTCAGAATGGGCACAGGGTGGCATGGGGCTCTTGCTGTGTAATTAAGGGATTGTACACTATCATATTAGGGCTTGGGGGGGGGGGGGGAACAGATGGCCCCAGACTCTCAGAATGCACCGGCGCAGCAGCAGCACCTCCAGGGAAGTAAAGCTGTGCAAGTAGAGGCAGAGGACAAATTACTCTGACTGCTTCTTCCATGGCCGGCGCCGGAGACCCTGGACAATGCGGGCTGAAGAGCCAGTGCTTTGGGCCCCACAATAATGACTGGGCTCGGGGCAGCTGCCCCTTTTGTCCTGCATTAAAGATGGCCCTGCATGGGGAGTTCTTGTCCAGGATTTTTCTGTTCTACAAGCAAGTTACCAAGACAACAAGCCAGAGACAGCCAACATGGACCCTGCTGCAGCTATTAAATGATGCCAAGGGCAGAATGGCTGATTGAAGTGTGGTGGTTGATATTCTCTGAGACAGCATTAGTTCCTGATCAGAGATTGTTTGTACTGGACTTAAAGTGACTGTAAAGTCTTGTGTGTGTTTTTTTTTTTTTTAATAACAAACATGTTATACTTACCTCCTCTGTGCAGTTGGTTTTGCACAGAGCAGTCTGGATTTTCCTTTTTTGGGGTCCCTCTTCACTGCTCCTGGCTACTCCCTCCTGTCGAGTGCCCCCACAGCAAGCAGCTTGCTATAGGGGCACCCAAGCCGCTGCAGCCCCATGTGTCCATTCAGAGACAGAGCAGTCATTTGACCCTGCCCCCTTCTCTCTCCTGATTGGCTAACTGACTTTGATTGACAGCAGCCGGAGCCAATGGCGCCACTACTGTGTCTCAGCCAATCAGGAGGGGGAGACCCAGACAGCCGAGGGACTCGTGGACATCACTGAAGTGAGATGAAGCTCAGGTAAGTATTAGGGTGGCTGAGGGGGGGCTGCTACACACAGAAGGATTTTTATCTTAATGCATTAGGATAAAAAACCTTCTGACTTTACAACTCCTTTAAAACCAGTTTGAGGAACCTCTTGCACTTACATTCAAAGGGCTAGTCTGCAGCCGACTAATGACATTGAAGCCCACCTGGTTTTATGTGCCAGACATCAACCCACAAAGTTCAAGTCAGGCAGCTCCTTTGGGAGCCTTCGTATTGAAGTGCCTGAAGAATATCCTGGCATACTCTGGGTCTGAGTACCAAAAACTGAGGGAAACAGCTAGTACCTGCTAATGAGGAGAGTTTAGAAGAATGACTGGAGCAAGCCATGCAAGCCCTGCATAAATGGAACAGAAATAAACAGAGGATCACTTAAACCAGGCATGTCCAAAGTCTGGCCCGCGGGCCAAATGCGGCCCCCGGGCTGCTTTAAAACGGCCCCACAGGTAATTTGGAAAAATACATCGGCATCATTCATGACTTTTTTTGCTGCCATCATTAATCATCATCGGAGGGTTCATATAGCGCTTATATGTGGTTAAACCTTGTGTGACTGATTAGGGAGCACGCATGCTCCGGATTGAGATGAATACATTGTAAAATCTCAGTTAACGTCAGTTCGTCTAAATCAGTTATCAATATATTTGAACACAACATGTATACTTGGTGTTATGTTCTTGTTCATATTTTTTTTTAACTTAAAAGTTGACAGACAACCTTTATTACCAATAATATGTAATGTACTTTACAATGTTCCTGACATATATTTCAGCTTCCTGGATTTTTTTTTTTTCATCTAGCCTTCAAAGGCAGAGCGATTTAACATCCGTTTAGATTTGTCATCCATGTGATGAAAGGAAAAGTATGCCATTTGCAATAAACTTTGCATAAAATAGTTAGTTTGTATTTAATTTGAATGGTCCAAAGAATGTCAGGTAAAATGGTCGGCCCTCACACATGTTCACTTCATCAAATCTGGCCCTCTTTGAAAAAAGTTTGGACACCCCTGACTTAAGCAGTATAGAGCCTAAGGGGGGCCTACCTCAGAAGTTATCCACAACCTAAAACTCCACAAACAAGACTGTACTGCCTATGACTACTTGAGTATCCTCCAAGATGTGTTTACCAGTTTGAACATACCTACCAGAATGAGGGGGGAAGCTGACTGATTATATGGGGCATCCTGACAAGATTATGCATCAGGTGTTTGTGGGCAGGGCTTAAGGCGACCTAGTAGGGACACTGTGGAACTGCGCTCGCTAATGGCTGAATCAAGGACTCACTGTCATGTGAAAATCAACATTAAGGCGGTAATGCAACTCAAAAGCTGGCACCACTTGCACAGGTAACTCTTTGTAATGCGTGGCCATAATTCTCACTTTGTTAACACAAAGCACTTTAGAGAGACTTCTTTTAGAGAACACCTCTTCCTCCCGGAGTGCAGCATTTCTGAGCCGGTGTAATGGAGCATGCACCAGTCTCCATCAGCAATTCAATCACTTCACAGTGACTAATCCCACTGTTGCTACTGGATACAGGAAACACACTTTCACTATTCTCCGAGCTTGTTTTCTCTTTCCCGGGGCCCGGGGCCCTTTCTACGTCTCTTTCTCCTGTGACTCCAGGCTGGGTCTCTAGATACTCAGTGTCGTGGGGGACTGGGCGCTAGTGAAGTGGCCAGGCACAGAACCCCTTCACTACCTGAGTAAGAATCTCCTTGGCCATGTCACCCCTCTTCTGGCTGGTTGGTTGATTAGGCACGTGACACAAATATAGTAGTCCTTAGCAGTGGCAACATAGCTTCCTCTGGACAGCATTCTGCTCATTAGATCTATCTGTATCTTCTTTAACTTTAGCCCCCCGGTTCTAAGCTCTGTTCTTTTGATATGCCATGCATGCACCCCTTTAAAAGACTTCAGACCAGGCAGATAATGGGAAAAAAAAAAGATCTTTACTGAAGTATTTAGGGATAACACAGGATCATTTCTCAAATTACATCTTCACACACATTCTCATACAGAGTTCTCTAGTGCCCCATAAACTGATTGTACCTTAGGTAGATGGCAAAGTCCATAAAAGCAATCCTTTGAAGGCAAGAGTCCATTTAGGCAGTAAAGGCGATGGTAGTCCCCTAGAGTCAATGATTTGGTATTAATCCATAGAGGCAATAAAGACAATAACTGTCAGTTTATGAGGGTCTACAGGCTCCAGACCCCCTGGAAACCCCGACTGGGCTCCCATCACCCCCCCCCCCCCCCCAGCAAGGGGGTGATCACTCTGTCAGAGTAACAACTAAATTTTCTCCCCAGGATGCTTAGTGAGCCCTATTTATATGGTATAACCTGAAGGGGGTGGTAGCTTTGGTTTAAGCAGCAGGAAAATGTGAACCCTTCCTGCTTAGTTATCCCTAGCTGAGCATGTTAACCTGGGGACACAGTACAACATCCAGACATTACGCATAACAAATATTGGGGTTGCTTAAGTCACCACATCCTGGTAGTTTTAAAAGTAACATAAACAAGAGAAAAGATGGACTTTTCTGGTGCCAAGACACTGTCAGACCAAATTTAAAAATTTCACAGCTTTATTACAACATAGTAAATGTTTGTTTGTATACAATGCCAAGGTTAAGTAAATACTTCACGAAATGTAATCGTATGAAAGAATGACTCTGTACTCCTTGGGAATGTTTCCATGTTTCCGTGAAAAATAATACCTCAACGCATTTCACGGGAGAACCCGCTTCTTCAGGAAAAGCAGGGGAGAACTTTAAACACCTAAAATTGACAATAAAAAAAAAAGATTACACAATAACTATAACAGAAGAAAAAATGAATTACAGCATCATATGACAAATTAGTCAAAATTTTAAGCTCACCAATGTGCTTTTATGGTCCACACAACCAAGAAAACTCAAAGAAGGGAATACAACCTATTTTGGAGATATTTTCTCTCCCTTGTTGCATCTCCAGGGCAGGGAAATCTCCCCAGTAGGACACTGACAGAGGTAACTGTTCCCATTTATCCAAACCTAAAACAAAGGTTTGCACTGTACATGCAATTGAAACATCTGGGATTGACTGCTAGGTATGATTTCAACTATTATATATTTTCTTTTTGTAAATTACCTTTTTTATTGTTTACCTTATAACTCACACTTTTAACCTTCAGAGGCACGCTGCCTAAAGACAGCCATAGACGATTTGAATTCCCGTACTATGTATGGGAAGGCTGAATGTACTCAAGTTGATCGATTGATCGGATTTTACATGTACTTATTGCTAGCGGCTGTTATAGCTGCTAGCAATAATCACTGTGTTCTTCTGCCGGCGGCTTACCCCCCCCCCCCCCCAGAAGAACACAATGGCTCTACGGGAGGGATTCTCATCAACACTGTCTGTGTTGATGGGGAAAATGAGTGAATTTCTTTGCTAGAAAGAAATCCACTCTATCTATGGCCTTCCTTACCATTTTTCTCTAGCAGCCCAGGGCTACCCCTCCCAGATAAAATATATTCTATGGCCCTGGGTGAAAGATCCCATTACGTCCTTCAACAACAAAGCAAATATTTTTTGCAAAACACATTTTATAAATAAAGTGAGGTTATATCCAAAAATTACATACATGGATTAAACTGCAGCTCACCAATTCATAGATGTGTTGGCTGCATACATTTTCTTTTTTTTAGGCTTTTTTCCTTTATTTTCACCTATTGATCTGTCAAGTAAGTCTGTTATTTTCACCTTACTTTACTAGACCAGGCTGCCCAGACAAAGTAGGAGTTAGAGGGTTGAAGCATCCCATTTAACACTGACAGGTGTGCTTACAATAGTCAGCTTTGATTCATTTATATGAAACCTTTATCCCAAAAAGAAACAAAAACTGCTGTAATTGCTTATAAAGTGATAGCTCGAGTCGAGTTCACATTCAATTTGTTAGTCAAGTCCAACTAAATCTGCTAGTCTAACACTATCTCCCCTGACTGCCAATGTTGCTGTCCAAAGGTATCTTCTTTACTACTTCATCTAGAAACCTGACACCCTAAGACTGGAAATATGTTACTGGCAGGATCATCAGGTGAAACAAAGCCCAAATCTAAGGATTGGAAACGTGCAATATGTTACAGTCTTGCTTTTGGGTTTAATACCGTCACATCGGAATACCATAGTCTTAAGGCATATTCAAAATCCCCTTGAGTCCTGACTCAATGCTAAGATATCAGCTGCTGTATTACTGGAAAATCAGCCCCGTTTTCCCCCATCTCATCCTAACCCTTTGACCACAACCCAACTCTAACTTTACTCCCACTTTTTTGCGTTTTTTTTCCCCTTCCTCTCCTCTCTTCCTACCACCACCAGGCAGTCTTTTCTCTTATGTTTTTACTTTTCTATGTGTTCCATGCTGTACTCAACTGTTTAGATAAGATCTAGTAAAAATGTCTACCTTACAGACCAAATCCATTATGTTACTGTTAACCTGTATACAGTGGTGTATTTTGGTGTTGTGCTGCCCCAGGCAAGACAAAAATGCCCCCCCCATGTAAATTTTTCTCACCCCAGCCGCGGTATACCGTTCTTGGTTCTGGATCTGATAAAGAAGCTGCAGCCATCCACAGTGAACATGTGTGGCTTCCTTAGCAGACCCTGAGACATGATTTGTCCAAGTGCCACATATGTAGTCAATGGGGCAGAGGATGGGGTCAGCAGGACATAGTATGGGGTCAGCAGGGCAGAGGATAGGGTATAGGACAGGAGTCAGTAGGACAGAGCATGAGGTCAGGGGATGGGGTCAGCAGGGCAGTGGACAGGGTCACTGGGTCAAGGGATGGAGTCAGCGGGGCAGATGACAGGGTCAGTGGGTTAGGGGATGGGGTCAGCGGGGCAGAGGGCAGGGTCAGTGGGGCAGGGGTTGGGTTTAGCGGGGCAGAGGACAGGGTCAGTGGAGCAGGGGATGGGGTCAGCGGGGCAGAGGAAAGGGTCAGTTGGGCAGGGGGTGGGCTCAGGGGGGCAGAGGACAGGGTCAGTGGGGCTGGGGATGGGGTCAGCTGGGCAGAGGACAGGGTCAGTAAGGCAGAGCATGTGGTCAGTGGGGCAGAGGATGGGGCCAGCAGGACATAGAATGTTGAACTCATACCTGTGACCAATGATCGCAGTGCAATCTCAATAAGTATTTACAAGGTAGTAATTGTGTCTGGGAATGTAGTTGCAGCATTTTCCCCTCCTACCCTCCAGTGACAGGCAGCAAGGATACACACAGGCTGCAGTGACCTCACACTGTCCCATCTGCAGTCACCTTGTCCCCATCCCCCCCAAACAAAGCCTAGGCAGGGATCCCCAGGTGTCAACACCGACCTGCCAGGTGCATCTCTTGGATGTTCTTCCATAGCAGCTTCCAGGCTTTGGTGGTGGAGTCTTTTAACTGCTCACTCAGAGACCTCCTTAAGAGGAAATTGGCAGACTCTCATTGTAAATCCCTCAGCAGCATCATTATACCGACTTCCTGTGTCCCAACAGGAGGAGGAACAGGAGGAGGAGGTGAGAGGCTACAGTCGAGCCCTGCACTCCCCTAGTACTGCACACATCTTCTGGCTGTGCTCTGCATACAGCCTCCCCCTAACCAGCCTTCATGCGGATCAGCACTGGAATGAGCCTAACCTCCCGACCCCAGCATCAGAGCCCTAGGTAGATGGAACAGAGAGAGGGGGACAGGGGCTGATTATTTTAGGCTGGGACACTGCTAGAGGACTGAGCTTTCCTGCTTAAGAGCAGAGGCGGCTCTTTATTTAGGGAAATTAGGTGGTCATGATGCCTAATTGAAGAGCCTCCTCTGCTCTTCCAAATAATGCCGCCAAGGCAAGCGCCTAGTTTGCCTCGCAGTATATACGCCCCTGCCTGTATGTGTGCATACATCCATGACTCTGCGATGCCAACATTCAGCCAACTACCCCATAGTCTCAGATTTTACTAACTCTGGCATCCCAGAATCTCAGAAGAGCCTCAGCCAAGCGCACGCGTGTGCAGGTACAGTACACTTATTTACTCACAGGTCTGTAGCCAAACCCTGGGTTGTAGACTTATTTGAAATTGTATGGAGCAGCAACTGGTACTGGTGGAGAAGGATCTGGGTGTTCTGGTACATCATAGGCTTAATAATAGCATGCAATGCCAAGCTGCAGTTTCCAAAGCGAGCAAAGTACTTTCTTGCATTAAAGTGGTTGTAAATAATCACCTTGTAAAATATCCCACTCAGTTTGAAATAGAAATGAAAGGAAAAACATTTGTGTATAGATGAAAAAAAAAATATATAAATACTTTTTTTCCCTTTTTTTTTATTTTATATGTGATCACCTTCCCACTGTCACCTCTGTTCCCAGCTGCATAAGAGCTGGGTGAGGAGAAGCAGCAGTACACTGAGCATCCCAGTGACAGGCTGTGAAGGAGGGGTGTGTCAGGACAAGTCTGATCATTGGGGGAGAGCAGGGTGAGTTCCCAGCATACCTAGAAAACTGACCACAGTGTGCTCTCCTGCTTAGTGTGGTCAGTTTTTAATAGGAAAGCAGAGGGACTGGCAGGTACACCAGGGATTTCACATGAATGAAGCAATACAAAGAGAACATGATACTTTCTCATACAAGTACATGGTACTGTAGTGACATATCAGGAATATGAAATGTTGGGGTAACAAACGCTTTAAGAGAGGTAAAGACTTCAGAGAGAGAGATATAATTTTGCCCCTGTACAAATCATTAGTAAGACCTCATCTGGAATATGCAGTTCAGTTTTGGGCACCAGTTCTCAAAAAGGATATCGGGGAACTGGAGAAAGTTCAGAGAAGGGCAACCAAACTGATAAGAGGCATGGGGGAGCTCAGCTATGAGAAAAGATTAGAGGAACTGAATTTATTCTCTCTTGAAAAGTGGAGATTAAGGGGGATATGATCAACATGTATAAATACATAAGGGGTCCATATAGTGAACTTGGTATTGAGTTATCCACTTTAAGGTCATCACAGAGGACAAGGAGGCACTCTAGAGGAAATGAGATTTACCCTCTAAATACAGAAAGGGTTCTTCACAGTAGGAGCTGTGAAAATGTGGAATAGACTCCCTCAAGAGCTGGTTTTGGCCAGGTCAGTAGATTGCTTTAAAAAAGGCCTGGATTATTTTCTTAATGTGCATAATATAAATGGATACTAACATTTATAGGTAAAGTTGATCCAGGGAATATGCAATTGCCTTTGGGGGGATCAGGAAGGAATTGTTTCCCCTGCTGGAGCAAATTGGATCATGCATTGCTTGGGGGGGGGGGGGGGTTGCCTTCCTCTGGATTAACTGTGGGTATAGGTTTGTGTATATGGGATTGTATGATTATAAAAAAAAAAATAAGGATATTTGTTTTTCCCCCTTTTATTGGTTGAACTAGCTGGACTTTTTTCAAGCAGACTAAATATGTAACTTCAATGTATTACCTGTCTTCATTATATCTCTGAATACATCTCTTTCCCATGCTCGGGGTTCTTCGCTCTGTACTGTTAAGAAATGTAAAAATAAAGGATAAAAAAATTTCTTTAACTTGTTTTTAAATTAGAAGTACTTACTATAGGGTCCCATTCATAATCTTCTGATGTGCTGAGGTGCAAATTACGTTAATGGTGAAGTACCAAACTGATCATGCACTCAGTAATGCATTACAATGCATTGGAACAGAATCTTCTTACAATTTAAAGCCTCAATGCAGCCAAAACCACAAATAGAAAATCAGCAAGAGAGATAACTTGCAGTCACCAAGATGTGTCTTTTGTGCTGATTCATATTTATTCACAACAAATCATTATAAAAAATTCACCAAAGAAATAATAAAAAAAAAAAAAAACAGAAAACAGAAAACATGATATACCAGTGCAATAACGCTAGCCCTCAAAAAACAAATTCCTTTTTTCCCCTCTCCTTCTCCACCTCTTGTCTTGAGGGATAGAGTTATTATACTGGTATATCATGTTTTCTGTTTTTTTTTTATTTCTTTAGTGAATTTTTCATAATGATTTTTTTTTGGGAATAAATATGAATATATTATGATATACATTTCATTGATATATGTTTCCTGGTGCTCCATGGCAGCATACTGGTGATAGAGCTCCGCCTCGACTCCTCCCTCAGGACCAGTGAATAGCATAAAAGAAGACCTGGCCCCCTATCCCATCATTCTCCTTTTTTTCCTTGTACCTTCTTGACTGGTGAAGAGTAGCAGCACGTCCATACCTCTGCCGTTGGCAGCTTCCGCCGAGTTGAGCCTCTCCCGTGCGCAGTCCCTGTTGTCAGGTCGCTCAAAGCACTAAATAGACTGGGAGCCACCTTCTGTGGATCTTTTTTTTTTTTTTTTTTTACAAATAAATTTTTCTTTTATTATTAAACATATAAACAAAACAGGTAATTACAACTACAATACATTACTCTGCACAAAAAATTATCCATACATACAAACACACAACAAAAAACAAAAAAACAAAAAAAAAAAAAAAAAAAAGTTGGGAGAAGAGGGAAGGGGAATATCAACAAAACAATTTGAGGAGAAGAAAAGAGAAAAAAAAAATTATCAATTAATTAATAAATTCCTGCTTCTATCATTGTAGAGCAGGCGACATTGGCACCCCTACAGCATCAATCCAGGCTGACCACACTTTGCCAAATTTTTTTGGGCAATTCCTACTACCATATGTAAAATGGTAGAATGGAAGTGTCTTAGTAACGGCAGCTATCCAAGTTGACCGGGTGGGAGACTCAGGTAACTTCCATCGCAAAAGGATTTCTCTCCTGGCATAAAACAGGGTATACGTAATGCACATTTTAGCATATTTATCCCCAACCACTTCTGTAAGATTGCTCAGTAGAGTTACCTTTGGGTCCAAAGGAATCATAATATCAAAAATTTCCCCAATAGTATCCGTCACCGCTTTCCAAAAGGATGCCAACTCAGGGCACGACCAAACAACGTGTAAAAAAGTACCAATTTCACGCCCACATCTAGTGCAGGAGGGATCCTTCATAGGGTATATCCTAGCAAGACGTTAAGGCGTGTAATATGCTCTGTGTAAGAATTTAAGTTGTATAAATCTATCCCTGGCCGCTATCATTGAGGGAATGTAATTATTAACCGAGTCCTCCCAGTCTTCGACAGTCAAGTCTGGAATGTCCTCCTTCCATTTATTATAGGTTTTCTCAAGAGACTGGCTCCGCCTCGACTCCTCCCTCAGGACCAGTGAATAGCATAAAAGAAGACCTGGCCCCCTATCCCATCATTCTCCTTTTTTTCCTTGTACCTTCTTGACTGGTGAAGAGTAGCAGCACGTCCATACCTCTGCCGTTGGCAGCTTCCACCGGGTTGAGCCTCTCCCGTGCACAGTCCCTGTTGTCGGGTCGCTCAAAGCACTAAATAGACTGGGAGCCACCTTCTGTGGATCTTTGGGGCATTGTTTGCAGGGTTTCCTCATAGGAACACCATCCTGCCTTTCTTTTTGGATGTCTGGCAGCGTGGGATCGCTGGTTGATCAGCTTTATCATTGTCCTTCCCTTTCCTTTCTTACAGGGGGTTTCTGTTAGTCCTCCCTCCCACCTCCCTCCTTTCTGGATCATTTCCTAGGCTTTACATGAGTTAAAGTTATTGAATTCAGGTATGTATACCTCTGTAATGCCACAGCAGCACGTATAGATGCCCCTTCTGGCCGCTTGCAGCTCCATTCTCCAACACTTCCTGATCCGAGGCACCGCCTCCTCCTTGCTCAGTCACGGGATGCTCCGGCGGCCATCTTGGATGAGGGAAAAAGGGAGATTTGGAAAAAGGGCGATTTTTGCCCTTTTTCCCTTTTAAAAGCTACTAATTAAAATTAAGTGGTTCCTGGACCTCCTCCTTCACCCCTAATTAGTATCCTTAGTATATTTAAGCAACCTCAGGGAGCAGTTCAGAGCCTCTTCTATTTAGGTGGCGCCTTGCTTCTCCTAAATCTGAAAGCCCTGCTGGTAAATATATGAATATATATGGGGAAATGGAAGGGAGGAAATAGTTCTTCCTTTCCACCAGTAATATCAGGACAAATTCTTACTTGTTCCTTCTCGCTCTCTTTTCTTATCCTTTAAGCTGTCCCTCTGGCCGTCCTACCCTGAGCCATTCATCCCACAATCAAGATCCTCCCTGCAATAGGTATGTGACCAACTATCGGTAAGTGAAAAAAAAAAAAAAGAGTGCACGGCTGATGGAGATATACATTCTGTTCTTTCTCCAGTCCTGCACACTCCAAGAGATCTGGGAAATCCTCCAGACAGCGTGAGGACTACAGCCCGGATCAAAGGTCCCGATCATCTCGGCACAGATCCCATGACAGGTCAAGGTCACGGCACCGATACCATTCTCCTTCACCTCCTTCCCGCTCCTCAGGGAAGAAGTGCTGGGCCTGCGGAGGTACCTCCGGACAAACTAGTCTGCAGGAGTTGCCTTAGGGAATACGCGGCTGAACGAGATTCAGAGAGCCAACAAGTTGCTGACCTTCTGAAACAGACAATGAGGGACTCCCTCTCGGAGCTGGCCGCCTTGGTTCCCGCTCAGACACTCACGCCGGGCACCCAGACTCAGCAGGCAGTTTCCGAAGCACCAAGCCCGTCATCAGCCAGCCCTCTCCTACCTCCTCAACCCCGTCAAGCCAGAGAGACCTCCCCAGAGGAACACTCAGAATAGTCGGAAGAAGAATCGGAACCTTCAGGGTTCAGCTATACAATGATTCCTTCCTTCATTCAAGCGGTTAAAACGGCAATTGATTGGGAAGACGCAGAGGAACCTCCTCAAACATCTAAGAGATATTTTCCTTTTCTCAAAAGGAAACAAATTGTTTTCCCGTTGATGGGAGAAATCAGGGAGGTCATCCAGGATGAGTGACAGAGAACAGACAAAAAGTTCTCTCTAGGCCGCCTCAACAAACTGTATCCACTGGCAGAATCCGATTCTCAAATGTTGAATTCCATGCGGGTGGTAGATGCGGCTGTAGTCCGTCTGGCCAAAAATGTCACCCTCCCTTTGGATGACTCTGCCGCCTTCAAAGATCCCCTGGACAGACGGATCGATTTAGACCTCAAGAGAGGCTATCTCGCGGCGGGGGCAGCATGCAAACCAGCAATTGCACTTACCTCGGTCTCAAACGCTATCAGAACCTGGACGGATAACGACAAAACATCCCCAGGGAAGATATAATCAAGGCACTAGAGGAGCTCAGACTATCAGCGGATTTCGTTGGTGAAGCAGCCATCGACACAATTCGCTGCTCAGCCAGGGCTATGCTACACTTGGTTATGTCTAAAAGAGCCCTTTGGCTAAAACCCTGGGCGGCCGACATGACGTCCAAGCAGTCATGGTGTAAGATACCTTTCAATGTTAAAGCTCTTTTCGGAGAAAAACTAGACCAGGCTATCTCAAGAGTAACGGGAGGAAAATCAGGTCTTTTACCTCAAGATCGAAAGGTGAGAAATCCTAGAGCTCATACAGCAAGATTTCGTCCAACCAATGTCAGGGATTTCAGAAACCCAAGACCTCACAGAGACGGTAGAAGACCCTGGAGGGGCACTCAGTCTACCTTCCTGACTTCCCGTAAAAACAGAACCCTATCGACTCCGCAAGAACCCACTAAGCCCTTTTGACGCTAGGAGTACGCTGGACCTTCAAGTGAGAACAAGATTGAGATTCTTTCTGCCAAAGTGGGTCCAGCATTATCAGGATCCCTGGGTCCTGTCTACAATTTGTTCAGGCCACTCCTGGAGTTTCTGTCATCTTCCTCCTCGATCCTTATTTCAAGAAACAAGAATTCCAACATCGCCTCAGAAGGCTCAAACCTTACTTCAGTACATAAAATTGCTTCAGGTACAAGGGGCAGCTATTCCAGTGCCAGCTACAGAGCGCTTCACAGGTTTTTACTCCACTCTTTTTCTGGTGCAGAAGAAAACAGGAGACTGGAGACCTGTCATAGACCTGAAAAGGCTCAACAGGTATATAAGTCTGGAGAGCTTCAAGATGGAGTCGTTGCAGACGATCATCCAGGTGGTGCAACCAGGGGACTGGATGGTTTCGGTCGACTTACAAGATGCCTACCTGCATGTTCCGATCAATCCAAGATTCCAAAGATTCCTGAGGTTTGCGGTAGGACAGACCCAACTGCAGTTTCAGGCTCTACCTTTTGGTCTCTGCACCTCACTTCGGTTGTTCACGAAAATCCTCATCTCAGCGCTGGCACCGTTACGGGAGAGAGGCTTACGAGTAAACCACTACATGGACGAAATCCTCCTCTTAGCCAACAATCCAGCACAGCTCATTTCCCACAGGGACTTACTGCTACGGTCCCTAGCGGAACTAGGTTGGCTCGTAAACCATGCCAAGAGTCATCTCGTCCCCTCCCAACAGATGATCTATCTGGGCATACTGTTCGATACACAGAGGGGAACTGTGTCATTGCCCCTCCAGAAGATAGAGGTCATTATGAAAAGAATGAAGAAGGTTATGTCAGCCCACCAGATAACGGCATCCCAGTGTTTGAGCATCATAGGCACAATGTCAGCGTGTATTCCTGTGGTTCCATGGGCCCATTGGCACTTAAGATATTTTCAGACGGGCTTCCTGTTGCAATGGAAGAAACGGTGTCTCTCTCAGAAGATTCTTCTATCCAGCTTGATGCGCAGAAGCCTGCACTGGTGGACAAATCGGAAGAACCTATCCAATTCTCGTCAACTGGGCTCATTCCGATGCCAGTGGCCTAGGCTGGGGAGCTCACTGCTGGGAAGTCAGTGTACAGGGGAGATGGTCCTACCCCACGAGGGGGATAGTCTCGAACATCCTAGAGATGAGAGCAGCCTTCCTAGCACTAACATCATTTGCTTCGCTGATACAGGGTCAAAGAGTAGTGCTCCGTCTAGACAACAGAGCAGCAGTCTCCTACCTGCAGAGGCAGGGAGGAACCCAAAGCAGATCTCTGCTCAGGGAAGTGGAGCCGGTAATACTTTGGGCAGAAAAAAATCTCGTAGACCTGAGGGCAGTTTACCTCCCAGGCAGCGCAAATTCAGAAGCAGACAGGCTGTCAAAAACATTTGTAGACATCAACGAATGGTCATTACATCCCCACATTTTCAGCCAGATCTGCAAACTCTGGGAAACCCCCCAGGTGGACATGTTTGCCACAGCGGAGAACACAAAGCTAACGAGATTTTTCTCTCGTCTACCACATCCCCAGGCGGAGGCAGTGGACGCCCTCTCATGCCTGTGGGAGTTAAGAACAGTAATTTGCCTTCCCTCCTCGGCCGTTGATACTGAAGTTTCTTCAAAGGCTCCTGAGGGAGCATGTACAGATACTGGCATCCTACCATTTTGGCCGAAGAGACCTTGGTTTCCCCTGGCCATGTATCTCTCGATGAGCCCTCCGGTCAGAACCCCCCCCCCCTTCCCTCACCTTCTATCTCAAGGGGGACTGACCCATCCAGATCCCAAGAAACTGGACCTGCGAATCTGGAACTTGAGAGGAAGAGGTTTCAGGCCTTAGGTTGTTCCTCAGAGGTTATAGCCACCTTAATGAAGGCCAGAAAGTCATCCACAAATGTGGTATATTCAAGAATATGGAACAAATTCTTATCCTTTGCCACGGGACGTGGGGTAGATCCAGCTTCGCCCTCCACAACGGATATACTTAACTTCCTCCAAACAGGTCTCGACCTAGGACTGAGCCTAAGCTCGTTAAAAGTACAAGTAGCAGCCATTTCAGCCGCAACCAACAGGAGATGGGCAGAAGACCCATTAGTGATAACATTTCTCAAGGAAGTCCTGAAAATCAGGCCACCGGTAAGGCATCCATATCCTCAGTGGGATCTGTCGGTGGTTCTGCAAGCCTTATCGGATAAACCTTTTTCCCCTTCAGAAGATACGTCACTGTGGAACCTGACCCTGAAGACGAACGTTCCTGTTGGCCATTACTTCAGGGAGAAGGATTTCGGAGCTACACGCCTTGGGAATAGGCGAGGACCACATCTCTTTCTTCCCAGACAGGGTGGAACTGCGCCCTCTGCGTGGTTTTACGCCAAAAGTCACAACCCCGTGTCATCTCCTGGAACCCTGGGCATTACCAGTATTTTTGGATACGGACTCAGGGGCATGTCACAACTTGGACCTCTCTAGAGTTCTAAGGGCCTACCTGGAATCTACCAGATCCTTCAGGAAATCTCAGAGACTCTTGGTGATTCCCTTCGGCAAAATCTGAGGAAAAGAGGCAACCAGTAGAACGTTAGCCTCTTGGGTTGTGAAATTGATTCAAAAAGCTTACAAGTCGAGGAACATGGTCCCTCCGGCGCGGGTGAACGCTCACTCAACTCGAGCAGTCTCGACTTCTTGGGCAGCAACGACTAACGTTTCCTTGGAAACAGTATGCAGGGCCGCCACCTGGTCTTTTCGCCACACATTCCTGAGACACTACCATATCGATCCAGGTGCTCTCACAACGGTGGAGTTTGGAAAGAGAGCAATCCAAGCGGCAATGTCTATAACCAATTAAAATACTTTAAGTTCAGCATTATCCCACCCGTCTGAGCTAGTTATTTATCACCTGTATGCTGCCATGGAGGCAACAGGGAAACTGAAAATTGTATCATATTTACCGTAATTTTCCTTTCCTGTTGCCTATCCATGGCAGCATACGCTCCCACCCTGGTATTCTATATTACTGAGAATGATGGGATAGGGGGCCAGGTCTTCTTTTATGCTATTCACTGGTCCTGAGGGAGGAGTCGAGGCGGAGCTCTATCACCTGTATGCTGCCATGGATAGGCACCAGGAAAGGAAAATTATGGTAAATATGATACAATTTTCCGTTTTTTTTACCTTTAGAAATATTTTATACGGTCTTTCCAGAATTGGGTGGTCCCAAAGAAGTGGTACTTTCCGGCAAACGCGCAGATCCAAATCCTATATCTCGATCATATACCACGCCGTCTCACAGTGGTCGTAGATGGTAGAATCAATATGCAAGTGTACTTTACATGTTGTATGTTTTAGATATTTTATTGATAATAATTATTAAAACATTTTTTTTTTTTGTGCATTAGTTTGTGCTTTGAAGGGATATTTTAAAGTCCTTTTTACTTTTTGCTTTCTTATATACATTGTTCCTGTTACAACTGCCTATTTCCCTCACACTTAATTCCCTCCCTATGATCTCCCTCACAATATATGAAAGATATCTTCTCATTTCCTGTTAAAGTAGAACTATAGGCAAACATTTCTCTTTTTTTTTGGATTGAGCAAGGGAGGGTTATAACCCCTATGAAATTTTTTTTGCCATCTGTGTCCCATTGCAGAGATTTCCCTTCTCTTCCTGTCCCATAGCCAAACAGGAAGTGAGAGGAAATCCCTGCAAATTAAGGAAGTTCCTTGGGGACCCCCAGGTCACCAGAACTAGTCTCCCTATTGGAAGATTTCCCCTCTGTTACTTTTCTGGGGACAACCCAAAATTTGGGATTTTCTTTTACTTTCAATGATTTTGGTAAACAAGACAAATAAGGAGGCACAGACCGCAATAAAAAGTGACAGGGGGTCTACTACCTTTCCACTTCATCCAAAAAGGGAAAAAAAAATGTTGCCTTTAGTTATAAAGTCTAAATCTAAGCCCCCATTCACATCGGGCCGATTTGACATGTGATTTGACATGTCAAATCACATGCCAAATTGGAGCCTATTGCCTGCAATTGCACCATCCGAATCGATGCGACGCCGACTTTGCAGCGCCGCACAGATTCCCAAAAATAGTTTCTGCACTTTTGGCGACTTCTGGGGCGATATCAATAGACATCTGTGCAGGACCCCGCACAGATGTTTGTCAAATCGCCCAGAACTCGCACTGACATGCTGGGTTGAATTGTGCGAGTTCAACTTCAAACCTACCCTCGGTGTGAACGAGGGCTTAGTAAACACCGAAATCTCCCTCATTAGACACACGTGGCAAAAATTACATGAATATATAAGGCAGTGGTTTAACCCTTCCCTTCTCTATCAAAAATAACAAAACAGCTTTGGAAATAGTTTAAGATGTCTATTGTGCCCTATCACTAGAACCCAAAATCTACAAAATATGCTCTGGATCTCTTGCATGGTGTCCTATATCTGGTGACAAAGAGTCTGTCACCAATAGTATATCACTTAGCAGAGCCAGCAGCAAGGAAATACAATGAGGATCTTCCCCTCTCTCTGGTTAGATACAACTGACACCAATGAGCCTGTACATACTCCTAATCATTGCATTCTGTAAGATCTGCTGCGCATTACATATCCCTGAACACTGCGCTGTGTAAGTTGTGTTGTACTTTACATACTCTTAAGCCCCGTACACACGTACTGATCGTCGGCCGAACGATCGGCCGTCTTTTGTCCAGGGCTGTCGTGTCTGTTGAAAACTGCAAAAGACTGCACACGAATTTTGTCGGCCAACAACAGCCGACTGCAGAAGTGATGTCATGTGATGGTTAACTTTCCTTGTCTTTTTTCTTTTCTGAGCATGCCCAGTCTTGCTAATCTGCTGTCTGTCGGCCGAAATATGTACTGACTGGCGAACAATCGGCCGTTCTGGTGACGGCCAACAAATATTTTAAAGTCTGCACGACAGATTCTGTTCGGCCGAAAATGCGCTGTCGGAAGCATCATACTAACAAGCCGATCGGTCGGCGGACGAATATTTACGGCCGACAATCGGTACGTGTGTACGGGGCTTTACTCAGTGTTCATTGTTTCAACAGTTTCTTTGAAAGATCCAACTATTTTGATGAAGTTCTTCTTATAGGAAAGCACAGAGAAAGTATTGGAACTATACTCTTTGTGAAAAAAAAGCATATGTAATGGAAGAGTTTCATTTAAGAAAATTTGGTGCACTATGTATAGTATGTCAGAGGTTTTTCTCTTCTGTGCATATGCAGTGTCTGTCATCTAATGCTGGAAGCTTGCTGACAGAAAGACAGTGCAGAGTGGCTTTCTATTCAGTGGTAATTCATTGTGTGTAGTTGGTGTGTGTGTGACCGGAAACAAGGGGAATATTCTCAAGGAGAACTCCGTCTGCAATCAATATCTGATGTAGGTTCTAACCTGTCCTCACACTATCCAAAACCAAAAACATACCTTCCAATTGACCCTCATTTGGAGGGATTGTCTCTCTATTGGAACCAAATCCCATTGTCCCTTCTCAGTTGTCCCTCATTTTGGACAAATGTGTAGACCTCTATAATCAGGGCCAGTGCAAGGATTTTGCCTACACAGGCAAAGGTGCATTTTGGTGCCCCCCACTATCCTCCCACCACCCCCTCCCCTCTACAATGTAACCCCCCCAATGCCCATATGGCTGGGCACAGTGTGGAAATGTTAATTTGCCTCACCTGCCCACTGCCCATAGCCAATGAGGGGAAGAGGGGAATGCATAACCCTACTGTGGGGTTCTGGGTTCTGTTGGCTATGGTTTCCAACATTTTAAACAAATTTCCAGGGAGAATTTTTGTCCAGTCAGCCACTATAGGCTGAGAATGAACTCTAATTAGGGGTGGGGCATTCTTTAAAAATGGGTGTGGTTCTAAAACAGGTGTAATGTTAAAAATTCTCTCTATCTTTAGCGAGCTTATTCACTAGTAGTGAAGGGTATCCCAAGCAGCGGGATCCTTGAGAAATCCTAGGTGCAGGGATGCCCCATCTTCTTCTTGTGTCTGAACATCTGCTACAGGGGTTAATAGCCTTTGGGTCTTAATAGCCTTTCACCCTCATTCACAGATGCCCCCAGCACACCTCTTCCACTGATAGCCCCCACTATGCCTCTTTACCCCCCCCCCCCAACACTACTCTGCCACTAATATGCCCCCAACAGACTTCTTCCTCCAATGTCTCCCCAGCACACCTCTGCCTCCAATGCCCCCAGCATAACTCTGTCCCCAATGCCCCCCCAGCACACCTCTGCCTCCAATCCCCCCCCCAGCAAACCTCTTCCTCCAATGCCCCCCCCCAGAACACTTCTGCCTCCAATGCCCCCCCAGCACACCTCTGCCTCCAATGCTCCCCCCAGAACACCTCTGCCTCCAATGCCCCCCCAGTACACCTCTGCCTCCAATGTCCCCCAGTACACATGTGCCTCCAATACCCCCCAGCATACCCCTGCCTCCAATACTCCCCCAGCACACCTCTGCCTCCAATGCACCCCCAGCAAACCACTGCCTCCAATGCCCCCCCAGCACACCTCTGCCTCCAATGCCCCAACAGCACCCCTCCACCCCGATGCCCCCCAGCACACCTTTGCCTCCTATGCCCCTCTCAGCACACCTCTGCCTGCAATGTCCCCCCCCCCCCCGGGCACACCTCTGCCTCCAATGTCTCCCCAGCACTCCTCTTCCTCCAATGTCCCCCCAGCACACCTCGTCCTCCAATGTCCTGCCAGCACACCCCTTCCCCCAATGCCTCCCCCAGCACACCTCTACCTCCTACACCTCTGTTTCTAATTCCTCTTCTCAGCATATTTTCGCCTTCAACCCTCCCAAGCACAGCTGTGCCTACATCCCAACCCTTCCCCGCTAGCATACCTATGCCACTGCTTTCACCCCCTCTCCCTACCCCAGCACACCTGTGCATTCATTAGCCCCACCAGCACACCTCTGCTTCCACCCCCCCTCCCCAGCACACCTATGCCTTCAATCCCAACCCCCTCCTCCAGCACATCTCTGCTCCATCATCCCCACCCCAGTTCACCTATATCCCCCTTCCAGCACACCTATGCCTCCAATCCAAGCCCCCAAACCCCTCCAGCAAACCTCTGGTTCCATCCCCCATCCTCCAGCATGCCAATGCCTCCAATCCAGTTATGGGCTATACAGTGTGCCGAGAGAAGGAGGTCCCAGGCTACACAGTATGCCGCCTGTCATGTACAGCAATGTGTGTGGCTGCACCCATCCCACAGTTGAGGCGGGATGCCTAGCAAAAAGGCAGGACAGCTGGCAAGGGTGGAATCCCCAGCAAGTGTCTGGGAATTTCAATTTTACTGCCCCTCCCATCCTGACACCGTAAGGTTTCTGCCTAAACCGCCTTTTGCTGGTGCCGGCCCTGTCGATAATAAATGCACTATTTAACTACTAAAAGTGTTACACTACACTAATCTTTCATACAAACTTTTTTATTATCACATTATTGTCTTAAAAAGCCTTAAAACATATAAGGGAAGAAATGTGATGAAAAAGGCACTTTTGGGTTTAGGCAATGGTTTTTTGCTTATTCTTGGGCCACATAACTGAGGGTGTGGTAGGGGTCCTTTAACTATGCCCTTTGTGCCAAAGGGTGTCCTTCTTTTCCATCTTAGAAATTTGAGAGGTATGGCAAAAATATATTTTTTTGTCTAGAGCTATGCTTCCAGACATCTTATAATAGTTTGATAATCTGATAAAGGTATCCCTATTAAGCAGGGTTTCAACTAATACTACAATTGAATTGCAAGTGAGGAAAGTGCTTCTCCGCTAAGAGAAAGGCATATGCACAGTTGGATTAAGTGGAAGGGGAGTTGGAAGATATCTGTCTCCTTACCAGTCAGAGGGTCAGGCCATTCTGTTTTCAGTGCCACCATCACAAGTTATTAACTTATTTTAACCCATAGGGGTGTGCACAGGCACACCCTAATCACTGCGTGCACCCATTTTCCCTACTCTGTGCCCACCTCCCCACAGCACTGCCTGGCTTCCATCCTCACCTCTCCCACCGGCTGCTGTTTTTACTATGCTTCAAGTTGTGAAGAGCCTGAAGATGCTCATCGGAGAGCACTTCTAATTCATTCACTGTCCAGTGCAGCTGAGGCTGCAGAGAAAGAGACTGGGGAATTGTTGTCCTCAGTCCCTTTCTCTGTATTTAGTGCCGGTTCACATATCTGCGATGCGGGAACGCTGCGAATATACAGCGTGTTCCCGAATCGCATCCGCACCCCTGGCAGTTCAAACTGCCATATGTGATACGCTGGGGGTGACAATTAAAAGTTAACGACACCCCCAGATCAGATCGCATATCGCAGCGCGATCTGAAAGTTCAAACAGAATCGGATCGCACTAGCGTGAACCACCATGCGATCCGATTCTGCTGCGGACCAAAAAAAGGGTCCTGTGCGAGATGGGTGCGATTGCGGTGCGAATTCAGCTATACAAACTGTATGGCTGAATTTGTACCGCACAGAGATCGCATGTAATTTTAGGAGCAGTACACTCCGAATTACATGCGATCTCTGTGATCGCAGAAATGTGAACCG
This sequence comes from Pelophylax lessonae, assembly GCF_965119305.1. Classification (NCBI taxonomy): domain Eukaryota; kingdom Metazoa; phylum Chordata; class Amphibia; order Anura; family Ranidae; genus Pelophylax; species Pelophylax lessonae. The sequence continues at coordinate 619,492,271 of NC_138769.1, forward strand.
GCACTAAAAGTGAGACATCAGGTGTCTGTTCAGATGGCACTGAAGCCTGAAGGTAGCAGTGTGCCTATATGTAATATTGTGCTTGACAAATACAACTACAATACAAAAAAAAACAAAAACAAATTCACCTAAAGAAAAGCAATACTGTATAATTAAAAAGAGAACCAAGCGTTTAAAACTGTGTGCCAACTAAAAGCCTATGCAAATTAGAAAAGTTAACTAATCATGCTAGATTTCCCCTGGACATCTAGGTTCAATGACCTCTGCCTCTGGTCAAAAAGTAATTTTGAAACGTGTGCAAGAAATAAATGATAAGAAATATTAATTTCTGTATGCTATCCATCAATTTGCAGTTAATTTTGTTCCATATGTGTTAAATTTCTTAAATAAATAAAATATACTATTGAAAAAATGTTTTACTTAATAATAGGGAGAGGAAAGCCTATTGAATAAAGAAGGTAATTTTATATTTAGCTCTTGGAATGGATAATTTTCATGTTCATGTTAAAATTACAATGAAGTCAGTCTGGTTAGACTTAAGAAAAGCTAAAGTCTTTGATACATGCAATATTTTCAATGCTTTTCAGTGAATAACAGAGAAAGAAAAAGTATTAAAAATATTTATTGAAACTAAAACATACAAAAAAAATGTAGTTTTATGTTTTGACATTTGTACTTGCAGTGCTCCCTCTAGTGACCTATTGCTGGAAATACAGCAGATTGCATTTTCTAACTGGATCTAAGCACCTTTAAAAAGGGATATGAAAGTCCAGGCACTGTAGTGTGGTCATTGTTGTTTTAGAGTTCTTCCAACAAAAGAAATATTTAAACTGTGCAGGCCAACTCCAAGCATCCACCCCCCGCAGGCACAAATCCATGGTCTATTGAGCACATAATAGCAAAAGAAGAATATCCCATAACTTCCTTCTCCCCTTTTTACAAAATGAAATAAAAAATAAAGACATTTTACACTTTGGGTGCAAAGTTTCACGTTCAGTCTTTGGTAAAGAAGTGTGATCTCCTTTACGGGCCAGTTTCCTTTATAGCAGCAAACATTTGCAAGGCAACATTTTTAGTTCATGTCCACTGCTCCTCGTTAGAAACGTAGTATAAGGCAAAATTCATCTAATTCTCTTCATCCTGGCAATTTAAGATTAGTGCAATTCATTTAAAATACACAAGGACATTAAGGGTAACGACTGGTTTGTATAGGATATACAAAATACTAAGTCAATGAAAAAACAATTTCATAGTGAACACTGATTTTTTTTCAGTCTGTCGCTTGTCCCTAATCATCTCACATCTACCTTTTTCATTTTTATTTAATGGCAGTGCTTTTATTAGCAAACGGTAAATTCTCCACCTTAACACACATAGAAAACTGTACTGGATGAAATTTAAAGAGTTAAAATATTCCAAGTTCATTAGCCTTCAGCTATTCACAAACATGATGTGATTGTCACCCATTATATACACATATTAGTATATGGAGACACCCCCTACCTGACCGATCTTGGGAAGGATGAGAAAATTTTTCCAAAATAAATTTAGATTCAGCCCTGGTTCACATATATGCGATGACAGACATTGCATGTAATTCGCAGCGCACTGCTCTGCAAATCACATGCGATATCTGTGCGATGTGAATTCAGCCATACAGAATGTATGGCTGAATTGGCATTGCATTCGGTCACAACTCGCACAGGACCCTTTTTTGGGTCCGCACCAGAATCGGATCGCATTGGTGTTCACACCTATGTGATCCTATTCATGTCTGAACTGACAGTTCGCACTGCGATATGCCAACTGATCTGAGGGTGTCGTTAACTTTGTATTGACAACCCCCAGCGATTTGCATATGGCAGTGTGAACTGCCTGCGAGTTGAATGTGATGCAGAACCCGCATTGGATTCACAGGATTCCCGCATCGCATATGTGTGAACCGGAACTCAAGGTGTTTTATTTTTTCCTGAGCTTAAGCCAGCAACAGGGAATGTTATAAAAAGTCAGCTGAAACAATTCTACATGCTTAAAAGACATATTTTACAAAAAATAATGTATTCTGAAAACTTTAGGAAATTCATGTTTTTAATATATTAGTTCCTTTTTCATTTTCCATGTTTATATGAATGTTTTTATCCACAATTACACAGAGACCAAGTTGTCCCACAAATGGGTCAGTGAGAGGGGTGGACACAGGGATAGTAGGAGCGGCACAATGCGTCCCCCAGGGGGCGTCTAACCAGGAAGAGGAAGGATAACATACATGTATGTGATCCTGCCTGCCTGTGCTGCCCTGCTGCAGTAAATGGACTGTGGGTGGGCGGCAAGCAGATAAAAAGTTTCAGCAGCTGTTTCTTTATATAATACAATTAATTCTTAACATAATCACGCCATTGATGTCCAGGTAAAATTTAGCAGCATCAGCTAACTTGGCAATAACGCTAAGGGACATACTGTATTTATAAAGCACCAGAAGATACATTCACTGAGCTTTCACAGGTGTTTAACCATTCACTAATTTAAAACATATTTTCTAGGAAGATTCACCTGCGGTAAATATTTAACAAATGTCAGATTCACTGCTTTATAAATATGCCCCTATTATTATTTTGAATACCTAAATAATGTTTTAATTATTTAAGAGTATTAAAGGAATCTATTCGGTATGCTGTTTAAAACAAACCCTGCACAGTTTTTTTTTCTTTATTATTATGATTATTATTATAGGCTGCGAAATGCACAAAAATTTAATGAATTGGTTTTTTTTGTTATGTTTTTTTTATGTTTACAATTATCTCATTCTTGAGGCCCCGTTCACACTGGGGCGATCCGACTTTGGGGGTGACCTCCGAGGTCGCGGTGCGAGCAGCGCGCCGCGACCTCGGAGCGGCCGGCACGGACTTCATAACATTGAAGTCTATGACGGTCGCTCCGGGTCGCCCCAAAGAAGCTCCGGACCCTTTTTCTAAGTCGGAGCTACTTGTGTCGCTCCTATTAGAACGGGTCCGCAGCTTCCCTATGGAAGGTGACCTACGGCGACCTGTGAGGCGACCAGGTCGCCTTAGTGTGAACGGGGACTTAATAGTTTTTTTTTTAATGGCACTGCAAATTCTACTGCAGCCTGAAGGTGGCAGTGTCAGACATCTGCAGGCAGCTTTTGAGCCTGCATTTGCTTATGATCACATTATCGGAAACCGCTCCGATGGTTTTTGGACTTGTGTCTTTTTTCAACCTGACTAACCATGTAACTATGTAACCCGAGCTGTCGGTGACAGCAAGGATCGATAGCCATCAGATACACATCTCAGCTGCTGGCTCCCGAAGGCACTGTGCTGGGATAGCTGGGATATTTATTCACAGATTGTGGGTGGGAAAGGGTTATATTATGTTAATAAAAGGTGACCATTGTCAGCACTTTGGCAGTGTTAAAGTTTATAGTTCTGGACTGCTTTACAACATTGTAAATTAAATCCAATCTGCATTTATCAGAATACATTATTTTTTGTGTTAGTGGTCATTTATGGAACCATGATCTCATGTCTAAGGAAAGTCTTAGAAATTCCATATAGTAAGACAGGACAGAGGAAAACTCAACTTTGTTATATAAAAAAATACCTACTGTGTCTCTTTTGCTTGCACAGGCTATTGAAGACTTATTGCACCTAACACATTATGTCCAAATGTAGACACAACACTTGTGTAGCCACAGCAGGCCTTACAAGGAACCCATGAGGACAGAAATTAGATCTGCCATTGCTGACCTGTTTTCCTCAAGTTGTGGGCTCTGGGGCTGTCATTCCCATTCTCATTTCCATACTTAGTGAAGTCTGAAAATCAGACTTTTTAGAGTTCACTGGCTACATGTTCATTCCATATTTGTGACTCACTAGACAAGGTGGTGTAACCACAATTACAATGGTACCCTCAAAACTTGCAACAGTAAAAACTAAATCAGCAAGGACAGCTGTCTTATTTCCATACTCACAGCTTCCCTAAAAGCCCTAATCAGGTTAAATGTTCTCCCTAAAGGAAACCTTGAAGCATGAAGACTGCCATGGCTAAACTCCTTCTAAAATGCTAGTGACCTGGCTGTTATGCTAACCTTTTGGCTTCAGTATTTTCCAAGTCCCAGATTTGAAACAAGTATACAGCACAGCAAATTCTGAGGAAAGTCAGACGCTCTTATCTGTATGCACATTCCAATTAAATGACTCGCTGTATTGGAACAAGAGGGTTAACTTGACAGCCAGGCAGCCAGCATTTTTGGAATGAGAAGTCAATAAAGGCAATGTTCTCTCAGGAAAGGTCCCCTTTAATGTGACGGTTATGTCAAGTCAAGTAAAAAATTAAGTTTAGATTTCTAGTTAAAAGTGGAGTTAGACCGCATTCACACTGAAGCGGCACGACTTCGGGGGCGACCTGTGAAGTCGCGTGCACCGCAACTTCGGCGCGACATGCACAGGCTTCATATAATGAATGTCTATGCAAGTCGCTCCGAGGTCGCCCCAAAGTAGTACAGGACCCTTTTTCTAAGTTAGAGCGACTTGTGTCACTTGGAGCGACTCCTGTAGCACTGCATGGACCGCGACTTGTCAGGCTGATCAGTCACCTGACAAGTCGCGGTAGTGTGAATGGAGACTTAATCTTCACAATACATTCAACAATTGTACAAAATCAGTGAGAATTTGGTTTCATTGTTAACACACAATAACAAATCTCTCTTGTAACATAAATAGCAAAAACAAAAAATAAAAACACACAGACATCAAAACATAAAGACATAATAAAAAAACACTACTGAATTTTAGTCAAAGACATGCTACTTTAAATTATTCAGAATCCCACCAATATGTAAAGCAATATTTCTAAATTTGCAAAGATACTTTGTAAATTTGCAAAAGCCATCCACCTTACACAGATATCTTAGAATGTTTCTGTGTCGAAGTTCTGTCATTCCTAAATATTCAGATCTAGGATATAATTCAATGTATTGTATAGACCAAATCCTTCTTCCTTAGGTTTGGAAAATGGCAGTTAAGGCTGAAGGGTGAACTAATTATCCATTCACTCGATTATTGTTCTTTCTGCTCATTTAGCATATTCTGCTTCTCTTCTTTGCCACTTATGTGGTTGGTGTTTTTCCTGGCATTTTTCCGGGCTCTTCTCAGAGATGCCTGAATGATGAGATAGCACAACTCTGCCACATTTAGGACCATACAAATGCCAGACACGATGATCATGAAGATGGTAAATACGGTCTTTTCAGTAGGCCTTGAAATAAAACAATCAACCACATTTGGGCAAGGCCAGTTGTCACACTTGACAAGACGTTGCATATGAAAGCCAGTGTAGAGAAAGTAGAAGAGATACATGAAAGTAGCCTCAAACAGCACCCTAAACAGAATGCTGATGGTGTAGGTCCACCAGAGTGTACCTACTATCCGAAATTTACGCAGTTTTAACTCCTCTAAGTCCCTCCCATCAGACTGAGAAGACAGGATCTTTTTTTGCAGTTGTCTTTTTTCACCGTGTTTCAAGTAAGCCACGTGCATGGCAACCAATAGCGCTGGTGTAGCCACAAAGATGAGTTGTAGGGACCAGAGCCTGATGTGAGACACTGGAAAGTGGTGGTCATAGCACACATTTTTGCACCCAGGTTGTAATGTATTGCAGGTGAAATCTGATTGCTCGTCACCCCAGACACTCTCCGCAGCTACCACCAGAATCATAATTCGGAATATGAACAGGACGGAGAGCCATATCTTGCCAATGCTTGTGGAATGTTTGTTGACTCCTCCAATTACTTCATAAAGAGTTCCCCAATCCATGCCGTTCGATGAACGTTTCTGAAAGACACAATGCCAACATTTAAAAAAAAACCCATAATGATAATGGACAAACTATCATAAAACAAACACTCTTCACCAATAATGAAATAGAAAAGATAGGAAATGGATCTTCTCTTGAAATCATGCTAACAATTAAACTACAAAAATATTTAGAAATCATACAAACAAATTAACATATTTTGCTATTAAATAAGAAAAAGTTCAAACAGAAAAACTCACATTATCAACTTTCACCTACCTAACAAGGAAAACTGTACTTGGTGAATTGTAACAACTTGGACAACCTATCGGTTACATATGTATATTCTCCCTATTAATAGATGTAAAATTGATTATATAGAGTGCCCTCTAGTGGTGATATGATGAACATAACAAAATGGTGAATCCTACTGTTATTTATCTGAATGTTCATAGACAATAGTAGAATCAATTACTACTTCTTATTATTTCTAGATTGATGATTTTTATGAGGAAAGAAATGAACAATTGAAAACAGAGGGTCTACAGGCAAGTGGGGAAAATGGAAGTAATAACTGATAAAATATACAGTATCTCATAAAACTGAGTACACCCCTCCCATTTTTGTAAATATTTTATTCTATCTTTTCATGTAACAACACTGAAGAAATGACACTTTGCTACAATGTAAAGTAGTGAGTGTACAGCTTGTATAACAGTGTAAATTTGCTGTCCCCTCAAAAAAACTCAAAACACAGCCATTAATGTCTAAACTATTGGCAACAAAAGTGAGAACACCCCTAAGTGAAAATGTCCAAATTGGGCCCAAAGTGTCAATATGTTGTGTGGCCACCATTATTTTCCAGCACTGCCTTAACTCTCTTGAGCATGAAGTTCACCAGAGCTTCACAGGTTGCCACTGGAGTCCTCTTCCACCCCTCCATGAGGACATCAAGGAGCTGGTGGATGTTAGAGACCTTGTGCTCCTCTGCCTTCCGTTTGAGAATGCCCCACAGATGCAGTGCCATCTTATGAGCATTAATGGGCCCCCGGGCAAAGCAGTGTACTGGGGCCCTGCCTACGCAATCACCCACAAGAATAAAAATGCAAATTATTGATAAGGCGATATTTATTGGTACAGCAGTGCCAGGCTAATGACAGCTTCCAAGTTCTGCGGCTGGGTGTGGTGAACACACACACAGACGGGAGTAAGACTCAACTGTCCTGTGTGTGCCTGTTTCCATGGAGGCGGACAGGCATTCCTGCAGTTGTAGGCTCCCCCTCCATGGCCCAAGAGGCCTGACAGCAGCACAGGGCCGACAGGCACTTGCCACCTGCTGAGTTAGGCGGCAGGATGCACACAGGAATCGGGACCATCTTTTGATACCCATACATGGCTGGAATTGGCCCTGTTAGCACCACCCATCAGCAAACATCGACTGGAAAGTTGAAGGAGCCAGGTAGTAAAATTGACATGCAAACAAGGAATGCATACTATCAGATACAAGCGATATTCAAACATCATAAGGCTGGCCATACACGGTCCGAATCTTGGCAGGTTTAGCAGGAACCAGTCGCAATTCAAACCGTAATGGGCAGGCGGTTATCGCTAGCAGCTGCTATATAATCAAGGTCTCCTGACGGGAACGGCTTCCCCCGCCCCCCGGCTGGGAATCACTACTGTATTTTCTTGTGATTATCGCTAGTGGCTGTTATATAATCAGTGCCTTCTCCTAACGGGAACAGCTACCCCACCCCCCTGCTGGGATTCACTACCAGATTCTCTTGCGATTATCGCTAGCTGCTGCTATATAATCACTGTCTTCTCCTGACGGGAACGGCTTCCCCGCCCCCCTGGTGGGAGAACACAATGGCTCGGCAAAAGAGATTCCCGACAGCACTGTCTGTGGCAATTGGCGAAGCGTGCAAATTTCTTTCCTGCAACTCGTGGTTGCAGCAACTCGTGGTTGCAGCAACTTGTGGTTGCAGGAAAGAAATTTGCACCGTGTATGGCCAGCAGTGAGATTCCTTCATCCACGCTATTTAGCATAGTGGAGGAATCTATTCCATTCATTCCTTTCTTTCTCTTGTTCAGCCCATGGAGTACCTCAACAAACCCTGGAACAGGACACAGACATGTTATTTCCAAACCCCTTGTGACATCCATCTGCCAAAGCTAATATATACCATATCAAAGGTTATGTCAGTGCTTTTCATTAACCAAAGTTTTTGCAACTATATTTTATCAGAAAAAGGGAAACGTGTTTATTTCTCTAGAGGAATGCCAGATATGGATACATACAGAATAACAGAAATGACCTTTTTAAATCTCAGGAAAAATATATTTGACTAAAAAGTCTTTTTCATTTTGGGTAGGGTAGGGAACAATTAAAACTCCTTCCTGTTGTTTACTGCTATCCAGGGTGACCTTAGAGAGATTTCCTATTCACTTCCTGCCCTGGCAACAATGGTTTCAGCAGATAGGAAGTGAGGAAAAATCTGTAATAGGGACATGGACAGAAAATAGAAATCTGTTAGGGGTTCTAGCCTCCCTTACTCTACTGAAGAAAGTCATTTTTTTCTTTGTGTTGCTGTTGGAGAGTTTTCTTCATTTCCTGGTTGGTGAAACTGTTGTTAGCAGGAGAGGAAGTGAGGGGAAATCACTCTATTAACCACTTTAAGACCGGAAGGATTTGCCCCCTTAATGACCAGGCCCTATTTTGCGATTCAGCACTGCGTTCATTTAACTGACAATTGCGCGATCGTGTGACGCTGTACCCAAATAAAATTGATGTCCTTTTTTTCCCACAAATAGAGCTTTCTTTTGGTGATATTTGATCACCTGTGCGATTTTTAATTTTTGCACTATAAAGAAAAAAAGAGTGACAATTTTGAAAGAAAAAAAAAAACAAAAAAACAATATTTTCACATTCTGCTATATGACATTCTCAAAAAAAAAAAAAATTTAAAAATCAAAATTTTTTGACATTTTAGGCCAATTTGTTTTCTGCTACATATTTTTGGGAAAAGAAAATTGCAATAAGCATATTTTGATTGCTTTGCACAAAAGTTATCGCGTCTACTAACTACGGGGAAGATTTATGTCATTTTTATAGTTTTTTTGTTTTTTTACTAGTAATGGCGGCGATCTGCAATTTTTTGCGGGGCTGCGACATTGCGGCGGACAGATCGGACCCCTAACTGACATTTTTGACACTTTTGGGGGGACCAGTGACATTACTACAGTAATCAGTGCTAAAAATATGCACTGTTACTGTACTAATGACACTGGCAGGGAAAGGGTTAACAGTATAGGTGATCAAGGGGTTAAATGTGAGCCTAGGGGAGTGATTCTAACTGTGGGGGGCATGGCTTCTGAGATGACCAACGAGACATATGATCCTATATAGAAGGATCACATGAGCTCTGTGATCATTCCAGGGAGAAGAACGGTCGGCTGTGTTTACAACAGCCGACTGTCCTTCTGTCTCAGCGGGGAGCGATTGCGGGGGTCAGGCGACAGTCAGAGCCGCCTGACACACGCATCGGCTTCCCCGCTGACGATCGGAGGTGGGAGTGCACTGCCGCTGGCGTGCGCTCGCCCCCTAGCTGCCGCCAGGCAACCATCATACCGATACCTGCTTTTGCCTGTAGGAGCCACTCTGCAGCCGTATATATAAAGCAAGCGGTCGGCAAGTGGTTAAAAGGATATGTTCAGGTTTGGGACATGTTACGCCTTTATTTAGAGTGTAGCATTTAACATTCTTCAGCACCCCACCCTCTCATCCCCCTCCCTGTGACAGTGGGCAGAGGACCTTCTCCCCGCAGCTGCTGTCACATTTTAAAATCTGTGAATAAAGTCCCATCTTCCACTGTGCCAGACAGCTTGTAGTTGTCAATGAACTACTGATGAGCGCTCCTCGAAGTTCATTGATATTTCTTTCAGCTTTCTCATAGAAAGCCCATACAGAGGTACAGGCAAAATTCTGGAGTAAAGCCCCGTACACACGCGTCGAAAATTGGCAGGGAATTTTCCGCCAACGTCCGATCTGCCGATTTTCGGCTTGTTAGTATGATGCTTCCGACAACCAACTCTGACTTTTCGGCCGAAAAAAATCTGGTGTGCAGACTAAAATTGTTGTTGGCCGTCAACACAACGGCCGATTTTCGTGCAGTCAGTACAGATTTCGACAGGGAAAAATCTGATGAGCAAGTCTGGGAATGCTCAGAGAAGAAAAAACACAAAGAAAACAAACCAACACATGACATCACTTCTGAAGTAGAATTTTGTTGGCAGAGAAAATTCGTGTGCAGTCTAGACACATTCCAACCAACAAAACACAACTTGGACAAAAGTCGGACGATCAGTTGGCCGATAATCGTTGCGTGTGTACGAGGCTTAAGTGTCTGCAGGAGCCTGATACTGCACCCACAATCCACTGATCACAGGTCCTGCAGGCTCCTGGAGGGAAAAATAATAAATGCACATTTTTTTATTGGCTTGACCTAATCTCCTAAACTCCATTAAAAGCTATAAAGAATTTGTTTATGCCATCTGTAAACTGAGGTTTTCAAGGATCCCCATTAATTGTCCTGAAAAGAACCAGTAAACAAAGATGGCCATTCAGGACTTTTCTGAGTGTCCTGTAATGCAGGACAGTGATAGGAATGGGTCCAATGGCAAACAATGGATGCTCTTTTGTCCATGCTTGTTGCCTGCCTTGGAAGTTCTGCAAAATATGTGCCTGGTGTGAATGGCCCTGAACTCATGATGGAGGCATATATTATCCAAACCAATTTAAATGCAATACAGTTTCAGTTTTTCATTTTACTATTAAACATGTAAACAGTTAGTCACGTGGAGCTTCTCTATGCGGCATAGACAGAAAAGTTTGTCAATGAATGTCTGAGCACTGAGCATGGTTGCACTAGTGCTGGGTAAGCAAGTCCAAGGGTCAGTTTTCCTACACAAATAACTAGATAAACCTCACATCTTTCAGGCTTCGTATACTTAGCTGAACTTTGCTGTGTGCACTTTTTATTCTCTTGAAATATAAACTGAAAAGTAAAATTATGAGTCACCATAGCTAACACTCAATCCCTGTCACTCTTATCTTGAAATTTTCTCTTTTTTACAAGATAGTGTTGATGAATTTAAGTCACTGAGCCAGCATAGAGTACAAAAACAATACACTTAAAAGAAAAACTCTCAATTCTTTGTTTGCAAAATATTTAGAGATACTAAACTTGGCCTATTGGGGTTGGTTTACCAAAGGCAAGTAGACTGTTCACTTTGCAAAGGAATTTTCCCTTAGGTTGGCGAATGAGGTGAAAATTCCCCTTTGCATAGGATACCTAATTGTATGCAAGGAAATTAAAAGAAACCAGTGGGGGTTGATTTACTAAAACTGGAAAGTGCAAAATCTGGTGCAGCTCAGAAAAAATCTGGTTCAGCCAAGCTCTGGTGCAGGCATGGTAGCCTTCGGCTTCTAACTTTGGCTTGTTCAATTAAACTTTGACAGTAAAAGCTGGAAGCTGATTGGTTTCTATGTAGAGCCGTGCCAGATTTTGCACTCTCCGGGTTTACTAAATCAACCCCAGTATGTCTGTTTGCACATAACTGGATGATCAAAGTCAGCAGAACTTCACCTCATTTACTGAGCAAAGGGAAAATTCTCCTGCAAGGTAAAAAATACCCTTACAAAATTAACAGTTTTTTTATTTTTAGTAAATCAGGCAAAATGTCTGACAGTGCCAGTAATGCCTAGGACCACAAATCAGATTAAAATCTGCAATTGAAAAATGATGGAAGGGGGTGAAACTTTAAATTGGGCCAGTGGCTATTGTGCAATCCTGATATGGACAATATGGCTTGTTTAAAGCCTCTTCGAAGTCTTGTCCAAAATTGCACCCATCATTTTATGATGCACCAAATTAGAGGTTTTAATGTCTTAGCTGTCATAACAATAAAGGGATATCCCAATCCCACCTATACAACCTTTCTTCAGCATTAGCCGGGATCTAAGGACCTCTGCTCCCTCTCAAAGAGCAGCAATCTGCATGCAGCCATCTGACTTTCCCCTCTGCTCCTCTGCTCACCAATCAGCAATGAGCTTGTTTCCAGTTATCTCCCCAGACATAAATGATATGCTCTTTGGATAAAGATTTATGTTGCACAATGGCCCACAGATTATGCTCTAAATTGTGGACTTTCTCTCTCCTTTCTTTTGTAACTTCAGCTGCCAGGATGCCGCACCAAACTTGGTGTTTATGAGAAATTGTGTCATGGCATAGAACAGGACTCAAACTTTCTAAACAAAGGGTCAGTTTACTGTCCCTCAGACTGTAATAGGGGGGAGTAAAAAAATGACACAGCACCTGTGGTCAGTAGGAAGGGGAATAGTGCCCCATCAATGGTATCAGTGGGAGGAATAGTGGTCATTTTTTATATCCATGGGAGGAATTGTGCCCCACTGTTGTTGTCAGTGGAAGGAATGGTGACTCATTGTTGGTGTCAGTGGAAGGAATAGTGCACCAAGGGCTGGATAAAAGCAAGCAAAAGGCAGCATACAGCCCGCGTGCTGCATTTTCAAGGCCACTAGCATAGAACGTACGCTAAGGGTCCGGCGGACTCCGTTTTGCTCAGTGGGGATCGATCCGCCAATCCCCGCTGAGCAGGCAGATGACAGCTCCATCTCCGCTTACTTTGCAGAGATGGACCTGTCAGAGCCCCGCTCTCCTCTATGGGAGATCGAATGAAAACGGGCCGACTGTCCGTTTTCATTCGATCCTTCAGACGGATGGAAAATAGGGTTTCCATCCATCTGGATTTCACTGAGCACATCAGATCGGATAGCAGCGAGTGTCAGCGGAGAAGTCACCGCTGACATCCGCTGCTCCATATAGGTACACGGAGCATCTGAACAGGTCCGCCTGAAAAACTGACAGGCGGACCTGATCGGAAAGCCCGTGTGAAAGGGGCCAAAAAGTCTGAATCTCATTTGTGTATAAGTCCAGGGTGATGTGGAGGGTGTTGGCTACTTAACATACACATTGCATTGTAAATATGCCTTAATATGTAACATATAACATAAAGTCATATTTTGGATGCAAAGGAAACAAAGAGTATAGCATTTCGTAAACAAAACTGTTAGTCCCGGTTCACACTACCGCGACTTGTCAGGCGACCTGTCAGCCTGACAAGTCGCGGTCCATTCAGTGCTACGGGAACCGTTCTAATAGGAGCGACTCAAGTCGCTCCGACTTAGAAAATAGTTCCTGTACTACTTCGGGGCGACATCGGAGTGACTTGCATTGACTTCAATTCTGTGAAATCCGTGCAAGTCGCGCCGAAGTTGCGGTGCATGCGACTTCACAGGTCGCCCCCGAAGTCGTGCCGCGGTAGTGTGAACTGACACTTAACTAAGCCTGAATATGTAACATATAGGCATTACAAAGTAATATGTAGGACTAGGATGCAAAGAAAACAAAAAGTATAGTAAACATAATTGTAACATAAGCCTGAATATGTGAAATATAAGTAACACAAAGTAATATGTAGGATGCAAAGAATGCAAGAGAAACAAAAAGTATAGTAAACAAAGCTTTTAAAAAAACTGAATATGTAACATACTGTATACCACAAAGTAATATGTAAGATGCAAATTTTAAAAAAGTATATAAAAAAATGCAAAATATGCCTGTATATGTAATATATAAGTACTATAACACATAGTAATATATAGGATGCAAAAGAAACAAAAGGTATAACAAACCAAAGCTTTCAAAAGCTTGAGGCTCGGTTCACATATATGCGATGCGGGAAGGCTGCGAATTCGCAGCCTGTTCCCGCATCGCACACGCACCCCCGGCAGTTCACACTGCCATATGCGATACGCTGGGGGTGTCAATGTAATCTTAACGACACCCCCAGTTTGATCGCGTATCGCAGTGCGATCGTGCAGTTCGCACAGGATCGGATCGCACAAGTGTGAACCGCTGTGCGATCCGATCCTGATGCGGCAGCAAAAATGCCTCCTGTGCGTGTTTGCTGCGGTTGCGATGCGAATTTAGCCATACAAACTGTATGGCTAAACTCGCACCGCACAGCTGATCGCATGTCATGTCGGAGCAGTGCGCTCCGACATGACATGCGAACCCCGCACTCGCATAAGTGTGAACCGGGGCTGAATATATAATACAAAGTAACATGTAGCATGCAAAAGGAAAAGTGTATAGCAAACAGAAAACAGAAGTGTGGTGTACTAATGCTGGTGATTGTGTCCTGTGTTATATAACAGCAGTCTGTGGAACATAACTAACATAATATAATGTAAAAGAGATCAAAATGTAATATGTAGTATACAAGAAAAGTCATCTATACAATCTAAAATTCATAGATGTGCTTCATGTTTAATGAAGGTGACACCCGGTGAGTAACAGTAACTGGTCACAGCCAGGTAAGATGGAGAACCAGCTTTTCATCTTACATACAAAGGGGTGTAATTAATGTCATACAGGAGATGTCACTCTGTGTTCCTTTGTAGGAATAGCGTAACACTTTTATTTATGTGAGGTGTGACGACAAACATCCAATAAACAATTTTTTCAGGAAGTGGATATAAAGACTTGCTAATGAAGATTTACTGCTGGCTTTACTCGTTGTTTTATTAAAGGTGTTTACAAAGCTGCATCCCCAAAACAGTGGGACACCTCACCGGCCAATGTGTGTCTGGTGTGAAACCATCAAGAAAAGGTTCTGTGTGATGCTGAGGCTGGATTATGACAACAAAGCAAATTACCTTCCACCCATCAATCAGTAATTCATTTTCATTCCTTAATCTGCAACAGGAAAATGAGCCATGGGCTATTTTGGTTACTAGGGACAATGCCTCCACTTAATGTGCCATAAGTTTCCTAAATAGCCCTCTGACTGATCCTGCTAAGGTCATATTATTGCTTTAGCAAGAAATAAAGTTACATAGTAGTTGAGGTTGAATAAAGATAACTGTCCATACAGTTTAACCTAAAACACACAGGTGATTTTAACATGGTTTTATAGCAACACTACAACATCCTTTGAGACTGCATTGGTGCTGCAGAAAAAGTCAATAGGAACAAGGTTTCTGAGAGTGACTGCAACCAAGACTGAGTGACACAAATCAAAAATCCCCCATGTAGCTTGGGCATAAAGTAGCATCACAACCTCAACCTCGGGAGTCCAATGTGTTTTCACCAACTACTGGGCAATGTTTGGCTCCCTGGGGACCTTTAGCAAGCCAAAGCTTGATACCATTGCTGTGTTCATAACTGCTTTGGCAGAGAGCACACTTCACACTGGGACATTCTTGATCAGCTTTTATCAACCTGATCAACAGAGGAACCCTTGAAATACCTTCCCGGTCTCAGGGAACCCCTCCTAAAAATGACTATATCTACAGCTCATGATACATTAGTGAGATGGTCGGTGGGAAGAATGCTCCTTACACTTGTGGTCATTGGGAGGAATTACTCCCTTACAAATAGCTAAAAAGATCAATAGTGCCAGTGGGAACTTATCTGAGAGGCAGAAATTGCTCATTGCTCAAGGAACCCCTAGCAACCTCTAGGGCAGTGATGGCGAAACTTGGCACCCCAGATGTTTTGGAACTACATTTCCCATGATGCTCAACTACACTGCAGAGTGCATGAGCATCATGGGAAATGTAGTTCCAAAACATCTGGGGTGCCAAGGTTTGCCATTACTGCTCTAGGGGAACCCTGGTTGAAAAACCCTGTTCTAGATGCTGTGTGGTTATATATATTGTAATATTATGCTTTTGCTTAACTAAAGCCCAAACTTTTTTTCTTCATTTTGGATAGAGTTGGGGAGGGTTATAACCCCATTAGTTATTGCCATCTTTGATTTATTGAGGATATTTCTCCTCACTTCCTGTCCCAAAGCCCCAACCGGAAGTGAAAGGAAATTGCTCCAAATTGTGATAAATCTCTTGTCAACAGGGTCACCAAAACTTGTGTCTCCATCGGAAGGTCCAGTTCTGGTGACAACTTAAATTTGGGATTTTCTTTCACTTTGATAATGGTCATCTGGAGAAATAGAGAGGATAAATCACCCTAAAGGGGACACAGACAGCTATTAAATCTAGAAAGAGTTCTGCAGGTATTAAATCCAGGAGTTCTGACCTTTCTCCAAAACTAAAAAAAAAAATGTTGCTTTTAGTTAAACTTTAAATTAGAGTGTCTCTATAATTGCAACCACATCATGTCCTATTTCTATCTGACTGCTCAGGGGTTTGCATAGGGTGTGTGTAGAAATGCTAATACTTGTAACTCCAAGACAGCTGGATAGCTTTGCATTGCCTAACGTCTATACAGTTGGTGTAATGATGGTGACTACCAGTGATTTCACCAACACTCAGCAACCCTGACCATACATGTAACAATAACTTCAAGACTTCATTCTTTCATTGCAAAATGATTATTAGGTCTCATGAACACTGGACATTATAAAAATGCTAGTAGCTTTAGCTGTAGAAAGCTGTAGCTGTAGAATGAGTTTTTCAGCGTTTTTGCAGTAGCGTTTTTCAGCATTTTTTTAGCTGTAGCGTTTTTTTAGCTTTTTTTTAGCAAAATTATACTCCTACAAAAGCTTATGGCTCATAAACGCTGATAAATGCCGAATAGCCACGTTTTTAATAGTTTTTAAGCTTTCATCAGAGTTAGAGCGTTTTTACAGCTGATAAACTCCTCTTGAAACCCGCTAGTTCTGGGGGGTTTTTCCAGCCAGAAAACGCCCCTCCTAAAAACTGCTGCTAACAGCCAATGTGTGCATGGACACAGAGGATAACATGCTGGCTGCAGGAAAAAAACGCCTGAAGCCAAAAAACAGCAGCTGTAAAAACGCCCAATGTGCATGAGGCCTTTATTGCAACAAAAAAAAAAGAGATTGTTCAGTTGAATGCACTCTGATTTCCCTCCAGGACGCTTTTGATAAGAACAATTCTTTATGTCCATTTGCTGCCATTTTTTCTGTAAAAACAATTATTTCATAGTAACAATGTTTCAAATAAAAAAGTTATATTGTTTATGGCTAGTATAAATCTTCATACACAGTTTTCTAAGCTGGCTGGATTTAGACTGAACAGCAAAGATCACTCGTCTATGACCGGCTTTGTGCTATCCACATAAGACAGTCTTCTTCTTCTTAGCCTCCGGTCACACTAGTGTGACTTGTCCTACGATTTGATAGTTTCAGATCGCATGTCAAGTTGCACCCTATTGTCCTCAATGGAAGCGGTCAAATCGGTGCGACTCTGATTTTGAAAGTAGTTCTTGCGCTACTTTTTGCAAGTTCTGGTGCGACCCGCATAGACATCTGTGCATGAAATTGCACAATGTCTTCCAAGCCGCACCTGAAGTCACACTGACATGCGGCTTAGAAATTGTGCAATTTCAAGTGAAGTCACATAATTTCAAAGCCGCATCCGGTGTGACTGAGAGCTTATATTTATATATGACCCTCATACTTCAATCAGCGCTGAGTCACTTACTTGGAACAACTATGCAGATCGGTAAAGTCAGAGAAAATGTCTTATCTATATACTTGTTCTGGGTCAGCGACTCAGAAATGATTAATGTAAAGCTGGCCATACAATGAGCGAATTTCAGTTGGTTCCTGATGAACCAGCAAATTTGGCTCAGTGAGTGGCCCTAATCCTTTCGACAAAAGTCAATCATTCAATTGACGTTTTTCGGAGGAGTCTGTAGGGAAAATATCCAAACAGCAGCTGCATCCAGTCAGATGTAGCCGCTGTGCAGGCATTCTGACAACTTCTATCAGAATGCAATACCCAAGCAGGGGGTTTCATCTACGCACACTGTTTAGTATGAATGGCGGAAACTATGATTTCTTTTGTTCAGCCTATAAATCTAAGACCAGCTTTAGAAGGTCAACATGACAACTGCCATTTTCAGGAGGGATAAGCAACCTCCATGTTTCCTCTCATGAGAGATTACCTGCTAATGCCAATACACGAAGTGTGCAAAATTTTCACAGTGTCCACCATACACATAAAGCTTCTAATCCTACAAATCCATTGAATGCTTTAAATCTCATAATAAAGAGTTACCTTCTATCAAATAGCAACACACATGCTACAATTCTTCTGTATGTAACTAAACATATTCTCATTCACCAGTCTTATTTATACCTTATCAATTTATATTTACAGTATGCTCCAATCCTCTTCCCTGCCTCCCCATAAAATAACAGATTTGTTCGATCAAAGCTAAATATAGTAATGTACTGTCTATCAAGGAACTGTCAGATGGCTATGCAATGCACAAGACAGCCATACATTGCATTAATGAGCATGGAATGCTAACGATTAGACTAGATGGCCTTGGAAGACGGGTTTTACAAGTGATAGGCACGTCTGAACTTTTTTCATCAATCTCTGCGTCTCTCTGCTGATGAAGCAGAGATGAATATATGATGATCCATTTCCTCTCTGTAGGCACTAGTGAAGAACTTACACAACAAGAACCAGAAGAGTAGATGTAACATTTCCACCTTGTCATGCATGCCCAACACAACAAGAAAGGTCCCAAGAATATAGGATATAGGCCTGAGATCTCCCCATAGAAAGTGAAGGGCTGATTAAAAAAATGAAATCTCACTATCCTGGGATGGGAAGATCCATGTGACCTGAATAAGCCGGCACATTATAATTCAGGTGTGTCAACATCCACCCTAATGAGAGCTATAGTTTTGTAATGAGTGTTTCTGCTGTGTTGAAACATGTATTAGGATCAGCACTCCAACAGACTCACGCTGTAGAGACGTATGCTGTTTACGTCCATTATCTTTACTATTCCATGTGTTTTTGGCTGCGTGTAAACTAAATCCCAGGCTGGATTTCTCAATCCCATTGTCAAGATATCCTCATTGGGAACTCCCTTGCTGCCCATACATTGTTGATATTACAGAGCTAAATGGTGGTTCCATGTTCGGATTCTGCACAACCTAAAGTAAATGAATTTGGCATCTGGATGTAATAGGGTATCATCTTTATTGTGGCCTTGTTAGAGGGGTGAAGACCCCAACCATTGTGCAGAAATCTTGCCACTGGAATTTAGCTGGCTGCTAATTCAACGCAATGTCTTCTTAAAACTGAAATATCAGCTTTACGTGGACTTGGCCTTTAATGACAATATAGCCCTGTCAGATAATTTACCCACCTATGGTCATATTTACAATAAGCTTTAGATTTATGGGCATACAATTGGTTAGATTGGGCAGGAAAACTTGGTTAGATTCATGAGAATGATCATCAGAATACCAGAACATTACTGTCATTAACAGTATAAGAGATTGTCTAAAGGGAAAAAAAGACAGGCCAAGTAAGAGTAAAGTCTTGTTCACACAGTTCGAAAATCAGTCAGTTTGGCCCTTATGTACAACTGTCTGTTCTACAGAAACTGGTCTCACGACCTGCTTCTGTCCAACGGCCATGCTGGAAAACCAGCGTCCAACCTGCATCCAATCAGCATTGGCAGCTGATCAATGTGTTATAGCGAGAGGGACAGTTCCACTGTCAGAATACAATAGCACAGCGGGGGGAATCGCCCCACTATCATTGCTGGGTTGAATGGAAACAAAAACTTCTAGTATGTACCCAGCTTAAGCAATTTAGAGCTTTTGACCTAAGGGTTGTAAGCAGCATAGTGGCCTAGTGGTTGGTACTACTGCCTTGCAGCACTGGGGCCCATGGTTTGAATCCTGGCCAGGACACTATTAGCATAGAGTTTCATGTTCTCCATGTGCTTGTGTGGGTTTTCTATGGGTTCTCCAGTTTCCTCCTATACTCTGAAGACATTCTGGTAGGTTAATCGGCTAAAATTGTCTCTAATGTATGTGAGATAGGAACCTTAGATTGTAAGACTGATGTGAATGTCTGGTATGTTATGCTCTGCATAATTTGTCATTACTATGTAAATATCTTTAATAAATAAATCATTTATAAATGTGTCTTTGGCCAGTTTACAAAATCTTTACCAGGGTTTAAAGAGACCCTGTCATTTTGCTTCATGTTATACTGATAGTGTCCACTACTAACTCTTTGCATTTAATCTTACCTTTCTGTACTTCCTGCCATTCCATGGGAGGCATCACAAGTCTGGGGGCAAGTGATCTCCCTCCAAGATGCAATGTGCAAACAAAAACCACCAATTGACTGTCACATGATAACCACTTCACTGACCCTGTGTAAGCTCCAAAAGCATCTGACATGGAGCTTACAGAGGGTTGGGACTCACAGCTCTGATAGAGGGGCAGGTGGGCAAGGTGAAGGTAAGAATAACTCAGCGAAGGGGAGGACATTCCAATATTTAGAGCCACATGGGCAACACCTGTGCAAAGTGACAAAGCCTTTTTAACATACCCTTATACATGACAATCTACCTTCTATGGGTAACCGCAGTCATGGTTAGCAAACAATTATCAAGGCAACCAGATATTTGAAAAGTCCAATTGCTAATTTTTTTCCCTCATGGTTAACTACCCTAGGCTGAGTGTTCAGGTTGATAAACTGTCTAAGGCACGCCATACATCATGCAAATTTATAAAAAAATACTTTTATCTTACTAACTTGTTTTTCAGGATCAGTTGCCCTTTCAAAGTGCTATGGTCAGTTATTAATAGTTAATCTCCATGTTAACATCCAACTATTAGAACAACTTCAACAGATTGGTCAATTTAACTGTCCTTGATGTAAAAATAAACAGCCTGTTCGCACCCAGATAAATACCTTCACCAATTACCTGGGTGGAACATACATTATCAACTTGTTCTACACATGAGGTAAAACAACGTGCTGTATAATGGTGCCTATAGACAGCTATAGGTGGGTATAGACTATAGCAGTGATGGCAAAACTTGGCACCCCAGATGTTTTGGAACTACATTTCCCATGATGCTCATGCACTCTGCAGTGTAATCAAGCATCATGGGAAATATAGTTGCAAAACAGCTGGGGTGCCAAGGTTCGCCATCACTGGACTATAGATACATTTACAAGCACACTATGCGTCCCCGGGCATCTACAACCTCTAGGGAGTACTTAAACGTGGTTGGACAACCATACAAGTTTGGTCTAAAACAAGGAAGACCACCTGCAGCCATCTCCATGTGATGGGTTACCAAGTGATAAACAATGTTTTCACACATATCCTTCCCTTAGAATACCTCAGCCCGTAGTGTCTACAAATGACTCAAAAACATTAGATCCACTTGATGTGGCGTCTATATTTGCTACAAAGATAAAACATCAATTCACAAATTAAGCATCCTTATCGGAAAAAATAATCCAAATCCTATTTAGTTTAATTTATGAAAACATCTGCAACAATGTCCGCCTGTGTTATATAACAGCCACAAATCAGAACAACACATGCACTAGGAAAAGCAGTTGGGGGGGGGGGGGATCAATAAAGGAGTAATTTAAAGTATATCTTAGAACGAGACGGTGATCTCTTACTCTTGGGTACTCTATCCAAAATAAAAAAGGTTTAGATATAACCATTTTTTTTGGTTTTGGATAGAGTACCCAAGAGTAAGAGATCACCGTCTCTTTGTCCCAGACTGAGAAACGTACATTTTGAAATTCTCAATGAAATAAAGATTGAGGGGAATCTTCCAATGTTCCACTTGTTCTGGTGATAAGAATACAAGAAAATATTTCCTTCATTTTGTAAGGATTTCTTGCATTTCCTGTTTTGTCTACGACACAGTAAGTGAACGGAACTCTCGCCAATGGGACAACGGCAGAAAAAACTTGATGTCTTACCCCATACTTTATCCAAAATTAGAAAATAGATTTAGCTTTGAATATACTGTATCTAAAAACTTAGTTCGTTTGACTTCAAATACCCATTCAGGTTAAAGGGAATGTAAAAAATACAGAAATTTCTGATGAACCTGTTTGGGTATTTGACATAAACAAACTCCGACACCTGTTCTCAACCTGTTTACCCTGAAGGAACATTTTGAAATAATTTCTCAATAAAGCTTTCTAAAAAATATTCTATTCTAAAACTCATGGCAGAACAACAAGATCAAAGATTAACTTCCCCCTACAATGACAGTCAATGGAAAATTTCCTCTTTGCTTTGGATGTCACTGTAGACAGAAGATCAGTCTACCAATGTCCCCTTGTCAGAGAACGCCTTACAAGGTACCCTTAGGTCCTACAGAACCTTGGTTGAGAAAGGATGGACTAGGACAAATATCACTCTTTAAATTGCCGTGAAGACTAAGAAAGTTGGGTACACATGGATCAAAATTCCTGTTAAACCGCCAGACTTTTGACCTGTAAAGCTCTGTTCACAATGTTGCAACTTGGGACCCGACTTGTGAGACTCCAAGTTGCATTACATGTAAAATCCCATGTTAGTCAACGAGAGCTGTCTTAATTAGCACTACTGAAGTCGCTCTGACATTAGAAAAGGTTCCTGCACTACTTCAAGGCGACTTCTACCTGACTTGTGCCCATAGACTGTATTGGAAGTCACTTCCAAGTAAAATCCTCATCTCTATTGATGATATTTGGATCCAACATTAGAGGAAGATTACTTAGGCGTTCCCTGAAAGTTGCATCAAAGTAGTACTTAAGTTGCTAACAAATCGTCAGGAAGTCAGCTGGAAAAGTTCCGCCTTAAATTGGGCGACTTTCAGGTCGCAGTGGTGTGAACCGAGCCTTGCCCTCTCTGTTCACCATAAGCCGATTGTTAGAATCTAACTAGCTGCCTATACATCAGTAAAGACAGAACTTATTCCAATAAAATAGGACCCAACCAGCCGATGCCATACAAATAATAGTCTGTTACCTGTTTAGTGTCCATGCCCTGTAGTAGAATTACGGTGAGTGACCACACATTACAGATTTGGTCCTCATCCCTCTCTTTCTTCTCAATAAATAGGCACATGTGTAATATAATTACAAGCTTACATCATTTATACATAACACATAACATTCTGTCCACTTCCCTTGTTTGGAACATCGGGATAATATTTTTCAGCTAAGTAAACCTTGTTTGCTTCCATTCTTCAGTGATTCAATCCATTGTTATGTGCAGCACTGGATTATTCACTCACACCTGAGCACAGGTACAGAACATTTCTATGGCACTCCTACATACACTGCAATGGAATGAGGAAGGCAGGGGGAACACTTACCTAATCTCAGGAGTCTACAGGTAGGTGATGTCAGGTCCCCAGGGAAATGGGCACCCCTAGTACTGATTCTCCCAAATTTCCACCTGTCCGTGCAGATCACACCTCCTCCACCTCCTTCTTCTCTCCTTCTCCTTCTCTCTATAGAACTTTCTGCACACTCAGCGCACAGCTACTATTTATCGCTGCCTCTGCCTGGCTCCGCCCCCTCCCCACCCCCCGATCACTCCGCACTCATTCCTCCCATACAGAATACTTTCTATTATTTTCACCGGAGAAGGGAACGGAATAGAATATTGTACACATTGCCCGAGAGAGAGAAAATGTCAGAAGGTCCTCATATCGGACTATGAGCCGGGGAACTTCTTATGGCTGCCTCTGGGGGGCGCTCGGCGGATTATGTCATACCGGAGATCATTTCTCTATCGGAGTCATCAAATAATAAATGAGCACAGCCCCCCGCAATAAGGATTGATAAAGAGAAATCTCGTCTCTTAACTCGGAGTAAAGCAATAAAATAAATAATCTGTCTGCTGAGCTGATATTTTATTGCGGTCTGTTTGTGCTAAAATATATGCATAGCATTTGTTGGTGCAGATTTGGCATTTTATACAGAGAGAAATACATAGAATATGTATACTGCTGTGCCTGCACCAGGAGATATACATACATATTAGAGCCATTCCTAGGGCTTCTCACATCACATTCCTATTAGAAGTCCAGCTTTATTTCACACAAATGTTAAGAAAAGTATATACAATATATATATATATTATCATTGTGCACTGATCTATAT
This sequence comes from Pelophylax lessonae, assembly GCF_965119305.1. Lineage (NCBI taxonomy): Eukaryota > Metazoa > Chordata > Amphibia > Anura > Ranidae > Pelophylax > Pelophylax lessonae. The sequence continues at coordinate 619,516,107 of NC_138769.1, forward strand.
GCAGGGAGCTTGTGATTGCAGATTACAATGATAGCATAAAGATGGTGGTGATTGTAGATCATACAATAACATAAGGATGGTGGTGATTGTAGATCATGCAATGATAACACAAAGATGGTGGGGATTGTAGATCATCCAATGATAACATAAAGATGGTGGTGATTGTAGATCATGCAATGATAACAAAGATGGTGGGGATTGTAGATCATACAATACCATAAAGATGGTGGTGATTGTAGATCATACAATGATAAAGATGGTGGTGATTGTAGATTATGCAATAATAGCATAAAGATGGTGGTGATTGTAGATCATGCAATGATAGCATAAAGATGGTGGTGATTGTAGATCATACAATGATAGCATAAAGATGGTGGTGATTGTAGATCATGCAATGATAGCATAAAGATGGTGGTGATTGTAGATCATGCAATGATAGCATAAAGATGGTGGTGGTTGTAGATCATGCAATGATAACATAAAGATGGTGGTGATTGTAGATCATACAATAACATAAAGATGGTGGTGATTGTAGATCATACAATGATAACAAAGATGGTGGGGATTGTAGATCATGCAATGATAACATAAAGATGGTGGTGATTGTAGATCATGCAATGATAACATAAAGATGGTGGTGATTGTAGATCATGCAATGATAGCATAAAGATGGTGGTGATTGTAGATTATGCGATGATAACATAAAGATGGTGGTGATTGTAGATCATGCAATGATAGCATAAAGATGGTGGTGATTGTAGATTATGCAATGATAACATAAAGATGGTGGTGATTGTAGATCATGCAATGATAACATAAAGATGGTGGTGATTGTAGATCATGCAACGATAGCATAAAGATGGTGGTGATTGTAGATCATGCAATGATAACATAAAGATGGTGGTGATTGTAGATCATGCAATGATAACATAAAGATGGTGGTGATTGTAGATTATGCCATGATAGCATAAAGATGCTGGTGATTGTAGATCATGCAATGATAACATCAAGATGGTGATTGTAGATCACTCAATAATAAAATAAAGATGGTGGTGATTGTAGATCATACAATGATAACATAAAGATGGTGATTGTAGATCACTCAATGATAAAATAAAGATGGTGGTGATTGTAGATCATACAATGATAACATAAAGATGGTGGTCAGGGTTGCTGATGAGGCAGTACAGCTGGCCCTCCTGTACCAGGCTCAGGCCCCATCAGTTCAAACGGGGGGCCGGGTCCCTCCTGAGCAGGAGAGCTGGCTGTACTGCTATATTGCTGACACTGATCCTCTTGTGGCTCCCCCTGCAGTGCTGCTTCTCCTCCTCTCCTGCTGCATTGCAGGGAGATCAGTTTCAAGTATATGCATCCCCACCCCCTTTTCACTGCTCTGATCACCCCCTCCTGTTTGCCTCCCCCTCTTGAACCCCCCTTTCACCTGCTGTCTGAGTCCCCATGTGTACCCTTTCCCTCACAGCACAGCTGGCTTCCCTGCTTTCTTCTCTCTCCAGCTGCCAACTGCTGAGGTCACACAGGGGGATTATTTCAGGATAGAGGACAGGGGCCATTAAATATGTCATATCTATCGGGCCCTTTCTTTCTTAAAAGAGCCCAGTGAGTGATTGGTACTGATCACTCCTGTGCCCATTCATCACTGAAGCATAAAAACGGTGTTTACTATGCTTCAGTTTGAGAATGAACAGGAAGCCTCTAAATGCTTCGTATTCATTCATCTGTGCATCTGAGACTGTAAAGAAGGGGGTGGAGGAATCTGTCCTCCTTCCTCTTCTCTGTTCCAAAAGTGAAACCTCACCAAAGCCCCGCCTCCAAGAGGGCAGTTAACTACTTCCCGGCCAACGATGTCATTTGACATCATGGACTTTGATGATGGGTGCAGCTGCAGTCATCATTCAGATATCTTTTTTTCTGCCGGCGTTTCCCTGCACTGTAAAAACAATCATAGCTTCTTGATTGTTTTCAGAGGCAGTGGGAGGTGAGGCCCCCCCTTCCTGATGCCCTCTAGTGCTTCTAGCGAGAATGAATCGGCCGGCATCGGAAGTTTACCATAGAGCTATCTGAGGATCAGATGGTCCCCGGTCACCTCTATGACTGGATGCGATGTTGTGACGTTACGTCCAGCATTGGCAGTTGTAAACACTGCAGTTGCCTCGGCTGGGAAGCCGAGATAATTTTTTTATTTTTTTTGGTTTTAGGCTTTCCAGCCTAGAGGAGAGATGTGGGGAATTATAGACCCCCAATCTCTCCATAAAGAGGACCTGTCATGCCCTATAGACCTCCGATCTCTCCATAAAGAGGACCTGTCATGCCTTATAGACCCCCGATCTCTCCATAAAGAGGACCTGTCATGCCCTATAGACCCCCAATCTCTCCATAAAGAGGACCTTTAATGCCCTATAGAACTCCGATCTCTCCATAAAGAGGACCTGTCATGCCCTATAGACCCCCAATCTCTCCATAAAGAGGACCTGTCATGCCCTATAGACCTCCGATCTCTCCATAAAGAGGACCTGTCATGCCCTATTCCTATTACAAGGGATGGTTATATTCCTTGCAACAGGAATAAAAGTGATAAAAAAAATGTAAAGGGAAAGTGTCAAAATATAAAAATAAATGTAAAATAATAATAAAAAAAGAAAAAATTTAAAGCGCAGAAGCGAACGCATAGGTACGTTGTGCCCGCATATGTAAACAGTGTTCAAACCACACATGTGAGGTATCGCCATGAACGTTAGAGTGAGAGCAATAATTCTAGCCCAAGACCTCCTCTGTAACTCTGTCCAGGTAACCTGTAAAAAAAATGTAAAATCTCGCCTCTGGAGATTTTTAAATACTGAAGTTTGGTGCCATTCCACGAGTGTGCGCAATTTCAAAGCGTGACATGTTAGGTATCTATTTACTCGGTGTAACATCATCTTTCACATTATGGGAAAAAAATCAGGCTAATTTTAGTGTTTTTTTTTTTTTTTTTTAATTCATGAAACTTTTTTGATGTTATCGCGGTTCCAGGCAGTCACACAGCTGGAGTTGGCGAACCCAGAAAGAAGACGGGGGAAGATGGAAGCTGTGTCAATGGTGACAAAGTGCCGCTGGAAGGGCTTCATTCTAAGGTAAGTTACACATAATGTGTTAGTATGCGATGCATACCAGCACATATATTGCTTCACCTTGCAGGTTAAATAAAAAAATAAAAAAATCATTGGTGGTTTACTACTGCTTTAAAGAGGAGCTTCAGCCTGTAAACAAAAATGTAAGAGACTGTGGGGAGAGGGGGAAGGGGGGAGGAGGGGTGGGCCAAATGTCTGCTCAGATCGCCACATTGATCTGACCAGAAGTGGGAGAAGTACCTGTCAGAATCATGTACCCCCCCTCAAAAGAAAAAAAACATTGAAAATGTGCTAGAGGAGGGGGAGGGAGGAGCAAAAGCAGAAGATCACCTTTGGGGTAAAGTTCTAGTTTAATGAAATGTCACTTTGAGACATTTGTGAAAGGTTTGTACACAAAAAAGAAAACAGCGTGATGCAGTGTGATGTTTTCAGGGCATTGCCAAAGCCGATATATATCGAGGGCCGATCTGCACTTTCCCCGATATATCGAAATCGGCGCCTGAGGTTATCGGAAAAATGCTTGTACGGGAGTGATGCCTGCAGCTAGAGGCATCACCCCGGTACCGGCGTCCATAGCCCACAATTGGCTGTCTTGTAATGACAACAGATGAAGCTGAGAAACCGCTCAGCTGTCATTACAAGGAGCGGGAGGGGACGTCCAGCCCTCCCGCCGCCTTCTGCGGCTCCCCCATGTCCCCCGTCCCACCGGGAGACCCGGGCAACCATCCTGCACGGCCGCCGAAGAGAAGACCCGATCAAAGCCGCATTCGGCTCTTATCGGGTCTCCGTGTAAAAACCCGGAAGTGATATCATGACATCACTTCCGGGTACTCTGCGCCAAATTCAAAAGAATTACAGCATTCAAAACAGCCAAACTTAAGTGCAGAGGAGGGGTTTGGGGTCTTTTAGACCCCCAGATCCCTCCACAACAGTACCTGTAAAAAAAAAAAAAAAAAAATAGTAAAATAAATTAAAAAAATTTTTTTTTTTAAATGTCCGAAAAATTAAACGACCATGGCGTCCAAAAAGCATTTTTTTTTTTTTTGCGCAAAACTGCTTTTAGACTAACTGGAAAACGGCGACAGCGAAACTGTGTTACTTAAAGAACTGAGCGATAGCGATTTGTGGGGAAAAATCGTCATTGGGTACGGAAAGTGATGACAGCGACGATTCTGATGTCTCTTTCTGACACATCGCTTGTGGAATTTGGGAAGTATACCAAATGATTCTTCAGAATTTCCAACGGAGCGATGTGCCAGAAAGAGAAATCAGAATCGTCGCTGTCGTCACTTTCCGTACCTGATGACGTATTTTCCCACGAATCACTATCGCTCAGTTCTTAAAGTAACTCAGTTTCGCTGTCGCCGTTTTCCAGTTAGTCTAAAAGCAGTTTTGCGCAAAAAAAAAAAAAAATGCTTTTTGGACGCCATGGTCGTTCTCAATTTTCCAGGCGCAAAGAACTGGAAACACACAGGCAGGGCTCTGGAAAAGTCTCCAGGTGAATTCCTGTGGTGAAATGGCGTGATACAGTGTAATCCGTTAGGAATCACATCTTTGTATCATGTCATTTAGTGTGTTTACATTTTTTAAATTGCCGCCGGTTCCACCCACTGAGTCGCAACGCTCACAGGGAAGGGAACCGGAAGAGAGGTGCTGGCATCGGCTGAGCACATAGCAGGAGGACAGCGGAAGGACGGCGGGGGAGGACGGCGGGGATCGCAGGGGAAGGGGAGTTTTAAAATGTAAAACAACAGATTTCTGTGTAAAACAATGTACCGCTTTTAGCACAGAAATGTGGACCGCCAGGGAGGTTAAAAGCCAACCACCATTTTTAGATTTGTGAGCGGTACATTTGTGCAGAGGGGGCGCAATTAAACAAAATTTAAAAGACAACGAAAAAAAAACACAACAAACACACATGAAAGAAAGAAATGTGAGAAAGTCAAAGCACATTTAGACCACCTGTGTGAGTGCAAAAAAAAGTGTAAAATCATTGTGCGTGCAATCAAACTTCAACAGGTAAATATGTGATAATGATGGTATGGCTTTTAGTAGAGATTCCCAGTGGTCAACCCAGACCTCATGCAAAAACACTGATTTGCTTTTAAAGACCAGTCTCCCAGTACCATATAATCATGTTTTTTCCCTGCCATGAATAACTGAAATACCTGATAGTTACAGCTTGATTCTTAATGATGGGCCTGTGCCATCACATGGGAGCAGGGAGACAAATGTGCAAGCTCTGACTTAAGGATCATACCCAACAGCCAAGCAGAGACTGGTTGCTAAAGCCCCGTACACACGTACCGATTGTCAGCCGCAAATATTCGGCATGCCGACCGATCGGCCGATTGTCGGCTTGTAAGTATGATTCTTCCGACAGCCGACAGCGCATTTTTGGCCGAACAGAATCTGTCGTGCAGGCATTAAAATTTTTGTAGGCCAACAACAGAACGGCCGATTGTGCGTCAGTCAGTACAGATTTCGGCCGACAATCAGCAGATTTGCAAGACTGGGCATGCTCAGAGAAGAAAAAAAACAAGGAAAGTTAACCATCACATGACATCACTTCTGCAGTTGGCTGTTGTTGGCCGACAAAATTCGTGTGCAGTCTTTTGCACTTTTCAGCGGACAGGAAGCCCTGGACAAAAGACGGCCGATCGTTCAGCCGACGATCGGTACGTGTGTACGGGGCTTTAGTCCTCCATTCACAAGCACAGTTCAACTTTGTTCAGGTAAACTACGAGAGGAACCATGAAGATGTAATTCTGCACTCTAAACTTGACAGGTTAGTGCAAAATTGCAGGTTCTCTGAAATCTAAAAATATTCAAGGACATGTACAGCAGAGGCAACTAGACCTGGTTAGATCAGGTTCCCGCAATAAATAAATATTGCACATAGTGATGGGGGGGGGGCTCAAAAACAAGTAGGTACACACCAATCAGAAATGTATAGACATGATCAGGAGCAAACTCCTGTGCTTAATCAGTGAGCTATTGTGAAGGTTTATGTGTCAGATAAGTGATGAGAAAGCTGGATGATCAGGAGCCAACTGGGGTTAATTCACCAGAACCGGAGAGAGCAAAATCCGGCGCAGCTCCGCATAGAAACAGATTCCAGGCTTTTTTTGTCAAAGCTTAATTGCAGAGGCTGAAGTTAAGAGCTAATTGGCCACCATGCACAGCCGCACTAAATCCCGCACCCTACCCCAGCCCTAGCAAATCAACCCCAGTGTGCCTAGTGGAGTAGGTGGTGTTGACAATAGTAGGTCTGACTGACAGTAGCTGTGACTTGGAACTTTCTAGATATAAACTCTGGCTATGGGCTACAGTTAAAGGTCCGCTATACATTTAGATCAATGGGATATATTACAGATGTACAAAGCCGAGTCCTAAAAAAAATACAAGACACTTTTTTCTTCTATTAATCCATGATGTAGAAGACACCGGTTTCTCTCTATCTTCGGATTGTGTGGATACATCCATGAGCATCAAAGCCTCATAGCTGCAGAATTCTTCATTTGATGTGCTCCAGCTTTCTGTTAATAAAGCAGTGTCCATGCTTTCGGGACATCGTGAGTGTGCACCTTGTAGTGTAGAAGTGTAGAAATGATCAAAGTTTTCTATATCCCAATAATAGCTTTAAGAGCTTGTTTGAGCACAAACGCTTGCCAAGTGTGTTTATCATTTTCCTTAAACGGTCCATGATTTCCTTCAATATTATGACTCTATATCTGCTGAAGAGTAATGCTACTTCTATTTTCATTTATGGCTATTGCGGACTGTTTACTCTTTACTGAGAGTACTGGGGTCTGTTTGACCCCTGATCTCTCCTCTGCCCTCAAAAGCATCTGATCCAACTGGAATTGGTTTGATCAGATTTTTTTTGTCCTATGTGTTGCAAAAACCTAGAATGAAAAAAAAAACCCATGAGTGAACAAAAATCGTGCATGTGAAACACACACTATAAAGTGCACTTTAGGGTGTGCTTTAGCCCACCCCTCCAAAGGAGTAGGACCTCTACCCTGACCCCTGGGGTGCAAGGCTGGCCCCACTCTTCAAGGCTAGCCGAAGCTGACCATCAAATACTATCTCAGGGGAGCTCTCCCGAAGAAGGAACCTGAGGGCTACACATCCTCCCTCTAGATGTCAGGGTAAGCTTGAGGACTCACATCCTTCATCCAGTGAAAAACACACACAAAAATTAAACGTGGGAAAAAAATAAATTAAAAAATCAAAAGTGGCTGTGCAGATTGTGCACTGGCTAGGCTCAATCAGATGCTTTACAAGACGGTGACCGCTTGTAAACAACAAACCAAAATAGGAAGTGCCAAAATCTTCATTGCTTCCAGTTTCATACAACACCATACAGATGATCGGAGAATGGAAGTTCCTCCTTTATCTCTATAGTGTGCTGGGACCTTCACTCTGATCAGTTTTTGATTTTTTTTTTTAAATTTCATTTAAAAAAAGCAAGAAAAATGCATCCGTTTAAATCCTATAAAACTCTTCATACCAGTCAGGTGTGTTTCAGTTGCATTTTTGGCTGCTTTTTAACTGCTCCATTGCAAAAACGCATAATATTCTGCTTTTTATTTTTTTACTAAAAATATTAAAAACTCAAACCCAACTGACCAGTATAAAGAGGTCCATAGGATTTAAAGGGATGCATTCTGCATCTTTACAACAGAGCAGTGAGAAAGCAGGCAAAAACGCAACTAAAAGGCATCTGAATGGTGTGAAGAGTTACGGGATGCATTTTTCTGCTGTTTTTTATTTACTCAAAAACATATCAGTGAGAATGGGCCCTAAAGGTGGTCAGACAGGCATACTCCTAATTGCTATCATAATTAAATATGTATCTGAGTGAGTGATGCCTAATGTTTTAGAACCTTTATCAACTGTCACTGCCAAGACTTCCTTATGGTGGCAGTGGCAGGTGAAAAAGGTCCTTAAAAATTAGGCGGCACTCAGATACATACAACACTTTACCTTCTCTTAAGTTTCCATTTGAAAAAAATGTTCCTCCTTTTTTTAGGGGGGAGGGGGGGAGCAGGTACCAGGTTTTGACAGGTACCGGCTCCCACCACCGCTTGGATTGCCAGGGTGATCTGAGCAAAAGGTCTCCTCCCCCATCCCTCCCAACAGTGTTCTGGGATATGTCACAGGTCCTAGAAGACTGCGGGACCATTCACAAAGAGCAGCGTGGCTCGTGCATGCACAATGGGCAGCTGGCTGTAAAGCCGCAAGCTGGGGCAGCTGGCTGTAAAGCCGCAAGCTGGCACAGCCGAGTGACTACAGTTAAGATGCCGAGAGGGAAAAATGGCTCGGGTGAGCACATTGCTGGATCCTGGGACAGGTGAGCGTCTGTTTATTAAAAGTCAGCAGCTGCAGTTTTTGTAGCTGCTGACTTTTAGTTTTCAGAAATATGACCAGAGCTCCTCTTTAAAAGGCAGAATTCTTTCAAATATTTTACAAGCCTCAAACAGAAACAGAAAAGGGTAAATTTACATAGCTTGTATGTAAACCCACTACCAATCTTTTACTGCATTAATATCATGGAATTTTAATCACATTACCATATATGTAAATAGGTAACTATTAAAAAAAAATTATTTTATAGTGGAAGCGTGAATGAGCAATTTGGATTTATGTGTTAATATAATCTATTAATCTGTATAGAACCCTGGACTTAGTCCACGGGAATTGGTACTTTAAAGATTGTTGGTATGCCCGAATAAACCATGGAAAATGACGATATATCTTTACCAGTTGCATAACAATAGCTGCACATCTTGTGGATTATTGGTTGGGTTGAATTAAAATAGTATAATTTCTGATATATATGTAATGGTCTGACCATATATAGATACCAATATTTGTATGACTTCTATGCCCACAAATGTAACAAAAAAGGGGGTGCCACTGTATTGTCACTGTATTGTTACATTAAGGGTTTTAAATAATAAAACATTTTTCTGATTTAAAAAAAAAATCTGTATAGAAGATCTTCAATGAAATAATAAAAACAAAACAAAACAAAAAAAAAAACCAAAGAATGAAAACAGAATTAAAATAAGATAAAGAAAAATCCTTTATATTAGTTATAATATAGAGTGATAGCAACAGTCGTTTGTGGATAGTATTGTGGTTCACTATGTTGAAGATCCTTAGAATTTCCGCAGACACTTGGAGAAAATTTGGTGATACTAGGAATTATTTAAAAAGGCCGCATTTTTTTTTTTTTACAATAATTTTTATTAATTTTTCAAGAAAAGACATAGAAAGGTCGCATTTTTAATTGGTAAATGAAAAGGTAAAATGAACATGGTCACATTGGTGGATTGATCCTCATCTTACTAAGAATTTAAAAGCTACAGTATTATTAGTGGAGAAAAGACAATCTGCTCCTGCAACAGGCTTGATACGCGTGCATAATAATTGGAGCATTTCCCAGTCTGGCTACTGTGGATCACCAGACAACTCCCACAGCTGGTGAGTATTGCAATGACTAAATTTATGGAGAAGATTTTATTACATCAAACTGCTACATCCAGCTTGTATGTGGCAGAAAGGCTGCAGACAGCAGGCCTCATCACGCCCCTCTCATGCCATTATTTCATATTTTCTAGATGATTTTATAGTCATTAAAGCTATAAAACTTTCACATTACTTTCCACTTGCATATTTGTCCCATTATCTCGCCCAAGGCAAGGGGAGACGTGAGAAGAGGAAGTCTGATCAACAATAACACATATACCTTTCTGCCTATCTCTGAAAACCTTTTATTTTATTCACTATAATTTTATTGAGCCTGAATAATACTGGGACGCTCATGTAATGGACTCTCATCTAATGCACACATTATATGGTAAATCCTCACATTACGTGCAGACATTCAAGTATGCAACAGAACAATAGGATGTACTGGTGGAAGTTAGCACGTTAGGTTGCAAACCATTTCTCATGAGTGTATACCAACATTTCCTTAAAAGGAATGATAGTTTCTTTGTTTTTGGTTGGTAATAATTGATTTAGTAAAAGTAACCTTAAAGAGGTGTTCCAGCTGTGAAAAAAAATAAAAGTCAGCCGCTACAAATACGGTAACTTTTCATACAAAGACACTTACCTGTCCAGGGAGCCCGCAATGTCAGCATCCTAGCCAGTTTTCGGGTCGGCTGCCCGATGCTGCCGCCGCCATTTACTCTAAGGGAAACTGGCAATGAAGCCTTTTGGCTTCACAGCCGGTTCCATACTACACATGCGCGAAGCGCGCTGCGCATTCTCATTGGTTCGGCGGCGGGGAAGGAGAAAGGGGACGGAACTTCCGAGGGACAGTGCCGCAGCGCTGTTTCTCGGAAGCGGGGAAGGGTACCTGTCAAAAACAGGTACCTGTTCCCCCCCTCCCCCCTGAAAGGTGCTGAATGTGGCACCGGAGGGGGGGGAGCAGATGAGCGGAAGTTCCACTTTCGGGCGGAACCCCCCTTTAAAAACCGATTGACTGCCCTGTTGCTCTGAACTGCCACTGATGGACTTTGTGAAAGTCTCCCCAATGTATCAGCTTTTAGGCCTAGTGATGAAGCCACTCAGGGAGTGAGCACTGATTTAAAAAAGGTAAGTTGAGTGTCATGTGTACTCCATACCAAGAAGTACCAGGTTTTCTGCTGGGCTGAAGAAATGTAGTGGGGATGTGGGGGTCTCGGTTAAAGTTCAACTCTGAGCAAATAAAAAAAAATGATCCCTGCAAGGCTTAAAGTGATTGTAATCCCCCACTTTTTTTAAAAATAATAAACATGGTAAAATTACCTGCTCTGTGTAATGGTTTTGCACAGAGCAGCGCCGATCCTCCTCTTCTTGAATCCTCCGCCAGCACTCCTGGCTGAGTTCCCACCATAGTAAGCCTCTTGATATTGGACCTCTTGTGCATGCTCCGTATAGACACACAGAGCATGGCTTGGCCCCACCCCCTCCCTCCTCAGTGGCTTTGGTTGAGAGAGGAGAGAGCCACGGCTCTCGTGCACATTGCTGGAATGAGATTGGGCTCAGGTAAGTTTAAGAGGGGCTGGGGGGAACTGCACTTTAGAGAATGCATTTGAGAAAAAAAAAAACACCAATCAATACCCATCAGTAACACCAATCAATGCCCATCAGTGACATTAATCAGTATTCATCAGTGACACCAATCAGTATTCATCAGTGACACCAATCAGTATTCATCAGTGATACCAATCAGTGCCCATCAGTGACACCAATCAGTGCCCATCAGTGACCTCAATCAGCAAATTAGTAATGCCAGTCAGTGCCCATTAGTGCCTGCTCATCTGTGCTGCCTATCAGTGCCGCCAATCAGTGCCCATCAGTGTCGCATATCAGTGCCACCCTATTAGTGCCCATCAGTGTGGCATATTAGTGCCTCCTCATCAGTGCCACCTAATCAGTGCCCATAAGTGCAATCTATGAGTGCCCATCAGTGCTGCCTCATCAGTGCACATCAGTGAAGGAGAACAATTACTTATTTACAAAATTTACTGACAGAAACTAAGAAAAAACGTTTTTTTTTCACAATTTTCTGTCTTTTTTCCTTTTTTTAGTAAAAAAAAAAAAAAAACCAGTGGGGGTTAAATACCACCAAAAGAAAGGTCTATTTTATTATATTTGAAAAAAATAATAAAAAATTGAATTTGGGTACAGCATTTTATGACCGCGCAATTGTCATTCAAAGTGTGACGGCGCTGAAAGCTGAAAATTGGCCTGGGCAGGAAGTGCCGGTTCACACTTCCGCGTGTGCGACGATCACATGTAATATCGGAGCGCACTGCTCCTTCATTACATGCGATCGGATATGCAGTGCGAATTCAGCCATACACTTTGCTAAATTGGCACTGCACCCGCACAAAAGTCGCACATGAGGCATTTTTTCAGCCGCATCAGGATCGGATCGCACAGTGGTTTACACTTGAGCGATCCGATCCTGTGCGAACTGTCAGATCGCACTGCGATATGTGATCAAACTGGGGGTGTCGTTAACATTTAATTGACACCCCCTGCGTATCGCATATGGCAGTGTGAACTGCCAGATGTGCGTTTGTGATGCAGGAACAGGCTGCAAATTCGCAGCCTTCCCGCATCGCACAAGTGGGACCCGGCACTAAGAGTCTTTTGAAGGCCACCATACTTCCCGCAGAAACCACCTCTTGTGGTAGAGAATTCCACAATCTTGTAGCCCTAACAGTAAAGAACCCCCCACGTTACCTGAGGTTAAAACGTTTCTCCTCCAATCGCATTGTTTTCCCTCGAGTCCTCATGCAATCCCTTCGACTGAACAGCTTTTTTTCTAAGCTGAGATCCCCATTGAGATATTTATACATTGCTATCATGTCCCCCCTCAGACGTCTCTTCTCCAGGGAGAATAAATCACGCGATTGCAGACGCTCTTCATAATTAAGGTCCTCCAATCCCCTAATTAGTTTAGTTGCCCTTCTCTGGACTCTCTCCAGCTCCAACACATCCCTCCTGAGGACCGGTGACCAGAACTGGACAGAATACTCCAGATGCGGTCAGACCAGAGTTTTATAAAGTGGAAGGATTATAGTTTTATCTCTGGAATAAATCCCTTTCTTTATGCATGCTAATAATCTGCTGGCTTTGGCAGCTGCCGCTTGACATTGCATGCTATTGCCTAGTCTATCATCTATCAAGACTCCCAGATCTTTCTCCATTTTTGATTCCCCCAAGGGTTCCCCTCCTAACGTGCAGAGATGTATAGTAACGAAGTAGAACTACTTAAGTACTGTACTTAAGTACCAAAATGCGGTATCTGTACTTTCCTAGAGTAGAATTTTTTTCTCCTACTTCTACTTTTACTTCACTACATTTTTTCGATGATTTCGATACTTCTACTCAAGTATTTTTTTTTGTGCTGCATAGTTACTCGTTACTTTTAAAAAAATTACCACTGCCAGAACAGTAGATGGCAGGTTGCATAAAGCTCAAAAAAATGTGTATAATGTCATTTGTAAATCAGCGCATACGAAAATAAAGGCTGTGTATAATAAAAGCTGCTATACCAAATCTTTCCAATAAAAAGAAAATATGAAACAAACAAATAAATGGTGCTACAGCGCTTAAAGTGCATCAAGAAACTACTAACAAACACAGGTTAATCATTTGAATAAATCATTTGAAATAATAAAAAACAATATGATGTTCAAACTTTTGACTTCTTTCTTTAATAACTACATAACACAGAGTACTTGTACTTCTACTTTCAGTACTTGAGTAGAAATTTTTTTTCAAAACTACTGGTACTTTTTACTTTTAGTACTTAAGTAGCAATTTTTTTGAAAAAACTACTTGCAATACTTAAGTAAAAAAAATGTTGAATACTTTAGTACTTCTACTTAAGTAACTTTTTCTGTGAGCACTTCCACTTCTACTCAAGTCACTTTTTGATCGAGCACTTGTACTTTTACTCAAGTAGAAATTTCGAGTACTTTATACAAGTCTGCTAACGTGTATTGTGCTTTTATGTTTCTAGTCAACAAGTGCAAAACCTTACACTTCTCCACATTAAACCTCATTTGCCATGTCGTTGCCCACTCCGTTATTTTGTCCAGGTCATTCTGTAGGATATCTGCTTCATGCTGTGCTGTTATTGCCCTGGCCAATTTTGTGTCATCTGCAAAAACTGATATCGAACTACTGATCCCGTCCTCAATGCTGTTTATGAATAAATTGAACAAGGTTGGTCCCAGGAGGTGGGGTAGGCTTCAATGAAAAAAATATTTTTCAAGGATCGCCTAAAGGCAAACAGGGTAGGAACTGACCAGACATACTGGGGCATGGGACTCTACTCCTCCTTTTGCTGACTACAAGGCACCATGTCATTTTTTTTACTCCCACTGACTCTGGGGCATTTTTTACTTCGACTGGCCACTCTGGCCCCCCTAAAGTCTGCAGCAGTAAACTTTCCTTTTGTTTAGACAGTTTGGGGACCCCTGCAGCCTGGAGCAACTGCACTTGCAGATTGCAACTACACGCACAGTCTATATGCCTTAAGTAAATCACCACCAAAGTCTCTGTATCTTACATTTCTACTCCTTAGCTATGATGTTGGAAAGGAAGTGACTAAAATCTTACTCAGGATCGCTTCAGGCTTCCTCTCCTTAGCCTGTATACCCAGACCAGGAAGTTGACCAGGAACCTACACCAGGAAGTTGACCAGGAACCTACACTAGGAAGTTGAAAAGCTCCAATGATGCAACTGAATGGTGTAGGCAACTCCTAAACAGGACCTGCTGGAGAACTAATTATTTTATATGTATATTCAGAATTGTATTTTTTTTTCTGTTTGCTGTATTTCTAGCTATGTTGTGAACCCCCCACAGGACCGTGAATGTTTATTTTGAGGTTTTATCTTTTACCTTACCCCATCACATAAACCTCTTTGAATAAAACCCCTAGATCTCATTGGAAACTAAAATGACATAACCCTAACCCTGATAGTATTAATCCAAAAACAGATTTTTGAAAAAAGGGAGCAAACAAGATGTTCATTGTTAGAGTTTACATACACCTCAAATTAGAATTTACTGGTCAAAAAGAGAAAAACATACAGCATGTAGTACTATTAGCCAAACATTATTTTCTTTATATTTATTTTGAAAATGTGTGTTGTAAATAGGCCCAGACACAGAAAAGCAGTGTTTTGGTTAGGGACACAAAGCTGGTGCCATTATAGCCTACAATTACAGCACTATAATTGTATTCTGAGTAGAATATAAAGACCTGTCTGCTAGTGAGAACATTTTACCTCAGGTTGGCACTTGGCAGTGCCATCTTCTAATAGGTCTTATTATCCTGTTAAATCCCAACTCGTCTAAGAGGGCCTCTTGTCCCGTACTGTGCAGTCCCACAAAAACAGTGAAGGACTTTCCAGGCCATGTTCATCCATTCAATCCTTCGTTTGTCTTGTCTACAGAGAATCTCAGTAATCTGTTATGAAGCCAGGTGATCGAATGTCTCTTCCTGTGGTTCCTGGTTATTATACTGCAGCCAAAAACCTGTGATGCGGTCACAATTATCTGCTTGAACTGTTTCTCCCGTGCCATTCACAAAGACCTCACTGTTTGCCTGGCTCCCTTCTTACCTACTTGAGCCAGGGACCTTTCATGTTTAGGATATTGGTTTGCTACTGTGAAAACGAAATATCTGTGAAGATGAAAACAACCTGTATATTCATGACACCAGATAAATACGATGTAGTCAGCACACCATACTTTGGTTAAGACAGAGTTCCCGAAAAGTATTTAGAGGATACTGGTCCTTTAAGCTCTTTAAATCTTGTCCAAAATACACAAAGGACACAAGCCAAGATATATACAATGCCCCATAAATGTAATGTGTTGGTTCTCCGACAGCAAGCCATCGCTGATGCATTTTTTTCGTTCAACCAGTGGGCTGAAAAAAAAAAGATTTGATTCCCCCATCAACACACTCGGCATTTCCACGCCACAGCTGGAGCCAGGACGGGCTCCATCCCCTGCCGGCACTCCCAGCAGCAGATGTGGAAGCACTCGTTTGTATATTCTCCGTTTACCAAGAAGCACACAAAGAGCTTTACCGAACACACTCGGCATTGATGGGGGAATCCCTCCCATGGGGCTATTGTATACTGACAGTGGGAAGAGTTCCCCGCTGCCAAAATACAAGGATCAGTGCCTCTGGCTATAGCCAGCAGCACTAATCGAGCAAAAAAAAAAAACGGACCGCATGGTTGTACAAAAGTCGATCAAGAGATTTCTGTACAACCAGCCTGCCCATAGTGGATCCTTTCTTTTTCTCGCACCACCTCGACCTTGAAAAAAAATGCTGGTGTTATTGTCATTAATTAGGAAGGCTTGCATTGATTTTTTTTGCGTTTCCGTCCCTTCTTGGTACAAGACTTTTGTGAATACAGTCAAGGCACAATATTAAGCAGAAACATCAAGACTTAGGGTGCCAATGCACAAATTTACATCCAGATCTGTTTCTAGCTTCAGATATACTGATATACTGTATATTTTCATGCTAAATAATGTGTAAGTGTAAAGCTAGCCATAGATGTATCTTTTTTTTTTTTTTTTTAACAAAAAACAAAACAAAAAATGAACGGAATTCTCCATCCACACAAGGGAGGTGAATAGAGGGATCCTCCCTGCTAAAACTTTGGATTTTGACAGCAAGGACTCTCTGTTGTCAGAAAAATTTTTCATCACGCCTGTTAAGCCACACATAGATCTAAATTCAGTCAGTGCCTGTGAGTGACAACACTGAAGAAATGACACTTTGCTACAATGTAAAGTAGTGAGTGTACAGCTTGCATAACAGTGTAAATGTCCTGTCCCTCAAAATAACTCAACACACAGCCATTAATGTCTAAACTGCTGGCAACAAAAGTGAGTACACCCCTAAGTGAAAATGTCCAAATTGGGCCCAATTAGCCATTTTCCCTCCCCGTTGTCATGTGACTCATTAGTGTTACAAGGTCTCAGGTGTGAATGGGGAGCAGGTGTGTTAAATTTGATGTTATCACTCTCACTCTCTCATACTGGTCACTGGAAGTTCAACGTGGCACCTCATGGCAAAGAACTCTCTGAGGATCTGAAAAAAAGAATTGTTGCTCTACATAAAGAGGACCTAGGCTATAAAAAGATTGCCAAGACCCTGAAACTGCAGCACAGTGGCCAAGACCATATAGTGGTTTAACAGAACAGCTTCCACTCTGGACAGGCTTCGCCATGGTCGACCAAACAAGTTGAGTGCAAATGCTCAGCGTCATATCCAGAAGTTGCCTTTGGGAAATAGACGTATGAGTGCTGCCAGCATTGCTGCAGAGGTTGAAGGGGTGGGGGGTCAGCCTGTCAGTCAGCCTGTCAGTGCTCAGACCATATGCCGCACACTGCATGAAATTAGTCTGCATAGCTGTCGTCCCAGAAGCGAGCCTCTTCTAAAGATGATGCACAAGAAAGCCTGCAATCAGTTTTCTGAAGACAAGCAGACTAAGGACATGGATTAATGGAACCATGTCCTGTGGTCTGATGAGACCAAGATAAACTTATTTGGTTCAGATTGTGTCAAGCGTGTGGAGGCAGCCAGGTGAGGGGTACAAAGACAAGTGTGTCTTGCCTACAGTCAAGCATGGTGGTGGGAGTGTCATAGTCTGGGGCTGCCTGGGTGCTGCCGGAACTGGGGAGCTACAGTTCATTGAGGAAACCATGAATGCCAACATGTACTGTGACATACTAAAGCGGAGCATAATCCCCTTCCTTCAGAGACTGGGCCGTAGGGCAGTATTCCAACATGATACAGATCCCGAACACACCTCCAAGATGACCACTGACTTGCTAAAGAAGCTGAGGGTAAAGGTGATGGACTGGCCAAGCATGTCTCCAGACCTAAACCCTATTGAGCATCTATGGGGCTTCCTCAAACGGAAGGTGGTGGAGTGCAAGGTCTCTAACATCCACAGGGCTCCGTGATGTCATCATGGAGGAGTGGAAGAGGACTCCAGTGGCAACCTATGAAGCTCTGGTGAACTCCATGCCCAAGAGGGTTAAGGCAGTGCTGGAAAATAATGGTGGCCACACAAAATATTGACACTTTGGGCCCAATTTGGACATTATCACTTAGGGGGTACTCACTTTTGTTGCCAGCACTTTAAACAATAATGGCTGTGTGTTGACTTATTTTGAGGGGACAGCAAATTTACACTGTTATACAAGCTTTACACTCACTACTTTACATGGTAGCAAAGTGTAATTTCTTCAGTGTTGTCACATGAAAAGATATAATAAAATATTTACAAAAATGTGAGGGATGTATTCACTTTTGTGAGATATTTTATGGCCAGCTTAAAGCAATTGTAAAAGCACAATTTAAAAAAACAAACATACCTATACTCACCTGCTCTGTGCAATAGAATTGCACCTCCTCTTCCCAGGTCCCCCGTTGAAACTCCTGGCCCCTCCTTTTTGTCCAGTGCCCCCATCAGAAATTGCTTCCCATGGGGGCTCTCATGCCTGCTCGCTCCTGAACCCCGTTTCTGCGTCCATTGACACAGACAGCGGAAATCGGCCCTGCCCCCTCATCACTGGCTTTGATTGACAGCACTGGGAGCCAATAGCTCCTACTGCCCCAGTAAAGCCAGCGGGACTTAGAAGTAAGGGGAGAAAAGAGCTGCAGACGTACATGGCGCTGTATCGAATGAGGGCTCAGGTAAGTAAGGGGGGGGGGGTGAGGGGGGATGCTGATATTATTTTATTATTTGCAGGGATTTCCTCTCACTTCCTGTTTGGCTATGGGACAGGAAGTGAAGGGAAATATCCCCAATAGGGCACAAATGGGGAAAAATAAATCTGACAGGGGTTTTACCCTCCCTTACTCTATCCAAAATGGAAAAAAAAAGTATTGCATATAGTTCTACTTTAAAGGGGTTTATTACCTTACATAGAAAACACAATACTCTTCCTTATCAAATGATCTTTCCAGGAAGATAGCACATTCAGACAGAACCCAGGGTCGGCATCTACTTCCAGGCTGGATCAAAGATTATACAGTCATGTAAATCCTAGTGCTTGTGTAGTTCTTGGCTATGTTCCCAAATTCCTAATATAGATCGACCCCTGCTTCATCCTCTCAGCTTGTGATTTGCTACAAAGGTTCAATGTTGTTACAGTGTAATCACCATAGAAAATGAGAATGTTTCATCTTGCTTGAAGCAGGCTGATGATGTCATCTATGTTTGGGCAATGTTATTTGGATGGAGCACTGCTTTATGATGATAAAAGGCAGCTATAAAAAAAAATAAAAGACACGTCTGCTGCATATTGTGATATACCAGGATATTTTATGATTCATGTAGACATGTAAATTTACAGTAAGATCAAACTGATAACTAGGCCAATTATGAGCTGCTTGATCTTTTGAGGTCAGCAGATTTCTGTTTGAGGGTTAACTGGCAGAAGAGATCTTGGAGTTTTCAGGGTTGCTTTGGCCTATGTATGTGGACTAGGTATAGTGGCCAAATAAATACTATATAGCTACCCTCATAGTGTAACGCCACCTATTTCATTGTAAAATTTTGAGGCAGATAAATCAATAATAAAGTTTGCAATTATTGTCACATACCTGCCGGCTTACAGTATACTTGCATGAGCTGACATTTATTTAATGATCAAAGATTTTGTAAATGTTTTACATGATTGCCATTTTGTCTATGTAGAGTAGTCTACAGATGCTCAAGGTTGAATGATAAAAATCCCAATTGCTTAACAATTTTCTTGGTACTGCATGTAAAAAGTATTAGGAAATGTTGGATGTTAAAAACCCCCACTGTTTATCCATCCTATGAATTTTGGAACATCTATAACAAAACCTATTCTGCCAAATTTGTTCCCATTTCATCCAACCAGATCCTTAACTCCATAAAACAAAATCTATTTTCTTAGCATGTCCTGTTCAGTTTGTGTTTCTAAAATGCAGACTGAACCTACAGAATGCAGCAGGTTGCCTATCGGTATTGGCAGATTAAAGCCATTGAATTTCATTAGCCCTATCATTTGTTGATCGGTTTATGTACTACAGCTCTCAGTTATTAACCTGAACAGGAAATGTTACGTGTAGCATGTATTGATTAATGAGGCACAAAGAACATGTTGCGTCTAGGTCAGGTCATTGTGTGAATGTAGTGTGCTCGGTCATTAGGAGGAGAGGCTGCATAATATTACGCATAGTTCCTTGCCAGATACAGGTGCTGGCCTATTTAGTATGATACATGGAAAATCTATATTATACATATATTATGTCCTTATAATCAACCCATAGCAATATTCAAAAAATTGGGGTACAGTAGTGGGATAAGAGAGACCTCAAACTCCCCAATTGAAGAGGTACTCAATAGGAAAGGGGGATAGGGAAAATGGGGAATATTCTGGATTTTGGGGTACCAATCACTAATGATTATGAAATTAAGATATCATTGTTTAAAAAGACATATCTTTATTTAATATAAAAATGGAAGTTAATAAATGGAATATAAATGGAAGTTGGTACCATTTATAAATAGATTATCCTAGGCACTCAATACCATAGCAATATTCATAAAGTCTGTTTGTGTTTTACAGGGATTTCAGCACTTGTTTCTCGCTTCGGCAGGTTAGAATATTAGTGCTGCCTGTTCAGACTTCCAAAGGGGGATGAAGTAGGACAAGGACAGATGGCAGGTTACACCCACATGCAATTGTGAGGTGTAAATGCAGTCCCCGTATAAAACTATTGCAAATACTATTAGAAATGAAATATCTGTGATTACTGACATTTTAATAGTTTTCATTATTCATGGTAAGGAGTGTGGATGGACAAATCCCCTGCCAGTGCCAGTTGGTGTTCAGCCAACTTTTTTTTGCTCCTTTGATTTTAAATTGAAGGATGTCAGGTGGGAGGGTGCACATTTTGGCCAGTTTATTAGGTACTTGAAGAAGTTCGTTCAATGTATGACCAGCTTTATAAAGTGAAAGCACCTGTTGATGGTCCTTTTGGTTGTGTCTGTTGAGTTATCAACACATAGACAACTATAGTGCAGAAAACATGTTACCCCACCCTCCTTTATTTACAAAGGGACAGAATAGCAGAAGACTCAGCTGTAAAACGAAACTCAACATAATCTAATGCCTCTTCTATTTGAAGACAATTGCACACCAAAATAGCTGATTAAAAAAAGCATTGTTCTTTTTAAGGCCATCATGCAGTATAAAGTAAAACTAGTTATCAAGTAACTCAGAGGAGTGATAAACTTCATTAAATGTATACAGGAAACCCTTGAAATTGGGTTTAAAGTATTTAAATGTGTTGACACTGATATCTAAGGCAATAGGTAAACAAGGTCAGAAGTTGATCTCATGGAATGTAAAAGGGTTTAAATATTCTGTGTATTTAAACGGTCGCTGAAGCACAATGGAAGTCAACAGAAAAAGTGACTAAGCACAATAACAAAGGAGGTGTCAGACGTAAGTAAGTTTGGATGGTAAAGTGACAAGTCGGCCTTGTGTGATGGCTTTCTTTAATAAACACTTCCTAATTAATTGTCAAATGTCATCACAATGGGGTGTCACTTGTGCTGTAAAGACTATTCTGAATACATTCCTTCACCTTTAAATGAAAACTGGATAGCATCTGTCAATAGGAGACCTCCTAACCTGTAAATACTAGATCTGTACAACTATGGTGGTGCCTTAATATTATCATTCCAAACACCTAGATCAATCCCAGATAAATACATTCTACAAGTTTTTATAAGTCATCATATAAGGACAATATACCTGCCCCACTGGCCAATTTTATGACAAATGACATAAAAAATTGCCATGTTGACCTGATAATAAGAAAGTATAAGAACACTTTGGGAGTCCATTTCATATTGATCAGATTGGACCACACATGGGTATATATTTTTAAGCTTTTAAAAGGCAGTGGTTCTTATATAGAATATCCATCTCATAAACACACATGATCACAGTGGTTTGGCCCAAGAGATATATTATAAGGATGATCAGTCATTTGAAGAGGGCATACGAGTGAGAAGTTGTTTTATAATGACAAAAAGTGGGAGAAGGGGGAAAAGAGGCTAATGCCAGGGTCCTGAACTAACAGAGTTCAAAAATATAATTCAGGGCAGTCATTTTTTTCTGAAAGCCTTGCATGTGTCACAGTATGGGCTATAAGATCTTCCATTATCATCATCATTTCACAAGGGGCAGAGTATTTTAAACTTTACGGACTGGGTCAGGTTCAGAAGGATACATTTTACTCTGAAAATGACACCCACTAACGAGTGTCCTTTCATATTAGATTTCTAGGAGTAATGGTGTCCGTTCTGCTTTTGAATGGTCACTAATGTACATTTAATATTGGGTGGGTATAAGTAGATGGGTGTGGGTATAAGTAGATGGGTGCACATACACTATATTACCAAAAGTATTGGGACACCTACCTTTACACACACACAAACTTTAATGGCATCCCAGTCTTAGTCTGTAGAGTTCAGTATTGAGTTGGCCCACCTTTTTACAGCTTTAACAGCTTCAACTCTTCTGGGAAGGCTATCCACAAGGTTTAGGAGTGTGTCTATGGGAATGTTTGACAATTCTTTCAGAAGAGCATTGGTCAGTCACTGATGTTGGAGAGAAGGCCTGGCTCGCAGGCTCTAATTCATCCCAAGGTGTTCGATCAGGTTGAGGTCAGGACTCTGTGCAGGCCCATCAAGTTCTTCCAGAATGCAATAAGATAAAAACCTGCTGCCTTTAGAATCACTTTAAGGTTTACCTACAACTATGTAATGCAGGGGCCTCCTTGATTGCATACAAATTAAAAGTGTTTAGGTTTGACCTCATATTATATGGTTTTGGTAAATCTAACGGGAAAACTGTACACACAACAATTTTTTGTTTGCTGTCGGAGCCGCTGTACTAATG
This sequence comes from Pelophylax lessonae, assembly GCF_965119305.1. Lineage (NCBI taxonomy): Eukaryota > Metazoa > Chordata > Amphibia > Anura > Ranidae > Pelophylax > Pelophylax lessonae. The sequence continues at coordinate 619,538,743 of NC_138769.1, forward strand.
ATCTGATGATAGTATAGTGATTTCCCCTGCTGAGCTGTGTTCTGACAGGGGGATGCCCCCCGGATGCCCCCCCCCCCCCCCCCCAGAACACACCGATCAGCGCTCTCAGCCATTGGCTGCTCGGGAGCCAGTCAGCTACTGCTTTTCCACCACCGAATGTCGACTGTTTTTTTATGGAACCAGCCAATGTCTCCTGACATTTGGCCTGTGTGGATGGGGCTTTACACAACTATTTAATATCCATCAACCTCCTGCAGATGCTTGGCTTTAATATTTGCAGCTAACATACTTTGTACACACTATAAATACTTTATAAACTTTGGCAATTATATTGACAACTGACTTCAGTTGAACAAAAATGTCAGGGGTAGGGATGGGCCAAACAACCCCCTGTTGGGTTCGCAGTAGAACATCTTGAACAGGGAAAAAGTTCTAGCAAACATGCAAACTCTATTAAAGTCCATGGGACATGAACATGAAAAATCCAAACTCCTAATTTTAAAGGCTTAAATGCAAGTTATTTCCATAAAAAATGTATGGGGACCTGGGTACTGCCCCGGGGGACATGTATTAATGCAAAAAAATGTTTTTTTAAAACAATAGTTTTTAAAGGAGCAGTGATTTTAATGATGATTAAAGTAAAACAACAAAAATATAAAATCCCTTTAAATCTAGTGCCTCGGTGGTTCCCCTAATGTGCCTGTAAAGTGGCGCAACTGTATGATGTATGGAGCCTGCTGCAGCAATACTGACATTTCTAAAGGAAAAAATGTAATTTAAACTTGCTCACGGCTGTAATGTAATGCTGGCTACCCGCAATAGATAAAAAAAGAAAAAAAAAAAAAAACGGGTGTGGAGTCCGCCCCCCCCCCCCCCCCCACTCTATACCAGGCCCTTAATTTAAAAAAAAAAACGGCATAGGGTCCCCCCCAAAATCCATACCAGACCCTTTTCCGTGCATGCAGCCTGGAAGGTCACAAAAAGGGGGGGAGCAAGTGAGCATCCCCCCCTGAACCATACCAGGCATGGTTCAGGGGTGGGTGCTTAGGGGCAAGGAGGCCCCCCCCATCCCAAAGCACCATGTCCCCGTGTTGATGGGAACAAAAGCATCATCCCGACTACCCTGGGCTGTGGTTGTCATGGTCTGCAGGTGGGGACTTATCAGAATCTGGAAGCCCCCTTTAACAAGGGGTCCCCAGATCCCGGGCCTCCATCCGTATGTGAATGGGTATCGGGTACATCGTACCCCTACCCATTCACCAAAAAAAGTGTCAAAAAGTAAGACACAGAGGAAACAGTTTTTGACAAGTCCTTTATTAAAAAAAAAAAAATAATGTCCCTCGATATAAATAAATCCATCATCAATCGCGATGCCCGCCAGACCCGAAAAAAAATACGCTACTGCCTCTTGGGAGGCGTTCCGCCGTCTGCCTTCTGTCCGCTTTGACAGCTCTTATATAGACAAGTGGAGGGGCCACCCGGCTATGTCACTCGGTGGCACCTTCCCCTTCTGACGTCACGTGACGTCTTTTTTTATTTTTTAATAAAGGACTTGTCAAAAACTGTTTCCTGTGGTTCTTACTTTTGGACACTCTTTTGGTGAATTGTTATGGGTACTATGTACCCAATATCCATTCACATGGGGGGGGGCAGGATCTGGGGCCCCCTTGTTAAAGGGGGCTTCCAGATTCTGATAAGCCCCCCACCCACAGATCCCCACAACCACAGCCCAGGGTTGTCGGGAAGAGGCCCCTATACTCCTCAACAAGGGGACAAGGTGCTTAGGGGAGCACCCCAAGTTTTTACAGCTGCTGTTTTTGCCTTCAGGATTTTTTTCTGCAGCCAGTAAACTCCCCAGCATGTTATCCTAAGTGTTCATGCATGCATAGGCTGTTATCACGTTTTTTTCGCAGGGGTGTTTTCTGGCTGGAAAAAAAAACAAAACTAGTGGGTTTTAGGAGGAGTTTTTCCAGATGTAAAAATGCACTAACTTGCTTTTAATTGATAAAAGCTTAAAACCGCTGAAAAACGCTGAAAAGTGCAGCTATTTGGCATTAATCACTGTTTTTGAGCCATAAGCTTTTGTGGGAATATAGCTTGGCTAACAAAAAGCTAAAAAACGTTACAGCTGAAAAATGATGCAAAACGCTACTGCAACATGCTGCAAAACTCATTCTAAAGCTGCAGCTTTCTACAGCTAATGCTACTGGAATTTATATAACGTCCAGTGTGCATGAGGCCTTACAATCACTTTAAACTTGGTTAGTACTATTCAGGAAAGAAACTTCAAACTATTGATGCACTGGTATAGATCTCCCACTTCTATATGTGCTCCAACTTGGAGACTCTCCAAATTATACAGTAAGGATCACAGTATATAGAAAAGCCTTGACAAGGCATTGTGGTTTTCACATATATTTGCAAATGTGTGCAAGTAAACCCTCTGTCTTTAACATGAACATAAAGCCTAGTACACACAATCAAAAAATACCGCTTTCGGAGTGATTGTACGATAATCTGATTGTTAGTACAAAGCTTTCAAGAGCTGATCATGACAGGCCATACAAAATTATCCGATGAGACAAGCACAAGAAATGTTTTTGTACAATACCAGATTGTACGATTTTCGTTTAATAAGTACAGTATTCGTCCGAAAATTTCTATGCAAATACAATACAATACGTTACATCACTTCTGAATTTTTATTCTGTCGTACGAGAATTTTCGTAACTTTAGTAACCTCTTTATTTTCGATATAGAGACTATGGCATGCAAACCCCCCCCCCAAAAAAAAACAGACAATTATTCGTCCAACTTTGCACTCCTATACATTACACTTTATCCCATCAGATACATCTAACATGTATGTTATGTGTATGTTGCGTGGTGTGTGTGGTGAAGTTGCCCTCTAATTAGACCCCTTTGGGTTAAGGTTTCACAAATTCAAAGTTACCTCATCTACAATTTAACTTACCCCTGAAATTGCTCTCTTCTCTGCATTTCCCAGTACTTTTTCTGTAGCTAAAAAAATATTTGGAGGCACAGTATACAGGAAGTTATGACTTTCTAACAGGACTAACTGGTATTTTTCTGTACTTGCAGAGTTTTTAAAGTTATGGAGAAATGTGTATGTACCGCAGACATGGACTGAATATGTTTTTGTTTTTTTTACCCATACATACACAATAGGTTTACAGGTCTTTCTTTAACTTGCCTTGCTGTACATTTCTTCCAGCTTTTTATACCTCCCAATAATTGTTCTGAAGCAATCACTTTTCACAATCCACTATTTCATAACAGAAGCAGGAAGTATCAAACGCCCTTTATGTTTCCAATATGAATACATTTACAGTCATTATTGAGTTAGAGTTGGCACGACAGAGGTTCTTTATTGATACAGTTTATGCCAGGGCTCAGCAAACCCCAGGCGCCAGGTCACATTGGCGTACAGATTTAGCAGCCTGGCGCCCGGGGTACACTGCAGCAGGTGTCCTCTCCCCGTGCCAGACATCCCAAGTCTTTTTTGAATATATATAAGAGTGGTTAGAGCTCATATCTACCTGGTTCTGAGTGTTCGTTTTGCATTAAAGTATAGTGGAGGAGCTCACCTCTTTTAATTGATAGGTAACTCTTCTGTACCTTGTAGGACCCTACAGTGTGGTTGTGATTTTGTATTTGATATTTGGGAATATATTCCAAGAGAGTCCTCGGTATTAATAAATATTACTTTGATTTGGCGGTATAATGCATATATTAATAAGATAAAGGCAGGAGAAAAGAAAAGGGGTCACAGGGGATGTTTCCAAGTATTTGAGGGTGTTACGGAATATTAATGACAGCCTCTGAAGCAGCTGGGATACCCGGCAAAACCGGTCAGGTTCCATGCCCTGTCCTTTATCTGCTCCCCTGGACCTCGATTAACTTTTGGCATATGAAGCTTATTGATTCACTGATGGAATTCACTTGGAGGAAGTTCTTTTAGCAAGTGACTCTGAAGATAAGTACCATTTTCCTTTTTGTTTATGGGGACATATCAACAAAGATGGTCAGCATAAGGACTGGTTTTTAAACATACTTTTATTCAAATCTGGCCAGCATAAGGATTACACTTCAGACATATGTCTATTCAAATCTGCATCCCTCCAAAGGAGGATTAACACAGGATTGGGGTCATTGGCAATACATCCTCCCAGTTACTTTCTACAGTCTGCGTGTACTATATATAATACACTTTTTCTTGGATGTGTTATGAAGATGTCATGTTCCCCCGAAGTGGACAATGTTTGTTTATATATTACCATGACCATTCCTGGTGAAATACACTGGTGTGAGGGAGGCAAGGATTCTTCTACCGGGCTTTGAAAGTGGCACTTTCCATACATCAACATACCTCCTCTAAACCACGAGTGTGGAGCCTTTATAATCCTTGGACTGCACATTTTCATCAATCATTGTTAAGGACGGAAGCTGATAATCAATAGCCCCCCAACATAATCTTTGAGTGGCCTATAATTTCCCTTATACCTACCCAAAGAGGGAGGGTACCTAGGCTACTGGAGTCACGGCATTTCTATTGTTGCACAAATTGTATCAATAGCAATCAGTTTTTCACCTATCTGCTCTTTATACGTGTTAAATTTTGAATAGATAGCTAGCATGCCAATGTATACACATGCAGACATACCGTGTTTCTCCAAAAATAAGACCTACCCTGAAAATAAGACCTACTGTTCTTTTCAGGAAGGACTGCAATATAAGTCCTACTCCGAAAATAAGCCCTAGTTTAAAGTGTTTGTAAAATCCTAGAATCCACTCTATTACGGTTTTATTTAATGTCCAATGTGTGTATTTCTGTATTATAATTGTGTCAAATATCTTCGGTACAGCTTGGTGCTCAGCTGATCTCCCGCTGCTCTCCTTCTCTTCTCCCAGCCGCCAGCTCAGCCCCTCCCCTCTGCAGTGCTCACAGCGGGTCACGGAAGTGCTGAGCGGTGCTCTAACGAAGGTATTTCACACAATTATAATACAGGAACACACACATTGGACATTATATAATACTAAGAGAAGAGAGCTCCAGGGGGTCACGGAAGGGCCGAGCGGCACTGTAACAAAGGTTTTTGGCACAATTATAATACAGGAACACACACATTGGACATGATATAATACTAATAATAGAGTGGATTCTAGGATTTTACAAACAATTTTAATCGGTTCACACAGGGAGTACCTACCCCGAAAATAAGCCCTACTGTGTCTTTTGGATCCAAAATAATATAAGACCGATCCTATTTTTGGGGAAACACGGTAGGGAGGTCAGTGGGGAGCTATGAATGCAGAACATGTTTTTAATGTGTCTTTATGTATATACATATTTTAACATCTGGTTTCAATTAAAGATGATGACCATTTCTAAATACTGATGGGAGTATACTTTATTTATTTATCCATTATTTTTCATTCACTTCCCTGCGATTCCCAATATAGATTGCCTGGAACCCAAAGGGCTTATTTTTTTAATATATATAAGAGTAGTTAGAGCTCATATCCACCGTGTTCTGAGTGTTTGTTTTACAGTACATCCCAAGTCTCCCACGAGGTGCGGGAGTCTCCCGCATGTGGGCTGCGGCTCCCTGACACCCGCATGTGCCGTGCGGTATCCAGGCTCCGGGCTGTCAGCTGTCAGAATAGAGCTGAAGCTTCATGTATAGTTCCGGCTCTATCCCGTCACAGGCAGAATGATATCAAATGCACTCCGCCTATTAGAGGAGAGATAGAGGAAGCATTGTCTCTGCATGCTTCCTCCAGCGCCGCTCCTCACACTCCGTTGATGTCTCTCAGAGGAGCTAGCATTTCCCGCCAGTAGTACCAGCCAGCAGTAACCACCAGCAGCACCAGCTAGCAGTAACCACCAGCAGTACTCAACAGCAGTACCCACCAGCAGTAACCACCAGCAGCACCAGCTAGCAGTAACCACCAGGAGTACTCACCAGCAGTTCTCACCAGCAGTAACCACCAGCAGCACCTGCCAGCAGCACCAGCTAGCAGTAACCACCAGCAGTACCCACCAGCAGTACCAGCCAGCAGTAATGACCAACAGTACCAGCCAGCAGTATCAGCCAGCACTAACCTTCAGCAGTAACAACCAGCAGTACCAGCCAGCAGTATCACCCAGCAGCACCCGCTAGCAGTACCAGCAAGCAGTAACCACCAGCAGTAATTGCCAGCAGTACCCACCAGCAGTAACTGCCAGCAGTACCCGCCAGCAGTAAGTCACATGTGCTAGGGGTGCAACTAGCCCCCAGCACATAATTGTATATATTCCAGCATGTGCAGTGTTTCTGACTCCTACCACCATGACCACTTCAAATCACTGAAGTGGTCATGGTGGTTAGAGTGTTCCTTTAATATCTTTCTCTCTCAGAAATGAAAACCTCTGTATAGTGATTGCATTTCATTTGATCATCCTCTAGTTGTGTTAAATTGGTGGTGGGGGGGCTCCCTAAAATGACTTTGCCACCTCCCTGAAATGAGTTTTTGCAGATTGGGATGTCTGCCATGCGGCCCCCACCCACGGTGTGCGGACTAACATGCCACGCCAGCCGCTTATTGAAGCCGCGACTTTGTGGCCTGTTGGAGTGAGATGCTTACATTGGGGCACTTTGTGGTGGCCGGGGCTGCAACAAGTCTTCACTGGCGGCGCTGAGGGTTTCCCCTGCCTGCCCTCACTGCCCGCCCATCTCTTTCCAAAGAGAAGAAGTTAAAGGTGTTGCGGCCTTGATCTGGCACCCTGTCCTTACTGGTGAGTGGACAGGGAGTGTGGAGCAGCTGGTTGGAACGGCCTCAGTTCCATTTACAACCTTACAAAGATGGAAACAGTTTTTATTATTTTTTTTTCATGAAAACTAATTTTTTATTTGTTGTCATTTTCTCCCTTTCATGCCACACAGCCAAAGGCCCCTTTCACACAGGCTGTCAGATCAGGTCCGCCTGTCAGTTTTTCAGGTGGACCTCATCTGTCCCTTCAGTCTCCTCTATGGAGCAACGGATGTCTGCTGACAACCGCTGCCATTTGATCCTGTCCGCCAAAAACAGACGGATGGTGGTCCTATTTTTCATCTGTCCGGCTGATTGAATCAGATGGCATCGGATGGAAATGGACAGGCAGTCCATTTCCATCCGATTGCCCCATAGAGGAGAGCGGGACTGTGTTAGTGATCGCTCTGCATAGGGGAGCCAGCAGGCCGGCAGGACCTGTCACCCGCCTGCTCAGGTGGGATTAGCGGAGAAATCCCCACTAATCCCAGCAGATGAAAGAATAATGCAACAGATGAAAGTAACATCATGTTTCCCTTCAACATCAGAAACTGTCCAGCAGTGCCAATAGTACAGAACTTGTGGAAACCAGTGGGACCCAGGTACACCCATCTACTGTCCGAAGAAGTCTGGCCAGAACTAGTCTTCAGGGAAGAATTACAGGCAATAAGCAATACCTCCGACACGGAAATAAGACCAAGCAGCTCAACTATGTAACAAAATATAGGAACAGGGGTGCAGAAAAATGGCAGCAGGTGCACTGTACTGATGAGTCAAAGTCCAAAATATCTGACTGTAGCGGGAGACAGTTTGTTAGCTGAAGGGCTGGAGAGCAGTACAATAATGAGTGTTTGCAAGCAACAGTGAAGCATGGTGGAGGTTGCTTGTAAGTTTAGGGCTGCATTTCTGCTGATTTGGTTAGGATCAATGGTGTCCTGAATGCTGATAAAATACAGGCAGATACTTATCTATCATGCCATACCATCAGGGAGGAGTATGATTGGCCCCAAATGTATTCTGCAGCAGGAGAACAATCACAAACATACTGCCAATGTCATTAAGAACTATCTTAAGCTTAACCACTTCCATACCGCCTCATTGTAAAATGACTGCGGCAGGAATGCTTTACCGATCCGGGCCGACGTCATATGACGGCGGCCGAATCTCCCCACTACTGCGCAACCCCCGGGGGCGTGCAGCGTGGCGATCCGGGATGAGGCTCGCCCCCCGGACATAGCCCATCCCCGATCAAGGTAAACAGCCAATAAAATTGGCTGTTTACCACGTGATCGGCTGTGTCAATCACAGCCGATCACATGAGCGGCTCCAGCGCGAGCCGCTCGTTCTCTCTTCAATGCGCGCCCCCTGTGGGCGCGCAGCACGGCGATCGGGGACGAGGCTCGTCCCACGGACAGAGCCCATCCCGATCTAGGTAAAGAGCCAATGCAATTGGCTTTTTACCACGTGACCGGCTGTCAATCACAGCCGGCCACAGAATGTCAACAGAGAACACGGTAACTAGCTGTCACCGTGTTCTCCTCCTCACACACTGATCCTGTGTGAGGAGGAGATTGTGGTAACAGCTAGTTACCAATTACAGTGCACCCCAAAACACACTGATTGCCCCCCCCAATAAAGAGCACCTGTCACTAGCCTATCAAAGTACCTGTCACTAGTCCATCAAAGTACCTGTAACTAGCCCATCAAAGTACCCGAGTACCTGTCACCTACCCATCAGAGTACCCGAGTACCTGTCACCAGCCCATTCATGTACCAGAGTACCTGTCACCAGCCCATCAGGTACTCTGATGACAGGTACTCGGGTACTCTGATGGGCTGGTGACAGGTATTCGGGTACTCTGATGACAGGTACTTGGGTACTCTGATGGGCTGGTGACAGGTATTCGGGTACTCTGATGACAGGTACTTGGGTACTCTGATGACAGGTACTCGGGTACTCTGATGACGGGTACTCTTATAACAGGTACTCGGGTACTTTGAGTACCTGTCACCGGAGTACCCGTTATTGGAGTACCCGAGTACCTGTCACCTACCCATCAGAGTACTCGAGTACCTGTCACCTACCCATCAGAGTACCCGAGTACCTGTCACCTACCCATCAGAGTACCCGAGTACCTGTCACCTACCCATCAGAGTACCCGAGTACCTTCCACCTGCTCATCAGAGTACCTGACGCCTGAAGTACCCGAGTACTTGCCGGATGCTCATCAGTACCCATCACTACTCATCAGTACTCATCAGTACCTATCACCTATCAGTATCAGTACTGATCAACCTAAATACCGGTGTTATGGCAGCAGATAGCTGCCATAACCCTGGTATTTTTTTAAACGGTGGACAGTTGGCTTTCCGATAAGGGTGGTCCCAGCGGATTTGCCGTGGGATCACCCTTCCGGGATGGCGGAAGAGCTCCCCCCTCCCCCCCTGCCGCCGCGTTCCGGTCCTTTACCCCACTTACCGGACCCGCCTGCAGTGGGGAAAACGATCCGGTCCTGGATCCTCACAGACAGGATGTCGAGTGAGGGCAAGCTTGCCCTCACTCGACTCTATGGTCTTGGAGAACCGGAGCTACGGCAAACGTCGTTGCCTAGCAACCGGTTTAAAGGTCCCTGTTTTTTTTTCATTTTATTTTATTTAATTTTTATTTTTTTTTTCTATCTTTTAGTGTCCTTGTGAGATCTGAGGACTTTTTGACCCCAGATCTCACAAAAAAGAGGTCCTGTCGTGCCTATTTCTATTACAAGGAATGTTTCCATTCCTTGTAATAGAAATAAAAATGATAATTTTTTTTTTTTTAAACGGTGTAAAAATAAAAAATAATAAATAAAATAAATAGTAAAAAAAAAAAAAATTTAAAGTGCCCTGTCCCCGCTAGCTTGCGCGCAGAAGCGAACGCATACGGAAACCCCGCACACATATGTAAACGGTGTTCAAACCACACATGTGAGGTATCGCCGCGATCATTATAGCAAGAGCAATAATTTGAGCCCTAGACCTTCTCTGTAACTCTAAGATGGCAACCTGTAGACATTTTTAAAATGTCGCCTATGGGGATTTTTAAGTACCAAAGTTTGTCGCCATTCCGTGAGTTTGCGCAATTTTGAAGCATGACATGTTGGGTATCTATTTACACAGCGTAACATTATCTTTCACATTATGGAAAAAAATTAGGCTAACTTCACTGGTTTCTTATTTTTTAATTCAAAAAAGTGAATTACGCACAAATACGGTGTGATAAAAAATATTGCAATAATCTCCATTTTATTCTCTAGGTTCTCTGCTAAAAAAAAAATATATAATGTTTGGGGGTTCTAAGTAGTTTTCTAGCAAAAACAACTGATTTTAGCTTGTAAACACCAAATGTCAAAAATAGGCCTAGGCAAGTGGCTAGGATGCATGATGGTGCTCCTTGGATGTTTAGCCCATCTATATGGCTAGGCTGTGAAAAAGTCTTACACATGTGGTATTGCCATACTCAGCAGGAGTGGCAGAATGTATCCAAAAAATCCAAAAGAACAACTCCGAGACAATATGTTTCAGTCCATCTGATGCCGCCAGGTTGCACCTCAGTCTGTTCTGGAGCTCAGTGATGCCCTGGTCCAGATCTGGGAGGAAATACCCCAGGACACATTGTCTCATTGGGAGCATGCTCCTACTTTGCCAGGCATGCATACAAGCACGTGGGGGCCATACAAACTGCTGAGTACAATTTTGAGTTGCTGCAATGAAATTTTAGCAAAATGGACTAGCCTGCTGCATCCTTTTTTCACTTTGATTTTCGGGGTGTCTTTGAATTCAGCCCCCTGTAGGTTGATCATTTTCATTTCCATCAAATCATGTGGCATCCTTTCATTCCTAACACATTACCCAGTCCATAACAGTATAGATACCCAGCATGAGATTTTTCCCCATTGAGATCTGATATGTTTTTAAGGCATTCATTTAATTTTTTTGAGCAGTGTGTGTATATATGTATAAACCAGGGCTTGACAAATTTTCTTGGAATCTAGGAGCCAGCTAAAAAAGTTAGGAGCTAGTTTTTTTTTTTGTGCATGCCGAATGGTCTGCTTCTGTCAGACTGGCTATACACACGGGCCTGGCATTTGGCTCGTGTGTACTTGGCTTGATGGTGTGATGGGCAGTGGCTCACTAGGGAAGGACAGTGCATTAACTGAGTGTGAGGAGCAGTGCTGGAGGAGGCATGCAGAGCCAATGCTTCCTGTATCTCTCCTCTCACAGGTGGAGTGCATTTGATCACTCCGCCTGTGACAAGGCGGAGTCAGAACTATACAGGAAGCACGGGGTTCGTTCTGACAGCTGACAGCCCAAAGCTGGGATATTGCACCACACATGCGGGTGTCAGGGAGCCGCAGTCCGCATGTGGGAGACTCCCGCACCTCACGGGAGACTTGGAATATCTGGCATGGGGAAAGGACACCTGCCGCAGTGTAGTCCAAGCGCCAGGCCACTAATTCTAGTCGCCAATGAGACCTGGTGCCTGGGGTTTGTTGAGTCCTGGATTATTCATCCAAAATCCCTGACTTTGTGCAAATATACAAAGTGTGCAAGTGGAAGAATTGATACTGGTTTGAAGCCCAAGGGTAGTCACGCTAAATATTGATTTGATTTAATTTTTTTTTCTGTTCGCTCACTTTGCATTTTGTAAATTGATAATAAACAATTAAAATATATACTTTTGAAAGCATTCTTACATTACGGTATTTCTTCACACTACCTAAACCTTTTGCACAGTACTGTATATGTAATTATATTTATTTATTTTGGAATACTAGAATACTAGAATAACCGACAAGTAGAGATCAACAATTTTCTGAAAAGTTTATCAGCTGTAATTTGGCCAAACCTTTTAAAATTTTGAAATTTTTAAATTCTGTATTTCTGAAATAGAGTTCATTCCAAAGCCAATGGAAATCTGAACCAGGCTCCAAATAGATTACTGAGAAACAAATGATATAGAATTGTGCAGAATGGTTTGGCAAGCACCTGGTAGCCCTGCCTAAAAAATTGATGGAGCCAAAAACTCCCTAAACCTCTTCTTTTAACAATTTTACTACTGGTAGCCAAGCCAAGAAACTCCCGGAAACAGCAGAAGCAGATAAAGGCAGAAACAGCCTTTAGTCTCTTTCTCACAGAGAATTTTTTGGAACCCAAATGAAAAAATAGCACTAAAGCACATGACACCAAATTCAAAAAATGTAGTCTAAGTCTAAAGATATTCAAATTTCAGGATCAACTGTTCTGACAAGCAATTTGGTGGCTATGTTTCATGTATGTAATAAGCCAAAAGACCCTCCCTTTTAGGTTATAAGCTAAAACTCGCCATTTGATTCCGCCTGTATTAAATTGTATTGTAACTGTACTGCTTGCCCTCATATAAAGCCCTGCACAAACTGTTGGTGCTATAAAAAAAAACCTGTATAATAATAATATTTACCTTCCAGTGAGCACACATATGTGTGAAAAAAAAACCCTAGCCAGAGAGTGTGAAACCCCCACACTAACACTCGTGTACCCCAAACATAATGCCATCCCTCATTGTAAACCCAGCCCTCCCTGGAACCCTGCCCCAATACCAGCTCTCTCTTAACCACAGCGCCTAACTATAACCCAACCATAGCTCTCTATCCAACAACAGCCCTCGCTGTAACCCTAACACTAACTCCGGCACTCCCTGTAACCCCAGCCCCAACATTGGCCCTCCTTGTAATCCAAACCTCTAACACTGTCTTTCCCTGTAACCACTCTCCCCCACTCCAACATCGGTCCTCTCTTTAACTCCTGGCCTAATATTAGTTTTGTTTAGGTTTTGATGATTTTTGCACCTCTTTTTTTCAATTCTGCCAAATCACTTCTATGCTTTTTCGGCATGTGGTGAGTTACTGACCTGGAGTAAAGCCTAGTACACATGATGAGAAAAATCGGATGAAAAATACAGTCTTTGGAGCAATTGTCTGATAATCTGATCAATAGTACACAGCTTTCGAGTGCTGATCACGACAGTTCATGTGAAAATTTCCAAAGGGAAAAGCATGAAAATTTTTCTTCTACTGTAACAAAACAAATGATTTTCGTGTGATTAGTATGATATTTGTAGGAAAAAAAACGTTGTGACCAAGACCACACATGCTCGGAAATGAAAGAATACATTACAATACAATACATTACATCACTTTCAAAGTTGTATTCTTTCATCCGAAATTTTCATAAATTTAGTAACCCATTGGTTTTCAATATGGGACTAGCATGAAAGAAAAAACGGCAATTATTTGTCCAATATTCTTATTGCGTGTACGAGGCTTAAGCTTGGGAATGGTCACTTTATGCACACTAAAGATAAAGGACTTATCAAGTAATGAACTAGGATTAGGAGGACATCATGGAAATTTCACCTTCAGAAACAAGTCAGCATTTGCACCTCCCATATGTTTATCCTGATGGTTTACTTTTAAAGGAAAGCCATAGATTGCAGTATCTGAACTTCAGCCCTCTGTATTATTTGGTGCAGGAATGGTTGGTATTTGGCATTACCAGGAAGAGGGTTGAATGATGCTGGTTATTATTTAAGCCAGAAGACTGGTGGAGTCTGGTGATAAAAAAAAAGTACTATGGAGTACAACTCCATATTGAATGCAATTAGGGCAGCAAAAGCTGCTTATTGTTTTTACATGCTCTGAACTATTCCTTTTTTAAAAAAAAAAAACTATACTTCAGCTTAAGGCAATCAGAATGGTTAATAATAAATTATAAACTATTAAAAGAAAACATTCTAATTTCTACCTTTACCTTTATAAACAAATCCCTAAGTTTACATTTGAAAACCTTTTTGAAGAACTCCTGGCACACACAAAATTCAGTAATATGCTATAAAATAATAATTTTTATATTAGCAGAAAAGCTAGTGATCCACATTAAAATGTTAACAAGCTAAAAATCCAAATGCCTGCAGCATGGAGATTTATGTGTGAATTCAAAAACCCATTATTTGTATTTACATTGTGGTTTCAGTAGAAAGATTTATCATTATATCCTATCTCGCTGAGAATTATTCCACCAGACAGGAAGCAAGGGAAAATCTGCAAGAGGGACACAGACAGAAATAAAATCTGTGGTTCTAGCCTTCCCCTACTCTACCAAAAAGCTTTTTTTATTACTGTCTGTGTTGCTGTTGGAGAGCCACCCTCACTTTCTATCTGGTAAATTGTTGTCAGCAGGGCAGGAAGTGAGGGTAAATTTCTAACAGAGCCCTGGATGATAGTAAAAATTTGACAGTAGTTCTAACCCTTCCCATCTATCCAAAACTAAGAAAATATTAGGCTGAATGTGCACTTTAATAACTTACATAAAAGCCCAATCTCAGTGTATAAGCGTATTTCAGCTCGTAAAGTGCTCATCTCTGAAGTCTCAAAACGCTCAACAAGCAAAGTCCCATTTATTTCAATGGCCCCTGTTCACATCTGAGCGTTTTGCCACCTGAAGCAAAACGCCCGAAGCACAAAAAAGTACATGAGCTTCTTTTTTGGCAGATTACAAGCATTTTTGTTAGATATCAATGCCTGCCTCCAAATACCTGAAAAATGCCAGAAAAAACGCCTGAAAATAGCCCAAAAAAAGCCTGAAAAAAGCCCAAAAAAAGCCTGAAAAAAAGCCAAAAAAAAACACCTGAAAACGATACGCTCAGGTGTGAATGGAGCCTAACATACTGAAATATTTCATGTATTTTTAGAAGTTTTTCAATGGTATATGCCTGTTCAAACTGCAGGATTTGTCCGTTAGGCCTCAGTGGCTTAGAACTGTTGGATCCAGTGCAGCATCCTCATTACCATCTTTTGAATACGTCACATACTTTTGTACTATTTATCTACTATTCGCATGCTAAGGCGAAACTGGCAGAGTTCCTGAGAATATGTTTTTATCCATACATGAAATGTATTTCTGACACCATGGTAATATCTTTAAGTTCGATCATAGACGTGAACCATTGAAATGTAAAATGATGCTATATATTGTTTTTTTATTTATATGTTTGTATTTGTAGAAGATTGATATCTATCACACCCCTGAGGAAGGAGCTATGATAGCTCTGAAACGTGTCGGGTGAAGGACGTCAGTCTCCATATTCTATAGATTGGTGTTACTGCAGTCATGCATTCTATGTATATTTTGTAACAATGTTTTAACTTTGTACACAATAAAATTAATTTTTATATAACATAGTTTCATCTACAATTTAGTGCCTAGAAAGTCCCAACCAAGGGGAAGTCTATACTTTCTATGCACTAAGGGATGTGGCACATCTAAGGAGGTTAATCACTGACATTCTCCAATAATTTTTTTTTAATTGTACATTATGGAACTTAAGATGAGTACACCAGTACATTGGGATGTCCAAAAGCAGTCTAACTGAAGGGTGGGCAAAACAGGAGACAAAAAGCTAACAAACCCCAAAAAACAGAGGTGACTCAATAGAACCTACAGAGCCAGCTAAAGTACTTGCATGAACATCCACCTGGTAGAACCACAGGACCAACACCAGCAGATGACATCACAAATCATCACTGACTGTGGAAACATGCTGTTTTTATGCATTTTGCATGCATTTTTCATGTACTCCCATTGACCTGTGAGGTTAAAAATGTTAACTATCAAAAAAAGCACCTGTACTTTTTCCCAAGATGCTCAGAAAAGAAATGCTCAGGTGTGAATGGACCCCACAGAAAAATTTGGTAATCCCCTCGTTGTGCATTATCCTGCCAATGCCTGTAAAATTAAAAATGTTTGAACGAAATAAAGGTGCGTAAACAGATTTTTTGTTATAAGATCTGTAATAAATTCATGTACAGTAGCTCACAAAAGTGAATACACCCCTCACTTTTTTGTAAATATTTTATTATATCTTTTCATGTGACAACACTGATGAAATTACACTTTGCTACAATGTTAAATAGTGAGTCTACAGTTTGTATAACAGTGTAAATTTTCTGTCCCCTCAACACACAGCCATTATTGTCTAAACCAAGTACACCCCTAAGTGAAAATTTTCAAATTGGGCCCAATTAGCCATTTTCCCTCCCCGGTGTCATGTGACTCGTTAGTGTTACAAGGACTCAGGTTTGAATGCCAAACAGGTGTGTTAAATTTGGTGTTATCACTCTCACTCTCTCATATTGGTCACTGGAAGTTCAACATGGCACCTCATGGCAAACAACTCTCTGAGGATCTAAAAAAAGAAATTGTTGCTCTACATAAAGATCACCTAGGCTATAAGAAGATTTTCAAGACCCTGAAACTGAGCTGCAGCACGTTGGCCAAGATCATACAGCGGTTTAACAAGACAGGTTCCTCTCAGAACAGGCCTTACCATGGTCGACCAAAGAAGTTGAGTGCATATGCTTAGTGTCGCCTTAGGTTGCCTTTGGGAAATAGACGTATGAGTGCTGCCGGAATTGCTGCAGAGGTTGAAGGGGCGGGGGGTCAGCCTGTCAGTGCTCAGACCATATACCGCACAATGCATCAAATTGGTCTGCATGGCTGTCTTTGCAGAAGGAAGCCTCTTCTAAAGATGATGCACAAGAAAGCCCACAAACAGTTTTCTGAAGACAAGCAGACTAAGGACATGGATTCCTGGAACCATGTCCTGTAGTCTGATGAGACCAGGATACATTTATTTTGTTCAGATGGTGGCAAGCGTGTGTTGGGGCAACCAGGTGAGGAGTACAGAGACAAGTGTGTCTTGCCTACAGTCAAGCCTGGTGGTGGGAGTTTCATGGTCTGAGGCTGCATGCGTGCTTCCACCACTGGGGAGCTACAGTTCATTAAGGGAACCATGAATGCCAACATGTACTGTAACATACTGAAGCAGAGCATGTTCCCCTGCCTTCGGTGACTGGGCTGCAGGGCAGTATTCCAACATAAAAACGACCCCAAACATACCTTCAAGATGACCACTGCCTTGCTAAAGAAGCTGAGGGTAAAGGTAATAGACTGGCCAAGCATGTCTCCAGACCTAAACCTTATTGAGCATTTGTGGGTTATCCTCAAATGGAAAGTGGTGGAGCGCAAGGTCTCTAACATCCACCAGCTCTGTGATAGAGGAGTGGAAGAGGACTCCAGTGCCAACCTGAGAAGCTCTGTTGAACTCCATGCCCAAGAGGGATGAGGCAGTGCTGTAAAATAATTGTGACCACACAAAATATTGACACTTTGGGCACAATTTCGGCATTTTCACTTAGGAGTGTACTCATTTTTGTTTAGAAAATGAATGGCTTTGTGTTGAGTTATTTTGAGGGGACAGCAAATTTACACTGTTATACAAGCTGTACACTCACTACTTTACATTGAAGCAAAGTGTAATTTCTTCAGTGTTGTCACATACAGTATTTACAAAAATGTGAGGGATGTACTCACTTCTGTGAGATACTGTAGACTTACTGTATCTGTGCATAAAAGCTGGCAGCTTCCATGTGATTAACGTGGCTGAACAAGGTAGAATATTTATTTAGCAATAACATATATTGAGGAACAAGAGCTGTTTTACAATTCTAGTACAACATTGACTGAAGGATTATATTCTTGTGAATTGTATTTGAGTGTAAACAACATATTGTTTGGCCAAAGAGTGTTCCTGTAAATACAGTGGGTACGGAAAGTATTCAGACCCCCTTAAATTTTTCACTCTTTGTTATATTGCAGCCATTTGCTAAAATCATTTAAGTTCCTTCTTCTTACTCATGAATGTACACATAGCACCCCATACTGACAGAAAAACACAGAATTGTTGACATTGTTGCAGATTTATTAAAAAAGAAAAACTGAAATATCACATGGTCCTAAGTATTCAGACCCTTTGCTGTGACACTCATATATTTAACTCAGGTGCTTTCCATTTCTTCTGATCATCCTTGAGATGGTTCTACACCTTCATTTGAGTCCAGCTGTGTTTGATTATACTGATTGGACTTGATTAGGAAAGCCACACACCTGTCTATATAAGACCTTCCAGATCACAATGCATGTCAGAGCAAATGAGAATCATGAGGTCAAAGGAACTGCCTGAAGAGCTCAGAGACAGAATTGTGGCAAGGCACAGATCTGGCCAAGGTTACAAACAGATTTCTGCTGCACTTAAGGTTCCTAAGAGCACAGTGGCCTCCATAATCCTCAAATGGAAGACGTTTGGGACGACCAGAACCCTTCCTAGAGCTGGCCGTCCGGCCAAACTGAGCTTTCGGGGGAGAAGAGCCTTGGTGAGAGAGGTAAAGAAGAACCCAAAGATCACTGTGGCTGAGCTCCAGAGATGCAGTCAGGAGATGGGAGAAAGTTGTAGAAATTCAACCATCACTGCAGCCCTCCACCAGTCGGGGCTTTATGGCAGAGTGGCCGGACGGAAGCCTCTCCTCAGTGTAAGACACATGAAAGCCCGCATGGAGTTTGCTAAAAAAACACCTGAAGGACTCCACGATGGTGAGAAATAAGATTCTCTGGTCTGATGAGACCAAAATATAACTTTTTGGCCTTAATTCTAAGCGGTATGTGTGGAGAAAACCAGGCACTGCTCATCACCTGTCCAATACAGTCCCAACAGTGAAGCATGGTGGTGGCAGCATCATGCTGTGGGGGTGTTTTTCAGCTGCAGGGACAGGACGACTGGTTGCAATCAAGGGAAAGATGAATGCGGCCAAGTACAGGGATATCCTGGACAAAAACCTTCTCCAGAGTGCTCTGGACCTCAGACTGGGCCGAAGGTTTACCTTCCAACAAGACAATGACCCTAAGCACACAGCTAAAATAACGAAGGAGTGGCTTCACAACAACTCCGTGACTGTTCTTGAATGGCCCAGACAGAGCCCTGACTTAAACCCAATTGAGCATCTCTGGAGAGACCTAAAAATGGCTGTCCACCAACGTTTACCATCCAACCTGACAGAACTGGAGAGGATCTGCAAGGAGGAATGGCAGAGGATCCCCAAATCCAGGTGTGAAAGACTTGTTGCATCTTTCCCAAAAAGACTCCTGGCTGTATTAGATCAAAAGGGGGCTTCTACTAAATACTGAGCAAAGGGTCTGAATACTTAGGACCATGTGATATTTCAGTTTTTCTTTTTTAATAAATCTGCAACAATGTCAACAATTCTGTGTTTTTCTGTCAGTATGGGGTGCTATGTGTACATTCATGAGGAAGAAGAATGAACTTAAATGATTTTAGAAAATGGCTGCAATATAACAAAGAGTGAAAAATTTAAGGGGGTCTGAATACTTTCCGTACCCACTGTATATGGTGTCTAAAGGCTGGTACACACTAGTAATCTTTTTCTGTTCTATCCGATGTTAGTACAGCGATCTCCCCTGCTGTTCTATTGTGTTCTGACAGGGGGACAGCCCCCTCGCCAGAACACTCCGGTCAGCACTCTCAGCCACTGGCTGACCGAGCTGATCGGAAGCCAATCAGCAGACCTTTTTCGGTCATGCACCTTCGACAGAAGTCGGCCAGCTTCTTTCGGCTCGACTGCAGTACACACAGGCAGAACTTCTGTCAGTTTCTATTGAACTGGCCGATGCCATCCGACATTCGGCTCGTGTGTACTAGGATTTAGGCCGGCCATACACGGTTCGAATCTCAGCCAGTTTAGCAGGAACCGGCCATGATTCAAACTGTTGATGTGCAGGCTGAATGTACCAAGTTGCAATAGCAATAATCACTGCCTTCTTCTGGCGGGGAAGCCCCCACCCCTTCCTTCCCCCACCGAGAGAAGGCAATAGCTTGGCAGAAGGGATTCCCCTGTCAGTGTTGATGGGGAAATCATGCAAATTTCTTTTCTGCAACCAGAAATTTGCGCCGTGTAAGTACAATGAATAAATCCCTCAAGCAAAAAAAATAAAGAAGAGAAAATTCCTCAAAAGAGTGGCACCGAGAATCTTTGGCCTACAGAGCATGTACAAATAAACGGGTGACAAGTCGCCTTTAAAGTTAGGCAGCTTTGAAGGCTGGGGGAACATTCTTAATTATGTGAAAAACAAATCGCTGGTTGTGAATTGGCTCTGGCTAAGGGAGAGGAGTGGCCAATTGTTGTCAAATACAGGTGAGCATCACGACCATGTGCTTTGCACTCTGTAGCTCAAAAAATCTGCTTTACAGGCATTTGAACTTTTATTTCAGCTTGAAGAACCTTTTTTTTTTTTTGGGCTATTTTGCACATTTTTATTGAGCTACTTCGAGCTCCTTTTTTTTTTTAGAATAAGCAAATTTTTCCTATTTTTTGTGTCTTTTCGAGCTCCTTTGAGCTTTTTCATGCTCTTTCCCACGTTTTCAGGCACTTAGGTATCTTTTCTGTTCCTCGAAAGCGCTTCTCAAAAACTCGATTTTGGCTGGGTTTTTTTTTCCTGCCTGTAAGAGCATATGCCTGTTAACTCCTAAAAAAAGCCAGTGTGCATCGACACATCAGCTAACAAAAGAGAGATTCCAGGTGAACAAAAAGAGCTCAAAAGCCTGTAGGAGCTGCTTCTTTGAGCTGCGGTGTGCATGAGCCCTAAGTCAGACAGGGTGGTCACCTGTGATAGTGAGTGTGTTGTTTCTATATAATAGACCAGTTTAGTACCTGGAAGGGAACCAGGCAGTGTGTGGCACCTTAATAAACATGCAAAAAATTGGGGGAGCAAACCCTGAACATGTATATCTAAAGCCGGTGCAGCTATGGACCAAGCAACATGTATATTAAAAAAGAATAGCGCAACCATGCAAAAGAAATGACTATTAAATATGGAGACAATCCATAAATTTTTATTTATGGATTGTCTCCATATTTAATAGTCATTTCTTTTGCATGGTTGCGCTATTCTTTTTTAATATACAAGTGTGTGGCACCTTACATAATGTACCAGGAGACTGGCTGTGAAAAACTTTCCTCACTTGTGGGGATGGACCCTTGTGTGACAAGCTGTGCAGCCAGGGACCCTGGGGGTTTGTCGGGTATTAAAGTGAGGTTCCCAAAAGTGTGAATTTAGGTACACCCACAAATTGTAAGCATGGAGGCTTGTGCAATATGACTCACATCCACAAGTGAAAAGAGGCCAGCACTAGTTCTTCTAGGCCAGTAGTCTCCAAACTGCAGCCCTTCGCTTGTATTTATCCAGCCCTTGGGGCACTATTACTTCCACTGACACCAACAGTGTGGCACTATTCCTCCCACTGATACCAATGATGGGGCACTATTCCTCCAACTGATACCAATGATGGGCACTATTCCTCCCACTGACACCAACTATGGGGCATTATTCCTCCCACGGACACCAACTATGGGGCACTATTCCTCCCACTGACAGTAATGATGGGGCACTATCCTCTAACTGACATCAGTGATGGGGAATTGTTACTGACACCAGGACATTTTCTATACCCACTGGCCACAGATGACTCCCTAAAGTCTGAAGGATAATAAACTGGCCCTTTGTTTAGAAAGTATGGAGACTCCTGTTCTAGGCCTCGCGCTCACTTAAAAAGATGTAGATATGTTATTCACGTACAGCTTGGCAAGTGTGATATTTCTAGCACTTCCTGTGATTTGGGATTTACTCAAGAAGGGCTGTAGGCCTTTTACAGAGCCATTTAGAAATCTATAGTGCAGATGGGATTTCTCCATTTTCGAAGAGTAGAACATTTTAAACATTAGAATTATTTATGCTGAAGGAATATTATTGTTATCTTCATGCCTGTATGGTCCAAAAACTTTTCCCAAACTCTAACTACAAGAAACTACCAATATCTGCATGTTCAAGTAAAGTCACATGGTTAGCGTCCAGTCAGTTATATGCTGCTTCCACTCAAGCTGTAAGTTGATAAATTATAAGCAAGCAGGTTCATACCCTTCCAAGGTAAAAACAATGCTATGCAGTTTAGATCATTTTTGAAGATCTGAGCCATGTGGTATGCCTATTGCTAGTTTTTATTTAAACATCTCATGGCTTATTCATCTCAATATTATAAGTTTATGTGGTTCCTGTATTTACCACATTAAAGAGTAACTCCACTTTTGTGGAAAAAAAAAACATCTCCCTCTAGGTGATCTATGTCCATTGCAAGAATTTTAACAAACTTTGTATGGATTTCTACCTTTTGTTATTCTTAAGAAATAGTTGTTTGTCGGTGTCCATGTGTGGAGTGAATCTTTATGGGAGTGATTATATAATTATCAATCAGCTGCTGAACCTGCAGGGATTTATTGAGGAAAGTGGCAATGTCTGCATCACCTTAAATGCGATTTCCCTTTGGGAGTATCTCATCAAAAAATGGGATTTTTGTACTTACCGTTAAATCCATTTCTCTGAGTTCATCGACAGACACAGCGCTCCATAAATCATAACTAGTGGGTTATATTACCTCCTCCAAGAGTAGGACTAGGCAGAACAAAAAAACACCTGGCTATGCCCATGGGCCGCCCCCAGCTGGTATATATAACCCCCTCTCTGCTCTAGGTAATCAGTTTAGTAGCAAGCAGTATTAGAAGTATCAGAACTCCATAGAGGGGTGGGTGCTGTGTCTGTCGATGAACTAAGAGAAATAGATTTTTTGGTAAGTACAAAAATCCAATTTTCTCTTTCAATCATCAACGGACACAGCGCTCCATAAAACATAACTAGTGGGACGTCCAAAAACAGTGCCAAAAGGAAAATGAGGGGTGGGGAAAATAACCCAAGGCTAAACATAAGTGCCCTTAACCAGGACACAGGAGCCTTAACTGGGTCCCAGGAGCCCCGCCTGAAAACATAGAGGTTTAAAGAAAAACACCCCTCAAGAGGGAACAGCGCCTCTTAAACAGCAGCCTTGAAAACTTTGCAGCCAAAAAGCAGATGCCAAAGTATCTACCTTACAGAATTTTGTGAAGGTATGCACCGACGACCAAGTGGCAAACTTGCAATATTGGAGCCTGATGACGGAAGGCCCAAGAAGCACTCAGCGCCCGAGTAGAATGCGCCACGACAGGGAAAGGTGTAACCTGACTTTTAATGGAATAGACCTGAGTCACCGTCTGTCTGATTCATCTGGAAATGGTAGCTAAAGAAGCGGCCAGCCCTTTTCTTGGTCCGTCTGTAACCACAAAAAGCGAGTCTGACCTTCAAAAAGACTCAGTAACTGCCAAATACACCCGAATCGCACAAACCACATCCAAGGTATGCAAGCAAATTCCTTGGGATGAGCCGGCTTGGGACGCAAGAAAGGCAACACGATGTCCTCATTCAAATGGAATTCAGAGATAATTTTGGGCAGGAATTATGGACAGGGACAAAAAAACACTTTATCCCTATGGACCACTAAATAGGGACTGTGACAGGATAATGCTGCCAATTCCGATACCCTGCGGGCCGAGGTAATAGCCACCAAGAATGTCACCTTCTGGGATAACGTAGGCAGGGGATTCTCCAGAATATTCTCAAATGGAGGTTTCTGGAGAACCGAAAGTACTAAATTTAAATACCATGGCAGCAAAAGAGACTGTACAGGTGGAGCCACATGTCAAACCCCCTAAATGAAGGTATGAACTAAAGAGTGCGTGGCTAGGTAGCCGCCAGGGAGGCTCGACGACCATCTTTACGAGGTCTGCGTACCAAGACCGACGAGACCAGTCTGGGACCACCAGAAATCCTTGTACCCGTTCCAACGCCAACCTGCGGAGGAACCTGGACAACAGTTGAATCAGGGAAAGGCATAAATCAGCTGGTACTGGTGCCAAGGCACCACCAACACGTCCGCAGCGTCTGCTAGAGGATCTCGAGCCCTGGCCACGAAACTTTCCACCTTTCTGTTGAGACGAGATGCGAACAGATCCACGTCCGGAGTCCCACAGAGGAGCCGGAACACCTCCGGATGCAGGGACCATTCCCCCTGATCCAAGGACTGACGACTCAGAAAGTCCGCCTGTCAGTTCTGCGGACATGGGGGCGCTCTAGTGGCATCCACTGCGTGGGGGGATAGGAGGGACCTTAGGTAGTTCAGACATCACCTGAACCTTTGCAGGAATTAAATCTGTACAAGGAGACTCAGGATCTAAAAAACCTGAAAAGGACAAGCTTTGTCCCCCTTTCTGGGTACCCCCAAAATAAACATTTTGCGAATTTCCTTGACGCCCACCAAAGAAGTCCACAGGGCTGGAAGCCAGCGAAGATGTCCCCCCCACCCCAATAATGGGTGAGGGCAGACCTTCATGCTGAAGGGGTCTTGTCTGCGGGTCTGGAGAAGCTAGCTCTAGAATTACCAGACCAAGGATGCTTTGAACCTCCCGAGGAATATTTGAAAGATCTATTTCGCTTATTCTCCGTCCCAGAAGCACAAAATAATTTTCTATGGGCTAAGAAGGAGGGCCCCCGTCTGCAGCGAGGCTCCTTCCCATGCCTTGACTGTGGCAGGAAGGTACTCTTCCCACCTGTGATACCCTTAATGATGTCATCCAGGGTAGCCCCAAACAAGCGATTACCTTGGAAAGGCAGATCGATGAGAGCTTTCTTAGAGGCTCGGTCTGTGGACCATTTCTTAAGCCACAGCACGCGCCTTATCACCACCGCACAAACAGAAAGTTTGAACAGCACAAGAGCTGTATCCGAAGCTGCCTCACAAATAAACTGCAGCCCATGGACCAACTGGTTCGCTAAATCAACATAGGCAGCGGGGACCTGCTAACCCCCCAGGCCCTGGCGCAAAAGCTTGGCCCATTCAGTTAGGGTCTGAGACACCAGGGCTGAGGCAAAGACTGGCTGCAATGCCGAACCAGCCATAATAAACATGCTTCGTGCCACAGCCTCCGCGTTCTTGTCAACCGGGTCCCTAAAGGACGGGGATTCCTCTACTGGGATCATGTTTGCTTTATTCAACCTGGAAACAGGAAGGTCCACCACTGGTGGACTAGCCCACTTTTTTAAAAATGACTCCTCAAAAGGGTAACGTACAGCAAAATGTTTGGTGCCCACAAAGGGAAATTTTGGTTGTTCCCATTCCTTACAGGAAAACCTGTCAAAATACGGCACATAAGGAAACACCTTTGGGGTACGATGCAACTTGTGTGTACCAAACGACACAGCCACGTCCATGGCTACATCAGCCGCATCCTCCAATTTTAAAGTCTCACGGAATGCAGTGATACGTGCGTCTACCAGTGCTTTTTAATTTGCTGCTGCGACCATGGAGGAATCATCCTCACTATCGGATGGCTCAAGGGGTGTGATATTAGGTTCCTCTGGACGGGCCGTGTCCATGGCGGCATCAGGTTCAGGATCAGAGACAGCTTGAGCAGGGGAAGGCGGGGGGTGCTTCCTATTGGGCTTTTGCCCACACACCACTTCCACCCGGGACACTAAGAACTGCAGGACCACCATCAGTGCAACCATGGGAAGCTAGGGTTCCAAGGGACCTGCCACCTCCATGAGGGGGTCAGTGGGGGAGATGTGACCCTGAGGCTCCATAAGGAAAGGAATACCTCGCAGTACAAAAACAATCTTTTAGCACCACTAAAGGATTCCCTCAAGGCTGAGGGTACCTATCAGCAGAGAGAGAGATAACAGGGAAGCCCAAAGACTCACCCTATCGACCGGGGGAACGGAGAGCATTTGAACCCAGCATCATCATGGACGCTATCCCTGTTCATATGTCCAGGGCACAGGAAGAGGAAACTAAGGAATAAGAGGAAGAGGAGGAGCTTCGGCATCCCTATGAGGCTTCAGTTGTCTCCAGCATCTCCCAGGCTAAGGGAAAATGGCCCCTGTGACATCATCCGGCTACACAAACATGGCTGCCAACCGGAGACCAGAAAGACTAAGGGAAAATTGCCCCGTGACATCATCCGACTACACAAACATTGCCGCCAACTGGAGACCAGCCAGACTAAGGGAAAATGGCCACCATCAGCTTCAAACACTGAAGCATGCTGCCAGGATCTTTCCTGCACCCTCGGAAATGCTGCACCGTCTGTAGGTAAAACACACATTTAGGGGAGACTCTGCACGGGGATCCCCCCTGCACAATACCCACACTCCAAACAGCAGGGCATGCACCTAGGAGTCTACTACACTGGGACCCCTCCAGACTACCAAGGTGGGACACACTATCCTAGGACCCTTAAAGAGTGGGGATAGCGGGGGAGACCCCAGGGGTCTCTGCTGCATTCTCTGCCCTGGGACCCCCACCAAACTCTAGGGGGGAATGGGAGTGGGGGAAGCTCAGTGAGGGATTTAAGGATGGGAGGAGGGAACCTGCAGGCAGGTCTGACCGTCCCTGGAGGTTACCCACTTTCACCCCAAAGAAAACCACCAAAAGGGGAGAGGGGGGACTGTACTTACCCTTGGTGTGGGTAACGCTCCAGACAGAACTCCCCACCACCGAAGTAGGGGAGCTGTCGGCCAAGAGACCGCTGCGACTCAGACCCAAGCCTGGCCGTATGCAACCCTGCGAGATCTTTAACTTGTGGCCAGCTTCTGTCCGCGAAGCTAGCCGACCTAGCGCGTAGCTGCAGTCTGCACGCGCTCGCTTGCTGGGCTGAGGGGGACCACTGGATTTCGATTATCCAGCCTGTCTGTAAGAGACGCTCAGCTAGACCCAAGATGTTTGTGCGCATGCCCAGGCACACAGGAAGGAATGTACGTATGCGCATGCGCGAACGCGCGTACGCAATGTGCGCACGTAATTGGCGCCAAACGGCCTATTTATACTGAGCGGTGACAGGAGCATATTGCTGAGTGGTCTTTCAGCTTGTTCCTGTTTACCTGTGCCCTGACCTGCTTCTGGATTACCTGTTATACCGACCCGGCTTGCCCTTGACTCTCCTCTGGATTCCTGCCTGCCTACCTGTGACCTCGGCTTGTGTCTGACCCTGCTTTTGCCTTATGCTTTTGTACCTCGCTGCCAGAATGTGTACCAACTTTGGCTTGTATCCAGACTCCTCTCCTGTCTCACGTTCCTGTACCCGTGCTGTCCGAATGTTGACGACTCCTTGGCTTGTGTTCCGGCTTCGCTCCTGCCTTCTCATCCAGCATCACGAGTTCCAGTTCCAGGTGTTCATCCGGAGATCCACAGCCATCAGTCTTCTGTCAAGACACCACCTGTTATACCGGCCCTCGTGCTACTCGGTGTCCTACATTGCCTGTCATCTCTACCAGGGGTGTTGGACAGGAGGTGCAAGAGAAGTCCTCTCTACAGCTTGGTCTCCACCAGGTACGTGATACTGTCGCTCAGCCCGGCAGTTGATTGTAGATCTCTGAAGAGAAAGACAAAAAAAGATGTAAAAGAAGGAGAAGATTGCTAGGACCAGAGATCCCAGCCGGGGGCAGATTACCTACAGCAGAGAGGGGGGTTATAGACCAGCTGGGGGCGGCCCATGGGCGTAGCCAGGTGTTCTTTTTGTTCTTCCTAGTCCTACTCCTGGAGGAGGCATTATAACCCACTAGTTATAATTTAATGGAGCGCTGTGTCCGTCGATGAACGAAAGAGAAACTACATTTTTGTTGCAGGGGGATGCCCAAAATCTGACTTGTATCTTAGTGCAGACTTCTGTTGGTCCGCCTTAACATATTCCTCCACATACCTGGATATTATATTTGAAAAAAATTGAGGCCGCCGTCTTTTCTCCCAATCTAGACGTATTAACACTCTTGTGTTTTTCTTATTGTGTCTTCCGAGACCACCACTTTTTCTTACACTACATCTTCTCTCTCTCTCCCCCCAACCTTTTTTTTTGTTCTTTTTTTTATTAAATTATCTACTTTTATTTCTTTTGGTTTCATATGGCTGGGTACTGTTTACCCTTGAAGGATGGACTTCTGGTCACCCTCCTTGATTTTGTGGTCAACATTGCCTTGGCTATATTTTTGATGCTCACTTACTTGTAGGCATGTGACGGTATAAGATTTTCATGCTGCGATTAATTGATTAGGGTTTTGCCACGGTATACGGTATTATCACGGTATTCAATTATTAAACTTAAATTATTAAATTTCTACCTCACTTCAATTTCACTGCTGAATTTAGGGACTTTGGTTCACTTTTGCACATTATTATATAGTCAGTCAGTACAGACTCTGTGAACCAGGCCTAAAATAAGCCATCAAGCAGTGTCTGGCCTACCTGGTGATGACTGGTCCTGGCGCTCGGCTCCGATCTGATAGCCTGGTCATTAGGGGCTAAATCCTTGCGGTCCAGAAGTGGTTAAACCTGCAGGACCGTATCATGTGAATCAGGCCTAAAGCAATAGTAAAGTAATTTCTAAATAAAAACACCGGTCCTCCTGCAGGTTTAACCACTTCTGGACCGCAAGGATTTGCCCCTTTAATGACCAGGCCATCAGAGCCGAGCGCCAGGACCAGTCATCACCAGGTAGGCCAGACACTGCTTGATGACTATATAATAATGTAATGTGGGCTGCTATGCCTGTGTATGTATATCTATCTATCTATATCTCCTATCTATCTATCTATCTATCTATCTATCTATCTATCTATCTATCTATCTATCTATCTATCTATCTATCTATCTATCTATCTATCTATCTATCTATCTATCTATCTATCTATCTATCTATCTATCTATCTATCTATCTATCTATCTATCTATCTATCTATCTATCTATCTATCTCTCCTATTTATCTATCTCTCCTATTTATCTATTTATCTATCTATCTCTCTCTATCTATCTACTGTATCTATCTATCTCTCTCTCTCTTATCTATCTATCTAGTGACAGTACTGTATATGGTAAAATTACTTGCAGAGACTTGCTTGTAGAAGGCACTGTGTCTCTCTGAGCCCGGGAAGGAAGCATGTGCTGGGAGATGTCTGATTGGTTACAGGGAGGAGCTAAGTCTCTCACTCTAGGATCATATTACCAGAGCTGTTTCTATTGAGTGAGTGAATGAGTCATCCAGCTCACTGAAATGTATCAATTCAAAAGTCAGGCAGACTTGACAGAGAAACTCGGTATTTTAAAAATGCCACAATAACAATACCGTGGGTATGCAATACCGCAATATATCGAATTACCGAAAACCGGCATATGTCTACTTACTTGTTTGGTATGTTGTCTTTGTAAACTGCATTGCTTCTTTTTATGCTTTTTATTTTTTTCAATAAAAACATAATAAATAATAAAAAAAAAAAATCAGCTGCAGATTGCAAAGGAAAGGTCATTTTTATTAACATTAAATTACAATATGACGTGTGCTGGAATTCTAAACACTATATTATTTTTTAATTGCTCCCCCCCCCCCCCCACACACACAAAAGTGGAGTTACCCTTTGAACAGTAATTCCAAAAATGAACACAAAATAAGTGTAATAAATAGGGTACGGATACACATGATTTATTGGCCTTCTTGTAAGGTCACCTTCACACTCATCCACCTTGCTAACCTGCCTGCCAGAGCAATCTAGGACCCCACTTGTTGCTTCCCCATATTGTGTGTACCTTTGCCTTATAAGCATTTGTTCTAGACGTTCTTGAGCAGAAGGGAAAACATTCTCTTTCAATTCTTCCACCACCAGTCTTGACATGTCTATTGCAGATATAACATCTAATTTTTAGCAAGTGTGACCCTGAGGGCCTGTGTTAATGGACTTTGATGGCATCAGTTTGAGATGCTTTTGAGATCAGGATTAATCGACAGGTGCATTTGACCTGCAGTTGACCTGCTTCAAGCAGGTTTTACACCCCTGAAGACTTGTACGGAAAGGCAAAACTCATCCAATGCGAACAAAAGCCCTTCAACACAGACCTGAAGACAAGTGACTATGGTAGGAAGCATAAGACAGATGGCTGGAGGGTGCCATTGTAATTATTAGGTCCTATAGCATGTGTCAAGGCACCAAAAAATGATCATTGCAGTTTAAAGGATTGCACAGATGTGCGGTAGCACCATTTAAATCAAAGGCTAAACTGTGTGCATGCTTTGACACGTTGGCACGTGGTAAAATTTACGCTTCGAGCATATCTAAACCCAATAATCAAAATTTATTGCAGCTTACCAGTTCTTGGATGTGGTGGTTGCAAGATTTTTCCCAAGGTCCTGCCAGTAACGCTCTTCCAGCCAATGTGCTTTGTGGGCAAATTGAAATACTTACTAACTCTTCTATATTAGAACAACTGAAGCATGCCAGTACTACAAAACCCATCTCCTCTTATTCTGAATGACAGAGTGAGTTTTGTAGTCCTCAGCTGAGAATATAATTGATAACTTTCTATGGTCTTTGGCTGTGCTGACATATCAGAACAAGGGATTTGTAGCAAGATTAAGAGATATATTTTAAACTTATCAAACAGATATAACAAAACATTTACAAAGGTTTATTTAAAGTAGAACTCCAGGGAAAATTCCAAACTAAATGTCTATTTTTTTTCCTCCTCTACATGAAATTTGTCACCGAAGCAGCTTCACATCAGCGCTCCAACAGCACTCTGACCTCATCATGTACAATGCAGAACCAGCAGCCTTGCATTGTAAGTGAAGATGCTGAAGGCCAACCCACAACTTGTAGTGTCCAAGGAAAGAGGAGAGTGGCAGCTGGTGGGGGAGCAAGGGAAAGTGAACAAACTTTATTTTTAATGCTACCCCAGAAAAACAAGTATTTAACCCTTGCAATGTGGGGAGTTTAGACCTTTCCCAGAGTTTAGCATACCAGACCAAAGGGAACCAAAGAAGAAAGGTTGATTGTTAGGGTTTACATACATTTTAAAGAAGCATTTGGTTTAAACAACATGTGTCCAACACAAGAACCGTGAGCCGCATTCGGCCCTTCAGGCCATTGCATGTGGCCCTCGCTCCTCTTCTGCAGCTGCAGGAGAGCTCCAGCCCTCCTTTGGTCCTTCTCCAGACCCTGTTCTTTCTGCTTTCCATCAATGCCTCCAGCTTCTTCCCAGGAGCAGCACAAGTTAAGGAGGGTGCACTGTGATTTAAGGGAGGGGGGACTCCACTTCTGATGGTAGGGAGGCTCTTGACGTCTTATGTAAGGGTAGGGGATGCTCTGGACATCTAGTCTTACAGATAAAACCGGCCCTTTTGAGGGCAAACCTAATGCTGATGAGGCCTGCGATTAAATTGAGTTTGACACCCCTGGTTTAAATGGACCTCTATGAACAAGAATTTATTTAGCTAGAAAGGATTGCTAGATAAACTGACCCTAATATTATACCCAATAAGCAATTTTACTGCTGATTGCAACTATTCTTAAAGCCCAAACTAAAACAAAAGTTTTTTTTTAGTTTTAGACAGAATGGGAAAGAGTTTTTATTGCGGTCTGTAATCTTCATCGGAAATTTCTCCTCATTTCTTGTCAGAAAGGAAGTGCTAGGGAAATCTCCCCAGTGGTGATACAGACTTTTTTTCAGTATATTGGGAAAGCCTAAATTCTCTATTACATTATTATTCTGGTCTCTTTCTTCCTGTCCTTGTTATATGTCCTAGGAACAGAAATTGTTCTGTTATTGTGAATTCTCCCCAATGAGGATCATGGGTTAAACCTGACAGATGTATTTGAGCCCAGGTCTATTGATAAGGGAAAAAAAAGTTGGACTTTAAAATTATAAAATCACCCCTAAACTGATCTTACTTTAAAAGCGGAGTAATCCTTTGTACTAAGCTACCACCAGAGAGTCTTAGTTAGTGGTGTATGGCATTGACAACACAATGCTGCACAGCCTTAGTATTTTCTGGAAACAGCTTTAATTCATCAAAAAAATCAATTCATAATGAATTTGTCATATCAAAAAAGTATTATTTTCATAATTATTATATTCTGGAGCTGAAAAATGCAGGCCCCTATCTTTACCCATGTATTCAGTGCACAGTTCCAAGCACAGTATACTGCAAAAATCTGGCAAATGCACTGTAGGCTGATGCCAACAAACTTGGATTAGCATGAGGTGCAGTGAATGACACCCTGAATCTGATGCAAACACTTCATTTTTTCATTTCTTTCTTCAGCTTAGCCAGGTGACTCAAACAAGCGTCTCTCCATTCCCTCCGCGCCTTCAGCTGATCACTTTTATCGGGCTGGTCGTCCCACAACGCCTGCAAATAGACAAAAATGGTTTGAATCATCTCTTGTTAAACCACAGTTTCAGATGGATATGATCCAAGCTATTATCTACAAGTCACGATGTACAGGTGCTGTTTGTGTTACAACACATCCCAAAAGCAATGATGCAAGACGAAGGTCAGTTAAGCTACTATTCCCTTACAACATATCCACTAAAGACAAAGTACAAGCTGAAGGCAGGCATTTTGATGGCTAACACATTGGGGATGATTTACTAAAGCTAGTGCACACAGAATCTGGTGCAGTTGTGCATAGTAACCAATCAGATTCCAGGTTTTATTGTCAAAGCTTAATTGAACAAGCTCAAGTATAAAGCGGATTGGTTACCATGTAGAGCTGCACCAGATTCTGTGTGCACCACTTTTTGGAAATCTCCCCCGATGCTTCTTCTACAGAAGCCTATGTCATTCTTGTTAAATAATTTACAAATCAGTAATGCCCCATACACACGTGCAGATTATCTGCAGACTTTTGTCTGCAGACTTACCAAAACCAAATAATATGAGGTCAACCCTAAACACTTTCAATTTGTATGCAATCCGGCAGGCCCTTGCACTACATAGAAAAGGTAAGTCTGCAGACAAAAGTCTGCAGATAATCTGCACGTGTGTATGGGGCATAATACTTTATTCCAGTGTGAAACTACAAAAAAAAAAAAAGGTCAGTCACCTAAAGGACACCTGTCCTTAATTAACCCTCCACCCTTTTCTATACTTGGCACCCTCTGCTGTCTGCTCTCGTCTATTGCTTCGCTCAGCACCACAGCCCCCCCCCCCCCGACCAACCCATTGCTTATATGCACCCCCCTGCCCTCCCATAATGCAGCTCTTAGTGATTCAGTTGCCAGTCAAAGCTTATTTTCATCTAGTAGAAATATTACCAACAGCGCATGTCTCCAGAATAATGAGAAAAAACTGAGAATGTGAAGTGGGGGTGAATATAATTAGCCTAATAGCTAAGCCAATGTAGTTACTGAGCGTGAAAAAAATGCAAAAAGCATATGGGCTATGCTGTATCAAACACATGAATCATATAAAGTTCATCATCTGTAGTGCATCCCCAAATCAATATAAAGTGCATATATCCAGTGCATATAGTGGTAAATCAATACATATCTGTGCAATACTTATAGGACAACTGGTAGGTATATAATAAATGATGCAAAAAAATGAAGCATAAAAAATTAGAATAATGATGCTACGTGCCCATAATTTTGTCCAAAGAAGTCCAAAAATGATAGTGCTGTGATAGCGTTTAAGTCACTAAAAATGCCAAGAAAAACTCCTCTTCTATCAGGGATGGTGGGTGGATCTTCCAAATATGTGCAGTGGTGGTGTCACCCTCCATGCACGTGAAGTATGGGGTAAGAATTCACACTCCCGGAAGGTGTTGACCCCCAGTACCGTACGGTAAGTGGGTCAATAGGGCTTATAAGCAGGTATCCCGCAGGGGTCCCATCCGTCCGCGCCCGGGTGGTCCTGGATCCTCCTAGCAGTGGGTGTGTTGGGATAAAAAGATTGCACTCCTCATGGTGTAGTAGTATAAAATAATGGAATTTATTTAAAATATCAAAAACAAGGTTAAAAACGTTGGTGGTACAGCAGTATGATAATGCAGTGCGGAGCCGCTCACTACAGATAGGGAAGCCGGTTAGAGATAGCGGACAGCCTGCTCACCGCTGCGTGGAGCTTCCTGGATGTTGTAATGGCTTGCGGTCCAAATACCACTTCAAAATGAGGCTACGTGCGTCCCAGCTTGATGCGTTTCGTCATCAATGTGTGACGTCTTCGGCATAATTTTTATACTTCATTTTTTTGCATCATTTATACCTACCATTTGGGCACAATATATTTTGCTGTATTGATTTTAGGAGCACTGTATGTTTTGTCCTATAGGTATTGCACAGATATGTATTGATTTACCACTATATGCACTGGATATATGCACTTTATATTGATTTGGGGATGCACTTCAGATGATGCACTTTATATGATTCATGTGTTTGATATGTGATACAGCATAGCTCATATGCTTTATGCATTTTTTCACGCTCAGTAACTACATTGGCTTAGCTATTAGGCTAATTATATTCACCCCCACTTCACATTCTCAGTTTTTTTCCTCATAATTCTGGAGACATGCGCTGTTGATAATAATTCTATTACATTTATCTCATACTATACCATTGTGGGTTGTCTATAACAGCAGTCCATTTTTTACACAACCATTTATTTTGGCGCGAGTGTTCATCACATCATATATTTTCACCTAGCACAAGTCCGTTTTCAGAAAATGATTTTTGCACAGATCATTGCTGTGGACATGGCAGGAATCAGCAGCAACGAGTAAGCAGAGGGAGCCTACTGTACTGTGGAGGTGAGTTTGGAGGCTCGTACACACGATCAGATTATCAAAAGATCCTTCGTCCGTTTTTTGCTGCATGCTGGTCTCATATGGAAAGTGAAGAGGTTTCTTTCATACGAAAATTCCCATACAACAGTTTTGGCATTTACAAGAAAACACTACCAAAAGTAATTTCATGAAGTCTTACGATATTTTAGTAGTGAAAACATGTGGTAATTTAAGGCCTGGTACTAGCTGGCATTTTTTATTAAAATAGGCATTGGTAAGGAGTATATCCTTTGGAGCCCACTATAATTGAATGTTATACAGTATACAGTTATATGTATATGTTATACAGTATCTCACAAAAGTCAGTACACCCCTCACATTTTTGTAAATATTTTATTATATCTTTTCATGTGACCACACTGAAGAAATTACACTTTGCTACAATGTAAAGTAGTGAGTGTACAGCTTGTATAACAGTGTAAATTTGCTGTCCCCTCAAAAAAATTCAACACACAGCCATTAATGTCTAAACCGTTGGCAACAAAAGTGAGTACACCCCTAAGTAAAAATGTAAAAATTGGGCCAAAAGTGTCAATATTTTGTGTGGCCATCATTATTTTCCAGCACTGCCTTAACCCTCTTGGGCATGGAGTTCACCAGAGCTTCACAGGTTGCCACTGGAGTCCTCTTCCA
The DNA here is from genome assembly GCF_965119305.1 of Pelophylax lessonae. NCBI lineage: Eukaryota > Metazoa > Chordata > Amphibia > Anura > Ranidae > Pelophylax > Pelophylax lessonae. The sequence continues at coordinate 619,573,703 of NC_138769.1, forward strand.
CTCCTCCATGCCTAAGCCCTTGTTCACACCGGGCATACACAGCGTACTTTTACAAGGATGCACAGGTGTTCCGTGCATCCCTGTTCAGGCAGTCCCATTGATGTAATTTGGGATGTAGCAACTGCAGGAACAGAGCCATCGCTCCCAATTTGACATCCGTGTAGGCTTGGGTGCACTTTAGTATGCCACAAGTGAATGATTCTTTAGTAGTAATTTAGCAGGAATTTTGCAAGTTATGTTGTGTTTATGTGCACTAATAATGATTTAGTGTATTTTTAGTGATATGATGAACATTTGCGCAATTGTTGCGGGCCCAAAAAAATCAGTAGCACTCTTTTTTTATTCTACAGGTCATGTGCATTCAGAAAATGTCTGAGAATCGGATCACACTGGTGCGGTGCCAGACATTGCTTGTGATTCACACCGCATTGCTGTGCAGATCTCATGCAATGTACTGTATGTGCGATGCGAATTCAGCCATACAAGCTGTATGGCTGAATTTAATTGTATTCGGACCAAACTCATGCAGGACCCTTTTTTTGTCCGCAGCAGAATCGGATCGCATGGGTGTTTACACCCATGCAATTCGTTTCCTGTCTGAAATCACAGTTCACACTGCGATCTGCAAATCGATCTGGGGTGTCATTAGCTTTGTATTGACACTCGCAGCAGTTCGCAGAGGGCAGTGTGAACTGCCAGTGATTCAGGTGCGATGCGGGAAAAATCTTAAAATCTATAAGGGAACAATGGATGTTTTTATTTTTGCGTATGTTCGATTTTTACCGTTTTGCAAAAAGGGGTAATCTAAAATTTACAAACAGTAGTTATTTATTAACTAAATACAGGTTAGTTTTTATATTTAGCAGGAAGTTTGTAAAATGTGCTGTGTTTGTATCTGCTAATAATGATTTTAGTGTATTTTTAGTAAAAATATTGTTTTGATAAAAATTTGCCTAAATATCATTGTGCCCTGAAAATTAGTAGCACCTTAATTTGTATTCTACTGGTCATGTGCTTTCAGAAAATATATGGTCTGGGGGATCTTTAACAAACTATGAAAGCTGTAAGGGAAAAAAACTGATGCAAAAATGGCCTGGCCAGCTACTTAAGTTTAAAAGTGGAGCACAGGTCCTGGCAGCGAAAGGGTTAAAGTGACTCTAAAGGCTGAAGTTTTTTTTACCTTCAAGCATTCTTCTATGCACGAAAGTAAAAAAAACCTCTGCGGCAGCCCCACCAGCACCTCCTAATACTTACCTGAACTCCATCTCGATCCAGCGATGTGCACAAGAGCATCAGCTTTCCAGTGACTCTTCCTTCTCATTGGCTGAGACAGCAATGGGAGCCATTGGCTCCCGCTGCTCTCAATCACAGCCAGTAAGCCAATGAGGAGAGAGAGGGGCAGGGCCGAGCCATGGCTCCATGTCTGAATGGACACGCAGAGCAGCGGCTCAGGAACTCATGCTTGGGAGTCCCCATTGCAAGCTGCCTGCTCTGGGGGCACTTGCCAGGAGGGAGGGGCCAGGAGCACTGGCGGGTGACCCGAGAAGAGGATAATCGAGGCTGCTCTGTGCAAAACCACTGCAAAGAACAAGTAATAACCGGTTTGTTATTATTTATTTTTTTTTTTTTTTTAATCATTTTTGTCTTTATTATCACTTTAAGACTCCTTCAGGTAGGTATTCCTGAGAAATAATCTCCACATATCCTTCAGGATTCACTGTCTGAAGCTTTGTAGCATGAGTAGTGTAAATAAAACCCCTTAGCAGGTCTACTGATATTGCAATCACACCAAGACCTAAGGCTGTGGGGCTATGAGCTGGGAACCTTGTTACCCTCAAGGCTCAGTTTGGTATCCTGAATACAGTGTTTTTAGATTTGCATTTTAAAATAATCAATGTGTGCCAATCATGGACAGATTACAACAGAATGGAACTCTGTCTGCATTGTTCATACTGGCATGGTTCCATGATGCCAACTGTCTACAAGTTCAACTTTCCTTGTGAGGACACAGTCAGGTGCACAGCCTTGGCCAACTGCACTATTCACCGATTTACTGTAGGAGTGCTATAGTTGCAGCTGTGCCCCCTGGACAATCACAGGGCCCCAGGCTCCTGACTAGGTTGTCTTATAGATGGTACTAATGAAATAACTCTGCACCTACAGTGCCTTTAAAAAGTATTTATACCCCTTATAATCCTAATATTGTATTAGGATTTTAATGAACCAACACAAAGTGGCACATCATTTTTTTTTTTTTTTATAAATATCTGAAAAGTGTGCAACTGCTGCAAGTCTTTTTTGGGGATGTCTCTACTAGTTTTGCACATCTAGAAAGTGACATTTTTCCCATTCTTCTTTGCAAAATAGCTCAAGCTCTGTCAGATTGGACGGAGAGCATTTGTGAATGGCAATTTTCAAGTCTTGCCACAGATTTTCAATTGGATTTAGGTCTGGATGTTGACTGGGCCATTCTAATACATGAATAAGCCTTTGATCTAAGCCATTTAATTGTAGCTCTGGCTGTATGTTTAGGGTCGTTGTCCTGCTGGAAGGTGACCCTTCGCCCCGGTCTCAAGTCTTTTGCAGACTCTAACAGGTTTTCTTCTAGGATTGCCCTGTATTTGGCTCCATCCATCTTTCCATCAACTCTGACCAGCTTCCCTGTCCCTGCTGAAGAAAAGCATCCCCACAACATGATGCTGCCACCACCATGGTGTTTTCACCCAGTCTTGCAAATGTGCAACTGGAAAAACATTGGAACTAAAATCTAATAAAAATGGCATGAAACTAGACATCTTTACTATAATCACTACAAATGAGGAGTAGAATTGCCAGATCAAAGCTCAAGCATTATGCAATTTTAAAACTGTAAAGAAAAGGTAATGCTGAAGAAATGTGGACTGATGGGCAGGCAATGAAATGTCAAGCTCTCAAAACACAATAAAAGGTGCTGCAACTCTCAAAACACTTATAAAAAGAAAAGTAAAACCTAAATATGGCTGAAAATGGAAGAAAATCTGTGGGGTTTACACATGAGAACGTAGACTGTAGCTTGTAATACATGGGATCTTAAAATGGATCTTCACTGCACTTCTCAGCACCACAAACCAAAAATACTATTGAATTATTTTTAATATTAAAACCAAACTCCCCCATCCAACCATGTCTCTGTGCTTTATTTTGTTGGGAAATCACTTAAAAAAAAAAAAAAACACAGCTCTCTAGCATTTATGGCTGCTGCCATCTTGAGTAAGGGCAAATAATTCATGTAGCATTTACTTCCTGGAATCCATCTGCCCTTAGCTCAGGCATGCTTGCAGGAGCGTTTTCTTAGCTGAGAACACCCCTCCTCACCCTCTTCAGAAGACTCCTGGAAAGTATGACATAATTTGCCTAGGCAAGAAACCAGGAAGTGAAGAAATGTAAAAAAAAAGTTAAAACAAGTAAATATGATATACTTTCCTATCTATTTACTAATGCTAGCAGCATGAGGATTATAATTAATCAATGTTGATTGGCAGAGTGAAGTTCAACTTTAAACTAAACCTGTCACAAGGGAACCAAAGGTGCTGCCACTGATGACTTCCTTTGAAAGGCACCTGCTAAGCTAATCTACTGGCTTCAACCTGAAATGGCATGCAAAATGGGAAAAGTCAGAGATAAGTCAGAAGTCCTTTTCTGTGAAAGTGTTTGAATGGGCCAGCATCACAGACGGGCAATTAAAAGGAGAGGTATACAACATAACCTTAGGGTTTTTTTTTTTTTTACTTTAATAAAGTAATCTCTTTATCCTTTTAGCCCTTTGCCAACACTCACAAGTTTTACATACTTTTACTGTACAGAAAATTGCTGTTGAATGTATGGAGTTTCCAACCTCAGCATGCATGTTTTTTGCAGACCTTACAGTTATTTCTGATTTCACTGAAGAGGTGTAGGTTAGGGTATGTCTTCCTTTACCTCCTTTTTTACATGGTTTGGGGGGGAGGTTGGGTTTTATCTCATGGGTTAAATGTGTCTGAGCTGACGAGCTGGAAATTCTAGATGAAACCATTTTCTTTCAGCTTTAGTGAAGTTTACATTGTCATAGCTACTCTCGTGTGCAATCACTTTCTGTCCTCTTAAAGCTGCACTGCAAGAGGTGCCAGGGTTAGTGTGTTTCTTTTATATAGTTTTTATTGAAGTTTTAACAGGAACGGTACACATATAGTGCAAATGAAGAGCATATACTAATATACAATTGTACAAAATATCCAACCCCCCATAAAGGGCAACAGAAACAACGTGGGAACAAAGTATCACCTAGGTGGTTAATTGGCAAAAAAATGGATTTTTGACTTAGCGTAAAATCCTTTTCTCTTAAGCTCATTGACAGACGCAGGACTGATATCTTGATATCCGTAGGGTTATACTGCCCCCTACAGGAGTAGGACACTAGGCAGGAAAAAAGTTCTGGCCACACCTATGGGCAGTCCCAGGAGGTATATCCTCTCTCTCCCTGCTATAGGATGTCAGTTATGTAACAAAGCAGTGTCAGAGACTCATACCAACCCAACTCAAAATAGAGGGGCGGGTACTGCGTCTGTCAATGAGCTTAAGAGAAAAGGATTTTACGGTAAGTCAAAAATCCAGTTTTCTCTGTCGCTCATTGACAGACACAGTACTGATATCTTGATATCCGTAGGGACGTCCCAAAGCAGTGCCATAAATGAGGGGTGGGATAACAGAAATAAAATCCAATCCAGAAGGCCAAAACAGTGCCAACCAGAAGAACAGAGGACTCATCGAAACAAGAAGATGAGACCCACCTGAAAAAACAAAACCCCCGAGGTAGGCCAAAGGTCCCCTCAAACAGCAGCCTGCAAAACCTTGCGGCCAAAAGAGGCATCCGCCGATGCCAGCACATCAACCTTATAAAATTTTGTAAAGGTATGCACCGACAACCAGGTAGCCACCTTGCAAACCTGAAGCACCAACGCCTGATGGCGGAAGGCCCAGGAAGCACTAAGAGCCCGAGTAGAGTGCGCCTTAACAGGGAACGGAGGAACCCGGCCCTTAATAGAATAACCACCCTCTGTCTGATACATCTGGAGATAGTCGCGGCAGACGCAGGCAACCCCTTTCTAGGGCCATCCGTGATCACAAAAAGTGAATCAGTCTTACGAAAAGAGTCAGTAGTACCCTGATCGCCCAAACCACATCCAAGGAGTGTAACGCAAACTCCCGAGGATGACTGGTCTTAGGACACAGGGAAGGTAACACAATATCCTCATTCAAGTGAAAGTCGCAAACCACCTTAGGAAGGAAGGATGGATTCGGACGAAGAACCACCTTATCCCTATAAACCACCAGATAGGGGGAACGACAGGACAACGCAGTCAGTTCCGACACCCTGCGTGCAGAAGTGATAGCCACCAAAAAGGCCACCTTCTGGGATAAGGTAAGCAATGGAATCTCCCTAATATTTTCAAAGGAAGGTTTCTGGAGAACCGACAACACCAAATTAAGATCCCAGGGCGGCAAGGGCGCGCGCACCGGAGGAGCCAGGTGCCGCACCCCCTGGATGAAATTCCGCACCAAAGAATGAGTAGCCAGTGGCCTCTGGAAGAAGATCGCCAATGCTGAAACCTGGCCCTTGATAGTGCTCAAGGCCAGCTTCCGCTCAACCCCCGTTGCAGGAAGGCCAATATCCGAGCCACCGAGTAAGAACGTGGATCAACCCCGAGGGACTCACACCACGCGATAGAAGACTTCCATGTGCGATGATAGATCTTTCTGGAAGTCGCTTTCCTCGCTTTAATCAGAGTAGGAATAACTGAAACAGACAAACCCCTGTCCTTCAGCACCTGGCTCTCAACAGCCAAGCCGTCAAAGCCAGCGATCGTAAAGCAGGATGGAAGATCGGTTCCTAAGACAGCAGATCCTCCCTGAGAGGAAGTAGCCAAGGAGCGTCCGCAACCAGCCTGACCAAGTCGGCGTACCAGGCCCGACGAGCCCAGTCCGGAGCTACAAGGATGGCTGGGATTCCCTCCGCCTCTATCCTGCGAAGAAGTTTCGACAGCACCTTGAGAGGAGGAAAGGCATACAGCAGCTGATACTGCCCCCACGGAGCAACCAGCGCCACGCCCGGAATGTGAACTGCGGAAAGCGCCGGAACAAACCGTTCCGCCCAACGAAGAATTCCGGCCACTTCCACGGCCGCCAGAACACTCTTGGTGCCCCCTTGGTGATTGACATAAGCCACGGCCGTGGCATTGTCCAACTGAATCCGAACCGGGCAGCCCCGAAGATGCTCGGTCCAGTGAACCAGGCAAAACCTGATCGCTCTCAGTTCCAACACATTTGTCAGCAACCTGGATTCTTCCAGGGACCAGAGCCCCTGAGCAGATAGCCTGCCGAGAATCCCTCCCCACCCGGATAGACTGGCATCCGTGGTGACAATCGTCCAATAGATCGGAAGAGAGGACTTCCCCTGACTGAGCATCGGAGACCGAAGTCACCAAACCAGAGATTCCCTGGTCCGCTCGCTCAGCCGGATCAGATTGTCCAAGGAATCGGGATTCCAGTTCCATTTGAGAAGAATCTCCTTTTGGAGAGTGCGCGTATGAAACTGAGCCTGTGGCGACTCCGCACAGATGAGGAGGTCGCCCAGGTAGCCCAGAACAAATATGCCCCGCTGCCGCAACAGCGCCAGAACTGGGGCCAAAACCTTTGTGAAAACCCGGGGAGCAGAGGCGAGACCAAAGGGTAACTCCCCAAATTGATAGTGGTCCTCTCCCACAGCAAAGCGCAGAAACCGCTGGTGTCCTGCGTAAGTGGGAACGTAAAGATAGGCATCCTTGATGTCTATGGACGCCAGAAAATCCCCCTGATGCATGGAGGCCACCACTGTGCGAATGGACTCCACTCCTTGTTGCATCAAGTCCTGCACTGCCCCCAACAGAGCCGTTAGGCGATCTGGGGACAGTCGCATATTGGAAGGGAAGAACCGCGCCGGTGGAAGCGATCGAAACTCGATCTTGTATCCCGACAGTATGACCTCGGGAACCCATTTGTCTTGTTCCTGGAGAGCCACGGGTCCGGGAACCGGCAAAGACGCCCCCCCACCCCTGATATGGGTGGGGGCACACTTTATCCTCAGGTCTGGAAGGACCGTATTTTTGCTTACCATACCAGGGTCTCTTGAAACCCCCCGGGGGGGGGGCTTTGGAGGGCTTCGCCTTGTCGCCTGCCCCGGAGGAGCGAAAAAACTGCTAGTGAGCTGAAAAGGAAGGTCCCTGTCTGCGGCGAGGTTCCTTACCCTTATTAGCCTGTGGTAGAAAGGTGCTCTTGCCCCCAGTGAGATCCTTGATAATCTCATCCAAGGTAGCACCAAACAGGCGATCCCCCTGAAAAGGGAGATCAGTCAAGGCTTTTTTGGAAGCCTGATCCGCCGACCAGCACTTCAACCATAGCATGCGCCGGAGGACCACCACCGAGATCGACACGCCCCAGCAATGGAGCAGCGTCCAGTGCGGCGTCACAAACAAACTGTAGCCCCTGCACCATTTGCTCCAGCAACTCCGCCACGGCAGGGGGAAGACTTCTCAGAGGAGGAACCCGCAGCAGCAGCGACTGGCTCAGGATCAGAATCTGAGGCATCAGACGAGACAGGGGTAGGCGGGGGTCGTTTTTTAGCCCCCCGTCCCTGACAGGCCACCTCCACCGGGACACAAATGACTCCAGGACCGCCGAAAGCGCATCAATGGTGAGCGGAGAATCGGAGGGCCCTGCGGCCACCTCGAGGGGATCAGGTGGGGGCACATGTGCAGCAGGGTCTATGGCAACACCAGGGGAACCCGTCAGCAAAGTATAACAAAATTGAAAAAAAACTTTTTTTTTTTGCAAAATGTCACCCAGCGCTACAGTGCCCCTCAATGAGACAGCGTGCCTTGAGACCCTCAAAAGGCTCACCACACGATGCACCAGAGTTCAAAAGGACTGCTCTCAGCGTTGTCTACATGACAAGGAAGTCCTGTGGAGCGATCTTCCCGGGTCTAGGGAGGGGCTCCGCCCCCTCACATGCCCTCAGTAACTCCCACAGCTGCCCAGCTCTGCAAACAAAACGAGCTGGGTGTACCAAGATGGCCGCCCCCATGAGCCACACGAGGGACTCAAAAAAATGGCAGCCCGCGCGCTGCAGTGGGAAGGGGGGTCCCCACATCACTAACAGACGATCGATAGGCAGGTAGGCCCTGGGAAGCCAGGGAGGAAGCCCCCCCGCACAACAGCCGTCTGCACTGTCGGGACCCCCCCCGCCCCCTTAGCGGCTTGCATGAACGTCTAGCCACCCCACACACACACACAAACACCCCCTGCGTAGGGGGGAGGGAGGGGGGAGAGGGACACCACAGGGGGGGGGGGTGCACAGGGGAACAGAGGGGAACCCAGATTAGTGTGGGTCCGATCATCCCAGGGAGGAGCCCGGGCCCACCCCAGAGTCAGCCATGAGGAGAAGGGGGGAAGCATTTACTCACCATACCAGAACAGAGCGGGCGCCACTCCAGACAAAACCCCTCGCCACCCAGTGGGGGGGGGGGTGTCGGCCAAAGGAGACGCTGCGACTCGGCCGTCGACCGGTCGTATGCGACTCGGCGGGACGTTTAACCCGCGGGCCAGTCCCCGTCCAGCGGGACTATGTCGCGGCCGACCCAGCGCGGAGCTGGGTCTGCACACGCTTGTAGGCCGGCTGGGGAGACCACTGGATTTCAGCATCCAACCCGTCGACACAGATCCGGCATAATTGCTTGAAGATCTCACAGGAACAAGAAAAAAGCTAACTGAAAAAAGATTTATCTAAAAAAACTTGCCAGGACCAGAGATCCCAGCAAGGAACTTAGGTCCTTACTCCTGACTAGGCAGAAAAAAACTGACATCCTATAGCAGGGAGAGAGAGGATATACCCCCTGGGACTGCCTATAGGTGTGGCCAGAACTTTTTTCCTGCCTAGTGTCCTACTCCTGTAGGGGGCAGTATAACCCTACGGATATCAAGATATCAGTCCTGCGTCTGTCAATGAGCAACAGAGAAAACTATTAAGCAGAAAACGGAAAATAGTCTTGCTCCATTGGGACACCTAAATGTTAGCAAGAATGATAAAACCAACATCAGGGTAATCTAAGTAATATCACACCTAATGATCCACGGACGTATGAACAGCACTGGAGCTAGGAAACCCCATCATGAACAGGCCCAGCCCGATGAGGGAAGAAAAGATAAAGGGAAAGTTCCCTTGCACATTTGGGGTTATAGGCAGGAGTAAAAAAAGAGAGCAAAATGTCATCCCAGGGAAAAAAATGAGATAGGAAAAGAAGGGGAAGGAAATGAAAAAGTTATCAGCCGCAGTCAGGATAAGGGAGGAGAGTGCCTTGGGTGCTTAGGGAGATTAGAAAGGGGGTAGAATAAAAATAAAAGAAAAAGGGAAGAGGGGGTGGAGAAGGAAGGGGAGTGGGGAAGAGGGGGATAGGGTAGGGTACCCCAGGGAGCTCTTGTCAAGCTAAAAAAAGGTTCTGGCTATAGTGCTAGGAAGTGGGAGGTCATTTGAGATGGAAGGAAATGATTAAGGCAGATCTAGGTAGGACTTTGTTGTGCGTGCTGTTAAGAAATGAGTTAGTGTATTTCAGGTTCAGTGAGTTCTAGGTAGCTCCCATCTTACATTTCATTTCTTCACTTTTTACCCATGAAGACATGTTGGCAGAACCTCATGTTGCACCTGCAGCTACAGATGAATTCTTGTGCATTGTAAAAAATGGAAACTAATAGGCCTGTCAAAATACCTGGAGCACTGAACTGGCAAATGGTTAAATCAGAAAAGTTAACTCATAAATAAGAAGATCCAGCAGCAGCATATTTAGTATGCATTTATTTATACATACATAAATAAACTAGAGGGCCAACTAAAGTTTGGCATGGGAGCCTGGACATTTTGCAGAGAGAATTCACTATAGAGACAGTAGACATTCATTAGGGCATCTGCTGTTTTTTGTAGCACATAACTAGGCCAGCTGGCACCAAACAGGATACATCTGAAGCTAGGGATAAAAAGCAGGACACATTTGATCCATGTGGTGCAGTCTGTGGTGTTACAGGGGAAGGAGTGGAGGCAATGTGGTGAGACATGCGATAGGTCACCCCTAGAAAGGCAATTAGCACACTGACAAGACAATATGTACATAAGCCAAGACTTATGTGCAGTAAAGACCAAATTTGTTTTCTGTACAATGGTCCACTTGTTCATGCTTGCATCCCTAGAATGACCATGCTCATCCAAGTATCACTGCTGCAATTTCTCCCAACATTTTATATTCAACATGTGGTCAATAACAGAAGAATTCAAAGTATAACTAAAAGAAAAACATTTTTTTTTAGTTCTGAATACAGTGGAGAGGGATTGGAACACTTGTCAGGTTTTTATTGCTGTCTGTTGCACCATTGGGGAGAATCACCTTCTCTATTTGTCATGTTTACTATTCTCTTCGAAAGTGAAAGGATAGGAAAATCAAAAATTGTGGGCTGTCCCCAGAACAGAGGGCATATATTTCAATGAGGACACTAGTTCTGGTAATCCTGGTGACAACCAGGGATTCCCTCAGTGTGGAGAGATTTCCTCTCACTTCCTCTTTTGGCTAAGTGACAGGAAGTGAAGGAAAATCTCCTCAATTGGACACGGATGGCAATACTTCCTTATTCTATCCTAAATTAAATAAAAAGGTTTTGCCTGTAGTTTTACTTTAAGTTTCGGGGAGAGTTCTTATTGTAAAAATACTTTGTTCCTGTTCATCTGCAGATATTTGTTAGTTATACTTTACTCCATTCAAGTGTATTTCCAAATTGGGATAACACCCACTTTATATTTGTTACACATCCGCATTCACATAGCATTACTTAGATATCACATTGCAGCTTACAGATTTCAGGTGCTTTATTCTGAACCTTCTAGCAAGGAAAAATCTTACACACAGTTAGGTATGCATATATACCAATATATTTGGACACAGGCACAATTTTATTTTTTTCAGGTATTTAACAAAACATATTCAAGCTATAGTTCTATAATATGGGCTGAAAGTTCACACTCTCAAGGTTTAATTTGAGGGTATGTACATCCAAATCGGAGGAAGGGTTTTAGGAATTGCAGCTCTTAAGAATAGTTACTTTCCTTTTTCAAGGGACCAAAAGTAATTGGACTACTGAATCAAAAGCGGTTTCATGGCCAGGTGTGGGCTACTCCTTTGTTATTGCTTCATCAATTAGGCAGGTAAAAGGTCTGGAGATGATTCTAAAGCCCCGTACACACATACCGATCGTCGGCCGAGCGATCGGCCGTCTTTTGTCCACGGACTGTCGTGTCCGCTGAAAAGTGCAAAAGACTGCACACGAATTTTGTCCGCCAACAACAGCCGACTGCAGAAGTGATGTCATGTGATGGTTAACTTTCCCTGTGTTTTTTCTTCTCTGAGCATGCCCAGTCTTGCAAATCTGCTGTCTGTCGGCCGAATTCTGTACTGACTGGCGAACAATCGGCCGTTCTGGTGTCGGCATACAAAAATTTTAATGCTTGCATGACAGATTCTGTTCGGCCGAAAGTGCGCTGTTGGCTGTCGGAAGCATCATACTAACAAGCCGAAAATCGGCCGATCGGTCGTCGGCCGAATCTTTTCGGCCGACAATCTGCACGTGTGTACGGGCCTTTAGTGTGGTACTTGCATTTGGAATCTTTTGCTATGAACCTACCTTATGCATTCAAAGGAGCTGTCCATGCAAGTGAAACAGGCCTTTGCAAGGCTTCAAAAACAAAACAAATCCATCAGAGGGATAGCAGCAACATTAGGAGTGGCCAAATCAACAATTTGGTACATTCTGAGGAAAGAAGAATGCACTTGTGAGCTCAGCAACATAAAAAGGCCAGGACATCCATGAAGACAACAGTAGTGGATGATCGCAGGATCCTCTCTCTATGGTAAATAAAAACCCATACACAACATCCAGACAAGTGAAGGACACTTTCCAGGAGGTGGGCGTATCATTGTCAAAGTCTACAATTCTACAATCAAGAGAAGACTGCACAAGAGCAAATACAGAGGGTTCACCACAAGGTGCAAGCCATTCGTAAGCCTGAAGAATAGAAAAGCCAGATTTGACTTTGCCAAAAAAAAAACCTAAAAAAGCCAGACCAGTTCTGGAAAACATTATTTGGACGGATGAAACTAAGATTAATCTGTACCAGAATGATGGAAAGAAAAAAGTGTGGAGAAGGCTTGGAACAGCTCATGATCCAAAGCACAGAATGTCATCTGTAAAACATGGTGGAGGTGTCATGGAATTGGCATGCATGGCTTCCAGTGGCAATCAGTCATTGGTGTTTATTGATAATGTGACAGAAGCAGCAAGGATGAATTCTGCAGTGTTTAGAGATATACTGTCAGCTCAGATTCAGCCAAATGCAACAAAGTTGATTGGACAGTGCTTTACAGTACAGAAGGACAATGATCCAAAACACATTGCACAAGCAACCCAGGAGCTTTTGAGAGAAAATAGGTGGAATATCCTGCAATGGCCAAGTCAATCACCTGATACCAACCAAATTGAGCATGCATTTCACTTGCTGAAGGCAAAACTAAAGGCAGAAAGACCCACAAACAAAGAACAACTAAAGACAGCTGCAGTTAGAGCCTAACAAAGCATCAGAAATGAGGAAACCCAGTCTTTGGTAATGTCCATGAGTTCCAGACTTCAGGCAGTCATTACCAGTGAAGGATTCTCAACAAAATATTAAAAATGAACTTTTATGATAATATCCATTTGTTTAATTACATTTGAGCCCCTGAAAATGAGGGGAATGTGTAAAAAAATTGTTGCTGTTCCTAAAATTTGTACTTGATATTTTTGTTCAACCCCTTGAATTAAAGCTGAAAGTTCGCACTTCAAATTCATTTGGATTGTTTTGTTTTAACTTTATTCTGGTGGCATACAGAGGCAAAAGTATGAAAATTGTGCCTGTGTCCATATATATATGGTCCTAACTGTACATGGACATAACTGTAGTTCTCTTTATTTACGAGGGGACTGGGCAGCTGTGTATGCCATAATTAACCCTGTCTGTACTGTGTAGGCAGATCTTCATGATCATGGCAGTGGGGTATCATCCATAGGTGCAGTATGTGCGGTACAAATGGGTCCCAAGGGTGGGGGGCCCACTGTGCTCTCACACATTGCACAACATGGAGAGATGCAAGATTTCTGTCTGCAGAAGAATACCAAGCAGGATCTCACATACTAATTAACCCAGCGCCTGCTAGAGAAGAAGTCCAGTGGAAGCCGAACTCCACAGCTGCCAGGAATCTATACTATGTAACCAGTGGGCACTACTGAAACACCTGCTGGTTACTTGACAGGTGTCATTTCACAGGGAGAGGATGTTCCATTAGGCTCTTCGTTTCAACAAGTGCTAGAGCTGCGACAAAGATCCATTTAGCACTTGTGATGGGAAGGGGAAAGGATCAGAAGAAACATCCCTTATGCTCCTTGTAAGAGGACAGCTGTCAAGTAACTAGCAAGTTAGTAACGTTCGCTGACTACAGAGTAAAGATGCCCGGCAACTGTGGGGTTCAGCTCTCACTGGGCTCCTTCTCCAGCAGGTGTGGGGAATAACAGTTATGCAACCCCATTACAAAAAAGGCTGATTAGAGTTCAAAAAAATCTCCAACATTCTACTCATACCACATGAAATACATGAAATATAAAGAATGAAGAAAGGGAGGATGAGGCTTCTGTGACCATTATAGCATATACACTTTATTAATACACTCTTAAAAAATACAATGCATGTATATAATTCTTCCTAATTTGTATATATTTATAAAAGAATATGATTTTTGCATATCCCGATATAGTTCAGGGCTTTTATTTCATTATGGTGTATTTTTACTGTATTAATAAAGTGTATATGCTATATTTAAATGGTTACAGCAGCCTCATCCAAATCTTTCTTCATTCTTTATTTTTCATGTACAGAAAGTCCCTTACTTACAAACGAGTTCTGTTCCGGGAGCTTGTTCATAAGTCCAACAAAGATCAGCGCTTGCAGACATAGGCTGCGAGTGATGATCAGTGTGTTGTGGAACACAAAGGCACAGCATGGGGGATCGCTGCCCCAACATAGCTTGTGTTGGTACGGATATGTCAGGTTTTTGTTTTGTTCAGCCTGCTGGGTTGAATGACAGGATTGGACATGAGAACACATGTTCGCATCTTTGAAAGATCGCAAGTTGAATGTTCGTATGTGATGGACTTACTGTATTATGAGTGGAACATTAGGTGGTTTGCTGAGCTCCTATCAGGCTTTTTTGTAGTTGGGTTTCATATTGGTCTTTACCAGGAGCTTGTACCCCTTAAAAAAGTTGATTGACTTTTGGACCTAGAGACAACAGTGTCATCTTTGTATTATTGTTATGTGCGGCCCACTCAGCCTTTTTCCCGGCAACATCACAGATCATGTGAATGTAACTTGCTGAATCAGCACATACCCAGTAGGCACAGGGGTACATAATTCACCAGATACAGGATTTACTTCTACAGGTAAGCTTTGCAGGGGATCGCTGTACTGTGGGATAGACGGTCACTTACTACTAACCTCTGCGTCACTTACTCTTAACCCCTGAACTCTGCATCTCTTAGTCCTGATACCTGAATTCTGCCTAACTTACTACTGATCTCTGAGCTCTGCATCACTTACTACTGACCTTTGAATTCTGCATCACTACCTACTGACTTATGCACCATTTACTCCTGACCTCTGAAAACTGCCTTACTTACTACTATTCACATGTGCACTCTGCATCACTTACTACAGATTTCTGACCTCTGCATCACTTACAACTGACCTCTACGCCATTTACTCCTGACCTCTGAAGTCTGCCTTACTGACTACTCACATGTGCACTCTGAATCACTTACTATTGATTTCTGACCTCTGCATCACTTACCACTAACCTCTGCGCCATTTACTCCTGACCTCTGAAGTCTGCCTTACTACTCACATGTGCACTCTGCATCACTTACTACTGATTTCTGCACTGAACCGTTCAGTGCAGAGATCAGTAGTAAGTGATGCAAAGTGTCTGAACCCCTGCATTCTGCTTCCCTTTAACCTCAGATCCGTTCATTCAGTTCACCTTTGGCAGAAAATGTTTGGATTTTGAAGAATGTATTTAATTATAACATACAGTATATGTCTCACGTAATAATTTATGGGGATCTGACACCGATTTTAAAGACATACTGTAACCAAATGTCAGAAATCTATATCAAACTGCTACTGGCAGACCTTGTGTCAGAGAAGTTCCCCCATTTCATGCAATAGGAAATGTATTAACATATCTGCAAGGTGGATAATAAATATTTTAGAAAACACAGGTGATTGCAATCATATGTCTGCTCAATTCTCCCTGCAGTATCACTAGAAAAATGTGACACTGGTCCCCTTGCATGCCTTCTCCTCTGTTTTCCTATTTGTACTGATCACCAACCAATGGCTTGAAACTTTTCCATGGACTGTCAGTTACATCATCACATTACAGAGGGCGTACAAATTCTAATACATGACACGCATTCCAACCTTCCAACATACTGATGTGCTTTGGATCAGCTTACCCTGTTTAGTTTTTGCAGGGAGTGTTTAGACTCTACAGAATGCTTTTAATTATATGTTCTATATCTAACATAAAAACTTAAAAGAGGCCTATCGCTTAATTAAAGTATACCCAATTCTGCCAAATTTTGAATCCTATTTCACACACTTTTCCTCTGACCTTCTCTATATCTGCAGAAGATGTCCCCTTTGCTTTAAAAGAGAGATAAGTAATATTGGTTTCAAACTGTAAATAAGCTTGCCTGAGATCAAGCTTGGTGAACTTTTGACCTCCTGCAAGAGAGGCAAAAATGTCATCTACTCTGGGTAGGGGATACTGGTCTATCTCCAGTTGAGAATTTAGTGCCATGCGGAAATCGCCACAAATGCGTAAGTCCCCATTCGCTTTCTTTACTGGTACAACTGGTGATGCCCACTCGCTGTGCTCTACCTTTGAGATGACACCTTGTTCCTCCAGCCGGCTTAGTTCAGCTTCCACACCTGCTCGGAGTGCGAAAGGTACCGTCCGAGCTTTGAAGAACCTAGGCTGGGCATTGGGTTTCAGCCTGAGTCTCACACAGTCATGCTTTATTTTTCCCAAATGGTGATCAAAGACTTGTGAGAATCGCTGTTTCAGGGATTCCACCCATCCCTCGTTATCTCTTGATGTGATGGTCACAGTGTTGCAGGGGTTAATGGCGATGTCTGGCATGTCAAAGTGAGCAATCCAGTCTCTCCCAAAGAGAGGGGGTCCCCCATGTTCTAGGATATACAATGGCATTCTCTTTGTCTGACCCTTGTAGGATACCTGTACTTTCACGTAACCCAGTGGGTGGAGTATCTGCTTTGAGTATGTCTGCAGTTTGATTGGTGTTGGACGGACAGTTGTTTGGATCAGAAGTTTTCTCCATTGTTTCTGGGTGATAACTGAAACTGCTGCTCCTGTGTCTACATCCATCTTGAGTTTCTTTCCTTCCACGGTTACCTCTACAGTCATTGCTGAGGGTGCTGAATGCATATGATGTATGTCCAATCTGTGGAGCACTTCCTCATCCTCTGATTCCGATGACGATGTAAATCTTCCCACCATATATGCCTTTGTCCTGGTGTTCAGAGGTTGTTTATTTCGCACCTTCTTACTACGGCTGACTCGTTTCAGATGGCCTGCCTTTCCACAATTATGACAGAGCTGATCCTTAAACCGGCAGACTTTGTGATCATGGTCTGTATTCCCACAACGGTAGCAAGCTGACTCCCGGCTTGGTGAGAGTCTATATTTACCGTTAGCTGCAGTTTGCTTGACTGCTGTTCTGAAAACTTCCTCTTTAACCTGGGGGTTCAATCTGCTCTGGGGGTTCAATGCCTCTGTATCTTTCACAGCCATTTCCATCACTGAAGCTATCTCAATTGCCTTTGTAAGGGTAAGGTCTTTCTCTGTTAACAGTCTCTTTTGGCTAGACTCACTATTCAGTCCCATGACAAACTTATCCCTCAGTGCAGTCGGTAAATACTCCCCAAAAGAACAGGTTGAGGCTAGTCTGCGAAGGGCGAGCACATAAGCCTTAATATCTTCACCCGGCTGCTGCTGCCGCTGATAGAACCGGAATCTTTCTGCAATCTCTAGTGGTTTAGGCTGGAAGTGATTCCCTAACAGTGTCAGGAGCTCTGCCAAAGTCTTAGTTGCTGGTTTTTCAGGGAAAAGGAGATCCTAACAGTGTCATATGTCCTAGCACCAACCACTGTCAGAAATACTGCTACTTGCCGGTCGCCTGGGATGGCATTTGCACAGAAATATTGTTCTAATCTTTCAATCCAGGAGCTCCACGATGTCTGTTCGCCATCAAATTCACTTAATGTCCCGATCAATGACATTTTCCTGCTGGGCTCTGTGGGTTTTGTATTCAGCTGACAATCCAGAGTTTTTTTTCTTCCTTTCCTTTCTCACACGGATAGTAACCTTGTAAATCCCACCCTCGTCGCCACTGTTATATTCTCCGTGTTGTGAGAGACACAGGACTCTGGTCTGGAACAACGGTTGTTTATTCAGGACTCTCTGTACACTCCAGCATGCATTACAGGACAGCTCTGCATATCAATACATCTCTACATGTGTCTCCAAGATGGCCACTCTGCCCCTTGACCCTTGTCATCACTCCTGGGTGGAGCCAGCCTTAAAGTGACAGTACATGTGAAACCCTTCAGGTATAACAGGTTTGGTGGATATCAATGAGGTCCAGTGCTGTGGAGGCTGTGCCCAAAAAAAAAGGCAAGCAAGACAGCAAACGGCTATTCACCAGTATTGGATTTTTAGACCCCCTGTTACGGAAGGTCCACTGAGCATGAGGTATAAAATAAGCACCAGTGAAGGGTCCACTCCAATTCAGCAAGAAATCCACGGAACATTCACAGAGGACAGTGTATCTTTACGAACTTCATAAACCCCAAGAGATGGACACTGATGTTCCTCCAAGAAAACAAGTGGGGCTCACATGGTGAAGTACGTACAGTTTATTAAATAAAATACAGGTAAAAAAACTCACATGATGGCTGCGTGATACAGGCATGTAAGGAAGGTTTTGCCGTGGCTACAAGCGTATCTGCATGGGGGCTGGCGTGCTGATGCGTTTCGTCCTTCATTAGACTTTGTCAAAGTCTAATGAAGGACGAAACGCGTCAGACACGCCAGCCCCCATGCAGATACGCTTGTAGCCGCGGCAAAACCTTCCTTACATGCCTGTATCACGCAGCCATCATGTGAGTTTTTTTACCTGTATTTTATTTAATAAACTGTACGTACTTCACCATGTGAGCCCCACTTGTTTTCTTGGAGGAACATCAGTGTCCATCTCTTGGGGTTTATGAAGTTCGTAAAGATACACTGTCCTCTGTGAATGTTCCGTGGATTTCTTGCTGAATTGGAGTGGACCCTTCACTGGTGCTTGTTTTATACCTCATGCTTGGTGGACCTTCCGTAACAGGGGGTCTAAAAATCCGGTAAGGAGATCACCTTATTTTATGCACGTGGTGAACATCAGGATTGTGTCTGCACGGTGTTGGAATTTATTTGCATTTATTTCTGCACTTCAGCATTATATTTTGACGGACTTCATGGACTGTGTTCTTTTATCCTATAGTTTCTAATGTGGCGCTGTACTTAAACACAAATTTGCTTATGGTCTGATATTACTGTTGTACTGGCAGCCTTACTCTCGTTAGTTCATCTAACGCAGTTTTCTCACTTCTTTGTTTATTCACCAGTATTGCCTGTAGAATTAGATTAGATGTAGATTCCCTGCAGCTGATCGTTTCCCATTTCTTGTGGAGGTGGCCATATTGGTACAGCAAGATTTAGTGACATCATCAAATCTACTCCAAAGCTTGTGGGACTAGCAGCTATAGGCAGCTGTTCCTTTGATGTTATCTCTCTGCAGATATACAGCTACAGAAGATGAGTACCCAAGCACAGTCACATGCCAGAAGTGCACTGCTATTTTTCCAGGAGGAATTCACTGCAAAAGGTACAAATTTAGGGCAATGCTTAGGCAAAAATGTACATTTTAGATGTTTTCCATAAAGTAGCTAATCTTCACTTTTTGCGTGGAGGTTTATTTTAAGGAGTTTTAGTGCCGGTTCACACTACCACGACTTGTCAGGCGACTTGGTTGCCTGACAAGTCGCGGTCCATTCTGTGCTACTGGAACCGTTCTAATAGGAACGACTCAAGTCGCTCCGACTTAGAAAAAGGTTCCTGTACTACTTTTGACAGAAGTCGGAGCGACTTGCATTGACTATTATTATGTGAAGTCCGTTCAAGTCGCGCCGAAGTCGCGGTGCACGGCGACTTCACAGGTCGCCCCCGAAGTCGGATCGCCATAGTGTGAACCGACACTTAAAATGTTTGTTTGGAATTTAATGGGAAGGAATTAGAATGTTTCAGGTTGTAAACTCTTTCTGTTTTATCTGGTACTGAGTAACAGTTGTCACTTCGACAGGAAGTGAGGGGATTTCTCCCTTAAGTGAACACCAAAAGTGACAAAGGTTTTAATTATTCCCCACACTATTTATTTCTACTACTGTTCATTTGTGCTCATCTTGGGGTGGGGTGGGGGGGAATTCCCCTGCCATTCTGTTGTGTTTGACACCCAACAAACTAACAGGAAGGGCGGATATTTACCTTCACTTCCTGTAATGATACCTGTCAAAATAAAATGAGCATTTTCCCAAACAGGGACAAAGACAGCAGTAAGTCATTAAATATAGCAATCCAAAAAAAAAAAGTCCAGGGCACTCACAGCAATATGCACTAATCTTAGATTCTGCTTAGATCCACCAAGAATCAAAAGCAATTATATATATATATATTGAAAGAGTGTATCAACGTGCCTTACAAAAAATTATATTTCATATTACATTTTGTTAGGGCTCATTCTACGATGGAAGGTGGCCCCCTGCAATTACAGATTTAACAAGCCAGACTAGCACCCATTCATAACAACCTTGGACAGCAGACAGCTATATTTTGCATTTAGACGACATGTTAAACCACCTGTCCATTCATTCATTTGAACACTTGACAGTTGGATAATTTGCATTTAGATTACAAGACATGTTGCATAGAGATTGCTGACGCCACCCATAAACAATTGACAATTGCTTACATTAACACAGACAAGCTGAACACAGACGGTCCGACTACAACAAAACACCTCATATTGACACAGATGCATGGCGAAAGCAAAAGGCCCTTTCATGCACTGTTCTGTCTGAGATGTGCTATTGTTAATTTGACTGATGAATTGTAAACCAGTTGAAGCAGTTTTTTCCCGCTTAAACATGCCTTAAATATGAGCTACACGTGCAATAAAATCAGATGTGACTACACTTTGTTTAGGTACTCTGTGTTCTTGCATCTCCCAGCTGGAAGAGGAGGAATTCACTATCTATTGGGGGGTTAGCAACTGAAAGGCTGTATATCATCGTGATTGTCTCCTGACGAGAATTGAGCTAACATATATATATATATATATATTTACATATACACACACACACAGTGGATTAAAAAAAGTCTGCACACCCCTGGTAAAATGTCAGGTGTCTATGATGAAAAAAAATGAGACAAAGATAAATTATTTCAGAACTTTTTCCACCTTTAATGCAACCTCTAAACTCTACAATTCAATTAAAAAACAAACAAAAATATTTCGGGGAGGAGTAAAAAATAAATAAATAAATAAAATAATGCAGTTGCATAAGTGTGCACTCCCTCTTATAACTAGGGATGTAGCGGTGTTCAGAATTGAGCAATCACATTGAAACTCATGTTAAATAGGAGTCAGTACACACCTCATTTAAAGTGCCTCTGATTAACCCCAAATAAAGTTCAGCTGTTTTAGTAGGTCTTTCCTGACATTTTCTTAGTCGCATCCTACAGCAAAAGCCATGGTCCGCAGAGAGCTTCCAAAGCATCAGAGGGATCTCATTGATAAATGGTATTAGTCAGGAGAAGGGTACAAAGGAATTTGCAAGGCATTAGCTATACCATGGAACACAGTGAAGACAGTCATCATCAAGAGGAGAAAATATGGCACAACAGTGACATTACCAAGAACTGGACGTCCCTCCAACATTGATAAAAAGACTTGAAGAAAACTGGTCAGGGAGGGTGCTAAGAGGCCTACAGCAACATCAAAGGAGCTGCAGGAATATCTGGCAAGTACTGGCTGTGTGGTATATGCGACAACAATCTCCCGTATTCTTCATATGTCTGGGCTTTGGGGTAAAGTGGCAAGACAGAAGCCTTTTCCCTTATCATCTCCTCCCATGCTCGCCTCCAGGACTTTTCCAGAGCCTCTCCAATCCTATGGAATTCCTTACCCTTATCTGTCTGATTATCTCCTACTCTATTAGCTTTTAGGCGATCTCTGAAAACCCTCCTTTTCAGAGAAGCCTATCCTACCCACACCTAACAAATATACCTCCATTTTCTCCATCAGCCCATCCCCCACGGTTATTGCCTTTTGTTTCACTTAACCCTCTCTTCTAGATTGTAAGCTCTAACGAGCAGGGCCTTCTAGTTCCTCCTGTTTTGAATTTTAGTATAACTGTATTGTCTTCCCTCACATTGTAAAGCGCTGCGCAAACTGTTGGCGCTATATAAATCCTGTATAATAATAATAATAATAATAATGAAGAAAAACATCCAAACCCAGCTAAATTTTGCAAAAACACATCTGAAGTCTCCCAAAAGCATGTGGAAAATGTGTTATGGTCTGATAGAACCAAGATTGAACTTTTTGGCCATAATTCCAAAAGATATGTTTGGTGCAAAAACAACACTGTGCATGGCCACCAGAACACCATACCCACAGTGAAGCATGGTGATGGCAGCATCTTGCTTTGGGGCTATTTTTCTTCAGCTGGAACAGGGGCCTTAGTCGAGGTAGAGGGAATTATGAACAGTTCCAAATACCAGTCAATATTGGCACAAAACCTTTAGGCTTCTGCTAGAAAGCTGAATATGAAGAGGAACTTCATCTTTCAGCATGACAACAACCTAAAGCATCCATCCAAATCAACAAAGGAATAGCTTCACCAGAAAGTTTTGGAATGGCCCAGCCAGAGCCCAGACCTGAATCAGATGAAAAATCAGTGGGGTGATCTGAAGAGGGATGTGCACAGGAGATGCCCTCCAAATCGAAAGGTCCTTCAACAAAGTATTAGTTTAAGGGTGTGCACACTTATGCAACCATATTATATTAGTTTTTTTTATTTTAACTTCCCTCCACCTAAAATATTTCAGTTTGTTGTTCAACTGAGTTGTACAGTTTATAGGTGTAAAAAGTTCTGGAATTATTTATCTTTGTCTAATTTTTTTACAGAAACCTGACATTTTAACAGGGGTGTGTAGACTTTTTATATCCACTGTGTACAGTATCTCACAAAAGTGAGTACACCCCTCATATTTTTGTAAATATTTTATTATATCTTTTCATGTGACAACACTGAAGAAATGACACTTAGCTACAATGTAAAGTAGTGAGTGTACAGCTTGTATAACAGTGTAAATTTGCTGTCCCCTCAAAATAACTCAATACAGAGCCATTAATGTCTAAACAGCTGGCAACAAAAGTGAGTACACCCACAAATGGAAATGTCCAAATTTGGGCCAAAAGGGTTCAATATTTGGTGTGCCCACCATTATTTTGCAGCGCTGCCTTAACCCTCTTGGGCATGGAGTTTACCAGAGCTTCTTCACAGGATGCCACTGGAATCCTCTTCCACTCCTCCATGAAGACATCACGGAGCTGGTGGATGTTAGAGACCTTGGTCTCTTCCACCTTCCATTTGAGGATGCCCCACAAATGCTCAATAGGATTTAGGCCACACATGCTTGACACCACCTGAACCAAATAGGTTTATCTTGGTCTCATCAGACCACAGGACATGGTTCCAGTAATCCATGTCCTTAGTCTGCTTGCCTTCAGCAAACTGTTTGCAGGCTTTCTTGTGCATCATCTGTAGAAGAGGTTTCCTTCTGGGACGACAGCCATGCAGACCAATTTGATGCAGTGTGCGGCGTATGGTCTGAGCACCGACAGGCTGATCCCCCCACCCCTTCAACCTATGCAGCAATGTCGGCAGCACTCATACATCTATTTTCCAAAGACAATGTCTGGATATGATGCTGCGCACATGCACTCAACTTCTTTGGTCGACCATGGCGAGGCCTGTTCCGAGTGGAACCCGACCTGTTAAACCACTGTATGGTCTTGGCCACCATGCTGCAGCTCAGTTTCAGGGTCTTGGCAATCTTCTTATAGCCTATGCCATCTTTATGTAGAGCAACAATTCTTTTTTTCAGATCCTCAGAGAGTTCTTTGCCATGAGATGCCATGATGAACTTCCAGAGACCAGTATAAGAGAGTGAGAACACCAAATTTAACACACCTGCTCCCCATTCATACCTGAGACCTTGTAACACTCCGAGTCACATGACACCAGGGAGGGAAAATGCCAAATTAGGCCCAATTTGGACATTTTCACTTAGAGGTGTAGTCACTTTTGTTGCCAGCGGTTTAGACATTAATGGCTGTGTGTTGAGTTATTTTGAGGGGACAGCAAATTTACACTGTTATACAAGCTGTACACTCACTACTTTACATTGTAGCAAAGTGTCATTTCTTCAGTGTTGTCACATGAAAAGATATAATAAAATATTTACAAAAATATGAGGGGTGTACTCACTTTTGTGAGATACTGTATATATACTGTATATATTTATACACATATACAGTGCCTTGCGAAAGTATTTGGCCCCCTTGAACTTTTCGACCTTTTGCCACATTTCAGGCTTCAAACATAAAGATATAAAACTGTAATTTTTTTGTGAAGAATCAACAACAAGTGGGACACAATCATGAAGTGGAACAAAATTTATTGGCTATTTCAAACATTTTTAACAAATAAAAAACTGAAAAATTGGGCATGCAAAATTATTCAGCCCCATTTACTTTCAGTGCAGCAAACTCTCTCCAGAAGTTCAGTGAGGATCTCTGAATGATCCAATGTTGACCTAAATGACTAATGATGATAAATAGAATCCACCTGTGTGTAATCAAGTCTCCGTATAAATGCACCTGCACTGTTATAGTCTCAGAGGTCCGTTTAAAGTGCAGAGAGCATCATGAAGAACAAGGAACACACCAGGCAGGTCCGAGATACTGTTGTGGAGAAGTTTAAAGCCGGATTTGGATACAAAAAGATTTCCCAAGCTTTAAACATCCCAAGGAGCACTGTGCAAGCGATAATATTGAAATGGAAGGAGTATCAGACCACTGCAAATCTATGAAGACCTGGCCGTCCCTCTAAACTTTCAGCTCATACAAGGAGAACACTGATCAGAGATGCAGCCAAGAGACCCATGATCACTCTGGATGAACTGCAGAGATCTACAGCTGAGGTGGGAGACTCTGTCCATAGGACAACAATCAGTCGTATACTGCACAAATCTGGCCTTTATGGAAGAGTGGCAAGAAGAAAGCCATTTCTTAAAGATATCCATTAAAAGTGTCATTTAAAGTTTGCCACAAGCCACCTGGGAGACACACCAAACATGTGGAAGAAGGTGCTCTGGTCAGATGAAACCAAAATCGAACTTTTTGGCAACAATGCAAAACGTTATGTTTGGCGTAAAAGCAACACAGCTCATCACCCTGAACACACCATCCCCACTGTCAAACATGGTGGTGGCAGCATCATGGTTTGGGCCTGCTTTTCTTCAGCAGGGACAGGCAAGATGGTTAAAATTTATGGGAAGATGGATGGAGCCAAATACAGGACCATTCTGGAAGAAAACCTGATGGAGTCTGCAAAAGACCTGAGACTGGGACGGAGATTTGTCTTCCAACAAGACAATGATCCAAAACCTAAAGCAAAATCTACAATGTAACGGTTCACAAATAAACATATCCAGATGTTAGAATGGCCAAGTCAAAGTCCAGACCTTAATCCAATTCAGAATCTGTGGAAAGAACTGAAAACTGCTGTTCACAAACGCTCTCCATCCAACCTCACTGAGCTCGAGCTGTTTTGCAAGGAGGAATAGGCAAAAATTTCAGTCTCTCGATGTGCAAAACTAATAGAGACATACCCCAAGCGACTTACAGCTGTAATTCACAGCAAAAGGTGGCGCTACAAAGTATTAACTTAAGGGGGCTGAATAATTTTGCACGTCCAATTTTTCAGTTTTTTATTTGTTAACAAAGTTTGAAATATCCAAAAAAATTTGTTCCTCTTCATGATTGTGTCCCACTTGTTGTTGATTCTTCACAAAAAATTATTTTTTTATCTTCGTGTTTGAAGCCTGAAATGTGGCAAAAGGTCGAAAAGTTCAAGTGGGCCGAATACTTTCGCAAGGCACTGTGTATATATATATATATATATATATGATACTTTAGAGAATAGAAATGAACAGCATCTACATACCTGGTCAATTTTTACTGCAACATCACCAGAGAAATTTGGTACTGGTCCAAAATCTGCCAGTACCCGCTGAATGCCTTCTCCATAGCGCTCACAGTAACTCTTGAACCCTGAAGTAACAATAAAAGTGTAAAGACAAAAAGGATCAAAAACCATTATATGAAAAAAAAAAAAAAAACCCACACGATTTTTTGAGGCGGCAATAAATAACTATATTTATAACAGAAAAATGTTGATATGTGGTCCTCAGTAGCATAGCATGGATTCTTTGAATGCACTATTTTGAAGACAAATATCAATCCACCATGTTTTAGGCCTATAACAGCATATCAAAGTGCATCTAAACCTGAAAACAAATTGTATTATATTGCAGTTTACTGGAGCTTAGGTATGATGACTACATTATATTTTTTTAAGCTTTTTTTTTATGGAGAAATGAGAATTATACCCATTACCCCATGGCCCATTCAAGTGAAAGGGTGCTACGCTAAAACTGCCCCAAAACTGCACACAATGCATGCGGTTATAGTGTGGTAGTTCGGCATTTAAGGAGTTAAAACAAGCAGTGAGGTGATACAACACCCCCTCACCACCTGTCAAATGCTCTCTGAAGAGCGATCCAAACCCTGATTGCTCATCAGGGAGCAAAGAAAGTGTAAACAAGAGGATTACTGAGATGATAAATAACTAAAATGCTGAGATCAATCTTGTTTTGCCTTAGTGTTTCTAAGTGTATCTAAGCTAAAGAACACCAAATGTATACATTGCAGCTTACCAGTCCTTTAGATGTAGTAGCTGTCCCTGATTTGGAATCAAAGCCCCTTTGTCCTACTCATTTCATTTGTCCCTCATTTTGGTCTTATCTCTATAGTTGTATATAAAATGCACTTTTTTTCTTTCAAAAAGTTTTTCCCAGTGCTAAACCTTTCATCCAATTTCTAAATTTCAATAGCCAATATGACGGAATAGTAGTGGTAAAAAAAAAAAAAATAAAAAAAAGCACTTGGGGCTTTAACTAATCATTTTTTAAAATTGAATTTTCCTTTAAGGCGGCGTGGCAGGGCGTCTGCCCTAAGCTTCATACTTTTGCTAATACGTGTCCCTCATTCCCATCTCAAAATGTTGGGAGGTATGTATACTGTATCTATTATATTATCTATTATCTATTCTATATCTATTATAACTTGCCCACTGCTCACTGTGCTGCTACTGCGGCACAGTGGCTCGTTATCGTCTGGCGACGTAGACCTACGTCACCAGACATTCCCCTCTCTCGGCGGCACGCGCGCGCCGCTGGAGGCTCGCTCCCGCTGTTTTCAGTCACAACGGGAGTCGGGCCAGGGGAGGAGCGGCTGTAATCACCACCGCTCTTCCCCGAGTGTGGAGATCCTAAGTGACAGGCAGGGTCAGATGGCAGGATTACCAAAAATATGTAGCAGAAAACAAATTGGCCTAAATTGTGAAAAAAGTTTGATTTTTACATTTTTTTGGGGGAATTTCATATAAAAAAATGTGAAAAATATTGTTATTTTTTCTAAATTGTCGCTCTTTTTTTGTTTATAGCGCAAAAAGTAAAAATCGCACAGGTGATCAAATACCACCAAAAGAAACTATTTGTGGGGAAAAAAAGGACGTCAATTTAATTTGGTTACAGCGTCGCACGACCGCGCAATTGTCCGTTAAATTAACGCAGTGCCGAATCGCAAAATATGGCCTAGTCAGGAATGAGGTAAAATCTTCCGGTCTTAAAGCTGTTAAAAATACGCTCATTGAGAATTTTTTTGTCAAAGACATGTAGCTAAATACATTTTGGCCTAAATATATGACAAAAATTGAATATAAATGGATTTTTGTAAAATCTTACCGTAAAATCCTTTTCTCTTAGCTCATTGACAGACGTAGTCCTCGGTGATTCAGCACCTTCGGGTTATGTCGCCTCCACAGGAGTAGGACTAGACAGGAAATAAAATGCTCTGGCCACACCCTAGGGGCAGTCCCCGAGGGTATATCCTCTCTCTCTCTGCCACAGCAAATCAGTTATGTCACAAAGCAGTGTTTAGAGAATTTAACCCAACCCAACTCCAAAACAGAGGGGCGGGTACTACGTCTGTCAATGAGCTAAGAGAAAAGGATTTTACGGTAAGATTTTACAAAAATCAATTTTTCTCTATCGCTCATTGACAGACGTAGTCCTCGGTGATTCAGCACCTTCGGGACGCCCCAAAGCAGTACCACAAATGAGGGGTGGGAGAAATGGAAATTAAATCCAATCTAGAAGGCCCAACCGGTGCCAACTAGAAGTTTTACAATGCTCATCCTCAATGATGAGACTCAACAAAAATCTTTCAACAGAAAAAATCCTCGAGGTAGACCTCCGGTCTCCTCAAATTGCGGCCTGCAAAACCTTGCGGCCAAATGAGGCATCCGCCGATGCCATCACATCAATTTTATAAAATTTTGTAAAGGTATGTACCGACGACCAGGTGGCCTCCTTACATACCTGGACCACTGACGCCTGATGGCGAAAGGCCCAGGAAGTACTGAGCGCTCGAGTGGAGTGCGCCCTAACAGGGAACGGAGGACTCCGACCCTTAATAGAATAAGCCTGTACCACCGTCTGTCTAATACATTTGGCGATAGTCACGGCAGATGCAGGCAACCCCTTTCTGGGGCCATCCGTGATCACAAAAAGTGAATCCGTCTTACGGAACGATTCCGTAGCCTTCAGGTATACCCTGATTGCCCAAACCACATCCAAGGAATGCAACGCATGTTCCCGATGATGATTGGGCTGAGGACACAAGGAAGGTAGTACAATATCTTCATTCAGATGAAAATCTGAAACCACCTTTGGAAGAAAGGATGGCTTAGGATGAAGTACTACCTTATCCCTATGAATCACTAAGTATGGGGACTGGCATGATAAAGCAGCCAGTTCTGACACCCTGCGTGCAGAAGTGATAGCCAGCAAGAAGGCCACCTTCTGGGATAAAGTAAGCAAGGGAATCTCCCTGATGTTTTCAAAAGGAGGTTTCTGTAGAACCGACAAAACCAAATTAAGATCCTAGGGCGGTAAGGGGGCGCGGACTGGTGGAGCCAGGTGCCGCACCCCCTGGATGAAATTCCGCACCAAGGACTTGGTAGCTAAAGGTTTCTGAAAGAAGATTGCTAATGCTGAAACTTGACCCTTGATGGTGCTCAAGGCTAGTTTCTGCTCAACCCCTTTTTGCAAAAAGGCCAATATTCGAGTCACCGAATAGGTACGTGGAGGAAATCCTAAAGATTCGCACCACGCGATATAAGTCTTCCATGTGTGATAATAGACTCTGCTGGAAGTCGCTTTCCTTGCTTTAATAAGGGTAGGAATGACTGAAGCTGACAACCCTCTGTCCTTCAGTACTTGGGTCTCAATGGCCAGGCCATTAAAACCAGCGACTGTAAAGCACGATGGTAGATTGGTCCTTGAGACCGCAGATACTCCCTGAGACGAAGTTCCCACGGAACGTCCGCGACTAGCAAGTCCAAGTC
Source organism: Pelophylax lessonae (assembly GCF_965119305.1). Taxonomy (NCBI): domain Eukaryota; kingdom Metazoa; phylum Chordata; class Amphibia; order Anura; family Ranidae; genus Pelophylax; species Pelophylax lessonae. The sequence continues at coordinate 619,602,876 of NC_138769.1, forward strand.
GGCCAGGCCGGCTTGACGAGGCCAGCCTAGAATTTCTAGGACCACTGGCGCTGACTGGATCTGAACCAGGCGTCCCTAGAGCTATCTGGCCCCGACCATCCGAGAAAGTCTGGTCGTTTTCTGTTCCCACACATTTATCAGACACCTGATTCCTATCAGGAACGGTGATCTTTCCTGGTTGAACCTCAGGGACCGAAGTCACCTGGCTAGAGGCTTCTTGGTCTGTCTGGTCAACCAGATCCGATTCCTGTGGGGAATTGAGACTAATCTTAGGAAAAGGTAAAGGAAAAGATCTGTTCAGGGAACGGTGACTACCGCTCCCTGTAGTACTTAAATGTTGGAAGGGAAGAATCGCACCGGTAGCAGTAGTCGATGCTCGATCTAATGTCCTGAATACCGGTGAAAACGTCCCCCCACCCTCAAACCGGGTGGGGGCGCACCTTCAGGCTGTGTAATCCTTTGCTTCGGGTTTGGCTGAGTCGGTCCTCTGTTTGTCCGACCAGCCCTTCTTGAACCCTCCTGGGGGAGTCTTGCCTTTCCCGCTTGTTCCAGCCGGGCGTGCGAACCCTTTATGGGCGGTAAAGAAAGGTCCTCGCTTGTTGCGAGGTCCCTTAGCTTTAGCAGCCTGTGGCAAGAAAGTGCTCTTGCCCCCAGTGGCATCCTTAATGATCTCATCTAGGGTGGCCCCAAATAGGCGATTCCCCTGAAAGGGGAGATTCGTCAAGGTCTTTTTGGAACCGAGGTCAGCTGACCAGCATTTTAACCACAGCACACGTCTGAGGATTACCGCTGACATAGATGCATGCCCTAATAGGGGGGTAGCATCCAAGGCTGCGTCACAGACAAACTGTAGCCCTTGTATAATCTGTTCCATCAAATCAGATGTTCCCTGGGGGATATCTTTTCCCCTCAGGTCTTGGCGTACCAATCTCGCCCATTCCGTTAGTGTCTGGGAAACTAGACCAATAACAATTACTGGTCTAAATGCTGACCCTATCAGGGAGAAGATAGTGCGGGACTCCGCTTCCACCTTTCGATCCACCGGATCCTTAAAGGACGAAGTGTCCTCCACTGGGATAACCGTGGCTTTATTCAGCCTGGAAATAGGTGGATCCACCACTGGTGGTACCGTCCATTTCTTAATGAGGGATTCCTCAAACGGATAGCGTCTAGCAATACGCTTGGAAATAGTAAAGGTACGCTTAGAATGCTCCCATTCTTCTTTAATTTTATTACCAAAACACTTGGGTACAGGAAAAACCTTCACCGTTTTGATGGGCTTGTTAGTACCAAAGGGAATCTCTGTTTCAGTTGCCTCTGCCGGTAAAACCTCAAGTCTTAAGGTTTCCCGCACCGCCACAACTAGTGCGTCCACCAATGCTTCTTCCCGAATTATGGCGGAAGAATGAACGTCCTCCTCACTGTCTGAGGGAACTTTACCTGAGATAACAGCCCTTGCAGAGGGACCTGCAGCTGCAGTGACCATCTCTGAATCTGAGTCAGAGGTGTCAGATGATATAGGGGTAGGCAGGGGTCGCTTTCTTGACCCCCGTCCCTGACAGGCCGTCTCCACCCGAGCCACCAAAGACTCGAAAACTGATGTAAATGCGTCTATACTCTGTGCACCGGCGGGTCCCGTGGTCCCCTCGAGGGAAACAGGTGGGGGTGCTTGTGTGGCAGGGTCCATGATAATTCCAGTTACTACCCGGAAAATTCAATCCAAAAATAAAACTTTTTTTTTTTTTTTTAGACCCCCAGCGCCACAAAGCCCCTCAGTGTTAGCTGCTCAGGGACCCCTCCCTATCGAGCGAGAGAGAGAGAGATAGACCCCCAGGCTCACCACTTGATGCTCAGAGTTTTCCACTGCACTTGTCTCAGCACTGTCTCGAATCGACAGGAAGTCTCTTGGCTGGCTGCCCGGGAAGAAAGGAGGCGGCTCCGCCCCTCCATACGCCTTCCGGCGCCTCCCCTAGCTCCACGAGGTGTTTGGATCACCTCAAACATGGCCGCCCCCATGCTGGAGACACGAGGCTACGCCAAAATGGCGGCCTCGTGCGATCTAGCAAGCAATGGCGGCGGTTGTACCGAATAGCGGCGTGACTACAGAGCATCACAACACCTTCTCTACATGGGGAATTAGCCTGGTCGGCGGTACCGGACCCTGACGGACCGCATGGCCGTCGGAAGGCCTGCTATTGCTGGAGACCTGACTTGGAAAGCAGTTTACATGTCCGTGGCTTCTGACTGGTAGGATACTTATATTATCACAGTAAGATTACCGTACTGCCACTGATTACAATCTTTTAACATATTTACAATTAGATTGTCAGCTCCCAAACCAAGCCTCCTGGCTTTTTGCACATAAAAATCACACTCAAAGTAGGGGGATCTGTGCCATGTTATAGGATAGAGGGGAACTCACCCTTACCATACAGAGAGGGGCCCACGTTCACCACAAGACCCGTCAGGGGGAAAGGGGGAACATACTACTCACCATATCGGAACCAAGCGGGCGCCAACTCCTGACAGTACCCCTCTCCACCGGGGCAGGAGGGCTGTCGACCAATGCGGACGCCGTGACTCATGGTCCTTGGCGTTTCAGCGAGACGTTTAACTCGCAGGGTCAGTCCCTCCAGTGGGACTATGTCGCGGCCGACCCAGCGCGGAGCTATGGCCTGCACGCGCTCGTAGGCTGAACTGGGGTGACCACCGGATCTCAACATCCAGCCCGTCGCCCAGTTCAGCTTTCTTGCTTGAAGATCTCACAGGAACACTGGAGAAAAAAAGCGGTCTAAAAATCTTTTTAAGAAAAAAATCCTGCCAGGACCGAAGATCCCAGCAAGGTATCTAGGTCCTTACTCCTGACTAGACAGAAAAAAACTGATTTGCTGTGGCAGAGAGAGAGAGGATATACCCTCGGGGACTGCCCCTAGGGTGTGGCCGGAGCATTTTATTTCCTGTCTAGTCCTACTCCTGTGGAGGCGACATAACCCGAAGGTGCTGAATCACCGAGGACTACGTCTGTCAATGAGCGATAGAGAAATTGGATATTTTTTAACTGTCAAAGTAGAAAAATATTGTTATTTTTTCCAAATTGTCTCTTTTTTTATTAATATGGCAAAAAATAAAAATCGCAGAGATGATCAAATACCAACAAAAGAAAGCTCTGCTTGTGGGAAAAAAAAGGACGTAAATTTAATTTGGGTATGGCATTGCATGACCGCGCAATTGTCAGTTAAAGTCGCACAGTGCCGAATCGCAAAAAGTGGCCCAGGCGTAAGACAGCAAAATCCTCCGGTCGTAAAGTGGTTAAGATGCAACAATGTCACCCTAGGACACCTTTAGGACAGGAAGTGTATCAGGTCTAAAGAACAACTACCCTTCTCCTCAACATAGGGAGGGGGTGTTGTGTAGCCCAGCAAATCCTTGCATGAAAAGTTGCCCCTTTTGCATTGTCTGTACTGGCATGACTCCAACTGCCTACAAGAGCATCCTCTATTGTGCAGTGATAGCCTGTGCAGAGCTTTGATTTATAGCTCTATCACGGTCATTTACTGCTGGCACATGAAGGTTGTAGTTGAGCCTCCTGGACATCAACTAGGGCCCACACTCCGCTTAGTTGCATTGTGGATTATACGGCGCTGACCTAGACACGTTTTAGGACACCTGTATATCAAAGCATTTGCAGCTGCTGATAGGAGTAAAGGCATTGGAGGGAGACTATTAAATACCTGGAAGAGGTTGGTAGAAAAGGGAGACCACAGTTTACTTTTTCCATAAAGAGTCCTTGTTTTAGTTCTCAAAGGGGCTTATTGATATGGTTTATAACCACTGCAGCCACTTTGTCAAACCATGGAGTTTAACCAAGTAGGTTTATTTAACCTGTGCCCTACTTAGGAGATTCAGAGGGCATCCCCTACTGTGCATCCCAATAGGCAAGTTTAGGAAGTTCTGACAGAAAAATAAAGCCTTAGGGCTCTTTCACACGGACGTTCCGTATGTCCGTATATCACCCCATCCGTTTGCGGGTGATATACGGATATAATGTTTGTCAATGGGATTGTGGATGTCAGTGGATGACCATCCGCTGACATCCGATTTGCGTCCTTTCCGTTCTGTTCCGTTTTTTGGAACGGAACAGAACCCTATTTTTCCTCCGTTAAAAACGGAACTGATGAAAAATCGGATGTCAGCGGTGTCATCCGCTGATATCCGCAATCCCCATAGACTAACATTATGTCCGTATATCATCCGCAAACGGATGGGATGATATGCGGACATACGGAGCGGATGACATAAGTGTCATCCGTGTCCGTGAAGAAAAAATAAAAAAAGTGCCGCAGCGGAGATAAAAAAACTGAGCGGCCGTGTGAAAGAGCCCTAAAGGGCTGACATCCGCAACCCCATTGACAAGCATTATGTCCGTATATCACCCGCAAACGGATGGGGTTATATACGGACATACGGAACGTCCGTGTGAAAGAGCCCTAAATGTGTAGGCCATCTGCATCAATTTCCATCTGACTGAGAAGTTCTCTGAGGAGGAGACATCAGCTGTGGAATCTGTTCACAATGCTATCAGGTGAAACTATTAGATGTTATTGTACAACTGCCCTTGTTACAATAAAGGACAGATTCTTCTTTCCCTGGGCTGCAGCCTTGCGGTCTATTCATTTCTCGGGTTTCTATCTCATCAGTCCGCTGCTCTCAATGTCCTCTTTAGTTTGTCTTTAGGATTTAGTCCAATTCACCTTTTAACCAGGTCTCTAAGGATATGCAGGAGTTTCCTATTGTGCTATGTTCTGAACTGAAGGCAAAGCCTGGTAGAGAAAACCATGTGAGAGGGAAGAAGCTAATAAACAACACATCAGCATGAATTAAAGTGGTCATACAGGGTCTGAACTGTGACAGATTAAAGCATCAATTTTGACTAAGAAAAGCACTTGTTAATGCTCCTGTATATTTTCAAAATTGCTGGAAAAACTTTGTGTCAGCAAACATCCATTATATATATATATATTTTTTAGTGGAGCAAAGGGAATGTCACCACATATACTGTACATTGCATTCATGAGGCTCATACTGGATGGACGTCATTAGGGGCCTCAGGATGAAGGTGAGCAAATGCCTTGCCTTCTACCTACCATTTTTGGTGAGACCTGTGTCTGTTTATTTAACATCACATAGTGAAGATAAAACAAACATTAAGAGTGCTGCCTACAGTATATATCATACAAAATATAAATGCAAAACTACCACATATAAAGTCCACAAAACAAGTGTCCCTGTGATTGTGATCACTCCAATGACAAACATGACAAACAATAGTGCTTCAAAGAAAAAAAGTGCTTCCATAAAGGAATGTTCCTTCAAAGGAAAGACAGCTCACATGTGAGTCAAAAAGTCTAGTGTGTATAGGACCAGGAATAAATGGCTGTCAGTTCCTCCACAAATCTTCCTTCAGGTCTATGGTAAGTATACAGCTTTGCCCCATAAATTGCATCTCAAAACAATTATCCTTCACATAGATAATACAAAGGAAAGGAGCGCTGCATAGTAAAAGTATTTAAAAACAAAAAAGTACTGCACTTATAATAAAATAAACTATCATCAGCCTGTAATAAACTTGGAAGTCACCCTCAACTAAGATGGCTGCCGTGCACTTCCTGTTCCAGGATGTAACAAAAGCTGGAAGTACCACTCATCACAAAGCTCAAAGTGCCCAATAAATTGGTGCAATGTTCAGACACAGTCCAAATCCCTTGTGCATATTTATGCTTGAAGAAGTGCTCTCCATGTGGACCCTTAACCTGCCCTCTTGGGTGCTCCCTATGTGGACCCTTCACCTCCCCTCAGGGGTACCCTGATGATGTCATTAATTATGAAATGCGTTGGGTGGAGCGTTGCGATTTTGGAGTAACACTGAGGCTGTGAGCAGGAAATGTTATGGTGGCAACTGGCTCATATTAATGATACATGTGAGAGTTTCTAGTGGCCTTATACCCTGTGTCTAGTAGAGTACTTATGACTAATAGAGAATTTAGGTGAAATCTTTTGGCTGTTTTGGATTAAGAAGTATAGAAGTGAGCACTATATTCTTTATCTGGTCTTCCTTGGGCCTGATTCATGAAAGTGACTGAGCTTGGCTTTTCCACCTGCTAATCCTTGGATTGCATACTGGAACCCAATATGGTTAGAAATCCCTCCCTGCAGGAGGTGGGTGCTTGATATGGAGCCCTAGTACCTGGCTTATATTTTAAAGATACACGCAAACTGACCTTTCTGTTGGGGGTCAGAAATTGAATGTGAGAGAGCGCCCAAGAGGGCACATGAAGGGTCCACATAGCCTTCTAAATTTGAACAAGGGATTTGGACTGTGTCTAAACTTTGCACCTATTTATTAAGCACTTTACATTTACTGATGTTTACATATTGTTTTTTTTTCTTTAATTTTGCAGTAATTTATATACTGAGCACTTAGAAGATTTTTAGATATTGCATTTGGTCACAATATGGATTATATCAGGTTGTCATATTTATGAATATGTATCACCAATATATTTTAGCACAATACTTTTATATTAGTCTACATATTGCTCTCAATACAGGTTACCATAACCACTTGAGCACCAGCCTGTATATACTAGGGATAGACCAATATGGTTTTTTCAGGGCCGATACCGATATTTTGGTCACAACGTATCGGCCGATATTTTTTAAATTTAACATTTTGAAAAGACAATTTTTGACACAAATCTGGTACTGGACATGTTATTTTTTGTTTAATGCTTAATGGCTGGCTTGCTGGCACCCTGTGGTGGGTGGCTGGCTGGCACCCTATGGTGGGTGGCTGGCTGGCACAGGGGCTGTGGGAGGCTGGCTGGTACAGGGCCTGTGGGTGGCTGGCTGGTACCCTATGGTGGGTGGCTGGCTGGAACAGGGCCTGTGGGTGGCTGGAACAGGGCCTGTGGGTGGCTGGCTGTCTGGCACCCTATCTGTGGGTGGCTGGCTGGTACAGGGCCTGTGGTTGGGTGGCTGGTACAGGGCCTGTGGGTGGCTGGCTGGCTGGTACAGGGCCTGTGAGTGGCTGGCTGGCTGGTGCAGGGCGTGTGGCTGGCTGGCTGGTACAGGGCCTGTGGGTGGCTGGCTGGCTGGTACAGGGCCTGTGGCTGGCTGGTACAGGGCCTGTGGGTGGCTGGCTGGCTGGTACAGGGCCTGTGGGTGGCTGGCTGGTACAGTGCCTGTGGCTGGCTGGAACAGGGCCTGCGGGTGGCTGGAACAGGGCCTGTGGGTGGCTGGAACAGAGCCAGTGAGTGGTTGGCTGTCTGGCACCCTGTCAGCGGGTGGCTGGCTGGCTGGCTGGTACAGGGCCTGTGGTTGGGTGGCTGGTACAAGGCCTGTGGGTGGCTGGCTGGCTGGTACAGGGCCTGTGGGAGGCTGGCTGGTACAGGGCCTGTGGGTGGCTGGCTGGCTGGTGCAGGGCGTGTGGCTGGCTGGTACAGGGCCTGTGGGTGGCTGACTGGCTGGTACAGGGCCTGTGGCTGGCTGGCTGGTACAGGGCCTGTGGGTGGCTGGCTGGTACAGGGCCTGTGGGTGGCTGGCTGGCTCGCTGGTACAGTGCCTGTGGGTGGCTGGATGGTACAGGGCCTGTGGATGTGGGTGGCTGGCTAGCACCGTGCTGTTGTGGTTGGGTGTATGGCTGTGATACACTCCCGTGAGACTAGTCCAGACTCCAGACGAGGCTGTCCAAGGCGGGGGGAGGCGGCCTAAGAAGGCAGAATGACGTCACAAAAATATCGGCAATATCGGCCAGTTCCGGGGGCCGATACCGATATATCGGGGAAAGTGCATATCGGCCCCCGATATATCGGCCTTGCCGATGATCGGGCTATCCCTAGTATATACGTCATTTTTCAGTGCGGTGACTGACTCACAATTTCTCATTACATCCAACACTGTACCCAGTTAAATTTTATAATATTGTTTTTTCATTTCAGAAAGATATTTTTTTTTTGGTGGTATTTCACAACCACTAGATTTCTATTTTATTATAAAAATGCCAGGATGCTACAAACACCCCCAACTGACCCATTTTTGGGTAATAGAAACTCCAGGCTGAAAGAGTTAAAAAAAACTATCCCACAAAGCTCAGATTGCAGCCATTAACAGGCTCACTGGGTCAGGGTATTTGTTCCATTTTTCTTCCAAAACAGCGGTATGGAGATGGTTAAAATTAAATAAGCCAATTAGCAGCTTGACATTTTGGGCCCCTAAACATTGTAGAAAGTGGATACTGCTATCTGCTTTCCACTGAGCGAGAGTTGGGGGGGGGGGGGGTGAAGTTTTTGGGAGTTCTCCATTCCCTCTTAAAGCTGGCCATACACTATATAATCAGATTGTACAATCTTCTTTAGATCTACCATACACTGTGTAGTACAAGGGGTGCCTGATGTGATAATGTTTGGGTTTGTCCTCATATTACAAAGTTTTGTTAGTGCACCTTTCCCACTTGTACGACCTAAAAGTCATGCAACTTTGCCACGGGACTTGAAGCAATGCCTGTGTAATCTTGAGGTCAATGGACCTTAACCACTTACCGCCCGCCCGCCGTCATATGACGGCGGGACGGTGCGGCTATTATCCTGGGCGGACGTCATATGACGTGACCCAGGAAATGCACGGCAGGCGCGCGATCGCGGGCGCGCCGCCGTGCACTGCCGGTGTCAGGGTGTCCCCGGGACACCCCCCGTCACCGGCTGGGGGGAAACAGCCACTGGGCGTGGCTGTTTCCCACGTGATCGGCTGTGTTCCAATGACACAGCCGATCACAATGGAGGCGGCCGGGAGATGACCGCGCATGCGCGATCGGGAGCGCGCAGCGCGGTCATGTCGGTGGCACTGTGTTCCGTAGGAACACAGCTGTCACCGGCAGTAGTAAACAGTCACTGATAGTGACTGTTTACTATGTGATCGGCTGTGAATCCATTCACAACCGATCAGAAAATGTAAACAAAGAGCAGTAACTCAGTGTTACTAGCTCTTCTCTCCTCATACAGTTTCCAGTATGAGGGGAGAAGAACTAGAAACAGTGAGTTACTGCTCTGTGTACCTGCAAAAGTAAAATCACACTAATAAAGGTCCCCACACAGTCCTCAGCCCCCCCCCCAATGTCACCTGTCACCCAACAGTCACCTCATCAGTGCCCAGAAATTGACACCCATAACGTTCACATGTTCATCGCGCAAACAACGCATGACGCCCAAAAAAGGTACAAGAGCTTCTTTGGGGCGTCATGCGTTGTTTGCGTGATGTTACCGCGATTCGGCAGGCGGAAATCGCAGCAACATCGCACAGCGTTTGGGGTGCTATTGCAAATCACGGGCAACGCACAGGCGTCCCGCAATTTGCAATGATTTCTGGATCACGGGCAGAATCGCAGTGATTCTGCCCACGATCGCTACGCTCACATGTGAACGTAGCCTAAAATTCACCGGTCACCAGAGACTGCCATCAGTACCGCCGTGCACCATCGCCCGTCACCTGTCACCCATCAGTGACCATCGCCCGTCACCTGTCACCCCATCAATCACCGTCACCTGTCACCCCATCAGTCATCGTCACCTGTCACCCCATCAGTCATCGTCATCTGTCACCCTATCAATCATCGTCACTTGACACCCCATCAGTGATCGTCACTTGTCACCCCATCAATCATCGTCACATGTCACCCCGTCAGTGATTGTCATCTGTCACCCCATCAATCATCGTCACTTGTCACCTCATCAATCATCGTCACCTGTCACCCCATCAGTCATCGTCACCTGTCACCCCATCAGTCATTGTCACCTGTCACCCCATCAATCATCGTCACTTGTCACCTCATCAATCATCGTCACCTGTCACCCCATCAGTCATCGTCACCTGTCACCCCATCAGTCATCGTCACCTGTCACCCCATCAATCATCGTCACTTGTCACCTCATCAATCATCGTCACCTGTCACCTCATCAGTCATCGTCACCTGTCACCCCATCAGTCATCGTCACCTGTCACCCCATCAGTCATTGTCACCTGTCACCCCATCAGTCATCGTCACCTGTCACCCCATCAGTCATCGTCACCTGTTTTCCATATGCATGCAATCACTTACTGACCGCCTAACGACTATATGCGTCGGCCATTAAAAGCTAAATACTGGGGTTATGGCAGCAGATAGCCCTCATAACCCCGGTATTTTTTGAAACGGCGGGCGGTCGGCTTTCAGATAAGGGTGGTCCCAGTGGAGGATTCGCCGCGGAATTACCCTTACGGTGCAGGGGAAGAGGTGCCCCCCCCCTCCTGCCGCGTCCCAGATGTTTTCCCAGCTTACCGGACCCGCCGGCAGCGGGGAAAACTATCCGGTCCCGGATCCTCAGAGACAGGAAGTCGAGTGAGGGCAAGATGGCCCTCACTCAACTCTATGGTCTTGGAGGACCGGAGCTACGTCAAAAGACGTTGCCTAGCAACCGGTTTAAAGGGCCGCTTTTTTTTTTTCTTTTTTTTTTTCCTCTTTCAACAATTTTTTTTTTTTCTTTTCTTTTTTAGTGTAGTTGTGAGGTGTGAGGTCTTTTTGACCCCAGATCTCACAATAAAGAGGACCTGTCATGCCTATTTCTATTACAAGGGATGTTTACATTCCTTGTAATAGGAATAAAAATGATCAAAACATTTTTTTTTTTAAACTGTGTAAAAATAAAAAAATAATAAATAAAATAAATAGGAAAAAAAAAAAGAAATTAAAGCGCCCTGTCCCCGTTAGCAAACGCATACGCAAGTCCCGCCCACATATGTAAACGGTATTCAAACCATACATGTGAGGTATCGCCGCGATCGTTAGAGCGAGAGCAATAATTTGAGCCCTAGACCTCCTTTGTAACTCTAAGCTAGTAACCTGCAGAAATTTTTAAAATGTTGCCTATGGGGATTTTTAAGTACCAATGTTTGGCGCCATTCTGTGAGCATGCGCAATTTTGAAGCATGACATGTTGGGTATCTAATTACTCGGCGTAACATTATCTTTCACATTATGGAAAAAAATTGTGCTAAATTTACTGTTTTCTTATTTTTTAGTTCAAAAAAGTGAATTTTTTTCAAAAAAATCGCATCTGGAAGACTGCTGCGCAAATATGGTGTGATAAAAAATATTGCAACGATCTCCATTTTATTCTCTAGGGTCTCTGCTAAAAAAAAATATATAATGTTTGGGGGTTCCAAGTAATTTTCTAGCAAAAAAAATGATTTTAGCTTGTAAACACCAAGTGTCAAAAATAGGCCCAGTCTTAAAGTGGATAAATGGACAACTTTGTGTAAAGCGCTACTTGGATGTTAGGCCTATGTGTGTGGCCAGGCTGTGAAAAAGTGTTACACATGTGGTATCGCCATACTCAGGAGGAATAGCAGAATGTATTTTGGGGTGCAATTTTTGCTATGTACATGCTATGTGTTAGAAATATTGCATAAATGGACAGCTTTGTGTAAAAAAAAAATGTGTTTTCATTTTCTTTCCACATTTTCCAAAAACTTGTGGAAAAAAATGACATATTCAAAAGACTCATTATGCCTCAAAAATTATACGTTGGGCTGTTTGCTTTCCAAAATGGGGTCATTTTATGGGGGTTTCCATTGTCTTGGTGCTCCAGGGCCTTCAAAAGTGCGATAGGTTGTCAGGAAATTATATGTGTAATTTGTGCTCCTAGAATGCCGGACGGGGCTACTTGAATGTTAGGCCTCTGTATGTGGCCAGGCTGTGAAAAAGTCTCACACATGTGGTATCGCCATACTCAGGAGGAGTAGTAGAATGTGTTTTGGGGTGTAGTTGCAAGTATACATGTGCTGTGTGAGAGAAATAACCTGTTAATATGGCAATTTGTAAAAAAAAAAAAAAAAAAAAAAAAAAAAAAAAATCTTCATTTGGCAAAGAGTTGTGTGAAAAAAATTAAAACTTCAAAAAACTCACCATGCCCCTTATTAAATACCTTGGAATGTCTACTTTCCAAAAAGGGGTCATTTGGGGGGTATTTGTACTTTCCTGACTTTTTAGTGTCTCAAGAAATGAGATAGGCCTTCAGTACATCAGGTGTGATCAAGCGTGATCAATTTTCAATGATTCGCACCATAGCTTGTGGACTCTATAACTTTCACAAAGACCAAATAATATACACTTACTTAGGTTATTTTTACCAAAGATAAGTAGCAGTATAAATTTTGGCCAAAATTTGTGAAGAAAAATGACTAATTTGCAAAATTTTATGACAGAAACAAAGAAAAATGCGTTTTTTCACGATATTTTCAGTCTTTTTTTATTTATAGCACAAAAAATAAAAAACCCAGTATTGATCAAATACCATCAAAAGAAAGCTCTATTTGTGTGAAAAAAGGACACAATTTTTGTATGGGTACAGTGTTGCATGACTGAGTAATTCTCAGTCAAAGTGTGAGAGCGCTGAAAGCTGAAAATCGGTCTGGGCAGGAAGGGGGTGAAAGTGCACTGTAGGCAAGTGGTTAAGTGGCATCAAAGTCGAACCAAAGTAGTGCAGGGACTACCCTGAAATTGCACAGATATGAATGATAATCATTGGAAATCATGGGGTACAACTTGTCATGTGACTTTGCAGTCCCAAGTTGCAGGACAAGTCACCCAAATGTGAAAGGGGCCTAAAGCTAAAGGACATTCTACATAGATTGTACAATCAGAGTGTATAGTGTATGGCCAGGTTTTGTCAAATGTCACTGTAACATGTCTCCATTAAAAGATTTACCTCCTTCACCTCTTGTTCTGGTGACAACGTAAACATTTGGAATTGAAATCATTTACTGCCTTGATGACAATGGTCACTAGTTCAAATAAGAGAGGGCAATCGTATCTTTCTCTACACTATCCAAAACAAAAAAAAGAAGAAAAAAAAAAAAAAAAGGTTTGCTTATACATACACTTTAAAGGTATCTGTGCTCTACTTCAGGTTCCCTAAAAACAGCTTATAATGAACAAAACTGAATCCCAGAAAAATGGTACGGAGACAGAAACGTATTATGACCTTATTCAAAAATAGAGTACAAAAAGCAAACACATATCTTTGAAGACCACCAAGCCACTACAACCAATCACGATTTATTTTACTAAATTTAGATCAGAGCAAAATGAATTTGATTGGTTGCCAGGAGTACTGCACTTTTTTTATACTTTAAAAATAAATTACAAGCATAATATATTGCTATAGACCATGCTTTAAGAAAGGGGGAATTTGGTTTGCATATCCTGCTTGTCAGAACAAAAACGTTTGGCGCTTTAGGAGAGATACACATTTTTATACATTTTAACACAACATGTTTTACTCATACGTTATAAAAAAGGCAGAAAATATACAAGCATATAAAATACAACACTAAGATAAGTTATGGCGTGATTAAACACTATGCATTTTTACAGAGGGTGGAGGCAAGCAAGGCTAATGCCGATTTTTGGAGATTATGACTTAATAATGCACTTGCATAAAAGTACTTTAATTATTCTACTAGAGGAGTAAGCAGGAAAGCACGTATTACATGTATAGTATAACTAACAAAGCAGACTCCACCCAAATGGTTTGGGGATGGTGGTATTTGGGGAAGCAGAACTGTAAACCTGGCCCATTTCTTTAGTAGCTAAAATGTGCTACTCTTGCATCCCATTACCCAGGGCTATCTCACAATGCTTACAGCTAAAATTTATGTTGACAACTCTTGGCACTCGCTGAGCAAAAAATAAATAAATCTGGAATTGCCTGGAGTGTCAGTCATGTACCGATGGAGCAGAAGGACAAGGTCATTTTATACCCTGCAATTGACACATAAGGAGCTGTGGGATTCTTCCTTAAAGGAGAAGTATGGGAAAGGCAAATTAAAGAGGTTGTAAACTCGTTTTAAAAATTTTTTTTTTTTTTACAACCTGCAAGAGAAAGACATAATGAGCTAGTATGCATCGCATACTAGCTCATTATGAAATACTTACCTTAGAACGAGCCCCCGCCGTGCCGCTCTCTTACCTGTATGACGGGCGACATGACATGTCGCCCGTCTTCCGGGATCGCGGCATCCGGCCATCTGATTGGCCGGAGCCGCGGTGACGTCACTCCCGCGCACGCGCGCGAGAGCCGACGGTCACGGCACGGGGCTCTGAAGGAACGGTGTAACGTTAAAAAACCATACCCCGTGGAGAAACCATACCCTCGTCACTTCCGGGCTGAAACAGCTGAGCAGCGCAGCAGTGCGCATGCTCAGAGCCCCGGATACGTGATTGAACATTAAAGAATTAGACAAGTGCGCATGCTCGGTGGGCATGAAATTCTCACGGCACTGTGTCTAATGTAAAACTTGCGGCGGGTACATTAAAACAGCTAATCTGAAACGTAAATCATCTCCGCTCTTCGCCCTGTCACTGCCCTCATCTCCGGTAATAAATATAAAAGCGGCGGCGGGTGTATGAGATGTAAATGTGACGGCGATCGTGGCTCCGTGATCCGCTTTTATATTTATTACCGGAGATGAGGGCAGTGACAGGGCGAAGAGCGGAGATGATTTACGTTGCAGATAAGCAGTTTTAATGTAAGCGCCGCAAGTTTAACTACCGTGAGAAATCCATACCCTCCGTAGCGGAACCGGAAGTGACGAGGGTATGGTTTTCTCACGGGTATGGATTTTTCACGGAACAACGGCACGATCAGCCGTTCCTTCAGAGCGCATGCGCCAGTGACGTCACTGGCTCCATTAAAGGTAAATATCTCCTAAACGGTGCAAGTTTAGGAGATATTTACAGTACCTATAGGTAAGCCTTATCATAGGCTTACCTATAGGTACAACTTCCTGAGGAGGGTTTACTTCCTCTTTAAATAGTGCATATTACCCTCATGCTTCCATGCCTTTTCTTTCTTTTCTCTGTCCTTTAATTTGTGCAGTACAGACACTTAAAGTGTCAGGAAACAGCCAGTAACGGTCCTCTTACAGCAAAAGACAAGTTGTATTGCTCAGCCACTAGTCCTATTTCTCCTAAAGGCAGACAGATGTCTGCCAAACACAAAAACTTCTTGAATAAAAACACTCAGAGTGAAAATGCTGATGCAAGAATCACTGAATATAAAAGCACAGATCTAATTAGCTATTTTTTTTGCACTTACTGTACCAATAAGTGTGAAGCAGACCTTACTTACAAAGAGTACAGCCTACTTGGTGGTCACATCATAGGTGTGCACAGCCTATTGCATTAGGGTGTGCACCCCAAAGCCCAAACACATATCCATGTGTATATACTGATGGTGTCAGTATATGTTAGCACAGTTAAGGAGCTTTGGTGAAATATTAGGGGTCTAAACAGGGGGAATCTGCACCACAAGGGGTGATTAGGGTGTGCCCAGGCACACCCAGAACACCCTGTGCGCACGCCTGTGGGTCACATGACATGGAGGGGGAATGGGTCATTTTGAGACCTGATTTTTTTTCAGATACATACCATACATCCCTAGTATTAGCTAACCTTTCTTATATGACATACCGGTAACTGAATTATTAGTATTTCAGCCAGAGGGGGGTTTTGTGATCTTACCTTCCGCATTAAGGTGTGCAGTTTCCAAAGGTCCAAGAAAAGCATATCTCATCCCAAGACCTTCAGACATGACAATGTCCACATCCCTGGGTGTTATTACTCCATCCTATGGATGAAAAAATTCAGCAAGAGCTAAGAACAGGCCTGTTAAAAAAAGTCTACATAACTCTTCTCCAAATCTAATAAACAATACCCAACGTATAGGCTTCTCCAGAAAGTTTGGGACAAGACCAAACAGCTACAACGGGTAACTGGCTATACTACATACAGTCCGATTTGTAATATTCACACCCTGAGCTCCTTAAGCACGTCACTAGGTGGCGCTCCTTTGGGGTGACGCATCTTAAACACATTTTTGACAATGGGGCCCTACTATCCTTTGAGCAATTACAACTCAAGTTTGACATTCCCAAGAACATTTTATTCTACTGTTTACAACTAAAACATGCTATACTGGCCCAAAAGTCAATGCAACACATGAAATTGTCTTCTACCTCAGTTTTTTCCCTTATGCAACAATTTAGCTCCCATAAGGGGTTTATATCTAGTTGTTATGCTTCCTTGTTGGGAGTATACTTGGAGTAGTTTCCTAGTAAGGCCTGTGAAAAATGGGGTAAAGATGTTGGGGAGATAACAGAAGAGCAGTGGGAGGAAGCACTGGAATCTGTTAGGATGTGCTCTCTTAAAGTTTCGCAGCAGGTGTCACAACTTTATATCCTTCTTAGGGTTCACCATACCCCACTGGGGCTTCACGGTATGGGTCTACGTTCCAATAATCTATGTAGCAGGTGTGAAAGGGACGTGGGGGATTTGATTATCTGTTATGGAGATGCACGAAATTACACAGATACTGGAAGGCAGTGACCACAACAATTAATCAGGCATTGGATATGGCGATCCCACTGGAACCTAGACAATGTGTATTGGGAATACTTGGCTCCATCACTCAGGATACGTTTTTGAGGGAGACAACAGCAGCAAGGACCCTCTTTCAGGCCCGTTTACTTATACTTAGACACTGGATTTCACATGAACCACCCACTTATAAGATGTGGCTTGAGCAAATGGGTAACGCTCTACGTATAGAAAAGTGTGTATACCAGCATAGAGGCTCCCCACCTAAATTCCTTTAAATATGGGGTGGCTAGTTAGATACTTCGGGACTGGCACCGACAGATATGGTACTAGAGAGGCTAATGATTTGGGCCCTGAGTGGTCGAAGAGAACAATGAGAAATACTGTTGCGTACACTGTTATTCATGCCTAAACACGTATATGTATAATGTTTAGTTAATGGAGATTTTTTGCCTAGTTATTTTTTGTATATCACTGTCAATGTGAACATTATATGTAACTGTGTGTGACTTCTCAATAAAAACACTACTTTATTTTAAAAAATGTAAAAAAAAATACAAAGTCTACATAAACCATTCCAGTTCAAATATTTCTTTATTTACATGTTTTTTCCAAGTATTAGGAAATTAAAACAAATTTTATACAGATATCATCTCAAGATTCCAATAACAGTTTTTACCAGATTACGCATACAATGAATAGATATACGACAAAGTAGAAGCAAAGACAATAGGAATGTTAAAATTTTGTAGGGGGGAATAAAGGGAGAAAGGGCTGGGAGGAGGAGAGATGCAGTGTAAATACAGGTAAGATCCTGAGATTACAATATTCATTATTTGAGTTGTGTGTGAGAAAAACATAAACCATTTCTATTTGTTTACACTACAAATTTACATATACAGTTACAGCAATGTCTACAAAGCTGTTTTATCTACACTCACCAGCCACTTTATTAGGTACACCTTTTCAATTGCTTGGTAACACAAATTGCTAATCAGCCAATCACATGGCAGCAACTCATTGCGTTTAGGCATCTAGATGTGGTGAAGACAACTTATTGAAGTTCAAACCAAAAATCGGAATGGGGAAGAAAGGGGATTTAGGTGACTTTGAACGTGGCATGGTTGGTGCCAGACGGGCTGGTCTGAGTATTTCAAAAATTGCTGATCTACTGGAATTGTTACGCACAACCATCTCTAAGATTTACAGAGAATGGTCTGAAAAAGAGAAAATATCCAGTGAGCGGCAGTTGTGTGGATGAAAATGCCTTGCTGATGTCAGAGATTTGAGGAGCACGGTCAGACTGGTTTGAGATGATCGAAAGGCAACAGTAACTCAAATAACCACTCCTTACAACCAAGGTATGCAGAATACCATATCGGAACGCACAACACATTGAACCTTGAAGAAGATTGGCTACAGCAGCAGAAGACCACACTAGGTGCCGTTCCTGTCAGCTAAGAACAGGAAACTGGGGCTACAATTCACACAGGCTCACCAAAATTAAATAATAGAAGAGTGGAAAAATGTTGCCTGGTCTGATGAGTCTCTATTTCAGCTGTGACATTCAGATAGTAGGGTCAGAATTTGGTCTAATCAACATGAAAGCATGGATCCATCCTGCCTTGTATCAATGGATCAGACTGGTGGTGTAATAGTGTAGGGGATATTTTCTTGGCACAGTTTGGGCCCCTTAGTACCGATTGAGCCTCATTTAATTGGCACGGCCTGCCTGAGTATTGTTGCTGACCATGTCCATCCCTTTAGGACTACAATGTACCCATCTTCTGATGGCTCCTTCCAGCAGGATAATGCACCACGTCACAAAGCTCAAATCATCTCAAACTGGTTTCTTGAACATGACAATTAACTCACTGTACTCCAATGGCCTCCACAGTCACTAGATCTCAATCCAATAGAGCACCTTTGGGATGTGGCAGAACGGGAGATTCACATCATGGATGTGCAGCCGACAAATCTGCAGCAACTACTTGATGCTATCATGTCAATATAGACCAAAATCTCTGAGGATTGTTTCCAGCACCTTGTTAAATCTATGCCACGAAGAACTAAGGCAGATATGAAGGCAAAGGGGGTCCAACCCGGTACTAGCAAGGTGTACCTAATAAAGTGTCCGGTGGGTGTATACTCCAGCAAGGTTCCCTCAAAATCTGGAACAGAGCCACTGGTTAAACTACAGCTTCTGAGACACATCCAGATCATGATTATCACATGCATGTGCAGTCAGCATGGGGGGTTTGTTATTCTAATGTCAGATTGATAAATTCTGGCAAGCTGCATATACCGCTTTTGCCTAGCTGGTGATTATTCAGGTAGTAGAGTATCCCCCGGGTGCAAATTAAGGTGCATTGGATGCAAGTTGTTGTAATTTTTAAGAAATATAAAGCTATAGACAAAATAGTTCAGATGTATATACTATAAGGCAAAGTGATCCTATGTATATAGTGCCATATGTTCAAATTTAGGAGCATACAGTGCCTTGAAAAAGTATTCATACCCCTTGAAATTTTCCACATTTTGTCATGTTACAACCAAAAAGGTAAATGTACTTTATTGGGATCTTAAGTGATGACCAACACAAGGAGGCACATAAATGTGAAGGGGAAGGAAAATTATAAATAGGTTTCAAACCTTTTTTTTTTACAAATAAATATCTGAAAACTGTGGTGTGCATTTGTATTTAGCCCCATTAACTCGGATACCCCTAACTAAAATCTACTGGAACCAATTGCCTTCAGAAGTCACCTAATTAGTACATAGAGTCCACCCGTGTAATTGAATCTCAGTATAAATACAGCTGTTCTGTGAAGCCCTCTGAGGTTTGTTAGAGAATCTTAGTAAACAAACAGCATCATGAAGGCCAGGGAATACACCAGACAGGTCAGGGATAAAGTTGTTGAGAAGTTTAAAGCAGGGTTAGGTTATAAAAAAATATCTCAAGCTTTGAACATCTTATGGAGCACTGTTCAATCCATCATCCGAAAACAGAAAAAGTATGGCACAAATTAAAACCTACCAAGACATGACCCGTCCACCTAAACAGACAGGCGGAGCAAGGAGAGCATTAATTAGAGAAGCAGCCAAGAGGCACAAGGTAGCTCTGGAGGAGCTGCAGAGATCCACAGCTCAGGTGGCAGAAACTGTCCACAGGAAAACTATTAGTCGTGCACTCCACAAATCTGGCCTTTATAAGAAGAGTGGCAAGAAGAAAGCCATTGTTGAAAGAAAGCAATAAGAAGTTCAGTTTGCAGTTTGTGAGAAGCCATGTAGAGGACACAGAATACGTGGAAGAAGGTGCTCTGGTCATGAGACTAAAATTTAACTTTTTGGCCTAAAAGCAAAACACTATTGTGTGGTGGAAAACAAACACTGCACATCACCCTGAACACACCATCCCCACTGTGAAACACCGTGAAACATGGTGGTGGCAGCATCATGTATTGGAGATGGTAGTGTAGAAAAAAATTAGCAAATAAAAACCTAATAATATAACGTATACAATTTCAACTCAAGTCATATTGTAATTGAATGGTATTAAAAATTACTTTTCCTTTTGAATCAGCAGCGCTGTAATTTTCTGTAAAATGCAATTCAATATGGCTACATGGAGGCAATCTGTACACAAATAGTGTGAAGAAAGAATCCTAAAATTTAATTTCCTGCTTGTGTGATACAAGTCAGATTTTTGGCCCCTGCTATAAAGTATAATTTCTTTTCGTACATCATGGGACACAGAGCCATAAATCATAACTTATGGGTTATATAGCCACCTTTTGGTGAAGGACACTGGCAACCAATCAGAATTGTTGCCCGTCTATATAACCCCTCCCACACAGGAAGTACCTCAGTTTTTTCGCCAGTGTCTAAAGGTGATGGTCACTGTGGAGAATCTCTCAACATTTTCAAAAGAAGACAAAAGATTATGCCATTTACCCCAATCAAAGATCAATACATCTAAGGGGTTACGCTATCAGATCCATCCTAAACAGTCAATAAACTAAAAAGAGGTTACCTGAGCCTCGGGAAGCAGATACAAGGTTTTGCCTGTAATGCTGTCCTTTTTAGGCGCTGGACCCAGGGATCCGGACACTTGGTAATATCAAACCCCAAAGTCGCTCAGTGCAGGGTGCTCTACAGGTCTAAGGTCGTGGCTCCTCTTATATAGGGGACCCAGTCCTTGAAATTCGCCAAGACAAAGCTCGCCGTGATGGGGGAAGATTGGACTCCTGTTTCAAAACAGAATCCTGTAGCAGGACTGGTTGAGTCCATTTTAAAATATATACTTTTCAGCAAACCTTAAAGGTAAAAATTGCTGGCATAATTGCAAATTGTAAATATTTTATGCACTGTTCCTTTTAAAATATAACAGAGACCACGTGCCATATGTATCCCTCCATGAGACTGTGGATGTTATGCTTACAAGTTACATCTTGTTGAGGCTGTTATGGGATTGTTGCAAAGCTTGATTTAAATCATTATTTCTTTGCCTATTGTTTCACATTGTGTTTTACCCTGAGCTGATCACCTCAATAGTACAAGCTGTGACAAACAAGATTCAGCCTAAGCTGCTCTCACCCCATATGTTTGTTGTGTTCGCCCGGGCGCATAAGTGTCTGCATGTTCGTCTCTGCCTTGATCGTGTGTCTCTGGCGTAGGACTATTCACGCGCGAGCGGGAATCTTCGCCTTTAAGTACATGCGTACGCCGAGTGGAGGGCGTCTTCTAACACAGTTGGTGTGCACGTGGATGCAACGTACCATGCCACACATGCATAAATGGGCGCATTCTGTAAGGAACTGTCTCCAACACACTAGCCTCTGTCAAAGGCTGAAAGGGACACAGAGCAGCAGCAGCAGCTGGGTTGCGTGAGTCACTGTGGGTTTATGTTACTGGCACAAATAGGTCCTGTATCTGGGGATAATCAGTGCTGTGTGCATTAGGCTATATAAGCTTGGCACTAGCCTTGAGTACACTTCAAGATAGTATCTCAAGTTTGTCTTGCTTTAAAGCAATGTGTGCCCGAAAAAGGGCTGGGGGGGGGTGTCACAGTTGGAAAAGGAACTGTAATGCCAACGTCAGGCCTTGAAGGTCCTAGCCGTGTTTGCACTGTGTCTACTCCTCCTGAAGAGCCAGAGGCATCTTGCCAATCTGAGCCATTACGGTTGTCAGGCATAGTAGCTACTCCTAGTACTTCTGCTGCAACCTACGTCACTAAGGAAAATTTGGCTGTGGCATTGGCCAGCCTTGAGGGTAGGATTGCTGTTATCATTGCAGCATCTCAAGGAAGAAACGTGATAGATCTCCCTCACCTGAGCCACCCTCTGAGTCAGTTCGGGATTGGGCAGAGGATGTGGAAGAAGTAGCTGATGTTGACCCTTTTGAAAGTTACGCTGAGATTTCCACTTCTGGGGAGTCAGGGTCAGAGGAGTCTATCTACCTCTTAGACCCAGAGATTTTTTATTCAGTCTCTTACTGAAATGGATACATATTTCCTCCCCTAGAGACATCTGAAGTCTCTTTTTCCTCTCTACTGTAGGCCTATTACAGCCTACTCAAAGTCTTCAGACGTTTCCCATACAACCGCTCTTAGAGCAAGAAATGTAAAAAGATTGGGACCATCCTGATAGGATTTTTGTTCCTCCCAAAAGGTTTTCATTATTGTATCCTTTGGAGGAAAAGTTTACTATGAAATTGAATATACCCTCCGTGGATGCTTCTATTTCTGCAGTTAACAAGAGTTTAACCTGTCCTGTGGATAATGCCCAGGTTTTTAAAGATTCAGCCGATAAGAAGTTGGAATCTTTATTGAAAGCCTTCTTTGCGGTTGCAGGTTCTGTGATACAACCAGCAGTAGCAGCCATAGGAGTTTGTCAGTCGTTGAAAGACCGTATGAAGCGAGTGGCCAAGACAGTTCCTTCTCAAGGAGAATCTGTGGAAGATCTGTCAGATCTTCCTCGCACTTTATGTTTTGCGGTGGATGCTCTTACAGACCCCATATGTGCAAATCAGTGCATATGCGCAGAATCCTTTGGGTAAAAAAAATGATCTACGGATTTACCATATAAAAAATTACTGGCTGGCATCCCTTTTCAGGGAGAACGCCTTTTTGGTGATGCTCTGGATAAGTATATCCAAAAGATCTGGGGGGGAAGAGAACGTTGCTACCCGTAAAAAGGAAGAGCAAGCGTCCTTCTTTCAAAATCCCCAGCACTCATAAAACCAGTGCTTCTACTTCCAGATAGAGGCGACAGCCTCAGCCATCTGGATCCGGGACAAAGCCTTCAGGGCAGGGTCAGAAAAATCCCTGGACCCAGAAATCAGCCAAGTCTTCTACTAAGCCCTCTCTGTGAAGAGGCGCCCCCCCCCCTCTCACATGGGTGGGGGGAAGGCTGCGGCAGTTCTCAAAGGTTTGGGTGAAATCGATCCAAGACAACTGCCTTATCTCCACCATTTCACAGGGGTACAAACTAGAATGTCAGGTGTTCCCGTATCCCCGGTTTATAAGGTCAAGTTTACCAACAGCTCCCCTAAAAAGAAGGTCTCTCTTTCTGGCACTGGACCAGCTGAAGGCCCAAAAAGTGATAATAGAGGTTCCGGAGGATGAAAAGTTCAAGGGTTTTTACTCAAACCTGTTCGTAGTCCCCTTACTAAACGGGGATGTGAGACCTATTCTGGATCTCAAAGCTTTAAACCAGTTTCTGAACGTTCGGACTTTCCATATGTAGTCAATTTGTTCAGTCGTAGCCTCCCTGCAGGGAGAGGAATTTCTAGCATCCATAGACATCAAGGATGCATATCTTCACGTGCCTATATTCCAGGTTCATCAAAGGTTCCTACACTTTGCAATAGAAAACCGTCATTTTCAGTTTGTGGCCCTGCCCTTCGGGTTAGCCACAGCTCCAAAAATCCTAGCTCCAGTATTGGCTGTTCTAAGGTCCCGAGGGATATCTGTAATAGGATATCTGGACAATCTATTACTAATAGATCGATCGGCTTCGGCTCTAAGCCAAAATGTCTATCAGACAGTACAGTTCTTAGAACGTCTGGGTTGGATACTGAACTTGGTAAAGTCAGCATTACAGCCGGTCCTGCATCTGGAATATCTTGGTCTTCTTGTGGACACAGCACAGGCAAAGATATTCTTGCCAGCAAGAAAGGTCACAGACCTGAAGGATCAGGTTTGGTCCATAGTAAGGCTGAGATATCCTTCTATACGTCTTTGCATGAGGTTATTGGGGAAGATGGTGTCCACATTCGAGGCAATTCCCTATGCTCAATTCCATGCCAGACCCTTACAGAACAACATTATGCCTGCCTGGACCAGAAAGGTTCAGTCTCTGGACCGATCCATGTCTCTGGTACCAATAGTATGTCAGAGTCTAAATTGGCGGTTGTTGACCAGAAATCTGGAGAAAGGGAAATCCTTTCTTCCAGTGACTTGGAAATTAGTCACTACAGATGCCAGTCTCCCTGGCTGGGGAGCGGTTCTGGAGGAAGCCACTGTCCAGGGAAAATAGTCTTGGGCAGAGAAAAGTCTCCCCATTCACATTATGGAAATCCGAGCAGTCACTCGGGCTTTAAAATTCTGGACATGCAGGCTTCAGGGTCACCCTGTCAGGGTACAATCCGACAATGCCATGGCTGTGGCTTATATCAACCATCAAGGAGGCACAAAAAGTCGGTCAGCGCAGAAAGAGGTGGACTTCATCTGGTCTTAGGCAGAGAAGTTTGTGCCATGCCTCACAGCAGTTTTTACTCCGGGAATAGAGAACAGGCAGGCAGACATTTTGAGTCATCAACAGATATTTCCGGGGAAATGGTCCTTATACCCCTTATATTTTTCAATCAATCTGCCTATGCTGGGGGGTACCAGGCGTAGATTTGGCATCCAGGTTCAACAACAAGTTGAAGAAATTTGTGTCCAGGACCAGGGATCCACTCGCAGCCCGAGAGGATGCTTTGGTGACTCCTTGGGAGGAGTATTCCCTGATTTTTGACTTTCTCCGGTGCAGCTGATACTGCCTCTATTGCGCATAATCCAGCTATAGGGGAAACCGGTGATTCTGGTAGCTCCAGCATGACCGAGGAGGGTTTGGTTTGCAGAAATCCAGAGATTGGCAGCGACGAGGCTTTGGGCCCTTCCTCTGCGTCCGGACCTACTCTCTCAAGATCCGATATTTCACCCTGCTGTACAGTTTCTAAATTTGACGGCTTGGCTATTGATGCCTTAATCTTGAAGGAGTGGGTTGTATCTGGCCTTGCAGTTCATACACTGATAAATGCTAGAAAACCAGTCTCTAGAAACATTTATTAGTCTGGAAATCCTACATTGCCTGGTGTGAGGCCAGGAAATTGCATCCTTGCAATTATATCATCAGGAGAATTCTAGCTTTCTTTTAAGCAGGAGTAGATATGAAATTAGCCTTGAACACTATCAAAGGGCAGATTTCAGCCTTATCGTTTTTTTTCCAGGAACCGATCGCTTCCCATTTGTTGGTTCAGACCTTCGTCCGGGGAATGTTTCATTTGCTTCCGTCTGTGAAGCCACCATTATGTCCTTGGGACTTAAATTTGGTGTTGGCAGTTTTGCAAAAACAGCCTTTTGAGCCTCTAGGGCATGTTCCACTGGTTCTTTTGACCAGAAAACTGGTCTTTTTGATTGCGATAACTTCAGCTAGAAGGGTATCGGAGCTAGAAACTCTTTCTTGTAAAGAGACATTCTTAATATTTCATCAAGATAGGGTGATTTTACATCCACACCCAGGTTTTTTTCCCAAGGTGGTGTCTGCCTTTCATTTGAATCAGGATGTTATACTACCTTCCTTTTTTACAAATCCTCACTCAGAGGAGGAAAAGTTATTACATTCTCTTAATGTAATGCGTGCACTTAAGTTTTACTTACAGGAAACAGCTTGGATTCGTAAGACCGAGAGCTTGTTTGTGCTGCCAGAAGGCCCAAGAAAGAGGTTGGCAGCATCTAAATCTATGATTTATTTTTGAATTCGCCAGGTTATTACCCAGGCATATGATTTAGTAGGGAAAGTTCCACGTTGTCATGTAAAGGCACATTCTACCAGAGGAGTAGGTGCCTCTTGGGCATATCGCCATCAAGCCTCTATGGTTCAGATTTGCAAGGCCGCGACCTGGTCGTCAGTGCATACGTTCACTGGTTTCTATCGAGTGGATGTTGGGACCCAGGAGGAATCTGCATTTGGCTCTAGTGTTCTGCAGGAAGCGGTGAACTTGACAAAGCTATATACAGCGAAACATGTAGTTGTGGCAACCAGAATCTCTTCATAAGCATTTGCGATACTTCATCCGCCCAGCCTGGCCTCCGTGGATCCCCGCGGCACCATTTCTGGCTACTTCCAGTGACGTCATCCAGGCGTCACTTCCAGTCCGCACGTAGGACTCGGCTTTCGACTACGCATTGGCCCCGGTTCAGTGTAGCGGCCGCACACAGAACCGTGCGAGCCACTACCATCGGAAGTTCCAGCCTTCCATCTGGGAGCATCATTGCGAGTCCCATGATTACCACCAGGGATTCCCACAGCTCCCTAGGATATCCAGAGGCTCCAGAGTCCGGTTTGAAAGTATCTTCATTTAATATTTTTTTATTGTATGAGTTCATTAAACTTTTGAGGCCCATCACAAAGACCATTCTCTGAGGTCATATTTGTACTTTTCTATTACAAGTGCACAAATGAGCACCATCCTTCTCTTCTGTTTAACTGCAGGAAGCGGTGTAATCCTTTTTTTGGGGTCAGATGGCAGTATTTTTTGGGGTCCCCCTCCCCTTAGATGCATTGGTTTGGGACATCCCATACGTCACGATTTATGGCTCTGTGTCCCGAGATGTACGAAAAGAAAAATGTATTTTTTAATACAGACTTACCTGTAAAATCAATTTCTTGAAGTACATCAAGGGACACAGAGGTCTCTCCCCTCTTTTATGGGGTCTTTATTGATTGCTACAAAACTGAGGTATTTCCTGTGTGGGAGGGGTTATATAGGGGGGCATCAATTCTGATTGGTTGCCAGTGTCCTTCACCTAAAGGTGGCTATATAACTCATACATTATGATGTATTGCCCTGTGTCCCGTGATGTACTTCAAGAAATTGATTTTACAGGTAAGTCTATATTAAAAAAATCTATTTTTTTTCATGAGATACTCCCAAAGGAAAATCATGTCTTAAGGGATGCAGACCTTGCCAATTTCCTCATTGGAGCAATGCAGGTGCAGCAGCTGACTAATAATTATAAAACCACTCAAATACAGAATCACTCTAAACATGAACACAGAGAAACAAACAGCTATTTCTTCAGAATAGTAAAAGGTAGGAATCCAGGTCTTCGTAGATTTGCAGTGGTCTGATACTCCTTCCATTTCAATATTATCGCTTGCACAGTGCTCCTTGGGATGTTTAAAGCTTGGGAAATCTTTTTGTATCCAAATCCGGCTTTAAACTTCTCCACAACAGTATCTCGGACTTGCCTGGTGTGTTCCTTGTTCTTCATGATGCTCTCTGCGCTTTAAACGGACCTCTGAGACTATCACAGTGCAGGTGCATTTATACGGAGACTTGATTACACAGGTGGATTCTATTTATTGTCATTAGTCATTTAGGTCAACATTGGATCATTCAGAGATCCACACTGAACTTCTGGAGAGAGTTTGCTGCACTGAAAGTAAAGGGGCTGAATAATTTTGCACGCCCAATTTTTCAGTTTTTTATTTGTTAACAAAGTTTGAAATATCCAATAAATTTCTTTCCACTTTATGATTGTGTCCCACTTGTTGTTGATTCTTCAAAAAAAAAATTAAAGTTTTATATCTTTATGTTTGAAGCCTGAAATGTGGCAAAAGGTCGAAAAGTTCAAGGGGGCCGAATACTTTCGCAATTCACTGTATATACAGTGTATCTAAGTAAATCCACTTTGTGTGTACCAAATGCCTTGTAAACCTAGACATTACCTTGTGAAAGTAGCAATAATATCCTACCCACTACAAGCTACCTGCAAAAAATTATAGGGGGTGGATACAAGACCAGTCATCCTGCACCAGAAAACAGAAGAGCAGTGATTGGTCTTTATAACAGGAAACTCCTGCACAGAACCGAAGTGAAGTTGTTCTCATGCTGGATTACTGCACAGAGTTGGAAGAAAAACACAAAGAGTAAAAATACTCATGCCTCTTGTATTTGGACAATATTTGTTAAGCCTAGGTCCAGCTTTATTAATATTCTCTAATAGGCAATGAAATGCGATATCTAGATATTCTCCATGGTCACCATTCAGGGTCCTAATATTTTCTTTGTAAAGCCTGGTACACACTATTCATATTCGCGGATTGAACAAAAAAAAAAGACTCAACTCTGGTCGGAGCCACTGTACTAACCATGAGAGGTTAGTTTAGCGATCTCCCCTCCTGAGCTGTTGTGTTCTGACAGCTGTTGTGTCCCCCCCCCCCCCGCGCGCCAATCAGCGCTCTCTGCCATTGGCTGAGAGAGTTGATCGGGAGTCGGTTGGATGCTGGTTTTCCAGCATGCAGAAATGTCGGCCATTTTTTTTTTATTTAACCGGCTGTTGACTCCTTACATTCGGCCCATATGTACACGGCTTAAGGGTTATGTCTATTTCTCTTTGGATTCAAATTTTAAATTTATCAGTAAAAGTATACCAAAGCTCAAAAAAGAAACAATATTTCAGCACATTCAGTTTGATTTTGTACAAATTACAATTAGATCAGGCACTTCATGTTAGATTTAGTCGTAATAAGGCAGTAGTTTTTTGGGGAAGGGGGTGTACAAAATATACACACACACACACACACACCAGGAATAGAAGTGTTAATAGTTTATTTTTTTATTAATTTCTAAAATTGAAAGTAAATGAACAGAATCCAAATCAAATCAATATTTGGAGTGACCACCCTTTGCGTTCAAAACAGCATAAATTCTTCTAGGTGCATTTGCACACAGTTCCTGAAGGAACTCAGCAGGTAGGTAGTTCCAAACATCTTGGAGAACTAACCACAGATCTTCTGTGGATGTAGGCTGCTTCAAATCCTTCTGTCTTTTCATATAATCTCAGACAGACTATATTATGTTGAGGTCAGGGCTCTGTGGGGGACAAGCCATCACTTCCAGGACTCCTTGTTCTTCTTTAAGCCGAACATGGTTGTAAATTATATTGGCTGTATGTTTGGGGTCATCCTGCTGCAGGATATATTTAGGGCTAATAACACTCCTCCCTGATGGTATGGCATGATGAATATGTATCTACCTGCATTTCTCAGCACTAAGGTCACCATCGATCCTGCCAAATCTCCAACTCCATTTGCAGAAATGCAGCCCCAAACTTGCAAGGAACCTCAACCATGCTTCACTGTTGCCTGCAGACACTCATTATTGTACAGCTCTACAGCCCTTCAGCACACAATCTGCCTCCTGCTACAGCCAAATAATTCAAATTTTGACTCATCAGTTAAGAGAACCTTCTGCCATTTTCCTGTATGACCTGTATGACTCTTCCACAACCTCACCTTAGTAGCAGAGTTTGGCTGTTCCACACCCAGTTTTAAGCCTCCTACACAGCTGTTTCTGTTTCAGTTGATGACTGTGTTTTCAACCTGCATATGAAATTCATGATCATTGGCACCTGCTTGGTATAACTGGTTAATCATACACCTCAATCTAATCCTACAAAATCCCTGACTTTGTGCAAGTGTAAGAATTTATGCTGGTTTGAAGCCAAGGGGTAGTCACACCAAATATTGATTTGATTAGATTGTCCTCTGTTTGCTTTTTGTAAATTTATAAAAATAATTAAAATATATATTTTGAAAGCATTCTTACTTTATAGCATTTCTTTACACCTGCCTTAAAGGTTTGTACAGTACTGAATGTATATACACACACATATATATATATATATATATATATATATATACCAAACTTCTTGCTATGGGGGCACTCATGGTTACTCACTCCTGAGCTGTCTGTGTGTGTCCATAAGACACAGAGTGTGGCCCGGCCTCCTTACTGGCTGTGATTGACACCAATGGCTCCCGCTGCTGTGTCTGAGCCAACCAGCAGGGAGAGAGTCTTTGCTCATGACCACATAGCTGGATCGAGATCAGGCAAGGTAAGTATAAGGGGGGGGGGGGCGGGGTGCTGCATGCAGAAGGTTTTTTACTTTAATGCAAAGAATGCATTAACCTCCCTGGCGGTATGATTATGTCAGGAATTATGTACCAAAAGCGGTACAATTTTTTGATATTTATAATTTATAATATATATATATATATATATATATATATATAATAAAATATAAATATATTATAAAATATAAATATTATATTAATAATAAATATATTATAAAATATAAAATATATTATAAAATATAAATATTATAATATATATATAATATATATTAATAATATAATTTACAATGTATAATATTTGATATTTTTCTGATACTAAGGTGATACAGTGTAATCCTCTCAGATTCCACTGTATCACCTCCTTTTTATGTGCTTGTGTTTTGTGCAACATTTGAATTTCCCTCCCAGTTCCGCTCCGATGCACCATTGCTGCTGCAGGGAACGGAACCAGGAAGTCATCAGAGCGACGGACGGCGTGGCGGGGATCTTGGCGGCGATCACAGCAATGGGAGAAGGAACCCCGCTGCAGGCTCTGCACATCTAAACCGAGCGTGACTCGGGGATACCGATCCTAGCATGAAAAATCCACCCCGAGTCACGCTCGGGGTTACCGCTAAGGGAGTTAAAGTAAAAAACATTTTGCCTTTGCAACCACTTTAATCTTATTCCAACAATAAGATGGCCTGATAGAAGTCAGAAGCTTATTAACTGCTTGACAGCACAGTATAGTACATATAAAACCATAGACCGAAGAAGGAAGGAAAAAGAAGAATAGAGCAGGAAATGAGTTAGTGTAAAGGGTGTTCCCAAGGCCTCATTAGTCTACTGACGAGTAATGGATCCAAGGATCCCATCTTCTGTTGAATTTGGTTTTGATATTGTGGAGGGTGCACGTGAGTTTGTCATTAATAATGATCCAGTTAATTCTGTGTTTGACACAGTCAAGTGCCACCGTGGTCTGGTTCCAGCATCTTGCAATAGCAGTTCTTGCTGCCAATGTCATATGAGAAATTCATATCGTGGCATTTGACAAGCTGCATCTGGTGGTAGGCGACGGTGGCAAGTGATACATTTTGGGCTCCCACTGATTCTGCATTATGGTAAGTTGAACTATTTAATTTTAAATTACAATGTACTAATAGAAATTATGTGCTTCATATATCCTGACAGCATATCAACCATGGTGTTGTGATGACTGAAGCGCCAACACCAGCCATTTCCTCAACAAATCGGCTGTGGACTCCCACCCCCTCTCCCCCTTCCCACCTCCGATCCTTGGTCAAATTTTCTTCCATGAAATCAGTCCCCAGTGGCAAAAAGTTTGGGGACCACAGGTATACAGTGCATATTATATTATCTATATATATATATATATATTTATTTTTTTTAAATATACACTAAAAATCGTAGCTCAAATTTGCAAATCAGTACCACTATGTGAGTTTTTATTAAAATGATTGTAAAGTCTTTTTTTTTTTTTTCTTAAATAACAAACGTTCTACTTACCTGCCCTGTGCAGTTGGTTTTGCACAGGGCAGCCTGGATCCTCCCCTTCTCTGGTCCCTGGCTGTGGCTCCTGGCCCCTCCCTCATATCGAGTGCACCCGCGGGAAGAAGCTTGCTATGGGGGCATCCGAGCTGAGCTGCAGCTCCGTGTATTCATTCAGACAAGGAGCTGTGGTTCGGGCCCACCCCCTCTCTCTCTCCTGATTGGCTAACTGACTTTGATTGACAGCAGCAGGAGCCAATGGTGCCACGGCTGTGTCTCAGCCAATCAGGTGGGAGAGTCTCGGATGGCCAAGGGACTCGTGGACACCGCTGGAAAGAGATTGGGCAAAGGTAAGTATTAGGGGGTGCTGGGGAGATTGCTTCACACAGAAGGATTTTTATCTTAATGCATAGAATGCATTAAGATAAAAACCTTCTGCCTTTACAATTCCTTTAAGGTCACATTCCTTTAAGTTGCATTCCAAATATGTAACACTGTCAACA
The DNA here is from genome assembly GCF_965119305.1 of Pelophylax lessonae. NCBI lineage: Eukaryota > Metazoa > Chordata > Amphibia > Anura > Ranidae > Pelophylax > Pelophylax lessonae. Next base: position 619,634,522 of record NC_138769.1, read on the forward strand.
CCTAATAAGAAAATAATCATAACAAAAGATTTGGAAATTTGCATACTTCTGCCTTTCTGGAAGAGTAACAATGCATATACATTGTATGGCCCTTATTGCACTCAGCGATGAACAGGGGGTATGCTCCTTCCCTTTTGCTATGTCACATCGTCAGTCTCTCCACACTGGAAACCTATAGGGAATATAGGGTTTTGTATATGCCCATTTTAGCCAGTGACACACCTGTTCAGGGCGGGTCTGCCTGTTGTGCATCAGCGTCACGGATCCCTTGCCGTACGTGTGACGTCACCCCTTGGCGCCACCACGTCGGCAAGTGCGTTCTCCATCTGTGCTCTATAACAGGGGAGTTTCTGGCGCCACAGTCCTGGTCGGCTGCAGCCACCCGTGGTGTGGCGCCTTCCTTCCCCCTTGTGAGTGCTGAAATGACAATGGGAGCTATCTGTGGCCACGTTAAGGTACTTTTTGAGGACATCCCCTTGTCTATTCATCACCATCCACTCTCTTTCCTCTCCCTTTCATTTTCCTTGTTGGCTTTGCTTTTTCACCTTCCCGCGTCCATACACTAGTACCTGGTTCTTGGCTATATCCCTCCTTGGCTACCCTTGTTCACATTTTTATTTACCTTCATTATACTTTTTACTTTTAGTTCAAAATTTCTGCATATTTTCTTATTCTATCACTATGACTTATCAACATTCCTTGCAATGGAGTCTTCTTTCTTGGTATGTGGGTTTCTCTATGGTCCCAGTATGTTTGTCATACTAGCATTAGACACTTACTTATATTATTTTTACATACATTATTTGCATACAGTATCCGTTGGAGATCATTACACGCCACTTGTCACTCACTATACTGGGATACATTTGCTTCCTCCTGGATGCCCTCTCATCGTTCCCTACTGGCCGCAGATCAGGCTTCCACAGCTTCCGGTTAGACGTTTTTCCCTGTTGGACTGATGCCCATAACATCCTACACTTACTCTATCGTCAAGCTGTAAGTACATTGGGTGGAGCTGGCTTAGACTGGAACGATAGATTCTTCCTTTACTCTTGTCTATTTTTTACCTTGTTTATTGCATTGTTGTCTATAAGGGGAATCCTTTATTTTCTTTGCAGTAACATGGGATGCATCCGCTCCTGAAGAAGTGGAACCTACTCCACGAAACACGTAGAGCTTGCCATGATGCAATCCTTATACAATTTCTACATACTTACCCCAGGGTTTTGTATATGCCCATTTTAGCCAGTGTCTCACCTGTTCAGGCTTTGTCAGCTCCTTACGATCTTACAATTATGTTGTTTTTACTGTATTATTGTACCCATCACCATATGTATGTACCTATGCCCAATGTGGGTATTTGTATGGTTGATGACATTATCATTAAATTGCTTTTCCTTGTTATGTTGTGGACCCACTTATATATTTAATATAGTCATGTTACACACCCCAACCGTTTGTATGCACTTCATATAAAGTCCCACTTGTCCCCCCTCTTTTCCCTTTTTTTTCCCTCTAGTCTTAGGGATCCTAGGCCATCGGCCCCTTGTACTATATCACCATGATGTGGATTTGTCCACACATTATGTGCTTTACTATATGTTACAGACTATGCCGATTGCCCTATGTACCTTTTAATTCATACTCCCTCCCCCAATCTTTCTTCATGAATAGGGATGGAGGCACACAGCCTTAGGCGATGCCTCATATAAAGTCCCAAAACCCTTTTTTTTTGTTTGCAATTGAATAAGGGATGGAAGTGCTTACATGGTTGGTTACATGGCCACTATTTAGTTTGAATATTTTATTACAGGTGGCTCTGCATCATACAATTTGATTGATTATTATTAGTGCCATCACCTATCCTTTACCATGGCCAATGGGTTACTCATGGGTTTTGGATATTTTATCTCATCTATGGACATCACACCTGCTGGGATGCCGTCAGGCGCCGGGATCTGCGAGGCACTCCGGGGGCCTCCCCCTTTCCACCTTGCCTTCTGACGCGGGGATGTGGGCGGGTCTGCCTGTTGTGCATCGGCGTCATGGATCCCTTGCCGTACGTGCGACGTCACCTCTTGGCGCCACCATGTCGGCAAGTGCGTTCTCCATCTGCACTCTATAACAGGGGCGTTTCTGGTGCCACAGTGTCTATTCATCACCATCCACTCTCTTTCCTCTCCCTTTCATTTTCCTTGTTGGCTTTGCTTTTTCACCTTCCCGCGTCCATACACTAGTACCTGGTTCTTGGCTATATCCCTCCTTGGCTACCCTTGTTCACATTTTTATTTACCTTCATTACAAATTTACGCATATTTTCTTATTCTATCACTATGACTTATCCACATTCCTTGCAATGGAGGCACACAGCCTTAGTTAGGCGATGCCTCATATAAAGTCCCAAAACCCTTTTTTTTTGTTTGCTATAGGGAATCTATACAGGGCTGAATTTTCACCACTGGAGCCTGTGGACACAGCTTTTGGTGCCCCAATGTCTAAATGACCTTATAGGAGATTTTTATTTTTTTCTGATTAAAAACGTAGCAGGTATTTATTCATGGAGAAGCCATCTTTTTGCCTCTGCTATAGAGACAAGTGTACGAGTTAAATGGTAAATTTGGACCTACATCTCTAGTACCGTATGTAGTGTTTAAGTAACAGATGGCAAATCTCACCATTTACCATCACTAACTCAGTTACTTCATCTGTACCTTCAACGGCATCACCTACCTACACTGCTAGCATTGCTTCCTTTAGCAGTACCAGTATCAGTTGCCCAAGCTTTAAATATTTTAGGGGCTGGTCCCTCTGCACGGAGGGTCAGATGGGTATCAGTGGAATGTCTTTCTGTACTCCTTTTCCGGGATGGCCTATTGTACTACTGGAATCCTGTGCAGAACCACAGTACACCCTCCCCTGCAACATAACTTGATATATTATACATTCATTATTGTAAACATGCCATGTAAGCTGTGAATGTCAATATTTGGGCAGTTCCAATATTTGTAATTTTTCTAAGATTTAACCTACAGAAGAGAGAATGAGGAAGTTTAGCAACAAGCTGCAGCTGGAAAGAACTGTGAATCATTCACTCATTGAAGGAAGTGGAAATTATACACACTATAATGGGTGAGATAATACCTGTAAAAAAAGGCCTCCTAACTAATAAAAATCCCATTGGTCTCATTAAGGTGGTTCTAAAGGCAGACGGTTTTTTTTTTTTTATCTTACTGCTTTCTATACGTTAAGATAAAAACCTTCTGTGTGCAGCAGCCCCCCTAACACTTAACTGAGCTCCCTCTCGATCCAGCGATGTTGCACGAGAGCCAGGAGGTCTGAGGACTCTCCCTCCTGATTGGCTGAAATCAATCAAAGCAAGTGAGCCAACAAGGAGAGAGAGGTGGCGGGGCCAAGCCGTAACTCTATCTCTGAATGGACATACAGAGTAGTGGCTAAGTTTGGGTGCCCCCATAGCAAGGATCTGGGCTGCTCTGTGCAAATCCACTGCACAGAGTAGGTAAGTATGACATGTTTGTTATTTTTAAACAAAAAAATATAAGACTATCACTTTATTAAAGGAAATCTCACTGGAGCTGTATTCGTGTGTTTGTAAAGGAACTATCCCCTAAACTCAATAAAGGGCAGCCATTGGACAACTCTGGTTTTGTGGGCATCTTTAGTGATGCTTGGGCTTTGCAAATCAGGAAAGGTCTTAGTGATACAGAAAAAGGTCACATTAAGAAAGAAGTATGGGAGAGGGCATCGCAATTGGTTAATGACTTCGAAATACTGTCACTTTTCTGGCCACATGCATATTTCAGGTTAAGGTTAGGGTGACAGTACCCAAAGTCTACTTTAACCCCTTTGCGTCTAAGGGCAAAACAAATCTTAATGCCCAAGCACAATTTTGCAGCTTTGACGTGTTTGTAAAACTGTACATATTATCACAACTACTTTGTGCATCCAGGTGGGCTATACCTTGTTTTTTATTTTTTTTAGGACAAATTGGGTTTTCGTTTGGTGGTAAATAGTAGTGGATATCCCGTGATTTCTTCTTATCAAAGTAAAAAAAAAAATAATGGGATTTTTGACTTACTGTAAAATCCATTTCTCTGATGTTCATTGACGGACACAGCTCTTCATCTTCATGACCGCAGGGTTATGCTGCCCCCTACAGGAGAAGGACACTAGGCAGAGAAAAGCTTGAGCATGCCTATGGGGCAGTCCCTGGGGGTATACTCCCACTTCCTGCTATAGGTATTCAGTTTTGTAAAAGTAGTGTCAGAAGAAAAACAACCCAACTTCAAAGAGGGGCAGGTGCTGTGTCCGTCAATGAACATCAGAGAAATTAATTTTACGGTAAGTCAAAAATCCCATTTTCTCTTTCGTTCATGGACGGACACAGCACTTCATCTTCATGACCGTAGGGACGTCCAAAAGCAGTGTCAAACATGAGGAATAGGATCAGCAGAAAACCAACTTCCCAAAGGCTAAACATAGCCAACCAGGTAACATGGAGCTCAACTGAGAACAACTGGAGCTCAGCTAAAAAAAAAAATACCCTCAAAGAGGACAAGTCCTCTAATCAGCAGCCTGCAAAACTTTGCGGCCAAAAGAAGCATCCGCAGATGTCAACACATCCACTTTATAAAAATTTGTGAATGTTTGCACAGACGACCAAGTGGCCGCTTTGCAAACTTGCACCACTGACGCCTGATGACGGAAAGCCCAGGAAGCACTAAGCGCCCGAATAGAGTGCACCCTAACAGGGAAAGGAGGAACCAGACCCTTAATAGAATAAGCCTGAACCACAGTCTGCCTGATCCATCTGGAAATGGTGGCAGCAGGATCAGCCAGCCCCTTGCGAGGTCCATCCATGAGGACAAACGGTGAGTCTTACATTCTAAACGACTCCGTAACTAACAAGGTACACCCCGATTGCCCGAACCATATCCAGGGAATGCAAAGCAACTGCCTTAGGATGCTTAGGCTTAGGACACAGGGAAGGCAACACAATGTCGTCATTCAGATGAAAATCAAGGACGACCTTGGAAAGGAACGATGGACATTGATCCCTGTGAACAACTAGATAAGGTGAACGGCAAGACAGCTCAGACACCCTGCGTGCTGAAGTACTAGCCACCAAAAAGGCCACCTTCTGGGACAATGTAAACAGGGGAATCTCCAGAATATTTTCAAAGGGAGGTTTCTGAAGAGCTGTCAACACCAAATTGAGGTCGCACGGCGGCAATGGAGACCGCACCGGGGGAGCCAAGTGTCTCACTCTCTGGAGAAAATTTCGCACCAAGGAGTGTGAAGCCAACAGGCGTAGAAAAATCATCAAGGCAGCGACTTGGCCCTTAATGGCACTCAAGGCCAAACGTTGCTCGACCCCTCGCTGGAGGAAAGCCAAGATCCGAGTCCCCGAACCCCAAGAGACTCACACCACGCAATGTGCGTCTTTCAAGTATGATAGGAAATCCTCCTGAAAGTAGATTTTCTAGCTTTTAAAAGCATAGGAATCACTGAATCAGACAACCTTCTATCCTTCAGCACCTGGCTTTCAATAGCCAGGCCGTCAAAGCCAGCGACTGTAAAGCAGGATGAAAGATTGGTCCTTGAAACAGTAGATCTTCCCTGAGAGGGAGTCTCCAAGGAACACCGGTGACCAGCCGTACCAGATCAGCGTACCAAGATTGGCGAGGCCAGTCTGGAGCCACTAGAATGACAGGACACTCTTCTGCCTTGATCCTGCGCAGGAGTCACGGCAAAAGCTTGAGAGGAGGAAAGTCGTATATCAGATGATAATGACTCCAGGGAGCCACTAGGGCATCTGTGGCGTCAGCTAGAGGGTCCTGAGATCATGCCACAAACCTCTAAACTTTCCTGTTGAGGCCAACAGGTCCACCTCGGGAGTCCCCTAGCGGAGACACAACTGACTGAACCACTCCGGATGAAGTGACTATTCTCCTTGGTCCAACGCCCGTTGACTGAGATGGTCCCCCTGACAATTTTCCACCCCTGGAAAGTGTACAGCAGAGAGGGCTGGAACGAACCGTTCTGCCCACCTTAGAATGCCGGCTACTTCCCAAGCCGCCGGAAAACTTCTCATGCCCCCTTGGTGATTGACATAGGCTATGGCCGTGGCATTGTCTGACTGAATCCATACCAGACATCCCTGGAGACAAACTGTCCAATGATCCAGGCAAAGCCTGATCGCTAGGAGCTCCAGTACATTGATCGGTAACCTGGACTCCTCCAGGGTCCAGACCCTTTGAGGACAATCCGTGCCGAGGACGCCTCCCCACCCGGATAGGTTGGCATCCGTGGTGACAACCGTCCAGTATAGGGGAAGGAAAGATTTTCACTGGAGAGCAAAGCCACCAAACCAGGGACCCCCTTGTTCTCCGGCTCAACATGATCAGATTTCCAGAGACTGAGGATCCTTGCTCCACTTCACCAGAATCTCATTTTGCAGAGATCTTGTGTGGAACTGTGCAAACGGAACCGCCTCGAAGGTAGACACCATCAGGCCCAGCACCCACATGCAAGTCCAAAGAGGGCCGTCTACTGGACAGCAGAAGCTGAATCACCTCCTGCAACTTCTGAAGTTTTGCCAGAGGGAGAAACACTCTGGCCGAGGTCGAAACCTGAGTCAGTCCCAAATATTTCAGGCTCGTGGATAGGACCAGAGCAGACTTCTAAAGATTCAGAATCCAACTGAACTCCCTCAGCGTTTGCAGAGTGATCTCCAAGTTGGCCAACAGAGCGGTCGAAGGCTGCTTGCAAAAGCAGATCGTCCAGTACCCCAGTAACGCGATCGCCTGCTGATGCAGTAATGCTAGAACCAGGGCCAGCACTTTTGTGAAGACCCGAGGAGCGGAGGCGAGACCAAAGGGTAACACCACAAATTGATAATACTCCTCCCCCATGGCAAATCGGAGGAAGCGCTGATGGGTGATACAAATGGGGATGTGAAGGTAAGTGGCCTTGATGTCGATGGATGCGAGAAAGTCCCCCTGATGTAGGGATGCTACCACCGTGCGAATGGACTCCATTCGAATTTTCTGTACCCGCACAAAGCAGTTCAGTGCCTTGAGGTCCAGAATTGGATGCACCTTGCCCTCCTTCCTGGGAACTGTAAACAGGTTTGAATAGAATAAACATCAAACCACACATGAATTGTGAAATATCACCAGAACAGGCGCTGATCCATTGAAACATGGAATAGAAACCTTGAAAGTGTTCCAACATCGGAACAGGGACAATCACTCCTTGAGACAAAAAGTCTTGCACTGCCCCATAGAAATCCTGTAAGCGATCTGGGGATAAGTGCAGGTTGGAAGGAAAGAGCCTTGCCGGTGGGTATGATTGAAACTCGATCTTGTAGCCGGTTTGAACGACAGGTCTGGAAAACAGCGAAGACGTCACCCCCCCCCCCCAATACGGGTGAGGGGGCCATTTCATGTGGAGGAGTTTATGTCTGCAGGCCTTGAAGACCCGCTCTTGGTTTGGTTGACCAAGACTTCTTTGAACCCCCATTGAAGGCCCTGAAGGGTCTTGATCCCTTGTTCTGACATCCTGAGGAACGAAAAGGCCGCTTGTGAGCAGAAAAGGAGGGTCCCCATCTGCGACGGGACTCCTTACCCTTGGAAGCCTGAGGAAGAAGAGAACTCTTTCCCCCTGTGAGGCCTTTGATGATGTCATCGAAGGAAGCTCCAAACAGACGATCCCCCACAAATGGAAGATCAGACAAGGCCTTCTTAGAAGACTGATCCGCGAACCAGCATTTCAGCCAGATAATGCGCCGCAGGACCACCGCAGAGACAGACAGTCTAGAAAGCAAGGGAAGCGGCATCCAAAGAGGCATCACAGATGAACTGTAGCCCTTGGACCAATTGATCCGCCAGCTCCACAAACTCCCGGCGTAAAACTTTTGCCCATTCAGTCATAGCTTGTGACACCAGGGTGATGGTAAGCACCGGCCTAAGTGCTGACCCAGCCAAAGTGAACATATGGCGGGTCAAGGCCTCCGATCTCCTATCAGCAAGATCAGAGAAGACCAGAGACTCTTCTACCAGCATTACCGTAGCTTTATTCAACCTGAAAACCGTAGAGTCCACTACAGGAGGTACCGTCCATATTTTAAGCAGGGACTCCTCATAAGGGTACCACATTACAAAACGCTTAGGGATTGCAAAGGTGCATTTTGGGGACCCCACTGTTTTGAGACAATATTGTCAAAGAAGGCGGGAAAGGGAACACCCTTGCCGCTTTTAAGGACTTGTGGGTGCCAAAGGTGACCCGCGCCTCTGATGCTGCATCAGTCACATCTTCCAAATGTAAGGTTTCCCACACCGATACAATCAGTTCATCCACTAGCGCCTTTTCATGTGCGGCTAGAGGAACAGAGGAATCAACCTCAATATCTGAGCACGTGGAATGCGTGGACAGAGGAAGCAGGTGAAGGCAGGGGATGCTTTTTAGTAGCCCATTTGCCCAGGACCAAATTCACTTTGGACACCAAGGACTCCAGGACCGCCATCAGTGCAGCCAGTTGTGGGGCCCCGGAAGGGCCTGGCATCCTCTGAAACTGGATCAGGTGGTGAAACATGTTTCAGTGACTCCATGAATGGAGAGAGAAATACCACAAGTGTAAAAAACACTGTAAGGGAAACCCCACCGTGCTGTCCACACCACAAGGCCCAGCACAGCACTACCGCTGTAAAGCAGCAAGAGGGAGAGGTAGCCCCAGGCACTCACCACCACCAGACAGCTCACAGTAAGCTTCTGCACAGCACGCGGCGATCAGTAAAAGGCGTGTCTGGCTATTAGCACTAGAAGCCTGAGGACTTCCCACCGCCGAACTACTACCCATCTGAGCTCCAAAAAACATGGCTACACAGAAATGGCCACAGATCTGTAGCAAACCAGGCTACAAGAGAATGGTGGCACCACGTGGCTCCCGGGGCTGCCAGGGGGGGGGTCCATGGCTGGAAAAAATGGTCCCCCCTCAAGGAGCAATCATTTTGGGCGCCGGCTGCGCACTTCCCTCTCCCTCGCCAGTGCCGCACCCCAATTCACCTAAGAAAGGTATGTCCACCCGGGGGGGGGGATGAGCAGATGAGGGCCACAGGCCACAGAGACCACCGAGCTAGGGGGGAGGGGTCCCACCATCTCAGGGATGGTCTCACGTCCGCCCCAAAATCCACCAGGGGTATAGGGGACAGCTACTTACCACACCAGGAACAGGGTGGGCACCGCTCCGGACAGGACACTGCTCCATCGCAATGTGGGTGCTGTCGGCCAGGAGGAAACGCTGTGACTCAGGCCGAAGCCAGTTTGTATGCGCCCTCGCGAGACATTTAACTCGCAGGCCAGCCCCCTTCCAGTGGGGCTATGTTGCAGTTCATCACCCAGTCCGGCAGTGGATAGTAGATTCTTAGAGGAACAAAATAATAAAAGAAGGTAAAAAAAAAGAATTTTTGTAAAATCTTACCTGTAAAATTCCTTTCTCTGAGTCCTCCGACAGTCACCGCCTCCTCTAAGTCCTCACTGTTGGGTATTGTCTTCCTATCCGTAGGAATAGCTAGGCATATAGACTTAGTCCAAAGACAAAAGGCATTAGCATACACACCCACGGGGGCTGTCCCATCCGGTCAATACCCCCCCTGCATCACCACTCCCAACTCAGTTTGGTAGCATAGCAGTAGGTAATAAGAACCCCAAAAGAGGGGCGGGGGCGGCGACTGTCGGAGGACTCAGAGAAAGGAATTTTACAGGTAAGATTTTACAAAAATTCAGTTTTCTCTTACGTCCTCCGACAGTCCCCACCTCCTCTAAGTCCTCACTGTTGGGATGTCCCAAAGCAGTATAGACATGAGGGGTGGGAGACGCAACCGTAGAAAAGGCAATGCAGTACCCACATCAGAGAAAGGAATCTTACATGCACCGTAAGAGAACCAACTGGGCAACAGAAAAAAACAATGCTCAACAGGAGAAACAGCCCAGGAAAGCAAATGCCAACAGCCAGGGACCCAGAGAAAAATTCAAGGGTCCATCATGGCACTGCCGCACTGAGAACTTTGCGGCCAAAAGAAGTATCAGCTGATGCCAGAACGTCTACTTTGTAGAACTTGGAAAAAGTGTGCACCGACGACCAAGTCGCCGCCTTGCACACCTGGGCCACCGAGGCCCGATGCCAATAGGCCCAAGATGCACTCAAAGACCTGGTAGAGTGCGCCTTAACAGGGAAGGGCGGAACCCGTTCCTTCAAGGCGTAAGCCTGCTCAATGGTCTGTCTGATCCATTTGGCAATAGTTGCTGCGGACGCAGCCATGCCCTTCCGAGGTCCCTCAGGAAGGACAAAGAGGGAATCCGTCTTCTGAAAGGATTTCGTAGACGACAGGTAAACCCTGATCGCCCTGACAACATCCAAGGAATGCAAAGCAATCTCCTTTGGATGTTTAGGCTCAGGTCCCATGGAGGTAAAGGCTCCTTCCTGGGAGGAGCCAGATGTCGCACACCTTGAATGAAGGTGCGTACCAAAGAACGAGACGCCAAAGGGCGTTGGAAAAGAACAGCCAGTGCAGACACCTGGCCCTTTATCGTGGCCAGCGCCAGGCGCTGATCCACTCCAGACTGGAGGAAAGCCAAAATTCTCGACACCGAGTCAGAACGAGGGGAGAACCCCCTGGACTCACACCAGGCGAAATAGGCTTTCCAGGTACGGTAATAAATCTTACCAGAGGAGGATTTTCTAGCCTTGATCAGGGTAGGAATAACCTCAGGAGATAGACCCTTGTCCTTCAAGACCTGGGTCTCAACAGCCAGGCCGTTAAAGCCAGCGACTGTGAAGCAGGATGGAAGATCGGACCTTGAGACAGGAGATCTTCCCGTAGAGGCAGACGCCACGGAGGCGCCACTGCCAGGTGAACAACGTTGGTGTACCAAGACCGGCGAGGCCAGTCCGGCGCCACCAGAATCACCATGTGCGGTCCTGAGACCAATCTGCGAAGGAACCGGGATAGTAATTGAATCGGAGGAAAGGCGTACATCAGACGATACTGATGCCAAGGGGCCACCAACGCATCCGAGGCGTCCGCCAATGGATCGCGCGTTCTTGCCACGAACCTTCCCACCTTTCGATTTAGCCGGGATGCGAACAGATCCACGTCTGGGGATCCCCACTTCGCACACAGCATCTGAAAGACCTCTGGGTGTAGGGACCATTCCTCCTGGTCCAGGGTCTGGCGGCCAATTCTCCACACCCGGAATGTGAACTGCCGAGATCGCCGGGACAAGAGTCTCGGCCCAAGACAGAATGTCGGTCACCTCCCAGGCTGCTCGAGCACTCCTGGTGCCCCCCTGGTGGTTGATGTAAGCCTCCGCGGTAGCATTGTCCGTCTGTACGCGAACAGGCAGGCCCTGGAGACGGTCCGACCACTGGAAGAGACAGAGTTTTATCGCTCGTAGTTCCAGCACATTTATCGGGAGGGAGGATTCCTCCTCCGACCAAGTGCCCTGGGCAGACAGGTTGCCCAGGACTCCACCCCAGCCCGACAGGCTGGCGTCCGTGGTAACCACTGTCCACACCAACGGGCGGAAGGACTTGCCTTTCGCCACCGACGGGGACTGGATCCACCACAGAAGAGCCAATCTGGTCTGGCGACTCAAGGAGACATCCAGATCCAAGGACTGAGGAAGTCTGTCCCACCTGGCCAGGATCTCCGTCTGGAGAGCCCGCGTGTGGAACTGGGCAAAGGGAATCGCCTCGAAGGCCGACACCATCAACCGGTGCCAACACCTTGGTAAACACTCTGGGTGCCGAAGCGAGACCGAACGGTAACGCCACAAACTGGTAGTGGTCCTCTGCGATAGCGAACCGAAGGTACCGCTGATGACCCTCGAAAATGGGGATGTGCAGGTACGCATCCTTCAGATCTATCGAAGCCAGGAATTCCTCTGGACTCAAGGAGGCCACTACCGAACGAAGAGACTCCATTCGAAACTTCCGAACACGCACAAAGCGGTTCAGTGCTTTCAGGTCCAGAATAGGACGCACTTGGCCCTCCTTCCTAGGCACAGTGAACAGATTCGAATAGAACCCTCGAAACCTGTCCCGATGAGGCACCGGGACTATCACCCCCTGAGCAAGCAGGTCCTGCACCGCTTGAAGCAGGTCCTGCAGACGCCCCGGAAGCAGATGGAGATTGGAGGGAAAGAATCTGTCCGCCGGCCTGGAAAGGAATTCGATCTTGTAACCTGATCGAACGATTTCCTGGACCCACCTGTCCGAAATCCGGAGCAGCCAAGGCTGGAGGAAACCGCACAAACGTCCCCCCACCCCTGAAACGGGTGAGGGCGCCCCTTCAGGCAGAGGCGGATTGTCCCTCCGAGCCGGCGTTGCCGGTCTTCTGCTTACCCACCCAGGGTTTCTTCTGGTTGCCCTGGGCCTTGAAGGGCTTGCCCTTGGATTGGTTCCGAAAGGCACGAAAAGACCCCTGAGTGGATCTAGGTGCAGAACCCCCCTTGCCTCGGAAAGACTTGTTCTTCGGGTTCTGGGGCAGCATAGTGATCTTGCCCCCCGTGACGCCTTTCACCAGGGTATCCAACGCCTCGCCAAAAAGGCGAGAGCCAGCATAGGGAAAATCAGCAACTGTTTTCCGCGAGGACTGGTCGGCCGACCAGCTCTTTAGCCATATCAGTCGCCGGTTAAGTACCGCGACACTCGAGAGGCGAGCCACCAAGGGGGCCTCATTTAAAGCTGCATCACACAAATACATGACTCCTTGGTGGATCTGGTCCACCATTTCCAGTGGGGCAGGCGGCACGTCATCAGACACAAGGTTGCTTCTGAGCATCTTAATCCAATCCGCCACCACCTGAGCCACCATAACGGACGCGAAAACGGGTTTGAGCAGCGAACCCGCCACCGTATAGGAATGGCGGGCTAGAGACTCCAACCGCCGGTCCGTGGGATCCCGGAAAACCGGGGTATCCTCAGTAGGAACCAAGGTAGCCTTGTTCAGCACGGCCACAGTGTGGTCTACCTGTGGAGGCACACACCATCGTGATTCCGTAGCCGGCGCAAAAGGATAAAGCAATTTGAACCGACTAGGCACCAGGAATGGACGTTTTAACGTGCGCCACATTTCATTAACAGTGTAATGAAATTCAGCTTGGCAGGGAAACACCTGCACAGACTTGCGGGCCCTGTGCGTCCCAAATGAGGACACAACGCCCGTAGGACTGGGCTCATCCTCCAAATGTTAGGTATCCTTAACCAAAATAATCAACTCATCCATGGACTCCCGTTCTTCAGGTGACCCTGGGGAGGATGTATCAACGCCCTCCACTTCAGCCTCCCCCTCAGACCCCGGGGGGTCTAAGGATGAGCGGGACCCCGAAAAGGGCACGCTTGCAGCAGCAGCAGCAGCCATATTCCCATCTGAATCAGAAGAGAGAGACAGCCTGGGCCGTTTTCTCGCAGCCCGTTCAGACATCAGCATTTCCATATTTGCCACTAAAGTCGCAACTACAGCAGCCAGATCAGGTCGCAGCGGGGCCACAGGAGAACTGGGGCCCCCCACTAAAGCTGGAGGAAACTTGCTTTCCTGAGAATCCATGGCTCAAGATAATAAAAAACTACAGTGCAAAAAAGTAGTGTACTGTTCCCTTAAATAGCGCTGCGGAGTGCACAGCCCACCGCTACTGTCACAGCTATGAAGACCCCCAAAAGGAGAAAAGAAACTGAGCCAGAAGCAGTATACAGAAGAAGACTGAGAGAGACAAACTGCAGAGCCCGCAGAGCGTTGCTACCTGTGTCCTTGCTGCCTGAAAGGAAAAGGAAATGCTGCTGGAGGGGCTGGACTATAAGCCAGACCCCAGGGAAAATGGCTGCCCCATAGGGATGCATTGGAGGCTACACAAAGATGGCCGTCGACATGCGGCCGAACCGATCGTTCCACCGCCCACAAAATGGCAGCGGATGGCGCCAAAAGGACATGTATAATCGCCCCAGAGGAGCTATACACGTGTGCCCACAGTAAAACATGGCGGACCGCGCAAATTTTTCCCGCAGCGGTCGCCACACAAACACATAAGTCTGCACCCCCAAACATGCACCTCAGGTGACACAGGGACCGGGACCCCGGCAAACATACAGATCTGCAAAAGCGAACCCCCCAGGGATCGCACAGGGAGTCACACAGGCACAGACATGGGGACACACAGCAACACAGACTGCCACCCCAGGCAGAGGCCCCACACAGAAAAGTACTTACCTGTACCAGATGGCGTGGGGGAGCCTCCATGCACGGATAAACCTCTGTCCTCATCTGACAGGGAGTGCCGTGAGCCAGGGACATGACGCTGCAGCACCGCAGACTAGTCCTGTGAGGTAGCCACCTCACGGCTGCATCCCTGCAGCGAACAGGGATGGGTCGTTCTTAATGCCAGGGCGAACCATAGCTGAACGCTCGATGTCGGGCTGGGGGTCCATCTGACCCTCTGTGCCCTGGAGAACCAGGGTGGCCAGTCCGAATCCCAGCACCGCATGATCCATCTTCATCCGAAGAATAAACTAACACTAAAGCTGACAAAATAAACAGCTAGTAAAGTGAGAGAAAAAAACTGACATTTTTAAAGAAAATCAAATAAAAGATTTAGGAAGGCTGAGACTGAAGCCCCAGCACAAGGTAAGCCTGACTATTCCTGACGCTATGCAAATTAAAACAGAGTTGGGAGTGGTGATGCAGGGGGGGTATTGACCGGATGGGACAGCCCCCGTGGGTGTGTATATGCTAATGCCTTTTGTCTTTGGACTAAGTCTATATGCCTAGCTATTCCTACGGATAGGAAGACAATACCCAACAGTGAGGACTTAGAGGAGGCGGCGACTGTCGGAGGACGTAAGAGAAATTCTATTTAAAAAGAAAAAAATAGCTAGGACCAGAGATCCCAGCAACGAGCTAGGTCCTTACTCCTGAATAGGCAGAAAAAAAATGAATACCTATAGCAGGAAGTGGGAGTATACCCCCAGGGACTGCCCCATTGGCGTGCTCAAGCTTTTCTCTGCCTAGTGTCCTACTCCTGTAGGGGGCAGCATAACCCTACTGTCATGAACGAAAGAGAAATATATATTTTTTTTAATTTAGCTGTATATTTCTTGCTACTACCATAACTTTCCACCAAAGAACATCCCAAAATAATGTCCCTGCTTCTGACAATTGCAGGGATATCACATATGTGTATGTTAGTTGTTGCCGCTTGTACCTGTAGTACAGCCCAGAAACAATAGTGCGCATTTTGTTTTTCTTATCCTACCTAAAATACACTGACATGGACACTAATTTAAAAAAAAATCCTGTCCCAAAAAAAAAAAAAAAAAATACAGACCCTGACCTTTGACCCAAACACTAACCATGGCACTGAGCTAGATCAAACATTGGTCTAGGTATTTTTTCCTATTTTTTAATTTTATTTTTTATTATTATTTTTATTTTATTTTTTACAACCACTTTTTTTTTCTCTCTGCAAGGAAAGAGAAAGGTATGATGTATCTCTCTCCTCCATTTGCAGAGAGAGAAAACATTGCGAGGGGCTTCACAGTGACTGATAACTGGTAGCCAATCAGAGGCGATCACAGTGATCAGGTGACCTGGAATCGGGTGTTCCGGGTCCCAATTGTTAGTACGGGTCCCGGGGGTTCTTGGTCCCTGTGTGGGAGGCACACCGTGCGGCACACTTGCAGCGCAAAGGGAGATACACAAATAGGCAACCTCGCGGAAAAAAGCCCAGTCTAGTAGGGCCGTATGTTTGTGTGAGGTCGTCGTTAAGGGGTTAAAAACATGTCAGCAACAGCAGCTGCAATTCTTTCCTGAATTATTTGCTTTAAAAGAAAAGAAAGAATTTCTATACCTTTTAGATACATACTTGTAGCACCCCCTAGTGTGCTACTAGTGTCAGTGTAGGCAAATCTTTACTATGACTCGTAGTTAACTTGTGAGTCTAAAATTAGGTCAGGGTTTACTGCAGGTCAAGCTGGATGACTCACAGAGGCATGTCTCTGGCACCTCCCCCTGGTTCTAGAAATTTGGAGAAACTTCTAGAAATTAGAGGGATGAGGCCAGGAGGGTTGATCTGCATACTTGAAGGAGCTTAGTCAATCCCCAGGCCTGGTCGGGTGGCTGAGCCAGCCCCTAAACATGAGAGCCATGCCAGCAAGAGAATCAGGTGGAAGATGAAGTGTTGAGGAGACTGTTGGTGGCCTTGGAGGGGGGCCCCTGTGTCTGGGGGGCTCTGCCTCAGGCTGAGCTCAGGCTGGCTTGGGAGGAACCTGACAGCAGTGCGGTTGGAAAGGAATCTTGCCAAAGCAGCAGCAAGGAGGACAGATTGAGTATATCAACACACCCAGGGATTCAGAAGGGGAGAGACTGCAACTTGTAGCAAGCCTTTCAGGAAGACAGCACTGTGCTTAACCTTTTCTTTTCTTTGCCCTGGGAGATCTTGGGAGCAGCCGGGTGGGCTGGTGAAGAAGCAGCCATGTGGGCTGGTAGTTTTTAAGGATTGACACACTCCCCCAGCCCCTCCTATATATATTTTGATTGCCGGCTCCTAACCAGATGATCTGATGAATGGCATGCTCCTGAAACATGGTGACTGGCTTTAGTCCCTTGGTTTGACATGGTTTGAGTGCTCTCCAAGACTTCCAGTTTGCTCTCACATCTGGTTCTGGGACACGTGGCTTCCGGCAGACGCGCCATCTCCGTAACCCCGGCAGCCGTAACCTACTCGGGGATACTTTTTCAATAGTTGTTGCCAAGAGTTACAGCAAACTTCTTCTTTGTACTATTCAGGCTTTTTCATGGTTAATGTTCTTCTTATCAATACTGTGTACATGAGTTAAATGTGATTTAGCCATGTTGTAGTTTAAGTCAATTGACATAGTGAAGGCCAGTATTCCCATCAGTTAATCTAACGTACAACCAAATATCAACCATATTCATTGACTGAAAAAAATGAAGGTATGTTTCCATACTGGCCTCTAATAAATTATCAAAAATGATATTGTGTGAATAGAATTTAAATACCTTACTAGGTAACGGTTGATCAGGGCATATATAGAAAAAAGATTAGGTGGAAAGCAGAGTGTCTGTCCCCCTGAAGGCAATCAACAATGGGTACCAATGAGGCAAATAATATGAAATATAGATCAAAAATAATATTTATTTAGGCACTTGTGCCTCAAGAAGGAACAATAATATACAGGTGACAAGGTGTGGCACAACGATGAGATAAAAGCAATTAAAAACAACAACGAACACATGTAATGAATTACCCTGGACATAAGTAACAGTGGTAGGCTGATATAAATGAATGCAAACACAACCGTGCTGATAATGTGAGCTGAATGGTCACTTTCCCAAATGTCCATCCAGGTGATTGTATGAATCAAACTTCCTGAAGGATAAGAACTGCTGTGACCATAAGAACAGTGCTGGTTCCGCTGAGCAAGGACCTAGAAATTGTGCCTGATGAAAATCAGGATCAGAAGGATGACACCGTGCTAACAATGGTGGCTGTGTGCCATAGTTGATTGATCCAGCTGGCCCAAGTGAAATGGCAAATAATCTGAAATGGATCCAAATAAATGAAGAAGGACCTGGGTCAGAAATCTCAGTCAAAGTTGGTCAAATTGTGGTCTTAGTTGGAAATTTTGTAGAGAATAACTGGTAATGGGAAGGTGATAGCCGCCTTTTGATTCCGTTATGATGCCCGATTGGTCATTAGTAAAAGATGCAGGAGTTCAAGAAGTATAACAGGAATCATCTGCTGTGTTTGTATAAATATCAAGTAGATATATCAAAGCTGATTGTACTGCATGTCCATACCTCCGTATGTGGGTCCACGACTCAGCCGGCATTAGCGTTCCTCCTCCGGCGTTCTCCTCCCGTGCTCACTCAAGCCAGCTTCCTGGTGTCGACGTGTAGGTCCGTCAGTATTCGTTGACTTGCTTATTGTTCTGTGCATTGCATTTTGCCCCGCAATAATGCACTTACTTTATTTACAATCAAGCAGCCTGTGGCCTATTTGCTGTGTGCCAATATACTATAGTATGGTAGCATACTAAAGGTCTACAGGTGTGTGAAGCCTTCAAATTATATAACCAGGTGCATCAGAGGGAATGGAGTGGTTTACAGAGTTATGGCAGAAAAGAGAAACCATCATAAAAAGCAGCTCCTGAGGGGGTAAATGCTACAATAATATTAATTTATTTTTAGTAGTTTATGTGTACTGTTTTATGAAAGATGATGCATTATAGCTGGCTCCAAGATTTTATGAAAATGTTTCCAAGTCTGTGCTATACTATAAAAAGTTATTGTTAATGCATGGTCACAGGATTACTTCAGCAAAACCAGTGGTGTAAAATCTAAATGCATTTTATTGGGTTGGATTCACACTGTTATGGTACCTTAACACTCGGTGCATGCACTATTTTAAGTAATGCAGGGCACTACAAAGCACTGAAGTGTGAATCCAGCCCAGAGATAAAGAAACAAAAAAGAAAAAAATAAACTGAAAAATGTTTCAAAGTGTTTTTTGCTGTAGACATGTAGGACCAACACAACTCTTCTTACATCATGTTATATGAATAAGTTAACAAGTGAGAAACCAAGATGACCGAGTATACAGTGCACATAATGTACCTGAACAAGTCTCCATGCCTCGCTAATCACTGCATATTGGAGCCGATTCAACACAAACCCGTCCGTTTCTTTTATTAATTTCACAGGAGACTGACCAATTTTCTTCATCAAATGATATGTCTTCTCCACTGTGACAGGATCCGTCTCTGGGTGAGGAACCAATTCAACCAAGGGAACGTAATAAGGTGGATTTACCTGTTTCAGGAAACAAGATGAAAGCCTGTTTGTGACTTTGATATCAGTGTTCACGCTATAAACATTGGACATTAGGAACTGTCTTCATGGATGTTTCTTATACAGGATAACCACCGAGTAGAGGACCCCCAAACAAATCTAATAACAGTGCAACAAAAATTATAGCATTTGTTTTTTTGAAGTGTGTTTTTTTATAATTTGTTAAAGGTTTAGTCTATGCAAAACTGATTTCTCTGTATTGATTGGTCACTGGTAGTCTAAAACCGGCTATAGAAAGTTTGAATCTCGGCCAGTTCGGATGCGATTCGAACTATGTATGGGCAAGCTGATTGTACCCAAGTTGATCTATCAATCAACCCATGGTCGGCTTTAGTCATTAGATTTCTATATCATGAGAATGCCAATAGCACAACTTCTAAAACTGGATGCTATGCTTTCTGCATCTCCATCTAATGCCACTGCATCCTACTATTTTGATATGGAAAACGGAGGATGAGTAAGGCCACAAAAATTGTCAAACGAGTGACAGCATAGAGAGGCAAAGCCAGGAACATGGGTGAAAATATTTGTTTTTTTTTTTGCTGGAGTCCTGGGATAAAAAGGTCAGTTCGTAATTTAACTTACTAGCATCCTCCCAAGAATTAAACTTTTAAGGCTTGGGTCTGACCTAACACAATGACTGACCTAAGTATGTACCAGCTAGTGCTGCACAATTATATAGTAAGCATTGTATATAGAATGTTGTAAATTTTGTTAATGTGGTCATTTTTATTAAAACCCTTCAATTTCAACTCTACTGGAGATGGCAACAGCAGAAAACAAAGGAAAAAATAAATGTGAAGATAACATAAATGGAACTTTATTTTATACAGTTTTTTGATTGGCAACCTCCTAATTTAATTGGTCCAGGAACATCTGAATTGTTTATGCACCTTAGGTGAAATTTAGGCAGAATATTAAAGGGCGAACTGCTCTGTAACAAGAAATACATTTAATGACTCACGTGAGAGTCAGTTGTTCTTTGCATGACTGATTCTCACAAGTTGCTTAAAGGAGCGTTTTATGGTCACAGCATACACTTTATTTTTATACCATTAGAATTGTAAAAACTAGGGATGCACCGAAATGAAATTCTTGGCCGAAGCCGAATAATAATGAAATGTTTGGCCGAAGGCCGAATACCGAACGCGGTGTTTCGCATTTTTTCAATTTATTTTGCCAATTTTTTGTCCTCTCTCTTGTCCTCTCATGTCTCTCTCTCTCTTGTCCTCTCATGTCTCTCTCTCTCTCTCTCTTGTCCTCTCATGTCTCTCTCCCTAAATGTTACTGTAGGGAATGGGATTCAGTGCACACTGCAGCCTTGTACCATAGGGTTAATGTTAGTGACACTGTAGGGATTGGGAAGGATGCTGGGAATGGAAATCAGGAAGCATGCAGGCAGCCTTGTAAATTTTAATTGCAGATACAGGGCACTGGGCAGGTCAGGGTTAATGTGGTAACATCAATTACTCAGTGACAGTCAGTCAGTGTCAGTGTGGACTCGATCAGATTATACAGTGACAGACAGTCTCTCATAGTGGTGGTAGTAGGAGGCTGGAGGTGGACTAGTAGGAGCCTGGAAAGGAGCACAGCCGCATACATACATTACTCACTCGTGCACTGCAGCCCGCCCCACACATTCAGTGAGTCTTACTCTCCTCCCTAGTTTTTTCAATGGCACATTCAGGAAGCCAATCACGCCGTGAGTAGCGGCACAGCGGAACCAATCAGGTGTGCAGGCACGCGTGATTGGTTCGCTGTGCAGCTAATCACGGCGTGATTGGCTTCCTGAATGTGCCATTGAAAAAATTAGGGAGGAGAGTAAGACTCACTGAATGTGTGGGGCGGGCTGCAGTGCACGAGTGAGTAATGTATGTATGCTCACCGCTGAAGTGTCCCGGCTTCCCCTGCCTAACACGGAAGTCTGTGAGTCCTCCTGTCCTCCTCCGAGTCCCTTCCCCCTGTAAATATCGTGACCTCGGCGACATGAATATCGCCTACGGCCACAGAACGATAGTCGATATCATATCGACTATCGTTCAGCCCTATTGTTCGGCACAAAATTATTCGGCCTTTTGACTTATTCGGCCAAACACCGAAAGTGCTATTTTTTCTATTTTCGGCCGAATAATGTTCGGCCGCCGAATATTCGGTGCATCCCTAGTAAAAACAATAAGCTTAGTTGAAAAATCAACATATTGTAAATTCTGCCTGTCTGTTGACCACGTCTTTCCCCAATGTCCTGAATTCCCTGCATGCTGATTAGCTACAGCCACTAGTCAAATACATTTTTCCAACATGTCCCTCCAACAGAAGTTGATCAAACACTAGATTTCTGTCGAGTGGAGTAGCCCGATAGACCGGCTGAATTTCAAGCAGTGTATGATTAGATTGGATTTCTCACTAGGACTTTCAGGGAATGAATCTTTAGGGACCTCATCCAAGTACAAAAACTAATCACCAAAGATAGGGTCAAACCCTTTGCACTTTTACAACAAAAAAGTGTGAACTTTTTAGTTATCTACAAATCAAACACTTCATGGGCATGTTCACAAACCTGATGGTCTCATGGTCTTCACTCTGAATCTAAATGTATGACAAGAACCCTTATGTACTGCGGATAAGCTCCTTAATACACTGCTCAAAAAAATTAAAGGAACACTTTGAAAATACCTTAGATCTCAATGGGAAAAATATAATGCTGGATATCTATGCTGATATAGACTGGCTAATGTGTTAGGAAAGAAAGGATGCCACATTGTTTAATGGAAATGAAAATGATCATCCTACAGAGGGCTGAATTCAAAGACACTCCGAAAATCAAAGGGAAAAAATTATGCAGCAGGCTATTCCATTTTGCTGAAACTTCAATACAGCAACTCAAAATGGTACTTCGTAGTTTGTATGGCCCCCACATGCTTGTATGCATGCCTCCTTTTGAGATGATGGTGTCCAGGGGTATTTCCTCCCAAATCTAGACCAGGGCATCACTGAGCTCCTGAACAGATGAGGTGCAACCTGACGGCGTCAGATGGACCAAAACATAAAATCCCAGAGATGTCCTATTGGATTTAGGTCAGGGGAGCATGGGGGTCACTCAGTGGTATCAATTCCTTCATCCTCCAGCAACTGACTGCATACTCTCGCCACATAAGGCCAGGCATTGTCGTGCACCAGGAGGAACCCAGGACCCACTGCACCAGTGTAGAGTTTGACAATGGGTACAAGGATTTATTCCCAACACCTAATGGCAGTCAGGGTGCCATTGTCTAGCCTGTAGAGGTCTGTGGGTCCCTCCCATGTATATAGTTCACTGAAAGGAAATGTACATCGCTCCAGGTGAGGACAATCCAACCATCAAGCAACTAAGTGCAAGTTCAGTCCGCGGTCTGGATCCATTCAATGTAAACAAAAAGATGTGTGACCGCACTCCAGTGGTTGAAAGTAAAATGATCCTTTATTAAGATTGTAAATCCAACAAAACAAAACAAGACAATTGAGCCACAGACAGTTGATCCATTTCACGATTCAAGATCACTTAATCATAACTGGCAATACATCCTTGCATCAAGTGTTAAAATAGTAACAGTAACATATGTTCCCAATATGGGAATAATTAATGATGTTAATTATTAAACAATTACTAACATCCCAGCAAAGACGATCAGATTGGTATATGCAGCCAATCCGTTTAGGAAACATATAAAAAATAACATGTAAAAACAATTGAAAGAGAAAATGTATTTTGTTTCCTTTCTTTTAAAAACAAAAAGCGATGGCATTGGCGCAAGAAGTGTCATTAAATACAATGTATAAACATATAGTTATATAAATCTATGCAAATTTAAGCAACAACCTTCGGGGATGGTGACTACAATCACGTATCTGTCACCCCATACATCCCCCCCACCTAATAACCTATAATGAAAAATGGAAAATGACACACAAATTGCACTAATGCAAAGTGTCAATATACAAAATGTACGGAGTGTACAAAATGTACAAAAAAATCGCACCTGTGAAAAATTGGAACAATGCACAATATATAATATAAATGCGTACTATATAAAACAGAATGAATAACAAAATAAGAACACAAGAAAGAAAAAAAGCACAAAGACAGGAAAGGAGGTAAAACAGAAAAAGGGGTCACAAAAAAAGAGAAAAGCAGAAAAAACGCCTTACTCAAAAAAAAAAAAAAAAAAAGCAGGAAATGTAGAAAAACAGAGGGGTCACTCGGAAATAGAAAAAAAAGGGGGGAAGACAGGAAAGAAAAAGGGGAGTCACTCATTCATAGTAGTGAGTGACATCCCATTCAAAATGTAACCCTTCCGTTATTCTTGTATGTAATCTAAATAGCCAAAAGACTTCTCTTTTACACAATAAACAAAATATATCTCCTCCTCTCTCTGGCAGCTTATCCTGTTAAATAACTTGCACTCTTACTAAGGAAAGATCCCCCGGCAAGTACATTGTTAAAATTTCTAGCCACATTAGTGGATTTACAACCTCTAATGTCGCTCAAATGTTCCCGAAATCTATCTTTTAAAGAGGAAGTAAACCCTCCTCTGCAACTTTTACCTATAGGTAAGCCTATGATAAGGCTTACCTATAGGTACTGTAAATATCTCCTAAACATGTACCGTTTAGGAGATATTTACCTTACATGCAGCCAGTGACATCACTGGCGCATGCGCTCTGAAGGAACGGCCACTGGTGCTGTTCCTTCAGAGCCCCGTGCCATGCCCGTCGGCACCCAATCCCAATCGGATGGCCGGATGCCGCGATCCTGGAAGACGGGCGACTGAACACCTCGTTCTAAGGTAAGTATTTCATAATGAGCTAGTATGCGATGCATACTAGCTCATTATGTGTTTCTCTTTCAGGTTGAAAAACAAAACAAAACATTTTTTATGGGTTTACAACCTCTTTAACCTACGGGTGGTCCTGCCAACATACTGAATAGAGCATCCGCTACATGTGATGACATAAATAATATAACTAGTGTTACAATTAAAAAATCTATTAATTCCTCCATGGATATGCCTTCCCAGACCATCACTGACCCACCACTAAACTGGTCATGTTGAACAATGTTACAGGCAGCATAACGTTCTCCAAGGCTTAAACACACACACACAGTAGACCGCTCAGGTGTATAGAGTCCAACAATCAGAGGTCAGGGGCACGTCAGACCCGCAATCCCGCAGCTGTAAACTTTTGAAGTAGACTTGAAGACTGCACTCCAACTTGAAAAATTTAATAATTTATTGGTAAATCACAAAAATCCACAAAGACAAAATTATCAGAGACAGGAGACAAGACATAGTTGACGCGTTTCACAAAGTCAAATTCACTTAATCATAACTATGAACATGCATGTGGAGTAGCTGCATAAATAGTAGTCAACATCTGAAAGTCTTCAATGTTAAATGCACACAATGGTGCTAATTAATGAAGTGTGGCTCTTGCAGTGAAGAAACTTCACATAATCAGAAGAAAAAGAAAAGGTAGAAAAGGAGAGAAAAAGAATGAAGAAAAAGAAAAGAGAAAGAAAGAAAAAATGAAAACCTCCACCGCTATTATATACATAAATATAGATGTGAATGAATAAACGTAAATTAGTTACATAGTTACATAGTTGGTGAGGTTGAATAAAGACAAAAGTCCATCCAGTTCAACCTGTGTAGATGTGTGTGGCTGTAATCATCTTGCATACCCCTGAATGTTCTGATCCTTGAGATGTACGTCTAAGAGTCTTTTGAAAGCCACCATACTACCCGCAGAAACCACCTCATGTGGTAGAGAATTCCACAATCTTGTAGCCCTAACAGTAAAGAACCCCCCACGTTGCCTGAGGTTAAAACGCTTCTCCTCTAATCGCATTGTATGCCCCCGAGTTCTCATGCAATCCCTTCGACTGAACAGCTTTTTTTTCTAAGCCTAGATCCCCATTTAGATATTTAAAAATTGCTAATGTAAAACAATTGCTAAATTGTAAATGAAAAAACAAATAATGTGAAGTAAATAATAACCAATAGTGTGCAAAAAATATTTGTTTGTACACATATCACTTCAAAAAATGAAAAATGATATGCTACGGAGGAGAAAAGTTAGCCAAAACAAAACCCGATAAACTTTATTATTAATGCTTTGGTAAAGCAGTATCTAACCAAATGCATGTTCATACTGTGTCAAATTACATAGATATATATATACAATCTGTAACAATCTGAAAGATACATAGTCACAAAAAAACAAGTCAAAGAACACTAATAGAATCCAAAAAGATGTGGACACACCGTGTTTATGATAAAATTCTCCCCTAAAGGGGGAGTAAAAACAATGAAACTAGTCGGACATAATTGAGTTTAATGAATTAAATTGATTAAATATGTTGAAAACTTTCCAAAAAACTGCTCAGAAAACCTTTATCACTTCACCATTGATATTACATCAAAAATTATGTCATGAAGTTTATCTATACACATGTCCAAAAATTATTTATATATCTATATCTATACACACATACATACATACATACATACATACATACAGTGCCTTGCGAAAGTATTCGGCCCCCTTAAACTTTTTGACCTTTTGCCACATTTCAGGCTTCAAACATAAAGATATAAAACTGTAATTTTTTGTGAAGAATCAACAACAAGAGGGACACACTCATGAAGTGGAACGAAATTTATTGGATATTTCAAACTTTTTTAACAAATAAAAAACTGAAAAATTGGGCGTGCAAAATTATTCAGCCCCCTTAAGTTAATACTTTATAGCGCCACCTTTTGCTGCGATTACAGCTGTAAGTCGCTTTGGGTATGTCTCTATCAGTTTTGCACATTGAGAGACTGAAATTTTTGCCCATTCCTCCTTGCAAAACAGCTCGAGCTCAGTGAGGTTGGATGGAGAGCGTTTGTGAACAGCAGTTTTCAGTTCTTTCCACAGATTCTCGATTGGATTCAGGTCTGGACTTTGACTTGGCCATTCTAACACCTGGATATGTTTATTTGTGAACCATTCCATTGCAGATTTTGCTTTATGTTTTGGATCATTGTCTTGTTGGAAGACAAATCTCCGTCCCAGTCTCAGGTCTTTTGCAGACTCCATCGGGTTTTCTTCCAGAATGGTCCTGTATTTGGCTCCATCCATCTTCCCATCAATTTTAACCATCTTCCCTGTCCCTGCTGAAGAAAAGCAGGCCCAAGCCATGATGCTGCCACCACCATGTTTGACAGTGGGGATGGTGTGTTCAGGGTGATGAGCTGTGTTGCTTTTACGCCAAACATAACGTTTTGCATTGTTGCCAAAAAGTTTGATTTTGTTTTCATCTGACCAGAGCACCTTCTTCCACATGTTTGTTGTGTCTCCCAGGTGGCTTGTGGCAAACTTTAAACGACACTTTTTATGGATATCTTTAAGAAATGGCTTTCTTCTTGCTACTCTTCCATAAAGGCCAGATTTGTGCAGTATACGACTGATTGTTGTCCTATGGACAGAGTCTCCCACCTCAGCTGTAGATCTCTGCAGTTCATCCAGAGTGATCATGGGCCTCTTGGCTGCATCTCTGATCAGTCTTCTCTTTGTATGAGCTGAAAGTTTAGAGGGACGGCCAGGTCTTCGTAGATTTGCAGTGGTCTGATACTCCTTCCATTTCAATATTATCGCTTGCACAGTGCTCCTTGGGATGTTTAAAGTTTGGGAAATCTTTTTGTATCCAAATCCGGCTTTAAACTTCTCCACAACAGTATCTCGGACCTGCCTGGTGTGTTCATAGAATGTGTCGGCAGATAAGAACCATTTGGCCCATCTAGTCTGCCCAATATATCTGAATCCTATGAATAGTCCCTGGCCCTATCTTATATGAAGGATAGCCTTATGCCTATCCCATGCATGCTTAAACTCCTTCACTGTATTTGCAGCTACCACTTCTGCAGGAAGGTTATTCCATGCATCCACTACTCTCTCAGTAAAGTAATACTTCCTCATATTACTTTTAAACCTTTGGCCCTCTAATTTAAAACTGTGTCCTCTTGTGGTAGTTTTTCTTCTTTTAAATATGCTCTCCTCCTTTACCGAGTTGATTCCCTTTATGTTCCTTGTTCTTAATGATGCTCTCTGCGCTGTAAACGGACCTCTGAGACTATCACAGTGCAGGTGCATTTATACGGAGACTTGATTACACACAGGTGGATTCTTTTTATCATCATTAGTCATTTAGGTCAACATTGGATCATTCAGAGATCCTCACTGAACTTCTGGAGAGAGTTTGCTGCACTGAAAGTAAAGGGGCTGAATAATTTTGCACGCCCAATTTTTCAGTTTTTTATTTGTTAACAAATTTTGAAATATCCAATAAATTTCGTTCCACTTCATGATTGTGTCCCACTTGTTGTTGATTCTTCACAAAAAATTACAGTTTTATATCTTTATGTTTGAAGCCTGAAATGTGGTAAACGGTCGCAAAGTTCAAGGGGGCCGAATACTTTTGCAAGACACTGTGTGTATATATATATATATATATATAAATTGTTAATACCAGAAGATTATTATTTTGTGTAAGTAATGGACATAAATATCACAAACACCTCATGAATACATATGAGAAGTAAGAGAATGACTCCTTGAAAAGTCCCCTTTTAATCCTATAGTCTTAAAAAACTTATATTCATACTCGTATTCCCTTGGCCCATCATAAAGCTATCACCACTGTCTCTTTGGACATTCAAAAATCCTAGACACTGTAACTAGTTTTACAATTAAAAAATCTATTAATTCCTCCATGGATATGCCTTCCTCCATGGATATGCCTTCCCAGACCATCACTGACCCACCACTAAACTGATCATGCTGCACAATGTTACAGGCAGCATAACATTCTCAACGGCTTCTCCAGACTCTTTCACGTCTTTCACAAGTGCTCAGGTTGAACCTGCTCTCATCTGTGAAAAGCACAGGGCGCCAGTGGCGGACCTGCCAATTCTGGTGTTCAGTGGCAAATGCCAATCAAGCTCCACGGTGACGGGCAATGAGCACAGGGCCCAGTTGAGGACGTTGGGCCCTCAAGCCACCATCATAAAGATTGATTCTGATTTTTTGGTCAGAGACATTTACACCAGTTGCCTGCCGGAGGTCATTTTGTAGGGCTCTGGCAGTGCTCATCCTGTTCCTCCTTGCACAAAGTAGCAGATACCGGTCCTGCTGATGGGTTAAGGACCTTCTACGGCCCTGTCCAGCTCTCCTAGAGTAACTGCCTGTCTCCTGGAATCTCTTCCATGATCTTCAGACTGTGGTGAGAGACACAGCAAACCCTCTGGCAATGGCACGTATTGATGTGCCATCCTAGAGTAGTTGGAATGCCTGTGCAACCACTATAGGATCCAGATATCGCCTCATGCTACCACCAGCAGTGACACTGACCCTAGCCAAATTCAAAACTAGTGAAAAACAGTCAGGAAAGAGGAGTAGGGAAAAAAAATGGCCTCCACCTGTAAAACTATTCCTGTTTTGGATGTTGTCTCGTTGTTGCCCATCTAGTGCCCCTGTTGCTAATTTCATTAACCCCAAAGCAGCTGAAACTGATTAACAACCCCCTCTGCTACTTAACTAAACAGATCAATACCCCAGGAGTTTAATTGACTTGAGGCTATACTTTGAATAATAAGTGTTTTTTTGAGCGGTGTATATTCCATGCTCCTAAGGCCCTCCTCACAACATCTGATGTTGCTTCCAGCCAGAAACTTCTTTCAGATATGGTGGACTTGTCCTATAGTACATACGTTGGGAAAAAGTATTTCAGATGATCTTTAAATTAATGGACTCCCCTTTTCCATTCTTAGAGCAACATGCTCTTATAAAGTTCACCATTTAAAAAAAAAAAAAAATCTGATGAGCCTGGAAGCATTACATCCGTGATCAGCAGATCATGGGTGCAATGCAGGGCTCCTGTAGACTGTCAGTGTAAGTTGTCTGCTCATCACTCGTATGGGCAGGAAGTTGCACAATGGCAGGAAGAATCATTGAACTACCAAGAGCGCTCAACAGCGCCCTCATAGTTAATTGAGAGCCACAAGCCATCAGCCGCAAAGGATGTCAGTACTTGTAGTTCATTTGTTCACAGAACTCTTTTCAAATAGTGGATATAGAGAGGAGATCCTGGCCTGTTGTCACAGGGAGGGAGAGGGGGGTCAGGGAGCGGCTGCAGGAGCAGGAACCTGTTACCTGTTCTAACCTAAAAACGGGTCGAACATTTAACATGTTCCCAAAGGTAAACGTATCCTTTAACCTTCAAACCTCCAGGTCGATCACAAAAATACTTCAAACTGCTACTACATGTTTTAACTGCAGCCAGGTAGACAAGTGCGTAAGCCTGGAAAACACCTACCCTTTCTTTGATTGAAAAGTCATGAATAAATTCAGTCGAGCTACATGAAAAGATTGAAGCTAAACTCACTGGAAAAAAAATGGATAAATACCTGTCCATCCAGGAACCCTGGACCTCCCGATTTCTCCCCCTGGGATGTGACCAAGATCTTCTGGATCTCTAGGGGGGGGGGGTGGAGTACGCTCCCTGGTTACACATTTCTTAGCTACAATCCCTACACCTGCAAGATTCTTACTTCCTCGACCCCCGACTTTACTTACCCATGAACCTCCTAATTTTCCATTAACCTATCTACAGAATATCAGAGGATTCTTCCATAGGCCTCTCTCAGATATTCTGTTACGATTATAGTCTTTAACGTATTCATTATATTGTTTGCTACAAAGATCGTATCTTATTCACCAATGTAAATAAATGTAAAATGATGTAAATATAAATGTAAAACAGAAAAGCCAAATTCATACTTCCCATATATCGCCATATTGTTGGAGAGTGCATTGACGCGTGGGCAACCTTAGTCTTAGTAGTTATTGGTGTAAAATTATCTAGATGAGGGAATAGGAATACTAAAAATTCCCATGCCAGGCTTAGCCATACTTTGAGTATCGCCACTATTCCTCACTCACTAAGTAAAGTAAAGCTGGGTATACATGTAGAGTTTTTTTTTCCTGTTGTACCAGCAGGTTGAATGAAAAAAACTCACAGATCTCTGCAGAAGCGATGTGGATACATGGATCTCTCCCACTGTTCTATTGTGTTTGGACAAGATGGACTCCTCTCGTCAAAATAAACAGATCAGTGCTGCAGCAATGGGCTGCAAGCACTGATTGAATTGCTGGTTTTCCAGTATGGCTTTTTAACAGAAGCCCATTGTTCGATCGGTTTCTGTTGAACAGACAGCAGAACACAAGTACCAAAAGTCAGCTAGTTCTTGCTGAACCGGCCGACTTCCTGTATTTGGATACCCAGCTTAACTGTCCACATCGCTCTTGCAGCCAACACCTCTCTGAAACAATTAGAATAGTACAGTTGCACTATAGATATGAAATAATGCTAGCCTCCAACAAAATGAAATCCTCCCAGATAGGGGACACCTGGCAACCATGGGTTAGTTGGTACAACAACCATCATAAACATTAAAACTCACCTTTTTGGACAATATTATATCTAATTTGTGCAGACCTGGAAATCTGAGCTCCCATTCTGATATTGTTTGTGTTCTCTGTTATTCTTACTGTAATAACGCTCTAAATAAGAAATAACTGCTACCTCCAAATTAGAATGAAAAGACCTTATTGCATAAAATATTTTTCTTTGAACACTCGTCAGCTGAATGCAATAATGGATAGAAGTAATTATAATTGTTACTAACCATATTACAGTATCTGTTATGTGGGATATGGGGACTCGCTAAAGATATTTTGTAAACTTGCATGTCTGAAAATATGATTGTCATTAAAAAAAAAATACGGGAGCACAAGCATACAATAGGCAAAATCGAATCTATTTACACAGTGTTCCTAGCAATGACTATAGCCTGTTTTATAGACAGACATGCTTAGATATGCACTGACTAAACCATGGCTAGGCACGCAAGATGATACATTATATATGTGCTGATGCAGTTCACTTAGTTGCACAACATACTTAAATTTATATTTCGGATCAAGCAGGTAAAAATCTAGCTTGCCACTCTGCAACGTATCAATAGTGATGTCGCGAACATAAAATTTAATGTTCGCGAACGGCGAACTTCCGCAAATGTTCGCGAACCGGCGAACATTGCGAACCACCATAGACTTCAATAGGCAGGCGAATTTTAAAACCCACAGGGACTCTTTCTGGCCACAATAGTGATGGAAAAGTTGTTTCAAGGGGACTAACACCTGGACTGTGGCATGCCGGAGGGGGATCCATGGCAAAACTCCCATGGAAAATTACGTAGTTGACGCAGAGTCGTGTTTTAATCCATAAAGGGCATAAATCACCTAACATTCCTAAATTGTTTGGAATAACGTGCTTTAAAACATCCAGTGTGTGTATACGATCAGGTATGATGTTGTATCGATCAGGTAGTGTAAGGGTTACGCCCGCTTCACAGTGACAGACCAAACTCTGACAGACCAAACTCCCCGTTTAACGCACCGCAAACATCCGCAAACAGACCAGAACCGACCAAAATGGGACAGGAACTGGGCTTTAAGGGTTAGGGTTAGGTTTAGTGTTAGGGGATAGGGTTATGGTGAGATACTTAGGGTTAGAGTTAGTAACCCGACCCCTACGCCTCTAACCCTAACCCTCTAACCATAAGCACTAAAAATAACCCTAACCCTAGCCATAACTCAATTTTTTTTTCTGGTTCTGGACATGCTACAGAGCTGAAACTTCACAGGTACACTTTTTAGACCCCCCAGACACCAAATCACACAAAAAAAGTTCTTAAAAATTGTCATTTTTGATAGAGAGCCAATTATTGGAAAAATTAAAAAAAAAATAAAAAAAAAATAAAAAATGTCTTTGGATTTAGTGTCTGGGGGGTCTAAAAAGTGTACCTGTGAAGTTTCAGCTCTGTAGCATGTCCGGAACCAGAAGAAAAATTACGAATTAGGGTTAGGGCTAGGGTTAGGGGGTTAAGTTTAAGGTTAGAGGGTTAGGGTTAGGATTAGGGTTTATGTTTAGAGTTAGGGTTATTTTTATGGCTAGGCTTAGAGGGTTAGGGTTAAGGTTAGAGGGTTAGGGTTAGGTTTAGTGTTAGGGTTAGAGTTAGTAACCCTACCCCTACCCCTCTAACCCTAACCCTCTAACCCTAAGCACTAAAAATAACCCTAACCCTAGCCATAACTCTAATTTTTTTATTAGAGTTATGGGCATGCTACAGAGCTGAAACTTCACAGGTACACTTTTTAGACCCCCCCCAGACAATAAATCCAAAGAATTTTTTTTATTTTTTTTATTTTTCCAATAATTTTAAATTTTAAATTTAAATTTTTGAAAACTTGTTTTGTGTGATTTAGTGTCTGGGGGGTCTAAAAAGTGTACCTGTGAAGTTTCAGCTCTGTAGCATGTCCAGAACCAGAAAAAAAGTTCATTTTTCAGTAGAGCAGGGATGGTGGGAACCCTCCTTTTATAAATATATGATCTTTTTTTTCTGGTTCTGGACATGCTACAGAGCTGAAACTTCACAGGTACACTTTTTAGACCCCCCCCCCGACACTAATCCAAAAAAAGCCATGCCTGCCTCCAAAAATGCCTGATAAATATATAGAAAAAATAAATAAATAAAAGCAGACTGAAATACCAGCCCTAAAAAGGGCTTTTTGGGGTGCTGTCAGGATGCTGTCCTTACAGCAGGAGTGGACACAGAACACTGGCCTAGCTAATGATTTCCCTATCAATTCAGCAGCAACAGCAGCCCTCTCCCTGCTCTAACTAACTCTGCAGCTTCAGAATGAATCTAAGATGGATGCTGCCCTTGCTTTTTTATAGGAGGTGGGAGGGTCTGGGAGGGAGGGTATTCTGATTGGCTGGAATGTGTCTGCTGACTGTGAGGTATAGGGTCAAAGTTTGCTCAATGATGATGTATAGGAGGCGGACCGAACATCGCATATGTTCGCCCACCGAGGCGAACGCGAACATGCGAAGTTGGCCGGCAAACAGTTCGGGACATCTCTACGTATCAATGGAGTGTCCTTTGACCTGTTTCAAACAGCCTACAGATTATATAAGGCTGGCCATACATGTTTAAATTTTCTTGTACAATTTTCCTTTAGATTTACCTTAAACTATGTACTGCAAGGAGGCGCATGCGCGCGACTGAGGATGGCGGCTGCGTGATTCCTCGGCTCCGCTCCCCGCCGGCCTGTTAGTGCCTGCCCGCGCTCCTAAAGATCCCGCCCGCTTCTTCGGAGCACCGCGCCTGATTGCCGATACCCGGACCACTGTGTGAGCTGGGGCAACCCTGGGAACCGACTTGGGACACTTAGTAGAGCCGCGGCCTGCATGGCCAAGATGGCGGCGGCGGCCCCGACCTATGCACAGAAGCTGCTGCAGGGCTCCATGCAGGCTCTCCCTGCTCCGCTCTCACAGGGGCTGAACCTGGGGGCTCACAGGCTTCCTCACTCTCCTCGGACAGGGACATATTTTCCTCACAATCTGATCTGGACAGAGCCATTTGTGACATTGCACTGAGCCAGGGAAGCCTGGGTGATAGTTTTCCCCCTCTGTCCGGAGCTCCAGTCCCTGCCCCTCATCCACAGCCGGAGTACTCTGGGGACCCCATTCTGCTGGCGAAATTCTCTACCTTGCTGGAGCAAGGCCTGGAAAAGGCCAGCCAGCGTATCACCTCTGATTTAAAGCAAGAATTTCAGGCCCTGGGCTCCCGCATGGGCTCCATTGAATCTACTTTGGAGGACACAGTGGCAAGGACATCTCAGAACACAGCATGTATTGAGACTTTACAGGACAGATTGGAGGAAGCATTGACTAAGATTGACGATCTAGAAAACCGCTCTCGTCGGCACAATTTTAGAGTGCGAGGTATACCCGAATCATTTACTGATACCGAAGCTATAACTAAGGAACTTATAGTGCACCTGATACCGGACATTAACCCTCACAAGCTAGAATTGGACAGGGCACACAGGGCCCTCACGGCACCAAGGGAAGATGGTCTCCCACGTGATATAATAGTGAAGCCACACTACTACAAGGTGAAGGAGCTGGTTATGGCTAGAGCCAGGGACATTGCCGGCTTGCAGCTCCGCGACCATAAAATTCAAATATTTGCTGACATATCACCTACTACAATTCAAAAACGCAGGAACCTGAAGCCTTTATTGCAGCCCCTCATCGCTAAAAATATTAAGTATTACTGGGCGTTTCCTTTTCGCTTGAACTTTACATATCGCAATAAGAAACACTCTTTTGTCACGTTTCCTGAGGGAGAGGCCCTCCTTCGACGCCTGGGACTGATTTTCACGGATCCTGTGGGTCCCCTTTCTACTCCTCACTCCAAGTCTTCTGCAGCCAGATCCACGCAGAGTCCGCTGCCTCAGGTGGGAAGGTCAACCAGGAGCCAAGATGAAGAACAAGCCACCCTGAGGGAGACTTTGGGTCCTAGGTGGCCGTGGGTGCACTTATTTTTTCTCTTTCACCTTTGGGTGCAGTGTCCCTCTTCTTTTTTGATTGGACACGACTTGACCCTTTTGCAGATTTTGTTTTTATTTTATATAGGGCGATTTTTTGCTCTTTGACTGTTGCATTTTTTATTTTTCTTACATCTTGGATCCTTGGGCGGGATCTCATGTGGGGATTTCCCGGCTGGGAATCCCTGATATACTGTTGCTAGCCGTGGGGGTGGGGGTCCCGGGGCTGTAGGCTGTCTGGCCTTGGAGTGTTCTGTATTCCTCCGGGCCGGGATTTCTGGCTCTCTGGGTCGCCGACCCCCACGGACGTTATTACCTTTATGTTCATGATTGTTGTATCTTTTATGGGCGGGCGAGGGCTGGCGGTGGTGGTCATGTGCCCTGTTTGACTTTGTGCTACTCCCTTTGCGGGTGGGACGAGGCCAAACCATTTCCTGGGTTAGCCCAGTGTCACATTTGTGGTTTACCGGGGTATTGCCTCGGTGGTTTACAGTTTTTATTTTAGCTGTTTGATCTGACTAATACTTCTTTTACCTTTAGGTGGACAGTGCCCCCTCGGGGGACAGGAGACCCCTCGGTCCTCAAAATTTTTCTCTTCTCCTCTGTGTCTCTCTTTATATTTTCTCTCTTTTTCTTGTTTTGCTTGTCTTTTTGCCCCCAGTCGCCGGACTCCCGGGAGCTGTGTTTGGGCCGCGAGTGGAGCTCTTTCCCTTGGTGGCCGAGAGGTTTGGTGAGTGCGTTGGTATTTCCTCCTGTGCACTATGGCGACAGACACAGTTAGGGTCCCAGTCAAATTTGTCACACATAATTTCAGGGGTCTGAATTCACCGGTTAAGAGGCGACAAGCCTTCCAACAGTACAAATCTATTCAGGCGGATGTGCTCCTCCTCCAGGAGACGCATTTTCCACCTAACTACAACCCGACGATTCTGCACCATCATTACCCCACCTTTTACTTGGCTAATGGTCCGGGTAAGACAGGGGGGGTGGCGATTTGCTTCTCTAAGAGGGTGTCCTTCACTCTGGAACGCCAGATTAGTGACCCTGAGGGCCGTTTCCTATTGGTAGTGGAGTGCCTGGAGGGGTCCCCGGTCTCTATTATCTCTTATTACGCCCCCAATACTGGCCAACAGTCCTTTTTTCGTTCTCTGCTGCATAAGCTTACTCCCCAGCTGGAGGGCATGGTACTATATGGGGGGGACTCTAATGTTGCCTTTGATTCGGCGTTCGACAAGACGGCGAAACCGACATCCTCTGCTAGACACTACCCCAAAGTGGGTTCTAAATTGGCTAAAATGCTGCATTATCACAACTTGATTGATCTTTGGCGTGAGCTGAATCCATCGACGAAGGATTACACGTTTTTTTCACATGCCCATCAGACCTACACCAGGATAGATCATTTGCTCATCCACCCTGGGGCGGCGCACCTTTTTCAGTGTAGTAAGATTGTGGATGTCGCCTGGTCGGACCACTCCCTGGTGTGGACCTCCTGTGACGACTTGGTTGTCCGGAGGGGCCCTACTCCCTGGAGGTTGAATGAATCGCTCTTGAGTAATCCTACAGTATGCTTTGAGCTTGAACAACATATTAAAGATTATTTTGCCTCCAATGATCCAGCCGATACTTCCCCGGTCATTAATTGGGCGGCTCATAAGACCACTATCAGAGGGCACCTGTTGCAAATTGCATCGCGTATGAAAAAGAATTCTCAAGCTCTTATTAAGGAAAAGGAAGGGGAGTTGTCTGACCTGTTGCGCACCCACAAACAGGATCCGCACTTGGACCTTCGGGACAAAATTGACGCGGTTCGGTTAGAATTGAATCTCTGTCTGACCACCCGGGCGGAAAAGCATTTGCGGTGGACACAAGCTACTTTTTATACTTTAAAGGATAAACCGGGGACGATGCTGGCCCGCAAGCTGACCCCCCGAATGCGTCGGGTGGCGCCCCCCAGGCTGCGGAGGGCGAACAGAACGCTCACTCAGAATCCTCAGACGATCATGTCCATATTCCATGAGTACTATTCCTCTTTGTATGGTGCTCGGGGGAATGAGACGAGGGAGGATGTGGAAGACTTCCTGCGGGATATCCACCTCCCCGTCCTCTCGGCTTCCCACAGGGAGCTTTTGGAGGGGGACGTTACGCTGGCGGAGGTCCTGCACGTGATCAAGCAGGCAAAGCCCTCTAAGACCCCTGGTCCGGATGGCTTTTCAGCCGCTTACTATCAAAAATTTGCGGCCCACTTGGCCCCACACTTGCTTACCTTCTTTCAAGCGCTGCGGGAGGGAAAGCCCCTTGATGCGGACGCCAACAGAGCGAACATCTGCCTCATACCGAAGCCGGGCAAGGATCATACTGATGCAACTAATTATAGGCCAATCTCCCTGATCAATGTTGATCTTAAGTTTCTAACGAAAATCTATGCTAACAGGTTTAATACCTTTTTAGCGCAATATATTCACATTGATCAGGTGGGTTTTGTGCCCGGAAGGCAGGCGGCGGACCAGATCAGAAGGGCGGTGGATTTGATCACTGCGCTACAATCTAATTGGGATGGGGGCCCTCCCCGCAAGGGCATGTTACTGTCATTGGACCTTCATAAGGCCTTTGACTCATTATCCTGGACATTTCTCTTTCAGATCCTGTCACGGTGGAATTGTGGTCCGACCTTTCTTAATGTTTTGGGGGCGTTGTACTCTAGTCTGACGGCTAATATAGTTGGGCGTGGTGGTGTCTCGGGTCCGTTGAAGATAGAGAGAGGCACCAGGCAGGGCTGCCCTCTATCGCCTCTTCTCTTTGTTGTTGCTATTGAGACGTTGGCGATAGCTATCAGATCTAATCCTAATATCCACGGGGTGGAAAGTTCTGGTCGACCTCATAAGTGTGGATTGTTTGCCGATGATCTATTGCTGTTTGTCACGGATCCCGTCACCACCTTGCCCAACCTGCGATTTGAGGGGGTATCTGGCCTCAGGGTCAATCAACTCAAGTCGGAAGCGTTGAATATTAACCTGGAGGATGCGACGGTGGAGGCGTTGCGGGCTTCCTTCCCCTTTCAGTGGTGTCCGAGGG
Source organism: Pelophylax lessonae (assembly GCF_965119305.1). NCBI lineage: Eukaryota > Metazoa > Chordata > Amphibia > Anura > Ranidae > Pelophylax > Pelophylax lessonae. The sequence continues at coordinate 619,672,078 of NC_138769.1, forward strand.
CGCTTCCATACTTGGGGGTTCGGCTGACCCCTGACGTCACCTCATTGTTCAAGGCGAATTATACGCCCCTGTTTGATGCCCTGTCTTAGGACCTGAAACACTGGCAGACACACGACCTCTCCTGGATGGGCAGGATAGCTGCCGTTAAAATGACAATCCTTCTAAGGGTTCTATATTTTTTTAGGACTCTCCCAATCCCGTTGCCAATGTAGTTTTTGCAACAGCTTCAGACCCTTGTCTATAAATTTATTTGGCATAAAGGGGGAAGTAGATTGGCCCGCTCTACTATGTATAGAACTAAATGGAAGGGGGGGTTGGGAGTTCCCCACTTCATGCGTTACTACCGGGCAGCCCAGTTGACACAGCTATACCAGATTTTTATTACCGTTGGTAGGCCACTGTAAGGTAAACCGGATTTCCTCCACCAGAAGGCCAGTACGGACTTTCGCTCACACCCGTGCACATTGCACACCTGCACTCACCAATTAGCATTTGGCTCCCAGTGGCCTATTTAAACTGCTCTAATACTGTGAGCAGTTGCTGAATGGTCTTCAGCTTGTTCCCGTGGTTCTGAGACCTGATCTGTTGTTACTTCTCACCTGTGTATGACCCGGCCTGCCTTTGGACTTTGCCTCTGCCCGTGCTCCTGCTCTGTTGCTTACTATCCTGACCTTGGCTTGCTTAAACGGATCTGATCTGCCTGCTTACCTTGTACCGCGCTGCCCGGCTGTTATCGACCTTGGCTTATCTTCTGGACTTGCTTGCTTGCTGATTCTGTACCTCACTGCCCGGTTTCTGCTGGCTACTGCTCCCACGCTTTGGTGCCAAGCTGCCACTGCACCCTGTTCCAAGGACTGCAACTACCAGCTGTACCCACCTACGGAGTGAACACCACCAGCTAGCCGCTTCGGCACTCGTGCCACTCCTTGCCTTACACTCTCTGTTCCCACCTTCAGGAGTGTCAGACAGGAGGAGCAAGAGAGGCCTCCACAACATTCCAGTCTTCACCAGGTACGTGATAGTACCATTCAGCCATGACTGAGACTGGAGGAGGCTCCTCTCTGCTTGAAGCGGTGTGTCAACAAATCACGGCCTTAATCCAAGTGGTGACCGGACTCCAGGAGAATTACTTCCGGATTGAAGGTCATTTACGCTCCCTGCCCATTGTATCTCAAGCTTCTGTACCTGGCACTTCAGCTACTGTTCCTGCTCCAGCTACTGCATCTACAGTAATGGTTCCTCCTCCAGAGCCTCGGGTACCTACCCCAGAACGCTTTTCAGGAAATCGCTATAAGTTTCGGGCCTTCCGCCATGCCAGCCAGTTGTATTTCGAGTTACAACCACAAACTTTCTCCCTTGAATTTACTAAGGTGGGCTTTGTCATTTCTCTTTTGTGTGAGGAACCACAGTCATGGGCTCATCAGCTTCTGGAAAAGGCCAGCCCAGTTCTTGCATCAGTCTCTTCCTTCTTTGAAGCCATGGCCCAGATCTATGATGATCCCCAACGGACCTCCACAGCAGAAGCTATTCTACATAAACTCCAGCAAGGGCTTCAGCCTGTGGAGGACTATGTTGTTAAGTTCCGCAAATGGAGTTCTGACACTGCCTGGAATGATGCAGCCTTGCAGTACCAGTTTCGTTTGGGTCTTTCAGAGGCTCTTAAAGATGAACTTGCCAGAATAGATCCACCAACTACGCTCTCAAACTTGATCCAGCTTGCTATTCAGCTTGATCGCAGAATCCGAGAGAGGAGGGCAGAAAAATCTGGCGACATTCCACCTACATGGACACCAGCAGCACCTGTATCCCCAGCTCCACCACCATCCTCTTTCAAGGTTGAGTCTGTTCAGTTGGGACTTTCTCGTCCACCTCTGTCAGCCAAGGAAAGACTTAGACGCAAGCAGAACAACTTATGCCTTTACTGTGGGGGCATTGATCACTTTCTGCGTGACTGCCTGATAAGACCACGTAAGACTGTCCTTGTTTCTGATACTCCCAGATATCCTCTGAAGAGCATCTCCTCTCACCTTTCGCTGACTCTCTCCCTGCAGCTACCTGGAGGGAGCATCCAAACTCAAGCCATTATTGACTCCGGGGCCTGCAGTTGTTTTATGGACTATTCATTTGCTGAACAACACAAGGTCCCACTGCAAGCTAAAATGCAGCATCTGAAGATTAATTTGGCGGATGGCTCGAATCTCAAGTCAGGTCCTATCACACAAGAAACGTGTCCGCTACTGGCAGTAACCTCCTCTAATCATTCAGAATACCTAACCCTGGACATTATCCCATCACCTTTGTTCCCCATCATCCTGGGCATTCCGTGGTTGCAGGCACACAATCCCCAAATAAACTGGGAGTCTGGAGCTGTTTCATTCCCTACCACCTGCCAGCAGCACTGTTTTCCTAATACGGTCACCACCTCGGCCCTCCTTATGGAAATGCAACCAGAGACTTCAGTTTCACAATATGTTCCATTAACTTACCATGATTTCTTAGATGTTTTTGATAGGAAGAATGCTGAGACCTTACCGCCCCATCGGGCGTACGATTGCCCAATTGAACTGTTACCCGGGGCCGAGATTCCATTTGGACGTATTTTTCCCCTATCAGAACTTGAGCTTGAGACATTGCGCCTATACATTAATGAGAACCTAGAAAGGGGATTCATCCGTCCATCCACATCCCCTGCTGGGGCTGGAATATTTTTTGTTGAAAAGAAGGATCACACCCTGAGACCCTGTGTGGACTATAGAGAGCTAAACAAAATAACAATTAAAAACAGATACCCTCTTCCTCTTGTTCCAGAACTTTTCCAGCGGTTCAGAACAGCGAAAGTGTTCACAAAGCTTGACCTTCGAGGTGCATATAACCTAGTAAGGATCCGGAAGGGGGATGAATGGAAAACAGCTTTCCGGTCCCGCTTTGGGCATTTTGAGTATTTAGTCATGCCCTTTGGACTGTGTAATGCCCCAGCAACGTTCCAGCATTTCGTCAATGATATCTTTAGGGACTTCCTTGACCTTTTTATGATTGTGTACCTTGATGACATACTCATATTCTCCCCTTCCATTGAAGAACACCGGCTGCACGTTAAAAAGGTCCTCAACCGTCTCCGGGAACATCGGTTATACGCAAAGGCTGAGAAGTGTGAATTTGAGAAAGAAACAATCCAGTTTCTGGGGCTTATTATCGCAACATCAGGCATTGCAATGGACCCACAAAAAGTTAGTGCCATTCTTGAGTGGCCAGTGCCAGCAGATCGAAAAGGAGTCCAGAGATTTTTTGGATTTGCTAACTTTTATCGTAAATTTATCAAGAACTTCTCAGCTATCATCAGCCCCATCACACAGCTTACTAAACAAAACACCCGATTTCAGTGGACTCCGGCAGCGCAACTTGCCTTTGATAAATTAAAAGCTCTCTTTACATCAGCACCAATTCTGCAACATCCTGATCCTGCATTACCTTATGTCCTGGAAGTCGATGCCTCGGAAAATGCAGTTGGTGCTATCGTATCTCAGCGACAAGGCGCTAAGTCTCTTCTACATCCCGTGGCTTTCTTCTCAAGAAAACTCAGTCCATCAGAGAGAAATTATGATGTGGGAGACCGTGAGTTACTCGCCATCAAGTCCGCTCTGGAGGAATGGCGTTATCTGCTTGAGGGAGCAAGTCATCCAATCCTGATTTTCACGGATCACAAAAATTTAGAGTATCTCCGTACAGCTAAGCGTCTAAGACCCCGTCAGGCCAGGTGGGCCTTATTTTTTTCAAGATTCTCATTTCACATAACCTACAGACCTGGTTCTAAGAATGGGAAACCTGACGCCCTGTCACGTATGTTTCTGGAAGAAAAGGAAGCTACTCAACCTGACACCATCCTATCCTCGCAAAATTTTCTGTTACTGCAAGGAGATTTTGTGTCACAGCTCAAACAAGCATCAGAGGAGGAAGGTCCACCATGTGATTCACAATTGCAAGAACGGGATGGATTGTTCATCCATGAGCAACAAGTTTTTGTACCTTCAAGTCTTCGCCAGTCAGTCTTAAATTTGTGCCATGACCACCCTTTGGCAGGGCATTTTGGGATGCGCAAGACTCTGGAACTTTTACAACGGTCCTTTTGGTGGCCTAGCCTGAGGGCAGATTGCCAGGATTACGTGAAGACTTGTGAAACCTGTATCCGAAGCAAAGGAGACAAGACTAAAGCTTGGGGCCTATTAAGGCCTTTGCCCATTCCTACCAAGCCCTGGGAAATGATTAATATGGACTTTATTGTCGAGCTCCCAGTATCTGAAAACTTTACTTCTATTTTTGTGATCATTGATAGGCTATCAAAGATGGCACACTTTGTACCAATGATTGGAACACCATCTGCTCCAGAGACTGCAAAAGCATTTGTCAAAGAAATAGTGCGGTTGCATGGGGTTCCTCGGAGCATAACGTCCAAATTCTGGAAAGAACTTTGTAAGGCACTTAAGATTGAGACATGGTTTTCTTCAGCATATCATCCCCAGACGAATGGTCAGACGGAACGAACCAACCAGACCCTAGAGCAATACCTTCGGTGTTTTTCTTCTTTCTCACAGGATGATTGGGCTTCGCTCCTTCCTCTAGCAGAGTTCGCTTACAATGATTCTGTCCACTCGGCTACTGGTCAAACTCCATTCTTTGCGAACTTCGGATTCAATCCTTCTTTTTTACCTGATGCTGTCTTTGATTCACCTGTTCCAGCGGTTCAGGAGCGACTGAGGTTTCTACAAAGCAACAATAAACTTCTGCAGGAAGCTATTGCCAAGGCTCAACAAGACAACAAGAAATACTTTGATAAAAAGAGAAGGGGTGATCTGGATCTCAAGCCAGGGGACAGGGTTTGGTTATCAACCACTAATTTGAAGATGGCCTGTCCTTCCAAGAAATTGGCCCCCAAGTACATCGGTCCATTTGCTGTAAAAAGAATGATAAATCCGACAGCTTATGAACTTTTTCTACCTGAGAAGTACAAGATTCACCCAGTTTTTCATGTGTCCCTGCTAAAGCCTGCTGTACCAGATCCCTTTCCTGCCCGTAATCCGGACCCTCCAGCACCAATCATGATTGACGATGAAGAGGAGTATGAAATTGAGGCCATTGTGGATTGTAGGAGAGGGAGAGGAGGTACCCAATTTTTAATCAAGTGGAAAGGTTATGGTCCTGAGGAAAACTCGTGGGAGCCTGAAGCTAATGTTCATGCCCCAAGACTGGTGAAAACCTTTTTCCAAGCTCATCCTGCGAAGATGTCTCAGATGGGCATCCGGAGGCTGCCCATTAGGGGGGGGCAATGTAAGGTAAACCGGATTTCCTCCACCAGAAGGCCAGTACGGACTTTCGCTCACGCCCGTGCACATTGCACACCTGCACTCACCAATTAGCATTTGGCTCCCAGTGGCCTATTTAAACTGCTCTAATACTGTGAGCAGTTGCTGAATGGTCTTCAGCTTGTTCCCGTGGTTCTGAGACCTGATCTGTTGTTACTTCTCACCTGTGTATGACCCGGCCTGCCTTTGGACTTTGCCTCTGCCCGTGCTCCTGCTCTGTTGCTTACTATCCTGACCTTGGCTTGCTTAAACGGATCTGATCTGCCTGCTTACCTTGTACCGCGCTGCCCGGCTGTTATCGACCTTGGCTTATCTTCTGGACTTGCTTGCTTGCTGATTCTGTACCTCACTGCCCGGTTTCTGCTGGCTACTGCTCCCACGCTTTGGTGCCAAGCTGCCACTGCACCCTGTTCCAAGGACTGCAACTACCAGCTGTACCCACCTACGGAGTGAACACCACCAGCTAGCCGCTACGGCACTCGTGCCACTCCTTGCCTTACACTCTCTGTTCCCACCTTCAGGAGTGTCTTCAGGAGTGTCAGACAGGAGGAGCAAGAGAGGCCTCCACAACATTCCAGTCTTCACCAGGTACGTGATAGCCACACTGGGTGGAGTTGGAGGAGCAGGTCTGTAGGCCCGTGCCTCTGGACCTTCTGCTGTGGTTGCCTGCCAGGGAAAGGAGGGCGGTGCTGTGCCCTGCTCTGTCCCATTCCTTGAGGCTGTGGGACGTGGCCTGTAGGCTGTACCCGCTTCGGTCCCCTCATGTGCCGGTGGCTCCCATCTTTCATAACCCCCACTTTCCCCCGGGGCTCCAGGCATCTCAATTTCAATGGTGGATAGATAAGGGCCTTTATCGAATAGGTCACTTTATAGATCACAGAGGGGTCGGACCCCCCTACTTATTTCAGAGAGACACTGAAGATGCCCCCTGGGGAATCCTATCGCCTCCTCCAGATCACCCATTTTCTTCGCACCCTTAAGGGCGACCATAACGACATTACGACTAGAACTCTATACGAGAACAGGTGTATGGGGCGACCTGGGACGGGAGGAGGAATCTCGGACCTGTACCTGTTATTTGCCGATACGACAGCTAGGCCTTCCTATCAGCTAGCTTGGGAGACTGACCTGGGGGAAACTATTGACAAGGAGGACTGGGACCGAAGGTCAACTATGGTGCACAGGGGGATACTCAACACTACTCTGGTAGAGGCAACGAGGTTGGCCAAATTATTTCCAGGAGCCTCCCCCCTGTGTTTTCGACAATGTGGACAGCACGGGGATATGTACCATGTGTGGTGGAGTTGTCCGAAGGTCCGGCGGTTTTGGATCCAGGTGATTAACCTGATCCACTCGGCGACGGGCCAGAGGATCGACAGAGATACCAAGACGGTGTTGTTCTCGGACTTGCCGGTTGAGATCCCTAGAAATACCCGTTCTCTGATATTCTTTATTCTCCTGGCAGCGAAAATTACGGTGGCATGGGCTTGGAAAACACCCGTGCTGAATATAGTACATGTCAGAACCAAAATGTCGTGGATTATGCTTAACGAAAAGTTGGCCAGCATCCGTATGGACAGGCAGCGTAGATTTGACTGAGTGTGGAGCCCCTGGGTGGAGTACTTACAGGCTCCGTAGTTGCGGCTGGGTGGATTGGAGTCCGGTGCGGGGGGACATGGGACGGGTGGCTGTTTGCCTTTGTCTTCGGTCTATTTTTCTCTTGGTCTCTTTTCTTTCTGGCTTTTTCCTTCTTTTTTCTGTTTTCCTGATTTCCTGCATGGTTAATTCTCTTTCTACCCATAGAGATGTGGGCTGTTCTTCTCTTCCTTTTGCTCTTCTGCCTTTCCGTTTCTTTACTCTCTTGGGGGTCTGGCTGCTGGAAGGGTGTTCTTGGCTCAGGCTCCGGAACCCTGGTTTGGGTGTTCTGCTAGGGGCCAAGGATGCTTTCTACTATTTGGCCGTTGGTGGGAGCCGGTTGGTTTCCCCTTTTGGGGAGGGAGGCTGGGGGGGGCTTCACCCTTTCGTGAACACAGTTTGTGCCCATTGGGGGTGTCTGGGGGGGGGAGCCCTCTGCTGGCTGATATCTTATTGGAGTTTGGTGAGTCTTCTGGACTCTTGATGTGTCTCCTGTGGAGGGGACTACGGCTGTTGCGAATTAATGTATTTTGCTGTTTATTTTTATCACTGTCTGCCTGGTTGCTAATACTGTCTGGAGCCATATTTTTTTATGTATTGTCCGGGTATGGAGTGCCTTTTCGCAGGCCAACCCCTTTTCTCTTGCCTATGTTTTCTACATTTTCTATTTTATGCTGTATTACTTCAATATGTTGTTTAAAATCAATAAAAAACTATTGAATACTAAACTATGTACTGCAAGGGTCTGCCTAATTGGATACAATTGAAAGTTGATTAGTTTGTTTGGTCTCATATTATATGGTTGTTGGTAAATCTAAATGAAAATTGTACAAGAAAATTTAACATGTATGCCCAACCTAAGAGCAGTGTGAACAGCAAGCTTTTTTGAAGATTTCAGCAAGCTTTTGCAAAGTTTTTGGCAAGCTACGAGCAGCTCTAGCTCATTGATTCTTCTTGTCATTCACTAACTGCCTGCTCATGCTAGGTACAGGCAGACAGCTACACTGACAGTCTGCAATAGCCTGAGATTGCACCTGCAATCTGCTGATGCTGATCGCGGGTGCAAGGCTTTACAGGCTTCTAATAAAAAAATAAATAAATGCAATTTTTTTTTTTTACCTGCAAAAAGATGTGCATTTTTTTTTTTTTTTTACAAAGGTGAACTTATCCTTTAATCTCAGTTTCCTTTATGTACTGAAACACTAGACAGTGCCAGTAATACTTGAGGTGCCCTATTCTTGATATTAGAAAAAATTAAAGTCAACATCTGTATATCGTGCATTCTCAGGCTCACAGACAGGCAAAACATTGTCATTAAAATACATAACATCATAGGGATTATCCTTCAATTTAACCAAAATGTTTGGAACTTACAGGATGGGCCACAATGCAGTTCTTGACATGCCGAAGTCCATTAAACATCTTTGTAGGAGACAGGCAGGACGTTGAGCTGCTTATAATGGCTGTACTGTTGACATGAGCATCTAGGTCAGAAAATATCTTCAGCTTTAATTCCAAATTCTCAGGAACGCATTCCTAAAAAACACAATAAAAAATAATCACCCAAAGCTCAATTATCTTTATTAGCTCCAATGTCAAGCTGTGGCATGATTTTTTTCCCATATATATGTAATGAAAAAGTTTCTTAAAATGAATAAAAAATAAAACAATGAATTGACATTATTGTCCAATTGAACACATTTGAAGTCCCATTTCTATACCTATAAAAAAAAAAAAAAGACACGGTTAAGGCTGGCCATACATGTTTAATCTTCTTGCACAATTTTCTGTTAGATTTACCAAAAACCATATAATATGAGGTCAAAACTAAACACCACTTTCAATTGTATCCAATAAGGCAGGCCTTTGTACTACATAGTTGAAGGTAAAGTTAAAGAAAATTGTACAGAAAATTGTAAGAAAATGGTATAATGTATGGCCATCCTAAGTCAGTATGTACAATTATTTGTTCACTCAAATCCACGGACTCCATTGATGAGACAAGCCAGATACACCACAGTCCTACCAAACACCATTCTGTTTCCTCTGCCATAACGTCTGCTCCACAGTGGTACAAAACTGGAGGATAATTAGAAACTTTACCCCTTTTATCTATTGTACATGTTATGCTTATGCAAAGATGAAATAAACATTTTTCTTTTGTTTCTTCATAGGAAAGAGTTAATAGGGGACAGTGCAGTCTCCAGTCAGCATGTAAGGACCTTGCCATCTTAGGCTATGGGGCGGTGTGTTTCTATTGATGCATACAGTATAGGGAGACACAACACTACTCACTGCATAAAAGGGTACAAGAAAAAGGAGACCTGTGGCAGTGGTCATAGCACCATTTTGAATTAGAACACAGCCAAGAGATAAACATTAGAGAAACTGTATATTTATGGGCATATCAACTGGTGAACATAGTCAATTGGCGATCTCCTCCCTTAAAGCTGTGTTAAACCCAAAACCAAAAATGTAATATATTGCAGGTTATCAATAATTGGACATGGTTGTTGCATTCATTTTCTTTTTTTTTTTTTGCCTTTTTCCCCCTCTGTTTTCTTTGGATAAACAACAGACATACTGGCCAGATTACCAAATGAAAATAGAAAAAATAAAGCCTAAAAAAGAAAACGAATGCAGCAATCACATCTAAGAATCAGTAAGTTGCAATATAATAAAGGTTTGCTTTTGGGTTTAATACTGCTTTAAATATTGGATCAGTTTAGAGCAATCATTCTCCCTTTGCCCCCATCAAATCTATACTGCGACTTCGCTCACAAACTTTCTCAAAGACACGCAAAGAACACCTTCTCATAGAATCCACCAAGCTTGGAAAGCAATATCTACTGTATCTCATCAACTTTAGGACCATGGTTTCCAATTTGCCACAACCCAGACTTTCAATCATCATTACCCAAAATGCTTGCAGATCACTTCTTCCAAAAAAAGCCGCATCCAAAATTGAGCAGACTTACTGTCTGTTACTCAACACAACCTACTCCTTTTGAAATGATGCACTTGGGAGATAGCCCTCAAAAACATATAATCTGTTTCATATACACAAAATTTAACATTTACTTTTCAGGCGATTGGAGCAGTGAGTAAAAAAATGGGAATATGACTTGGGCTGTGTATTATCAGGTGAGGAGTGGGAATCAACTGACAAGTACACACAAAGGCTTTTAAATAGATCCTGCTCCAGGTGTCCTCTCTCCAATATACACCTCTGCCCTGCAAGTCTGGGTGCTGGCTCTGCCTTGTGTAGCAAGTAAAGCAAAAAATTCCTGGATGGCCGCACTCCAGATGCAACACCTTTATCATACAGCAATGTGGAGATCAAGTACAACAGCAATGACAGCTGATGCATTTCACACCATAGTCTGGTACACAGGCTCACCTAATGCAAATGTGCAGGAAAATGGCTGCAAGTTAAGATCAAGGTGGTTTACAACACCTTCATCACTACACAATTCTCCCACTGTGCCAGACAGGAACTGGCATTGTGAAATGGAAAATGGAAATAGGCACAGTCCTACACATATGGTGGCAGTGTCTAAATTGCAAATGTATTGGTAGGAATTGCACCACATAATATTAGCAGCTTGACTTTACTCCCGTTCAAGATCTGCTACATCATACAAGTGTATCCAAACATCTATACTTTAAATCTTTAGTGATGCATATGGTAAATGCAGCAAGAATGCGTACCCTGGTCATATGGGGAACACAAAAAGCACCTACGGTGGTAGACTGGCTGATGTGCATTAATGAAATACTGGAAATGAAAGAATGCATGACCCCTGGCCATAAGCAGACTCTCAGTGAACCTGTGCTATAGGTGGTATTGCTCAAAGCATAGGTTACCCCCTTTTTTGGAGTGAGGCAGTGGAGCTCGGGAGGGACCAGGGAGCCTTACCAGGAGATGTAAAATATCCAGGTGAAAACAACGATCCTTTCTTCACCTACTGTCAGCATATCTAATAGGAATTTTCTCACTACTACTCATAACCCTTCTTCTCAACTACCCGAAAATTATCTGTACCCTATGGTCCCTTTTTCTGGTAAGGTAATGCCTCTATCATTTAAGTTAAGGCCCCTCATTCTTTTTCCCTTTCCCATCCCTTTATTCTCTCCATTTTCTCCTTCTATGTCCGCTCCTACCTCCTCCTAATCCCCTCCCTTTCCTCCTATACCTTTCCCCATTTTTTTTTGTTTTTAATCTTCTCTTTTTTCCTCTATCCTATGCATGTCATGATCTTTTTTCACATTACTAAGCCTTTTTCCTGCTTCAACCAGTCCAATAACCCATAAATCAGTCATAACACCCCTATTGAGGTATCAGTATTCAATGCAGATATCTACCAAAAGGCACTACATGCTACATTTTTTTTTTTTAATTCAGAGAGAGTGTGTGCTCTATAGACAACTCAAATGGAAAGCTGGACTGGCAAAATATCTCTATAATGTTACTGTTACTTTTCTTTGCAAAAAATGAAGACATCTTTATTTACTGTATATATGTCCATCCTTTAAAAACTTTATTAATACTACTCTAATCTCTAGAATGACCCCTCCATACCACATCGACCTCCATCTGAAAACTTCCAAAAACCTGTACGCTCTTACCTTGAGCGTATCTGAGTCCCTAAGTTACCACGAACAACTCTGCAGTCTCTTAACTCCCCAATAGCGGAGGATGAAATAGCGGACACAATAAAACTCCTTCCGAATCACAAGTCCCCGGGCCCCGATGGCCTCCCCTACGAGTACTACAGAACCTTTCTCCCAATTCTTCTCCCATGCATGGCTCAGCTGTTTAATGGCTTCATGCATGGGGAAGAGATTCCGAGAGATATGCAGTCCTCGCATCTGACCCTGATACCCAAACCAGACAAGGACCATATACTGTGCGGTAATTATAGGCCCATTGCATTACTGAACTCGGATCTGAAAATCTTGACTAAATTACTCTCCATCCGATTAAACGCGTTCCTTCTCTCCTTGATACATAAAGACCAGGTGGGCTTCGTCCCTTGTAGACAGGCAGGTGATAATACAAGAAGAGACATAAGCCTCATAGACATAGTTAATATGTAAAAAATGGAGGCACTCTTTCTGAGCCTAGACGCAGAAAAAATAAAATAAAAGATTTAGCGCTGAATTATTGATCAATGTGTAGACTAGCAGCTGACACTCAAGGGCAATCTGAACACCTTCAACATAATAAGTAAAACATAGTGCAGCGCAGTCTTATGAACCCTCTTAAGATAAATGATAACTTCAATTGCAGAGTCAACAATAGTATTGTAATTAGTATAAATAAGGGAGACAGTCCATAGCTTGAAGTGATGTAAACAGAGGAAGGAGAAAAGTAAAGTCCACTTGTGGTCTGGTGAATAGCAACAATTAGTGTGACTTCTGTGCTTGCATTATCTGCCTTTCACCTTAATAACGCGATCCTGCAGGGTCAAAAAGCATAAATCTCTCCAATAGTCAAGGAACACAGCATATATCTCTCCAATAATCAAGGAACACAGCTCCAAGCACTCAGATGTCAGATATTTGCAAGGCAATCGTTCACCGCAGAATATGCGACTTTTGTAAGCAACACTTCCAGATATATCCCCCGAGATATAAAATAAAGAAAGGGATCTAGTGCTCTCTGTATATATTGCCAGATTTATTAGCATAGACAAGAAATGCACTATGCGCTGCACTATGTTTTACTTAGACGCAGAAAAAGCCTTTAATAGGCTCAGCTGGCCATTCATGTTTGCGACTCTGGAGCATTTGGGCTTTCGGGGCATTTTCCTTAGGGCAATTAGGCACCTATACGCCAATCCTTCCGCCTCGATAAAAACTTCCTTTGCATCCTCTACTTCCTTTATTATTTCCAATGGGACGTGGCAGAGCTGCCCGTTATCTCCATTGCTCTTTTCTCTATGTATCGAACCACTGGCGGCCCACATCCGCTCAGACCCAAATGTACAGGGGATGATGGTAAGGGGTTAGCTGTTTGCTGACGATGTTCTCCTCACTCTGACGAAACCACGATCGTCTCTACCCTAATTTACATAAATTGCTCACTGACTATGGCTCCTTGTCTGGCTACAAGGTAAACTCCGCTAAATTGGAGGCCCTACCGCTTAACCTACCCCCTTTCGTGGACCACGCTTCAATACCTAGGAATAAATATCACACCTAGATATGAATCGCTGTATGAGGCCAACTTCACGCCCCTATTTTCGCATCTATTAGGCTTCTCGTGAATAAATGGAAACACCTCCCAATATCCTGGTTAGGTCGTATAGCAATGATAAAAATGACAATTTTACCCAAAATGTTATACCACTTCTCGACCCTACCGAAACCTGTCCCCCGTACTCATGGACTTCGCATGGCACTATAAACAACATAGGTTATCTTACCCCACGATCTATGCCTCCAGGAGTGAGGGGGGACAGGGGTTCCCTACCCTCCTGCACTACTATCATGCCACCCAACTCAAGGCCATCGCCTCGTGGGTGACCCTGTCAGCATATAATCGTTGGACGCAAATAGACAAGCTATGGTTAGCTCAATAAGGTTCACCCCAATAACTTGCTGTGGAACTCTGATGCTGACATCCCCTCGTCCTCTTTGTTACACACCATGGCTCTAGTGCAAAACATTTGCGCTCGATGCGTTAGGCTCACTCCCTACAATCTGAAGCCTCCTTATTGACAGCTTTTCTCTTTAACCCAAAATTGCCGGACAGCATCACCCATCATATGATCGCCCCCTGGTTGCAACGGAATCTGTTCCACTATGGCCACTTAGTGAACCCTGTAACAAGGGTGCTGCTTTCATTTGATGAAATAAGGGACAAGTTTGATATGCCCCACAGCGCCTTCTTTGGTTACCTACAAATTAGACGTTACGCTTTGTCTTTCGCACCACACCTCCAGTTTTCTAAATTGTCCCTGTTTGAACGACTCATTTTTTGGGCCCCTCTCAGAAAGGCTTAACGTCGGATATATACAAATTACTGAAAGTGAGACACATTGACTCTCAGAATAAACATTCCTACATGCTCAGGTGGGAGCGAGCCCTGGGAGAGGAACTCTCTATTGCGCAGTGGCAGGGGATATGGTCTTGAGTAGCTAAAAGCTCTATGTGCACATTGTATAAAGAAAACTCTAAAATTCTCTTCTTCTGGTATATGACACCTACTCGATTGCAAGCCATACACCCTTCAGCCTCAGATCGTTGCTAGAGGTGCCATGGAGATCGGGGCACATTGTTCCACATCTACTGGCAATGCCCACTTCTGCAACAGTATTGGTGCTCAGTTCAAGACCTTCTCCACCGCTTACTCAAGGCCAATGTTCCCCTCCACCCTAAAACGTATCTCCTAGGCTTACTCCCCCCCTGGGCTGTCGAGCCCAGCCAAAAAATTAGCTAGCCATATCTTGACCACTGCCAGGTGTCTGATAGCGCTTCACTGGAAGGGTCAGACTCCCCCCCCCCCTCTCTGTTGGAACTCTACGCTAGAATTAAAGACGTTGAACGAATGGAGGCCATGACGGCCCGTCTGACTGACATAATGGAGCGCCACCACGTGATCTGGGAGCCTTGGCAGTTGGCGACAAACCTTCCCTGACCCAGTTGCTGGATGGAGCGATGGGAGGAGGGCTGTCCCCCTTTTCTGTTTCAGGTTATTAACTTCTGTGGAATCCAGGAGTGTCAGGCCAAACCTCTAAATGCCCGTAGTGAAATGTGTCAACGTCACACAGGCGTCACGGACAGCAGCTGTGCCAGCCCTGCTTGAACTCACGCATTAGCGCGAATGACTGTATCTGGACTTCCGGATGTGTCTTTGGCTCTGAGCAATAGAGGTTTGCCTATCTGTTTTGATGCTGCATGGGACTTCGGACCCCTTCCTTTCCTTTTGTGGATTTTTGGCAATGTCAGTGAGGCATAGGACATCTTACCCAGCTGGGACTCAGCAGATATCAGAACTTTTGTTTCCACGGTTGATCCAGATAGCCTCTAGTGAACAGCCGACCTAGGACGGTGGGGTGGTAAGACCGATCAACAGCATATCTATTCATTTGGATTTGCATTATCTGATATCTTGGTCTTCAAGTCCGCTAGCTGTCCCTATTTTGCCGATTACACCCAACAGGTCTTTCATTACTTCCTATATGCAGCCTGCACTGCAGGAGCCTTGCTGGCCTTATATTTGACTTTGAGCCTGTGTGTAAGACAAGGACTGGTGATCTCTTGGTAATCATTGAGTAACATCTATTGGGACTCAGGTTCTTCTGCAAGACATAGGCATCCAGCATCAGATTTTAGCACTCTACCACAGCCAGGTCATATGGCCAGGTCATATGGGCTAAGTGCAATATCAGGTCTATGCTTTTTTGATCGTTCATTTTTGCACCTTATGTGAACCGTTTAGACCTCTCATTGCACTTGTTGCACAGCGTCCGGACGCCATTCTGTGGCTTTGTTGTTTTTTTGTTTTATCTTTTTGTCTGCCTTTTTGTTTTCACTGTCTGTCCATGTCTTTTTTGTCCACTATGGGTATGTAGGTGCGGTTATTGCAACCGATATGTGGTCATGCTGTGTTGTGGTATATATGGCAGTGTGCGACCGTACATATGCTTTTATCTACATTTTTTTTTTTCAATAAATTGTGCACTTTTTCCATCTTACACCGGTTGAACTTGCCTAGTCATTAACCTCTTTCTATGCCACTGTGGTTCTCTCCTAGAAGTATATTTTGCTGTTTTCCTCATTGCAATAAACCTAGCCTCTATACTTGATATGAGAGTCTTCAGTTCTGGAATGCTTGTTGCAGCTGTCAAAGATTTGCTGTGCACAGACAGCTTTAGCAATGAATTCAGTGTAGGTGGACTTTCTTTTTTTTCTTTGATCTCAATAATTGTATCTGGGCTTTTCCAATAATCCTGTTTCACTATACGCATAAATGTGGCCACTACCAAAAAGCCCTTCTGCCTGAACAGTAATTCTCCATCAATCGGTAGACCAAATGTGATCAAAACCTTGATCACGTGTTGATATGTGACACATGAGTCGGCACTAATCAAGTGATAAGTCATGAGAAGTTGCCTAATGTCCTAATTTCTCAAAGAAATTTACATTTCCTAAAGCCTCAATTTTGAACATTGAAGTTGAGAATAATTGTTAAAATAGCTAATCCTTAGTTGTTTAGGTTAAGATAAATGTAAGAAAACTTGTCACATAGCAAAAAACTCCACCAGAAGCCTAAAATATAAGCTGCCATCCTCTGACTCCCAACAATGGGTTTAGATCTCTCCCCCTAGAACTAGTTTGCAATCCATGGAGTCTAAATGACAGCTTTACTGCTCTGTGTTTGTAAAACCCAGCTATAAAATACACTTTGAATTGATGGAAATTTTCAGTGAATTGCAGCAAATCTTAAGTGTGTTATAAGCCAGGATAAACATATTTGTTCAGGGCAGCAAGAGAACAGAGTTTAGGTTTCTGTGCAAAGCCATAAAAGGAGTATAAAGAATAGAGCCATTGTGTGAGTGGACAGTGAAAGGCAATGCCCCGCAATTCGGATCATATGATAACCAGAAGTAAAAAAACCCTCAAGGTTGCAAGAAACCCAAACCTGGCCTAATTATACAGAAGCATGAAGGCATGAATGGCCTATTTGCTGAAAGACTCATTTAGACAGCTATAATTGTAATTTGCTTTTGGACCACTCCAATGAAGTTTTTGTCAATGCATAATCCACCAGCCCAGACAGGGGCACCGTGGCCCCGCTGAAAGAACAAACTTTGAACTTTGCAGAGAACGTGAAGATCTAATAGCCTACTCCAGAAAGAGTAGACAAGCCTGCGACTATTTTCTGTGTTTTGAGATATCTGGCTAGATTGTTAAATAGGAAAAAAAAAAAAACACTCCCAATGTCATGAAAGATGATGTTGCTTTCACAAAGATAAATAAATCACACCCTCATGTAATACTATGAGAAATGTCAATATCTGCTACAATTTTAAAATGTTTAAAACCCAATGAGAAATAAGAACTCCAATTTAAAATAAAGTATTCTCAAACAGGTCTTTGCTTATCTTTGTTGGGAAAATTATGCATCTAGACATAAGATGGCAGTCGTAAGATCCAACTACCAAGCAAGTATTGCACAAACATATGCCTGTATTGGCCATAAATGCAGGCTCCAAACCAGAGCTCCAAAGAACCCTAGGGTTCCTTTAGAGCAGGGGTGGGGAACCTACAGCCTGCAAGGTCACCTGGTCCGGCCCCCCTGCAGCTGAGGTTGTGTCTCTCCAGCTGATCTCTCAGAACAGAGCCGATGCTTACTGTATAGTTCCAGCTCCGTTCTGACAGTCTGAGTGAGTCACAGGCGGAGTGATATCAAATCCGCCTGTGACCAATACAGGAAACATCGTCTCTTCCTCCAGCGAGACGCCGCTGCACGCTACACTTCTCCTAGCCAGAATTTCCCGCCAGCAGCACACACAGCAGTACCTACAGCACAGTACCAGCCAGCAGTACCAGGCTGAGCCAGCAGTACCCACAGCAGTACCAGCCAGCAGTACCAGCCTGAGCCAGCAGTACCCACAGCAGTACCAGCCAGCAGTACTTGCCAGTAGTACCAGCCTGAGCCAGCAATACCAGCCAGCAGTACCAGCCTGAGCCAGCAGTACCCACAGCAGTACCAGCCAGCAGTACCTACAGCACAGTAACAGTCTGAGTCTCAGGAATCAGCCTGAGCCAGCAGTACCAACAGCAGTACCAGCCAGCAGAGCCCACAGCACAGTACAAGCCAGCAGTACTAGCCTGAGCCAGCAGTACCCACAGCAGAACCAGCCTGCTGTACCCAACAGCAGTACCAGCCAGCTGTACCCACCAACAGTACCAGCCAGCTAGACCCACCAGCAGTACCAACCAGCAGTACCCATCAGCAGTTCTTTTCAAAACTTACCACCACAAAGAGTCGACTGCGCTCCAGACTGACCGACGCAAACCTGGAAAAGCAGTTGCAAGTAGCAACATCATCAATACCAGCTAACATCACACACCTCACCAAAGAGAAGCAGTTGCAGCCATCACATTAGGGGTGAGTTAATTAAATATTTGACCAAATATAACAGGCACATTTTTAAGTTGATAATTTTGTACGGCCCCCGAAGGATTTTATAAATACCCAAATGGCCCCTTCTTTAGAGGTTGCAAGCCACAGCTACTTGAGCAATGAGCAATTTCTGCTTTGCAGGTAAGTTCCCACTGACACCACTGATCTTTTTAGCTATCTTTAAGGGGGTAATTTTTCCCCATGACCAAAAGTGTAAGGAGCATTCTTCCCAGTGAGCATCACACTAATGTAACATGAGTTGTAGATATAGTCATTTTTAGCAAGGGTTCCCTGAGACCGGAAAGTTATTTCAAGGGTTCCTCTGAGTTGAAAAGGTTGAGAAAAGCTGCTCTAAACAGACTCCTGTGGTCCTTGATTTATCTTGAGTGAACATAAGTGATGGGCTGGGAAAATTCAACTTGGCTAATCCATTTTCCTCATGGGTGGCTCCAAAGACTACACCCTGCCCATCAACATTCAAACCAAACCGTACTCATCTGGATTGGCAGATTAACTCTATCCATTGTTGGGCAGAGGTTTTGTTTAAATTGGTGTGACATTTGTCCATTTTCTAATTTTTATTTCAATTCAAAATACTTTTTTTTTTTTTTTTGTGCTCTATCTTTTTTTTCTAAACTTTTTTTTTGTAGGTTGGTTTTTTAAAGAAAGTGAGAAAAATAATAATAAGCATGTAAAATAAAAAATCTGGGGTAAAAAACAGTGGTCGAGACTAGCAAGTAGACAGCATGCTATATAATAGAGGTATACATATCTTAATTTTCAACATCTATATAAGTCTGTATATGGTATTTGCATATTTCTTGGTTGATTGGTAACCTTCTGGATATATAATAATGATGTTATCTTATATATAAATAAGATTTTTTTAACCTGAGCTTTCATATTTCAGATAATATCCATTAATTATGCCTTCTCTTTCATGTTACAGTTACAAGGACTGTCTCTTAAACGCCAGGACAGCAAACAGGTTTGATATTGGTGATTACAGCATTTACGGGATAGAGAGGTACTGTACTTGTGGTCTGCAATAGCAATATGACTGCTGTCAGCCTGGGAAACAGCCAGTAAAGTGCCTTAAAAACTGTCTACCATAGGAAGGCAGAAGATTTCATTTATGCACCTTCCTTCTGACTTATATTTTGTTTCCCCACATTGGAGATCTTTGTGACCCACCATTTCCATATGCCTCAAAAAAATCTGTATTCAGAACGTTGACTTTCTAATGTTTTTTTTTGTGAAGATTGAATAATCAAGGTATAGTAAACTGTCACGTAAAAACATTGTTTTGCCCTATGCATGACTGCCAGAAACATAGATCAGGCGGTTATTATGGACTCCAACGGAATACTGTTGATGACTGCACAGTGGCAGAGTATAACCTGTTTTGCGCTGCGTTTCTGGGGATACAGCACGTCTTATACTAATGTTTTTGAACTGCAAGCAAAGCAGATCAAATGCATCATTTTTCTTACCAAATTCCGTGTATTGCATTCAAACCTAAGCATTGCATTTGCATGGGAAAGTTTGCATTTGGCATGAACACCCAGCTACATGAGCCATGAAGTCATTTCAAGGGATGCAGTCCTGCTGAACCTTGGTTTCTTGTAATCTTTAACCATATCTGGACCGGAAGGATTTACCCCCTTAACGACCAGGCCATTTTTGCGATACGGCACTGCGTTACTTTAACTGACCATTGCGCTGTCGTGCGACGCTGTACCCAAATAAAATTGATGTCCCTTTTTCCCCCACAAATAGAGCTTTCTTTTGGCGGTATTTGATCACCTCTGCAATTTTTCTTTTTTGCTCTATAAACAAAAAAAGAGTGACAATTCTGAAAAAAAAAAAAAACAATATTTTTTTACACTCTGCTAAATAACATTCCCAATAAAAAATAAATAAAAAAATTAAATTTTTTCATAATTTTAGGCCAATTTGTATTCAGCTACATATTTTTGGTAAAAAAATCCCAATAAGCGTATATTAATTGGTTTGCGCAAAAGTTACCACGTCTATAAACTAGGAGAAAGATTTATGTCATTTTTATTTATTTATTTTTTTTCTAGTATTGGCGGCGATCTGCGATTTTTAGCAGGAATGTGACATTGCGGTGGACAGATCGGACCCCTAACTGACATTTTTGACACTTTTGGGGGGGGACCAGTGACATTACTACAGTAATCAGTGCTAAAAAATATGCACTGTTACTGAACTAATGACGCTGGCAGGGAAGGGGTTAACACCAGGGGTCATCAAAGGGTTAAATGTGTCCCTAGGGGGTGCTTTTTAACCGTGGAGGGATGACCTTTCTGCATGAACACAGAGAACACATAAGAGGAACACAGGATCCCTGTGTTCATAACTGACAGAACAGCGGTCTGGCGTGTTTACAATGCAATCTGTCTCCACGAGGAGCGATTGCGGGTGCCCAATGGCAATTGTGGCCGCCGGGAGTGTTGATCGGCTTCCTCTTTGGCAAAGAAGTGGGCGCGCCACCGGAGGAGCCCCCGCTAGTGGTCCCGTGAAGCGACGTACAGTTATGTCATTTCACGGGACAGAGCTGACCTGCTGCAGTAAAACTGCGGCAAGCGGTCTTTAAGTGGATGAAGTGGAATTCCAGCCTAATCCTTGTTTTTCAGTATTGGACAGAGTGAACAAGGGCTCAAACCTAGCAGATTTTTACTGCTAACTTTATCGCCACACTGGAAAGACCTCCTTAGTGCCTTTTCCACTGACAGGTGTCATCAGGATAGGAAGTTAAGGAAAATCAGAAAACAAACAACAATAAAGAATGGACAGTGATTTTAAAGGAAACCCGTAGTAAGGGTAATATGCCACTGCTAACCTCCCCATAAAAATGTTAGCTGTCTGGCCATCATTCTGATCCTCTGAGTCACTTACTCAGAAAAAGCAGGCAGCAAGTGAAGAGCATTTGCCTACTGGCTGAGAAGCACTAATGACATTAGATCAGTATGACAGCAAGGAAACTAGCATTTTAAGAAGAAGAGGTCAATAATGGCATATTCTTTATCACCAACTATTTTCTTTAATCTTTAATTTAAGGTCACATCAGGATTGCATAAATAATAAATGATTTAAATAGGCTAACCTGTACAGCAAGTTCCACCCCTCAGTATCACAATTTACTTTGCCAAGATAGCAATTACTTGCATGCCAATGGCCAAGCTAAATCTATAATGCAGTCAGTGATGTATGATAAAAGTGGTATGTTTATGGGCCTAAAAGTCCAAATTAAATAGCAGACTGACTTTCTTAATTTCTGTATTTTAGTGAAACAATAATGCTAGGTAACAAGTTAGATTAATCAGTGAATTGCCTGTGCCAGCATTATACAGAACACATTGATATTGTGCCAATGTTAGGAAGTCCATTCACTTTACTTCAGCCTGAGTTCTATGTGATCACCTGCAGCAAGACTACATGAATCATCCAATGTTGTAGGGTAGGCGCTTCCTGTACTTTGTGCAACATCTTTCCGAATTTCATGTATCACCAAGTGAATTCAAATTCCCAAGCTTGGTTTAAATTTGATTTATTGTCTGTGTTAAAGAAGCGTCTTTAAACTTTGTGCTGCCACACCAGGCTTTCTGTATGCGAGAGAAGACAAAAAGCCTACAATAATATAAACTGATACATTACAGCTAAGCTGCGTTCTTTGTATGCAAGCTTTGTTTTTTTAACCTTTAACTGCTACTGGAGATAGGTGAAGAGGTAGAGACTATAAATCTGGCCATAGGCATAGGTGAGATGAATAAAAAACATCTTTAACAATCTTCTGTCTATGCTGTCAAAATACCCAAACAGTGCCTGCATCTGACTGGATGCAGCTGCCATTCGTCTGGCTTCGATGATTTTTAAGTCAGGGGATGATTTGCAGTAAAGGGGCATCAGGACCACCCAATGAGCAAATTTTGGACGGTAATCTGGAACCAGCTAAAATTCACTTAGTGTATGGCCAGCTTTTAGGTCCCCTGCATCTTCCCTGTGCTATTTTAAAGAGGAAGTAAACCCTCCTCTGCAACTTTGACCTATAGGTAAGCCTATGATAAGGCTTACCTATAGGTACTGTAAATATCTCCTAAACATGTGCCGTTTAGGAGATATTTACCTTACATGCAGCCAGTGACATTACTGGCGCATGCACTCTGAAGGAACGGCCGCTGGTGCCGTTCCTTCAGAGCCCCCTGCCATGACCGTCGGCTCCTGCGCACGGGCGCGGAAGTGACGATCCCGGAAGACGGCCGACTGGACATGTCGCCCGTCATACAGGTAAGCGGGCGGCACGGCATGGGCTCGTTCTAAGGTAAGTATTTCATAATGAGCTAGTATGCGGTGCTTACCAGCTCATTATGTGTTTCTCTTTCAGGTTGCAAAAAAAAAAATGTTATGGGTTTACAACCTCTTTAATATATTTTAAGTTCAACAAACTATTTTTGCTACTTATACCTACATTAGTTCTCCTGTACTCCGTAATGTTGGATGCTTTTAAAGTGATACTAAACACACTTTCATTTACAATGTCCCTTCTACATGCTGGCACTTATGTGAGACTTTAGTGATTGGATTGATATCTACTTTGAAGTGATTCTAAAGTCTTGTTTTGTTTTTAAATAAAAAATATGGTATACTAAAAAAAAATAAAAAATATGGTATACTTACCTCCTCGGTGAAGAGGTTTTGCACAGAGCAGTCTGCATCCTCCTCTTCTCGGGTTCCTTTTCGCTGCTCCTAGCCCCTCCCTCCTGTCGAGTGCCTCCACAGCAAGCAGCTTGCTATGGGGGCACCCAAGACGAGCTGCAGCTCCGTGTGTCCATTGAGACACAGAGCTGCGGTTCGGCCCCACGCTCTCTCTCACCTGATTGACTAACTGACTTTGATTGACAGCTGCAGGAGCCAATGGCGACACGGCTGTGTCTCAGACAAACAGGAGGGAGAGTCCCAGATGGCTCAGGGACTCGTGGACATCGCTGAACAGATAGGGGGCTCAGGTAAGTATTAGGGGGTACTGGGGAGGCTGCTTCACACAGATGGCTTTTTATCTTAATGCATAGAATGCATTAAGATAAAAAAATCTTCTGCCTTTACAACTCCTCGAAGCATATATCAAAGAAATTTGCAATGGAAATAATTTCTACCACGATGCCCTGTTCGGACGTGTCACAACTAGATATTACTGCAACCATGCCAGTCTTCAGCACCTAGAACAGGGAAGGGCCTGCTTAAATTATCTTTAGATTTTAGTTGTAGAATTCCAAACAGCTCCTATGGAATGTAACTGTGCATTACTCTGGACAGCATTCTTTTATAAAAGGTATATTCTACAGATCTTTACATGAACACACATTTCATAAACTAACTACTGCAACATTCATTTTCACAGATTTAGGATAGAAACTGTACAGAGTGAAGAAGACAGACCAGGCTGTGTAAGGGTTAACCAGCGGGTATGACAAGGACTTCCAGCAATTACGGTGGCGTACACAGATTTGTCACCATGCTAGAAAAAGGACGACTGAGTATCTAAGAAGAAACAAACATCTCAACGTACGTTGTACATGTACTATATCTACATTGACTAAGGGAGACAGTTTCAGTGGGCACTTTACGATGGGCATATGACCATCTACAGCCAACCCAAAGATAGCATATACAAGCAGATCTCTCAATAAGTAAGACAGATAGCAAGGGCGGCACAGTGGTGTAGTGGTTAGCACTTTCACCTAGCAGCAAGAGGGTCGCTGGTTTGAATCCCAACCATGACACTACCTGCCTGGAGTTTGCATGTTCTCCCTGTGCCTGCGTGGGTTTCCTCCGGGTACTCCGGTTTCCTCCCACACTCCAAAGACATGCTGGTAGGTTAATTGGATCCTGTATAAAAAAAAATTGGCCCCACTGTGTATGTATGCGAGTTAGGGACCTTAGATTGTAAGCTCCTTGAGGGCAGGGACTGATGTGAATGTACAATGTATATGTAAAGCGCTGCATAAATTGACAGCGCTATATAAGTACCTGAAATAAAATGAATAAGAAATCTGACTCAGGCAATGTAAACTCTACACCTTACTAGGATGGTCCTATGATATAGAGCAGTCTCATTAAAATTACATTTTTATAAAAGAAAAAGGAATGATTGCTGAAAGGTCACACCGATTTTCTACCCTGCTGGAAACTGTCTGTATGTGATATGGATAACTTACAGTGTTTGCAAATGTTTATTACATTACACTCTACAAGGCCAGCCTATTGCAATTGCTGGCTTAATCAGTGACCTAAATGAGTATGTAAATACTTTTAATTAGCAAGTAATAACAGAACAGCTGCTGAATATAACATTCCAGGACTGTACTTACAATGTCACCCTATTGCTTAAAGTCAGTAATGGTCTCTCAGCTGCACAAGTAGAAAGGTACAAAATGAGAACTTCTTGCACTGGCTGTACAATTACAAACCCTGATTTTGGTGACAATGCAGCCAATATAGTTATAAACTGATGCAGTGCAGTGGTCGTGCAGAAAAATGTTTGCTTTCAAACACCCAATCACTTGTTTTTTCCTTGAAAAAGGAACACCAAAAAAGTATAGAAGCCCCTGAGCTAAGAAATCACCACAATGACAATCTGTGCCTATGAGGTGGGTGACAGTGCTAGGCCCTGCCTGAGTGTAAATAGAGGTAAAATGTTCACAAGGTTCTCATGAATGCAGAGGGGCTCCAGAACATCTGTTCAGAGCAGAAAAAACTGGTCTTTCATTTTTCTCTGGGCTTTGCTACTCCCAGATCAGGGTCTGGAGTTCAGTGGCTTCAAAGAGCTTTGGGATGGAAGAAGCCTCTACTCCTGTGCCCAGGTCTTACCAGAGATAAGCAGACTGAGAGTGCAGGTGTGCACACCCATTAAAATGAAGGGTTTAGCCATAGCTCAGGGCTGCACCCTCCCCGGGAATCCGTGAGGCCGCAAGGGAGCAATTATTGGGGTCCATGTCAGCATAGTACAGGTGTAGTCTGTGGCAGACCAAACAGAAGCCCTAAAGCCTAGTACACACAGGTCAAATGTTGGCCGGTTCAAAAGAAACCGGCAGACTTTCGGCCTGTGTGTACGGCAGCGGGTGTGACAGAAGCTGGCCATTCAGCTGGTTTCAGTCGAAGGCAAATGACCAAAAAAGGTGTGCCGACTGGCTCTCAACCAGCACTCTCAACCATTTGGCTGAGAGTGCTGACCAGTGTGTTCTGGTGGGGGGGGGAGGGGGCGCCTGAAACAGGACTACCTGGCTGGAGTGAACTCATTGATGAGCACTACACATGACAAAAAACCCCACATATCTCAGGAGCTAAAATTATGTCCTGAGTAGTGGCACAGACTACACAGACTTCCGAATGCACTTTGAATGCAGGTTTGCATGCATATTATTGCATTCACTGAAAAAAACCATGAGAAAGATTCCACAGTAGGGTCACGGACAACAATAAAAACCAAAACAGAGGTTCTAACACTTCTAAACTCCATTCCACAAAAAAAAAGGTTTGACCTTAGATACACTTGTAATCAAACAGAATATTATCATTATTCATCAAAAAAAAAAACACTGCCTTTATCAGCCTTTCTCCACCAGGGTCCCATGAAACAATAAGGTTCCTCCAGAAGGTGTTATAGATTCCTCAAGCAAATAGCAGTTTTGGCCTCTACAATAAGTAACTATTGACACAACAATCGGTAAAGTGGACATTCTTCCCATTGACCACCTATTAGTAAGAAGACCCTTCTCTACTGACCACCAATAAGGGAGCATTTCACTTACCACCATTTAAAGAAGTCAGTTCTCTTATGATCAACAATGTAAGGGAACAAATAACTAGCTACCAATGTAAGTGGACATTTTTCCACTGCCTGTCAATACAAAAGTATTTCTTTACTGATCACTATACAAAAAATACTTAAGATCAGCCCCCACCCATTTACGTTACTATCATTGCCTCCCCCCCCCCCCCCCCACCTTATTTTTTTGGTCCCAGCACCTCTTTGCCCTACCTTCTTCCTCTCTGCTTTTTTCTGCTCCCTCCTCCATTATAAGTAAATTCAGAGTCTTGTTCTGTTCAGGACCTGTTCGTGTTCTGGTGACTTGAATCCTTTAAGATAGTTGGCAGGTGGAAACAGAGGACAGAGTGAAACCTTGTTTTCTGCAATTCAGTCTTAGTCTATGCTCTTGTTCTCATATACTGTAGATTCTCAACCAGTCAACTGATAAGGTAATTTCCCCTGGCATCGTTCTCTTATATTGATCGGATTCTATCATTTTCTGACAGTGGCCTTTATGTGTCTGATTATATGGTGTATATTCCAGTCATTTGTACGGCTTGTTGGATACTG
This sequence comes from Pelophylax lessonae, assembly GCF_965119305.1. Taxonomy (NCBI): domain Eukaryota; kingdom Metazoa; phylum Chordata; class Amphibia; order Anura; family Ranidae; genus Pelophylax; species Pelophylax lessonae. Next base: position 619,698,611 of record NC_138769.1, read on the forward strand.
CATTTCTTAAATAAATAAAGAACTTGAAACAATACTACAATTTTCACAAGCCATTACTATATTATTTATTTTATTTCAATATTATTAAAAGAGTTGTAAAGGCAGAATTTTTTTTTATCTTAATGCATTTATAGAGGATCCGGGCCACTCTGTGCAAAACCACCGCACAGAGGAAGTAAGTATAACATGTTTGTTTTTTAACCACTTGCCGACTGCCGCACGACTATATACGGTGGCATTCAGCCCCTCACAGGCAAAGTGACATAGGGGTACGTCACTAGCCTGTAAGGGCCATAGGGAGCGAGCGTGTGCCGCCGGAGGCATGCTCCCGCTCGCTTACGGACCCCTCTGCGCGTGTGAGCGGCGGACCCGATGTCCGCCGGTCACTCGCGATCGTCAGTTACAGAGGGAGAAAGGCAGGCGGCTAATGTAAACAAAGACGCCTGTCATTCTCCCTTGTGTAACAGCAGAGATCATATGGTCCTGCTATGTAGGACCGTAGATCTCTGCTGTTACATGAAAAGCAAACATCCCACAACAGTAAGAAGCACGCCCCTTGGGACACACATAGCCACTGCATCTCTAATAAAGTTAACCCCTTCCCTGCCAATGTCATTTTTACAGTAACAGTGCATATGTATAGCACTGATTACTGTAGTAATGTCACTGGTACCCCCAAAAGTGTCAAAAATGTCAGTCAAGGGTCCGATCTGTCCGCCGCAATGTCGCAGTCCCACAAAAAAAAAAAAAAAAAATCGCAGATCGCCACCATTACTCATACATATGTAGCACAAAACAAATTGGCCTAAAATGTTAAAAAATTTTGATTTTTACATTTTTTTTTTTGGAATTTCATATAAAAAATTTGAAAAATATTGTTATTTTTGCAAAATTTTCGCTCTTTTTTTGTTTATAGCGCATGATCAAAAAAATCACACAGGTGATCAAATACCACCAAAACAAAGCTCTGTTTGTGGGAAAAAAAGGACCTCAATTTCATTTGGGTACAGCGTTGCACGACCGCGCAATTGTCCGTTAAAGTCCCGCAGTGCCGAATCGCAAAATAGGCCCTGGTCAGGAAGGGGGTAAAAATCTTCCAGGGCTTAAGTGATTAAAAAACAAAACACGAGACTTTACAATCACTTTAAAGACTTTGGTGCATTGAGCAGTCCTGGGTTTCAAAATTGCCAAGAGTGTTACAGTCCTAATTTATCAATTTATTATTTTATCTACAACTTGCTGTCTATGCTAATTTATCGGGAGCTGTAGATTCAGTATTCATTACCAAGGGTTCCCTTAGATCTGAAATGTATTTCAAGGGTTCCTCTATCCATAATAAAAGGGATGAAAAAGGCAGGCCTATACTACTGTATTAACAGTACTAAACTCTTCTCAGGGCAGGAACTTTACCAAAGGTGAAAATTGGGCTTTGGTTTTACTAGATTAGATGGAGTATCTTTGTGATTCTAAGACTTATCATTTTAGCCAGCAGGATTAGCACCAGTATGGAAAGGTTGCATTTTCACATAGAATTTATTATATTATGACAGTAAAGTTGGCTGTTTTATCACTAAGACTCGCTAATATTTACTAGAGATAGAGGAAAACAAATATTTGGAGAGACCATTGAAGCTTTACTTTTCTGTTTACTTGATTTACAGAAACTGATTAAAGATATTTGTTCATTGGGTGAAGGTTCATCAGCAATTTCCTAACTCATAATATGAGTTAAAGAATTTAAGGTATTCGTAAACCCTCAGACCCAGTGGCGTAGCGTGGGAGGGAGGGGGGAGGCAGAGAGGGAAGTGGCCTCGGGCGCAACATTTAGGGGGGCGCATCCCGTGCCTACCATCCACAAAGTTATACTGTCCACCCTTCTTTATTCATACAATGTCCCGTCCAGTGGCCCACCCGCTTTCCCTAATTTGGACTGCGCTCCGTGACCGCCGCTTTGTGATAAAAGAGCGGGGATGAACTGAAATTGTCACGTGTGGCCATGGGGCGGGGCTGGCCTGTGGGTGAAAATCGCAGTCGGTGCATGTGCAGCACTGCTTCCAGAGTCTCGCCTTGCTGTCCGGCCGCCTCTAAGCTGGCATGCTGTGTCTCTCATCCGCTCCGGATCGCCTCCTCAAGTCCTCATTATGGCAGTGTCTGGCAGAGGCCACATAAGAGCAGATGGGAGACAGAAGGAGTTACATAGTTACATAGTTACATAGTTAGTAAGGTTGAAAAAAGACATCAGTCCATCCAGTTCAACCTATGCATCCAGTTCAACCTATGAATGCATGTGTGTGTTTGCTTTTAATCGTACATTGTATACCCCTGTATGTTGTGGTCTTTAAGGTGTCCATCTACTAATTTTTTGAAACTATCGATGCTCCCTGCTGATACGACTGCTTGTGGAAGAGAATTCCACATCCTTACTGCTCTTACAGTGAAGAACCCCTTACGCACTTTAAGGTTAAACCGCCTTTCCTCTAGTTTTAGTGAGTGGCCACGTGTCTTATTGTACCTCCTTTCTCTGAATAGTTTGTTCCTTATGCTCGGGTCACCAGTACAGTATTTGTACATTGATATCATATCCCCCCTCAATCGTCTTTTCTCCAGAGAGAAAAGGTTCAGTGCTTGTAGTCTTTCCTCATAGCTGATGTCCTCCATTCCCCTAATTATTTTTGTTGCCCTTCTCTGGACTTTCTCCAGTTCCAGCACATCCTTCCTGAGGACCAGTGCCCAGAACTGGACAGCATACTCCAGATGTGGCCGGACCAGAGTCTTGTAGAGTGGGAGAATAATCTCTTTATTTCTGGAGTGAATCCCCTTTTTTATACATCCCAGTATTCTGTTGGCTTTGCTTGCAGCTGCTTGGCATTGCATGCCACTGCCAAGCTTGTTGTCTACCAGTACCCCCAGGTCCCTTTCCATCCTAGACTCACCCAGAGGTTCCCCCCCTAGTGAGTAGCTTGCTTTCTGGTTTCTGGCACCCAGGTGCATTACTTTACATTTTTCAACATTAAACCTCATCTGCCATGTAGTTGCCCACCCCGTTATTTTGTTCAGGTCCGCTTGCAAGGTTTCCACATCCTGCATAGAAGATATTGGCATGCCTAATTTAGTATCATCTGCAAATACTGAGATTGTACTAGATATCCCCTCCTCTAGATCATTTATGAATAAATTAAACAGGATTGGTCCCAGGACAGAACCCTGGGGGACCCCACTTTCCACACCCGCCCAATCCGAGTACTCCCCATTAATCACCACCCTCTGTACTCTCCCCTGGAGCCAGTTCTCTATCCAGGTACTCACCTTATGGTCCATACCTACCTTCCTTAGTTTGTACAGTAATCGTTTGTGGGGAACGGTGTCAAAGGCCTTTGCAAAGTCCAGATACACCACATCCACAGGCTTACCTTTATCTAGGTGGCTGCTCACTTCATCGTAGAAGGTTAATAGATTGGTTTGGCAAGAACGATTTTTCATGAATCCATGCTGATTACTACTTATAATACCAGTTTCATTACTAAAGTCTTGTATGTGGTCCCGTAACATCCCCTCCAAAATTTTGCAGACTACTGATGTTAGGCTGACCGGCCTATAGTTACCCGGGATATATCTCGGCCCCTTCTTAAATATTGGTACCACGTTGGCTTTTTTCCAATCAGCTGGCACCATACCCGTCTGTAAACTATCCTTAAAGATCAAGAATAATGGTCTGGCAATCACCTGGCTGAGCTCATTTAGAACCCTCGGGTGCAAGCCATCCGGTCCCGGAGATTTATTTATGTTAAGTTTCTCTAGTTTAGCTCTAAGTCTATCTTCTGTTAACCATGGCGGCACTTTCTGAGGTGTATTATTGGCCTTACAAGCTGGGTTCGTGTAGCCCCCCGATTCTTTTGTGAAGACTGAAGAGAAGAAATTATTTAACACTTCCGCCTTTTCTCTGTCCTCAGTGGCCATATTTCCCTTATCATCTTTTACGGGGCCAATGTGTTCTGGCCTCGCTTTCTTACTGTTTATATACTTAAAGAACTTCTTAGGGTTCTTTTTACTCTCCTCCGCTATATGTCTCTCGTGTTCTATTTTAGCCGCCCTGATTTCGTCTTTACATTTCTTATTACACTCTTTGTAATGCTTAAATGCTGCCAATGACCCCCTCAGTCTTGTATTTTTTGAAGGCCTTTTCTTTAGCACTAATATACATTTTTATGTTGGAGTTTAGCCATCCAGGGTTTATTTTTGCTCTTTTAAATTTATTTCCCTTTGGAATGCACTGGCCAATCCCCCTGTTTAGTATGCTCTTGAAGCACTCCCATTTTTCCTCCGTGTTCTTTGTTTCCAGGGTTCTATCCCAATTGATATTTTCTAGCAGCGAGCGCAGCTTTGGGAAATTGGCTCTTTTGAAATTCAGTGTCCTTATATTACCCCTCAGCTTCCTATTACTGTAATTAATACTGAAACTTATTGACCTATGGTCACTGTTTCCTAAGTTGTCCCGTATTTCTATATCCGTGATCAGGTCTGTATCGTTGGTAATCAGTAGGTCAAGTACCGCATTGTTTCTTGTCGGTGCATTCACCATCTGACCCATAAAATTGTCCTGCAAAACATTTAGGAACTGCCTAGCCTTGGCTGAGTGCGCGGTTCCTTCTGCCCAGTCTATATCTGGATAATTAAAGTCCCCCATTATAATGACATTTCCCATCCTTGCTGCCAATCCTATCTGTAAAAGGAGGGCCGCCTCACCCTCCTCCCTCTGGTTGGGGGGTCTATAGCATACGCCCAATATTAACTTCCCCGCCGTGCCATCCCTTTGAAGCTCTACCCATAGGGATTCTGCCTCATCCATAGCTCCATTATTAATATCATCCCTCATATTTACCTGTATGCTGTTCTTAATATACAGACATACCCCTCCCCCTTTTTTACCTTCTCTATCTCTGCGATAAAGGGAATACCCCTGAATGGTCGCCATCCAGTCATGGGAGCTGTCAAACCAAGTCTCAGTTATCCCCACAAAATCTAAGTCCTCCTCAAACATCAGCAGCTCCAGCTCTCCCATCTTGTTGGCCAGGCTTCTGGCATTGGTATATAAGCCTCGTAATTTTGATGTTTTTAGGCTGCTCTCTTGATTTTTCCCCGTACCCACCCTGGGTATAGGAGCTCCGAACACCCTACCGCTAATGCCCCCATTTCCGCCCTCTGAAACTTTCTTTCCACTGGCTAATTCTACATCTGTACCCTCCCCCCTATTCCCTAGTTTAAAAGCCCCTCTAACTTTTTGGCCATCCTCGCACCCAGTACGGCTGCACCCACCCCATTTAGGTGCAATCCGTCCCTACCAAAGAGCCGGTGACCGACTGAGAAGACGGCCCAGTTCTCCAGGAACCCGAAACCCTCCTTACTACACCAGCTCCTCCGCCACTCGTTAACTTCCCTAATCTCCCGCTGCCTCTCTGGTGTGGCTCGAGGTACAGGTAGTATTTCGGAAAATACTACCTTGGAGGTCCTAGTCCTCAACTTAGCGCCTAAGTCCCTGAAATAATTTAGGACTCTCCGTCTTCCTCTACCTATGTCATTGGTACCCACGTGTACCATGACAGCTGGGTCTTCCCCAGCCCCACCCAATAATCTGTCCATCCGATCCGCAATGTGCCGAACCCGAGCGCCCGGCAAACAACAGACTGTTCGGCGCACACGGTCTTTGTCACAGATTACACTATCTGCCCTTCTAATAATTGAGTCCCCTACCACCAGCACCCGTCTTTGCTTTCCCTTTCTCCCAGCCTCACTGGAGGAGTTCTTCCCCTGGCAGCTAGGGGCGTCGCTCTGCTCCAGCAATGCTGGTCCCTGACTGGTTTCCCCAACATCACACAACGGGGCGTATCTATTGGGGTGCTCCAGCCCAGGATCAGCCTCCTTGACTTGTTCCCTTCTACCCCTCCTAACTGTCACCCCTCTAAACTGCTCTGATGCCTGCACCTCCGATACTCCGCCCACCTCTGTGCAGACCCCTGCCTGCACCTGACGGGTACGATCCTGGCTCTCCTCCGGTATGGACATTCATCTCAGTGTTGCCAGCTGCTTCCCTAGATTCAGGACCTGAGCTTCCAGGTAAGCAACGTGCTCACATTTTGCGCATTTGTATTCGCCCTCGATCACATGTCCGAGGAGGAGAGTGAGTCTGTGAGTAATGTGCTGCCTGCCCCCTGGGCCCAAGGAAGTGGATATGGTTGGTGGAGGGGGGAGACGTAGGTCAGTGTAGGGGTCAGGTAGGTCTGTGTAGGTGTGAGGTAGGTCAGTGTAGGAATCAGGTAGGTCAGTGTAGGTGTCAGGTAGGTCCAGGTAGAAATTGGGTAGGTCAGTGTAGTAGTCAGGTAGGTAAGTGTAGGAATCAGGAAGGTCAGTGTAGGCGTCAGTGTAGTGATCAGGTAGGTAAGTGTAGTGGTCAGGTATGTCAGTGTAGTGATCAAGTAGGTCAGTGTAGTGATCAGGTAGGTCAGTGTTGTGGTCAGGTAGGTCAGTATAGTGGCCAGGTAGATCTGTTTAGTGTACAGTTAGGTCAGTGTAGGTTTCAGTGCAGTGGTCAGGTAGGTCTGCATAGTGGTCAGGTAGGTCAGTGTAGGTGTCAGGTAGGTCAGTGTAGGTGTCAATGTAGTTAACAGGTAGTGAACAGGTAGGTTTATGTAGCAGTAAGGTAGGTTTGTGTAGCGGTCAGTTAGGTCTGTGTAGCGGTCAGGTAGGTCTGCGTAGTGGTCAGGTAGGTCTGCGTAGTGGTCAGGTAGGTCTGCGTAGTGGTCAGGTAGGTCTGCGTAGGTGTCCGTGTAGGTGTCCGTGTAGGTGTCAGTGTAATAGACTAGACGTTTTCTGGCACTTTTTTTTTTTACATGTGAAAATCAGGGGGTTTTTTTGCTAGAAAACTACTTAGAACCCCCACACATTATATATGTCCCATGGTATTTGCGCAGCGGTCTTTCAAACGCATTTTTTGGGGGGGAAAAAATACACTTTTTAAAAAAATTTAAATTAAAAAAAAAAAACACACTACATAACCCAATTTTCTTTAGTAAAATATAAAAGATGATGTCACACCAAGTAAACAAACATGTCACACTTTAATATTACGCACGCCTGCGCAGCAGCAACAAACAATGTACATTTTACTATACATAGACGACACTTTAAAAGCCTTTACAGGTTACCACTTTCTATCTACAAAGGAGGTCTGGTGCTAGAATTACTGCCCATGATCTGACATTTGCGGCGATACCTCACATGGGATGTGTGGGATGATCGCTGCTTGCGAAAGGATGTAAACATCCTTGTGACAGTGATAGGCACGTGACAGGTACTCCTTATGGAGGGATCTGGGGTCAATAGGACCCCAAAATCCCTCTTCTGCGCTTGAAAGCATTCAAAACGCCAAGATCAGCATTTTGATTTTTAAAAAATGGCGCAATTGACAGCCAGGTAAACCAGAAGTGATGTCACGTCATCCCTTTAGGGTTACCATAGCGGAAACCTGATCAAAGCTGATTCCAGCTTTGTATGGGTCTCCAGCCAGCTGCGGACGTGCCGTCTAGTAGCTTGGGTCTCTCGGTGGGGCGGGACGGGCCGAAAGAGCTGCGGAAGTTAGCGGGAGTGGGGGGGGGGGAAGTGCCCTCCTGCTGCTTGTAATAGCTATCGAGTGGCAATCGAGTGGCTAGTTAGCTACTCTGATTGCTATTAAAAGCTGCAGGCAATATACCAGTAAAACCACTTGAAGTCAAATGACATACCAGGTATGTGATTTGGTGGCAAGTGGTTAAGCAGAAGCTGTGGAAACATAAGATATACTGATTTTTACAAATCCGGTTTACGTACACTTTAAAGCTGAACTCCATCTTTTGATATACTTTACATCGTTTGTTTGGGCCAGTTAGTGTCCCTCACTAACATAGCTGCAGCTACATACAGCTTACCACACTGTGTTCCGGGTTTGAGCCGAGACTTTCAGGCTCATACCTGGAACACAGTAGTCTATCAAAGCGACACTCAGCCATTCAGAGAAAGCAATGTTTTCATGCAATGAATACTAAGCTTCCTCTGATTGGCCGAGTCAGAGATTGTAACATCATCAGCCCATCTCTCTGACTCATTTAGAGGAAGGTTTGTATTCATTGCTAGAATTCATTGCTTTCTCTGAATAGCTGAGCGCCGCTGCGATACACTCTACTGGGGTCCGGGTATGAGACAGAAAGTCTTGGCTCAAACCTGGAACACAGTGCAGTATGCTGCAAGTCGCTGCCATTACGTACAGTTTATACCGCACATCTAGTAGCCCCACATATCGGTGAGGGACTTAGATCATTTGAGCCAGTATATCAAATGATGGAGTTTAGCTTTAAGTCCTTTTCTATTAGCATGCTGACAGAAGAAGAAGAAAAAAATAGGATTTTTGTACTCACCGTAAAATCCTTTTCTCTGAATTCATTGAAAGACACAGCTCCATATTCTTCACCATAAGGTTATGCTGCCCTCTACAGGAGTAGGACTAGGCAGGCAACACAAAAGCTTGGCTACGCCCTGTGGGCAGTCCTCGGCTGGCATAATCCCCCTCTCTGTTTAGAGATACTCAATTTTGTAACAAGCAGTAACTGAAGCATGAAAACTTTTACAGTGAGTACAAAAATCCTATTTTCTCTTCCGTTTATTGACAGACAAAGCTCCACATTCTTCACCATATGGACGTCCCAAAGCAGTGCCAAACATGAAGGGTGGGAATAATAAACCAAAGGCTAAACACAAGCCAATCCAGGTAGTAGTAGCTCAACAAGAACAGGAGACCAACCTTAAATACACCCTCAAAAGGGAAAAACAGACCCTATAAATCGCAACCTGTAAAACTTTGCGACCAAAGGCGGCATCCGCAGATGCTAAAACATCCACTCTGTACAACTTTGAAAAAGTACACACTAATGACCAAGTGGCTGTCATGCACACCTGCGCCACTGATGCCTGATGATGGAAGGCCCAAGAAGCACTAAGTGGCCGAGTAGTCACTTAAGTGAATAAGCCTGGGTCACCATCTGTCTGATCCATCTGGATATGGTAGCAGAGGAAGAAGGAAGCCCCTTCCGCGGCCCATCCCGAATCACAAAGAGTGAGTCTGACCTCTGAAAGGGCTCCATGGATGCCAAATAGACAGATAGCTTGGAGACTCACAGGAACCGTATCCAAAAATGCAAAGCAGACAAACTGTAGACCCTGGGCCAACCGATCCACCAGTTCGCCATAGGCGAGAGGAAAACTGGCCGCCCCCCATGGCCAGATGTGAAAGTGTCACCCACACCTTCAGTGTCTGAGAAACCAGAACGGAGGCCAAGTAACAGGTGACAGGCCTTAGAGATTCTGCCCGCCTGTCAGCCGGATTCCTAAAACCCAGGGATACTACCACCTGAAACAGGGTTGCCTTAGTCAACCTGGAAATAGGGGAACCCACCGCGGGTGGGACCGCCCACTTCCTCAGAAATGACTCCTCAAAGGGATACCGGAAAGAGTCTTGGGACCAGCAAGGGTCGTATTGGATGCACCCAGCACCTATAGACACAATTATCAAAATAAGCTGGATAAGAGAACACCATAACTCACCATATGGTAAGTGACAAATGGAACAGATATGTCCGCAGCAACCTCGGCTACATCCTCCAACATGAATGGCTCTTGCTCGGACGCAATCAGTGCATCTACCAGCATGTTTTTGTGCCACGCAGCGGCAATGAAGAAATCATCCTCACTGTCTGATGGGTGAGGGAAATGTGGACTCAGACCCTGTAGTGCAGACCCATCCACAACGACGGAACCAGATGCAGGATCTCATGAGATAAGAGAGGGTGGGGGGGTGTTTGCTAAGCAAACGGCCAATGCAATCCTTACCCCTGACAGGGGGTCGGCAACTCAAGCCACTCCCCACTGGGAGCGCCAAACTGTGACCCGCAAAAAAGTGGGGGAGCCACCGACAGGACCCTTTCAAGGAAGCCCGCAGAGGAGGCCGCAAACAGATCCCCCTAAAGAGGGGGCCACTCGCCATTGGTGGGGGAAGACTTGCAGACAGGCTACCCCCACAGTGCCCACTAGGAAAGGCAGATGCCCCACAGTACCATAGCAGCTAAACCTGCCTGGGACCCTGTTCTCCCCCCCCCCCCCGCCGAGCCACCCTACCAGAAGGGGGTGGCCTAAATCTTTCAGCTGCCTGGCCGCTGAAGCGCGATCCGCAGAAAATCTGCAACCAGCCTGGGGAGCAGAGGCAAAGCGGATGTCCCAGGTACAAAGGCGGCTTAAGCCGCCGCAACTGGGGCCGCCCCATCCAAAGACCAGCTTGTAGGCTGCAAAGCCGCAACCTAAACTTTAGGCCTGCCCGACCGCGTGGTACTCGAACCCACAGGTACTGGGCCACACACCCCAAGGCCCTCCAACTGTCCCAAGGGGATCCAAAGAAGACTACCCACCCCAAATCTATCCCACCAAGGGCACTGGAGGTCAGCGTGCCCTCAGGCATCAAGGCCCTGGGCACCCACAGCCTGGGCATCAGCCACCCCTCCATGAGCATGGGGAGGTAAGCCAGCTCAATGCCACCCTTAGAGGTGAAAGAGGGGGAGGTTGGGGGGGGGAACAGAAACCCTCGAAGGGACAGACCACCCCAGGGATTATCCGTGCCCCACACCGCATCGAGGAAAGGAGAGGGGGGGGCCCTTATTTACCAATCCAGTGAAGCATGCAGGTAACACTCCTAAGACAGAAATCTTCTCGCCATCGAAGTGGGGGAGCTGATGGCCAAAAGGAATACCGAGACCAAGTCGTATGCGACCTTGCGAGATGTTTAACTTGAGGGCCAGCCCCCCTCCAGTGGGGCTTTGTCGTGGTCTGCGCGCGCTCACTGGCCAGGTTTGGGGGACCACTGGAATTTCAATAGTCCAGCCCATCGCTTAGCCCGGCAGTTGCTAGAAGATCTCCACAGAAAAAAAACAGGAAGAAATCCAAAAATAAACAGCAAAAAATAGCCAGGACATAGGGCCCGACAGGTAGAATAGGTCCTACTCCTGAACTAGACAAACAAAAACTGAGTATTTCTAAGCAGAGAGGGCAATTATGCCAGCTGAGGACGGCCCACGGGGTGTAGCTAAGCTTTTGTGTTGTCTGCCTAGTCCTACTCCTGTAGAGGGCAGCATAACCCTATGGTGAAGAAAATGGAGCTGTGTCTGTCAATAGACGGAAGAGAAATTCTATTTTTTTTTTTATCCCATTCTAATGCATTTTTTTTTTTTACACCTTTACATCAGTGTACTGGTATCAGTTTCTAATGCGTTGACATCAATATACATCAACCTACAATCAGCTGGTAGAACATTCCAAATTGAACTGCTTTAAAATACACATACTTGCCGCTCTGTACAAACCCTGGCAATAGATCATGCAGTTTTCTTTCCTTCAACCCCACATCTTGTGGGTTAACCCCGCCTCCACTCCAAGGGTATAGGACCCCCCTCCCATAAATTTCAGCTCTCAGGCACAGCAGGTGTTCATTTTTTGTCCTCCTCCAAGGACCTACACTTCTGATGTCTTACTATGTCCAGCTTACCTTAGGATATTTTGGATGGTGTCTGCATGTCCAGAGCCCAGCCACGGGCGGGTGAGTGACATTTAAATTCCCCTGCTCTCTGCGGTTGACTGAAGCTTGATCAGCATTTTCTGACATGGGTCTGAAGATTCGCATTGCATCCCTTCATGGCAGCGGTATTTGTTATTTATGTGCACTTTGTCTGTCTCTTTCCTATCGCTGTACAATATGTTTGATTGGCCCAATGGCGCTGGAACGCTTCCTGCGTTCCAGCAAACCCTTCCTCTTCCTCCTCTGCTTCTAGCGTACAATCGGTAGACGCTTCGTGGTCTTGCACATGCGCAGTGCGTCGCGAACGAAGCCGAGGCTTGGCTCGCGCATGCGCAGTAGCGTCAGTGACCGCATCACCGCTGACGTCATTCCGGCGGGAGATTTAAACAGCTGACGATTCCCCTGTACTTTGGGAATGTACTGTGGGCGTTGTGGCAGCTTCCCAGTGTCTCTGGATTCCTTGCTACAGGTATGTGCAATGGAGACTTGACTGCAGAGGGGGTGGGGGGGGGGGGCGGATGGTTGTTACCTCTCAATGTATCACTGACATGGTGTCTGATGTGTATTACCTTTCTTTATCAGTCTAGTTGTTTGGCCTGAAGTATGGATCCTGCGTCACCGCCCTCCTGTGGCCAGCCCTCTCACAACAGGTGGGTGCTGGCATTTTTCAGAGGGGAGGGCTTGCTGGTCCCTAGGTCATGGCTAAATCCAGTGTCTCCCTGATTTTCTCTTTCTCCATCAGCTCTTCCAGGCCTGATTTACCACAAGAAAGAGACCCTGTCACACCTCGTGGGAGTTCATCCTCCAGATCTAAACGCCGTGAATCTCCATCAGGGAGTAGGCAGCAAGGGAGACGCTCTAATTCCTCCCCCAGACACCATAAACAACACCAGAGTCACCGCACATACCAGAGAGCCTGTTGGGGTTGTGGGGCATATGTCCCGGAGGACAAGTCCCTATGTGAGCCATGTTTTTCTCAAGCAGCCGGTGACAGGGTGTATGAGGACCAAGGATTGGAATCTCTAGTGAAGAGAATAGTACAACGGTCCCTGAAAGAATGGGGTATAGTCCCACCACCTGGTCCCACCACATCTAGTTCTCCAGCAGAAGTGCAGGAAGATCAAGGCCCCTCTCAACCGAGCATTACTTCTGCAAAATCATCTGACAGTGATTCGGAAGAAGAAGGGGCTGTAGGCGGCTTTGAGTTCGCCCTGGTTTCACCCCTGATCAGAGCCATTAAAGAAGCTCTAAGATGGGAGGATCCTGTGTCTCCTCAGAAAAAGCAGCGGAAGTTCTTCAAGCACCTTGGTAAGGAGCCTGTCAACTTCCCTTCCCTCTCTGAATTACAAGAGGTGATTACTGAAGAGTGGAGTAAAGGGGATAGTAAGTCTTCCTTATCTTCCAAACTTGGGAAACTATATCCCTTTAAACCTGAAGATGTCGCCAGTCTGGAATATGCTCCTCTTGCGGATGCGGCAGTTACAAGATTAGCAAAGCATGTCACTTTGCCCCTGGATGACGCGGTCTCTTTCAAAGACCCCTTGGATAGGAAAATAGATCTGGACCTAAAAAGGATCTTTGTGACGGCCGGCGCGGCCTGCAAACCCGTTATGGCATTAGCAACGATGTCTAAAGCCATGGAAGTCTGGGTATCCGATATAGAATCCAAACTTGGAAGTCTCTCGGAAGAAGCCGTAGAAAGCTCCCCTATTCATGAACTCAAGTTGGCTTCAGTATTTTTAGGAGAAGCATCTATCGATGTTCTGCGTCTTCTGTCCAGATCGATGCTATCCTCAGTGACAGCAAAAAGGGCCTTGTGGCTTCGCCCGTGGCTTGCGGATCCAGCCTCTAAACAGGCATGGTGTAAGATCCCTTTTGAGGGTACTTCCCTTTTTGGAAATAAACTAGACAGCGCCATTGCCAAGGCTACTGGCGGAAAGTCAGGCTTCCTCCCGCAGGACAGACGATTATTTGGTCAGAAGAAGCCTCAACCTAGGAGGCAATACACGGAGAGATCAAGAGATGCACGCTCTTACAAGCCTAATAGAGATTTCCGAAGAAACTGGAGAGGTGGTCATTCCTCTACTCGGAGGTCATCAAAAAATCCAGCGCCTGCTGGACAAGATTCCACTGAATCTTTTTGAGATTGGGCCCATTCAGGCATGTCAGGTGGGGGCACGTCTTCTCCATTTTCAGCATGTCTGGGCGGCCTCAATCATGGATTTTTGGACTGTCTCTACAGGCCACAGATGGTCATTTCTGGCAGATCCAGTTCCAAGATTCATCTCAACTCATTTACCCTGTCTAGAAGAGAGAAGAGAAGTCTTGCTCGCCTATGTAGACGCTTTGGTGGCTCAAGGAGCAGTAGCTCTAGTTCCAGAACAAGAAAAATTTCAAGGGGTTTACTCACCCCTCTTCTTAGTCCAGAAGAAGAACGGGGCCTGGAGGCCTGTTATAGATCTCACATACCTGAACAAGTTCATAAAGAACGAAAAATTCAAGATGGAAACACTCAACTATTCAAAAGGCAGTACTGCCGGGAGATTGGCTCGCCTCAATAGATTTGAAAGATGCGTACTTTCATGTACCTGTGGCAACCGACTTCCACAAATATCTCCGCTTCTGTGTTCAGAATCAGCATCTACAATTCATTTGCCTACCCTTCGGCCTGTCTACCTCGCCCAGAGTATTCACCAAAGTTCTTCTAGCAGTGGTAGCCTTCATAAGATTGAAAGATATACGTCTACATCATTACTTAGACGATCTTCTGCTACTGTCTCAAGAGAAGGATCAGTTATTGGCACACAGAGATCAGGTCATATCGACCCTCAAAGAGTTTGGCTGGCTGCTAAACCTACAAAAGAGTCAGCTGGAGCCCACTCAGCGCCTAGTCTATCTTGGGGCGCAATTCGACACCGTCGAGAATTCAATCTCTCTCCCATTAGAGAAGATACCGGTAGTGAGGGAGAGAATCCTTCCGGCTCTTTCGTCTCCTCGGCTGAAAGCCTCTCAGTGCCTCAAAATCATTGGCACCATGGTGTCCACGGCTCCAATGGTCAAATGGGCTCTCTGGCATATGAGGCCCTTCCAGAAAGGGTTCCTACAACAATGGAACACAGAAGAGAAAGACCCGATCATGTCCTGGGCCCAGACTCACCTAGTAAACATCTCGGCAGTTTACATTCCAAGTTCACAGAATGTTCAAGCGGATTTTCTGTCCAGGGTCCAGTTGAACCACAACGAATGGTCTCTCCATGTGGAGTCGTTCAAATGGATCCTGTCATTGGGAGTATCTCCCGAAGTCGATCTGTTCGCCTCCCCTTGCAACCACAAGTTGGAGAAGTATGTCACGAGAGGCAAATGCCCTCAAGCTTACAGGACAGATGCCCTAACCGACAGGTGGGAATTCAGCAGGGCTTACGTCTTTCCTCCAGTACCCATCATTCTCAAATTTCTGCAGAGACTTCAAGCGGAAAATGTGGAGATAGTGATGGTGGCTCCTTTCTGGCCGAACAGGCCATGGTTTCCGCTGCTCCTACAACTGAGTTACCGGGACCCGGTCCCTCTTCCCCTCAGACCAGACTTGCTTCTTCAGGGAACATCAGTGCACCCCTGTCCTGCAATTCTCCGGTTGACGGTCTGGTTCTTGAGAGGGAAAGGTTGGAATCGCTCGGCTGCCCATCTACAGCCATTTCCACCTTGATGAATGCTAGACGACCAAGTACTAATAGAGTATACTGTAGAATCTGGGCAAGATTCATGATGTCTGCATATCCAGAAGGTATGTCTTCCTCAGTCCCTGGGATTCAAGAAATACTAAGTTTTCTTCAGGCTGGTCTGGATATGCCCCTTTCAGTGGCAACTCTTAGAGTTCAAGTTTCGGCCTTCTCCGGGGTCATGTGGGCCCAACACCCACTGATTCAACAATTCTTCAAAGGAGCAGTCAGGCTCAACCCTCAGAGAAGACCTAGGTTCCCAAAATGGGATCTACCTCTTGTCCTAAATGCCCTCTCAAATACGGGCATAGATTCCTCTTCTTCTATCAAGGACCTGACCATCCGAACTGTCTTCCTGGTAGCCATTACTTCGGCTAAAAGGGTCTCTGAATTAAGTTCTCTCGGATGTAAAGAACCATTCTTGACTTTTTTCCCGGATCGGGTAGTACTAATACCCAGGCTGAATTCAAATCCGAAAGTCACCTCGGTGTTTCACCAGAATCAGGAGATCGTCCTGCCTACTTTCCGGTCATCTAATGAGTCCAATCCTCATCCGTTGGATGTAGGAGAATCCTTGAAAGCTTATCTTCAAGCAACTGTACCATTCAGGCAGTCTGACAACCTCTTTGTCCTGTTCTGGGGAAAGAACAGAGGTAAACCTGCTTCATCCAGGACTATTGCTTCATGGATAGTGGCAGCTATCCAACAGGCCTATAGAGCTGAGGGGCTGGCTCCTCCCGAGGCGGTGACGGCGCACTCTACAAGGAGTATCTCTACTTCCTGGGCGGCCTTGCGGCACGTGGCTCCAGATGTGATTTGCAGACCGGCTTCGTGGTCATCAGTCAATACTTTTATGACCCACTATTGTGTAGAGCCTGCTTCTCTGTCCTCAGTTAATTTTGGTTTGACTGTTTTGTCTGCAAATAGCATGAATTAAAATTTTCTTTGCTAAAGCATTCCCACCCGTGTGGAGTGAGCTAGTTATTTCCCACACGTAGGCTGCCATGGAGACAGACAGGAAAACTGAAAATTCCTATCATACTTACCGTAATTTTCCTTTCCTGATAGTCTCCATGGCAGCCGGAGTACCCACCCTCTCGTCTTGGATTCGGCTAAGATATGGAACATCTGCTGTGCCTGAGAGCTGAAATTTATGGGAGGGGGGTCCTATACCCTTGGAGTGGAGGCGGGGTTAACCCACACGTAGGCTGCCATGGAGACTATCAGGAAAGGAAAATTACGGTAAGTATGATAGGAATTTTCCATTTTTTTGAGAATTTCATATAAAAAATTTGAAAAATATTGTTATTTTTTCAAAATTGTCGCTCTGTTTGTGGGAAAAAAAGGACGTCAATTTCATTTGGGTACATCATCGCACGACCGCGCAATTGTCCGTTACAGTCACGCAGTGCCGAATCGTAAAATAGGGCCTGGTCTTTGAGCAGCCAAATCCTCCGGGGCTTAAGTGGTTAAAGTGATTGTAAAAATCTCGTTTTTTTTTTTCTATAAAAACAAACAAACATGCTCTGCGAAGTGGTTTTGCAGCGTTGATCCTCCTCTTCTCGGTCCCTCTTTGGTGCTCCCGGCCCGTCCCTCCTGTTGAGTGACCCCACAGCAAGCAGCTTGCTATGGGGACACCTGAGCCGCAGCTCTGTGTATCTATTCAGACACGGAGCCGTGGTTCAGCCTGACCCCTCTCTTCTCATTGGCCAACTGACTTTGACTGACAGCAGCAGGAGCCAATGGCACCCCTGCTGTGTCTCAGCAACTCAAGAGGGGGGAGTCCCAGTTGACCAAGGCACTCGTGGACATCACTGGATCGAGAAAGGGTCAGGTAAGTATTAGGGGGTGCTGCTGCACACAGAAGGCTTTTTAAAGGTTTATAAAAAAAAAAAATAGCATGCAATGCCAAGCTGTGGTTTCCAAAGCAAGCAAAGTCCTTTCCTGTATTAACAGAGGCATGGACTCCAGAGAGAGAGATATCATTTTGCCCCTGTACAAATCATTAGTAAGACCTCATCTGGAATATGCAGTTCAGTTTTGGGCACCAGTTCTTAAAAAGGATATCGGGGAACTGGAGAAAGTGCAGAGAAGGGCAACCAAACTGATAAGAGGCATGGATGAGCTTAGCTATGAGAAAAAGACTAGAGGAACTGAATTTATTCTCTCTTGAGAAGAGGAGATTAAGGGGGGATATGATCAACATGTATAAATACATAAGGGGTCCATATAGTGAACTTGGTGTTGAGCTGTTAAATTTAAGGTCAACACAGAGGACAAGGGGGCACTCTTTACGTCTAGAGGAAACCAGATTTTGTCTCCAAATATGGAAAGGTTTCTTAACCATAAGAGCCGTGAAAATGTGCAATAGACTCCCTCCAGAGGTGGTTCTGGCTAGCTCACTAGATTGCTTTAAAAATGGCCTGGATTCTTTCCTGGATGTACTTAATATAACTGGGTACTACATTTTTGTTAGGTAAAGTTGATCCAGGGAATATCCAATTGCCTCTCGGGGTATCAGGAAGGAATTTATTTCCCCTGCTGTAGCAAATTGGATCATGCTTTGCTGGGGTTTTTTCGCCCTTCTCTGGATCAACTGCGGGTATAGGATTGTGTATATGGGATTGTATGGTTGGGTTTTTCAATACTGTTTTTTTTTTGGTTGAACCAGATGACTTGTGTCTTTTTTCAACCTGGCTAACTATGTAACTATGTAACCTTCTGCCTTTACAACCACGTAAAGCCCTCTACATGCTAATGCAGGCAAGTGCTATTTGTGTAAATGAGGACAGAAGGAGCTCTAAAATATTTTCAGTGAAAATTCACATACCTTTATTTTTGAAAAAGCATGACTATAACATTCACACTAAAGTAGATTTAAACCCAATCACTAAAATATAATGTAACCTTTAACAAGCTAATGCCATTTTAAAAGATGTTTTGAAGCTTTTTAAAAATCGATTTTTTCGCTAAGGGCTGGTTCACACCACAAAAACACACTCCAGATCCGTTCCGTTTCTGCATGCACATTTTTAAGGCATTCCAGGGCGTTTTTTAAATCCGTTTCTGGATTTATTTTCCATTTTTTCCCACTGTACTGGGGTCCGGTGTGTTTTTGATGCGTTTCAGTGCATTCTGGTGCATTTTTGATGTGTTTTACTGCATTTCAGTACAGTCCAGTGCAGGAAAAATGCAGCATGTTCTACTTTTTCTTTCTGGAACTGACCTCTCTGGTCTGAGCTATGCCATTGGAAACCTTATAACCTACTTTCCATGCGTTTTTGATGCAGAAAAAAACACACTGGACTGTATGTGGTGTGAACTGGCCCTTATAAGAACACCTAGGGATAGTGCCATTAAGATCCTTGTTCAGGCACTTTCTGTTATGACGTGACAACTGTCTCCCAATTGTTTTCTTACACTGTCACATGAATCGCTGATGGAGTCTACAAGCAGCTGTAATGACATGCATTGCACAGGCATTGTCCCATGTTGTCACCATCAGGAAGTTGGCAGTGATGTGCAGAAAATGCCAGATCAAGTCTTTTGTAGACAGGAAGTGGCAAAAAGAGGCTGGAGGAGCGGCGAAAATGGTATTTTATGAAAAAGAAAAAAAAAAACATGGTCATTGCTAATGATACTAAGTGCTTTAGAAAACGAAATGTCATCATGTCATCCAGGTAGGGCTTACATCTACTTTTAAATGGATTTATATTGTAATTTTTATATTTTAAATTATATTTTTGTTTACTTTCCTTGCTATATGTTAAATCAGATTTCATATACAAATGTGTACATGCCCCTTTTGTTCTCTTGTATGTTGGACAGTGCAATTAGCATCTGTGCAAGAACCATGCATCTGTAATGTGACTGTACCTATATGCATGTATAGCTGGTATTAGTTAAAAATGAATACAGTGACAAGCAGATGCTTAGCTAAATGTATTATTTGTTAACAGATTTATGTATGGTATAATGCTATGGACAACAGGCATTACTCACATAGCAGATTAGGGCCACACACGGCCATGGCTGATCGTAGACCTCGCCAAGGTTGTACGCTGATTCTTGGAGGTGTACGGACTTGATAGGCCATGAATATGAGGCCTAAAAGGTACATTTCAGTCAAATTTAAAATTTGGTGAACATCTGATCAAGCTATGGACGTTAGAATACTTAAAGTGGTTATAAAGCCTAAACATTTTTTACCTTAATGCATTCCTTGCATTAAGGTAAAAAATGTTTAGGCATCAGAGATGGCTCCTCACGTCTCCTTATACCTACCTGAGCCCTCATTCGATCCAGTGCTGTGCCTGTCTGCAGCTCTTCTCTCCCTCACTTCCTCGTATTACTAGCTTTGCTGGGGCACCAGAAGCCATTGGCTCCCACTGCTGTCAATCAAAGCCAGTGACAAGGGAGCAGGGGGCGGGGCTGAGTCCCGCTGTCTGTGTCAATGGACGCAGCAGCAGAGCTTGGGAGCGAGCATGCACAAGTGCCACCATAGGAAGCAGCTTCCCATGGGGACACTGGATAGAGAGGAGAGGCCAGGAGCGCTAGTGGGTGACCCAAGAAGAGGAGGATCAGGGCCGATCTGTGCAATTCCCTTATACAGAGCGGGTAAGTGTAGATATGTTTGTTTTTTTTCCCTTTGCAATCACTTTAATTATTATTTACAAGCATTTAATGACCTCACTGATCTTTGTAGCTGCAGGAACTGTGTGAGTGCCGGTTCACATATATGCGATGCTGGAACCCTGCAAATCCACTGCGGGTTTCCGCATCGCATTCAAGTCGCAGGCAGTTCACACTGCCATACGTGAATCACTGGGGGGGTGCAAATACAAAGTTAAGGATACCCCTAGATCAGTTTGTATATCGCAGTGCAAACTGACAGTTCGTACATGAATTGGAGCGCATTGGTGTGAACCACCATGTAATTCGATTCTGCTGCGGACCCAAAAAATGGTCATGTGCGTGTTCGGTCTGAATCCGATGCAAATTCAGCCATACAATCTGTATGGCTGAATTTGCATCGCACAGACATCACATGTGATTTTCAGATCAGTGTGCTCCAAATCACATGCGATGTCTGTCATCGCTATAGTGTGAACCGGGACTGAAGCCATTCTCAAAGTTCATAGCACAAGCACTGAAGCTGTTCAAACACAAATTAGTTGAAAGTTAAAAAAAAAAAAAACATTTACATATATATATATATATATATATATATATATATATATATATATATATATATACACATACATACACACACACACACACACACACATATATATATATATATACATATTTTATTATATATTTTCATGTGACACCACTGAAGAAATGACACTTTGCTACAATGTAAAGTAGTGAGTGTACAGCTTGTATAACAGTGTAAATTTGCTGTCCCCTCAAAATAACTCTACACAGCCATTAATGTCTAAACTGCTGGCAACAAAAGTGAGTACACCCCTAAGTTAAAGTGTCCAAACTGGGCCCAAAGTATCAATATTTTGTGTGGCCACCAATTATTTCCAGCACTGCCTTCACCCTCGGGCATGGAGTTCAACAGAGCTTCACAGGTTACCACTGGAGTCCTCTTCCACTCCTCTATGATGACATCACGGAGCTGGTTGATGTTAGAGACCATGCGCTCCTCCACCTTCTGTTTGAAGATGCCCCACCGAGGCTCAATAGGGTTTAGGTCTGGAGACATGCTTGGCCAGTCCATCACCTTTACCCTCAGCTTCTTTAGCAAGGCAGTGGTCGTCCTGGAGGTGTGTTTGGGATCTTCAGTATGTCACAGTACATGTTGGCATTCATGGTTCAATCAACGAACTGTAGCTCCCCAGTGCCGGCAGCACTCATGCAGCCCCAGACCATGACACTCCCACCAACATGCTTGGCTGTAGGCAAGACACACTTGTCTTTGTACTCCTCACCTGGTTGCCGCCACACAAGCTTGACACCATCTGAACCAAATACGTTTATCTTGCTCTCATCAGACCACAGGACATGGTTCCAGTAATCCATGTTCTTAGTCTGCTTGTCTTCAGCAAACTGTTTGTGGGCTTTCTTGTGCATCATCTTTAGAAGAGGCTTCCTTCTGGAACGACAGCCATGCAGAGCAATTTGATGCAGTGTGCGGTGTATGGTCTGAGCACTGACAGGCTGACCCCCCACTCCTTCAACCTCTGCAGCAATGCTCGCAGCACTCATACGTCTATTTCCGAAAGACAACCTCTGGATATGATGCTAAGCACATGCACTCAACTTCTTTGGTTGACCATTGTGAGGCCTGTTCCGAGTGGAGCCTGTCCTGTTAAACTGCTGTATGGTCTTGGCCATCGCGCTGCAGCTCAGTCTCAGGGTCTTGGCAATTTTCTTTTAGCCTAGGCCAATTCTTTTTTTCAGATCCTCAAAGAGTTCTTTGCCATGAGGTGCCATGTTGAACTTCAAGTGACCAGTATGAGAGAGTGAGAGTGATAACACCAAATTTAACACACCTGCTCCCCATTCATACCTGAGACCTTGTAACACTAACGAGTCACATGACACCGGGGAGGGAAAGTGGCTAATTGTGGCCAATTTTGACATTTTGACTTAGGGGTGTACTCACTTTTGTTGCCAGCGGTTTAGACATCACATTTACACTGTTATACAAGCTGTACACTCACTACTTTCCATTGTAGCAAAGTGTAATTTCTTCAGTGTTGTCACATGAAAAGATATAATAAAATATTTACAAAAATGTGAGGGGTGTACTCACTTTTGTGAGATACTGTAGGTATGTGCAAATAGCTGAAGGAACCTGTCTGGTGTGTTCCTTGTTCTTCATGATGCTCTCTGCTCTTTAAACGGACCTCTGAGACTATCACAGTGCAGGTGCATTTATACAGAGACTTGATTACACACAGGTGGATTCTATTTATCATCATTAGTCATTTAGGTCAACATTGGATCATTCAGAGATCCTCACTGAACTTCTGGAGAGAGTTTGCTGCACTGAAAGTAAAGGGGCTGAATAATTTTGCATGCCCAATTTTTCAGTTTTTATTTGCTAACAAAGTTTGAAATATCCAATAAATTTCGTTCCACTTCATGATTGTGTCCCACTTGTTGATTCTTCACAAAAAATTACAGTTTTATATCTTTATGTTTGAAGCCTGAAATGTGGCAAAAGGTTGCAAAGTTCAAGGGGGGCAAATACTTTCGCAAGGCACTGTATACAGCGCTGTCAATTTATGCAGCGCTTTACATATACATTGCACATTCACATCAGTCCCTTGCACCTGCCCTCAAGGAGCATACAATCTAAGGTCCCCACATTCATACAATCCACTTTCTATGCAAAGTACAAAAATTAGTTTTTGCAGATGTTTGGCTTTAAAAAGACATGCGTCCTAAGCAGCACAGAAGCTGTGCCATCAACTAATTTCTATATTGGCAAATGAAGGATGTGAGTAAGATTTCTTGTGAAATGGCTAAATGGGCCATTTAAAAACAAGACAAAAACTTTTGCCAAGCATATTAATGAACATTATTTAGTGCCAGACTGGATTTCAGAAGCACAGTGAATCAGATCTGATGTAACCACAAATTATCTATTTGGAAAGGAGCAGTCAGCATCTTTTACATCTTATAAATTGAATCATGTGTGTGATTGCCAGGGATGCAGTTACTGCTTGGGAGCCTACCTGCACAGAAAACTTGCCGCCTTAAGCATCACCTATAAAAAAACAAATCCACACTCTAGCCATGCCACTGTTGTGCTACTTCTCATTCTGTTTTCTTCTCAATTACCACCAAATAGTATGCAGGAAACTGCATTTGACTGTAGAGATATAGGGTGCTGGATTGGCAGGCAGATTTAAGCTGTTCCACCTGCATAGTTCTAATGAATCAGAACAATTTTTTCATTTTAGTTAGGAGCCTACTAGTTTGGTGAAAGTCTTCAAAAAACAAAAAAATTAATATTTACAGAATATTTTATTTGTTAAAGCAAAATATAAGCATGGTGTGACAGCCAGAAGTTTCCTAATTGCACATCATGATATAGTTACCTCTAGGTGTGCACTCCTCCAGTGATGTAAGGCTTGAACTCTGCACATCCAGTTTGTCCCCAATGGTATCATGTTCTTCTACACTTCATTTGGGTCTGCGGTCTTCTTGCTTTACCCATTGGGCAGGCACGGATGGTGTACCTCCCATACGTGCGTACTGTAGTTACATCTCGCCACCCAGATTAGTTCCCAGCATCTTTATTGTGCCAGAACAATATGCTGTACTGTGCATGCATCAAAGTCTGGGTACAAAAAAGTGTCACCCCCTTCGATACCCTTCTGGAAGGGGCTGGTGAACGCTGTTTTACCTTTGTATAAGGCCACTTACGAGTCCCGTGGTTGTCTCCGGAAGTTCGAAAAGGTGTGGAAGGCATGGGTGGAATCCACCGAGACGGCGGGCTAATTGTGAATGGGAAGTGTCTGTATCTTATGGTTTATTTGGGCCCGCACTCTCACTGGTTCTTTTCTTTCAGTCAGGAAACCTCTGCTATTTCTGACCTGTAATTTTGTGTTCTGATCCAGTTGTCCTGTATGTTTTTTGTGTCCTGTACCCCTGGGCCTGGGGGGGCGGTCTGGACGGGTTATGCTGTCCCGGCCGCCCCCGGCCCCCTATGCTTTACTCTGTTCTATAGGTAGGCTGCCAGGGTTGGGAGGGTGGGAGGGGTGGGTTGGGAAGGGTTGTTGTGCCGTCCCGCCATGTTAGGGACTGGTGTTTGTCACTGTCTGTATTTTTTCTTGTTATAAAACAATAAAAAGAATTTTTCAAAAAAAAAAAAAAAAAGTCTGGGTACAAGTTTAAAAAAAAATTGCTAGCAGGTTTTTTTGGCAGAAGACACTTAATTAAAAGATACTACCTTCTGGCAAATTTGTATTTTTATAAACAGCATAACAACTAAGGCAAGAGACATTATCCTTGACTAGGCAAGGACTGTGGAAGTGGGAGCAGGTATCAATAAAAATCACACACAGTAGCAATTGACAGCCTGGATCGACAGTGCCCTTGTGGGTAAGATACTAGAACGTACAAGTACAGTATGCTGTGCACACATGCACATAATGGCAAAATCCCATCACCGCAGCACACTTTAGTTCCTCTTTCATGCAAGTAGGATCTACATTTAAAATGGCTTGGAAATTACTTGGAACTTGCAAATTATATATTTTCTGATAGGCCCTGTAGAATAAAAGGGTGGCAGCTGCAACTTTTTATGCTGTACAAATATTTGCACAATTGTTTATAAAACACATACTTTCAGAAACAATACACTTAATTAATTTTAGTGTACACAAAAGAACAATGTAATACCAATTGTTGGGTAAAATTTATATAGTAAAATGGGGTTGCTTTAACTAAATAGACAGCAAACATCTCAGAGCTCAAAATTTTTCATGGCCATGAAATGGTGAAAAACTACAGTACCCTAAACTGTAGCAGTTTTTTTTCTTATAATTTAATTAGTATTTTATTATATTGTAACACACTCTATTTTCTTTATTTAAATGTATTTCTAGCAGGTAACAGGTTCTCCCTGTGGAGACATCAGGGGTCTATTGGACCCCCAATGTCTCCCCTGTGCAGATTGTACCAGGGAATTAATTAACTGAAACAGTAAGCGATGAAAAGTTCATCGCTTCCAGGTTACTTCATCAGAGACGTTCCCCAACCCCTTCCTGTTCTCTATAGCGAATGCATTTACTGCAGTCCAGGGATCCCCAGGAGAGCCTAGGAACCACTGCAGGTGGTCATGATTTGGGGGGGGCTCTCATTACTGTAAAAGTAAATGAGTGGCTGTAGAGCTGCCCAGATCACTTTTACTGTAAAGACTATCACAGGCTGAAAAACCGGTGCCAAGTTCACAGCTGTAAGCCTATTTTAACCACTTGATGCCCAGGCCATTTAGAAACTGCCTTTTGACCATATGTGGTTAAATGAGCAATTGTACTATTAGGTTGTTTTTTTAATTATTTTTAAATGCCATTCCAAATTGTTTTCCCCCTTCAATAGCTATACGAACTCTATTAACTTGAAAATGAACTTCGAGTCGAAACATGACTTTAAGGGCTTTTATTCCATCTGGAAGAAAGTTAATTACACGCAATGCTTTCTTATGATGAAATTACACGCTGCTATTACATAGTCAAAGTATTGTTGGTGTTGATTTAAAAATTCCTACATTTTTGTGTTTTATTAGAAGACTTCAGGACCAATGGTTAGAACCATTCACAACTTTTGTTTTCTGCAAACAGACATTGCATATGAAAGAGGTAAAAAAACAGTAGGGTTGGCCATGAACCAAACAGAGACATTATTCTAAACAACTATTAACGATTAACAATTAATGCAAAGAATCACACAAACATAGGTGAGCAGGGGAGTCCTTAGGGTTGATTTACTAATGTAGTTGAGAAATTGTAGCTATGTTCACTTTGAATATCAAATTGCGTGCAGATGAAACGAGCAAGAATGCATGTATCCCACAGTTGGATAACTGAAGTAAAACTTTAGTTATTTGAGTAAAGATTTTAAACTACTTTAGTAAATCAGCCTCATTGCATCACGTGTTTGGGAATAGGATTTTTGTACAGGACAGAGGATAGTACAGCTCAGCATAATTACTCCCGCATGCCTTCTTTTAGTAGCAAGCATTGGAGTGGATCATAAGAACAAAGGAGAGGGACCTGTGCCATGTAATGTATGGCAAGGAAAGGGTTAAGACAAAAATTACATTTCCTTAGTTGTAGATTGCGGGACACAGGATAGTATTCTGAAACACCAAGACATTTCAAAGCAGTCCATCTGACTCGTAAACCATTGACACTTTCTCAAGCTCTCCAACTAAAAGCCTGTATGTACAGTATCTCACAAAAGTGAGTACACCCCTCACATTTTTGTAAATATTTTATTATATCTTTTCATGTGACAACACTGAAGAAATAACACTTTGCTACAATGTAAAGTAGTGAGTATACAAATTGTATACAAATAAAGGAGCAAGCAAAAGACCAAAGTCAATACCTACCCACTCAGCGCTTATGGTAAAAAATAGTACTATGAATACTGACAATACTAATACTGAGTTAACAGCTGCTGCTATATAGGGTATTAAACATAAAATCGGGTCCATAAATAAAACACTAAGTCCTACATATACACTAGCAGCGCTTCTGGGCTGCTCTCCTTGTGCCCTATAATGTATCAAAAGAAGGTCAAACTACAAATTGTTTTTGCACGGGAATGTGTGATCAAAACAAAGTAGTCCTTTCGCATGTATTTAAATGCAATCCAATAAAGTCCCAATAGTGTATAGTGGAATCTTCCTTAAAATTCTTGAAAGATAGATGGTAATAGTACACCTCTACCACACCTCCGTGAGCCCCTTAGGTATTGCGCACGTACCCTTAAGACTAAAGTCTGGCGCTTTGGATAGTTCAAAGGATTAGTCCACCTCAGTCTGCCTGCACACACCTCGGTCCTGGAACCACCTTTGGATAGCAATCAGCACTCCTCCAGACAGTTTCCCATATCCATGGCCACATAAAATTAAAAAAGGGGACCCATGGTGTAATACGCAACACAAAGGCACTTTATTGTAAAAAAAAACCTACTAAAATTACACTCACATTTGCTTTTCAAATATTGAGCATGTAAAATTTACCAGAGCACCTGCTGCTGCTCACTCGCTCCTGTCCGGGGGCTTGGTGTCAGCGTACCGGGCTTCCGGGGCGTGACGCAGGACGCTCGCGGGTTGCCTAGGTAGCCGCGTGCTCACGCCCTGACGCATTTCGTCATCACCGACTTCAACTGAGGGCGTCTCAGTTGAAGTCTGTGATGATGAAACGCGTCAAAGCGTTTAGCACGCGGCTACTTAGGCAACCCGCGAGCGTCCTGCTTCACGCCTACGTCACGCCCCGGAAACCTGGAAGCCCGGTACACTGACACCAAGCCCCCGGGCAGGAGCGAGTGAGTGGGAGCGCGTATGGAGCAGCGGATGCTCTGGTAAATTTTACATGCTGAATATTTTAAAAGCAAATGTGAGTGTAATTTTAGTAGTTTTTTTAACAATAAAGTGCCTTTGTGTTACGTATCACACCATGGGTCCCCTTTTTAATTTTATGTGGCCATGGATATGGGAAACTGTCTGGAGGAGTGCTGATTGCTGTAAAAAGGTGGTTCCAGGACCGGGGTGTGTGCAGGCAGACTGAGGTGGACTAATCCTTTGAACTATCCAAAGCGCCAGACTTTAGTCTTAAGGGTATGTGTGCAATACCTAAGGGGCTCACGGAGGTGTGGTGGAGGTGTACTTTTACCATCTATCTTTCAAGAATTTTAAGGAAGATTCCACTATACACTATTGGGACTTTATTGGATTGCATTTAAATACATGCGAAAGGACTACTTTGTTTTGATCACACATTCCCGTGCAAAAACAATTTGTAGTTTGACCTTCTTTTGATACATTATAGGGAACAAGGAGAGTAGCCCAGAAGTGCTGCTAGTGTATATGTAGGACTAGAGTGTTTTATTTATGCACCCGATTTTATATACAAATTGTATAACATTGTAAATTTGCTGTCCCCTCAAAATAACGCAACACACAGCCATTAATGTCTAAACTGCTGGCAACAAAAGTGAGTACACCCCTAACTGAAAATGTCAAAATTGGGCCGAATTAACCATTTTCCCTCACAGTGTCATGTTACAAGGTCTCAGGTGTGAATGGGGAGCAAGTGTGTTAAATTTGGGGTTATCCCTCTCACTCTCTCATACTGGTCACTAAAAGTTAAACATGGCACCTCATGGCAAAGAACTCTGAGGATCTGAAAAAAAAGAATTGTTACTATACATAAAGATGGCCTAGGCTAAAGGAAGATTGCAAAGACCCTGAAACTGAGCTGCAGCATGGTGGCCAAGACCATACAGTGGTTTAACGGGACAGGTTCCACTCAGAACAGGCCTCGCCATGGTTGACCAAAGACGTTGAGTGCACGTGCTCAGCGTCATATCCAGAGGTTGTCTTTGGGAAATAGACATATGAGTGCTGCCAGCATTGCTGCAGAGGTTGAAGGGGTGGGGGGGTCAGTCTGTCAGTGCTCAGACCATACTGCACACACTGCATCAAAATGGTCTGCATGGCTGTACTGTCATGGATCCCCAGTGATAAGATATACAAATATAACATCACATTGGAGGTTCGTTTCCGAATTTTCTTTCCCCCGCCTCTGGGATCCGTGGGTGATGTCAGTCTTTATAGCAACAATATAACAATTATTTGCTTTGATTGCTTGGATTGAATTGGACAAGATAAATTCCCACATTAACCCATAGACCGGCCGATTTTAATATATCGGGTTCTCTATAACAATGGTTGGCCACTCTAATATAGATGGAGAGCTATATTTAGCCAAATTTAGCCAATTGGTATGTAGTGATCTGCACCCGATTTTGTTTTTGTATTCCTCTTCTTCCCAAATATTTCCTTCCTCTTTCGGAAAACCTTTTCTGGAAAGTTCTTTCTAGAAAGATGTTTTTGTGGTTTTAAATACTATGTAAGGAATTTAGTCCATGAGAAAGTATGTGCATACTGGTATTTGTAGCATCTTTCAATACAGCAACGGGTTGCTACAATGTGTTTACATTGATTGACACTTATTGCTGCCTATACACATATTTATACAATTATATAAGAACACAAGCTACATCAGTGTGCACTGCACTTTATATAGGTCATATTTGATTAATGTGAACCAGGTATACCCATTTATATATGGAAATAATTGTGTTTTGTATTTTTTACATGGTTCACACATGTGACTTTTTCTCATGCAATTTTATTAATGTTCACTACTCATAGTTGTCTATGGAAAATGCATTTTTGAGACATCTATGCAGTGATTTACATGTATTATGAACTTTCCATCCTTCCACATATACTATCATATTGTTCCACATATGATTGTTGGGCAGAAATCCCAGATTGGAGTTTTTTTGATTTTTTTGAAAAATTTTTTTGATGTTTATATTGCTCCTATCTTGAATACACCACATCGTTTTTTGCAGCCGGTCAAAACGGTTTTTTAGAAATCAAGAAATCTCTCGTGACACTTTATACACTTTTTTCATCATTTTTATTATCATGATTACTTTTTACATTTTTTTACTTTTATGTCACCATCAAAGGTTTCCCATACAGATTTATTTCATTTATTTTATTTTATGCTTTTTTACATATATATATATATATATATATATATATATATATATATATATATATATATATACCTTCATTTTTTATATATGATAAATGCACCAAAATATTAAATATGGGTTCCTTTACTCTTGATTGTTCCCTCACTTTAGCACTTATCACTAGGATATCTATTGTATTCGATTTACATTTATATATATGAAAATGTTTTCTGCACAAGTGTGTTTAAATTTGGATTTCGTTGGGGTCACTCTGTCTGTGCAATCTAGCCGTAGATTCCCAACAGCTGACCGATGGGATGAACAAATAGCTTGATGACTCCAATTGTTGCCAGCTGTATGTATGGGGTGTATATATGGCCGATGCACATCCAGAGTGAACTTGGTAATGAGTAAGCGACACATCCAGTCGTGAAACGCGTCTACCGTTTTTGTCCTGCACTCACAGTGTGTACCTGTATTTGCCATTTGATTGATGTGGAATAAAGACACTCCTTTTTCTGAATTTCATCGGAAGTGCGGTCATTCCTTTTTGCTTGATGTAATCCTGGATTGCGGATCCGACCGGCACCTGATCCCAGTCTCAACTGGAGCGGTCTCCCCAGCTTGGACTCTGGTCTGCATGGCTGTCGTCTCAGAAAGAAGCCTCTTCTAAAGATGATGCACAAGAAACGGTTTGCTGAAGACAAGCAGACTAAAGACATGGATTACTGGAACCATGTCCTGTGGTCTGATGAGACCATGATAAACTTATTTGGTTCAGATGGTGTCAAGCATGTGTGGCGGAAAACAGGTGAGGAGTACAAAGAAGTATGTCTTGCCTATAGTCATGGTCTGGAGCTGCATGAGTGCTGCCGGCACTGGGGAGCTACAGTTCATTGAGGGAACCATGAATGCCAACATGTACTATGACATACTGAAGCAGAGCACGATCCCCTCCCTTCGGAGGCTGGGCTATAGGGCAGTATTCCAACATGATAACGACCCCAAGCACATCTCCAAGATGACCAGTGCCTTGCTAAAGAAGCTGAGGGTAAAGTTGATGAACTTGCCAAGTATGTCTCCAGACCTAAACCCTATTGAGCATCTGTGGGGCATGCTCAAACAGAAGGTTTGAGGAGCGCAAGGTCTCTAACATCCACCAGCTCCGTGATGTCATCATGGAGGAGTGGAAGAGGACTCCAGTGGCAACCTGTGAAGCTCTGGTGAACTCCATGCTCAAGTTAGTTAAGGCAATGCTGGAAAATAATGGTGGCCACACAAAATATTGACACTAGGGGTGTATTCACTTTTGTTGCCAGTGGTTTAGACAATAATGGCTGTGTGTTGGGTTATTTTTAGGGGACTGAAAAATTACACTGTTATACAAGCTGTACACTCACTACTTTACATTGTAGCAAAGTATAATTTCTTTAGTGTTGTCACATGAAAAGATATAATAATATATTTACAAAAATGGGAGGGGTGTACTCACTTTTGTGAGATACTGTAGGTATGTGCAAATAGCTGAAGGAAGAGTTTGCAGGTGCCTGCAATTGCACCTGTGATGCAGTCATTTTTTTTTATGCAAAAAAAATGTGCATTTATTATTTTTTTCTTAAAAGGTGAACTATGCGGGGGCGCATGCGCGGCGAGGAGCTGGAAGGTCACTAGCGGCTCGCCTCCGTCGGAGGGGGGGGGAGAGACAGGCGGCTTTCCCGGGGCCAGATCGAAACTTTTTGCAACATAAACTACCAGCACCCCCGTGGGAACATCCCGTGCATGCCGTCAACGAAAAAGAACAATCGGGTCGCCCTCAAAAACGCTCCCTGACAACTTATCTCCTCCGCACTAAGGAAACCACCAAGATGACCAAAGATGGCACCCAGGCCTGCTCTCAGCAGCATGCAGAAACCTCTTCACCGCCACCTTCCACTACATCTCCTGCAGTAGACCGTGAGTACGCTAATAGCAGATCTAAGGCTGATTTGGATGCTAGTCTCACGGCGATGTATAACAAACTGGCAGACAAATTTCAAACTGAGATTCATAAATCGACCAATACTCTGTCACAAGAAATAGCTGCTTTAGGGGGTCGCACTGATTTACTGGAGGCAAAACATGACGAACTGGCCATTGCACATAATGATCTCAGGAAGGACTTTGAGCTCTTGTCTGACAATTACGATTTATTGCAATCTCAGGTCGAAGACTTGGACAATAGGAATCGTAGGAATAACCTGCGCCTCAGAGGTATTCTAGAGACAGTGACTGAGCTAACCCCTGCAGTGTCCAAACTTTTCAGTGAACTGCTGCCAGATAAACCTGCTGCTGCCTTCTTGTGTGATAGAATCCACAGAGCCCTGCGCCCTAAACCCCCCCCCCCTGATAAGCCCCCAAGGGACGTGGTACTATGTCTTAAAGACTTCCTAGTTAAGGAGGACATTCTGCGCATATACAGGAATACCCCAAATATTATGTTGGAAGGCACTAGGATTCAAATCTTTCCAGATATATTGCAGGCCACCCTTGAGAAGCGGCGTGGTATGAAAGAGGTCACCACCATTTTGCAGACGGCTAGGATTCGTTACAGATGGGGATTTCCCTTCAAGCTCACAGTGCCCCATAATGGTTCTGTTTATGTGGTTTACAACTTGACACAAGGAAAAGAACTGCTTATCAAATTGGGCCTGATGAACGCTGCACCTGAAGCCCCACCTCAAGCTACTCCAAGACCCTCACCTGTGTGGTCTACCCCAGCTACAAGAAGGAATCAGCGCAGATGGCGAAACCCCTTTAGAGATGGTCCCTTTTAATCATTTAAAATACCAAATATGCGGCTTTTTTTTTTTTTTTTTCTCTTTCATGTTTGTGTGCGAATTAGCAGGAACTCCTGTGGTGCCTTTGAGGTCTATTATAGGTACTTATCACTGATGTGAGACCTATCATCTTAGGATGGGTCCCCATTATACCTATGATACTCTTCAGTGCATTAATATTTTGTTATATAATACTGATGGTTTGAAATCTTTAGATTTCTAGGTTTACAACTCACAAGTGCCTTTCTCCCCCCCCCCCCCCCTCTGGTTTGTCCCTCATGTGCCTTTTCGTGGGTGTCTGCGCCCTTAACAGGAGCAATTCGGTGTCTCGCCGCGGGTTCCTGGGGTCCCGGGTCGCTGACCCCTACGAATGGCGTCTGGACTTAATCGTCCTATGTTTTGTTGTATTTTTGATGGGTTTACATGAGTTGCCCGTCTCCCTGAGATGTTTTTCACATCTTAGAGTCTTTATGACTCCTGTTGGTATTGTCTGTTTTTTGATACCACAAAAATATTTTTGAAAAATAGAAAGTAATCCATTCAGATCATTATCACCTTTTTACTGACTCCTCAGTCAGTTGACCTGTTTGCGATCTCTTGCTTGAAGGTTGCACTACTTCCTATTTTTGGGATATTTTTGCCATGCTATCATCAAAATGTTGCATTTAAGATATCTCTTGTATATTGGCTTCAAACACACTTAATGGTATTTTTCAGTAAATGGGCTCAGTCTCAGCTATCTTATCCACTGATTATCAAGTTGTATAGATTTTTCCTCCTCGATAATGATGGGTCTTAAAATAATTTCACATAATGTTCAGGGTTTCAATTCCCCAAATAAAAGACATAAAGCATTTAGACATTACAAAAGAATAGGTGCTGATATTATTCTCCTGCAGGAAACGCACTTTGCCACGGACAAGCATCCTAAATTGTTTGACAAGTCATTTAGGCAATTTCAGTATTCCACTTTTCACAGCAAGGCAAGAGGAGTAGCTATCTTCATCCGTAACAACATTATTTTTGATATATCCTCTACATATAGTGATCCGGATAGTAGATTCTTGATCCTCAAAGGTAATATAGCGGGTAAATCAATAACAGTTGCCTCTCTTTACGCTCCTAATGAAGCTCAGGCCACGTTTTTTAAACACTTCTTTGAGATTCTTGGTAGATATACATCGCCCCATATGGTGGTTGGTGGGGACTTTAATCTGTCCGCTCACTTTTCCCTGGATAGGAGTAGAGTTACACCCTCTTCTAAGGCCTTTCCCAAAACGCTTACCAAGGTCCTCTGTGACTTCCAATTGATTGACGCCTGGAGAGCACATAATGTAGGTATTAAAGAGTTCACTTTTTATTCCCACCCCCATGAAAGCGCGGCCAGATTGGACTATATTTTTTGCACGCTGGTTTTACTGGCTAACTCCTCGGAGGCTAGGATACACACCTGTCCTTGGTCGGACCATAAAATTGTGTCATTCAAAGCATGTGGGGTCGATTTAAAGAGCTCAACATTTAATTGGAGACTTAATGATTCTTTGCTGAATGACTCTACATTTACAGCCCAGATTGCATCCTCCTTGGAGGAATATTTTAGTATAAATGAAAATGATGATACTCCCACGTCAACAGTATGGATAGCACATAAAGCGGTAATTAGAGGTAAGATTATTGCCCTAGCTTCAGCCAAAAATAAAGGTAGACTAACCGATATAAAATCCCTTACTAAAGAGTCAGATAGATTATACAATTTACATAACCAAGCTCCCTCCTCAGACTTGATGGATTTGATCTCCACCAAAAGGCGTGCCCTGGACGAAATTTTATCTGGTGATACTGAAAAGGCCCTCAGGTGGTCCAAGGGAAAATTTATGCTTAATAGCAACACCATGTCTACGATGTTTGCTAAAAAACTCACACAAGATTCTAAACCCACCCATATTTATAAACTTAGAAGGCAGGATGGAAAGATAGTTTCTCACCCTGAGGAGGTATTGAAGATTTTTACTAATTTTTATAAAGATCTGCTATCAGTATCATCTGATGTATCTCTGGCTGAGTTTGACTCTTGGGTGGGAAAATTACAGATCCCCTCCCTCTCTGCTTCTCAGAGGGAAGAGTTGGTGGCTCCTTGTTCGGAAGAGGAGATCCTACACTTGATCAAATCCTTGAAGTCATCCACGGCCCTGGGTCCAGATGGATTCTCCTCCTCCTACTATAAAAGTTTTGCCCCAATCCTGACCCCTAAATTAACCAAATTATTTAACTATATTTTACAAGGCGGTAACTTCCCAGAAGAAATGCTATAGTCAAACATGTCACTCATCCCCAAACCCGATAAAGACCATTCTCTCCCACAAAACTTTAGGCCCATCTCGGTTATGAATAATGACCTGAAATTGTTTGGTGGCCTACTTGCTAATAGATTAGCTAAGTATATCTGCCATTTGATTAATCCTGATCAAACCGGTTTCATCCCAGGTAGGCAACTTACAGACAATATTAGGCTAGTCTCTAATATAATTCAGGACGCCAATATTAGCAAATCTCCCACTTGCCTAGTCAGTTTAGACATCAACAAGGCATTTGACAGCGTCAGCTGGGCTTTTTTGGATCACCTGCTCCCAAGATATGGCCTGGGCGCTGGATTCGTTCATGGCTTTAGGGCCCTGTATGAATCCCCACAGACGAGGATCCGCCTTCCTGGATGCAACTCTGACTTTTTTCAGTTGAAACGGGGTACCAGGCAGGGGTGCCCCCTTTCCCCTCTTTTGTTTGCCCTGGCAATTGAACCTTTAGCTATCTCTATTAGAAACAATGTCAAGATTAGCGGCTACCGTAAGGAGGGAAGGGAGTTCAAACTTAGCCTTTACGCTGATGATGTCCTTTTTTTGTCCCACCCTCATATTTCCCTTCCTCAACTTTTAGTGGAACTACAACATTTTAGTTCAATCTCAGGTTTAGGAGTTAATCTCTCCAAATGTTCTCTCATGCCAATCAACCTCCCAAATTGGATGCAGATTTCCATCAGAGAACGATTTTCATTTGCCTGGTGCCCGAGATCTTTCAAGTACTTGGGAGTGCATATTACCCCTCACTATGACTCTCTATTTTTGCTAAATTTCCCTAATATGTTCAAAAAACTAACACTAGTGCTAAAAATCTGGTCTAATTATCATATCTCTCTCCTGGGTAGAGTTTTAGCGGTAAAGATGATTGTGCTCCCTAAGCTGTTATTTCTTTTCCGTGCCCTCCCCATTAATGTCCCTAAAACACATATTTTGTCATTCCAAAGGGAGATTTCAAAGTTTGTTTGGTGTGGGAAAAAATCTAGATATAATAAACAGGTTTTACATGCCCCCCATTCTCAAGGTGGTCTGGGTCTCCCTGACTTTTGGCTTTATTACCTTTCTGCCAAATTTCAGCAGTTGGCACAGTGGTGTTCCAATGATGATAATATCCCTTGGCTGGATTTTGAACGGGCTTCGGCTGCCCCGTGCTCACTGAAGGCCATTCTCTGGGATATTCAGAGACCACCTTGGCACAAAACTTCCCCCAATAAAATTATTAACCATTTACTTCAACTATGGTCCAAATTGAAAACTCCATTGCAAATGGTATCCCGAACCTCACCTCTGACCTCCTTTATTAACTATTTGGGCTCCCCCTCTTTCCCACTAGATGAAACAGACCTGGAACCTTGAATATCCAGAGACCTCGTTTCCCTTAAAGCCATCACAGTTTGTAATACAATCTGCACTTTTGATCAACTTACCCAACTGCACAATATTCCCGGCTCTGAACTGGGCCATTATCTAACCATAATTGAGTTTTTTCGCTCAAAAGGCACCGTATCACTGAACCCACCATTTACTGTGTTTGAGAACATTTGCTCCTCCTCTCCCAGAGGAAAGGGTATTGTTTCTACATTGTACTCACACTTAGTTGGTGTCTCTCTTCCTGAGAAGCAGGGGTATATGATTAAATGGGAAGGAGACCTGAGTTGTGTTTTTTCACCTCTGGAATGGAATAATATGTGGAGTAATCTACACAAAAGTTCCCGTTCTAGCGCCTGCAGGGAATCCCCCCTTAAACTCTTTACTAGATGGTATTTAACCCCTTCTTTAATGCACTCTTTTTACGAGTCAGTCCCTCCTTCCTGCTTTAGAGGTTGTACTGATGAGGGTACTCTGCTTCATCTCTTTTGGGACTGCAATTATTTGCGACCCATTTGGGTTCAAGCCCAAAAGCTCATTTCGAAAATTGTTGGGTCAAATTTTTCCCTCTCCCCTAAAGTTTGTCTGCTCTTTATGAAAATTCCAGGTGTCCCATCCCAAACAGTGACACTAATCCATACTCTGATGTGTTCCATTCATTGGATGGTTGCTCTTAATTGGAGATCAGATGCCTTGATATGGTCTCAGGTTCTCTCCCGAATGGAAAGTATCAAGCTGTCAGAAAAAGTTTTTCATTCTGTACACAACTCGATGGCAGTATTTCAGGCCAAATGGGCTATATGGGACTCCAATGTTTGAAACTATAAAAATTTTTAGTATATGGCCTATTTGATCATGTTGTAGAGCAGCAGGCCCAGAACCACAGGCAATGCGGCCCACTGCCCCCTGACAATTTTTTTTTTTTTGCTGGGGAGGAAGGAAATCGAGTCGGGGGAATGGCCACAGAGGTTTCCAACTAACTGTAGGCAGAGGCTGCCTCGGAGGGGATCATCCCTAGTTGTGTTAAATTAGTGCTGGGGGGGGGGGGGCGGCAGTGTTTTATTACTTATATACCTTAACTATAGTATATATTTTATATGCGGCCCGAGAAAATTTCTCTGCACCCAACGTGGCCCAGAGAAGCCAAAAGGTTGGACACCCATGTTGTAGAGCCTTACGGCACTCTTTATCTTTTTCAGAGCCATTGTTATTATGCTTGTCTTCCTTGTTGTATCTAATGTGCAGACCCATGGATGTAATATATTTGTTATTAGGTGCAATCAATGTATATCTCTAAAAAAAAAAAGGTGAACTATGCCTTTAACAAATGTGTGAACCAGGTGGCAGCCTTGAAAACATGAAAATCATATGTCCAAAGCTGAAAAGCAATAGCGTTTGGGCGTTCACCGAACAACCGAATTTGCAGGGTGTTCGCCGGGTATTTGCCCCGACGAACACCCTGCAATGCGGGGTGAGCGCTGCAATGAGTGCTGCACAGTGCATTCTGCGCCCTGATTGGGCAAAGTTTTACCCAATCAGGGCGCAGTGTAAGTTGGTTGCAAGAGAGCGGGGCCAGGAATACTGTCGCGGTGTCCTTACCAACTGATAAGTCCTCAGCTGTAAATTAGTTTTCCCGCTGACAGCTGATTAAAAAAAAAATGCCGGTAAAAAAAAGAAATAAAAAATGCCATGGGCCATGCCAAAATGTAAAAATAAAATGGCATGCCCCCCCCAAAAAAACGCATACCAGACTCCAATCTGAGCATGCAGCCCGGCAGGGCAGGAATAGGGATGAGCGAGCGCACCCCCTATACCTGCTGAACCATACCAGGCACATGTCCTCAACATGGGGTGGTGGGTGCTTTGGGACACTTGACGTCAGAAGGGGGTAGTGCCACTTTGTGATGTAGCTGGGTGTCCCTGTCCCTTGGCCATATATGAACTGTCAAAGCGCAAAGCAGGCAGACGGCAGAGGCCTCCCAGGAGACAACAGTATTTTACATTTTTTAAATGTTTTGGGTCCGGCGGGCGTCGTGATGGATGATGGATTTACATTGAAGGACACTATTTTTTAATAAAAGACTTGTCGAAAACTGTTTATTGTGGTTATTACTTTTTTTAACACATTTTTTGGTGAATGGATGGGTTACGAAAGGGTAGGGTTGTCGGGAAAAGGCCCTTGTCCCCATCAACATTGGGACAAGGTGCTTTGGGGTGAGGGGGGTAGAGCCCCCCTGCCATAAAGCACCCAACCCCCCATGTTGAGGGCATGTGGCCTGGTATGGTTCAGGAGGGGGGGGTGTTCGCTCGTCCCCTCCCCTTTCCTGACCTGTCTGGGATTTGACTCGGTTCTTTTTCTTTAGCATGCTACAGATGCGCCACTTTACAGACACATTAAGGGGACCGCCCAGGCACTATATTTAAAGGAATTTTCCATTTTTATTGTTGCACTTTAAACATAATTAAAATCACTGCTCCTGAAAAAAAAATGATTGTTTAAAACAAAAAAAAAATGATTAATACTTGTCCCCCGGGGCAGTACCTGGACCCCCATACCCACTTTATGGCCAATTACTTGCATATAAGCCTTCAAGATGAGCACTTTTTATTTTTCCTGTTCGACTCCCATAGACTTCAATCGGTTTTGCCATTCGGGTTACAACATTTCCCCTGGTCAGGAGTTCTGCTGCGAACCGAACAGGGGGTGTTTGGCTCGTCCCTAGTGGGGACCTTCAGGACTGACAAACATAGCGTTGGACTGTTGAAAGGGAGCTGTAGCTGTAAAATGGACTTAAGCAAGCCCTGGCCGTGGAGGTTGGGGAAGGAGTAAAAAAATTAGGGAGATTAGGGAGACGTTCCCTTACTGAAGGTTTACACAGTAAGCTGTGTTTGCAGAGCAGTTCAGCAAACCAACCTTTGGCATCGGCATATGTAAAGACATGAGATTAGTTTCATGTTCAATAACCACAACCCTATCAATCACAGATTGTAGCGGAACAGGCAAGAGCTCCAACCGATGCAAAACTGAATTATCACTTAAGATCATGTCAGGGTCCTTCGGCATATCCTTGGCCCAAGCACCCAAGGTTTGGCATACAGACATGTCAGTAATGGCAGAGAAAGACCTACCAAGAGATGAGAGACTTAGAAAGGACTTCCCTTCCTTTGTTTGTAGGGTCCTTACACATCAGTACTCTCTCGACAAGGACAGTAAAGGACGTATGTTACATTCTCAGGATTAAAATCAATTTGGGGGCCAATATAGCAACTTTTGCCAGAAAAACAGTGTGGGGGAATGCTTGGCACCACCTCTGGCAGGGGCTCTGCTTCATTGTGCAAGTTGTATGTTTGCTTGACACAAGTTCCAGCAACTGTTTATACATTGCTAGTAATGCGATCAGCTCAAACTCTAGCAGTCTATATGTTGGCTATGTGTATATATCTGTATATGTTGGGCTTAATGGTAACATAATACCTTTAGTTTCAAAACAATTAGGGCAGGCAGTAAAAAAGGTTATTGACCGGATTACATTTTTTAGATCTCAATGCAAAAAGCTTTGCATATTTGTAAGATATTAGTGTAAATTTGTATGTGCCTTTTTAGGGGAAAGACTGTTGGTAAGATCTCAGTGAACATCCTGGTTACCAACTGTTTATGGGCATCCTACAACCTACTATAAATGGCTCTCTGTGGAGCACCCAAGCCACATCAGACTAAAGCGAAATGCTTTTAAACCCAAGAACAACATTTTAGACATACAGCTTTCCAGTCTATAGATACATTACATTTAGTTTTGGGCTTTTTATCCCTTTATTTTCATCTTGAAAACATGTGAGTAACAATTCTTGTTCTGGAGCACCAATGCACAATCCGATCCACCGTGCTGCATCTGTTTAGGAGTGGTGTTGTCACCTTTGTACGAGAAGAGTGTTAGTAAGACTGGGAGAGGTGTTCTGTAGTCCACAGAACTGGGCAGAGCTGATAATATTATTTGGGATTGCAGTGGAGCACAAGTGAATACAAGCTTACTGGATTTCTGGCAAAATTAGCAGGTATTTTTCTGTACTTGCAAGGTTTGAAAAGGTGGTAAAATATGTGGAAATGTGCATGTATTAGAAAAATTTACTGAATACTGTATGTTTTTACATATAATTTGTTTCAGCATACCACAAGTAAAATTGCTTTAAACCTGGATGTGGGAATGCGTGTACATCACACACTTTCCCACAAATTGCAGCAAAAACATGCTTCTGTTTTTGGGAAAGGTGCAGGGATCTTTTTCCTGCATTTTCTGTAGGTGCAGCAGTCAATTCAAATTGCCAATGGGAAACTGGCATAGTGTGAACCTAGG
The DNA here is from genome assembly GCF_965119305.1 of Pelophylax lessonae. Taxonomy (NCBI): domain Eukaryota; kingdom Metazoa; phylum Chordata; class Amphibia; order Anura; family Ranidae; genus Pelophylax; species Pelophylax lessonae. Next base: position 619,739,108 of record NC_138769.1, read on the forward strand.
CTTAAGCTGGCCATAGATTATGCGATTTTCTTTCCTGCAACCCATGGAAATCACTGGATTCCCCCATTAACACAGTCAGTGTGGATGGGGTGATCCCTTCCACAGAGCTATTGTGTTCTGCTGGTGGTGGGGTGGAGGGAGCTGTCCCTGTCGGAAGAACACTGGATTCCCCCATTAACACAGTCAGTGTTGATGGGGCGATCCCTTCCACAGAGCTATTGTGTTCTGCTGGTGGTGGGGTGGAGGGAGCTGTCCCTGTCGGAAGAACACTGGATTCCCCCATTAACACAGTCAATGTTGATGGGGCGATCCCTTCCACAGAGCTATTGTGTTCTGCTGGTGGTGGGGTGGAGGGAGCTGTCCCTGTCGGAAGAACAGACAGCGGTTTTTGCTAGTGGCTATAGCAGCTGGCAATAATCACATGAAAATCAGACAGGCTAGCTATTCCGAAGTTAATCGATTGATTAACCTGTCCATGCAGGCCAGCTTTAGGGTACCCTCAGGGAGCCCTTGCTTTTAGCATTATCCCTGACAAGATGAATGCACAGAGTAGCTATGTACACAGATGTAGCATCATCAAAGCTCCAGCTGAGCTTCCTGGATGTGAATATAAAAAAAAAAATCTATAGATGGATCGACTTAGGTACAACCAGCCTGTTAGACTTTACATGCGATTATTGCTAGTGGTTGTTATAGCCACTAGCGTAATTGTGTTGTCCCGGCAGGGACAGCTTCCCCTTCACTGACTGTGTTGATGGGGGAATCAAGCAATTTTCTTTCTTGCAACCTGTGGCTGCAGGAAAGAAAATCACGCCGCCTATGGATGGCCTTAGATACAGCAATTGAGTTTAATACTTGAATGACAAGTACAAATACAAGTGAATGACACATAACAGGAAGTGTCACCTGATGTAACACAATACAGTAGCTTTTCATGGGTAAAGTCTTATCAGAAGATCAACTTGATGTGAAACTTTAAATTAGAAGATAAAGTAAGGACACAATTCTAGTGCACACAGGATTTGGAAACGGTTCAGTGTTTGTAAAAGAAAACACATTCCACTGGAGTTAATATCAAAATGATACAATACAATCACCGTGAGAAGCCAGCAGGATTTGCTGACTGTAAGTCGAGAGCATTGTGCGCACAAAGTATGATGCTTTGAAGGAACAGTCAAGCTTCTCTAGACCTGGCCTGGTAGATCGGTTGCAATGCTGTATTTTTTTCTAAAGTCAATAGAGCTGTCTATGCCACAAAGTAAAGAAATTGGGCTGCTTGCTCCCATGCTCAAACATCAGACACAGTTTTGTTTAGCTTGGAGTAATAAATAATAATAGCAACCCTAAAAAAAATCCTAAAGAAAAAAAATTAATCTCTTTATATTTTGCATTATTCCATTTATTTTCATAACTATTACATGCTCTCTTTCCCAAGACAGTGATAACTCTAGTGAGAAATTATTGTAAAGGAAATTTGTAAGTTCTGTATATTTTATTCTATTTTGTATGTATTGCACACTGCACTCACTATGCGCATGGCCCGAATAATGTTTTCATTACATGTTTGCATTCTTTCAAATCCTTATTAGAATTAGCCTGCCTACGTTATGCCCCTTGTTACCATTAAAGTACAATTGTAATATTAATGTGATACCTATGTCATCATGTGTATAAAAACCTTCAATTGCATCAAAACAGAACAGTTATTTTGGAAAGATGCTGAGTATATCTTTTTATGTCTGTTCCGTACTGCAGTAGTTATTATTAATTTGGAACCACCAATCAATATAAGGGATAAGTGTTGCCTATCTATAACATTTCCAGAACATTATGATAACATGTAAAATCTCTTGCCCTCCCCAACATATACCTCTTTAGATATTTTAACCACTTGCCGACTGCTCACAGTATATTTACTGCGGCAGTCAGCCCCTCACAGGCAGAGCGACGTAGGTCTATGTCGCTAGCCTGTGAGGGTCTCAGGAGCGAGCGCACGCCGCCGGAGGCGCGCTCCCGCTCCCGCGCGGTCACGGACCCCCGCGCGCGTGTGACCGACGGACCCGATCGTCCGCCGGTTACTCGCGATCGTCGGTGGAGAGGGAGAAAGGCAAGCGGCTAATGTAAACAAGCCGCCTGTCATTCTCCCCGGTGTATGAATGATGATCATACGGTTCTACTATGTAGAACCGTTGATCACTGTTCATACATCTCAAGCCACAGCCAATCACAGTTAGAATCACGCCCCTAGGGACACACATAGCCCCTCCCTCTCAAAAAAGTTAACCCCTTCACTGCCAGTGTAATTTTACAGTAACAGTGCATATTTATAGCACTGATTACTGTAGAAATGTCACTGGTAACCCAAAAAGTGTTAAAAATGTCAGTCAAGGCTCCGATCTGTCCGCCGCAATGTCGCAGTACCGAAAAAAAAATTGCAGATCGCCACCATTACGTGTTAAAAAAAAACAACAAAAATTACAAAAATCTTTCCCTTTGTTAGTAAACGCAATAACTTTTGCGCAAACCAATCAAAATACGCTTTTTGTGATTTTTTTTAGCAAACATAGGTAGCATAAAACAAATTGGCCGAAAATGTTAAAAAATTTTGATTTTTACATTTTTTTGGGGGGGAATTTCATATAAAAAAAATGTGAAAAATATTGTTATTATTGCAAAATTGACGCTCTTTTTTTGTTTATAGCGCATGATCAAAAAATCGCACAGGTGATCAAATACCAGCAAAAGAAAGCTCTGTTTGTGGGAAAAAAAGGACGCCAAATTCGTTTAGGTACAGAGTCGCACGACTGCGCAATTGTCCGTTAAATTCACGCAGTGCCGAATCGCAAAATAGGCCCTGGTCAGGAAGGGGGTAAAATCTTCCGGGGCTTAAGTGGTTAAGCTCAGGCATGCATTCCATACACAATTTGATATGCAACCAGTGGCCTTTTACAACTCTACCCTTGAGACTGTACATAGAAATGACACTGTGGTTAAACCTCTTTCCAATATTTATAAGGCTATGCTCCCCTCCATCCACCTGGGACTCGAGGCCCTTTAATCCAAATGGGCATTAGGATTTTCTTGAGCTAGATGATGAAGATTGGGAGGAAATATGGGAATGTCCCTTTTTGCAGCTAGTCTCAACTAAATACAGACTTATAGATTTCAAAATTCTACATAGAATTTACCTTACCCCTACACACTTACACAGCATATACACCTCCATCCCTGCTGCATGTTGGCGGTGTTCAGCAGACTTTATACATGTCTTCTGGCAACGCCCTCATATTCAAACATTCTGGGCGGCTGTAGTATCTTTTATTTATCTAGTGACCACTGTTCAGGTATCCCAAAAAGTAGATGTCTGTTTACTGGGTCTGGTGGATTCCTTGGTTTATTGCAGAGCTTCCAGGACCCGAGTCGGGCTATTATTTTTTTATGCGAGGAAGACTATTGTGCTTCAGTGGAAGTCTCCAACGAATCTCACTCTAAATTTATGGAAAAAGCTGGTCAACTCAAAGCTGCCACTCTACAAGGCCACTTACCTATCAAGGGAATGTCCTAAAAAATTTCATAAAATATGAGATTTCTGGGTTAAGCCTGCCCGCTGCTAATGCAGACTCTGATCTTTCTTACTAAATAGTTTAGCCTTCTGTAACCCTAGCAGAATAAGGGCATATTGCGAGGGCCATATTTAGATTGAATCCTGGAGAGCAGAAGTTCTTACTTTTTTCTGGTCCTGGATGATTAAACCTTGAACAGATAAGCCTTAACATTGTGCGAAAGTCCTCAGGTAGCTAATGGGGTGTACTGCTGGTTTAGTGCTAGTAAGGGTAATGGAGTCACTTTTTGCTTTACAATCTTTTACACTTATATGTGCAGAGCCTGGGTATACCCAATAGGCTCTGTTTTGTACATTATTTTCTTTATAACTGAATAAAAATAATTAAAGAAGTGATTATAAAGTCGTTTTTTTTTTTTTAAATAACAAACATGGTATACTTGCCTCCTCTGTGCAGTTGGTTTTGCACAGAGCAGCCAGGATCCTCCTCTTCTTGGAGTATCTCATTCCTGCTCCTGCGCCCCTCCCTCCTATCGTGTGCCCCCACAGCAAGCAGCTTGCTATGGGGGCACCCAAGCTGAGCTGCAACGCTGTGTGTCCATTCAGATACGGAGCTGCCTTTCGGCCCTGCCTCCTCTCTCTCCTGGTTGGCTCACTGACTTTGATTGACAGCTGCGGGAACCAATGGCGCCGTGGCTGTATCTCAGCTAACCAGGAGGGAGAGTCCCAGGAAGGCTGAGGGACTCATGGACTTCACTAGACAGAGAGGGGGCTCAGGTAAGTATTAGAGGTGCTGGGGGGACTGTTACACACAGAAGGATGCATAGATAGAATGCATTAAGATAAAAAACATTCCTGACAGTCCCCTCGCCAGAACACTCTGGTCAGTGAGCTGAGCCATTGGCTGAGAGCGCCAATCGGAAGTTGGTCGCAGACCTTTTTTGGGTCATGATTCTTTGACTGAAGCTGGCTGTTATTCAGCCCGTGCGTACTAGGCTTAAGGAAGCAGCTTTTCTGGCTGTAAAGGACAGGAAGGTTTAGTTTTGCTTTAAATACACTTGCTCTACTAGCAGCCCCACTCCACCCATGTCCCTCCCTCTACACCATTTCTCTTCTCTCCCTCAGGCCTCCTCTCCAAGCTTACATTCCACACCTCTCTTGCTTCACCAACAATTTTTGTTTTGGTCGACCCCCCCCCCCCCCCCCCCCACAAGCCACCTACCTGACTTTTGTAATTAGATATACTGTAGGCACTGTATTTAGGGACAGTCCCAATGCAACAGACAGTAATCATATGAAATATTAAAAAAAGAAAAAAAAAGGAGGGCAAACAGAAGCTGAACTAAAGTACTGTATGTCTTCTTTCTTGCCTACATTTGCATAGGTAATATTAACCCCTCTGCATATTGCTATGGACTCTGAAATCTAACGATGTGTGTCGGGAAGAACCTCCTGCTTATTAAATACCAATGATCCAAGCCCCATTTTGTTCTTCTGGAAATATGGAGACTGCATGCAAAGACTGGTAAGTATCGGAAATCTTGCCCAACAGCATTGTGAAAGTACCTACAAATCTTGTAATAGGAAAATAAAATAATATTCGGATTTTGCTAAATTGCAAGGACATCTGACTTTGCAATACAGAAATGTTTCCTAGCTAGAATTAGCAGGTATTTGATTAATTTTAGCTCTTGACTGTTCTTATACTTCCCAATCTATGTGTCCTAATTCCTGAAAATTATTTTATATTTGAAATTGCAGAGATGGTTAAGTGATAACATTATATTACAAGCTTTCAGTACATTATTAATCATGTGCTGAACTCGGTGTCCTGAACACATTTTCACTTGATATATAGCACTGTAATAACTATGTTGGGCAACCTTAACAAACACTATATATTTACATATTACACAATTTTCAGTACTGGTTTGGTATCCTTTTCGAACAATCAATACATGCAGCATTATTTTTAAATATTGGTGAGGTTTACTTTGGCATGATGGTAATGCCATTACTGTTCATTAGGAGTAATTCAAACTTTGTGTCAGATTAAAGTCCTACTTCAGGTAGAAGTCTAGAAAAAAATAAATTGTAGGTGAACATCTACATAAATCTTTGCCATTGTTTTTATTTAAAATTTTTAACTGATGGAATAATTAAGGTGCATCGACCATTTGATGTCTGTTTGAAGACATCATGGTGCTTACACATTTCTTTACCCTGACATGTAGGCATCCCAAGAACTATGTTACCCATGGTCACCGATGCCTTTTCCGCGCTAGTGGAGACATGTACAGAGGAAGTGATAAGACAAGGCTGGGCACTCCCCCTCCCCATTTAAGAGCTTGGTATCAGGACAAGGAGGAGTAAAGCCCGCTATAGACAGTTGGAATCCCTGCCGGTTCAGCAGGGACCAGCTGAGATTCAAACCATCTATGGGCATCCTGATTGTATGCAAGTCGGTCCATCAATCGACTTGGGTATAACTGGCATGTAGGATATTCCATGCAATTGTTGCCAAAGGCTATAGCCGCTAGCAATAATCACTGTGTGTTCTCCTGGCAGGGATGGCATCTCGTGGCCCCCCCACACCCACACCATCTATGGCTGGCTTTAGGGAGACCAGCAGAAGATGATGTATAATATGTGGCCAGACCTAAACGCTTTAAATTTGTTTGCAATCAGGCAGGAACTTGCTCTACATAGTTGAAGGTAAATCTAGAGAAAACTGAACAAGAAAATTGTATAATGTATGCCCAGCTTTACTCAGTAAAGGGCCAATACTGCTGATTAGCATTTTAATGCTGCATTGTCAGCATTAGGCTTTAATTAGCGCAGAATCATTAGGTATGTTTAGGTGCCAACAGCAATCTTAGAAAGAAATAACTGGGGCCGAGTGATTTTCTTTAGATTTAACTACACATACCACATGGGCACTTTAAAGGGATTGTAAAGGCAGAAGGTTTTTTTTATCTTAATGCATTCTATGCATTAGGATAGAAAAATCCTCCGAGTGCAGCAGCCCCCCTAATACTTACCGGAGGCCCCTCTCAATCCAGTGATGTCCATGACTGTCTCAGCCATCCAGGACTCCATTCCTCATTGGCTAGGACACAGCAGTGGCGCCGAACCACAGCTCGATGTCTGAATGGATACACAGCGCTGCAACTCGGCTCGGGTGCCCCCATAGCAAGCTGCTTGCTGTGGGGCACTCAAAGGCAGGGAGGGGCCAGGAGAGCCAGAGAGGGTCCCAAGAAGAGGAGGATCCAGGCTGCTCTGTGCAAAACCAAATGCACAGAGCAGGTAAGTATGACATGTTTGTTATTTTTATTGAAAAAAAAAAAAAAAAAGGAGACTTTACAATCACTTTAAAGAAAAGTCTAATAATTCATGTTGCAACTACCAGCTAATTTTTAGATTTTTAGAGTCTGATTGATTAGTAATAAATTGACACCAATAATCCACACATCTTTCTGAGAAAAATCTGTGTGTAATGTTGGTCATACACAGTGAGAAAATTGTTTCGAAAAAGCGTTCGATACACTCAATTGTTCGACTTGCGAAACGTTAGTGGGCTAATTTCACTTCCCGAAATGCTAATTTTTATGTAAAAAAAATGAACCAACATGTAGGATTTTTTGCACCGAAGCAAACGATTTTCGAAACAGTAGTGGAATCGATCCAAAACAGTTTGAACAAATCTACAGCGCATGTTAAAATGTAACCCCCAGATCATGTAATGGATCGACAAAAAATCTACCGTTTATGTTGATATCGATCGATAATATGTTGAGAATTGGGTGACATCTATATGACATACAATGAGGTCGTTATCACATGCAAGGTCGACAGATTTTTTTTTATTCCGACCGTTTTTGTCAAACAATTTTCTAACTGTGTATGGCCAGCATAAGCTTGATCCCTTTTCAACACAGAAAAGTGAACCATTGACTAGCACTTGAAAAGGTATTCTGGCTTTCCTCTTTCTATTTGCACAATAGCAGTCTCTTCTAAAGATCTATTGTGAAAAAGCTGTTGCAAGTGATATTTATATCAGTTTCATGTGCTGCTGCAATTTTGTTGTTTAAAAGACAAATATTGGATTTTTTAAAAATCATACTAATCTAGGTGAATGCAGCATCGATCCAAAGCTGTATCTCTCCCCACCGACTCTAAAGATTAATCTGGCGAATGACCGTCCATTTTTTTTTATTGCATTCTAGTCTACATTTTGAAAATGAAGATGTTACTAAAGTACGAACATTCTCGTACAACAGAATAAAAATTTGCAAGAGATGTTATGCATTGTAGTGTATTTGTATTGTATTTTTGGATGAAAACTGGGCTGATTAAACAAAAAATCATACGATCTGGTATCGTACGAGAAACATTTTTGTGTTTATCCTGTTGGAAAGTTTCTAACAAAAAAATGATCGTACAATCACTTGGAAAGCGGTATTTTTTGTATGATTTGCTGATTGAATGTACGGGCCCTTAAGCTAAGAACTGAGCGAGTGCTGTGACTGTCAGTTACCGCTGTATGCTCTCCCCCTCCACCCCCCCCCCCCCCAGTACTCACTGGAGCGCTGTGCTAGGGAAAGGGGTGAAGCGGCTGGCTCAGGCTCTCAGTAACTCACAGAGATGAGCCAGTTGCAGGTCAAGGATCCTGACCATATAGTCATGATCTTTTCACAGCCGGGACCGGCTCTACAACATCAGCCAACAGCGGGCTTTAGCACTCCAGCACTCCTGTGATTCATAGAAGTACATTTAAATGAGCTTTGGCTGTACTTCTTTAATTTATAGTGACCCAGTCGGTCAAAAAAATAAAAACTTTGTAACGGTAATCCCCTACAAAGCATGGAAGCTTTATACTCACCGCCCTGGTAGTCCATATCTACTAACAAAAAGAAATAAAAAAAAAGGGCGCACCAACCTAGCACATTATCCTCAATAATATGGCTTTATTTGTAACACAAAAATGGCTACTCACAAACAGAAGTTGAAAATGATCATATCAAACTCAATCGCTCGAGTGTCAGGAATAGTCCATGTATTTGTCCATAGTCCTGTTAAGATGGCGGCTGACGCATTTCGAGGCTTAGCCTCTTCCTCAGAGCCACTCTTTTTGTTTGTAGTACTGTTGGACTACCCCAGTCCTTTTAGGGCAGCGAGACTAGGCATCCGAGACGCCATATGTGAGTCCCGTGGGAAGTGTGGTCGGGGAGCTTGGATTCTAAGCGCAGGAGAAAGGTGGCATTACCATATCGTTTTGGAGTCCATATCTACTACCTGCCACCGTTTTTAGCACTACTTCTGGAAGCCCAGGGATGCTTGTGTCTCTCTGCTGCATGCTGTGGTTCCATCCACCAAAACTTTTGTCACTGCTGTGTCCTATAAACCCGCCTTTTTCAACAAGGGTGCCCAGGGGTGCCTTGAGGTTGCTTCAGGAGGTGCCTTGGCAAAATGCCTTAAAATTGCCCAAAAATTGTATACAAGGCTGCAGGTGGATGAAGCCTGCCTTTTAGTTACACAAAGCCACAGGTTTTCATTGTGCACCATTGCGACCTTCTAACTGCCAACCTTCTAATGACCAATGACATCATCAGTTGATAAGAAGGATGTCAGTCGCCTGTATAGCATCCTTTTTTGACCCTCCCCTGCCTCTCTCCATCAGCTTTGGGGTCACATTAGCTGAATGATTGAGAAAAACTGAGGAAGAAAAGAAACAATGGAATACTAGTCAGTACCAGTGTGCACCGCTAACATTGTGTCTCCTATGAGTGTGGAAGTTGCTGCATTATGTAAAACGATTTGAATAGTGTTATTTTTATTGTAGGATGGGGTGTCTAAAGACTATCCATATTGTGGATGGTGCCTCGAGATTGTCCATAGTTTTAAAAAGGTGCCATGACTAAAATAAAAGGTTGAGAAACACTGCTATAAACCAGTGATTTACCCTACCAGCGTCCACCAACAACTGAAATGACAGCTTTTTTAGACTGACCTTTACATTAACTTTACATCAGTCAATCACTGGGTGAATTTTAGTAGCTTTCACTGAAACATTCATTTACTAAATACAAAACTGTGGACTGAAAGCAAAAGCTTTTCTAGAGAATGCAAAGTCAATTTGTGTTGTTTTTTTTTTTTTGGCAAATTGCAAAAAAAATGTGGACATGGTAGAATATCTAGCTTGTTTGAGACAAAACTTAATTCTACATTATGACTGGCATTTCATGGTAAAAGGAAGCTAATCGTGTAATTGGCGGCTTTTGGAGGTACTTTAACAATGTAAATTGTTAGCAGACACACAACATTCTGATAATTATGAATTATTGCACTGTTAAAAGTCTTCAACATAATTAGATAATTTCAAGAGATTATAACATGTAAGGGCGCAATGTGATTTTTTTTTTTTACTGTTTAATCTGGTTAAGAAGCCATTTTAATAGCAGAACATGATTTTCCCTTGCCATGTTATGAGGCTTTAGGATGTGCATTACCACCCTTGGGTGTGGGTTGTCTGGTGCAGATTGCAGCATTTTAAATAACTTACTTGTAGGGCAGAGTGTTTACTATGTGCCGCATGCTGGCGGCATAGCCGTATAAATAGATGCAACTTTTTGTATATTTTAGAAATAAATTCCCATTTCTGCTCTTGCTTCTTCTCCGGTGTACAAGAAGCATTGTACACTGAGATACAGCAAACACACCACCTTTCTAATAGCTGGAAGACCTCTTATTATTCTTCTTAGGGCTGGTTCACACCAGATGCCAAAGTCCAGTGCATTTATATTCTGCATCAAAAAACACGTGGGCAGTGTTTAACATAGATTGCAATGACTGTAGTTCACACCAGCGCAGTGCATTCCAGTGCAGTCAAAAAGAGTAGAACGTTGTATTTTTTCTGTATAGAACGCATTAAAAACTAAACAGAATGCATGTCATCAACTTAAATGAGATTTTGAGATATCGCACCGAAACACATAAAAAATGCCCTAGAAGGCATTAAAAACGCATCTGGAATGCAGAAAGTGTGGTGTGAAATGGCCCTTAAAGTGGAATTTAACAGTTGCCATACAATGCCACATGTAAAGCATGCTTGCACATTATAGCGCACTTACATCAAGGTTCAGTTTTAGGTATTGATGCAAGGAGTTCCCCGCCTACACTCTGTCACAACCATCTTCTCCCTGGTCTGGTGGCTCTGCCATTGGGCAGCTGTTGATGATGTAACTCTTGCACATACGCACTGGAGTTACATTATCCTGCCAATTGGTTCCATTCTCTGCATTTTACAGATGCCAGGACTGTACACTCCACTCAATGTACAGATGACATAAAATTTGTCCGGTCACAGGATTGTCTCCCAGCAGTGGCTTCAGGGGAGAGAAGGGAAAGCAGACAACGGATGCCTCATAGTAAACCTAAGGGGGCCCTCACCGCACAGGCATTCCATATGTTTGTCGGCAATCTCTCCTCTCCCTTGAAGCCGGCCTCTGAGGAGATCACAGGACCAGACCTAAGTGCTCTGTGACTAGGTAAGTATAAGCATCTGTCTTTCACAGGGTAGGTATAGGGGTGGGAGTAGGTTTAAGCTTAGTTAGAACAAGCCTGAACTTCTATGTTTATTATTAACCTGGCTCTAGAGTAGGCCATACATGATTCATTTTCTTTCGTTCAACCAGCGAGTTGAATGAAAAAAAAATGAATCGAATTCCCCATCCACTTGTTCGTTCGCTATAGCAAGCAGCAATTATCGAGGGAACATTTTCCAACAGGCTGGTTATACAGAAGTCAACTGAGAGATTGGCTTTTGTACAACCAGCCTGCCCATAGATGGATCAAAATTCAGTCAGTCCTTGTTTAACTGGACAAATTCTGATCCACTTTAAGGCTTAATATATAATCCTTATCTTAACAGTTAAAGCATGTCTAAACTCGAAAACAAAGCGAATCACAGCTTACCAGTCCTTAGATTTGGTGGGTACATTTTCTTTCTTTTTTCACACATTTTTCTCTTTTTTTACCTGGCAATCCTGCCATTACCACACTTCCTCTCCTAAAGGCAACAACCTTACTAAGCAGCACTGTCATCCTAGGAAAGGAAGTGTGTTGTGACTACATTACACTGTTAGAACTACATAACACCTCTGTCTCTTCTCCATAACAGGGGAGGCATTTTATAGTCTACTGAGACATCTGGGAACAATGTTCACTGCTAACAGTCCAGCGGAAGACGGCCCGTGAAGTTATCACCTCACAAGATTTCGGTCTGGATGAACAGCTTTTTTTGGCACTTATCAAACATATATAATAAACTACTTTCAATGGTATATTTAACAGACCAATAGGGAGCAAATAAGAGAAATGTATTGTTGGAGTTTACACATGAAAAAACAATCACCATGAGCCCTAACCAACCATATAAAAAGAGCCTGAACTGTGGAAGCTCTGCACACAAAACAAAATAAAAAAAAAAAGGAAAGCAGAGGGCAAATAACCAGTGCCTAGTATTGCCTATAGTCTCTCTGCAGCAGATCTTACAACCATGCCTTGTTCTGCCCTATGCCTCTGTGTGGAGGTGGTAATCTCTGATGACTGGTGGGAGAATATTGACCACTTTACCGCTTCTCACTAGAGCTCTACTGCGGCAAAGTGGCTCTTGTAGGTCTGACGACGTAGACCTACGTCGCCAGACACTCCCCCTTCTCTGCGGCGCACGCGCACCGCCGGAGGCTCGCTCCCGCTGTATTCAGTCACAGCGGGAGTCGGGCCAGGGGAGGAGCGGCGGTGATCACCACCGCTCTTCCCTGATCGTCGGGGAATCGAGTCTGGAGATCCGCCCGCTTGTGTAAACAAAGCGGGTGGATCTCCTAAGTGACAAGCAGGGTCAGATTGCAGGGTTCAGCATAGCTGAACCTGCGATCTGTCCCTGTGTCACTCAGTCACCTCCCCCCACACACGTCAGTAAGCACCAGGCATACATTAACCCCTCCCTCTCCAATAAAATTAACCCCTTCCCTGCCAGTGTCATTTTTACAGTAACAGTGCATATTTATAGCACTGATTACTGTAGTAATGTCACTGGTAACCCCAAAGGTGTCAAAAATGCCAGTCAAGGGTCCGATCTGTCCGCCGCAATGTCGCAGTCCCGCATAAAAAAAAATCGCAGATCGCCGCCATTACTCGTTAAAAAAAAAAACACCAAAAACGACAGAAATCTTTCCCTTAGTTAGTAAACGCAATAACTTTTGCGCAAACCAATCAAAATACGCTTATTGCGATTTTTTTACCAAAAATATGTAGCAGAAAACAAATTGGCCTAAAATGATAAAAAATTTAGATTTTTAAATTTTTTTGGGGGGGGGGAATTTCATATAAAAAAAAAAGTGAAAAATATTGTTATTTTTTCAAAATTGTCACTCTTTTTTTGTTTATAGCGCAAAAAGTAAAAATCACACAGGTGATCAAATACCACCAAAAGAAAGCTCTGTTTGTGGGGAAAAAAGGACATCAATTTCGTTTGGGTACGGTGTTGCATGACCGCGCAATTGTCAGTTAAAGTCGCACAGTGCCGAATCGCAAAAAGTGGCCCAGACGTAAGACAGCAAAATCCTCCCGTGGTAAAGTACGGTAGTTAAAGAAGCAGCAGTAGAGGTGCAAAAATCAAAGACCCACAGAATGAATGAAGCAAAAAGATCCTTGCACTGCAGATCCTCTTAACAGTTTCCTCTCCAGCAAGCTCTCACACCAAAATTGAGCTCATTTTCACCTGAACCCTAAGCCCAGCCATACACGGTTCCTATCTTTGGGTTGGAAAAGTTAATGGGCAGGCTGAATGTACCAAGTTGATCAATCGGCTTGGGTACAACCAACCTGTCGTATTCTCTTATGATTATTGTTAGTGGCTGCTATAGCTGCTAGCAATAATCACAGTCTTCTCCCAGAGGGGGCAGCATCCCCTGCCGGGTGAAGACAATTGCTGATTCCCCTGTCAGCACCATCTGTGTTGATGGGGGAAAATCGTGCACATTTCTTTCCTGCAACTCATGGTTGCAGGAAAGAAATTTGCACCGTTTATGGCCAGAGTAGGCCCTAACACTAAGGCCAGCCATGCATGGTTCAAATCTCAGCCGGTTCAGCAGGAACTGGCCGAGATTTGAAACCCTTAGTGGGCAGGTTGAATGTACCAAGTAGTTCGATCAGCTTGGGTACAACCAGCCTGCCAGATTCGCTTGCAATTATAACTAGCGGCTGCTATAGCTGCTAGCGATAATCACTGTCTTCTCCCGGCAGGGACAGCTTTCCCCGCCTGCTCCCACAAACCCGTGGTTTCCCCTGCCTAACAGAGCTCCTGCAAAACTGCAATTACCCTTTCTCATGGAGGCATTCACAGATAAAATAATAGATGAAGTAAATGAATCAACCCTCCCATTTTCTTTGCAATTACCCCTAACTCAGACACACAAAAGTCCAGACCTGCAATAGTGATTTAACCACTTGCCGACCAGCCGGTGTACTTTTACTGTGGCAGGTCGGCTCTGTCCCGCGAAACGACGTACCTGTATATAATACTATCCCCTGTTATTGGTACTTTGTGCACTGTTATAAACAAGCTGTAATTATTCAATCATCTCTAACTACTATGAGCCTCTTATAAAATAAGAACATTCAATAATGTGCTCAGATAAAAAAAAGGGCATGGAACACCACGTCTTTTATTGCTTCTTCAAGTAAAAACTTATTCCATGGAGAATAAATGGCAGCGGGGTTAAAGGGTATTAAAACATTAAAGAGAATTTCTGAGAAGAGCTTCAATTTCTGGTGCTTCCACCACACCTCACTAGCATACAAGTCAGTAGTAGGAAAAAGATTTGTACAGAATCCTTATAATAAGACCAGTGTGTGTCATCATTTACAGTGCAGTTTTACAGGCACTTCTCCCGAATGCCTTGTCTCCACTTAATGCACATTAATCCAGACTATTACTACATACGCTGCCAGGGGATACAAATTGAAACAATACAACACATGCTAATATACATTCTGCAGCATTGGAAAAGAAGAAAACAAAGAAAAAGGCATATTTTTATAAAAGCTACCTATGTGCCACAATAGATCATCTTTTGGTGAACATGTTTTCAGAAGTCAGTGCAAAAAGAAAACACACACACTATGTTTTCAAAAGTATTGGGACATCTGTCTTTAGGCCTCTTTAAAACGGGCAAACCAATCCATCTGTCAGTTTCAGGCGGACCTAATCGGATGCTCCATGCATCCCTATGGGGCAGGGGATGTCAGTGGTGACATGTCCGCTGTGCTCTAATCCGATCCGGTCCGTGAAATCCGGACGGATGGAAACCCTATTTTCCATCCGTCTGGAGGTTTCGGATCAGATGGGATCAGATGAGAATGGACAGGCAATCCGTTCTCATCCGATCTCCTCATAGAGAAAGGCGAGGATCTGACAGCTCCGTCTCAGCACACAGAGCGGAGACGGAGCTGTCATCTGCCTGCTAAGAGAGGATCGCCAGATCGATCCCCCGCTGAGCAGAACGGACTCTATCCCGTGTGAAAGGAGCCTTATGAGAACATGAACTATAATGGCATCCAAGTCTAAGTCCGTAGGGTTTAATATGGAGTTGACCCATCCTTTGCAGCTAGAACAGCTTCAACTCTTCTGGGAAGGCTGTCCACAAGGTTTAGGAGTGTATCTATGGGAAGGTTTGACCATTCTTCCAGAAGTACATTTGTGAGGTCAGGCACTGACGTTGGATGAGAAGGCCTGGCATGCAGACTCCAGTCTAATTCATCACAAAAGTATTCTATTAGGTTAAGGTCAGGACCCTGTGCAGGCCAGTCAATTTCCTTCACATCAAACTCGCTCAACCATGTCTTTATGGACCTTGCTTCTTGCACTAGTCCAAATCATTTGGTGGAGGGGGGAATATTGTGTGGGGTTGTTTTTCAGGGGTTGGGCTTGGTCCCTCAGTTCCAGTGAAGGGAACTCCTAAGGCGTCAGCATACCAAGACATTTTGGACAATTTCAACTTTGTGGGAACAGTTTGGGAATGGCCCCTTCCTGTTCCAACATGACTGCGCACCAGTGCAAAAAGCAAGGTCCATAAAGACACGGATGAGCGAGTTTGGGGTGGAGGAACTTGATAGGCTTGCACAGAGTCCTGACCTCAACCAGATAGAACATCTTTGGGATGAATTAGAGTGGAGACTGCGAGCCAGGTCTTCTCAACCAACATCAGTGCCTGACCTCACAGATGTACTTCTGTAAGAATGGTCAAACATTCTCATAGAAACACTCCTAAACCTTGTGGACACCCTTCCCAGAAGAGTTGAAGCTGTTATAGCTGCAAAGGGTGGACCAACTCAATATTGAACCTTACAGACGAAGACTGGGATACCATTAAAATGTATGTGCGTATAAAGGCAGGTGTCCCAATACTTTTGACACTATAGTGTATTTTAGATTGCACGCATTATTTTCATCCCCCTTTCCTTCTAATGCCAATACAGTAGAGTTTGTGATTTTTGTCTTTTTTTTTTCCATTTTATTATGAATCTTAATTTCTATTATTTGTTATTTTTAATTACACAGCTTGCAGGTTTTTTATGAACAGATTATTAATATAAAGGTTTTTTTTATAGCACCGACACAATATAAAGATAATATTTTGCGGGGGGTTCATAAAATAAGTGACCACATTACTACTGCTACCCTTCTCTTCTAGTAGTAAAACCTGTCTCTTGTAACTGATAAAATGCAAAGGTGCCAGGTCACTGTCACAAATCTGGCTATGTTCTCCCAAGGCTCGCAGGGTTCAAACTTGTGGCTTGATTGTCTGAGTTTTTTTTTTCCCTTTCTACAATTTTCTATAATTTGTTTGTTTTGACTCTACAAATGCATTCTCCTGCCCTGTTATCAAATATGCAGTTTGCCTTTTAGCTGTTTCGGCACTCTACTGCAATCAGTGCTGGTGCACAATCTGATGCGTATGGACAGCGCTTAGCTCATTCATTTATAGGTTCTACCCCAACTTCGTTGCATATGCAATGTTGCTAATGCTGACTTAAAGTGGAGTTCCACCCCACCCAAAAGTGGAAGCTTCGCTTGTCTGTCTGCTCCCCCCTCCGGTGCCACATCTGCCACCTTTCGGGGGGTGGGTGATTTCTGCATCTCGTTTTTGACAGGTACTGTCCCCACTTCCATTGGACCTCTCACTGCGGGGAGGTCCGTCAGAAGTTTGGCCCCCCTACTCCTTCCCCACTGCTGGGCAATTCAGTTCACGCAGTAGGGAACTGGCTGTGAAGCTGCAAGGCTTTACTGCCGGTTTCTCTTATAGGCTATGGCGGCGGCAGAACCTGAGAGCAGATGGAAACATCAGCTGGGGTGCCGACATCCCTGGATTCCAGGACATGGTTGCCTTGTTTAATCTGGGAACAGGAGGGTCCACCACTGGCGGCACAGTCCACTTTTTAAGAAGGGACTCCTCATAGGGGTAATGCCTGGTAAAACGCTTAGGGACCCCATGGGGGCACTTTAGCAACAGTTCTGCCAAAATAGGCAGAGAAAGGAAACACCTTTGCCACTCTGGATGGCTTGTGAGTGCCAAAGGATACCTGCGCCTCCATTGCAGCTTCAGCTGCACTCTCCATCTTCAGTGTCTCACACACAGATAAAATCAGTGCATCCACCAGTGCCTTTTCATGCGCGACCAAACAGAGTGACCCACCTCTGTGGTGCCCAAATCAGATTCAGGATCTGATGAGACAGATGAGGCAGGGGAAGGCCGGGGCTCTTTTTGCTAGCCCATCTCCCGCAAGCTAGCCTGTCTCCCGCAAGCCACCTCCACCCGGGACACAATGGACTCCAGGACCACTGTCAGTGCCTGGATGGATAGTTGGGACCCGGAGGGTGCCGCAGCCTCAGAGAGGGGATCAGGTGGGGAATTGTGCTCCAAAGACTCCACGAGTCACCAGGGGGACACTGCTAAGGGACAACCCCCACTGCGCTGGCAGCACCACCCGGTCGCCAGGCACAAAGCACCAATCGATCCTCAGCAGAGAGGGAGAGGACCCCATCAGACTCACTACCTGCAGAGAAAGGCACCTGCAGTCACCAGGATAATCTGCAATACACATGCGGTGATCAGGAAGTAAAATGATCCAGGAGTGAGCAGCATGGGATGAGGAAGGGCTCCCAACACCGAAATCGCCGCTCACAGGGCTTCGCTGTCATGGCGGCCGCTATTTTTAATGGCAAACCACAGCAAAATGGCCACTGGACTGCAAAAACATGGCCAACGTGTATAGAACACACAGGCTACAACAAAATGGCGGCCCCACGAGGCATAAAGGGTCCCAGGATTGAGAGACCAGGCCTCAAGGACAGATTAAGGCAAGCCGGGGGCCCTGGTAGGAGCATCCACCTGGTATACAACCCCCCCACACAATCGTTTGGTCACTGGCACATCCCCTCCCCCGGCCCCCGCTGCCACTCAGCGCCCTGCCCCCACCCCTGGAAAGTGGCCAGACCACCCAAACAGCTCCAGCGTATGTGGAAGGGGGAGGAGCAGGATGAGGGACTCAGGAGGGGGGATGCCTGCGGGAAGGGGGGGAACCCGGGGGTTTGACCGTCCTAAGGAGGGGCCCACGTCCACCTCAAAACCCTCCAGGGGGAGAGAGGGGACAGCTACTCCCCATACCAGGAACCAGGCAGGCAGCGCTCAGACAGAACTCCTCCCCATTGAAATGAGGGGGCAGTCGACCAGGAGGAACGCTGCAACTCGGGCCGAGACCCGGTCGTATGCAACCTCGCGAGGTGTTTAACTCGCAGGCCAGCCCCCAGCCAGTGGGGCTATGTTGCAGCCGACCTAGTCTGGAGCTAAGGTCTGCGCACGCGCCCTGCCCAGGCTGGGGTGACCACTGGATCTAGTTATCCAGCCCGTCGCCCAGTCCAGCAGTTGATTGTAGATCTCACAGGAAAAATCCAGGAGGAAAAAATGTCCTATCTAAAAAATTTGGCCAGGACCAAAGATCCCAGCAAGGAACTAGGTCCTTACTCCTGACTGGGCAGAAAAAAAACTGAGTGGTTATAGCAGAGAGAGGGAGTATACCCCTGGGACTGCCCATGGGTGTAGCCAGAATTATTTTCTGTCTAGTGTCTTACTCCAGTAGGGGGCAGTATAACCCAATGGTTATGAATACCAGGAGCTGTGTCCATCAATGAACAAAGGCGAAAATTTCAAATTGTACCTGTATCTAAATATATATGGACCTACCTGTATATACACACATATACATATCAAAAATGTATTATGATACTGCGCTATGGATATATGGTGTTTACCCTCAATCCAAAATGCTGCTGTTCAAAAATAATTAAAAATGGCAGAAAGGAAACACAGCGCAAATCGGAATATTTAAAGTGACTAGTGCCAAAATTCTTGTATAGGTGGGTACAAAATGTACAATATTGCAAATGAATAAATAAATGATTGATTATTTTTTAAATAATTTATCCTAATCTGAATCATACGCTGCTGTTCAATCAAGTGTATATAAATATGCGTGACAAAAAACAAATCAATATGCCATACAATGGTGCATAAATAAATAATTTAAATAAATAGATGAATGAATAAAGTTCCAAAAAAGTCCCAAAAAAGTCCTTAAGCAAGTAGCCAGTGAAGGTGCGGTGTGCCTAAGTGCTCTTTAATGTACAAACTGGTGACAATCCGTGCCAAAAAGATAAGGTGCAATGGTGAGAGGGTCCACTCCCCGTGGATATTTCCACTTACCAGACTGCCAGGACCCCATAGCAATATTGCATGTGGGTCAAAGGCACTTATTCCGGTGTGGATCTTTTCTTTTCTTTTGAGGCTAGTCTTGTGGACTCCAATACCCAATCCTTCCTCAGTGGGCCAAAGAATGTGGGACCATAGGAAGGAAAACTCACAATAGTGTAATCCCGTTTCATAAACTTTATTAAATAATGCAGAAAATAAACTCACATTTCAGGAGTAATAACAAGCCTTTTGTGAAGATACAATCTCCTTTGCAGAGAGGACTTCCGGACATGCGGTGACTGCACGGGCTGCGCTGGTCCCGGCTTGCGTTCCACCGAGACCGGAAGTGACGTAAGCTTCAAGCGTGAGCCGGAAATTGCGTTGACGCGTTTCACCCTCCTCCAGGGCGTTATCAAAGACGTATATGTCGATGCAATTTCCGGCTCACGCTTGAAGCTTACGTCACTTCCGGTCTCAGTGGAACGCAAGCCGGGACCAGCGCAGCCCGTGCAGTCACGGCAAGTCCGGAAGTCCTCTCTGCAAAGGAGATTGTATCTTCACAAATGGCTTGTTATTACTCCTGAAATGTGAGTTTATTTTCTGCATTATTTAATAAAGTTTATGAAACGGGATTACACTATTTTGAGTTTTCCTTCCTATGGTCCCACATTCTTTGGCCCACTGAGGAAAGATTGGGTATAGCCTCAAAAGAAAAGCAAAGATCCACACCGGACTAAGTGCGTTTGACCCACATGCAATATTGCTAAGGGGTCCTGGCAGTCTGGTAAGTGGAAGTATCCACGGGGATCGGACCCTCTCACCATTGCACCTTATCTTTTTGGCACGGATTGTCACCAGTTTGTACATTAAAGAGCACTTAAGCACACCGCACCTTCACTGGCTCCTTGCTTAAGGACTTTTTTGGAACTTTATTTATTCATCTATTTATTAAAATGATTTATTTATGCACCATTGTATGGCATATTGATTTGTTTTTTGTCACGCATATTTATTTACACTTGATTGAACAGCACCGTATGATTCAGATTAGGATAAATTATTTAATATATTAATCAATCATTTATTAATTTGCAATATTGCACATTTTTTGTAAAAAGGAGTAAGTAATTAAAAACTGCCCACTCACCCAGCGCTATCAAAAAGCTAATATATATGATGGCAGCTGCTATAAATAAAATCAATACAAGCAAGGTGTGAATATGACTCTCAAAGGAGTAACCGGATCACACAAGCAGCGATCAGCTAAGAGCGCTGCTAGTGTGATCCGGTTACTGCTTTGAGAGTCATATTCACACCTTGCTTGTATTGCACATTTTTTACCCACCTATGCAAGAATTTTGGCACTAGTCACTTTATATATTCCGATTTGAGCTGTGTTTCCTTTCTGACATATACATATATCAATCTCTTCAAACAATATTGTATTCTAGAATGTATTGTAACTTTTTGTACCAATAAATTACGAAAACCTTTATTGTTAATATACTCTTTAGTTTAGTGCTTTTATAGTCCCATTCCCAAGAGGGGTATCTGTTCTATATAAGTAACTTATATCATAACAGACTTGTCAACAAGATGCTCTTTCATTTAAAGTTATGCACTGTATTTTGCTTCTATACTGCGATGTACAGAATGCATGGCTTCCTGATCCAAGTACAGATTGGTGTAATGCATTCAATGATGGACTCTGTGTTAACTGAAAGTAAGAGGTTACTTAAAATAACGGGATGCAGTAGTCCTTAAAACACAATTATCACCTTGCATTAGTCTAAAGGCCAAAAAAAAATGTTTTGTGCCCAATCTTACTACATCATGATTGAAAATGTACTTTACCAATTACGGACACATTACCAAGACAACCCCTTACATTGTACTGTTGACTGTGCAGCATTCATACAACACAATTAGGCCTCTTGCACACTGCAGCTTAAAAATGCTCAGTACAGCGTTTTTTTTTCTGAGCTAAAATAGAGCCCATTCAGCCGCGTAAATGAGCGCCGCGTTTTCTTCAGTAAGAACAAAATAGAAAAATCTGCATTTTTGGTCAGTAATTTGCGCCTGATGCGCGCAAAAACGCGCACAAACGTGCAAAAACGCGCGAATGCGCTCAAATGACCCAAAATGTCAATTGAATATCCAGAACGCTAGAATAAATTTGCGCGCAATTACGCGCATTTGCGTGTATCGTGTGTAAGGTGCCTTACAGGTAAAACAAATTTCCCAGATTTCCATTTCCCAGTAAATCAATAAAAATAAATACACCTGAACACCAGAACACTTTTAGTGGGATTGATTTATAATGGAGTAGGGGCTCTTCTTGTTGCAAAGTAAATGTTAGCAAATAGGAACTTTTTTTTTTTTCAGCTGAATACCCAATCATGTGTCAACAGAAATCCTGTATTTCTTTTAATTTATCGGATATAGATTTGCGTATTTGAAATAAATGCAGGTTTGTCTTATTTACCAACATTCACTTTGCAATGTGAAAAACCATGACTAACTTTTTAACCCCAGCGTGCTTTAAATATAGGGCCATGGAGAATGAAAGTATCCCAGTGACCACTTATTAGGTTCAACTATCTAAGAAAAGATGAGAACCAATTCTGCCTTCAGAACAACCCATTTCTTCATGATCTGGATTTATCATGGTGCTGCAGACATATGTTAAGGATTTTATCCTATGACGAATCAAAAGAAGCCACGTGATTAGTCGATTGCCTATTTGAGATCGCAAATGCAGCTAATAATCTAAACTGTCAATAAGGATTATAAAGGGTGTAGATAAAAGATGAAGGGTGTCAGGACATGGACTAAATATTTTTTCCAGCTACCCTGCCAAGAACAAATGTAAAAGTGACAACAGTAGTGATTTAAGTAGCTTCAACCCTAAAGTTATTGTTCTTCTATTTACAGTAAGCCTGTGTCACACACCTGTGCAATTTAAACTGAACATACAAAGAAAAACTGCATTAACGGAAGTTACCTGCAGTGAAAGCTGCATGTCAAAATGATCAGTAGAGCCCTATAGGCAGTTACATTTGTAAGCAAATATCCACTCTTCATGTTATAGCAGAACTCCATCCAAAAACAAGAGAAATTAATAGCCCATTAAAAGATTTTAAAAAAAAAAGCAAATCTAGCTTTTATTACAATACTAACATTCAGTTGAGATAATTTCCCACAGTACTTGTGTTGCTGGATGTCCTCATTTTGATGGGCAGCTCCATTCAGCCAACTTCCTCTGAGCCCAGATTGTCCCGGACCCACCCCAGTCTATGAATAGACAGTGAGAGGAGAAGCAGCACAGTAATAAGCTCATCTCTCTGTCACTCAGCTTCTTCCTGTCAGCTGATGAATGATTTGGCTTAGATTTAAGTACTTACATGGCTTTCGTTTAAAAAATATGTTTACAGTTCGTATACACTTGTAAGACTTAAAAATAGTGCGATTTCTAGTGTGACTTTACTGTGTGACTTTAGATAAGTGGGACTTTGTCTTTGACCAATGTGACTGTTTTATTTGTGCTCTACAAAATCACTAGATGTGCAGAACGGAAAACTTTGTTCAGTTTGTTTTTGTTTTTTTCTACTTACCGAATTCCAAATTTTCAGGAGATTTGAATCGGTTGAAAATTGATTGATCGATCCAAAAATTTCATGTGAAGAATAGCTGGTTGTTAAGGAGCGGGCCGGAAAGCCGGCCGCGGCATCCTTAACAACCGTTGACTCATCAGCTGTTAGCGGGTTTCCCCACTGACAGCTGAATGAAACAAAAGAATGCCGGCAATGAAAAATAAATGAAATCAACATGCCAAAATTAAAAAAAAAAAAAAAAACATAGCATGGGCCCCCCTAAAATCCCTACCCTTATCCGAGCATGCAGCCCAGCAGGTCAGGAAACCATACCAGGCCACATGCCCTCAACATGGGAGGTACATAGTACCCCTACTTAAAACATTTTTAAATCAAGGAATTGTCAATATATTACGAATATGTGGGAACAACTGAATGTTTCTGTTCATACCTATCTTATGCACATATACACATACTCAGGATTTTCTACTATACACCTGAGTGTGATATTTTATAGATGACGTTTTCCTTTATTGTTGCTGTTATATCCTTATACTTTTGTATTTTTTCCGAACACTGGTTCTGTAAATGGTTTTATCTACCGTTGATGTTATTTATACAGTGTACTGTTTATACTCAATAAATAATATATTTTTCTTGAAAAAAAAAAAAAGGAATTGTCAAAAGCTGCCAACTGTAATTTTTTTTACACTACACGTTATTTTGGTGAAGGAATAGGTATGTACCCCATACTCATTCACATGGGGGGGGGGGAATGCTGGGATCTGGGGTCCCTCTTGTTAAAGGGGGTTTCCAGATTCCGATAAGCCCAAAGACTCCCACAACCACCAGCCAGGTTTATGGTGAAGAGGCTCTTGCCCCCATCAACATGAGGACAAGCTGCTTTGGGGGGGGGGGGCAGAGCTCTCCTGTCCAAAAGCATCCCCCCGTGTCGAGGGCATGTGGCCTGGTATGGTCTCACTCCCCCCCCCTTTCCTGACCTGTTGAGCTGCATGCTCAGATAAGAGTCTAGACCAGTGATGGTGAACCTTGGCACCCCAGATGTTTTGAAACTACATATTCCATGATGGTCACCTACACTGCAGTGTAGGCGAGCATCATGGGAAATATAGTTCCAAAACATCTGGGGTGCCAAGGTTCGCCATCACTGGTCTAGACTTTGGGATGGGAGGAGCCCACGCTTTATTTTTTTTTTAAACATTTTGACGCCTGGGTCTGATATTGATTTTGGGGAGGGGCCCACGCTGTTTTTTTTTTTTTTAATGTTCGGCATTATTTTCAGTCGTATATGAAGCAGGTGTGACTTTCATGCATGAAAGTCGGACCAAAGTACAGCAGGAACTATTTTATTGTCCCTGCGACTTTATGCCACACAGATATGAACGTTACTCATTGGAAAACATGGGGTGTGACTTGTCATGTAACTTTGGGGTCCAAAATTGTATGACAAGTTGCACAAGTGTAAATGTGGCCTAGATAATTACAGAGATGTATTGATTTGTGTGTTTCATATCTGCTTTGAGTTTCAGCTTTAAAATCCATCTAGATACCTTTCCTAAACCCAGAGCCTCATTACTGGTCAGCCAGGACTTGCATAATACTGAAAGGACCAATAGGAAGGTTTAGAATGTGGAAAGGGTTGCGGTCAAGCTTGATATAAACCAACAAAGGAATTATGAAGCCTGAAATGAATTTATGCTCGAGAATGATTCCTTTATTAGATTATATAAAAATTATCAGTGCTGGCTATAAAAACGATTGCACTTTGTCTTTCAAACAAACATGATTATTTATGATATTCCATTAGATTATAATTTATGTTGCAATATTGTATCAGTCTTACTTTACTTTGATAGTGCTACATTTTATAACAACTTTTACAAGATGTTATATACACATAGGAATGTGCATTATTCAAATAACGCTGAGCTGCAACACTTTGCTCAGGTGAAAAATCATGTTCACTTCAAGCTCGGTTCTTTGTGATTTGAACAGCAGAACTTAACCACATCATCAACAATAAGTGTAAAGTATGTGTATATCAGCACCCTTCTGGATCTTTAACTCATAGAGGAGGCTATGTATGGTTCTATGCCAGCAGACTGGTACATTGACTAGCACTAAAGGTGTGAGCAAGAATCCCATGGCATGTTTTCCTTTTAAAAGTGTTTTGTGTGAAGCCAGGCTTGACTTCATTAGGAAAAGGTAAAGTGGTTCTAAAGGCATAAGGTTTTATTTTTTTGCTTTTTTTATTTTATCATATTCTCTGCATTAAGGTAAAAACCTTCCAGTAACAGCTCCCCCCAGCCCATCTCCTATATACTTACCTGGCTCCTCTTCAATCCAGCATTGTGCCCGTCTACAGCAGTGCTGCTCTCTCACTTCTCACATGACACAGAGGCAGCAGTGGGGGCCATTTGCTCCTGCTGCTGTCAATCAATTTCTGTAAGGAGGGAGCGAAGGGCGGGGCCAAGCCAAGCTGTGTGTGTCAATGGAGCAAGCCCTCATTATCTGCCCCCCCATAGCAAGAGCTTGCTATGGGGACAGACACAGAAGAGGAGGAGCCAAGACCGCCAGCGGGGGATCCCAGAAGAGGAGGTTTCGGGGCACGCTCTGTGCAATACCATTACACAGAGCAGGTAAATATAACTGGTTATTTTTCAATAATAAAATGTGAACCTTTACAACTGCTTCAAAGGGATAATAAAGGGTTCCAGTTTTTTTTTAAATCTAAAATGAAAAAGAGGTTTAGATATACAGGTATATAAGAAAAGCACAGAGCAGACCATTACATCTTCTTCTGGGGTCCCCCCCAAGACCCTTATAGAAAGCTGTATGCTATGGGGGCACATATGTGGCATGCTCCAGAGCCAGGATGTGTACATCCATTGACACACACACAGGGAGGCTCAGCCCTGCCCCCTGCTCCATCCCCACAGGATTTCATTGACAGCAACAAGAGCAAATGGTTCCTGCTACTGCCTGAGTCCCTGTGAAAAGAGGGGGAAAGACCAGCTCTGCTGCAGATGGGCACATTGCTGGATCGAGAGTAGTGACAGGTAAGTATTTAGGGAGGGGGATGGGGGGGGTCAGCTAGTTAAAGTTTTTTTTTTTTTTACTTAAAGCGGAGTTCCACCCTGAAAAAAATGTTTTCACTGTCCGCTTGCTCTAAATTACCTGTAAAACAATTGGATAGTTAACATTTTTTTTTATTCACTTACCTTGTTTTTAAAGAAAATTTACTTACCTTACTTCCTCTTCCTTCCTCTGCGGCCATGGCCCGCCGTCACTTCCTGCTTGTGTTGACTCCTGGGAGCTGAACGTCATCGCTCCCAGGAATCAATGCGCCTGCACCGGCCCCGCTCGTCAGTTTCGGCGCAGACGCGCCTGGGCCGGAACTGACGAGCGGGGCCGGTGCAGGGCATTCTGGTACCGAAGAGGAGGTCCTAGCTTCAGCTGCCCACACCTGAGAAATTTTCAAGGTAAGTATTTCTTCTAAAAGGTAAGTGAACCCGGGGGCAGTTCAGAGGCTATCATTGCTGAAATGTACTAGCCCTGACTGTCCGGGGGGTATTTTTTTCTAAATTATTTTTTTCAGGCCGGAACTCCGCTTTAATGCAGGGAATGCTTTATGGTAAAAAGCCTTTTGACTTTGGAACCAATTTCAGCTGTCTATACATTTGGATCTTCAGGTCATTTTGACATGAAGGTTTTACTGAACATTTTTAACCACTTTAAGACCGGAAGGATTTGCCCCCTTAATGACCAGGCCCTATTTTGCGATTCGGCATTGCGTTACTTTTTTCTTTAAATTCTTTTTATTTCAATATGTGCATAAAAATGAACATTCCAAACGTCCTTTCAACAAAGGGACAAAACAATATAAAATAAAAAAAATATACAATATCCAAATAATTATCTGTTTACTTAGTATTCATAATCTCTTTATGCGAAGGTATATCCATTTAGCTTAATTGATCGCCGTTGTCCTGGTGTGCCCCAACCCCTTGCTCCATCGCAATTATAGATTTATTTCCTCATCATACTATGTGCATCCCTCTATATCCTATTGGTTATCTCCTTATATTCAACCATTGGTTAATGTTGATTGACACCAATTATCCCAAATGTTATTATATTTCGTTGAGCATCCTCTATGCATATACAATACTTTTTCAAATGGTAAAATCTGATTTAACGCTCTTATCCAGTTCTTAACAGCAGGGGGCTTCACTTGAATCCACTTAACTGTGATTGTTTTCCTTGCCATAAACAGCGTTTCTCTAAGCATTATCTTGTGATATCTAGACCATGTTATTTCATCTAATATACCCAGCAAACAGGTTTCTGGGGTCAAAGGTACAGGCATATTCAGGACAGAGGATAATATTTGAATTATTTCCTGCCAGAATCTTGATATCACTGGACAAAACCACATAATATGTATAAAGTCGGCATTGCGTTACTTTAACGGACAATTGCGCAATCGTGCAACTCTGTACCAAAATAAAATTGATATCCTTTTTTTCCCCACAAATAGAGCTTTCTTTTGGTGGTATTTGATCACCTGAGCGATTTTTATTTTTTGCGCTATAAAAAAAAAAAAAGAGCGACAATTCTGAAAAAAAAAAAAAAAAAACAATATTTTTCACATTCTGCTATATGACATTCCCAAAAAAAAAATTTGAAAATCAAAATTTTTTAACATTTTAGGTCAATTTGTTTTCTGCTACATATTTTTGGTAGAAAAAAAAAAGCCTAGGGGAGTGATTTTAACAGTGGGGGGCATGGCTTGTGAAATGACCATAGAGACATGTGATCCTATATAGAAGGATCACAGGTGCTCTGTGATCATTTCAAGGAGAAGGACGGTCGGCTGTGTTTACAACAGCCGACCGTCCTTCTCTCTCAGCGGGGAGCGATTGCGGGTGTCAGGCAGCCATTGGAGCTGCCTGCCCGCTGCATGAGCTTTCCCACTGCCGAGTGGGGGAGGGAGCGCACCGGCAGCGGCACGCGCTCGCCCCCTAGCTTCCCCAGTGCGCAACCGACATAGGTCTATGTCGGTTTGCGCAGGAGAGCCGCCCTGCCACAGTAAATAGGCGGCGGGTGGTCGGGAAGTGGTTAACAACATACGGTAAAAATAAGCTGTCCAGGCTTGACAGGTTTACTTTAGTAATGGAGATTTGAAGGATTGAGAAAGAACACATTTCTGTACCCGGCTGTACAAAAACCTGTGCTACTGCTTCTTGTACAAACTGGCACTCTTACAATGAGCAAGCCATGAATTTGCCCATACTTGTCTGTGCCAGGTCTAAAGGTTCTTCTTAGAGGTGCAGTAAAGCGTTACAAGTACTTCACATTGCTTCATGCCAAAACAAAATTAAACTAATAGTACCTGAATAAATAAACACCAATTAACAATTTTTATATATATTTTAAAACAGGACTGAAATGATGGAGCATCTTGGGAAAACTGATATACTGTAGCTACATTAATTAGTTAAACTGTTATTAACCTTCATACAAAAAACAAAAAGGATCTACAAACCTAGCTAAAATATCTGACATTCATTCCATACATTATATAATTTTCTTTAGATTTACCAAAACCATTTAATATGAGGTCAAACCTAAACAAACACTTTCAATATGTATGCAATCAGGCAGTTCCTTGCACTATATAGTTAAAGGTTAATCTATAGGAAATTGAAGAAAATTGTATAATGTACAGCCAGCTTCAGTCATCATAAAATGGGTGCACAGATAATTGCAAATTAAATCAGAATCTCCATAAATCTGGTCAGGAGAGGGAAGCACAAAGTCCTCTAGAATTTCTGAATCTAATTTAGAACTGGTAGAGGCCTGCATTGACTTTTGACTTGATAAAACACAGTAAACCAGCACCAGCAGATGACATGGCTCCCCAAATCATCATTGACTGTGGAAACTTCACACTGGACCTCATGCAACTTGGATTCTGTGCCTCTCCACTCTTCCTCCAGAATCTGATCCTTGATTTTCAAATGAAATGCAAAAGTTTTCACAGTCAGTGATGATTTGGGGAGCCATGTCATAGGATGGTGTTGGTCCACTGTGTTTTATCAAGTCCAAAGTCAGCGTAGCCCTCAAGCAGGAAATTCTAGAGCACTTCATACTTCCCTCTGCTGCCCAGCTTTATGGAGATGCTGATTTCATTTCCCAGCAGGACTTGGCACCTGCCCACACTGCCAAATGTACCGATACCTGGTTTATGGATCATGGTATCACTGTGCTTGTTTGGCAAGCCTGACCTGAACCCCATAGAAAATCTGTGGGGTATTGTCAAGAGGAGGATGCGAGACACCAGACCCAACAATGCAGACAAGCTGAAGGTCGCTATCAAAGCAACCTGGGCTTCCATAAAACCTCAGCAATGCCACAGGCTGAATCGGCTCCATACTTTGCGGCATTAATGCAGTAATTCATGCAAAAGGAACCCTGACCAAGTGTTGAGTGCATATTATATTGTACATGGACGTACTTTTCACTAAGCTAACATTTCTGTATTAAAAACTTTTTTTTTTATTTATTTTTTTTTTTATTGGTCTTATCTAATATTCACATATTTTGAGATACTAAGTTTTGTTTTTCACTAGCTGTAAGCCATAATCATTGCAATTAAAAGAAATGCTTGAAATATATCACTCTGTGTGTAATGAATCTATAAAATATACGAGTTTCACTTTTTGTATTCAATGACTAAAATAAATGAACTTTTTGATGATATTCTAATTTTATGAGATGTACCTGTATAAGGGTATACTGAACTTTTGTCCTTCACTATCTGTTTATATATGCTTTTTCAAATACTGTATTCATTTTTACTTTACATACGAATCTATTGCTAAAATATGCTCTTTTGCACGATAAAACTTGCGGGTTTCCTTATTCACTATTGTGTGTAATTTGCTTGGCTAGAAATTTTTGGCCAATGGACTGTTGTCAACTGTGCAACATTTTCCAGATAACTTTATTATCATGGCCAAAACAAACACTTGCATAGGACTTATGAATGTATGTTTATGAGAAAGTTGAGGAACGATCTCATAGACAGAACTGTTCAAAAACTGTACACCTGCATGCTTTCTTAGTCACCGTGGCTGGCTTGCATTTGAAATAATCTGCAATCAAATCAATAAATAATCATCCTAAAGGAAGGAAATTGGGCAGGTTCTTTAGAAAGTTACACCCACCTTTTTTGGCCACTTACTTTGCTCTACAGAATTCATTTTTTTACAGTTTATGCTCCTGCTTCCTGCAAATATTTGGTGTCCCCAGATTTTTTCACCCAGGTAAGTGGGAAAAGCAGGCAGAGCAAATAGAGGAGATTGATAAATGTAATGTGACTGGATGTAAATACTGTACAAATACTGTAAAGGGCTGCAACAAAACTTTTTTTTTTTTAATAGGTAACTTAAAAGAGCCAGAGGCCCTTAGAAATGGATAAACAACATTGTAATTATACACAATTAGTGTGTTCTTACGTAAATCATGACAAGCATGAATAAAACATATCCTCTTACTTGAATGAATATAGCTCCCTCTAAAGCGGTCTTCAAGTCACTGCTGCCACTTATAAGAGAGATTTGTTGGTCGGCGCTCAGACTTCCTCTCAGCATCCCTGAGTTTGTGAGTTCATCCATTTGCTTCCTAGTTGAAAGACAAAAAAAAAAACCTTTTATACAACAATAATATGAATTGTAACAAACACTTAACCTTTGCAAAAAAGACACCAATTTTGATAGTCCTCTGTATATTATTTATAGAGCTATGCTTTGTCACGGAGACATGAGCAGCATGAAAGTCTAACCAGGTCTGGCTATGGCCGGGCAGATATCTCCTAGATTAGGATATTTGCACTTCCTCTTGCTAAGGCATTGGGAACTTCCTTGGTCCCCACTCAAAACCAACAGTGGGGAATGTACGGGACTTAAGCCTACTACACAGAAAGAGATTATCGGACGAATGATCATCCGTTTTCTTTTGCATGCTAGTCTCCATATCAAAAACAAATAGGTTACTAAAGTAGGAAAATTCTCGTACGACAGAATCAAAATTCTTAAGTGATGTAATGTATTTGTATTGTATTTTCGGACAAAACTGTACGGATTAACCACTTAAGGACCGGAAGGTTTTACCCCCTTAATGACCAGGCCATTTTTTGAAATACGGCACTGCGTTATTTTAACTGACAATTGCAAAGTCGTGCGATGCTGTACCCAAATAAAATTGATGCCTTTTTTCCCCCACAAATAGAGCTTTCTTTTGGTGGTATTTGATCACCTCTGCGATTTTTATTTTTTGGGCTGTAAACAAAAAATAGCAAAAATTCTGAAAAAGAAAAAACAATATTTTTCACATTCTGCTATACAACATTGCCAATAAAAAATAATATAAAAAAATCTAAATTTTTTTCTTTTTTTTTTTTTCAATTCAATAAGTTTTTATTGAAGTTTCAAATATACAAAGTAAACAGTAGTATAACAAGCAAAACAAACAATTTCCAAAGTCCTGTCTGAGACTATAAGAGCCGGTTCACATAGGCGCGACCCGACTTGCCAGAGCGACCTGATAGACTTGAGTTGAAGTCAATGCAGGTCGCCCCAAAGTAGTACAGGACCCTTTTTCTAAGTCGGAGCGACTTTCGTCACTCCTATTAGAACGGGTCCTGTGCTAATCTATGGCAGGCGACCCACGGCGACTTGTCAGGCGACCAGCTCGCCTGACAAGTTGCCCCAGTGTGAACGGGGTCTTAAGGATCAGAAGGATATAAAGGGCAAACAAGATACCATGATACAATACCATACTTATGAATATAACATCTTGTCAGAGGTGAAATCAAGATACAAGAAATGTGTTTGGATGGAGGTGACTCGATGCTTCTCCCCCTGGTCCCAGAACCCCAAGGGAACAATGTCACCGAGCTCGGGGGGGGGGGGGGGGGGCAGCGTCCAATCCCGTCAGTTTATGGTAGAATACATCAAGAAATTAAATTACGATACTGTATTGTCAGGTGTAAGGTAAGGCCAGATGGACCAATATTTTTGGAAGCTTTGATATGTTAATGCTTTAATGGCTAAGGATTTTTCAGATTGGTAGTTATCGTTAACCATTGCTATTACTTCAGATACGTTATGTATAAGCATGGATTTCCATTTGCGGAGAATAAGGGATCTAGCTGGGGGTAGTTGTCAATATGCACATTGAGCAGCACCAATTCAATATTCGGGGAAGATAGTATACCAGCGCAGGATGATAAGCACTGAAAAATCGAGTTCCAAAAGCTTGTGAGCGAGGGGCATTTTCCATAAAACCTGTTGCAGTGTACCCACCTTGCCACACTCACGCCAGAACAGTGGTGAGATAGAGGGTATCATTTTGGCCAGTCTGTAGGGTGTGTAGTGCCATCTATTGACAATTTTAATAATCATTTCCCAATGATTAGTGCAGTGTGAGTATCTATATATGGAACGGATTGCTGTTTGCCATTGATGCAGGGTTAACGAGTGGTTTAGTGCCTTTTCCCATTTTAACATATATATGTACAGTCTTCTGGGTAGGTATTTCCGAGGTCAAGACATTATAAAAAAGGGATATCCCTTTACGTACTGGTGAGTCTAGCGAGAGGGAGCTCCAAGTCTTAATATTAGTGTGTAGGTTGATAATAGGGTGACTGGCAAGGAAAAAAAGGATCTTAGAGATGATGAAGGGGAGTCTGGGTGGCAAGATGCACTCACGAAGCAGAGCCTCTCTGTTCTTAAGTTTACCCTGATTATAGAATTGTGAGAGGTTAGAAAGGCCAGAGGTACATAAAATGTGTAATGTCTGAACTGTGGAATTTAGTTTTAAGAATAGATATTGGGAGTGGGTAATCTTGGAGAAGATTAACCAAAGGTTGGATCTTGGATATTGTTCTCCATGCTTGTAGGGAAGCTCTCACAGTGAAAGGGTAGATTCAGGTGGTTCCAGGGGATCCATAGATCACCAAGCAGTACAAGTCGGAGGTCCTTGGTGGGCACTAGTTGTTCTTCTATAGATGACCAAAGAGGAGAGTCGGTGTGGGAACCAGTGTTTTAGCTGATCTAGGCGGGTAGCCCAATAATAGGCTGAAAGGTCTGGTAGACCTGCTCCTCCTAGGAGTCTGTGTTTAGTGAGAATGTCGTAGGCTATGCAGGCTTTCTTTCCTAGCCAGAGGAATGTCCTCAATATACCAGAGAGGGCTGCTAATTGTGATTTAGTGAAAGGGATGGGAAGGGCTCAAAATAAATAAAGAATTTGAGGCAGAACGTTAATTTTAATGGCGGCAATTCTGGCACCCCATGTCAAGTTGAGTTTAGCTATACAGCTCAGGTCTGCAGAAATCTTGTGTTTCAGGGGTACAAGATTAGAGTGAAGGAGAGTGGAGTTGTGGGGGATGAGGAAGATACTTAAATAAGGAATTTTAATTTTGGTCCAAGGGAATGGGCATTCAGTGGTAAGGAGCTGTTTCGTGTCAGGGTGTATTCCCAAGTCTAGAACTACCGACTTGGAATTGTTGACTTTATAATATGATACACTGCTAAAATTCATGAGGATTTCGTGAGCTGCAGGGAGGGAAACTTCTGGGTCTGTTAGTAGGAGAATGATGTCATCCGCAAATAGATTGATTTTATGTTCCATATCTCCGAGAATAAAACCGTGAACATCAAGCGCTGAGCGGTATGTCTCAGCCAGGGGTTCAATTACTAGATTGAAGATGGTAGGAAAGAGGGGACATCCCTGGCGTGTACCATTTGAGATTTTAAAAGCTTTAGATAGTGTGCCAGAGATGTATACCCTAGCAGTGGGGCGAAAATATAGTGCCAGAATGGCAGATATTATGTTACCTCTTATACCAAATTTGGACAGCGTTGCTGACATATAATCCCAGTTTACTCTGTTGAACGCCTTCTCTGCATCCAAGGCTAGGAGCAGAGAAGGCGTTCAACTTTTTTCGGCCACATGTAGGATATCAATAATCGGCCTGGTGGCATGAGAGGTTTGTCGCCCGGGAATAAAGCCCATCTGATCTTTTCTAATCAGGGAAGGCAACACGCTCTGGAGACGTTTAGCTAGTAACTTCGCAAAGATCTTAAGATCTGTGTTCAGGAGCGAAATAGGGCCATAATTAGCTGGTTGAGAGGGATCCTTCCCCGGCTTGGGGATGGTGACAACGTATGCTCCCAGCATTTCCTCTGGGAAGGCAGAAACTTCAATTGCTTTAGTGTAAACAGCTGCTAGGTGGGGGATCAGGGTCTGGTGATGCAATTTATAATATTCACTTGGAAATCCATCTGGGCCCGGGGATTTGCCATTTTTGGAGGGAGAGAATGATTTTTCGGATTTCGTCAAGCGTAACAGGGGCGTTTAACCACTTGCCTACAGTGCACTTTCACCCCCTTCCTGCCCAGGCCAATTTGCAGCTTTCAGCGCTCTCACGCTTTGAATGAAATTGCGCGGTCATGCTACACTCTACCCATATGAAATGTTTATCATTTTTTTCACACAAATAGAGCTTTCTTTTGGTGGTATTTAATCACCACTGGGTTTTTTATTTCTTACAAAAAAAAAAGAAAAAAGACAGAAAATTTTGAAAAAAAAAAAAGTTTTTCTTATTTTCTGTGAGTAAATTTTGAAAATAAATACATTTTTCTCCTTCACTGATGTGCGCTGATGAGGCGGCACTGATGGGCACTGATAGGCTGCACTGATGGGCACTGATGAGGTGGCACTTATGGGCACTGATGAGGTGTCACTGATGAGGAGGTACTAATATGCCGCACCGATGAGCACTGATAGGTGGCACTGATGAGCACTGATAGGTGGCACTGCTGGGCACTGAGAGGTGGCACTGCTGGCACTGAGAGGCGGCACTGAAGAGCGGCACTGATGGACACTGACAGGTGGCACTGATGGGCGGCACCATCAGTGCCCACAATCAGTGCCCATAGTGCAGCTAGTCAGTGCCCATCAGTGCCTAGATGAGCAGGCACTGACTGGCAGCACTATGGGCACTGATTGTGGGCACTGATGGGGGGCACTGATGGTGGGCAGTTATGACATTGTGTAATCAGGGCACTGGTGATCAGTGCCCTGATTACATTTCTCTGTGTCCCCTATGAGGAGGAGCCGCTGATCGGCTCTCCTCTTCCTCACACGCAATCTCTGTGTGAGGAAGGAGAGCTGGCAATGAGAGATGATCTCATATGTTTACATTTGAGATCATCCCTCATTGGATGTTCCGATCGCGTGGCAAAGGAGAGGAGGAGGGGAGGGGACCGTCCCCAGTGTGTGAGGCAGCAGCAGCTGCAAGCAAGGCAGGGAAGAGAGAGCTGTGTGAACCAATAACAGCGGCGACGACAAGGACCTGACAGGACCTGACTGGGGACGTAAGGTAACAACTGATCAGCTGGTGGGGTGACTAAAAGCACAACACTACTAGCAATACAGGTTGTAAAGGGGCTGCTATCTGCTTAAAACTACTCTGCGACTGATCTGCGACCGATTGACCGCTCTGCGACCGACTAACCGCTCTGCGACCGACTGACCGCTCTGCGACCAACTGACTGCTCTGCGACTGACTGCTCTGCGACCGTCTGACCGCTCTGCGACCTACTGACCGCTCTGCGACTGACTGCTCTGCGACTGTCTGACTGTGCTCTGCGACTGACTGACAGTGTTCTGTGACCAACCGACTGGTGAAGATCTTTGGAAGGGTGAGTATCCTTGCGACTGGGGAGTATCCTTGCGACTGGTGAGTATCCTTGCGACTGGTGAGTATCTTTGCGACTGGTGAGTATCTGGTGAGTATCTGCGACTGGTAAGTATCTGCGACTGGGGAGTATCTCTGCGACTGGTGAGTATCTCTGCGACTGGTGAGTATCTCTGCGACTGGGAGTAACTTGCGATTGGTGAGTATCTTGCGTCTAGTGAGTATCTTGCGACTGGTGAGTATCTTTGCGTTTGAGGTATCTTTGCGTCTGAGGTATCTTTGCGACTGGTAAGTAAGTGAGTGTTGTGCAACTGAGTGTCAAGTGAGTGAAGCGGAGTACCAGAGGGTGAGAAGGTAGAGTTAGGAAGCCAGGAAATAGCCACATAGGATAGACTTAAATTACTGAATCCCCATTAGATTAGATAGTAGGTACAATGCCCGGCGGGTGTGGAGATGCGACTCGGTGTACATCTTGTAATATGTATGCGTTCCTCAGACATGTGATCGAGGGCGAATACAAATGCGCAAAATGTAAGCACGTTGCTTCCCTGGAAGCTCAGGTCCTGAATCTAGGGAGGCAGCTGGCAACACTGAGACGAATGTCCATACCGGAGGAGAGCCAGGATCGTACCAGTCAGGTGCAGGCAGGGGTCTGCACAGAGGTGGGCGGAGTATCGGAGGTGCAGGCATCAGAGCAGAGTAGAGGGGTGACAGTTAGGAGGGGTAGAAGGGAACAAGGCAAGGAGGCTGATCCTGGGCTGGAGCACCCCAACAGATACGCCCCGTTGTGTGATGTTGGGATAACCAGTCAGGGACCAGCATTGCTGGAGCAGAGCGACGCCCCTAGCTGCCAGGGGAAGAACTCCTCCAGTAAGGCCGGGAGAAAGGGAAAGGAAAGACAGGTGCTGGAGGTAGGGGACTCAATTATTAGAAGGACAGATAGTGTAATCTGTGACAAAGACCGTGTGTGCCGAACAGGCAGTTTAGGCGGCCGCCTGAGGCCTCGCGCTTCAAGGGGCCTCGCGGCCGCCTTTCTGCCCAGTAAATAATATAAGTAGAAATGTAATCTTGGCCGCCGGTGGCCGCATCCACATTGCCGCGGCGCCAGCGCTAGTACAGGATTGAAAAACCTTGGCCCCGCACTCACATCACGGTTTCACCCGTGCGTGCTGTGCTGTGCTCTGCTGTGAGTCTCCTCCTCCTGGTCCTGCAATCAGCCAATGGAGAGCGAAGACATCACGACTCAACATAACTCCTCCCCTGCATTCTCCCGCCGGTGGTACCAGGAGAAGAGAAGAGCAGAAGAGAGAAAAAGGTAAGGACAGACAGGGCTGCTGATAAGGGGGTACCACTGGTCCTTGTGTACCGGGCCTGGCAGCTGACAAGGGACTCTCTCCCTCTGCAGCCAATTCACAGCATTCCTTCATTCTCTCCCTGCGTGCCTCAGTGCTCTGATGATCTTAGCTCTGCTTCCTGCATTACCTTCTATCTACCTGTTTCTCAGACCAGCCCGTCCCCCCCAGATTCTTGCCCTGCTTTAGGATGCTTACTGTCCCTGTCATATATCACCCCTCCCCCCCATCCCTCCAATTATGCTCGTATCTTTCTCCCTTCTCAGTTAACTCAGTTAAGTTGATTGTGCATTCACTCCCTCTCCCATGTGATCGGTCCTGTCTCACAGTCCATCCTGTTCCTGCAACTGCCCAGCTTGTATGTCCTTTTCTGCTCTGCCTCCCTGACACCGTTATTATAGCCATAGATGTCTCTTATCTTATCCAGCCTGGCTCAGTGTTTATGTGGCTGAGGCTCTCTTCTAGTCTGCTTCTCCCACAACTCATTGCCACAAATCACTCATTCCCCTATGCAATGTAATTTCTTCTCCCCCTTCAACACTATCATCACCCATAACAGACTCAGTTCCCTTCTACAAATCTATGTATCACCGCTAAATCACTTCTATTTACCCCTTTACTAGTCGTCATTCTGATTAATAACGCCCCATTTCCTAATACCTATAGCTTGGATCTATCATTACAGGATTCCTAATTGAGGTCCGGGTCACATTTATGCGATGCGGGAAGGCTGCGAATCCGCAGCCTGTTCCCGCATCACACACGCACCCCCGGCAGTTCACACTGCCATATGCGATACGCTGGGGGTGTCAATGTAATCTTAACGACACCCCCAGTTTGATCGCATATCGCAGTGCGATCTGACAGTTCGCACAGGATCGGATCGCACAAGTGTGAACCGCTGTGCGATCCGATCCTGATGCGGCTTCTAAAAAGGGTCCTGTGCGTGTTTGGTGCGGCTGCGGTGCGAATTTAGCCATACAAACTGTATGGCTAAACTCGCACCGCACAGCCGATCGCATGTAATATCGGAGCAGTGCGCTCTGACATTACATGCGAACCCTGCACTCGCACAAGTGTGAACCGGGGCTTAGTCTCAGCACTAGTTCAATTGCATCCTTAAAGAGGTTGTAAACCCTCGAAGTTTTTTTTTTTTTTTGCTGCTACCTGAAAGAGAAACACATAATGAGCTAGTGTGCATCGCATACTAGCTCATTATGAAATACTTACCTAAGAACGAGCCCCCGCCGTGCTGCTCACTCACCTGTATGACGGGCGACATGTCCAGTCGCCCGTCTTCCGGGATCGCGGCATCCGGCCATCTGATTGGCCGGAGCCGCAGTGACATCACTCCCGTGCACGCGTGCCAGAGCCGACGGTCACGGCACGGGGCTCTGAAGGAAAGGCACCAGCGGCCGTTCCTTCAAAGCGCATGCGCCAGTGATGTCACTGGCTGCATGTAAAGTAAATATCTCCTAAACGGTACATGTTTAGGAGATATTTACAGTACCTATAGGTAAGCCTTATCATAGGCTTACCTATAGGTAAAAGTGTCAGAGGAGGGTTTACTTCCTCTTTAACTACAGGTCAGTCCCATTCCCTTACCTATAATAACCCTTAATCATTTTACTATATATATAAAATATTTATTATTATTATTTTTTTAATTTGCAAATAATTCTATGGATATTTATTAATCATTAATCTGGATTATCCCCAAAACCAATCCCCCTATGGATCCGCTATGATCATTTTCCCTGTCCAGGATACAACTCCCCCCCCCCCCCTCCTCCAGCATTCTGATCTCCCTGTACACCCCCCAGCAGTAGCTTCTTCTCTCCCCACACACAGGGGCATCGTTTCAGGATAGGGGTGGGGATTGGTAAATATGTCATATTTACCAACCCCTTCCTTTACTTTTTCCACAATGAGTGAGTGATAGCTACCTTTCACTCACCATGCTCATTCATAACTGAAGAATAGTAAACTGTTTAATATTCTTCAGTTTGTGAATGAACAAAGAGCCTCTGCACAGAGCACTTCCTGATCATTCATCTGCTCAACAGGATTGTTTAAAAATTGTTTTTTTAGTAAAAAAATAATAAAATTGTAAAAAAAATAAATAAATAAAAAGGGCTCATTTAAACAGGTTATGTGGCCATGTGAATGAGTGATTTGCTTATGCGGCTTGAGCTACCTGCTACTTTATGGAGACGCAGCAGCTATATGAACACAGCTGCAGGTTTTAATTTGGCAGGTGTTGGTGAGTGGCCCCAAATGCCCACTTTTTGTGTTTGGGGACTGTACACCTGAACCCATACACTTTTCAAATTAGGACCTGCAGATGTGTTCATACAGCCACATAGTGTAACATAGTTTGCCTGCACACAACTCCAGGTGGCTCCAGCCACATAAACAATCCACTTATTAATACTGTACAGGCCACATAGCCCATGTGAATGAGGCCCCAGACCTCGTTCACACATAGAGCTTTATTTATTACCTCAATACAGTTTTGTAAATTTTAGATTTAGTAGAAATTTAGTAAGTTAGGTTGTGTTTTGTGTCAGCTAATACTGGTTTTAGTGTATATTTAGCAAAATATCTCTTTGATATTTTCTGTAGGGGGGCCTTGTCAGGTAGGCTGTACAGGGCCCCACGATTTCTATCAGCAGCCCTGAGGACAGGCGG
This sequence comes from Pelophylax lessonae, assembly GCF_965119305.1. NCBI lineage: Eukaryota > Metazoa > Chordata > Amphibia > Anura > Ranidae > Pelophylax > Pelophylax lessonae. The sequence continues at coordinate 619,778,908 of NC_138769.1, forward strand.
AGCGAGTGAGTGACCTAAATGGAATACTACCCCACCACCATCCATCCACAATTCTTTATATGGCCAGCCCAGGCAGTAGTGGCTTGTAGCAGCAGCTCTAATATTTGTATTTTGATGGAGGCACTGGTCGCTCTGCATTGGATGGAGGCACTGGTCACTCTGCATTGTTGGGGGCACTGGTCACTCTGCATTGTTGGGGGTGCTGGTCACTATGCATTGGATGGAGGCACTGGTCACTCTGCATTGTTGGGGGCACTGGTCACTCTGCATTGTTGGGGGTGCTGGTCACTCTGCATTGGATGGGGGCGCTGGTTCACTCTGCATTGGATGGGGCGCTGTTCACTCTGCATTGTTGGGGGCACTGGTCACTCTGCATTGTTGGGGGTGCTGGTCACTATGCATTGGATGGAGGCACTGGTCACTCTGCATTGTTGGGGGCACTGGTCACTCTGCATTGTTGGGGGTGCTGGTCACTCTGCATTGGATGGGGGCGCTGGTTCACTCTGCATTGGATGGGGCGCTGTTCACTCTGCATTGGATGGGGGCGCTGGTCACTCTGCATTGGATGGGGGCGCTGGTCACTCTGCATTGGATGGGGGCGCTGGTCACTCTGCATTGGATGGGGGCGCTGGTCACTCTGCATTGGATGGGGGCGCTGGTCACTCTGCATTGGATGGGGGCGCTGGTCACTCTGCATGGATGGGGGCGCTGGTCACTCTGCATTGTTGGGGGCACACTGGTCACTCTGCATTGGATGGGGGCGCTGGTCACTCTGCATTGAATGGGGGCGCTGGTCACTCTGCATTGAATGGGGGCGCTGGTCACTCTGCATTGTTGGGGGCACACTGGTCACTCTGCGTTGGATGGGGGCGCTGGTCACTCTGCATTGTTGGGGGCACTGGTCACTCTGCATTGTTGGGGGCGCTGGTCACTCTGCATTGTTGGGGGCGCTGGTCACTCTGCATTGGATGGGGGCGCTGGTCACTCTGCATTGTTGGGGGCACTGGTCACTCTGCATTGTTGGGGGCACTGGTCACTCTGCATTGGATGGGGGCACTGGTCACTCTGCATTGTTGGGGGCACTGGTCACTCTGCATTGTTGGGGGCACTGGTCACTCTGCATTGTTGGGGGCACTGGTCACTCTGCATTGGATGGAATACACATTTGTGTTCCTGACCCTATAGTGTTTTTTTTACTACACTGTCGACAACTTTTTTTCACTTTTAGGAGACACCAACAAGAATAACTGAGTAGTCATTCACAATCTTTTTATCTATACCCAATGTTTGTGTATAGATATTTTGTAGAATAATTAAATTACAAAAATAAGATTCTAAGAGCTGTGAATACTGAGGTTCTGAGATGTATTGATGTTTGCCTTAAAATATGCAATTTATACAGTCAATTTTAATATCGCCTGCTTATTTTTTTTTTTTATCGTGCGTGGGGGGCCTCATATTTAAATTTCGCCTAAGGCCTTAAAAAGTCTAGAGCCGCCTCTGACTGAGACTTGGTTTGACAGCTCTCATGATTGGATGGCGTCCATTCAGGGATATTCCCTTTATCGCAGAGATAGAGAAGGTAAAAAAGGGGGAGGGGTATGTCTGTATATTAAGAACAGTATACAGGTAAATATGAGGGATGATATTAATAATGGAGCTATGGACGAGGCAGAATCCCTATGGGTAGAGCTTCAAAGGGAAGGCACGGTGGGGAAGGTAATATTGGGCGTATGCTATAGGCCCCCCAACCTGAGGGAGGAGGGGGAGGCGGACCTCATTTTACAGATAGGATTGGCAGCAAGGACGGGAAACGTCATTATAATGGGGGACTTTAATTATCCAGATATAGACTGGGCAGAAGGAACCGCACACTCAGCCAGGGCTAGGCAGTTCCTAAATGTTTTGCAGGACAATTTCATGGGTCAGATGGTGAATGCACCGACGAGGAAAGATGCGGTACTTGACCTACTGATTACCAACAATACAGACCTGATCACGGATATAGAAATACGGGACAACTTAGGAAACAGTGACCATAGGTCAATAAGTTTCAGTATTAATTACAGTTATAGGAAGCAGAGGGGTAATATAAGGACGCTGAATTTCAAAAGAGCCAATTTCCCAAAACTGCGCTAGCTGCTAGAAAATATCAATTGGGATAGAACCCTGGGAACAAAGAACACGGAGGAAAAATGGGAGTGCTTCAAGAGCATACTTAACAAGGGGATTGACCAGTGCATTCCAAAGGGAAATAAATTTAAAAGAGCAAAATTAAACCCTGGGTGGCTAAACACCAACATAAAAATGCATATTAGTGCTAAAGAAAAGGCCTTCAAAAAATACAAGACTGAGGGGTCATTGGCAGCATTTAATCATTACAAAGAGTGTAATAAGAAATGTAAAGGCGAAATCAGGGCGGCTAAAATAGAACACGAGAGACATATAGCGGAGGAGAGCAAAAAGAACCCCAAGAAGTTCTTTAAGTATATAAACAGTAAGAAAGCGAGGCCAGTACACATTGGCCCCATAAAAGATGACAAGTGTTAAATTATTTCTTCTCTTCAGTCTTCACAAAAGAATCGGGGGGCTACACGAACCTAGCTTGTAAGGCCGAACTAAACAACACACCTCAGGAAGTGCCGCCATGGCTAACAGAAGATAGACTTAGAACTAAACTAGAGAAACTTAACATAAATAAATCACCGGGACCGGATGGCTTGCACCCGAGGGTTCTTAAAGAGCTCAGCCAGGTAATTGCCAGACCCTTATTCTTGATCTTTAAGGCTAGTTTACAGACGGGTATGGTGCCAGCTGATTGGAAAAAAGCCAACGTGGTACCAATATTTAAAAAGGGGCCGAGGTGTATCCCGGGGAACTATAGGCCGGTCAGCCTAACATCTGTAGTCTGCAAGATTTTGGAGGGGATATTAAGGGACCATATACAAGACTTTAGTAATGAAAACTGTATTATTAGTAGCAATCAGCATGGATTTATGAAAAATCGTTCTTGCCAAACCAATCTATTAACCTTCTACGATGAAGTGAGCTGCCACCTAGATAAAGGTAAGCCGGTGGATGTGGTGTATCTGGACTTTGCAAAGGCCTTTGACACCGTTCCCCACAAACGCTTACTGTACAAACTAAGGAAGGTAGGTATGGACCATAAGGTGAGTACCTGGATAGAGAACTGGCTCCAGGGGAGAGTACAGAGGGTGATGATTAATGGGGAGTACTCGGATTGGGCGGGTGTGGAAAGTGGGGTCCCCCAGGGTTCGGTCCTGGGACCAATCCTGTTTAATTTATTCATAAATGATCTAGAGGAGGGGATATCTAGTACAATCTCGGTATTTGCAGATGATACTAAACTAGGCATGCCAATATCTTCTATGCAGGATGTGGAAACCTTGCAAGCAGACCTGAACAAAATAACGGGGTGGGCAACTACATGGCAGATGAGGTTTAATGTTGAAAAAATGTAAAGTAATGCACTTGAGGGCCAAAAACCAGAAAGCAAGCTACTCACTAGGGGGGGAACCTCTGGGTGAGTCTAAGATGGAAAAAGACTTGGGGGTACTGGTAGACAACAGGCTTGGCAGTGGCATGCAATGCCAAGCCGCTGCAAGTAAAGCCAACAGAATACTGGGATGTATAAAAAAGGGGATTCACTCCAGAAATAAAGAGATTATTCTTCCACTCTACAAGACTCTGGTCCGGCCACATCTGGAGTATGCTGTCCAGTTCTGGGCACCGGTCCTCAGGAAGGATGTGCTGGAATTGGAAAGAGTCCAGAGAAGGGCAACAAAAATAATTAGGGGAATGGAGGACATCAGCTATGAGGAAAGGCTACAAGCACTGAACCTATTCTCTCTGGAGAAGAGAAGATTGAGGGGGGATATGATATCAATGTACAAATACTGTACTGGTGACCCTGGCATAAGGAACAAACTATTCAGAGTAAGGGAATACAATAAGACGCGTGGCCACTCACTAAAACTAGAGGAAAGGCGGTTTAACCTTAAAATGCGTAAGGGGTTCTTCACTGTAAGAGCGGTAAGGATGTGGAATTCTCTTCCACAAGCAGTCGTATCAGCAGGGAGCATTGATAGTTTCAAAAAACTTTTAGATGGTCACCTTAGAGACCACAACATACAGGGGTATACAATGTACGGTTAAAAGCAAACACACACACACACACACATCATAGGTTGAACTGGATGGACTGTTGTCTTTTTTCAACCTCACTAACTATGTAAATGGCCGCTGTGATTGGCCATTAACCACGATCTGTGATTGGCTGTGTCCAAGGGACACAGCCGACACAGATTTTCCCCGATGCGCGCGCGCGGGAGCGCGCAGGGAGCCTGTTACTGGGAGGCCGTTTAGTGACGGCCTCCCGGAAATTAGAGCCCGCGCTGTAGCCGTCTTTCAGCTATAGCGCGGGCGGGAACTGGTTAATGTAAGAAGTTGGTCCTCCGTTAGTAGGGGTAGGTTCAAATTATCTAAAAGGGTGGAAATGTCTGAGGTAGTCCGTTCGCGTATAGTGGGGTCGCTGTCAAGATTATAAAGACAGTAATAGTAGCTGGCAAACTTATCCGTTATGTTTTGAGGGTGGGTCTATTTATGGGCTGATTGTGAATGAGTTAGGTGAGATATTCTGGATTTAGCTTGTCGTGATTTAATTCTATTTGTCAAGATTTTGCCCGCTTTATTAGCTTGTGCATAGTAGGTTAATTTTAATTTGCGGAACTGTTTGTCGTGTTGTTCCAGTAGTAGGGAACGTAATTCCTGGCTAAGGTTATTTAGATTGTTGGTGGTTGTAGGGTCAGGTAATTGTTTGTTCTTAGTCTCTAGTTCATGTATTTGAGATAGGATTTTTGTGAGCTTTTGGTTATACAGCTTTTTAAGTCTAGAGTTTTGCTGTATGCAAATCCCCCTCATGAAGGCCTTATGGGCTCCCCAGAGGCTCCATGGGTCTGAAAACTGAGTGGGAATTAAGGCAAAAAAATCAATGGAGATGCCCATCGCCATACAGGAGTTGCACCCCAAGGGATCACCTCGTCCACGGTCAGCTCAATCACAGCGTGGTCAGACCATGTAATGTCCTTGAAGACTGTGGAGGAGGTCCTTCCCAGGAGTTGCCAATCTACGACAAATAAATCAATTCGAGAATATGATTGATGTCTGGAGGAATAAAAGGTGAAGTCCCTTTCGGAAGCGTGTTGGCACCTCCAGACATCATACAATTGTTCCTTATGCAGTAAGTTTTGTAGTGAAACCCTTCGGCCACCCGGAGAGGAGTCCATCCCCAGTTCAACTGCCAGGTTAAAGTCCCCACATAAGATGAGGTTACCTTACTTAACCTTAGAGATAGTTTGAGGAATCTGCTGAGAAAACGCAATTGATGCGTGTTGGGGCACCAATGTTATAGGTAGGTCATTAAAATCTTCTGTTAGGATGATGTAGCGCCCATCTGGATCTGTCACCAAGTATTTGATTTGCAGTGCTATGGTATTCTTCACCGCAAGCAGAATTCCTTTCTTTTTCGCCGGAGATGTAGCAAGGTAAATATGTGGGAAGTCTTTGTGGGTGCATTTGGGATGGTTAGAGGTTTGGAAATGGGTTTCTTGCACTGATACAATGTCAGCATTGGAAGCTCTCACTTCCTTCCAGAGGGCAAAACATTTGGCCGGAAGATTTAGGCCATTGGCATTAATGGAAATACATTTGAATGGCATGTTGGTAAAGGGTAGGTAAGTTGCAATGTTGTCGTAGCTTCAGCATAATCAGTTCCACAGGGTGTTTTGACAATCATATCCTTGAAGGGGGTAGGAATTGACAAGTATTGGTAACGTTTATCGGACATTGGAGATAAAAAAGGTTGGAAAAAAGGGAAGGGAAGGAAGATATAAAAAAAGGACCAATAAAAGGGTCCGAGATTAACTAGAACAGGCAATAACTTGTGAGGATGAGGGGCCATAAGGATGAGATCAAATCCTGAGGCCGTGTTAATGTGGACGTGAAGTGGGGTTTCCTCCATTTTGCAGCTTTTTCTTCGCAGACCTCTTCCTGGAGACCACCTGCCATTCATTAGAGATTGGTATAGGGGTTGGAGTGTGGTGGTGGGGAGATTCTTCAGGAGGGGGGAGGATGCCCCATCTTTGAAGCAGGTCAATGCCTTCTTCCAGGGTAGAAATGGTTGTGGTGGCTCCATTATAGGTAATGGAGAGATGCTGGATGCTTCCATTTATGAGGGATCTTGTGGTTTCTCAGCGCTTTTGTTATTGTTGCTAGGTTTTTCCTTTTCTGTAAAGTGTGTCTGGATAGGTCAGGCAGGATTTGCAGGCCTGAAAATTCCTCAGCGAGCCCTGTTGCTTGCCGGAAGGCTGTGATGATTTTTTCCTTGGATTGGAAAAAGTGGATCCGAAGTAGGACGTCCCTAGGCAGATCTGATGCTAGGAAAGCTGGTTTAGGGAGTCTGTGTATTCGGGTCTATTGAGAGGTCGACTTCGGATAGAGAGGGGAACTGAAAGATTGTATTAGCATGCCTTATTATATTTCATATATATTTCAGTTTATGCCCATTCTATGATGAAATGTGGGCCCTTGCATTTACATAGGAACGAGCCAGACTGACACTCATTCATCCACCCTGGACACCAGACAGTTGGATATTTTGCATTTAGACGACATGTTAAACACCTTTTCATTCATTCATTTGGACACTTGACAGGGTTAAGTCTGCGCATGGAAATTACTGACATCACCTAAACACATTTGACAATTGCTTGCATTAACACATGACAACTGAATACAGACGGGGCGACTCTGCCACAAAACACAGATTCAGATACAAGATACCTCATATTGACACAGATGCATAGAGAAAACAAAAGCCTTTCATGTACTGTTCTGTGAGATATGTGCTATTGTTAATTTGACTGATGAATTGTAAACCAGTTTGGAGCAGTCTTTCCCGCTCAAAACGTGCCTTAAATATGAGCGAAACTTGCAATAAAATCAGTTGTGTCTGCACTAAGTTTGAGTGCTATGTGTCGTCATAACTCCCGGCCGGATGAGGGGAAATTCACTATCTAGGGGGGGGGGGTTAGCCACTGAAGGGCCGTATATCATCTTTTAATCGCCTCCTGACGAGATATGAGCAAACAGGAACCAAGGTGGAAAATAACCGAGTTGCATATTGAGCTAGTTGGGTCACCTGTACTGACTCCGAGATCCCCCTAAATTTCAGGTTATTCCACCTGGACCTATCCTCCAGGTCAACGATTTTGTCTTTCAGCCATAGGATGTCATCTGAATGTTGATTTTGTGTATCTACCATGGCATTAAAAGATAAGGCATAATTCCCCAGGGAGGATTCCCCTGTATTAATTCTGTCACCCATAGAGTGAATTTCCTGTTTGAATTGCTGTTTGAATTGCTGCATGCAGCTCATGATGTCTGAATATAAGGATGATCTGAGGGAACGCATTAAAGGGGTCATGGATTTGGGGCGTAGGGCCCGGTGTAGGTTCAGGTATTAATCCCATCTCTCTTCTTGTCTCTTGCCACTGCTTAGCAGGAGAGACTATGCGGGCCTTAGTTTTTGCAGGGCTCCTGGATGAGGGGGACACAGGAGATGAAAACTCCAACAATCCCTCACTATCAGGGTTGCCTACAAGGCGGGATGGATGCGGATTGCCTTGCTGGCTGCTGCTTCGTGAGGAGGATTGTAGCGGGCCGTCGCCATCTTGGAGGAGTCCAGATCCGGAAGGCCTGAGGAAGTTCTCCAATTTAGACAGCCGCGGGGAGTCTTTCCTGTGGCGTGTCATGTCGGGGGGTGTCTGGGGAAGACAGCAGAGCGTGGATGCGGGCCTCTACTGCTGTGGAGGTGTTCGGGGTATGACACAGTCCCGGGCGGCGGTGCGGAGCTGCAGGATCAAGCCACCATCTACAGCGCCGGTCGCCATGCCCCTAATTTTTTTATTTTAGTCCAATATGTATTTTGCAAAATAGAAAAAAAATCCCAATAAGTGTATATTGATTTTAGACGTGATAACTTTTGCGCAAACCAAACTAGGGGAATGAATATGTAATTTTTATTTATTTATTTTTTACTAGTGATGGCGGCGATCAGAGGTTTTTAGCGGGACTGCGACATTGCGGCGGACAGATAGGACACCTAACTGACATTTTTGACACTTTAGGGGGGACAAGTGACATTACTACAGTAATCAGGGCTAAAAATATGCAATGTTACTGTTCTAATGACACTGTCAGGGAAGGGGTTAGCACCAGGGGCGATCAAAGGGTTAAATGTGTGCCTAAGGGTTGCTTTCTAACTGTGTGGGGGAGGGGTTCACTGGATGAACACAGAGACCTGTGTTCCTAAATAGGAGGAACACAGGATCCCTGTGTTCATCACTGACAGAACAGCAGTCTGTCGTGTTTACATTCGCAGACCGCTGTTCTGTCTCCATGGGGAGCGATCGCGGGTGTCCAGCAGACATTGCAGCCACCGCACTCGATGATTAGCCCCCCCCCTCTAGCCAATCAGCGTGTGCCTCCGGCGGCGCGCACGCGCCCACACTAACTGCTACACGAAGCGTCGTACATGTACGTCATTTCGTGTAACAGTGCTGACCTGCCGCCGGAAAACTATGGTGGCTGGTAGGCAAGTGGTTAAACAAAAATCGTAAGATCTGGTAATGTACGATAAACATTTTTGTATTCGTCCCTTTGGAAAATTTTGGATAATCAGATTATCGTACGATCACTTCAAAAGCGATATTTTTTGTATGATATTCTGATGATGTGTACCCGGCTGTAGTCTGTTTCCCCTAGTTAGCTGAACGATTCTGACGCATTCTTAGGCCCCATTCACACCTCAGCATTTTGTAGTTTGAACCTCGAATCTCCAAAACGCTGAAAAAAAAAAAAAAAAAACGCCAGAAAAAATGCTCAAAAGATGCTACGCTCAGGTGTGAATGCAGCCTTAGGGAGTTTTTACACACTGGTTGGACATTGCCTTAGGTGATAAAGAGTCATGCAGGCTGTGCCCCCTGCTGGGTTCTGCAGTCTCTGTGCTCCCTTCCCAGTCCTGCAATTTCTGTGTCCACTGCCTGGTCATGCAGTCTCCATGCCCCCCCCCCCCCGTCATGCCGCCTGTGTCCTCTGCCATGTAATGTAGGCTGTGCGCCCTCCCAGGTCCAGCAGGCTGTGTCCCCTTCCCAGTCCTGCAGTCTCCATGTCCCCTCCCCGGTCCTGCATGCTGTGTCCCCTCCAAGGTCCTGCAGTCTCGATGTTCACTGCAGGGTCCTTAAGTCTCTGTGTTCCCTGCTGGGTCCTGCAGTTTCTGTAATCATTTCATAGTCCTGCGGTCTCCATGTCTCCCCCAAGTCATGCAGTCTCCTCCCTGGTCTGTAATCTGCATCTTCTCCTTGTCCTGCAGACTCGGTGTCCCCTCTCTGGTCCTGCAATCTTCATGTCCCCTCCCTTGTCCAGCAATCTCCATGTCTCCTGCGAAATCCTGCAGTCCCCATCCCTCAGTCCTGCAATCTCTTAAACCATGCCCATATAGCCAAGCCCACCTTTCGCTGGTCATGCCCCCGTTCTGCCATGGCATGCTGCATACATCCATTATGTTAAGCATTTTTCAATATCTTCTGTTCAAAAGTTGAGAGGCATGATCAATACTTTAAAATTTACCCACAAAACTTCAAAATTAGTAACAGTTTGGTCAAGTAACCAGAAAACAAAGTGTAAGTAATACAGCAAAAAAACAAAAAAAAAGAAAAAAAAAACATTCCTGAGAGGAATCATGAAATATCAGAGACACCTTTGTTTATAAGCAGTGTCTGGTGTCTTGGGAAGATCACCTTACCTACTTTTCTGTGGATGATCTACAAAGCTGCACAAGTCTAAACACAAAAATGGAACCCTGAACGCTCAGCAAGTACAATTACTAATGACCAGTGACCCAACAATAAAGTGACACTAAACTCTGGTTTGAAAATAAAATGTATTCAAGTATGTATTCTTAAAGTGGTTCTAAAGGCAGAAGGTTTTTTATCTTAATGCATTCTTTGCCCCATCTGGATCCAGCGATGTTGCACGAGAGCCTCGGCTGTTCCTCCTTATTGGCTGAGACACTACAGTGGGCACCATTGGCTCCTGCTGCTGTCAAAGTCAATGAGCCAATGAGGAGAGAGGGGTGGCTCAGCTCGGGTGCACACATAGAAAGCAGGAGGGAGGGGCCAGGAGCTCCAGGGAGGGGCCCCTGAAGAGGAAGACCTAGGCTGCTCTGTTCAAAGCCACTGCACAGAGCAGGTAAGTATAACATGTTTGTTAAATTTAAATTTAAAAAAAAACAAGACATTAATATCACTTTAAAAGTCCCTTCTATTTGCTCTCAGCTTCCCCAAAATCCAAAATTCTTTTTATCTTTTTGATCCCACTTCCTTTTAGAGGGTTGGCTCTTCATAGTCCCCAGGTATGCAGGGACATACCCATCCTCTCTTGCTTGCTCTTGAGATAGACTAGACACTATGGGATTTGTAGTGTGCATAGAGGAGTGCACATGACTGCAACTAACATACACTGTTTGTTCCAAACAAATCAAGGATGCTACAAAAAGGCAGAAAAACACAGTAAGAAACAATTACCTGAAAATACACTTGGCGGTAACGTCTTTTCCAGGAGTCTTTCAGGACAGCCACCTCTTAGAGATCTTGGCTCCTCCCCTTCACAGGAAACCCCTCCTTAGCTTCAAGATTTAAGCCCCTCCTGCCCCACTGGACCCTCCGGCCAGCTGGGGAGACACAAGAACACATGATGCAAAACTTTAATCCTCCTGACTGTTCCCCTACCAGGGACTTCTAGCAAACACATTTTTCGGGTGGGTACCGGTGCTGCCCTGAAAGACTCCTGGAAAAGATGTTACCAGTAAGTGTAACTCAGATTTTCCCAAATTGTCTTTCAGGACAGCCACCTCTGAGAGGATAAATGAGCACTTAACCTTAGGGTGGGACCACCGCTTGCAAGACCTTTCTCCCGAAGGCCTTATCCTTAGCAGATAACAGGTCCATAGTGTCCTCCTGTTAGATCCTGTAGTGTCTGACAAAGGTGCTAAGACTGGACCAATTGTCTGCCTGGCAGATCTGCAGTGGCATAAACTCAGCCCTTCCTGCCTGAGAAGTCACCATATCTCTGGTGGAGTGGGCCCTGATTCCCTCCAGGACCTTCTTCCCACTTACTATGTAGGCTTGACTAATAGTTGATCCAAGCCATCTTGCTATTGAATGTTTAGAGGCTTTAAACCCCTCTTCTAGCCCCTGAAAACAAAACAAAAAGGGAATCAGACTTCCTAAATTTGATGTGAATGTGCAGATAAGTGCCACTCAGGTTTATGGGTGCCGAGGCATTTATAGGCTTCAAGTTCAAGATAAGCCTGAGCTTCCATTAAGGTTTCCGCACTACAAAAATGTAGGAGTAGAAACCGCTACCTCTCTCCTCTGCCAGCACCCATACCACGGCCCTCTGTTCCTCCAGATCTCTTAGGCAGGATAGTAAGGTTGCATCTTTTGCCGTGCACCTTAGCAAATTGGTAATGAGCAGCAGGGGGGGGGGGGGTGCTTGCAAAATCCAGCCAGTACCCCCTCCTTGCAATCCCTAAAAATATTAGATTGGAGGAGACCGCTAGCCACTGTGGGAGGAAAACTGTCAAGCTATCACTGTGTCTTTCGGGGCTGTTCAGGAGGGCGAAAAATCGCCCCCCTTCTTGACCCCAAGACCTCTTTTGCCTGTCGGCCTTCGGGGCCCTGAATTTTCTTGTGGGTGAGACTTATTCTTTGCTTGCTCCCATGTTCAATGCCTGACGGAAAAGGACTTTCCTATTGGCCGTAAGATTTAAAACGGTTTCCAGACCAGGACCTAACAAAGGGTCCCTTGTGAGTGGAATCCTGCAGAGCTTAGCCTTGGACGCACTGTCTCCCTGCCAAGCTTTAAGCCACAAAGCCCTTCTTGCTGAGCAGGCTAGGGCTGAGGATCTGGTGGACCTACGCACTGATTCCGCCGAGACGTCCGCAATATATGCCATCCCCTGCAAGAGCATAGGAAAGGATGACAAATTTGTCTCCATCCCAGTCCCTGCCTCTATGCGCGCCCCAGGGTAGAGTCCCAGGTTTTCTTCAAGGGTGAATTCATCCTCTTGTCCATAGGATCTGAGAGCACCCCCATATCCTCCCTGTACTGTATGTCTGGCATCCTGAGATAAGACTGCGTCCAGTCTGGGGAATCTTTTTCCAGACTGACGCATCGTACTCAGCGAAAAGGAAACCGATGCTTCAGGGCCCTTGAAAAGAAGGGTTTCCTCTCTGGGTCTTGCCATTCTTTCTTGACGGCTTCCGCAAGAACTTCATGGACCAGGAACACCCTTTTCTTCTGTTACCTCAGGCCCTGATACATCTGTTCATGGAGTGATAGCAGCTTCTTCTCCTGGATTCCTAGGGTGGTTGGCTCCCCAGAGATCCTCCACCTCCTCCAGGGAAAACTTGTAGCAAGAGGGTCTAGAGGACTCACCGTCCAACCCCTCTCCCTCTGACTCCACCTCGGAACCTGAAGAAGTGCTAACTGGCTCCTCCCCAGATTCCTCTCTAGTGCCCCCCTGTGCCCCTCCACTAATGAAGGGTAAGACCGGCGGAGCTGGTGCAACACTCTGCTGCACTGGCGGAGGGCTAGCCTGGGGCTGCGGGAACTGAAAACCAGAAAACAGGGTTCTCAAAATGAAAAGGTGCTAGAAAGCCCCTTTAAAACCTGTGTCTCACTGTATGGTCCAGGCTGCTCAATACTAGCCATTCACAGGTGCAATCCTACTACTGATCAGTACAGTTGTTTTGACCTTCTCTGTTTCCAACCTGGGCCGGTTCATCCCTCCTTAGGACAGCCTGGGGACCCCAGGCTCCCCAAGAGGCACAATCCATATTGATGCCAAACTTAGTATAAACACCCAATCAACATAACACATTGCAGACATGAACTTCTGACCCAAGTGATCCGACAGCCTCAGCTTCCCAAAGAGTTGGGATTACAGGCATACCCCACAGTGCCCAGCTTAACTGATGCTGCCAGGTCACTGCACTGAGGATCTTCCCTCGAGAGGGCCATAAGTATCTGTCCCCTGGCCTGCTCCTACGCAGAGAGTGTCACCGGGAGTGCCCCTAGGAGCAACCACCAACAGGATCCCAGTACCACCTCCCAACCCTGACCACCAAGAGGGGTTCACACCCATGGAGCTATCGGGTAATATGGAACAGGGAACAGGAAATATGGAATAGGGAACACCCACAACCAGGGTTTCCCTTACCTTTGAGTGGCTGGTGCAGGCATTGCCAGAAACAGTCTGGGCCACCTCCCACTGAGGATCGTGGTGGTCCCACCTTTCTGAGCCGCTCGCTGACCCTTCCAGCATTACAGGCTCATACGAGCCAGTGCCTGGCCCTCTCCCATGGACCGCGGCCAAAACCAGAAGCCGCGGCCCCGCCGGAAGTGCACGCCCCCATGGGATGGGAGGTCACCACGCCCTTCAGTCCAGCCTCGAGCTCCATCACTGGGCACAAAGAACGCGGGGAGAAATGGTGCACCTCCAGCGACGCCCCCTGGACAGAATGAGAGCGGGCCCCGAAACTACTTCCCAATCTCAGGAGAAGCTGGGGTGGCCAGAACCAGAAGCCGCGGCCCCGCCGGAAGTGCACGCCCCCATGGGATGTGACGTCACCACGCCCTTCAGTCCAGCCTCGAGCTCCATCACTGGGCACAAAGAACGCGGGGAGAAACGGTGCACCTCCAGCAACGCCCCCTGGACAGAATGAGAGCGGGCCCCCGAAACTACTTCCCAATCTCAGGAGAAGCTGGGGTGGCTAATCGGCGGACCTGCAAGTACACTCCCCAAGGCCCAGGGTTCCACCAAGAAAGAGGCAGGGGGAGAGACCTCAGCTTCTTCCCACAGTGAAAACCGGCTTTAACCTCCCGGCTGATCAGCCCTGGTTCCCAGCGATGTCTCCCTACCAGAGGAAACACCAAAACTGAGGGTCCAGTGGGGCAGGAGGGGCTCAAATCTTGAAGCTAAGGCGGTGTTTCCTGTGAAGTGAGGAGCCAGGGTCTCGTAGAGGTGGCTGTCCTGAAAGACAATTAGGGAAAAATAGATTACAGGGCCATTAAGCAGTGTTTGTGTATGAATTATTGTTGGAGAATAAAACTGAATTTTTGTAAAATCTTACCGTAAAATTCCTTTCTCTGAGTCCTCCGACAGTCGCCGCCCACTCACAAGTCTTCACCAATCGGTATTGACCTTTGCTCCATAGGAGTAGCTAGGCAACAAGAATTGTTAATACAAAGCTTTTAACATAGACACACCCCTAGGGGCTGTCCCCTCAGTCAATACCTCCCTGCACCAGCATTCCCAACTCAGTTTGGTAGCATAGCAGTAAGAGTACACAAAAACCCCAAAAGAGGGGCGGCGACTGTCGGAGGACTCCGAGAAAGGAATTTTACGGTAAGATTTTACAAAAATTCCTTTTTCTCTTACGTCCTCCGACAGTCGCCGCCCACTCACAAGTCTTCACCAATGGGATGTCCCAAAGCAGTGTAGACATGAGGGGTGGGAGACGCAACCGTAGAAAGGCAATGCAGTACCCACATCAGAGAAAGGAACCTTACCACAGTAAGAGAACCAACTGGGCAACAGGAAAAAACGTGCTCAACAGGAGCAACAACCCAGGAAAAACAAGTAACCCAGGGGTAAAACACCCCAACAACCAAGGGCCCATGAAAACAAGGGTTCCTAGGAAACTGCCGCACTGAGAACTTTACGGCCAAAGGAGGCATCAGCGGATGCCTGAACATCCACCTTATAGAATTTTGAGAAGGTGTGAACGGACGACCAAGTCGCCGCCTTACACACCTGGGCCACAGAAGCCTGATGCCGGAATGCCCAAGACGTACTCAAAGACCTGGTAGAGTGCGCCTTCACAGGGAAGGGAGGAACCTTCCCCTTCAAGGCATAGGCTTGTTCAATGATCTGTCTGATCCATTTGGCGATGGTCGCAGCCGACGCCGCCATGCCCTTCCGAGGTCCCTCAGGAAGGACAAAGAGGGAATCCGACTTGCGAAAAGATTTAGTGGATGACAGGTAAACTCTGATCGCCCGGACAACATCCAAGGAATGTAAGGCAACCTCCTTCGGATGCTTAGGCTTCGAGCAGAGCGAAGGCAAGACAATGTCTTCATTCAGGTGAAATTCCGATATCCTTTTCGGAAGAAAAGATGGGTTAGGCCGCAGGACCACCTTATCCTTGTGGACCACCAGGTAGGAAGAATTGCAGGACAAAGCTGCCAGCTCCGACACCCTGCGAGCCGAAGTGATAGCCACCAAAAAGGCAACCTTCTTGGACAATAGAGACAACGAGATCTCCCTGATCTTTTCAAAAGGAGCCTGTTGCAACACGGACAGAACCAAGTTCAAGTCCCATGGAGGTAAAGGGTCCCTCCTAGGAGGGGCCAAATGTCGTAGCCCCTGAACAAAGGTACTAACCAATGAATTAGACGCCACAGGGCGTTGAAAGAGAACGGCCAGCGCAGAAATCTGACACTTAATCGTGGCCAACGCCAAACGCTGGTCCACGCCCGTTTGAAGAAAAGCCAACACTCTCGACACCGAGTATGAGCGAGGGGAATACCCCCTGGACTCACACCAGGCAAAATACGCTTTCCAAGTACGGTAGTAAATTTTCCCCGAAGAGGCTTTCCTAGCCTTGATCAAAGTGGGAATGACCTGGCGGTTAAAGCCAGCGACTGTAAAGCAGGATGGAATATCGGCCCTTGAGACAGGAGATCTTCTCGAAGTGGCAGACGCCATGGAGCGTCGACCGCCAGATTTACGAGGTCTGCGTACCAGGACCGGCGAGGCCAGTCCGGCGCTACCAGAATCACCGTGTGCGGTTCCGAGGCTAAGCCTGGACAGCAGCTGAATCAGTGGAAAGGCATACATCAGACGATACTGATGCCAGGGCGCCATTAATGCGTCTGCCCGAGGATCGCGCGTCCTTGCCACGAACCTTTCCACCTTGTTGTTCAGACGAGACGCGAACAGGTCCACATCTGGGGAACCCCACTTCGCGCACAACATCTGGAAGACATCCGGGTGAAGGGACCATTCCCCCTGGTCCAGAGTCTGGCGACTCAGATAATCCGCCTGCCAGTTCTCCACCCCCGGAATGTGAACTGCCGTTATCGCCGGGACGTGTGTCTCGGCCCAAGACAGAATGTCGGCTACTTCCCGAGCCGCTCGGGCACTCCTGGTGCCCCCTTGGTGGTTGATGTAAGCCACCGCGGTGGCATTGTCCGTCTGAACCCGAACCGGACGGCCCCGAAGCCGGTCCGTCCATCTCAGAAGGCAAAGTTTTATCGCTCTCAATTCCAGAATGTTGATCGGGAGGGAGGACTCCTCCTCCGACCAAGTTCCCTGGGCGGACAGAACGCCCAGAACACCACCCCAGCCTGACAGGCTGGCATCCGTGGTGAGCACCATCCACGACAATGGACGAAAAGACTTGCCCCCCGACACTGCCGGGGACTGGAGCCACCACAGAAGATCCCTTCTGGTGTCTTGGCTCAACGAGATCCCCAGATCCATGTATTGCGGCCGCCCGTCCCACACGGTCAGAATCTCCACCTGGAGACCCCGTGTGTGAAACTGGGCAAAGGGGATCGCCTCGAAAGACGAGACCATTAGACCTAGACATCTCATGCATGTCCGGAGAGACGAGTGCCGGTTTTCCCTGAGGGACCTGACCTCGTCCTGAAGAGTCCGAAGCTTGTCCTCCGGCAGGAAGACCTTCGCTTGGACAGAGTCCAGAATCATTCCCAGGTAGGGAAGGCGAACCGAAGGACACAGAGTCGACTTCGGAATGTTTATGGTCCAACCGAACTCCTGCAGAAACCGCATCGTGGTGGACAGGTCGGTCACCAGGCTCTGACTGGTGTTTGACCGTATCAGGATATCGTCCAGATACCCCAAGACAGCAATGCCCTGTGCTCGCAACAGGGCCAGAACCGGCGCCAGCACTTTGGTAAAAACCCGCGGAGCCGAAGCGAGACCGAAAGGTAACGCCACGAATTGGTAATGATCCTCCGCAATGGCGAATCGAAGGTACCTCTGGTGACCCTCGAAAATGGGGATGTGTAGGTACGCATCCTTCAGATCGATGGAGGCCATGAATTCCCCCGGACTCAGGGCAGCCACCACTGAGCGCAGGGATTCCATGCGAAACTTGTGAACCCGCACAAAGCAGTTCAGAGCTTTCAAGTCCAGAATCGGACGCACTTTGCCCTCCTTTCTGGGCACAGTGAACAGATTGGAGTAAAACCCCCGAAACCTGTCCCGATGAGGCACCAGGACCACCACCCCCTGGGCCCGCAGGTCCCGCACCGCCAGGTGCAAATCCTGCAAGCGCTCCGGAGACAGCTGAAGATTTGAGGGAAAAAATCTGCCTGCCGGCCGAGAGAGAAATTCGATCTTGTAACCAGATCGAACAATTTCCTGAACCCACCTGTCCCGAACGCGGGCCAGCCAAGGTTGTAGGAAACCGCGCAGACGTCCCCCCACCCCAGAAACGGGTGAGGGCGCCCCTTCAGGCGGAAGTGGTATGGGAAGTCGAACCAGACTGGCCGGACTTCTGCTTCCCTGCCCACGGCTTCTTCTGGGAGCCTTGGCCTTTGAAGGGCTTGCCCTTGGACTGCGACCGAAAAGGCACGAAAGAACCCCTGAGAGGGCCTAGACGAGGAATTCCGCTTTCCACGGAAAGACTTGTGCTTGAAAGACTGGGGCAGGAGAGTACTCTTGCCCCCCGTAACCCCTTTTATCAGGGTATCCAAAGCCTCGCCAAAAAGGAGAGAAAATCCGCCAGCATCTTGCAAGAGGATTGGTCGACCGACCAATTCTTCAGCCAAATCAGACGACGGTTCAGTACCGCCACACTGGACAAGCGCGCAGCCAAGGGAGCTAAATTCAAGTCCGCATGACACCCTGATGGATCTGGTCCACCATAGCCAACGTGGTAGGCGGAGCGGAATCAGCCGCCAAGGTGCGCCTGAGCATCTTGGTCCAATCAGCAACAGCCTGTGCCGCCATAATGGAAGCAAAAATAGGCTTCAGCATAGAACCAGCCACCATATAAGCATGACGGGCAAGAGACTCTATCCTCCTGTCCGTAGGGTCCCGGAAAACCGGGGTATCCTCGGAGGGCACCGCAGTAGCTTTGTTCAAAACGGCTACCGCGTGATCCACCGGAGGCGCCACACACCAACGCTCGTCGGTGGCAGGAGCAAACGGATAAAGTAATTTAAACTTATTTGGCACAGTAAAAGGCTTCTTTAAATTGCGCCATTGTTCATTAACCGTATGGTGAAATTCAGCAGGGCAGGGAAAAACCTGCGCTGATTTGCGAGCCCTCTGTGTTCCAAAAGCAGACATCCTAGCAGGAGGAGTAGGCTCATCCTCCAGGTGCAAGGTGTCCTTTATGGAAGCAATCAGCTCATTCATGAGTGCAAGCTCTTCAGGCGAGCCAGGGGGAGAAACATCAACCCCCTCCACCTCAGGCTCTCCCTCAGACCCCACAAGGTCCAAAGATGAGCGGGACCCTGAGAAGGGTACGCCAGTCACAGCAGCCACATCGCCCTCTTGTAATGTTCCGGTACCTTTGGTACCCTAAATTACTCTTTTCACAAGTGTATGCGCCCCACCATTCTCTTTTGGAAAGGTGCGCATACACCTTTAAGACTGAAGCTGTCATCACTCAGCGCCGGACTAGATGGCTATTTAAATCGCCGGTTCTCACTCACATGTGTTCGTTCAAACACCCTTACCTGGATGCTAACTTGGCTTGAAGCTTTCGTGCTTGCAAGCATACCTCGCTGACGGAACCTCGCTGCGCTGATCCCTGCATCCCGCTTCCGGATCATCCGCTCCTCCTGAACCAACCTTCGGCTGTATTGCTATTAGTGCTAAGTACCCCGCAGGGGAACCCTCTATAAACTTATACTAAGCTTACACTATCTAGGTCTGCATAGTAAAGACTATTTATCACATCTGCATATCTAGATTGCTAGCTCTTAAGACTACTGCTACTTATTCCTGCACTGGGTTGATCTCTCTTGTATGTCCACCTGCTACTCTGTCATCTGCTACCATACATGATTGCTAAACCTACCTGCATCCATCTGCTACTGTCTTACCTTCAAGTGTCTGTCACCTACCACCTCCACTCAACCTGTCTCTTAAATCTTCATCACTGTGTTACTACATACATAAAGTCACTCTAGGAACCAGCTTGTTGAGTGTGTGTATTTACTAGCTGAATTAAGACCTTCCACACATGATGAGTCATTGAGGTTGGGAATGGTATCTCAGCATCTCTCTTACATGACTACTGAAGTGGAATATTTCTGCAGCTGAAAATCCACACCATACATGAAACGCAGGAGCGTTACAGATTGAACGAACCCACAAATGGATTCAGCAGAAATAACCACTCAGGTGACACAATTAAAACAGCAAGTAACTGCGTTAATACACGCACTTGCTGAATTAAAAGAAGACAATCAGGCTCTGTCGCAGCAGGTAATTAGACTGACACAACTTACCTCTGCTCAGTCCCCTGAACCCAAGATAAATCCCCCTTTGGTATTTACAGGCGATCGCAAAAAATTTCGCGAATTTAAAAACGCATGTGAGTTACTTTTTTTGCTAAAACCTCGTACCTACCTTACTGATCACATTAAGGTTTGTACTATTATTTCTTACCTAACAGGCGATCCTCGAGCCTAGGCAGACTCTCTTTTTGAGAAAAACGACCAGCTTCTCAACTCCTATGCCTTGTTCCTAGCAGAACTCACTAGCCTATATGATGACCCCAATAGGCAGAGTACTGCCGATCTTCAATTAAGATCCTTGAAACAAGGAAGGAGGCCTGTAGAAGACTTTGTCGCGGAATTCAAGAGATGGACCCTTGATTCAGAATGGAATGATGCATCTCTGAAAACCCAATTTAGGCTTGGCCTATCAGAAGCCGTTAAGGACGAGCTCGCCCGAGCGGATCTACCAAAAACCCTGGATGCATTAATACAACTCAGTATTACCATAGATAGAAGACTACGAGAAAGAAAGGCTGAGAAAATGGGAATGCCATTATCCGTTTCCTCTCGGATTCCGGCCGTTAACCCCGTTCCTATGGAGGTAGGAACCATACGCTCACCGCAACTATGGAAAAAGCCAAAAGACGATATGAAAATCTCTGCTTGTACTGTGCATCCCCGGATCACAAGATAAATGTCTGTCCCCTAGTCAACAAAAAGAAGGGTGAGTGTTCACATGTCCTCCTAGGGGGATTGACAACTTCATTCACTAACCCTTACATTTTTGTTTGTTTGACATTACAGTGGGACCAGAACAGGATTACTACTAAGGCCATGATTGACACAGGATCTTGTGGAAATTATATTGATATATGTTTTGCTGCTTCAAATAAAATTCCTATTATTTCTAAACTTAAACCTGTCTCAGTAAGTCTTATTACCGGTGTTCCGTTATCCTCTGGTCCGATCACCGATCAGACACAAGCACTTCTAGTCACTATTAACGAGTCTCATAGGGAGACTACTACCTTCGATTTAATACCTTCACCCCACTTTCCCATTGTGTTGGGACTTCCCTGGTTACACACACACCAACCAACCATAGATTGGAAGGAACGGTCCTTGGCCTTCCTCTCTTGCTATTGCGAGGATACGTGTAACCTCCCGTCTTCCGGGAAGATTCTGTCTATGGTGACAGATGAGATTGCACCACTATGTTATCATTATGTTGATCTTTCTGAGGTTTTTCTTGAGAAAAATGCTCAAGCATTACCTCCTCATCGAGACTATGATTGTAGCATTGATCTACTCCCAAATAGCAAATTGCCGTTCGGTCATGTTTATCCTCTTTCACAGGATGAACTTTCCCATCTCAAAACCTATTTGGATGAGAATTTGGAAAAAGGTTTTATTAGACCTTCCACTTCTTCCACAGCAGCAGGACTCTTTTTTGTTCGCAATAAGGACTCAAGTCTCAGACCTATCATCGACTACAGGAAATTGAATGCTATCACAATAAAAGATCGCTATCCTCTACCGCTTATCCCTGAGCTCATTGAGCAGGTGCGTGGAGCTACCTATTTTTCAAAATTGGACCTGAAAGGAGCATACAATCTCATTCGAATCCGTGATGGACACGAGTGGAAGACTGCATTCAGAACCAGATACGGATTGTTCGAATATCTTGTGATGCCATTCGGGCTATGCAACGCCCCTGCAGTTTTCCAACGATTTATAAACGATATTTTTAAAGACTTACTAGATGTCTGTGTTGTGGTATATCTGGACGATATACTTATATATTCACGATCCCTGTCTGAACACATAAGACATGTAAGACTTGTACTATCGAGATTGCTTGCACATAACCTTTATGTGAAACTGAAGAAATGCTTGTTTCATAAAGACGAGGTACTCTTTCTAGGCTACATCATATCCAAAACAGGAATCGAGATGGACATGAGTAAAATATCCTGCATTCAGGATTGGCCTACACCAACCACACGCAAGGCGCTACAGCGATTCCTGGGATTTTCAAATTTCTACAGGAAGTTCATTAAAAACTTTTCTGCTATTGTGAGACCCCTCACACAGCTCACTAGCATAAAAAAACCATTCAAATGGTCAGAAAAAGCAAATAAAGCTTTTCACTTGTTAAAGACAAGGTTTACTTCTGCTCCCATATTACGCCATCCAGACCCATCCCTCCAATACATTCTGGAGGTAGATGCGTCAAACATGGCAGTAGGAGCAATACTCTCCCAACGACCAACCCACACTTCACCACTTCATCCAGTCGCCTTTTTTTCTAAATCCCTAAGCAGTCCCGAGATAAATTACCCCGTGGGTGAAAAGGAACTGCTTGCTATAAAATTGGCTCTGGAGAATTGGCGACATTTACTCGAAGGCACCCAATTACCAATAATTATATACACGGACCATAAAAATCTCCAATATCTTCAGACTAGCAAAACTCTCTCACACCGACAGGTACGATGGTCACTATTCTTTCTAAGGTTTAACTTCCTAGTGACTTACACACCTGCAGATAAGAACAAAAAGGCGGATGCACTATCACGACTAACTGAAGAAAACTACTTTGAAATCCCTTCCGTTCCTATAATACCTCACAAACGCATTATTGGAGTTGTCCGTTCCTTGAAGGAAGAGGTTTTGCATGGTATAAGTTTGGATTCACCCCCACCACAACTAAATACTGATGCAGAAGGCTTCCTCTACTACAACGACAAACTTTACATACCACCTACCCTACGCACCAAGATCTTGGAATTATCTCATGATGTGCCTATGGCAGGACATATGGGTATGACAAAGACTCTTAATTTGATTTCCCGGCAATTCTGGTGGCCTGACATGAAAACATCTATACAAAAATTCGTCTCTTCATGCAATGTCTGTGCCAGGTCCAAAATTGACACTACGAGACCATCCGGTCTACTATGCAGTCTACCAATACCCCAAACTCCATGGGAAGTTTTGTCCTTGGACTTCATCGTAGAATTGCCTCTTTCCAAAGGATTTAATACCATCTTGGTGTCAGTGGACCATCTGACAAAGATGGCACATTTCATTGCTATTCGCAGACTACCTTCGTCCAAACAAACGGCAGAACTCCTGATGAAACATGTCTTTAGATTACATGGTATCCCAAAAACTCTTCTGTCTGACCGTGGATCCCAATTTATTTCTAAGTTCTGGCAAGAACTATGTCACATACTACGGATTGAGCGGAAGCTCACTTCTCCTTACCATCCGCAGACCAACGGACAGACTGAAAGAGTTAACCAATGCATCGAGCAGTATTTACGTTGTTACACTTCTTACCAACAGGATGATTGGGTGGATCTTCTCCCTCTGGCAGAATTTGCCTACAACAACGCAACCCACAGTACAACCAAGCAGAGTCCGCTCTACTTGAACTATGGGTTTCATCCCTCTATTCTTCCACCACGCATCCTTCCTTCAAACAACCCAGTAGCCTCAGACTATCTTACCCAAATAAAGGATTCTCTGGGTTTATTAAATACTACCATTGCACACGCTCACAGTCAACAAAAGAAGTACTATGATCTTCGCAGAAGACCTTCTCCACAGTACACTATCGGGGACCTCGTTTGGCTCTCAACAAAAAATTTAAGACTGAAGATCCCTAGCAAAAAGCTTGGACCTCTGTTCTTGGGACCTTTCCCAATCAAAAAACTTATTGGAAAAGCTGCAGTACAGCTTACATTGCCAATAGACCTAAAAATCCATCCCATTTTCCATGTGTCGCTACTGAAGCCCCATGTTCCGGACCAAGGAATAAGGCCTAATATTCCACCTCCGCCTCCTGTACAAGTTGAAGGTGGAGAAGAATACGAGATAAAAGAGATTCTGGATTCTCGTATCTACAGAAGAAGACTTCAGTACTTGGTTAGATGGAAGAACTATGGGCCCCAAGACGACACCTGGCTAAACACCTCTGAAATACATGCCCCTAGATTAATCCGCAATTTTCATGCAAGATACCCAGACAAACCAGCTCCAGAGGCCTTCAGGAGCCGGCCTTAAGGGGGGGGTATTGTAATGTTCCGATACCTTTGGTACCCTAAATTACTCTTTTCACAAGTGTATGCGCCCCACCATTCTCTTTTGGAAAGGTGCGCATACACCTTTAAGACTGAAGCTGTCATCACTCAGCGCCGGACTAGATGGCTATTTAAATCGCCGGTTCTCACTCACATGTGTTCGTTCAAACACCCTTACCTGGATGCTAACTTGGCTTGAAGCTTTCGTGCTTGCAAGCATACCTCGCTGACGGAACCTCGCTGCGCTGATCCCTGCATCCCGCTTCCGGATCATCCGCTCCTCCTGAACCAACCTTCGGCTGTATTGCTATTAGTGCTAAGTACCCCGCAGGGGAACCCTCTATAAACTTATACTAAGCTTACACTATCTAGCTCTGCATAGTAAAGACTATTTATCACATCTGCATATCTAGATTGCTAGCTCTTAAGACTACTGCTACTTATTCCTGCACTGGGTTGATCTCTCTTGTATGTCCACCTGCTACTCTGTCATCTGCTACCATACATGATTGCTAAACCTACCTGCATCCATCTGCTACTGTCTTACCTTCAAGTGTCTGTCACCTACCACCTCCACTCAACCTGTCTCTTAAATCTTCATCACTGTGTTACTACATACATAAAGTCACTCTAGGAACCAGCTTGTTGAGTGTGTGTATTTACTAGCTGAATTAAGACCTTCCACACATGATGAGTCATTGAGGTTGGGAATGATATCTCAGCATCTCTCTTACATGACTACTGAAGTGGAATATTTCTGCAGCTGAAAATCCACACCATACATGAAACGCAGGAGCGTTACACCTCTGAATCAGAGGAAATGGATAACCTGGCCCTTTTTGCGGATCGTTCAGCCAGCAGCATCTGCACATGAGACACCAAGGAAGCCACTACAGTGGTCAGATCGGCCCCCTCGGAGGGTGCAGCAGCCCCCTGGTCCCCCACCAGGACGGGGGGAAACTTGCTATCCTGAGAATCCATGCCCAAGTACAGAAAAGCAATAAAGGTACTGGCCCTTTAAAACCACGGCGAGCGCAGCCCACCGCACACTGCTGTATGCACTGACCCCGCAGGGATAGACAAGACTGAGCAAGGAATGACAGGACAGAAAGGTAAAAAACCTGGAGAGAGCACACCAGACTGCTGCCACCGATCGCTGTTCCCGGGGGAAAGAGGAAGTGATGCAATGCTGACTGATAGATATAGCCTATGGAAGGCTCCAGCAAAATGGCCCCTCGGCAGAGGGAAAAAGGCTACAATAAAATGGCGCCGCCATGTGCACGAGTAGTATCGCCCGCCAAAATGGCGGCGAATGGCGCCAAAACACGGCGCTGCATAGAGACAGGGCCGGCCACAGTATACAGTCAAATAAAATGGCGGATCGCCGCACACACACATGTCTGCACACAAACTGCACCCAGAGCATAATAAAACAGCAGAGCAGGACGGCCCCCCCTCGCAGCCCACAGGCATGCAGCCACACAGGGATCTGACAGGGAGCCCGCAGTTACACAGACATGAAGGGTAATACACAGCCACAGACTGACACCTATACAGAAAGGTCCCCACACAGAAGGTGCTTACCGTACCAGATGGCGTGGGGAGCCGTCTCCAGCGACAAACCGCTATCAGGGCAGACAGGGAGTGCCGCAGCCAGGACGCTTGTAGACCGCAGTCATGGCGTCCAGTGAGGTAGCCACCTCACAGGCAGCATCCCTGCAGCGAACAGGGATGGGTCGTTCAATGTGCCAGGGTAAAACCTAAGCTGAACGCTCGATGGCAGGCTGGGGATCCATCTGGCTATCAGCCCTGGGATGCAGGGCGGCCAGTCCGAGACCCAGCTCCGCATGATGATTCTTCATCAGAAGATCCCTAAACTAAGGCTGACAAAATAACAGCTAGCAAGGAAAAGAGAAAAATACTTGAAATAAAATCAAAGAAAGGGTAGAAGGCTGAGACTGAGCCCCAGCACAGGATAGCCAGATACTCCTAAGCTAGGCAAAGTCAAACTGAGTTGGGAATGCTGGTGCAGGGAGGTATTGACTGAGGGGACAGCCCCTAGGGGTGTGTCTATGTTAAAAGCTTTGTATTAACAATTCTTGTTGCCTAGCTACTCCTACGGAGCAAAGGTCAATACCCATTGGTGTAGACTTGTGAGTGGGCGGCGACTGTCGGAGGACGTAAGAAAAAGATTTTTTTTGTGTCACTTTAAGTCTAGAATTACACTGTGTACATTGTGTAAATGCACGGCAACTCAACACGGTTTTGTAGGCCATGGCCATCCTTTACTTTTTGAATATGCTAGCAGTTTATGTTAGGTCTGTTTTTTACATGACTTGTGTCTGTTTCTCCAGTGCACCGATGATTCACGTTTGAATTGCGGTGCGCTGAAACACCCATGTATCATGCGCTACCACAATGCATAGTGTCAATGGGCTATTAAAAAAAACATCACTATATTGTACAACTGTTCTATTTCTAAAATATTTCCATTCCTCTTTCCTGATTTATAATTAAGAAAACTAAGAAAAAAAAAAAAAACAATAGAAAAAGATTAAAAAAAACACCTGCCTGAACCTAAAAAAACAATACAGTAAAACCTTGGTTTGAGAGTAACTTGGTTTGAGAGCGCTTTGCAAGACAAGCAAATTTTTTAAATAAATTTTGACTTGATATACAAGCGATGTCTTGATGTACAAGTAGCGTCATGTATAAAAAAGAAGAGAGGAGCCTCTAAACTGTAGCAATACGGTTACATTTAATGAAGGTTCAATATTTAGCAACTCACATGGTTGATGATTAAAACAGGCACATCTAAGTATGCAGGCATCTGGGGTAAAGCTGTCCACATAGACCGTCCTCTGCACAGCCATCTTCATCATCCCTTCCCCGCTCCACTCCATGAGTGATTCAAAGCCTCACTTTCAGATCACTCTACTGCAGGCTATTCTTCCCGGTCATGATTGCAGACTGACAGTGGTGAGAGCCGGTGGTTCAGAAGATGGTCTATGTGGACAGCTTTCCCCCGGATGCCTGCATACTTAGGTGTGCCTATTTTAATCATCAACCATGTGAGTTGCTAAATGTTGAACCTTCATTAAATGTAACCATATTGCTACACAAGAGGCGCCTCTCATCTCTCTTATATTATGTAGCTCTGCTAGATTTTGCTTCTAATCCCCTTGGGAAGGCTGCATATTGTGGATGGACATTTTATGGTTACACAACCCATCACATTGCTATAATCTTTGTATGTAGACTATAAACTGAAGGACTTGTGGAACGAATCATCTGAGTTTCCATTATTTCTTATGGAGAAATTCGCTTTGATATAAGAGTGCTTTGGATTACAAGCAGAGGCGGCTCTCTAATTAGGCAGTTTAGGCGGCCGCCTGAGGCCTCGCGCTTCAAGGGGCCTCGCGGCCGCCTTTCTGCCCAGTAAATAATATAAGTAGAAATGTAATCTTGGCCGCCGGTGGCCGCATCCACATTGCCGCGGCGCCGGCGCTAGTACAGGATTGAAAAACCTTGGCCCCGCACTCACATCACGGTTTCACCCGTGCGTGCTGTGCTGTGCTCTGCTGTGAGTCTCCTCCTCCTGGTCCTGCAATCAGCCAATGGAGAGCGAAGACATCACGACTCAACATAACTCCTCCCCTGCATTCTCCTGCCGGTGGTACCAGGAGAAGAGAAGAGCAGAAGAGAGAAAAAGGTAAGGACAGACAGGGCTGCTGATAAGGGGGTACCACTGGTCCTTGTGTACCGGGCCTGGCAGCTGACAAGGGACTCTCTCCCTCTGCAGCCAATTCACAGCATTCCTTCATTCTCTCCCTGCGTGCCTCAGTGCTCTGATGATCTTAGCTCTGCTTCCTGCATTACCTTCTATCTACCTGTTTCTCAGACCAGCCCGTCCCCCCCAGATTCTTGCCCTGCTTTAGGATGCTTACTGTCCCTGTCATATATCACCCCTCCCCCCCATCCCTCCAATTATGCTCGTATCTTTCTCCCTTCTCAGTTAACTCAGTTAAGTTGATTGTGCATTCACTCCCTCTCCCATGTGATCGGTCCTGTCTCACAGTCCATCCTGTTCCTGCAACTGCCCAGCTTGTATGTCCTTTTCTGCTCTGCCTCCCTGACACCGTTATTATAGCCATAGATGTCTCTTATCTTATCCAGCCTGGCTCAGTGTTTATGTGGCTGAGGCTCTCTTCTAGTCTGCTTCTCCCACAACTCATTGCCACAAATCACTCATTCCCCTATGCAATGTAATTTCTTCTCCCCCTTCAACACTATCATCACCCATAACAGACTCAGTTCCCTTCTACAAATCTATGTATCACCGCTAAATCACTTCTATTTACCCCTTTACTAGTCGTCATTCTGATTAATAACGCCCCATTTCCTAATACCTATAGCTTGGATCTATCATTACAGGATTCCTAATTGAGGTCCGGGTCACATTTATGCGATGCGGGAAGGCTGCGAATCCGCAGCCTGTTCCCGCATCACACACGCACCCCCGGCAGTTCACACTGCCATATGCGATACGCTGGGGGTGTCAATGTAATCTTAACGACACCCCCAGTTTGATCGCATATCGCAGTGCGATCTGACAGTTCGCACAGGATCGGATCGCACAAGTGTGAACCGCTGTGCGATCCGATCCTGATGCGGCTTCTAAAAAGGGTCCTGTGCGTGTTTGGTGCGGCTGCGGTGCGAATTTAGCCATACAAACTGTATGGCTAAACTCGCACCGCACAGCCGATCGCATGTAATATCGGAGCAGTGCGCTCTGACATTACATGCGAACCCTGCACTCGCACAAGTGTGAACCGGGGCTTAGTCTCAGCACTAGTTCAATTGCATCCTTAAAGAGGTTGTAAACCCTCGAAGTTTTTTTTTTTTTTTGCTGCTACCTGAAAGAGAAACACATAATGAGCTAGTGTGCATCGCATACTAGCTCATTATGAAATACTTACCTAAGAACGAGCCCCCGCCGTGCTGCTCACTCACCTGTATGACGGGCGACATGTCCAGTCGCCCGTCTTCCGGGATCGCGGCATCCGGCCATCTGATTGGCCGGAGCCGCAGTGACATCACTCCCGTGCACGCGTGCCAGAGCCGACGGTCACGGCACGGGGCTCTGAAGGAAAGGCACCAGCGGCCGTTCCTTCAAAGCGCATGCGCCAGTGATGTCACTGGCTGCATGTAAAGTAAATATCTCCTAAACGGTACATGTTTAGGAGATATTTACAGTACCTATAGGTAAGCCTTATCATAGGCTTACCTATAGGTAAAAGTGTCAGAGGAGGGTTTACTTCCTCTTTAACTACAGGTCAGTCCCATTCCCTTACCTATAATAACCCTTAATCATTTTACTATATATATAAAATATTTATTATTATTATTTTTTTAATTTGCAAATAATTCTATGGATATTTATTAATCATTAATCTGGATTATCCCCAAAACCAATCCCCCTATGGATCCGCTATGATCATTTTCCCTGTCCAGGATACAACTCCCCCCCCCCCCTCCTCCAGCATTCTGATCTCCCTGTACACCCCCCAGCAGTAGCTTCTTCTCTCCCCACACACAGGGGCATCGTTTCAGGATAGGGGTGGGGATTGGTAAATATGTCATATTTACCAACCCCTTCCTTTACTTTTTCCACAATGAGTGAGTGATAGCTACCTTTCACTCACCATGCTCATTCATAACTGAAGAATAGTAAACTGTTTAATATTCTTCAGTTTGTGAATGAACAAAGAGCCTCTGCACAGAGCACTTCCTGATCATTCATCTGCTCAACAGGATTGTTTAAAAATTGTTTTTTTAGTAAAAAAATAATAAAATTGTAAAAAAAATAAATAAATAAAAAGGGCTCATTTAAACAGGTTATGTGGCCATGTGAATGAGTGATTTGCTTATGCGGCTTGAGCTACCTGCTACTTTATGGAGACGCAGCAGCTATATGAACACAGCTGCAGGTTTTAATTTGGCAGGTGTTGGTGAGTGGCCCCAAATGCCCACTTTTTGTGTTTGGGGACTGTACACCTGAACCCATACACTTTTCAAATTAGGACCTGCAGATGTGTTCATACAGCCACATAGTGTAACATAGTTTGCCTGCACACAACTCCAGGTGGCTCCAGCCACATAAACAATCCACTTATTAATACTGTACAGGCCACATAGCCCATGTGAATGAGGCCCCAGACCTCGTTCACACATAGAGCTTTATTTATTACCTCAATACAGTTTTGTAAATTTTAGATTTAGTAGAAATTTAGTAAGTTAGGTTGTGTTTTGTGTCAGCTAATACTGGTTTTAGTGTATATTTAGCAAAATATCTCTTTGATATTTTCTGTAGGGGGGCCTTGTCAGGTAGGCTGTACAGGGCCCCACGATTTCTATCAGCAGCCCTGAGGACAGGCGGAGCGAGTGAGTGACCTAAATGGAATACTACCCCACCACCATCCATCCACAATTCTTTATATGGCCAGCCCAGGCAGTAGTGGCTTGTAGCAGCAGCTCTAATATTTGTATTTTGATGGAGGCACTGGTCGCTCTGCATTGGATGGAGGCACTGGTCACTCTGCATTGTTGGGGGCACTGGTCACTCTGCATTGTTGGGGGTGCTGGTCACTATGCATTGGATGGAGGCACTGGTCACTCTGCATTGTTGGGGGCACTGGTCACTCTGCATTGTTGGGGGTGCTGGTCACTCTGCATTGGATGGGGGCGCTGGTTCACTCTGCATTGGATGGGGCGCTGTTCACTCTGCATTGTTGGGGGCACTGGTCACTCTGCATTGTTGGGGGTGCTGGTCACTATGCATTGGATGGAGGCACTGGTCACTCTGCATTGTTGGGGGCACTGGTCACTCTGCATTGTTGGGGGTGCTGGTCACTCTGCATTGGATGGGGGCGCTGGTTCACTCTGCATTGGATGGGGCGCTGTTCACTCTGCATTGGATGGGGGCGCTGTTCACTCTGCATTGGATGGGGGCGCTGGTCACTCTGCATTGGATGGGGGCGCTGGTCACTCTGCATTGGATGGGGGCGCTGGTCACTCTGCATTGGATGGGGGCGCTGGTCACTCTGCATTGGATGGGGGCGCTGGTCACTCTGCATTGGATGGGGGTGCTGGTCACTCTGCATGGATGGGGGCGCTGGTCACTCTGCATTGTTGGGGGCACACTGGTCACTCTGCATTGGATGGGGGCGCTGGTCACTCTGCATTGAATGGGGGCGCTGGTCACTCTGCATTGAATGGGGGCGCTGGTCACTCTGCATTGTTGGGGGCACACTGGTCACTCTGCGTTGGATGGGGGCGCTGGTCACTCTGCATTGTTGGGGGCACTGGTCACTCTGCATTGTTGGGGGCGCTGGTCACTCTGCATTGTTGGGGGCGCTGGTCACTCTGCATTGGATGGGGGCGCTGGTCACTCTGCATTGTTGGGGGCACTGGTCACTCTGCATTGTTGGGGGCACTGGTCACTCTGCATTGGATGGGGGCACTGGTCACTCTGCATTGTTGGGGGCACTGGTCACTCTGCATTGTTGGGGGCACTGGTCACTCTGCATTGGATGGAATACACATTTGTGTTCCTGACCCTATAGTGTTTTTTTTACTACACTGTCGACAACTTTTTTTCACTTTTAGGAGACACCAACAAGAATAACTGAGTAGTCATTCACAATCTTTTTATCTATACCCAA
This sequence comes from Pelophylax lessonae, assembly GCF_965119305.1. Classification (NCBI taxonomy): domain Eukaryota; kingdom Metazoa; phylum Chordata; class Amphibia; order Anura; family Ranidae; genus Pelophylax; species Pelophylax lessonae. Next base: position 619,810,409 of record NC_138769.1, read on the forward strand.
TGTTTGTGTATAGATATTTTGTAGAATAATTTAATTACAAAAATAAGATTCTAAGAGCTGTGAATACTGAGGTTCTGAGATGTATTGATGTTTGCCTTAAAATATGCAATTTATACAGTCAATTTTAATATCGCCTGCTTATTTTTTTTTTTTATCGTGCGTGGGGGGCCTCATATTTAAATTTCGCCTAAGGCCTTAAAAAGTCTAGAGCCGCCTCTGATTACAAGCATGTTTCCAGAACGAATTATGCTCGCAATCCAAGGTTTTACTGTACTTCTAATTAGTACATTGATTCAAATAGCAGGCAAAGCTTCCCCAAAACCACTATTTATTCTCTTTAAAAGGAATGTATAGCAGTTTTGCGTATATTATTTTGTTCATTATGGTCAAGGCTGAAAATTATAACAAATTTGGTAGATATACTGTAAAACATTGCACATTAATATTATGTTGTCTTCTATTCAGCCAAGATGGAGCTCTAGAAAGTCAGTACATATTCAGCTTTCAGCTTAGAAAATTATTTTAGTTACCAAACTGTAACCCATCCCTTACAAGAGGGCAACAAAAAATACCTTAAAGCTGAGTTCCAGCCAGTTCCAGCCTTTTTTTTTTTAAATCACCCCCCGTGATAATCGCCCATAATGTATTGGAAATTGACATATGCCTGGAGCCAATGCGAAAAAGGATATGACGTACTTCGCCGCGGCCGGGTCTGGATCTTTTTTTAGAAGAAAAGGTACTATATATTGAAAAAAAAAATTACACTATCCAAAAGGGAATGGCGGAGTGATCAGCAGCATATGCAGATTTAAATGCAAGTTAGGGCAGATATCCGCTTTAAGGCAGGAGATGCAAAAAACATAAACAAATAAAAAGAAGATACGATGCCTTTCTGCAGAGGCAGGAGCTTTTAAACTCTTAATTGTAAATGCAATGAAAGGCAACCCATATTTTAGAGTTAGAGTCCCTTTAACATTACATAAAACATTACGGTTTACGTACATTTTTACGGACATATTGGTCTGGTATAACTCATTCTCAACATCCATAAACTACTACATTTTTTTAGATCCAAATAGGAAGTTGTGTAATATTTTATAAAATATACAGTACACCAGATAGCACCATATGCTCATCTACAGAAATAACGGGTTAGCATGTAAATCTCAACATCTATAATAGAACTAGTAGCTGTATTATAATGAATATACTGTAGTAGAAATAGTATTTCATGCACTGTTGCAACTTTAAAGTAGACCTACATTCAAAAAAAAAAAAATAAAGACTTGTATAGGGACCATTTAGAAGTAATATTTGTGCCTAAAGGCACGTACACACTTGACGAAAATCGGACGAAATATCCTCCGATTTTTCTCTCTCATGCTCTCTCTCATGTCACCGTTTTTAGTTGACAGTGCATAATGTTCACAAAATTTCTTGTCCGATTTTTTTTTTTGGGACGTTTGTACCTAGACTCCTGGGTCGTCAGCAACTTCAGATCATGCCCGGGATTTCATATCCGATTTTTCGCGGACGTACTGCATACACATTAAACGAAAATTGGTCATGCTGGGGACAGACGATAAAAATGTTGGTGTTTGTCCCTCCGTTTTTTTTTTGTTGAAAATGTCAGCATCGGCTGCTAAAAGTTGTGTACACACTAGCCGAAAATCGTACGATTTTGCCTCGGACGGGAATTTTAGGCAGATTTTCTACTAGTGTGTACACCACTTAAGTGAGGGAAAAAAGCTCTCCTCCTGATTTTGTACGTTTTCCCACTGACAAAGAAATGGTCAGTCTATAATTTGATTGGTAGGTATATTTTAACAGTGAGAGACAGAACAACAACAAGAATATCTAGAAAACCGTAAACCTTACCGTAAAATCCATTTCTCTGATGTTCATTGACAGACACAGCTCCTGATTCTTTTTAAACATTGGGTTATATTGCTTCTTACAGGAGTAGCACAATAGACAGAAAAAAGCTTGACTATGGGCAGTCCCAGGTGGTATACACCCACACTCATCTATTAGGCACCCAGTTTTGTTACAAGCAGTGTCAGAAGAAAGCCAACTTCACAGAGGGGTGGGTGCTGTGTCCGTCAACGAACATCAGAAAAATGGATTTTATGGGAAGTCAAAAATCCCATTTTCTCTTTCGTTCATTTACAGACACAGCTCCTGATTCTTCTTAACCATTGGGACGTCCCAAAGCAGTGTTAAACATGAGGGGTGGGAAAGCAGCAGAAAAACATTCCCAAGGCTAACCATAGCGAACCAGGTAACATGGAGCTCAACCAAAACAAATGGAGCTCACCTGAAAAAACAATACACACCTAAAGAGGATAAGGTCCTCTAAACAGCAGCCTGCAAAAATTTGCGGCCAAAAGAAGCATCCACAGATGCCAACACATCCACTTTATAAAACTTTGTAAAAGTGCGCACAGATGACCAGATGGCCGCCTTGAAAACCTGCATCATTGAAGCCTGGTGACGGAAGACCCAGCAGGCACTAAGCTCCTTAGTAGAGTGTGCCTTGTGTGCCTTAACAGGGAAAGAAGGAACCTGACCCCTAATTGAATAGGCCTGAATCACTGTCTGTCTGATCCATCTGGAAATGGTCACTGCAGAAACAGCCAACCCTTTTCGAGGTCCAACCGTGAGTACAAATAGGGAGTATGACTTCTTAAAAGACTAAGTAGGTGCCAGGTACACCCTGATTGCCCGAACCACATCCAGGAAATGCAGAACAATTTCCTTAGGATGTTTAGGCCTGGGACATAGGGAAGGCAACACAATGTCTTCATTCAAATGGAAATCAGAGTCGACCTTTTGAAGGAACAACGGACAGGGAAGAAGAACCACCTTAGCTCTGTAAACCAACAGGTAAGGTGAACGACAAGACAACGTCGTCAGCTCCGGCACCCTCCATGCAGAAGTAATAGCCATCAAAAAGGCCACCTTCTGGGACAATGTAAGCAGAGGAACCTCCCGATATTTTCGAAGGGAGATTCCTGGATAACTGACTACACCAATTTGATGACCCAAGGCGGTAATGGAGACCACAATGGAGGAACCAAGTGTCAAGCTCCCTGGATAAAGGTACGCACCAAGGAAAGTGTGGCCAATGGACGTTGAAAGAAAATCGCCAAGGCTGAAACCTGATCCTTGACGGTACTCAAGGCCAGGCGCTGCTCAAGCCCCCGTTGGAGGAAAGCCAAGATCCGAGCCACCGAAAAGGAGAAAGAGAGAAGGCTCACACAACGCAATGTACGTCTTCCGAATACGATGGTAGACCTTCCCAGAGGTATATTAAGGTCACCCACAAAAACAATCAGGGTAGGGCCGCCAATTGTGATCCCGCAAGGGGGACACCGACTCCGGGACCACGAATGGACCCCGCAAAAAACAAGGGGGTCCCTTCTGAGCCCCTCCATAGAAGCTCGCACAATAGGAAATAGCCCCCTTAAAAGGGGACCACCCGCGATGACGTGGACGCGCAGGCCGGGTATCCTGATGGTCCCGCAGTGCTAAAAGGGGTAGGTGCCCTCCACAATAATGGAGGCATGTTGCCATCAAAAATTAAACCGCCCCCACAGTACCACCCCTTCCAAGGGAAGTGCCTCATCCCAGCCAGGCTCACTGGAGCCACCCCTCCAATGGAGGCTGACTCGGCCGCATGGCCCCTAGTAAGCCGCGGCCCTAAATATTTGTGGATGTCTAGCCACCTGGGCGCGAGCCGACCACCCAGGGGCAGCGGAGGGGAGGGCGGATGCCCAAACGGAGGGTAGTGGCTTCAGCCACCCTCACTGGGGCAGCCCCACATAGCTCCTGACCAGTAGGCCGCAAAGCCGCAGCCTAAATTTGGGGCCGGACCCGGCCGCGTGAGGCACGGACCCACGGATGCCAAACCATTTACTCCCCCAGCCCAACAACTGCAGCAGGGAGCCCGGAGGACATCCCTTCCTTAGTCACCAACCCCCAGGGTAGCAGGGGAACCCTGCTTACCCCCCCCCCCCCCGTTGTGCATCAGGAAAAACCCTGTTAGCAGCAACTCCAACAAGCCCCCCTTGAGAGCATGTGGCAAAAGCCAGCTCATAACCTCACCCGAGGGGGGGGGGGGGAGGGGGGGGCCTGAAGACCTACAGTGACCACCGAATATTTAGAGGGCTGTGGGGGAAGGGGGGGGAACTCAGGTGTCCCACCGTTTCAGGGAGGGGCCCACGTCCAACCAAAAACCCTCCAGGGGTAAAGCGGGGACAGCTACTTACCACACCAGGAACAGGGTGGGTACCACTCCTGACAAACCACCACTCCATCGGGATGTGGATGGCTGTTGGCCAGGAGGTACGCTGTGACTCAGGCCGAGGCTAGGTCGTATGAGTCCTCACGAGAGGTTTAACTCGCAGGCCAGCCCCGTCCAGTGGGGCTATGTTGCGGCCGACCAAGCGCAGATCTGAGGCATGCGCGCGCTCGCTGGCCAGACTGGGGGGACCCTCTGGATCTAGATTATCCAGTCCTTCGCCCAGTCCAGCAGTTGATAGTAGATTCTCACAGGAACAAAATAACAAAGATAGGAAAAAATCCAAGTAAAAGGAAAAAAATTGCCAGGACCAGAGATTCCAGCAGGGGACTAGGTCCTTATTCCTGACTAGGTAGAAAAAAACTGAGTGCCTTTAGCTGGGTGTGGGTGTATACCCAAAGGCGTAGTCAAGCTTTTTCCTGCGTAGTGTCCTACTCCTGTAGGGGGCAGTATAACCCAATAGTTAACCACTTATCCACTGGGCACTTAAACCCCTTTCCTAACCAGACCAGTTTTCAGTGCTCTCACACTTTGAATGACAATTACTCAGTCATGCAACACTATACCCATATGAAATTTGCATCTGGTAGTTAATCATCATTGGGTTTTTTATTTTTTGCTCTATACATGAAAAAATCATAACATTTTGTAAAAAAAAAAAAGAAGGATTTCTGTAAAGTTAGTAATTTGTCTTCATACATTTTGGCCAAAATTTATACTGCTACATATCTCTGGTAAAAAATAAGCAAAATAAGTATAGATTATTTGGTCTTTGTGAAGGTTATAGAGTCTACAAGCTATGGTGCAAATCATTGAAAATTGATCACACCCGATGTACTGACTTCTTGAGACACTAACAAACCAGGACTGTACAAATACCCCCCAAATGATCCATTTTTAGAAAGCAGACATTCCAAGGTATTTAGTAAGGGGCATGGTGAGTTTTTTGAAGTTGTAATATTTTTCCACAAATCTTTGGAAAATGAAGACTTCTTTTTTTTTTTTTTCTTTCACAAAGTAGTCATATTATTAAGTTTTTTCTCACACACTGTATAGGCATACTTGCAACTACACCCCAAAATACATTCTGCTACTCCTCCTGAGTATGGCAATACCACATGTGTGGGACATTTCCACAGCCTTACCACATACAGAGGCCCAACATCCAAGTAGCATCATCAGGCGTTCTAGGAGCAAAAATTACACATATAAATTTCCTGACAACCTATCACACTTTTGAAGGCCCTGGAGCACCAGGACAATCGAAACTCCCACAAAATAACCCTATTTTGGAAAACAAACACCCCAGCACATATTCTAAGGCATAATGCATCTTTTGAACATGCCATTTTTTCTACAAGTTTTTGGAAAAATGTGGAAAGAAAATAAAAACGCACTTTTTTTTTTTTTTTTTTTACACAAAGTTGTCCATTTATAAGATATTTCTAACACATAGCATGACCACAGCAAAAATAACACCCCAAAATACATTCTGCTACTCGTCCTGACTATGGTGATACCACATGTGAGACTTTTACTCAGCCTTGGCACATACAGAGGCCCAACATGCAGGGAGCACTGTCATTTCCTGACTTCCCATTACAATTTTCTATGGCATTGTAGGGCACTGATAAGCACTGTAGTGGCACGGATGAGCACTGATGTGGCATGGATGTGGCACGGATAAGCAATGATGTGGCATGGATGTGGCACGGATGAGCACTGATGTGGCATGGATGAGCACTGATGTGGCATGGATGAGCACTGACGTGGCATGGATGAGCACTGACATGGCATGGATGTGGCACAGATGAGCACTGACATGGCATGGATGAGGCATGGATGAGCACTGACGTGGCATGTATTTGGCATGGATGAGTACCGACGTGGCATGGATGACCACTGACGTGGCATGGATGTGGTATGGATGAGCACTGACATGGCATGGATGAGCCCTGATGTGGCATGGATGAGGCACTGATGAGTACTGACGTGGCATGGTTGAGCACTGACATGGCATGGATGTGGCACAGATGAGCACTGACGTGGCATGTATGAGCATTGATGTGGCATGGATGAGAAGGGATGTGGCATGGATGAGAACGGATGTGGCATGGATGAGCTACAGAGGAGCACTGAGGTGGCATTGGTGGGCACAGATGAGGCATGGATGTGGCACGGATGTGGCATAAATGTGGCACGGATGGGCAAAGATCAGGTATGGAGGAGGCAGGGGATGGGTGCAGCTGCGGTTTCTCTCCTCGCATGCTGTACCGATCACTTGTACAGTGTGCGAGGAGAGGAGAGAAATAAACCGGACATGCAACGGTTTGTTGACAAGTGGACGGAGCGATCACTTGGTAAAGGGCCGCTGGCATTGGCCCTTTACCATGATCCCGGGGGGCGCGTGGGATGCGCGATTCTGGGAGGACGTCAATGAACGAAAGAAAAATATTTGACCCCTTCGCAAAACATGACTTTGTACTTGGTGGCAAAACCCTTGTTGGCAATCACAGAGGTCAGACGTTTCTTGTAGTTGGCCACCAGGTTTGCACACAACTCAGGAGGGATTTTGTCCCACTCCTCTTTGCAGATCCTCTCCATCTCATGCCTATCCATGACCCATTTTCAATGCCCTAGCCAAGTGGCCAAGAGGTATTTACCCAAGATTTGACGGTACATGGCCTCTTCCATCATCCCTTTGATGCAGTGAAGTTGTTCTGTCGCCTTAGCAGAAAAACACACCTAAAGCATAATGTTTTCACCTCCATGTTTGACGTTGGGGATGGTGTTCTTGGCGTCATAGGCAGCATTCCTTCTCCTCCAAACACGAAAAGTTGAGTTGATGCCAAAGAGCTTGATTTTGGTCTCATCTGTCCACAACACTCTTACCCAGTTCTCCTCTGAATCATTCAGCTGTTGATTGGCAAACTTCAAAAAGGCCTGTACATGTGCTTTCTAGAGCAGGGGGCCTTGTGGGAGCTGCAGGATTTCAGTCCTTCACGGCATAGTATGTTACCAATTGTTTACTTGGTGACTATGGTCCCAGCTGCCTTGTGATCATTGACGAGATTCTCCCATGTAGTTTTGGGTTGATTCCTCACCGTTCTCATGATCATGGAAACTTCACAAGGTGAGATCTTGCATGAAGCCCCAGAACGAGGGGGATTGACAGTTATTTTGCCTTTCTTCGATTTGCGAATAATCGCACCAACTGTTGTCACCCTCTCACAAAGCTGCTTGGGGATCGTCTTCTAGCCCATTCCAGTCTAGTGCTCCTAATCTCAGCTCGTTACCAGTATAGAACACATCTGGGAGCCAGAAATCTTTCTAATTGATAGGGCATCAAATACTTCACTAATTAAAATGCAAATCAATTTATAACTTTTTTGAAATGCGTTTTTCTATTTATGTTATTCTGTCTCTCACTGTTAAAGAAATGATCAGTCTATAATTTAATGCTAGCTTTATTTTGTCAGTGGGCAAACGTACAAAATCAGCAGGGGATCAAATACTTTTTCCCTCACTGTATGGCCCTCAAATCTGCCTTTCATCTTAAATTCCTCCTGTAAAAAGCAGTTAACCCTCTGACATGCAAAGATGACCATTATGTCCTTGACATGATATCTCTTTTTTTTTTCTAATGATCCTATGCATGGTATTCTAATTTCACTCTATACACCCCTAACCCAAACCCATATACAGAAATGGGAAAAAGAACTGGACATCCCCCTAAAGAAAAATGAACGGACCAAAGTTTGGCTTACCATCAAATTATGTTCACAGCAACTGAAATAAATGATAAAATACCACATCTTGGAAATTATCTTCCCTTAATTTTTCTGAAGTTAGATCTAGAATCACAGAAACAATGACCAGTAAAAAAATAAAAAAAATAATTTCACAAGGTATGGGAATCATGGGTCACCCATTTCCCCGCACAAATCTTGGTTCACTGCTTGCTGGAGTTGGAAAATATCAAACAACTCCATATGACTTTGCTTGCATCCCCTACCCTGGCCACTGCTCACCCCCTCTATTTCTACTTATCATTTTTCTCTCACTTTCTTTCCCTGTTCCTGTATTAAAAAAAAAAAAAAACACATAATGAAACAACTGTTTGCATCCTTCAGCTAGATCTTATGACCATTCTAGTTAATGAATTCAACCCAGCCACTCTGGATAGATGGATGCTAACCTAAATTACAATTGTAATTAGCCAAGCCTCCTAATGACTGTTTCTTTTCTGTGGGATTATTATTATTATTATTATTAAAGTGTTACTAAATCCATACCCTGCATTTACTATATCTGGTCTCCCAAAGTACACAGAACATGGAAATGCAATTATTTTAGTAAATATAAATCACTAAATATCTTTTCTCATCAGCAGTATAAAGCAGCCTTGTGACTTGTATTAGCTCCTAGTAAAGCAGAGGAGTTTTCATTTTCCCCTGATCCTCTGTCTGGACAGTGCTGATTGGCCCTGTGCTGATCACATGCACTTTCCCAAGAAAAACTCTCTAGCAATATACACCAAACTGAGCATGTGCAGCCAGACTCATAATGCTCTGTTCTATCAAGAGATGGGTTGGAGTCAGTTAAAGAAGGGGAGGATCAGAGAGACAGGATCACACAACCTTTATACACAATGCAGAGAATTAATCTCTTAGGTTCCACAGTGAGTATAACAAGCATGATTTACTGCATATACACACTGATTTTACTGTTGTGGGTTTAGTAACACTTTAACTGTAATTATACAGGATTTATTTAGCACCAGTTTGCGCAGCACTTTACAACATGAGAGCAGACAGTACAGTTACAATACAATTCAATACAGGAGGAATCAGAGGGCCCCGCTTGTTGGAGCTATCCAGCCGTCACTTCCTGCATTTCCCGTTGCGTTATGGGAAGGGTAGTGCTGCTTTCCTATGCAGATGTGACATGAGTATACAGAAAGTCCTCCTCCTGGGGCATAGAAGTGCAATTTTTTCAGAGGGACAAGATTACTGGGGACTCTGACTGGGAAACTGAAAATTAATAGTAAAGTAAGGCATTTTAATTTACAATTCATCAGCATTTGAATAGAGCCTGAGGAGTAGATCTGGAAATCCAAATTTAGCAGGGCTTTAAAGCATTATGCCTACTATTCAGCAGGTGTACCTTAAAGTGGAACTTCACTCCCTCAATCAACATTGACTGCTTTTAACCCTTGTGTGGCTTGGCTTTAGTAAAGTGCATCATACTGCAATCACTTGTCTTAAACATTTTACATTTCTTCAGTTACTTCCTGGTTTCCAGGTCTAATCAAATGATGTCATACATCCCAGGAGTCTTCGAGGAGGAGGGGTTTTCTCAGCTAAGCACACCCTCCTGCCTGCATGCCTGAGCTAAGGGCGGATGAATTCCAGGAAGAAAAAAGCTACATAAGTCATCTGCTCTAACTCAAGATAGCCATGGCCAGAAATGTTAGTTGGTGTTTTTTTGATAATGATTTCTCAACCAAATAAAACAGAGACATGGATGGAGGGGTGAGTTTGCTTTGAATTTTTAAAAATAAATTAACCACTTAAGCCCCGGAGGATTTGGCTGCTAAACGACCAGAGGGTATTTTGCGATTCGGCACTGCGTGACTTTAACGGACAATTGCGCGGTCGTGCGACGCTGTACCTAAACGAATTTGGCGTCCTTTTTTTCCCACAAACAGAGCTTTCTTTTGGCGGTATTTGATCACCTGTGCGATTTTTTGATCACGCGCTATAAACAAAAAAAGAGCGTCAATTTTGCAAAAATAGCAATATTTTTCCCTTTTTTTTATATGAAATTCCCCCAAAAAAAAATGTAAAAATCAAAATTTTTTAATATTTTCGGCCAATTTGTTTTATGCTACCTATGTTTGGTAAAAAAAATCGCAAAAAGCGTATTTTGATTGGTTTGCGCAAAAGTTATTGCGTTTACTAACAAAGGGAAAGATTTTTGTCATTTTTGTTGTTTTTTTTTTAACGCGTAATGGCGGCGATCTGCGATTTTTTTTGCGGTACTGCGACATTGCGGCGGACAGATCGGACCCTTGACTGACATTTTTGACACTTTTGGGGTTACCAGTGACATTTCTACAGTAATCAGTGCTATATATATGCACTGTTACTGTAAAAATACACTGGTAGTGAAGGGGTTAACTTTATTTGAGAGGGAGGGGCTGTGTGTGTCCCTAGGGGCGTGATTCTAACTGTGATTGGCTGTGGCTTCAACTGTATGCAGAGTGATCAATGGATCTACATAGTAGATCCATGTGATCATCTCTCATACAGAGAGGAGAATGACAGGCAGCTTGTTTACACAAGCTGCCTGACTTTCTCCCTCTCCCCCGCCGATCGCAGAGTGGCCGGCGGCGATCGGGTCCGCCGGTCACACGCGCGGGGGGGGTCCGTGACCACGCGGGAGCGCGCCTCCGGCGGCGCGCGCTCGCTCCCTAAACCCTCACAGGCGAGCGACGTAGACCTACGTCACTTTGCCTGTGAGGGGCTGACCGCCGCCGTAGATAGTCGTGCGGCGGTCGGCAAGTGGTTAAGTAAAGGTTTTGGTTTGTGGTGGTCGAATGCAATGTATTTCTACTTTAAGATCCATGCTGAAAAGTGCAGTTTCTGGAGTTTTCCCCCTTTGCACCCTTTAGTCTTCAAAGCCTATTGTATGTACAATTTGAGAAAAGAAAGAAGACATCCATAACTACAGAGCAGCATATTTCTTCAATGGAATGTCTCTTTTAAGATCATAAAGGCATAAAGGCTTTATTAACCACAAGGTTAATAAAGGTTCTTCCAACGCCAGTTCCCAATCATCAATCAAGTATTCTTCTGCCTAGAACTCAAATTTCTGAAGACTATTTTTAGCACTGAAAAAAAAAAATAAAAATCAGAAAACGTGCTGCGCCAGAAGTGCACAAAAATAATTAGTGATTACATGAATCAACAAGTGTTATCAACAAAATATGGTGTCCATCATATGTGCTCTGATGAAACATAAATGTTCTTATAAAGTGCTCCAAAGTAATGATTAGTATATCCAGGTGATGACAGGACAGCCTCAATCCCTTGTGAATCAAGCAGGAACCACCAGTGTGTGAACTCCCTCCACCAGTAAGATTGGCCTCTCACCTTGATACCAGACCCAAACGGGCCAGCATGAGCATATCAGGGGATAAACAGACTATCACAGGTAACCTCTCCAGCCTTCACCTCCGGGGGTCGCCAGGACATAAAATAAAGATAAAGCAAAGATCTAGTGCTCTCTGAATGTAAATAATGAGCTTTTATTGAGCATAAAGGGGTAACTCACATTTGTTGGGCACTCAGCCGTGCCTGCTATTATGGCATTCAGTGTTGGAGAGTAGCACCCGAGCGATCGGCGTCAGGCACGCAGGCTCCGCCTCCCTATACGCGTTACGCCTGGAGCGTGGGCTCCGTTTGGCTTCTTCGGTAGGGGTGAAGTTTGCGTGTCCAGCCTCGCCTATTTACCAATGCTGCTAACGGTGGATTGGCCAGCGGTCACATGTCCTCCTCACTCTGAGCTATGCACAGGACACCGGAACCAAAAGATACACTTCCTGTGATCTTCGGTGTCACTAGCTATTATATCGAGGGGGCAATTTAAAACATATATAGATCTACTAAATCACTACCAGAGACCGCGTGACTGACTGCGCCGCCATCCCCCGGGTGTTTCTCCTAAAATCATCGCATAAAAACATCTTTATTACATAAAATCGCATCATAAAATCGCATTAAATCAAATTATTGCCATAATGTTAAAAACTCACAAAATATGTTATTGTTAAAAGTGGAATACCTCTAATATATTGCTAATTCTATAAAATGACACAAAAATATAAAAAAATATAAAAAAAAAAAATATATATATGTATATAAAAATATATAAAAATTAAAAATCTATATAAAAACTATGACAAAATGTCTATATAATAAAATGATGAATATTGAGTGAATCTACAGATATTTCAGGCAGGGGGGGGCTATCTATCACTAATGAAGCAGTTGAGGTCAAAATCCTTATTTAACCCCCTGGGTGCCAATACTTTCGTCTCATACACCCAGAAGGACTCTCTTCTGCTTAATTGTCGAATGTAGTTTCCCCCCCTCCAATGTGGCTGGACATGTTCAATTCCCCAAAACTTTAGAGAATGAGGGTTTCTATCATGGACTTCTCTAAAGTGCTTGGAGACGCTGTGTGACACCTCACCCTTTTTTATATTTTTGATGTGTTCTCCTATTCTTACGTTCAAGGGTCGTGATGTGCGACCCACATATTGGAGTCCACAGCCACACTCCATCATGTAGACCACCCCAATGGTGGTACATGTAATTAAATCTTTAATATGGTATTTGTTGCCTGTGCTGTTAGATTTAAACGATTTTCTTTTCTTTATGTTTTTCCTCGTTTGTCGACAGACACCGCATTTCCCACATGCAAAAAATCCGGATAGAAACTGGAAAACAGTATTTTTCATACGCTTAGGGGGATCTACCACTCCCGGTGCTAACCTATCTTTCAACACAGGTGCTCGCCTGTATATGAAACCAGGTTTCTCCGGAAGGTGGGGTCCCAAAACTTTATCTTGTTTGAGGACACTCCAGTGTTTTTTAATGATGCGTTCAACTTGCTTGTGTTGAGCATTAAAATCAAGCACAAGCTTAAAATTATTGTTCACCTCCCTTGGTGGTGTCCTCTTGTTTTCCAAAAGTTCAGTTCTATTTAATAATGCTACTTGTTGTAAATCAGAATTCACTTTCTCCATGTTGTATCCCTTTGCCTGAAATCGTTCCACTAGTACTTTGGACTGTGTAATAAAGTCATTGTCATTTGAGCAATTTCTTTTAATCCTGATAAGTTGTCCCCTCGGGATGTTAAATAGCCAATTTTTATGGTGACAACTATCCATAGGTAAATAGGAGTTGCGGTCGGTAGGTTTAAAAAAATTTTTTGTATGTAAACGACCATCTTTTATAAAAATCTCCAAATCTAGGAAATTCAATTTCTCCTTGCTCTCAGTCCATGTAAGTGCGATATTCTTGTTATTAAAATTCATTCTGGTTTTAAAAAAATTAAAAGATAAAATGTCCCCTTCCCAGATAATAATCAAATCATCAATGAATGTTTTATAGAAGATTAATTCTGGGGGTCTATTCACTAAAATCTCCTCCTCCTCCCATTGGGCCATAAATAAATTAGCTACGCTGGGGGCAAATCTTGCCCCCATAGCTACGCCTTTGGTTTGTAAAAAATATTCTCCCGCATACCAAAAATAATTGTGATTGAGGCAAAATTCCAAACTTTCTAAAAGAAATTCTACATGTTCCCCATCTAAATCTGATTCATCTAAGGCCCATGCCGCTGCCTCCATTGCAGCCTCATGGCCGATGATAGTGTAAAGAGAACCTACATCCGCCGTAGCAAGGATGCAGTTCTCTGATATGGGTAAATCCTGTAGCAATTGTATCACATTTTTAGTATCTTTGATATATGCTTGTGTTCGGGTAACCAATGGTTGTAAATAAAAATCGATGTATTGGCCCAATCTTGAACTGAGGGAGTCAATGCCATTTATAATGGGCCTCCCCGGAGGTTTCTCTACACATTTGTGAACTTAAGGTAATTGAGGAAATAAATAATAGGGGTTCTACAGGCAATGGGATTCAAATAAAGTGCTTCTTTCTTATTTAAAATAGCATTAGTCAATCCATTTTTGATAAGTTTCTCCAATTCTTTCTTGTAATCATTCACCGGATTGTGTCGTAATCGAGAATACGTGTTCTGATCTGAGAGTTGTCTCCTCATCTCATTATCATAGTATTCTGTGCTCATGACAACGATACCCCCGCCTTTGTCAGCTGGTCGTATCACCACTTTTTTGTTTTTCTCTAGGCTGGCTATGCCGTTTTGGATCCACTGTGGATCTTGCATTTTTCTGACTTTCAAGTGTTCAACATCATGAGCTACCAGATTTTTGAACACTTCCATATATTTGTTATCTTTGTTTGGCGGGTTAAACCGATTTATTTTTCAAAGTGGAGTGATGTGTTCTCTCACTCACATTGGGTCGGTTGTCCGGTTTGGCCAGAAAATACTTTTGCCTCAATCACAATTATTTTTGGTATGCGGGAGAATATTTTTTACAAACCAAAGGCGTAGCTATGGGGGCAAGATTTGCCCCCAGCGTAGCTAATTTATTTATGGCCCAATGGGAGGAGGAGGAGATTTTAGTGAATAGACCCCCAGAATTAATCTTCTATAAAAGATTCATTGATGATTTGATTATTATCTGGGAAGGGGACATTTTATCTTTTAATTTTTTTTAAAAACCAGAATGAATTTTAATAACAAGAATATCGCACTTACATGGACTGAGAGCAAGGAGAAATTGAATTTCCTAGATTTGGAGATTTTTATAAAAGATGGTCGTTTACATACAAAAAATTTTTTTAAACCTACCGACCGCAACTCCTATTTACCTATGGATAGTTGTCACCATAAAAATTGGCTATTTAACATCCCGAGGGGACAACTTATCAGGATTAAAAGAAATTGCTCAAATGACAATGACTTTATTACACAGTCCAAAGTACTAGTGGAACGATTTCAGGCAAAGGGATACAACATGGAGAAAGTGAATTCTGATTTACAAGTAGCATTATTAAATAGAACTGAACTTTTGAAAAACAAGAGGACACCACCAAGGGAGGTGAACAATAATTTTAAGCTTGTGCTTGATTTTAATGCTCAACACAAGCAAGTTGAACGCATCATTAAAAAACACTGGAGTGTCCTCAAACAAGATAAAGTTTTGGGACCCCACCTTCCGGAGAAACCTGGTTTCATATACAGGCGAGCACCTGTGTTGAAAGATAGGTTAGCACCGGGAGTGGTAGATCCCCCTAAGCGTATGAAAAATACTGTTTTCCAGTTTCTATCCGGATTTTTTGCATGTGGGAAATGCGGTGTCTGTCGACAAACGAGGAAAAACATAAAGAAAAGAAAATCGTTTAAATCTAACAGCACAGGCAACGAATACCATATTAAAGATTTAATTACATGTACCACCATTGGGGTGGTCTACATGATGGAGTGTGGCTGTGGACTCCAATATGTGGGTCGCACATCACGACCCCTGAACGTAAGAATAGGAGAACACATCAAAAATATAAAAAAGGGTGAGGTGTCACACAGCGTCTCCAAGCACTTTAGAGAAGTCCATGATAGAAACCCTCATTCTCTAAAGTTTTGGGGAATTGAACATGTCCAGCCACATTGGAGGGGGGGAAACTACATTCGACAATTAAGCAGAAGAGAGTCCTTCTGGGTGTATGAGACGAAAGTATTGGCACCCAGGGGGTTAAATAAGGATTTTGACCTCAACTGCTTCATTAGTGATAGATAGCCCCCCCTGCCTGAAATATCTGTAGATTCACTCAATATTCATCATTTTATTATATAGACATTTTGTCATAGTTTTTATATAGATTTTTAATTTTTATATACATATATTTTTTTTTTTTTTATATTTTTTTATATTTTTGTGTCATTTTATAGAATTAGCAATATATTAGAGGTATTCCACTTTTAACAATAACATATTTTGTGAGTTTTTAACATTATGGCAATAATTTGATTTAATGCGATTTTATGATGCGATTTTATGTAATAAAGATGTTTTTATGCAATGATTTTAGGAGAAACACCCGGGGGATGGCGGCGCAGTCACGCGGTCTCTGGTAGTGATTTAGTAGATCTATATAGGTTTTAAATTGCCCCCTCGATATAATAGCTAGTGACACCGAAGATCACAGGAAGTGTATCTTTTGGTTCCGGTGTCCTGTGCATAGCTCAGAGTGAGGAGGACATGTGACCGCTGGCCAATCCACCGTTAGCAGCATTGGTAAATAGGCAAGGCTGGACACGCAAACTTCACCCCTACCGAAGAAGCCAAATGGAGCCCACGCTCCAGGCGTAACGCGTATAGGGAGGCGGAGCCTGCGTGCCTGACGCCGATCGCTCGGGTGCTACTCTCCAACACTGAATGCCATAATAGCAGGCACGGCTGAGTGCCCAACAAATGTGAGTTACCCCTTTATGCTCAATAAAAGCTCATTATTTACATTCAGAGAGCACTAGATCTTTGCTTTATCTTTATTTTATGTCCTGGCGACCCCCGGAGGTGAAGGCTGGAGAGGTTACCTGTGATAGTCTGTTTATCCCCTGATATGCTCATGCTGGCCCGTTTGGGTCTGGTATCAAGGTGAGAGGCCAATCTTACTGGTGGAGGGAGTTCACACACTGGTGGTTCCTGCTTGATTCACAAGGGATTGAGGCTGTCCTGTCATCACCTGGATATACTAATCATTACTTTGGAGCACTTTATATGAACATTTATGTTTCATCAGAGCACATATGATGGACACCTTATTTTGTTGATAACACTTGTTGATTCATGAAATCACTAATTATTTTTGTGCACTTCTGGCGCAGCACGTTTTCTGATTTTTATGTTTTTGTTGTGAGGTGTGGACACAATTTGTGTATGCAGCCGGATTTATATATTGATTTATTCTAGCACATTTTATACACATTTGAATTTCACTTAGTCTTGCGCTGATAGTTTTTTCACTATATTTTTAGCACTGGCTTAAAGTGGTTCTAAAGCTAAATTTTTTTTTAACTTAAAGCGTAACTCCACTTTTGTTGAGAAAAAAAACCATCCCCCTCTCGGTGATTTATGTACATTACAAGGATTGCAACAAACTTTGTTGCGGATTCCTACCTTTTGTTATTCTGAAGAAATCTTTGGTTGTTTCTCTGTGCTGAGTGGGTCAAATGGGAGTGGTTTCATAATTATCTATCAGCTGTGGAAGCTGCAGAGCACTAATGAGGAAATCTGCTGGGCCTGCATCCCTTTAGACGTGTTCCTATTGGGAGTATCTAAACTAAAAATGACATTTTTGCTGCAGGGATGCCTGAAATCTGACTTGTATCTTAGTGCAGACTTCTGGGAGAATTGGTGAGCCAATCACACAAGCAGGAAATGATGTTTCTGGGGTGTGGTCAGTATACATTCTGTGTACAGAACTGCTCCAGGTAGCCATATTGCATGGCATTTTCAGAAAATTACAGCGGCTGCAGATTGAAAAGGAAAGATAATTTTTAATAAGATTCAATTACAATATGACTTGTGTCGCTATTGTATATGCTATATTGTTTTTTCTTTATTTGCTATTTTTTTCCCCTACGAAAGTGGAGTTACTCTTTAATGCATTCCCTGAATTAAGGTAGAAAAGGTTTATAGCTTGCTTTGCTCCCCCACCTCCCTAAATACTTACCTAAGTCCTCAATCGATCCAGTGCTGTGCATGGCTGCATCTCTTCTCTCCCCTCTCCCTCTACTCACAGGCACAGAGGCAGGAGCCATTGGCTCCATCAAATTCTGAGAGGAGGAAGTGGGGGCGGGGATTGTCCACACTGTGTGTGTCAATGGACACACACAGCCTGGTTCAGTTTTGAGCTTGCACGTCTGCCCCCATAGCAAGTGGCTTGCTAAGGGGCAGACACAGAAGAGGAGGAGCCATGAGCGCCAGCGGGGGACTCCAGAAAAGGAGTAGTATTTTAAGTATTTTAAGTATTTTATACTTTCCTGCACAGGGCAGGAAAGTATCAAATAATTATTATTTTGATAAAGAAAAAAAAAATGGACTTAGGAAATGCCTTAATAATATGTAACACATACTATTATAGCTTAGAGAAGAGCTTCTTAACCATTTTTCAGTTGCGGCACCCTATTAACTTCACATCAGAAACCCTCCTTGACATCAGAGTCCCCATATACACGAGAGACCCCATCTCATCCGAGTACCCCCATGACAAAGTAACCCCACTACATCAGAGTCAACCCATCACAGAGTCCTCTCATTACATCAGAGTCACCCAATGACAGGGTCCCCACATGATACAGTTCCCTTCGACCCCCACATCACAAAGCACCCCAATCACACAGTCCCCCCCCCCCCCAATCACAGATCCCCTCAGTCATACAGTCCCCTCTATAAATGAGAGCCCTACCTTTTGGCTTCTGCAGCAAGGCAGAGTGTGGAAGGATGGTGGGGGTGGCCCAGCATGCCACCTGTCCTGGATCTGTGTCATACAACGCCATGGTGTGGACGGACCAGCCGCTAACACCATTACAACAAATGACATTGTGCATGCTATTATAGAGAATGAATGGTTGTTATGGTGCTGGCGGCTGCCCATTCACACTATGGTAACTTATGACATTGAATCAGGACAAACTGGGTCCTGTGTTTGCAGCACTCCAAAGAGCCTTGGCCTCCCTGTCGAGAAACACTGGCTTAGAGGCAGAAGATAAACTGATATTTTATAGAGTACCGATCTGCTATACCATATGAAGCAGTTGTGCTGTATATTGTATATAAAGCTGTCAATAAGCAGGTTTGCAGTCCTTCAGCAAACTGTGATGTCACCTAGAAAAATAAAGGGTGTCAGCATTTGAAGTGGTGTCAAATACTAAAAAGCATAGAGAATTTCAGCTATACTTCCTTTTTCGCACACCAAAAGCTGACTATCAGGGATTCCCAAACTATGGCCCTCCAGTTGTTCAGGAACTACAATTCCCATCATGTCTAATCATGTATGTGAATGTCAGAGTTTTACAATGCCTCATGGGATGTGTAGTTCTGCAACAGCTGCAGGGCTGTAGTTTGGGAATCCTTGGACTAGATCACAAAATGCTAGAAGGCCTATTATGTAGCAGTTTTACAGCAAAACTAAGGAAAGGTTATGTGGTTTTAAAGTGGAACTCTGGCCATGTAATTTGAGGGAAAAAAATGACTCCTCTACAATTCCATAACCTGCAGCATTTTATAAAAAGAGAGAGTTAAGCTCTCCATACACTGTTAGCCAGCCTGCTGAATGAAAAACCAAAAGGAAAAAAAAAAAAAACAGATTCTTTACACAAAACAGGGTGGATAGAGGAATACCCCCCCAGGACACTGTATTCTGACAATAGCACCCACCACTCTCAAAATACGCAGATCAGTGACTGCAGCCGTTTCTCCTTGCTTCTGGGCAAAAAAAGCCCCTTTGTCATTCCTGGATGCCACAAATAAGGAAGGTAATGTAAAATATTATTGGCGGGAGAGTAAGAGAAGAACATTTGTAAAATGCGGGGGGCCAAAAGATAGCAGTTAAGAGCCAGTTCACACTACCATGACCAGAAAGTCGCCCCGTGACTTGAAGAGACTTGGAAGAGACTTGTGCACTACTTTGAAGTAGGGCTGGGCGATAAATCGATTTATCGATTTTTTAGTTGGAAACGATTTTTTTTTTTAAACTCGAGTTTTTTTTTACAATATTTTTTTCCTTGTGCAGCCACCGAACTCCCCAGTAACGGACCTGCGGGGCGGGCGATGCGTCTGTACAGGCCGGGGCTGCGGCGCGCTGTAATAGATAAAGTCTCCCCGGCCTGGATGTGACGTCAGCTGCCGGGAGAGGAAGCGGGCGGTGCGTCTGTACAGGCCAGGGGCTGTGATAGGATAGGTGCCTATCCTATCACAGCCCCTGGCCTGTACAGACGCACCGCCCGCGTCCTCTCCCGGCAGCTGACGTCACATCCAGGCCGGGGAGACTTTACCTATCACAGCGCGCTTCCGGTGATGGGAGTCTCAAGTGCGCATGCGCACAAGACATTATCTTGGTTTGGTAAACTTATAACACATAGCGGGCAGTTGAATGAGAGGAGGCGGGGCTGAGGTTGGACGGAAGACACCGCCGCGCCATCTGCAGAGCTGAATAGAGGAGGCGGGACGGAGGTGCGGCCGTGTAATAAATGCAGGACTTTAGCGACTCCTTGTTTTATTATCTTTAGCAATTATCGTATTATTTATCCTTAGGATTTCATAAAATTTAGTATTTATATAATACAAATTAAGAAATACTAAATGTAATGAAATCCTAAGGATAAATAATACGATAAGTACTAAAGATAATAAAACAGAAGGAGTCGCTTAAGCCCTGCATTTATTACACGGCCGCACCTCATTCCCGCCTCCTCCGCCAGCTCTGCATATGTGCCTCCGTCCCTAATGTCTCGATGACGCGGCGGTGTCCTCCGTCGCACCTCAGCCCCGCCTCCTCTCAATCAGCTGTCCGCTCTCTGTTATAATTTTTCCAAACCTCGAAAAATGTCTTCTGCGCATGCGCACGGACGACTCCTATCAGCTGTTTTGTGATGCTCTGTCACCGGAAGTGACGAGGTCCGATTTTTTTTCACGGGTCCGACAAAATTTTACAACACCGGCCTGTACAGACACACCGCCCGCCCCGCAGCTGACGTCACATCCAGGCCGGGGAGACTGTACCTATCACAGTGCGCCGCAGCCCCGGCCTGTACAGACGCACCGCCCGCCCCGCAGCTGACGTCACATCCAGGCGGTGGTCCGTTACTGGGGAGTTCGGTGGCTGCACAAGGCAGAAAAAAGTATTGTAGAAAAAACTCGAGTTTGAAAAAAAAAAAGTTTAAAAGTCAAACTAAAAAAAGGTGGCCGGTTACTGTGGACTCGTTCTCTGGACTGTACCTATCACAGCACAGCCCCTGTACAGACGCACCGCCCGCACATACACACATCTAGCGCTTCTTCTCCTCAGTCCTCCCTCCAGACTCTGCAGTCATTTTTTAAGTGCATTGGAAAAAAAAAATCGAATCGAAACTCGAATTTTTCTTTAAAAAGCAAAGATTTTTTTTTTAGGCAAAATCGCCCAGCCCTACTTTGAAGAGACAGGCGACTTTGTCTGTGGGGAATGCCTGGCTAATCTCTTTCTTCTTCTTGGAAAGTCTGATAACAAGTCGCTTCAATTAAGATAAGGAGGCGACTCCCATTGAAGTATATGGGACAGTCGGATCACAGGTCGCCTCAAAGTAGTACAGGACCCTTTTCTGAAGTCGGAGCAACTTCAGTAGTGCCAATTAAGACGGCACTGATTGATTAACATTGCTTTTGTTATGTCTGGCGACCTGGGGCTACACAAGTCGCCTCACAAGTCGTGCTAGTGTGAATGGGCTCTAAGAGTGGAAAAATTAATAAACATTATTTTAAAAATTGTATCCTGGATATTTTTTTTTTTTTTTTTACAAAATACAAAAGGGGACGAAAAATTCCAAAAACCACCAGCAGGGGGAGTGGGAATACCAATCATGTGTAAGTTACAAATGTTCTGGTGTTATTATTTAGTATATCATCGGTGGGATTTCTGCCCATCCAGTCTTCAGATTTACACAATGCTGCCAGGCAGAACAGCCCGCCTGGTTAGCCGACTTTTCTCGGCTGAAATTACACAACACAGCTAGGTCACCTGTCCTCAGCCTGAGACTGAACAGTGAAAAAGCAGAAACAGACTGATGAGGTCATCTCTCTGCCCTTTCCTTCTGCAAATATGTGCCTTGTCTGTACTGCAGCATACCTGATCGGTCCAAAGCACCGCCTTCCTTCCTTCCTTCCAAAAGCCTCTGTGCAGAGGACTGGATTACAAAAGTCTAAATCCAAGTTTTTACATTAGTTGTATATTAAAATATATTTAGGATTTTAATCAGGTAAAGTTCAACTTTAAATGTACATTTTGTGTTATACTCACTTTTAGGACTGTCATTTATTCCCATGCCTGTTCTCATTTTAGAAAGCAATATTTGAATTTAGGGTATATACACAAGGGTGTACTGCCCAAAGTTTTCCTACAAGGCTTTGAGCTTCCTACCTCCTGGGATCTGCAGGTGTTTTTTTTGTGCAGCTGTGCATGCTATCTATAGGTGTGCCTGTGTCCATATCATGTAGTGGCCATTTATTAAAAGTAAAGTAAGGGATTATTACATGCATGTCTCTGAGGATCCAAGAAAGTAAATATAAATTCTGCACAGTGCACTGGCTCAGAGCCTAAGCAAAAATATGCCTTCTGATCCTAGGTGTTGCTCTGCTGTTGCTGGCTTATACTGTCATGGATTTTCTCCTATGAATAATGTCTTGTACATGTAGCTGATCACCTGCACCAACCCTGCTTATGACCTAACACCACTCCGTTGACTTGCAATTTAATTTTAGTTTCCTCTGAGCAACATTAAATGTTACAAGGTGAGACAAACCCAAAAGGACATGTGTAGGAATTGTCAAGTATTGAAACCAATGCCTCGGGGCAGGTATAGGTTTCTGTATACTCAACACAGGCCATAGCCTTTGGTGTCATTGCTTCTTGAGGCAGCACACAGCCACCCACACATTGGTGTTGATTTACTAAACCTGGAGAGTGCAAAATCTGGTGCAGCTGTGCATGGTAGCCAATCAGCTTCTAACTTCAGCTTGTTCAATTAAGTTTTGACAAAAAAACCTGGAAGCTGATTGGTTTCTATGCAGAGCCGCTTCAGATTTTGTACTCTCCAGTTTTAGTAAATCAACGTTGCCGATTGTCAGTCATGTGACCCTGTGTATTGTAAAAGGTTCCAAAGTGTAACTACCTGCCAATGCTTTTCAGCATGGCCATGACTATTGCTGTCCCTGCACAGCTTTTCTATTTTTATTTGTGGAATAGTTCATGATGTACTAACAGTTTCTCCCCGCGCTACTAACAACAAAGATGGTACTGATTTGATGTACATCTTTGAGAAATTTCTCCTTTCTACTTTGGAGACAACATTCTAACTAAAACAGGCAAGCAAGAGGCAATCACTGGTTAGGGACACAATAAATAACAAAAGCCCAACAGAGAATGTAACCCTTTCCTACTCTACTTAAAACTAACAAAAGTTCTGGTTGCAGCTAAAGTGCTCCTAAGCCCACAACAGTAAAATTAGTGTGTATATGCAATAAAGCATGCTTAGTATACTCACTGTGGATCCTAAGGAGTAATCCTCTGCATTGTGTAAAAAGGCTGTTTGATCCTGAATGCACAGATCCTCCACTTCTTACATTGTCCCCATAACATGTCTAGATAAGACTGAGTTACTGGAGTCAGGCTGCACATGCTCAGTTTGGTGTGTATTGCTGGAGAGTTTTTTTCTTCTTGGGAGGATGCATGTGATCAGAACAGGACCAATCAGCACTGTCCAGACAGAGGGTCAGGGTTCCTGTATTCTGATTGGACAGCCAGTGCAGTATGAAAACTCATACTACAAGCTTTAACCAGACACTGATGGAAGCCATATCATTGTTATATCTGCTAATGAGAAAAGGTATTTAACAGTTTATATTCCGTGTTTTGTGTACTGTGGGAGAGATCAGATATAGTGAATGCAGGGTCCTGGGTTTAGTAACACTTTAAGAACTGAGAGAGCCTCATGGTGAATGAACTAAATATGCCCAAAATTAACTACACATGTTTTTTTAGGTGTTTACAATTCATATTTCTAGTTCTGAAGAGCACTGCTAGAGTACTGTGCAAAGGTTTTAGACGGGTGTGAAAAAGTCCAGTAAATGAAGACTGCTTTCAGAAATTGGAGTTAATATTTTATTTTTATGTAAATTAAATTCAATTTTGTGGACGTGGGTTGCCTCAGATCCTTCTGTCTCTTCACGTACTTCCAGACAGATTTGATGTTGAGATCAGGGTTCTGTGGGGGGGAAACCATCACTTCCAGGACTCCATGTTGTTCTTTACACGGAAGACAGTTCCTAATGATATTGGCTGTAGGTTTGGGGTCATTCTGCTGCTGCAGAATAAATGTGGGGCCAATCACACGCCTCCCCGATGACATGATGGAGAAGTCTCTGCCTGTATTTCTCAGCATTGGGGACACAATTGATCCTGACCAAAACTTCAACTCCATTTACAGAAATGCAGCCCCAAACTTGCAAGGAACCTCCACCATGCTTTACTGTTGCCTAAAGATACTCATTATTTTACTGCTCTCCAGCCTTTCAGTGAACAAACTGCCTCCCGCTACAACCAAATATTTTACATTTTGACTCATTAGTGCCGAGCACCTGCTGCCATTTTTCTGAACCCTCCGATTCCTTTCTTTTTTTGCATAGGCGAGTTGCTTAGCCTTGTTTTCACGTCGGAGGTGTGACTTCTTGGCTGAAATTCTTCCATGAAGACTACTTCTGGTCAGACTTCTCCGAGCAGTAGATAGATGTACCTGGGTCCCACTGGTTTTAACCAGTTCTGTACTGATGCACTGCTGAACATCTTCTAATGTTAAAGGGAAGTAAGCATGATGTGTCTTTCATTGGCTGCATTACATTTCCTTGGCTGACCACTGCGTCTACGGTCCTCAACATTGCCCATTTTTTTTGTACTTCTTCAAAAGAGCTTGAACAGCACATCTTAAAACCCAGTCTGCATTGAAATCTTTGCCTGGGAGAGTCGTTCCTGATGCAGTATAACTACGTGCCACGGTTTTTTAACCTGTGACATGAAACAGTCTTCCACAACTTTACCTTAGTAGCAGAGTTTGGCTGTTCCTCGTTCAGTTTTAAGCCTCCTAAACAGCTGTTTTTGTCTCAGTTAATGACTGTATTTCAACCTACATATAAAATTGATGATCATTGGCACCTTCTTGGTATAATTGGTTAATCATACACCTGACTCTAAATCCTACAAAATTCCTGACTTTGTGCAAGTGTACAAAGTGTGCAAGTGTAAGAATTGATGCTCGTTTGAAGCCTAAGGGTAGTCACACCAAATATTGATTTGATTAAGATTTTTCTTCTGTTCGCGCACTTTCCATTTTGTAAATAAATAAAAATAAACAGTTAAAATATATATTTTTGAAAGCATTCCTACTTTACAGAATTTCTTCACACCTGCCTAAAACATTTGCACAGTACTGTACATCCAAAAAATGTCACACATAGAATTTCTTCTTTAACCACTTGACATTTAAAATGCCAGGAGGGCTTACATGGACGTCCTCCCATTCTTGCGCTCTGTGATCGCCGAGTCCTTGGTCCTCGGTTGATCAAAGAGCAGGGTAAAGGGCCAACAACATCGGGCCCTTTACCACGCGATCAACTGTCAGCCAATGACAGCTGATCACGGAAGTAAACAGAAGGCGGTTACTGGCTTTTTTCTGTCTTCAAGCTGTCAGTGTGAAGAAAAGAAGAAAGCTGTCAACTGATTTCTGTTTGAGGGACATCGTCCCCTAAGTGCCCACCAGTGCTGCTGATTAGTGCCACCTCATCAGTGCTCATTAGTGAAGGAGAAAAATTACTTGTTATAACAAAATATGAAAAACCTTTTTGTTTTTCAAAACCTTTTGGTCTTTTTTTTCTAGCATGACTGCGCAATTGTCATTCAAAGTGTGAGAGCACTGAAAGCTGAAATTTGACCTAGTCAGGAAGGGGGGATAAGTGCCCAGCAAGCAAGTGGTTAAAATGTACTGTCATACAATGCTATAAAACGTAGATTTAAGAATAAACCTTTTTTCTGTGTTAAAAAGGCCAGATATAAACAGGTACTAACTATAGGAATGAGCATTTTTTGTGTACCACACCTCCATACCCTTGATAAAGTCACGCGTTATTGTGACGAAACGCATTGGGTGGAGCCGGATGACGTCACTCCCGGTCTACGGCGGAGACGGGAAGTTCGGTGATTTTCACGCCGCTCAGTGTGGGGACCCCTTGGTCCAAGTTTTTACTATCTAAAACCTCAATTTTGAACTTCAATGTAAGTTATTTATGCTTTTATTAATAAATGTGATTACTTATTACACTACAGAGCTTCCATTTCTCTTTTCATGAGCTAACTACCAAGAAGATATTTATTACTGTTACGCATGGCTACGCATCCACATCTCCAACGCCTTTGATATACTACCATTGTATGAGCCTCACAGACGAGAATTACATATATAATAAACACCTTATCAATTCATTATTAAGGTGAGGGGCCATTGCACTCAATGGTGGTTGCCATACTCTGTGTTGGGATTTCACATTGATGACACCTTTTGATTGGACATTACTATTCACGTTTTATTTGGATCATCAGCTATGGTTTTATTTTTATCTTTTGATTCACTTTTACATGGACTTTCTTCTTTTCTGTATAAGGTCACTTTTTAATGATTTTATTCACCCTTTCACTTATTGGAAATTGATCATTATTTTCAATCTTGTTATGCTTTTTTTATTATTGGATACATATGAATGTGTTATCTAACTGTTGCACTTATATTCACATCAATTGTTAGAATTAGCGCCGATCTATATATTTTTTTGATATGCATTTGCCTTTGCAGTGCTTTGATTTTTTTTAAATAAAAAATAACAAACATGCATATACTTTACCCCACTCAGGGAATGTCAGATAGACATTTGCAGAATGGATTCGGATGGATTCATTGTGTTACTAATTTTATTTCGGAATTCATTTAGTTTCTTTAAGTTTCGTTTCGTTTATTACTCTAACATATTCTAAACTTCTGGAACGATTCGAATTTGAAACGGTCGAAAAAACAAATGCGAATTCTGTGTGAAGAATAGCTGGAGCAGGCCATTTGGGCCTGGTATGGATTCTGAAGGGGAACTCCACACCAAAAAAATGGCATGGGGTTCCCCCAAAATCCATACCAGACCCTTATCTGAGCATGCAGCGTGGCAGGTCAGGAAAGGGGGGGGCAAATGAGCGCCCCCCTCCTAAACCATACCAGGCCATATGCCCTCAACATGGGGGGTGCTTTGGGCAACAGAGGGCCTCTTCCCCACAACCCTGACCCGATGGTTGTGGGGTGCGGGGGGTGACTTATTGGAATCTGGAAGCCCCTTTAAAAAGAGGGCCTCCAGATCCTGGCCACTTCCCTATGTGAATGACTATGGGATTCATAGTATACTTATTGACTAAAAAAAATTGTAAAAAAAGTAGATAGAAACACAACAGTTTTTGACAATTCCTTTATTAAAAACAAAGTTAAATGTCCCTCAAAGTAGATCCAGCATTAGTCACGATGCCCTCCACTACCGCTGACCTGGAAAAAAAAAATGCATGCCCTATTCGATGATGTCACAAGGGGCGAAGTCACCAAATAACATTGGGAGGCCCGCCCCTTTATTATTTAGGCACTGTAAAGATGGCGGGAGCCTTCATTAGGTGTAGAGCTTTTTTTTTTTTTTGTCGGGTCATTGGTAGCAGGCATCGTGATTTACGCTAAATCTACTTCAGGGGACACTTATTCTCTGTTTTTTTAATAAAGGAATTTTCAAAAACTACCGTTTTTGGTAAATGTGTAGGCCATACTCACCATACTTATTCACATTGGGGGGGCGTGACCTGGGGGCTCCCCTGTTAAAAGGGGGGATCCAGATTCGGATAAGCCCCCGCACATCCACCGGCAAAGACTTTGGGGAAGAGGCTCTTTCTCCATCAACATGGGGACAGGGTGCTTTGTGGGGGGGAGCCATTGGTTGTTAAAGGGTTTGTAAACCTTTGATTTTTTCAAAAATAAAAAATAACAAATACTGTATGCCTATACTTACCTGCTCTATGCAATAGTTTTGCACAAAGCAGCCCTAATCCTCTTTTTCTGGGGTACCCTGCCGGTGCTCCAGGCCCCCGCAGAAAGCCGATTTCCCTGGGGGTACATGTGCGGGCTCGCTACTGAGTCCTGCTGCTGCATCCATTGACACAAACAGCGGGACTCAGCCCCCCACTCCCCCCCCCCCCCGCGCCACAAGATTTGACTGACAGCAGTGGGAGCCAATGGTTTTGCTGCTATCAATCTGTTCAATGAGGAGTGACATAGTGGCTGGATTCGCTGCGCCCGCACAAAAGCACTGGATCGGGCTCAGGTAGGAAAAAGGGGGGGGGGGTCTGGGGAGGAGCTGCGCCACAGAAGGTTTTTCACCTTGCATTAAATGCAGATTGCATTAAAGTGAAAAACCGTGAGGCTTTAGAACCACTTTACGGAAGCAGCGGCCGGCAACCTGACCCGCTCCTTGGTAACCAGCTATTCTTCACACAGAATTAGATTCCTTCCAAAAATGTGGAATTTGTTAAAAAAACGAATATACGAAACAAAATTAAAAGAATTTAATTGATTCATTA
Source organism: Pelophylax lessonae (assembly GCF_965119305.1). Classification (NCBI taxonomy): domain Eukaryota; kingdom Metazoa; phylum Chordata; class Amphibia; order Anura; family Ranidae; genus Pelophylax; species Pelophylax lessonae. The sequence continues at coordinate 619,838,822 of NC_138769.1, forward strand.
CTATTCAATTCGGAGATTCGGATACATCCGATCACCAAAAATGTGTCCAAATTTATATTTGGACCAGAATTGCAAGTCTAATGTCAGATATGTTGGCTGCTGCTACTTGACCTTGCCACAATATCCAACACGTTTAAAGATACTTGCCTTATATCCTCCTGGGCAGCAATGACTTGTTGTTTTTCAACATCGTACAGTCTTACTCGAAAGCCTCCACTAGCAAACACCATGGCCCAGCTCCGGCCAATAAGACCACTGAAAGGAAAAAAATAACACTCAGGAGTTGTAACTTACATTGATATTATAAACAAGTCCACAGCAATAGACACAGAATGCAGAAGGATCATGATTACAAAAGTCCTGGGTCCCTGCCAAGGCCTCTCATATTTGTTCCATCCATCTACTGTATATATCCTGCTAGGAAAGGATGAGGTTCTCAAGTCACCTAAGGTGCTTTCTGCTGCCCTGATGACTAGAGAAACCACAAAATAAAACACTGCTGAAGACAGATATCTATTCATGCTACAGGCACAAAACCTCACAAAACGTTAGATTTACTTAAAACAGAGCATCTAAGAACAAAAATTAGACATAGGTAAATATTTTTCCAGTTGGAATATTTAATAGAAATAAAAAAAAAAACATCTGCAAGAAATACAGAGGTTAATCAAGGCTCTCTTAGACCTTTACAGTCAGTGACAAAAAGAGTACTGTACCGAAAATAGGAAATCAGCATCACAGCCAGGCAACTAGCATTTTTAGAAGAAGGTTATCAATAGCAGCATTTATCTCAGTTTCCTAATAGTAGGTATAGGTATCTATACATCATCCCTTGTATTCCCCAGGTTGTAGCTCTAAGGAGTCCTTTAGTCTTCTAGTATCTAGTAGTAGTAAACAGCAGAGATAGTGGAACCTTCCATGTGAATATGACTCTTGCATTACAAAAATGTGATTTTTTTGACTTACCGTAAAATCAATTTCTCTGATATTCAATAACAGACACAGCTCCTTATTCTTTTTAACTATTGGGTTATACTGCCCCCTTAACTATTGGGTTATACCGCCCCTTACAGGAGTAGGGCACTAGGCAGGAAAAAAAAAAAACTACACCTATGGGCAGCCCCAGGGGGTATACACCCCCTCTCAACTATAAGCACTCAGTTTTGTTACAAGCAGTGTCAGAAGAAAGCCAACTCCACAGAGGGGTGGGTGCTGTGTTTGTCAATGAACATCAGAGAAATTTTTTCTTTCGTTCATTGACGGACACAGCTCCTGATTCTTCTTAAACCACTGGGACGTCCCAAAGCAGTGTTAAAACATGAGGGGTGGGGAAAAAAGCTGAAAAATATTCCCAAGGCTAACCATAGCCAACCAGGTAACACGGAGCTCAACCATAAACAACTGGAGTTCACCTGAAAAAAACAATACACCCTCAAAGAGGACGTTTCTCTAAACAGCAGCCAGCAAAACCTTGCAGCCAAAAGAAGCATCTGCAGATGTCAACACATCCACTGTATGAAAATTTTGTAAAAGTGTGCACCGATGACCAGGTGGCCACCTTGCAACCCTGATGACAGGGGGCCCCGGAGGCACTGATCGCCCGAGTAGAGTGCTCCTTGACAGGAAAAGGAGGAACCTGACTCCTGGTGCATTAGGTCTGAACCACTGTCTGATTCATCTGGAAATGGTTGCAGAAGAAGAAGATAACCCTTTGTGAGGTCTGTCCATTAGCAAAAATAGAGTTTGACTTCCTAAAAGAGTCCGTAGCTGCAGGGTACACCCTAATTGCCCGTACCACATCAAAGGGCCTACAAGGCAATTTCCTTCGGAAGTTTAGCCTGGGATGCAGGGAAGGCAAAAAATGCCTTCATTCAAGTGACCAATAAGGTAAACGACAGGATAACGCCGCCAGTTCCGACACCCTGTGCGCAGAGGTGATAGCCACCAAAAAATACCACCTTCTGGGGCAGCGCAAGCAGGGAAACCTCCCGAATATTTTCAAAGGGAGGCTGCTGTAGAGCTGAAAGAACCACATTAAGATCCCAGGGCGGCAACAAAGTCTGCACTGAAGGAACCAAATGTTGAACACCCTGAAGAAAGATATGCACCAGGGAGTGTGAGGCCAAAGGTCATTGGAAAAAGACCGCCAAGGCCGATACCTGGCCCGTGATGGTACTCAAGTGCAATTTCAGTTCAACCCCCATTAAAAGGAAGGTTAAGATCCGATACGATCCACCAAAAAGGAGTGAGGATGAACCCCAAGAGACTCACACCACACAATGTACGTCTTCCACGTACAATGGTAGATCTTCCTAGAACTAGATTTCCTAGCTTTCAACAGCGTAGGAATCACCGACTAGGACAAACCTCCATCCTTAAGCACCTGGCGTTCAACAGCCAAGTCGTCAACGCCAGCGACTGTAAAGCAGGATGGAAGATCGGTCCTTGGGACAGCAGATCCTCTCTGAGAGGAAGCCCCCAAAGAGCATCGGCGACCAGCCGTACCCGATCGGCGTACCAAGACCGTCGAGGTCAGTATGGACGGAATCCCTTTAGCTTTGATCCTGCACAGGAGTCATGGCAAAAATTTGAGAGGGCTGGAATGAATCTGTCAGCCCACCTTAGAATGCCGACTACTTACAGAGCTGCCAGGACACTATCTTGTGCCCCCTCTGTGATTGACATAGACCACGGCCGTGGCATTGTACAAATGAATTTGTACCAGACACTCCTGACCTGAAGCCATATTGTTCGATGACCCAGATAAAGACTGATCGCTTGGAGTTCCAGAACATTATTCGGCAGTCTTGACTCGTGTCCAGACCCCCTGAGCACATCTTTGCTGAGGACGCTCCCCACCTGGACAGGCTGGCATCCGTGGTGACAGCCATCCAGTACAGGGGAAAAAAAAATAAAGATTTTCCCTGTCTAAGTGCCAGAGAACAAAGCCACCTCTAGAGACTGTGGATCCTTGTCCCATTTCCCAGAATCTCTTTAGCAGAGACCTTGTGTGGAACTGTGCAAACAGACCACCTCGAAGGTGGTCTCCAGAGTCAGACCCAAATAGTCCAGTTTTTATAGACAGAACCAAAGCAGACTTCTGAAGGTGCAGAATCCAACCGAAGTCCCTCGGAGTTCGCAGCGCAATCTCCAGTTGTCGGAGACTCTGCCCACAGAAGAAGATCGCCCAGGTACATATAGTTACATAGTTAGTCAGGTTGAAAAAAGTCCCTCTGGCTCAACCAATAAAAAAAATAAATAAATAAAAAAAAAAAAAAAAAACAGTAATGAAAACTCAACCATACAATCCCATATACACAATCCTATACCCGCAGTTGATCAAGAGGAAGGCGAAAAAACCCCAGCAAAGCATGATCCAATTTGCTGCAGCAGGGGACAAAAATTCCTTTCTGATCCCCCAAGATGCAATCGAATATTCCCTGGATCAACTTTACCTATAAATATTAGTACCCACTTATATTAAGTACACCCAGGAAATAATCCAGGCCTTTTTTAAAGCAATCTATTGAGCTAGCCAGAACCACCTCTGGAGGGAGTCTATTCCACATTTTCACAGCTCTTACGGTGAAGAAACCTTTCCTTATTTGGAGACAAAATCTGTTTTCCTCTAGATGTAAAGAGTGCCCCCTTGTCCTCTGTGTTGACCTTAAAGTGAACAACTCCACACCAAGTTCACTAAATTGACCCCTTATGTACAAACCCGATTCCAAAAAAGTTGGGACACTGTACAAATTATGAATAAAAACAGAATGAAATGATGTGGAAGTTTCAAATTTCAATATTTTATTCAGAATAAATCATAGATGGCATATCAAATGTTTAAACTGAGAAAATGTTTCATTTTAAAAAGGGAAAAATAAGTTGATTTTAAATTTCATGGCATCAACACATCTCAAAAAAGTTGGGACAAGGCCATGTTTACCACTGTGTGGCATCCCCTTTTCTTTTTTAGAACAGTCTGCAAACGTCTGGGGACTGAGGAGACAAGTTGCTGAAGTTTAGGAATAGGAATGTTGTCCCATTCTTGTCTAATACAGGCTTCTAGTTGCTCAACTGTCTTAGGTCTTCTTTGTAGCATTTTCCTCCTTATGATGCGCCAAATGTTTTCTATGGGTGAAAGATCTGGACTGCAGGCTGGCCATTTCAGTACCCAGATCCTCCTCCTACGCAGCCATGATGTTTTAATTGATGCAGTATGTGGTCTGGCATTGTCATGTTGGAAAATGCAAGGTCTTCCCTGAAAGAGACGACGTCTGGATGGGAGCATAGGTTGTTCTAGAAATTGGATATACCTTTCAGCATTGATGGTGCCTTTCCAGATGTGTAAGCTGCCCATGCCACATGCACTCATGCAACCACATACCATCAGAGATGCAGGCTTCTGAACTGAGTGCTGATAACAACTTGGGTTGTCCTTGTCCTCTTTAGTCCGGATGACATGGCGTCCCAGTTTTCCAAAAAGAACTTCAAATTTTGATTCATCTGACCACAGAACAGTTTTCCACTTTGCCACAGTCCATTTTAAATGAGCCTTGGCCCAGAAAAAATGCCTGCGCCTCTGGATCATGTTTAGATATGGCTTCTTTTTTGGCCAATAGAGTTTTAGCCGGCAACGGCGAATGGCACGGTGGATTGTGTTCACCGACAATGTTTTCTGGAAGTATTCCTGAGCCCGTGTTGTGATTTCCATTACAGTAGTATTCCTGTATGTGATGCAGTGCCGTCTAAGGGTCTGAAGATCAAGGGCATCCAGTATGGTTTTCCGGCCTTGACCCTTACGCACAGAGATTGTTCCAGATTCTCTGAATCTTTGGAAAATTTTATGCACTGTAGATGATAACTTCAAACTCTTTGCAATTTTGCTCTGAGAAACTCCTTTCTGATATTGCTCCACTATTTTTCGCCACAGCATTGGGGGAATTGGTGATCCTCTGCCCATCTTGACTTCTAAAAGACACTGCCACTCTGAGAGGCTCTTTTTATACCCAATCATGTTGCCAATTGACCTAATAAGTTGCAAATTGGTCCTCCAGCTGTTCCTTTTATGTACATTTAACTTTTCCGGCCTCCTATTGCTACCTGTTCCAACTTTTTTGGAATGTGTAGCTCTCATGAAATCCAAAATGAGCCAATATTTGGCATGACAATTCAAAATGTCTCACTTTCAACATTTGATATGTTATATATATTATATTGTGAATAAAATATAAGTTTATGAGATTTGTAAATTAGTCCATTCCTTTTTTACTCACAATTTGTACAGTGTCCCAACTTTTTTGGAATTGGGTTTGTATTTATACATGTTGATCATATCCCCCCTTAATCTCCTCTTCTCAAGAGAGAATAAATTCAGTTCCTCTAATCTTTTCTCATAGCTGAGCCTCCATGCCTCTGTTCCCCGATATCCTTTTTAAGAACTGGTGCCCAAAACTGAACTGCATATTGCTTATGAGGTCTTACTAATGATTTGTACAGGGGCAAAATTATATCTCTCTCTCTGGAGTCCATGCCTCTGTTAATACAAGAAAGGACTTTGCTTGCTTTGGAAACCACAGCTTGGCATTGCATGCTATTATTAAGCTTATGATCTACCAGAACACCCAGATCCTTCTCCGCTATGGATTCCCCCAGTTCTACTCGGCCTAGTATGTATGATGCATGCATATTCTTAGCCCCCAAGTGCATAACTTTACATTTATTAACATTAAACCTCATTTGCCACATAGTTGCCCAATGAAACAGTGCATTGAGGTCAGCTTGTAAGTTGGAGACATTCTGTAAAGAAGTTATTCCACTGCAAAGCTTGGTGTCAACTGCAAAGACTGAAATGGTACTTTTAATTCCAGATCCTATATAATTTATAAAGATATTAAAAAGTAAGGGTCCCAACACTGAACCTTGGGGTACACCACTGATAGCCTTAGACCATTCAGAGTAAGAATCATTAACCACTACTCTCTGAATACTATCTTGTAGCCAATTTTCTATCCATTTACAAACTGATCTTTCCAAGTCTGTAGACTTTACCTTACACCTTAGCCGTGTGTGGGGAACTGTGTCAAATACTTTTGCAAAATCCAACTTTACTACGTCCAAAGCCACCCCTCTGTCCAAGGATTTACTTACCTCCTCATAAAAAGAAATCAGGTTTGTTTGACAACTTCTGCCTTTCATGAATCCATGCTGTCTGTTGCTTAAACTATTTTTTCCAGCAAGAACTCATCTATATGGTCTTTTATTGAACTCTCCAGTATCTTGCCGACTATAGAAGTTAAACTAACAGGTCTATAGTTACTTGGCAAAGACTTTGATCCTTTTTTAAATATAGGCACCACATTGGCCCTACGCCAATCCAGTGGTACTATTTCAGTCCTTAACGAGTCCCTAAAAATGAGAAACAAAGGCTTCGAAATTACAGCGCTCAATTATTTTAGGATGCGTGGGTGGATGCCATCTGGTCCAGGCACTTTATTCACCCTTATTCTATCTAAATATTTCTGGACCATATCACTTTTGAGCCATTGTGGATCATTTGGGGCTGTGTCAATACCATCCTCATAATGGTCATGAGCTCCCCCAAGCTTTTTGTATACACAGAGCTGAAGAAAGTATTTAATAAATTTGCCTTCTCTTTGTCCCCAGTCACCCACTCCTGATTATTTATGTAAAGGGCCTACATGCTCAGACTTAACCTTTTTACTATTAATATATTTGAAGATTTTTTTGGGGTTTGTCCTATCTTTTGCAATCTGTAACATTTTGAATTTTTGCATCCTTGATTTCCTTTTTACATATTCTGTTATATTCTTTGTAACAATTAAACAATGATAGTGTTCCTTCATTTTTATATTTTTTAAAAGCTATTTTCTTTTTATTTATAGCTTTTTTAACTTTGGCAGTGAGCTACATAGGTTTTATTTTTAGCCTTTTAAATTTATTACCCATGGGAATATACTTTGCAGTGAGTTTGCATAGTCTTTTTGAAAATTTCCAATTTCTGTTCTGTGCTCATCGATGCCAATATTCCCTCCCAGTCTAAATCCTGGAGAGCAGCCCTCATCCTTGGAAAAATTGCTCTCTCAAAGTTAAGTGTTTTTTTTATTTCCTGTATGCGTTTTTTGCTTACAGCTAACATTAAATAAAATCATATTATGGTCACTGCTACCCAGGTGTTCTTTTATAGGAACATTATTAATAAGCTCTGCATGGTTTGAGATTACCAGATCCAACAGAGCATCATTTCTAGCCGCAGTATCACAATCAAAAAACGCCAGCAGCGGGGCCAACATTTTTGTAAAAACAAATGGTAAGCTTGTTAAAAGCATGTAATGCCCATGGGGAAGTCTGGTATCACGATCCTGGGGGTCCTAGATATCGATCTCACCGCTGGCTCATGGCATGGGGGATTCCTGGGTGGTTGCTGCAGTATCCGGAGTCTGTGGAACGCACAGGGAGTGGGTAAGGAGGACCAAGGTGTCACTTCCTGGTTGCAATGCAGAGAGACGTAAATGGCGACGCATTGCGGAGCATGCGCTCCTTCTTCAGGACCGCATTACAACGCGTCGTACTGCAGACATTTCAGCACATATAACCTCTTGACGGACTCAATCTGTCCCGGGCAGTTTATGTATATAACCTTTGCCACTGAATTACATCCACTAGTGAAAGTCAAATATTTTATAAACAAAGTTTCTCTGAGTTAATGAAATTCAGTTTTAACTCAAGCTTTAGTATTAAAGGTGAAGACGTTTAATCTGCTTAAATTTGCCTTCCCTGGTTCATCCTTTCTCCCCTTAATAATATGCTAAAGCAATTTTTAAATAAAACCTTTCCATTTTCATTACATACCTTAATTTAGACCCAGTGATCTCATCACTAGGTCTCTGTGATTCTCTACGCAGTGCAGGCAGCTCATGGCTGGTGGAAGGATCTTGCAGGGTGCTGTACATTCCTAAAAACATCACAGCACCCTGTCTTAGTACACCTCTAGAGCCCTATGCCCCTAATGCAAGCAGTGGGCTGGTTCTTGGAAGGACTTGTGCAAATACATTGTATTAAAAAAAAAAAAAAAGTGTTGATGAGAGGATGTCAGTCTAGAGCAATGGGCGTTCCTGGGCAGACTGCAATTGTATGCAAACCGCACTATGTAACGTCCACATGTAATGCTGAGCCCTCAAGATTGAAATAATTAAAATGTAAAATATAAAAAAGGTACAGGCCAGGGATAGAAAGGCTGGGAAGAAAAGGTCTAGATGAGATTATTTTAACCAGGGTGATATGGCACCCTGTGGTGCAGTCTGGACATGCCAAAGAATTGTGGTTGAGAAACAAATGAACTGTGAGCGCCTCTCAGGTGTCTGTGGTAGTGAGATCTTGTAGAACCCTAACTCCCCAGGGAGCAGAGTCTAAGCTCCAGCCTACTTCTGCACCAGGGCCCCAGATGGTGTGAATGAACTTGCAGCAAGCTGGATTCTGGTCGCAGAGTCATACTCTAATGACTCGTTTTGATGTTTGGTGCCAGCACTGGAAGAGCCCATCTATAGGGGTCCCCTACGACTAAACGCATCAGTAGAGTTAGCCTTGACGGAGCCGGGCTGAAATCACTTTTTGTCCTCTCTACACCCTGGCTGTTTGTTTTGGAGTATGGGGTTTCATCCTCTCTCTTTAATTGTGGTTGAGATAGGCTGGGTTAGATAGTGGGGGCAGAAAAGAGATGAACTGTATGCCAGCAGAGTGAGAGCTTGGCTAGGACAAAAGTAATGGCCAGAGCCATGGTGGACAGAGGCTGCTTCCTGAACCTAGATTGAAAAGTGAAACCAATCTCTACCATGCAGTACTGTGTAAATAAACACTTTACCCGACAGGTGAATTGGAATTTGCGAGTTCCAAATGTGAACTTGACAGGTTCCACTCAGAACAGGCTTTGCCATGGTCGACCAAAGAAGTTGAGTGCACGTGCTTAGCGTCATATCCAGAGGCTGTCTTTGGAAAATAGACCTATGAGTGCTTCCAGCATTGCTGCAGAGGTTGAAGGGGTGGGGGGGCCAGCCTATCAGTGCTCAGACCATACGCCGCACACTGCATCAAATTGGTCTGCATGGCTGTAATCCCAGAAGGAAGACTCTTCTAAAGATTATGAACAACAAAGCCCGTAAACAAGTTTGCTGAAGACAAGCAGACTAAGGACATGGATTACTGGAACCATGTCCTTTGGTCTGATGAGACTAAGATAAACTTATTTGGTTCAGATGGTGTCAAGTGTGTGTGGTGGCAACCAGGTGAGGAGTACAAAGACAAGTGCGTTTTGCCTACAGTCAAGCATGGTGGTGGGAGTGTCAAGGCCTGGGGTTGCATAAGTGCTGCCGGCACTGGGGAGCTACAGTTTATTGAGGGAACCATGAATGCCAACATGTACAGTGACATACTGAAGCAGAGCATGATCACCTCCCTTCAGAGACTGGGCCACAGGGCAGTATTCCAACATGATAACGACCCCAAACACACCTCCAAGATGACCACTGCCTTGCTAAAGAAGCTCAGGGTAAAGTTGATTGACTGGCCAAGCATGTCTCCAGACCTAAACCCTGTGGGGCATCCTCAAACGGTAGGTGGAGGAGCGCAAGGTCTCTAACATCCACCAGCTCCATAAAGTCCACATGGAGGAGTAGAAGAACTCTCCTGTGAAGCTCTGGTGAACTCCATGCCCAAGAGGGTTAGGGCAATGCTGGGAAATAATGGTGGCCACACAAAATATTGACACTTTGGGCCCAATTTGGACATTTTCACTTAGGGGTGTACTCACTTTTGTTGCCAGCGGTTTAGACATTAATGGCTGTGTGTTGAGTTATTTTGAGGGGACAGCAAATTTACACTGTTATACAAGCTGTACACTCACTACTTTGTAGCAAAGTGTAATTTCTGCAATGTTGTCACATAGAAAGATATAATAAAATATTTACAAAAATGTGAGGGGTGTACTTACTTTTATGAGATTGTGTGTATATATATATATATATATATATATATAATCATACATACATACATACGAACCTTGTTGCTACTACTGGGTTGAACCCCCTTTCGCATTCAGAACTGCCTTAATTCTTAGTGGCATAAATTCAACAAGGTGTTGAAAACGTTCCTCGTAGATTTTGATCCATATTTACATGATAGCATCACGCAGTTGCTGCAGATTGGAGTACAATGAACTCCTTACCATGTTCACGAAACCAGTTTGACATAATTTGAGCTTTGTGACATGGTGCATTATCCTGCTGGAAGTAGCCATCAGAAGATGGGTACACTGTAGTCATAAATAGATGAACATGGTCAGCAACAATATTTAGATAGCCCGTGGCATTTAAATGATGCTCAATCGGTAGTAAGGGGTCAAAAGTGGGCTAAGAAAATATCACACACACCACCAGCCTAAACCATTGATACAAGGCAGGATGGATCCATGCTTTCATGTGTACACCAAATTCTGACCCTACCATCTGAATGTTGCAGCTGAAATCGAGACTCATCAGACCAGACAACGTTTTTCCAATCTTCTAATGTCCAATTTTGGTGAGCCTGTGCGAAGCAGAGAAGTTGAGTGACAGTTAGGAAGGGTAGAGGGGAAGGTGTCAGGAAGGCTGCTCCTGTACTGGAATATCCCAAAAAGTACACCCTTTTGCGTGATGTTGGAGAAACCAGTCAAGGAGCGGCATTGCTGGAGCAGAGCGACGCCCTTAGCTGACCGGCTGGAAAACTTGTGGAAGCAAGGTTAAGGGTAAGGAAAGACAGATTCTGATGGTAATGGACCCAATTAAAGACAGAGAGGGCAATCTGTCACAAAGACCGTAAGCACTGAACTACATGTTGTTTACCAGGCGCTCAGGTTCGGCACATCATGGATTGGATGGACAGTGGGGCTGGGGAGGACCCAGCTGTGATAGTAAACGTGGGTACCAATGACAAAGTTAGAGGAAGATGGAGAGTCCTAAAAAACTATTTCAGGGACTTAGGAGGTAAATTGAGGAGTAGGAACTCCAAGGAAGTATTCTCAAATACTACCAACACCCCAAGCCATGCCAGAGAGGCAGCGGGAGATTAGGGAAATTAACAAGTGGCTGAGGAGCTGGTGTAGGAAGGAGGGGTTTGGGTTCCTGGAGAACTGGGTCGACTTCACAGTAAGTTATCGGCTTTTTAGCAGGGACGGACTGCACCTAAATGGGGAGGGTGCAGCTCTGCTGGGAGAGGAGATGGGCGAAATGTTAGAGGGGCTTTTAAACTAGGTGATGGGGGAGGGTCCAGATGTAGAGCTAGCCAGCATGGAACAAGGTTCAGTGGGTAATCATTGGGGGAATTAGCAGTAGGGTGACTAGAATACCAAAACCCAAGGTAAATAAGTTAGCAAATCCAAACTGCAGCCTCATAACAACTAACAAGAAAATAGTATGCAACCGGACAAAACTTTGAGGCTTGTATACCAATGTTAGAAGTCTGGCTAACAAGATGGAAGAACTGGAGCTGCTAATGTACGAGGGGGATTTTGTGGGAATTTCAGAGACTTGGCTTGACAGCTTTCATGATTGGCTGGCAACCATTCAGGGGTATTCCCTTAGATGGCAGAATTAGGGAGGGTAAAAAAAAAAAAAAAAAAAGGAGGGGGGGTTTACCTGTATATCAAGAACGATCTGCAAGTGAATGTGAGGGACAATATCACTAATGGAGATAGGGAGGAGGTGGAATCCTTGTGGGTAGAGCTCCAAAGGCAGGAAACTAAGGGGAAAGTAATACTGGACATATGCTATAGACCCCCTAACCAGAGGGAGGAAGGGGAGGTGGACCTCCCATCACAGCTTGGAATGGCAGCAAGGATGGTAAATGTCATCATAATGGGGGATTTTAATTATCCAGATATAGATCGGGCAAAAGGAACCACGCATTTATCGAAGTTTTGCCATTTCCTAAATGTTTTGCAGGACAATTTCATGGGTCAGTAGGTGAACGCACCAACAAGAGCTAACCCAGTACTAGACGTGCTGATTACTAACAATACGGACTTGATTGCGGATGTAGAAATACGTGGCGACTTAGGAAACAGTGACCACAGTTCAGCTTCAGTATAAATCGCAAAAAACTAAGTTATTACCTGTTAACTTGATTTCCAGGAATCTTCCAGGACGGCCTTATGAGAGAGTGGCCCCTCCCACCTAGCACAGGAAACACAAATCCACATTAGTATAAAAAGACAGGCACTATGCATGGTCCCTCAGTAATAAATAACCGAAGACCTAATATGTGCACCCCCTAATAATAATAACCGCTACAAACTCACAGGTTGGGAACAGGGCCGTCCTGGAAGATTCCTGGAAATCAAGTTAACAGGTAATAACTTTGTTTTCCCAAGTCATCTTCCAGGTCGGCCTTATGAGAGCGACATCATAGAAATAATACGTGTTAGGAAGGGACTACTGCCTGAAGCACTTTTCTCCCAAAAGCCTGGTCAAATGATGACAGGAGGTCCAGACGGTAGTGTCTTGTGAAAGTCTGGGAACTTGACCAGGTGGCTGCTTTGCAGATGTGAATCAGGGTAGCTCCTGCTTTCTCTTCCCAAGAGGTGGCTAATGCTCTAGTGGATTGCGTTCTAAGCTTAGGTGGAGCTATCAGTCCTGCTATGGAATAGGCTTCCGCAATAACGGATTTCATCCATCTTGCGATTGTGGTTTTTGAGGCGCCTAGTCCTTTCCTGGGACCTGAACACAGCACAGATTGGGTACCATTCTCCATTCTTTGGTTCTTTCAATGTAGCATAACAGGCATCTCCTGATGTCTAATTTGTGAAAATTCACTACTTTAAAATTGCTTGCTTGTTTGCAGAAAGATGGAATTGCAATGTCCTGTGACCTGTGGAAATCCATAGATATCTTATGGAGGAACCCCCCGGGTCCAGGGACAGAATAACCTTATCTGGAAAAATGGAACACGCAATTGATAAAGCTTGCAATTCACTCTCCTGGCAGACACCAGGGCCACTAAGAGTACGGTTTTATAAGTTAGGAGTTTTAAAGAGCTTTCTTCAAGAGGCTCAAACAGTTCTTTTATAAAACTCTGCAGTACTGCCAACAGGTCTCAAGGGGGAAACCTCTTTTTCTGAGCAGGTCTCTTCCTTAAAACTGACTTGATGAACCTCTTTATTAGAGTATGATCCGCTAATCTTAGGTCTAACAAAGTGGATAATGCCGCCAAATGGTACAAATCTGTACCATTTTGAACTTATTCCAAATTTTGGAGTAAATTAAATTTGTGAACTTTTTTCTACCTTCCAATATAGTGCAAATCACTTTCTCTGACAGACCTTTGCTTTTTAACAACTGTTTCTCAGTAGCCAAGCTGTCAGAGAAAGACCACCTGCATGTGGGCGACACAATTTTCCTTAAACCAGTAAGTCTTGCCTCACTGGAAGTTTCCAATGGTCTGAGATCAAGAGAGCAGGGAACCACGTTCTCTTCAGCCAGAAAGGGGCTATTACGATGATCTTTGCTTCTGTAGTTTGGATCTTCTGTAAGACTTTCGGAATGAGCCTGAAGGAAGGAAATGCATACAAGAGCTTCCCTGACCAGGGGTGGGCGAACGCATCCAACCCTAAACTGTTCAAATCCCTGTGTATCGAGAAGAATTTCCTTACTTTTGTTTTTTTTGCAAAAAGGTCTATCTCCAGATAACACCAGATTTGAGTGATCAGCGTGAACACTTCTTGGTTCAGACTCTATTCTGTATGTGAGATCTGTTCTCTGCTCAGAAAATATGATAGCGAGTTTAATTTCCCTTTGATGTGTACTGCTGCAAGGGAAATAGATGTTCTCTTCTGCCTAGTAAAATATTATCCTAGCTAGTTTCCTGAGGATTACTGAACGTGTGCCTCCTTGTTTTTGGATATAGGAAACCGTTGCGATATTGTTCAAAAGGACTAAATACATGTTTTCCCCTTATGGTGGATACAAAGATGCGCAGTGCTTCCCAGATCGCCCTTAGTTCTCTCGCGTTAGAAGACTTCTTGGCCCAAGACTGTTCCCATTTTCCTTGCGCTGCCTGGTGGCCCATCTGGGCTCCCCAACCCGATGCACTTGCGTCTGTTGTGATTCTTAACGGATCCACCTGTGTCCAGCAACATCCCAGAGACAGATTCCTTTCTAGATGGGCCACCACTGTAACAATTCCTTCACTGAACTTGGCAGTGTCACAAGATTGTTTAGTGATTGTTTTTGACCGTCCCATACTGAGAACATGAACCTCTGAAGAGTTCTCATGTGAGTCTGGGCCCAAGTCACTGCCGGAATTGCTGCTTTCATCAGTCCAAACAATCTCATTATCTTTCTATTGGACGTTGTGGGGTTCAGTAAGTGTCTGTAAGCTTCTGACATCAGCGTTTCCTTTTTTTCTTTTGGCAAGAATATTTTTGCTTTTAGGGAATCCATTATAAAACCCAAGAAAACAACTTTCTGACCAGGGAGAAAATGTGACTTTTCTGTGTTTATAATCCAACCCAGACTCTTAAGGTGTCTTTGTGTTATGTTCAAAGACCTTTCCAATTCCGTAGCGGTTTTTGCGAACAAGAACAGGTCGTCTAGATACGGTATTATCAAGATCCCTTCTGTCCTCAAGGTTTGTAATGCTTCTGCTAACACTTTTCTGAAGATTCTTGGAGCAGATGCTAGCCCGAAAGGTAGAGCGTTGAATTGGAAATAGATTGTCTGATTTGGACCTTGTACTGCAAACCCGAGAAACATGTTTGAGCTTTCTCTGACGGGAATGTGTAAATAAGCATCCTTCAGGTCTATTGTTGCCTTGAATGCCCCCTGCGCCAGTAGTTCTTTTGTCGTAAAGATGGTTTCCATCTTGAATTTTTTGTATTTGACTGTTTTCAGGTTGAGGATCAGTCTGAATTTTCCTGACTGCTTTTTCCTTAGAAAGATGTGAGAGTAAAAACCTCCCCTGCTTTCACTTTGATAGGGAGGATAGGACTCTTTGGTCGATCATTTCTTGGAGCAGATTGGTCATGGCAGCTGCCATGACCACATGCTTCGGAAGTCGAGTTACTAAAAAACGTTCTGGGGGGGGATTTAATTGACTTCTATCTGATAACCTCTGGCGATTAGGTCTAAGATGTGCAATATGCATTGTTTGATGTGGCCTGCCACTGAGATAGGAAGGCTCCCAGTCTCCCTCCTACCCGGCAAGGGGAGTCATTGCCCTTTTTCTTTAGGCTGCCAGGGATTAAACAGAAATCAGAAAATCACCCTTTTCCCTTTTATTTTCTATATTACCATGGCTTCTTTTGCTCTTGCTTGCCACCTTCTTTAGGTCCCATATTCCTGAAAGGACGAAAACCTTTGTATTGCTGTTTTTGGGGACCAGAAAACCTTGTTTCTGTCTGGCGACCGTTCAAGCACTGAATCTAGATCTTCTTTAAAGACTAAATTTCCTTTGAATGGCAGAGAACATAACTTTGCCTTGGAAGAGGCATCCCCTACCTAACTTTTCAACCAAACAGCCCTTCTTGCTTGGTTGATCAGAGCGGTGCATCCAGCCGAAAACCTGATCGCTTCAGCCAAAAGCGTCAGCGACATAAGCGACCACTTTGTTAAGTACCGGGAGGGAATCCAAAAGCTCTTCTTTAGGAGTATCATTCTCCGGCAAAACTTTTACCTGCCTTAAACAGAAATCAAGAGTCTTGGCAATGTAGGTAGAAGCAATTGCTGGTTGGAAGTTTGCCGCTCCTGCATTCCATGCCTTACTTAGGTAGCCTTCGGCCTTCCTGTCCAAGGCATCCTTAAGGGAACCTGTGTCTTCAAATGACAAGTCTGAATGCTTTGCAACCCTGGACAAAGCTGCATCCAGTCTTGGACACTTTTCCCATAGTGATGCATCTTCTTCTTTAAAGGAAAACCTTTTGGAGGCTTTTAGGGAGAAAACCCCTCTTCTCAGGCTCTTTCCATTCCTGCAAGATTGCGTCCTTCAATGCTGCATGTACAGGAAAAGATCTTGGCTCTTTTGTATGTAACCCTGCATATAGTTTGTCATGAAGAGATAGATCCTCTTTCTTCTCCTCTTCCAGCTGTAATGTATCATAAATTAATTTTAGGAGCTCCTGTGTCTCATCAGAAGGAAAAAGGAATTTCTAAACCCAACTACCTTTTTCTTCCTTGAGTTCCCCCTTCTCAGGACTAGATTCCCCACTGGATCCTTATCCCATCTCCTCCAATGGGAATGGGAATTGCTGAGCTAGACCTGGAAGTACTAGGTATAAAAGTATCCAGGGGTCCTGAATCTTGAAGAGAGTTTCTGAAGGATTCAAAAGTTTTAACCATTTCAGTATTCATGCTATCTAGAAACTTCTTGAACATAGAACTAGTTTCCTTCTAGGCTAAGGCATCTATGCATTCCTGGCATAATTTTTTTTTCCATGAGAACAACAACATGTGTTTACAAGAGGCACATCTCTTTTTAGGGACCTCAGCAGGCCCTGCTCCATTCTTATCTTCGCGGCTCTTACCCTGGGGAGGCACAAACGATAAAAAGGAGCGGTTTCAGAGAGAGCTGCCAAGTGTGAGAAAGTAAAGGAGAAGGAAGAAAAAGTCACCTATGTCTCACTCCCTGTCCTCTCCAAGAAACACACAAATAAGTAAACACCCGACTCAGTGCCCCCTCTACCATGCGACAGGTAAGGATAACACAGTCATCATTTTTCTACCTTAGGGCTTGGATCCTCCTGCGTTCCCCGATCCTCTTCCTCTGCAGCCGCCACCTCCATGATGCACATGCAGGGAACTGGAGATAAGCGCAGGGTCCTTTAAGTAAGCTGGACCGTAAGTGACCTCAGCACGCTGCCCCCGGCCCCCAAAGGACCAGGAAGCCATGACTGGCTTCACAACGACTAGTGGGGGGAAGTCACGGGAAAGTGCACTGCTCTATATCCACAGGGGACAGGGATAGCCTCCTAAAATGGCTACCCCCAGGCCCTTAAAAAAACACAGGGAAGAGAGGGTCCTCTAGCCTCTCCTAGGCAACCCTAGGAGAGCCGAAGCTAATAATTCCATCTACCCAGGAACACTGCCCCAGGGGAAACCGATAATAGGCCAGTAGGCCCCTGCCACCTAACACGGAGGCCTGACAGATGAGACAAAACAAATCTGTTATCCTGTCTGGCCAAAGGAAACACAATAACTGAGGGACCATGCATAGTGCCTGTCTTTTTGTACTAATGTTGATTTGGGTTTCCTGTGGCAGGTGGAAGATGGCACTGTCATAAGTCTGTCCTGGAAGATGACTTGGGAAATAGGAAACACAAGGGTAATACAAGGACACTGAATTTCAAAAGAACCAACTTCCCTAAATTACGCTCTTTGCTAGATGATATTGACTGGGATAATATCCTTGGAACAAAGAACACAGAGGAAAAATAGGAGTGCTTTAAGAGCATACTAAAGATATTGGCCAGTGCATTCCAATGGGAAAGAAGTTTAAAAGAGCAAAAATGAATCCTTGGTGGCTAGACTCCAACGTAAAAATGCATATAAAAGCAAAAGAAAAGGCCTTCAAAAAATACAAGGCTGAGGGGTCATTGTCAGCATTCCAACATTACAAAGAATGCAAAAAAAAAATGTAAGAGTGTAATCAGGGCAGTTAAGATAGAACACGAAAGGCAAATAGCAAAAGAGCGTAAAAAAAAAAAAAACCAAGAAATTCTTTAGGTATATAAATAGTAAGAAAGTGAGGGTAGAACATAGTGACCCCATAAAGGATGATGAAGGGAATTTGGCTACAGAGAGAAGGCAAAGGTTTTAAATGTAGGAAACAGGGGGGGTATAGTAACCAAGACTGTAATGTTAATAACATGTCAGAGAAAGCACCCTCCTGACTATCAGAAGACAGAAATAGACTTGAAAAGCTTAACATAAATAAGTCACCGGGACCAAATGGCTTACACCAGAGGGTCCTTAGGGAAATTCAGTAAGGTGATAGCTAGACCATTGTTTCTAATCTTTTTGGACAGTTTATTCACTGCAAAAGTACCAGTTGATTGGAGAAAAGCCAACGTGGAAAATATACATATATACATATTATATATATATATATATATATATATATATATATATATATATATATATATAAAAGGGCCAAGATATATCCCTAGGAACTACAGGCCAGTTAGCCCAACATCAATAGTCTGCAAGCTATTGGAGGGGTTGATAACGCACCATTTACAAGATTTTGAAAACTGTATCATTTGTAGTAATCAGCATGGATTCATGAAGAATCATTCTTGCTAGACCAATCTATTAACCTTCTATGAAGAAGTGAGCTACCATCAAGATAAAGGAAGGCCTGTGAATGGGGTGTATCTGGATTTTGCAAAGGCATTTGATACAGTTACCCACAAATGTTTACTCTACAAACTAAGGTATGTAGGCATGGACCATAGGGTGAGTATCTGGATTGAAAAGTGGCTACAGGGGCGAGTCCAAAGGGTGGTGATAAATGGCGAGTATTCGG
This sequence comes from Pelophylax lessonae, assembly GCF_965119305.1. Lineage (NCBI taxonomy): Eukaryota > Metazoa > Chordata > Amphibia > Anura > Ranidae > Pelophylax > Pelophylax lessonae. The sequence goes on from NC_138769.1 coordinate 619,857,386, forward strand.
AATGGTCTAGTGTGAGAAGAAGGGTTCCCCAAGGATCTGTCCTTGGACCAACCCTGTTTAATTTATTCATAAACGATTTAGCAGATGGGATAAACAGCTTAATCTCAGTATTTGTGGACGATACTGAGCTAAGCAGGGCAAAAAACTTACATGCAGGATGAGGAAACCTTACAAGAAGTCCTAAACAAAATAATTGGGTGGGCAACTACATGGCAGATGAGGTTTAATGTTGAAAAATGTAGAGTAATGCATTTGGGTGCCAAGAATAGGAACCAAGTTACTCGCTATGGGGAGAAGCTCTGGGGGAATCTAGGATGGAAAAGGACCTGGGGGTCCAAGTAAATGACAGGCTCACCAATGGTATACATGCCAGGCTGCTGCAAGCAAAGCCAACAGAATATTGCCATGCAATAAAAAGGAGATTCACGCCAGAGATAAATCAATAATTCTCCACTCTACAAGACTCTGGTCCGGCCGCATCTTGAGTATGCTGGAACTGGAAAGAGTCCAGAGAAGGGCAACAAAGCTAATAAAAAGGGACTAGAGGATCTCAGCTATGGAGAAATAATACAAGCATTGAATGTATTCTCTCTGGAGAGGAGACGCTTGAGAGGGGATATGATATCAATGTACAATGTACAAATACTGTACTGGCGACCTTAGCATAGGGGAAAAAAAAAAACTTTTCAGTGAAAGGGAATTTTAAAAAGACACGCAGTGATTAACATAAATTAGAAGAGAAGCAGTTTAACCTTAAACTGTGTAGAGGGTTTTTTACTGTCAGAGTGGTAAGGATGTGGAATTCTCTTCCACAAGCAGTGGTATCAGCAGGGGTCATCGACAGTTTAAAAAAACTAATAGATGGGCACCTTAACAACCACAACGTATAGTGTATACGATGTACTATTGACAAACACATACACACCATAGCTTGAACTGCATGGAGTGGTGTCTTTTTTTTCAACCTCATCAATTATGTAACTATATGTACCTATGTAACTAAATTGTAGTCTCACTTTCCTGTTCTTAGCTGACAGGAGTGACACCTGGTGTAGTCTTCGGCTGCTGTAGCCCATCTGCTTCAAGGTTCAATGTGCAATGCGTTTAGAGATGGTTTTCTGCATACCTTGGTTGTAACAAGTGGTTATTTGAGTTACTGTTGCCGTTCTATCCTCTTGAACCAGTCTGACGATTCTCCTCTGACATAAACAAGGAATTTTGTCCACACAACTGCCGCTCATTGAATATTTTCTCTTTTTTGGACCATTCTCTGTACACCCTAGAGATGGTTGTACATGAAAATCCCAGTAGATCAGCAGTTTTTGAAATACTCAAACCAGCCTGTCTGGCATGAACACCATGCCACGTTCAAAGTCACTTAAATCCCCTTTCTTCATCATTCTGATGCTTGATTTAAACTTCAGCAAGTCAAAAAAATAAAAAACTGATAACAGGTGGGGTGCGGGAGGTGCATGTGCATAGCACTCGAGCGGAGTTTACCCTAAGAGCTCCCGGTTCCTATTCTTCCATGAAGCGGCGGGTGGTTTGAGATCCCCCTCACTGCCCCAAATAAACCCTGAAGGGCTACTTGAAAAAGTATTAGAAAAGTTGATGCAGTTTAAAAAAGGTAAATTGATCCTGGCAGGAGATTTTCATTTTTGCATGGATCCACACTTGGATTGTACATCTTGTGCAAAGGCGACTGGAAATCACCAACTCAGGGCGGGAAAAAAGAAATTGTTTCACGGACAGTTGTTGGATGTATGGAGAACTCAACACCCCAGGGAGAGGGATTATTCATTCCACTCCCGTGTGCACAGGACGTACTTAAGACTGGACTACATCATGATTGAATGTTAGAATCAGTTGTTAACTCTTCAATAGGAGTTATGACACTCTCAGATCACACTCCAGTAAATATGAAAATAAAAACTGATAGGACCCCAGAAGAACAAAAATGTTTGGAGGCTGAATGAGAACTGATACAAGATGTAGAAATAGGGGAAAAGATCTGGAACAATACTTTGAGCGTAATGAAACCCAAGATATATCAGATCCGACAGTGTGGGAAGCTCATAAGTCATACAGTATCTCACAAAAGTGAGTACACCCCTCACATTTTTGTAAATATTTTATTATATCTTTTCATGTGACAACACTGAAGAAATGACACTTTGCTGCAATGTAAAGTAGTGAGTGTACAGCTTGTATAACAGTGTAAATTTGCTATCCCCTCAAAATAACTCAATACACAGCAATTAATGTCTAAACCGCTGGCAACAAAAGTGAGTACACCCCTAAGTGGAAATGTCCAAATTGGGCCCAAAGTGTCAATATTTTGTGTGGCCACCATTATTTTGCAGCACTGCCTTGGGCATGGAGTTAACCAGAGCTTTACAGGTTGCTACTGGAGTCCTCTTCAACTCCTCCATGACGACATCACGGAGCTGGTGGATGTTAGAGACCTTGCGCTCCTTCACCTTCTGTTTGAGGATGCCCCACAGATGCTCAATAGGGTTTAGGTCTGGAGACATGTTTGGCCAGACCATCACCTTTAAGCCCCATACACACGAGTCGAAATTTGGCCGGGAATTTTCGTCCGACGACCGATCTGCCGATTTTCGGCTTGTTAGTATGATGCTTCCAACAACTGACTCCGATTTTTCGGCCGCAAAAATTCTGGTGTGCAGGCTATAACATTTTTGTCCTCCGTCAAAACACATCCAATTTTCGTGCAGTCAGTACAGATTTCGACAGGGAAAAAAAAAAAAAAAAAAAAAAAATCGCATGAGCAAGACTGGGCATGCTCAGAGAAGAAAGAACACAAAGAAAGCAATCCAACACATGACATCACTTCTGAAGTAGAATTCTGTCGTGCGGGAAAATTTGTGTGCAGTCTAGAGCACATTCCAACCAACAAAACACCACTCTGGACAAAAGATGGATGACCGGTCGGCGGAAATTCATTGCATGTGTACGAGGCTTAACCCTCAGCTTCTTTAGCAAGGCAGTGGTCGTCTTGGAGGTGTGTTTGGGGTCGTTATCATGTTGGAATACTACCCTGCGGCCCATTGTCCGAAGGGAGGGGGGTCATGCTCTGCTTCAGTATGTCACAGTACATGTTGGCATTCATGGTTCCCTCAATGAACTGTAGCTCCCCAGTGTTGGCAGCACTCATGCAGCCCCAGACCATGACACTCCCACCACCATTCTTGATTGTAGGCAAGACACACTTGTCTTTGTACTCCTCACCTTGTTGCCTCCACACACGCTTGACACCATCTGAACCAAGTACGTTTATCGTGGTCTCATCAGACCACAGGACATGGTTCCAGTAATCCATCCATGTCCTTAGTCTGCTTGTCTTCAGAAAACTGTTTGCGGGCTTTCTTGGGCATCATCTTTAGAAGAGTCTTCCTTCTGGGACGACAGCCATGCAGACCAATTTGATGCAGTATGCAGCGCATGGTCTGAGCACTGACAGGCTGATCCCCCACCCCTTCAACCTCTGCAGCGATGCTGGCAGCACTCATGCGTTTATTTCCCAAAGACAACCTCTGGATGTGACGCTGAGCACATGCACTCAACTTCTTTGGTTGACCGTGGCGAGGCTTGTTCTGAGTGGATCCTGTCCTGTTAAACCGCTGTATGGTCTTGGCCACCATGCTGCAGCCCAGTTTCAAGGTCTTGGCAATCTTCTTATAGCCTAGGCCATCTTTATGTAGAGCAATAATTCTTTTTTTTCAGATCCTCAGAGAGTTATTTGCCATGAGGTGCCATGCTGAACTTCCAGTGACCAGTATGAGAGAGTGAGAGCGATAACACCAAATTTAACACACCTGCTCCCCATTCACACCTGAGATCTTGTAACACTAACAAGTCACATGACACCAGGGAGGGAAAATGGCTAATTGGGCCCAATTTGGACATTTTCACTTAGGGGTATACTCACTTTTGTTGCCAGCGGTTTAGATATTAATGGCTGTGTGTTGACTTACTTTGAGGGGACAGCAAATTTACACCAGCTGTACACTCACTACTTTACATTGTAGCAAAGTGTCATTTCTTCAGTGTTGTCACATGAAAAGATATAATAAAATATTTACAAAAATGTGAGGGGTGTACTCACTTTTGTGAGATACTGTACATGGGCAAAATTAGAATTAAAATACTTAGGTTCTTTAAAGATGGAGTTAGATTTATCCCTATATCATTCCAACTATATTCCCATGTTAAATTAGATAAACGCGGATATTAAAAACCAACAAAAGGGCCTCTTTCATGGCTGGGATGAATAAACATGGTCATGATGGTAATTCTACCCAAGACCCTATACAAAATCCAAATGCTACCAATAGACATTCCACAGACTTACTTTAAAATAGTTAAAACAATGATATTAAAGTTTATTTGGAAAGTAAAAGAAGCCAAGAATACAGTACATGACACTTAGTAAAGGGAAAACACCGGGGGGGGGGGGGGTAGCAGCACCAGATTTCAAGAGATACTATAATGCAGTTAAAATTTCACGAATGATAGAATGGACAAAAATAAACCCAGACAAAATATGGTTCAAGATAGAAACTTCACTAAGCGGCACACAGTTAAATAATAATAGCATTTGAATTCCAAAAAAATACAGGGACACACATGAATACACACAAGAAATTACTAGAGTAGTGTATAAAACATGGGACACAATATACAGACATGCTAAATAGGAATACAATTCGCTTTTGTTATCACTGGATGGAACAAGATACTTTGCACCTGGGAACGAGACACAATTTGGTAATTGGATAAAAATATCCAGCTAAAAGTTATAACATAGAGATAGAAGATAAGAACTAAAGGGGAAAATATGTCCCTGAATGAATGGAGGTATTTTCAGAAGAAGCATTTCGTGGGATCTTTACCATAACTGATTAGATTCTAGAAGGATCTGAACTTAGCTAAAAACTATGTAACCCACAAACAAAAAGTTAAATATGGTAGATCTCAGATTTACAAAATGCTTAGAGATGGAAGGCCTTTGGAGACCTCCATTCATCGAGACGTGGGAAAAGGAGTTAAGAACACGATTAAAAGAACAAGAGGTAAATGTGTTGTTAAAAACGGTCCAAAACTACGCAATCAATATTAATAAAATTGAAATGGGCTATATATGTATATATATATATATATATATATATATATATATATATATATGTATATAGATAGCACTGCCCCCAGGAGGACTGCTGGTAAATGACACTTTTCGATTCCCCTGGGTTACCCGTAGCAACTGCATGCAGAATTCTTAACACTTTACGTTCTTGGCTCAGTCAATGATCAGTCTAGGGGTAGATGTTTTTGTTGTTTTTATTTTATATTGGGATGGGAGAAGGGATGAGTGGGATACCTCAACCTTGAACTATTCACAATTCTGAGGACTTTAACTTGAGGATGCGGCTAGGCCGCTACTTCATCCTGCCACTTTAATGAAGCTGAAGTAAATGTTCCTGTTTGTATTTCTCTTGGGGGTACTTCCCCAGTACCCCCTTTCTCTGTACTACCTGACACCCGTCCACTGACTGCACTTCCTGGAGTGGTCCCCTTCCTGGGCAGACCCCTGGGCAAGATCCTCTGTACTCACGATACTGCTTTCCAGATTCTCGCAGTGCCCCAACTCCTCAGTCAGCTCTCCTGGACCTCTGCGTTCAGCTCCACACTGTAGGTTCACCAGGCCGACTGCCTGTGACCATCACCAACTGCTGCAGAAGAGGAGGCAGCCGCCATTCTCCTGCTGGGACTTCCCGCCAAAGACCTCTACCTCATGTGCTCCTGGCTTTATATACCCCAGTCCACAATGCACCGAGACAACTGTCTGTGCCAACCCCTGGGGCTGCAACAAAGCCTGTGTGTCATTGGCCAGGTTTCCTCAACTGTCCAATGTGCCTCCCCATTGGACACAGCGGGGACACTCCCTCAGACCATATGAATCACACACTAAGCAGACCTAACTCACAGATCCTGCTCCCTGTTAAGCAGAGTGCAACATAGAATTTACCTGCTGCTCCTCTGATAGGCAGACAGAGCCAAAACTATACTCCTTCTCTAGCACCTATCTAGGAGGGTGCTACATATATATATATATATATATATATATATATATATTTTTTTTTTTTTTTTTATTATTATTATTTTTATTTTTTTTCCGACCCTTTTACACCAATCTCCAATTGTAGGGCTTTCCGGTTAGAACCATTTTTTTGGGATTGCCCCCTTTGCTGCTTTGCAGATTTGGGACTATCACACTTTTATAATGTTTTTTTTTTTTTGATTTACCAGTTTTATTAAATAAATATTCCCAAGGATCATCGGTAATATTTACTGCTGTGATTTCCCAATGTATTGTTGCATCTTCTGCCAATAACCATGGATCTTAAGGCAGTCCAACCACATGTGGGCCATCGTGCCCATCATAGCACAGCCCCTCCAACATAGTGGGGACGTCTCTAGTTGACATTTTTGTACTTTTACCGGTTTCAGGTACCATCTCAATAAACATTTACTGTATATATAATATGGAATATCTGGGATGTAGAGAGGAAGATCAGACAGAGGGTTTTTCAAATGAATGGGTAAAATAGGCAGATCTTAACCACTTAAGCCCCGGTAAATTTTACCCCCTTCCTGACCAGGGAGTTTTTTGCGATTCGGCATTGCGTGACTTTAAACGGACAATTGAGCGTGTACCTAAACGAATTTGATGTCCTTTTTTTCCCACAAACAGAGCTTTCTTTTGGTGGTATTTGATCACCTGTGCGATTTTTACTTTTTGCGCTATAAACAAAAAAAGAGCAACAATTTTGCAAAAATAACAATATTTTTCACATTTTTTATATGAAATTCCCATAAAAAAAAAAATGTTAAAAAAGTTTAAATTTAACATTTTAGGCCAATTTGTTTTATGCTACATATGTTTGGTAAAAAAAAAAATTGCAAAAAGCGTATTTTGATTGGTTTGCGCAAAAGTTTTTGCGTTTACTAACTAAGGGAAAGATTTTTGTCATTTTTGGTGGGGTTTTTTTAACGCGTAATGGCGGCGATCTGCGATTCTTTTTGCGGTACTGCGACATTGCGTCGGACAGATCGGACCCTTGACTGACATTTTTGACACTTTTGGGGTTACCAGTGACATTACTACAGTAATCAGTTCTATACATATGCACTGTTACTGCAAAATGACACTGGCAGGGAAGGGGTTAACTTTATTGGGGAAGGAGGGGTTAAGTGTGTCCCTAGGGGCGTGATTCTAACTGTGATTGGACATGGCTACTGGTGTAGGAACTAGGAACAGTGATCAACAGTCCTACATAGTAGAACCGTATGATCACTATTCATACACAGGGGAGAATGACAGGCGGCTTGTTTACATTAGCCGCCTGCCTTTCTCCCTTCACGGCGGACGATCGCACGGACTTCCCAGGGAACGAGCCGGGGCAGGAACGCGCCTCCGCGGGCGCGCGCTCTCCCGCTATTGGCTCACAGGCAAGTGACAGGCTAGTGACGTACCCATACGTCACTTTGCCTGGCTGGGGCTGATCGCCGCAGTATATGTACTTGCGGCGGTCGGTAACCGGTTAAAGCGGAGTTCCGGGCACAGAATCGTTTTTGTATAATTCACTGCATGGTCTTCCTTACCCTTTGCTGAGCCTGAATTGGATATTCCCGTTTTTTTTTTTTTTTTTCCCTTACCTGTTTAGAGAGCATTATATACTCACCTTTCCATCGACTTCCTCCCTCCAGAGCCACGGCTCTCCCCGTCACTTCCGGTCCCGCAATGCGTCCTGGGAGCTCTTACTCGGCGCTCCCAAGATGCACTGTGCAGTGACGTAGGCGGCCGGCCGCTCTTATCGCGCGATTTCCTCTAACATTGCCGGACGGAAACCAGTACTATGCCGATCGCATAGTACTGGGCATGCGCGAGATTTCGCGCTCGACTCACAGGCCTACGCCCACTCGAATGAGGAAGAAGGGAAGACCTTTCCCCACAACGGACTCGGCGATCCACAAGAAAGATGGCGGCGCTCGTCCAAAATTTTATAAAGTAAGATTTCATACTTGCAAAAAGATTATTCCAGTCTAAGAAACAGGATTAGCGGATATATAGTGGTGTAAGGGTCACTGTTTGGGGGACATTAAAATAAAAAAAACGATTCTGTGCCCGGAACTCCGCTTTAAGAAGACCATCAAATACTCAGAAATATATACATACATATACACACACACACACACACACACATATACACATACATACAAATACATTATATATATATATATATATATATATATATATACATACACACATATTATATATATATATATATATACACACACACACACACACACACATTAGGTTTACTCTTGACCCATACACTATGTACGTTGCTTTTAGGGCAAGTTCACACTGCCCCTTACACTAAACTGCAGAGGCACCATTCCAGCTCTGGTGAGCCAGCAGTAGGGGGCAGTGTGATGTGCATTTCAGTGTATCACACACCTCCCCCTTTTTTGTATTAACGTGACACTTCATCCAGGTCACTGTACAGCACTGAGGTGCGTTGCTGAATATTCAGTGTTATTCTTTAACATCTACCATATACAGTAAAGGTGAACTCAAGTCTTAATAGCTAGACAGTTTTAGTTATGTCAATACATTTAAACCAAAATAAGACGGAGAAGTTGACCTTGCTTGGTTTAGGTGTAAATGTTAACCAAGTGTTGTTTTTAGTTTCATGCTCCTACGCCTTCTAAGGTACAATAGCAAACTCAGTATATAATAAGATACATTTACTGTATGTTTGTATTTCACTCATTGTAGGTTTAAACTTTAATTCATCATAAAGTTAATTTGCCTTGGACATAGCAGGAGGAAAATAATAAGTTACTGTTTATCAAGAATACTCTGGATAGAGATGGCAATATGTTAGCTTCAATTTTTTTTATTTATTTTGGCAATATTTTACATCCTGTTAAATCAATGTGTTGGTATGGCAATGCTAGTGCTATTTGCTAAATAAAATGATGTACACATGCATTCAAGAGGCAAGAGACAAATAAATTTTCAGGTGCAGAAGTCAGCAATAATAATTGTGTTTTTTAGTTAAAGGTTTCCATTAAAAGAGAAGTGCGGGAATTAAAAAAAAAAAAAAAAAAAAACGCATAGTACATACTCATCTAGAGGGCTGCAGCATCGGATCGGATTGGCTGTCCCCCGCCAGCTGTAACACAGAGAACAAAGCGATCAAAGACTGCTGATCGCTCAGTTCTCAGGTCCTATCTGTCAGCCACTGCTCTGTGCTCAGGCTTTTAGCGGCATGCTGAGATACTGAGCTAGCTGTCATTCAGGCATCTGGGCGAATCCTGACTGTCGGGATCCCTGCAGAGCTCGGACCAGTTCTGTGATGTCAGCCGTCAGGAATCGAACCATGTATGGGCAGACTGAATGTACCGTACAACCAACCTGTCAGATTTTACATGCGATTATCGCTAGCGGCTGGTATAGTTGCTAGCATCAATCACAGTGCTTTCTTGGTGGGGACGTCTTATCCCGCACCCTCCCCTCCTGGGAGAACACCGTGAGGTTTATTTGTTAAAGCTGGAGTGCAAAATCAGGTTTACTTCTGAATGGAAACCAATAGGCTTCCAACCTCAGCTTGTTCAATTAAGCTTTTGCAATAAGCTGATTGGTTTCTATGCAGAAGTGAGCTTAATTTTGCACTCTACAGCTTTAGTAAATAAATCCCAATGGCTCCGTGGGAGGGATTCATCACCACTTAGGCCTCATACACACTGGACGTTTTTAAAGCTGCTGCCCTGGTGTCAGACGTTTTTTTCTGCAGCCAGTAAACTCCCCAGCATGTTATCCTATGTGTCCATGCACACATAGGCTGGTATCAGCAGTTTTTGGCAGGGGTGTTTTCTGGCTGGAAAAAACCCCAGAACCAGTGGGATTTAAGAGGCGTTTTTCAGCTGTAAAAACGCTCTAACTCTAATAAAAGCTGAAAAACGCTGAAAAACGTGGCTATTCGGTGTTTATCAACATTTTTGAGCCATAAGCTTTTGTGGGAATATAGTTTTGTTATAAAAAAGCTAAAAAACACTACAGCTGAAAAAAGCTAAAAAAACGGCTGAAAAACTCTTTCTACAGCTACAGCTTTCTACTGACGTTTTGATATGGTCCAGTGTACATGAGGCCTTAGGGTCCCTTCACACGTGCGATCCAATCAGATCTGCCTGTCAGTTTTTTAGGCGGATCTGATCGGATGCTCCATGCATCCCTATGGGGCAGCGGATGTCAGCGGAGACATGTCCGCTGACACTCGCTGCCATCCGCATCCAATCCTGTCTGTGAAATCCAGATGGATGGAAACCCTATTTTCCATCCGTCCAGGGGATTGGATCGGATCGGATGAGAGCGGACAGGTGGCCCGCTCTCATCCAATTTCCCCATAGAGATGCATGGGGCTCTGACACCTCCCTCTCCGCACACACAGCGGAGACTGAGCTGTCACCCGCCTGTTTAGCGGGGATCGGGGGATCGATCCCCCACTGAGCAGCACGGATCCGCCTGCGGAGGCGGACCGTGTGAAAGAAGCCTTACTGTGGCTGCAGGAAAGAAAAAATTGTTCTGTCTATGGCCGGCTTTTCTTATGCTAGCGCTATGAAAAATAAAATTGTTTGTTTCAATTGCCTGGAGGTCTATTTTAAAAGAAAACTGTGCAGTAATCAGCAGCAATCATCTTTCAGTGACCTGACCTCAGTAAAGAATAAATCAAATCACAACTGGTTGCTCTACATCAGTGCACATGCTCATTAATGTTTCTCTCTCTCTTTTTTTTTTTTTAATAAAACTATTTAGCCACAAAATATAGTTTGTACATTGCATACGAAAGCAATAGATTTATCATAAAGAGACATTCAGGAACATGCTGAGCTACACAAAACTAGGAGGATTTCCGCACCTCAACACATGCAACCATGCTGGAGGGTTATCCAGGGTCATCTCTATTTCCTGTTTTTTGGAGGAGGTGGAAAAAAAATTTCAGCAATTGCACACATTTTTTCAAGACTGGGATAGCGACTTCTACATGAAAACACTGTATGGCTCAAATGAGATATGCATTGGAAATTAAGAGCCGATTCACACTGCCGCGACTTGTCAGGCTGACAAGTCGCGCTCCCTCGCGGTCCATTGACCGCTACAGGACCCGTTCTAATAGGAGCGACACAAGTCACTCCGACTTAGAAAAAGGGTCCTGTACTACTTCGGGGCGACCTCGGAGCGACTTGCATAGACTCCAATTATGTGAAGTCCCTGCAAGTCGCTCCGAAGTCGTGGTGCATGGTAATGCACAAGTCGCCCCCGAAGTAGTGCAGAGTCGTGTCGCCTTAGTGTGAACCAACTCTTACTGACTGAGCTAAACAGTTTTGTTAAGACTTATGTATTTATGACCTCGGCATTAAAAATTTGGCAATTTTTAATTCCACACAACTTGTCCCATAGGTCCCTTTCACGCGGGCGATCCGATCCGCCTGTCAGTTTTTCAGGCGGACCTGATCGGATGCTCCATGCATCCCTATGGGGCAGTGGGTGTCAGCGGAGACATCTCCGCTGACACCCGCTGCTATCCGATCCGATCCTGTCTGTGAAATCCGGACGGATGGAAACCCTATTTTCCATCCGTCTGGAGGATCGGATCAGATGGGATCGGATGAGAACGGACAGGCGGTCCGTTCTCATCCGATTCCCCCATAGAGGACAGCGGGGATCTGAAAGCTCCATCACTGCACACAGAGCGGAGATGGAGCTGTCACCCACCTGCTCATCGGGGATTGGCAGATCGATTCCCCACTGAGCAAAACGGACTCCGTCGGGCGGTGCATCCGTGTGAAAGGGGCCATACATGATTCTTCCAGTTCTTGAACCACTTGGGTCCCATGCACACTGGGCATTGTCCCAGCTCCTCCAAACACCTTACACACCTAAAGCCATGTTCTTGTAAACGTGTTCAGGGGCGTTTATTCGTGTCAAACGATTGGGCGTTTAATAATTTAATTGGCCAGAATATTAATTTATACAACATGGATTCAATTTGGTAAAATACATACCAGCAGTCCCTTTTTTGAGATCATCACTGTGTGGTCTGCCTGGTGCCACACAGCTTTTGCTAGTAAAAAGTCCTGGCCTAAGATCGGCTGTTCACCTATGGGGCGAGCAGCACAGACACAAGGCCCAGCATGGGCTATGGACAAGCAAAGGCTGCTTAGCACAGTACAGGGCAATGTAGGTTCCCTTTTAACGCATCATCAACAAACATATATTATATTTTGATCTAGATATTTTAGGTGTCCATAACATATGTATAAATCTCAGTTCTGAAGTGCAGTGTATGTTTTTTTTTTTTAAGGCCCTGTTCACACCTGAAGTCTCAAAACTCCCAACAAGCAAAATCCAATTAATTTCAATGGCCCCTGTTCACATAGGAGTGTTTTGTCACCTGAAGCAAAATGCCTGAAGCTCAAAAAAGTACATGAGCTTCTTCTTTGGCAGATTACAGGCGTTTTTGTTAGATGTCGATGTCAATGCCTGCCTCCAAACACCTGCACAAAATGCCCAAAAAAACGCCTGAAAACAATACACTTAGGTGTGAATGGAATTGACCCTTATTGAATAGCTACTCATGTAAAAATAACTATTTCTGCCATCTGTAAAAATCTCTCCTAGACAGTGGACATTTTCCAGTATATTAGAATGTTTCTGAAACTGAAAAATACACAATGGGGGAGATTTACTAAAACTGGTACACACAGAATCTGGTGCAGCTCTGCATAGTAACCAATCAGCTTCTAACTTCATCTTGTTCAATAAAATGATAAGTTCAGCTTTGGGAACATGATACATGTTCCACCAGTTTTTAGTGTAGAACATGTAACATGTTCCCAATGCTACATTGGCTCGACGATCCGAGCCATGTGTGTGATAGCAGTATGGGGAAAAGTTCCCATGCTGGCTGTTGCTTCTTGAAAAGAGTGCGACTGTGTAGGGCTCCGCCATCATGGACGCCTCATTCATTTGGGACTTCTGTGAATGAATAAACTACAAGTACCGACATCCTTTGCAGCTGTAATCTTGTAGCTTTCAATGAACAGCACTGTGGTAGTTCATGGATTCTTCCTGTCAGTGTGAAACTGCCTGCCTGTATGATGTACATGCAGACAGAATACACCGACAGTCTGCATGAGACCTGCATGGCACCAGCGATCTGCTAATTGCTGGTGCAATGCTTTCCAGGCTCAAAAAAAAAAAAAAAGAAAACCTTGCACATTTTAACAGCAAAACAAAATGTGTGTTGATTTATTTACTTTTATTTTTTAGGTGAACTTATCCTTTAAAAGGGGAAGTCCACCCTAACACTAAAACTGCTACATCTACAGGCATCCAGGATCTATCTAATGCAGTGTTTTTCAACCTTTTTTGTGCAAAGGCACACTTTTTTCATGAAAAAAATCACGAGGCACACCACCATTAGAAAATGTTAAAAAATTTTAACTCTGTGCCTATATTGACTATAATCACTATATATAAAGTAATTCTCTTGAATAGGAATCAAACACAAAGAAATTATTTTATAATTACTTTATTATGAATGCGTGGTGGTGGGGACAAGGTGCCTTCCAAGGGGGAGGCTGCGCAAAGAGCATGGGGTGGCAGCATACCCCCTCCTTCTGAATCATACCAGGCCACATCCCTTTTAACACTGCGAGGGTACCTTTCAAAATGAAGCCCCCCCCCCCCCCCCCTCTTTGTAAGGCAACTTGTTCCCAGGTTGAGGAGACAAAGATGTAATTTCTACATCTTGCTCCCAGAAGGGATCATGTGACTCACGGGCATGTGCCGGGGGCCTATTAGAGTGGAAGCCCCTTTAAAATTGAATAAACACACACAAATCATGAAAAAGTATTTTGCTAAAAATTCCATAAATAAAAAACAATGTCACCTGCTGTACAGTAAATTCATCATCAATTTCCAACATCAGGGCAGGCAACAATGTAGAGCCAGCCTCAATCCTGAAGACCCAGCACCACACCACAATGTCCTCCTACCCGATAATGTTGCCCAGGCTGCCTGTCACCACCACGACGTGCTGTCTGACACAATCTTCTTCTTCTCCAGGTTCTGTGAAAGTGAGTCCCACGCTGCGCACCTGCAGACAGTGCAGTGCGTGCTGAAAGTGGGTGGAGACGGAGCCAAATTGTAAAAGGCGGGGACTGGGAGGCGAAGGGGCGGCGGCCTGGAGAAGAGGCTCAGAAGGGGTGACATCACTGGTTGCTAGATGCTAAGCGGCCACTAGCCTAGCAACCAGTGCTCCCCGCAGAGAGAGAGCGCCGCCACCGCAGCCACAGGACAGAGGCAGAGAGAGCAGCTCCACCGCCGCAGCCACAGGACACGAGCGGATGATAGATGGTCAGTAAGTAAGGCAGTTCTGCGAACTGCCAAAGCTTCAGATGAAATTGGAATTTTTCCCATGGCACACCAAGCAATATCTCACGGCACACTAGTGTGCCACGGCACAGTGGTTGAAAAACACTGATCTAATGGGCCATACACACTATAAGATTTTCTGAAGACTTTTTCCTTTAGGTTTACCAAAACCATATAATATGAGGTCAAACCTAAACACTTTCAATTTGTATGCAATCTGGCAGGCCCTTGCACTACATAGAAAAGGTAAATCTGAAGGAAAAAGTCTTCAGAAAATCTTATAGTGTGTATGGCCCTTTAGACTGGCCTATCTATCCCTGTTACGCCCCTTTCACACATGCGGACCGTTCAGATCCGCCTGTCAGTTTTTCAGGTGGATCTGAACGGATACTTCATGCATCTCTATAGGGCAGCGGATGTCAGCGGAGACATGTCCACTGACATCCGATTCGGTCCGTCAAATCCGGACGGATGGAAACCCTATTTTCTATCCGTCTGGCGGATCAGATGAGAATGGACAGGCGGTCCATTCTCATCCGATTCCCCTATAGAGGAGAGCGGGGATCTGACACCTTCGTCTCCACACACAGAGTGGAGACAGCGGATAGCTGTCATCCGCCTGCTCAGCGGGGATTGGCGGATCGATCCCCCGCTGAGCAGAACGGCTCTGTCGACGGAACGGAGCCGTGTGAAAGGGGCCTAAAGAAGAAATCAGTATACATACCTTTTTTGAAGCCGATTCGGTCCGGTCTCCAGCGGTGGAAGCTCTGCAGAGGACACAGCCAACAACGGCTGTGAAATTAATGGGAAGTGACATCACCTATAGACTTACTATAGGGCTGCCTCCTCTGTACCCGCCTCCACAGCGAAGCCGCCGCTGACAGCTCAGCGTGGGACCAGACCAGAGTGGCTTCAAAAAGGGAATGTCAACGGATTTCTTCTTTACAGGGCTAGATAGGTTAGTCTTAGATCGTGGATGCCCGTAGATGTAGCGATTTTAGTGTTAGGGTGGATTTCTCCTTTACAGCCCATTCAGACTGGCGCGACACGACTTTGTGGGGCGACCTGTGAAGTCGCGGTGGACTTCGGCGCGACTTTCACAGACTTCATATAATTTAAGTCAATGCAAGTCGCCTCCAGGTCGCCCCAAAGTAGTACAGGACCCTTTTCCTAAGTCGGAGCGACTTGTGTCGCTCCTATTAGAACGGGTCCTGTACTACTCAATGGCGACCGACCGACCGTCTGAATGGACTCTAAGGCTCCTTTCACACACTCCGTCCGTTGGACGGAGTCCGTTTTTCTCAGCGGGGGATCGAGCCGCCGATCCCCCGCTGAGCAGCAGGAGGACAGCTGTGTCTCCGCGCTGTGTGCGGAGACACAGCTGACAGTTCCCCATGCATCTCTATGAGGGAAATCGGATGTCAACGGACCGTCAGTCCGTTCTCACCCGATCCCATCCGATCCGATCCGCTGGACGGATGGAAAATAGGGTTTCCATCCGTCCAGATTTGACGGATCGGATCGGGTCGGATGTCAGCGGACATGTCTCCGCTGACATCCGATGCCCCATAGGAATGCATGGGGGGACCGTTCAGATCCGCCAAAAAAACGGACAGGCGGATCTGAACGGTCCGCCTGTGTGAAAGGGGCCTTAAGCTCTGACAATAAAACCTGGAAGCTGATTGGTTACTATGCACAGCTGCCCCAGATTCTGTGTGCACCACTTTTAGTAAATCTTCCCCAATGTCCTGGCTCTGATTTGCTTCCTTCTTACAATTTATATTATCTGCACTGTAAAAGTATTACAAAGACTGGATTTTTGTTAGACTAAGCAAAAAAAAAAAAAAAGAAGGCACGTCACAACAACTCCTGAACTACCCGTTTTTGTGGCACCACAAGCCCCAGCATGTGCTTTTTTAGTATGTGGATTGCAGGGCATACTGAGGCTTGTAAATACAGGAAAAGCTGTAAAGCCACAACTCATGTTTCCCACATGCTATGCATACCTGCTCTATAAAATATTATTAAACTAGAAGATTGCACACACAAAAAACATTTACCTGCCAATAATCACAATATAGCCTTCGTTCGGGTCAGTCATTTTCTGTGGCAATGTGACTAGCAGTGCAGACTGCAGGAAGGATCCAGCACTAGACTACCAGCAGACTTTCACAACCCCACTATTTACTTTCTGCTGCCAGAATGTCTTGTGTAATCCTCTTCCTTATTGGCTGCTCTGGAAAGCTCCAGCCTAAAAGATAAAAGGAAGACAGTGATTGGCTAGTAAAAATCTCTCCAACTCCCTGCCCTCATTTCATACAAATCTGCTATGGCTAAGCCAGTGTTCTAGGGTTGACATGCTAACACAACTCTAATACATATCTGCAGTATTGGTTATTGTTCTGAGTGATGCAGCAACAAAGTTACCAGCAGCAGAAGAGATATCCGTCTGACCTAATCAATCCAGGATATAATAATCTGATCCAGCAGATAGGAGTGATAGTTTATCAATAAAGCAGCGCTTATTTAACTGCTAGCTTGCTTTTATATCACTTGAGGACAGGTTCATGTAAGAAAAAAAGATCTGTGCAAAGTTCATGAGAAGACAAATATCACGCGGACAGAATGGGCCAGCTCGAAAGCTTTGGGGTGGGATAAGTCAGCCATTAAAGAGGATCTTTGGGGAAATGCTGCATATAGAGAGAGTGCAATGAGTCCGGGAACATTAAATAAGATTTCACTGACAAGGGGCCTTTTCCAGCATGGTCCCTTTACCCCCGATGCATGCAACTCATCTGTATGAGATGTCTGGTCTCTCTAGGCTTGCTGGGGGTCTGACGTGGAAGCCTACTGATGAAATCCATAGTTTGTATAGGCCAGAGCTGCATTATGCGGACAGCATAGCTCCCAACTGTCCCTGATTTCGAGGGACTGTCCCCCATTTGAAACCAAGTCCCTCTGTCCTCCTCATTTGTCCCTACAGTGCCGGGACACAGTCATCCAGCGCCCAGGGCAAGGATGCCAAACTGCGCCCCCCCCCTTTCCTTAGGGTTGGGGTCAAGGCGCCCCCCAGCCCTGCAATAAACCATTGCGCCCAGGGAAATGGTTCCTCCTGCCCACCCTTTGTCCCAGCCCTGTGTCCCTCATTATGGTCTGATCTATATAATTGTATATAAAATGCACTATTTATCAAAAAAGGGTTTCCCAGGGCTAAACCTTTTATCCAATTTCTAAATGCTGCATTTGTAAATTCCAAAAGCCAATATAAAGGAATAGTAGTAGTAAAAAAATTGTAACATTCTACTTTAAGGGGGTGTGTCCTATGCCTACATACTTTTGCTAATAGGTGCCCCTTATTCCCATCTCAGAAAGTTGGGTCGTGTGCCGACGGTGCCGGAAAGCAGGAAATCTAGGGGGGTCAGAGAAAGAATTTATACATCTCATAAATGAAGGGGGGTCCTATCCATTGTATTCACTAAAAGTGGAACAGCCCTTTAATATGACGTGTCCACATGTTACTAAGGGTTTCCCGATTCAAATCCTGCTTTGCTAATGCTTTGTATTTTGACCCGAGTGCTTGGAAATTCTTCACAGTCCACAGACGCCACGCGCAGCCCCAAGTAACCTCCAGGAGGTGTCTCCTCCTACAACTCACCGTGACTCAGCAATGGACTTTAAAATATTATTTTAGTTTTTTTCAAATGACACCTTTTTTGACCTTGCTTGACTGAAGTTGAATGATAATTAAAGATTAGTTACCCAGTAATAATAAAACCTGCCAAATGAGACAACATTCATTAAAAGTGAAGTAAACAAATTAAAACGTAATGTAATACTTAGCATGAAAAAGCAGAGGAGTTCACACTTCTTCTCAGATGTGTGTTGAACATTTGTGATCTTGCTCAGCACACCTCCCAACCCAAACCAGCCCAAAGGCACCAGGGTCTTCCAAAATTCCTGTGTTTGCAGTTTATAACCAGAAGGGGTCCCTTCCCGCAGACCCCAAAAAAAATCAGCTTTTTGCAGTATCCCCCTAATGTGACTCCTGGGCTAGTAAAGCCCTCGGCCTATTTGAACACGCTGTAATAACTGGGGCTATAGGGTTGTATTACCCCACAAAACAATTACCCAAGTACCACCCACATAGTAGCATATACTGATATATACTGATCAATAAAGTATAATAAGCATATACTGATCAATAACAATATTAAAAGGAAACTAAAGAGTGGAAAAACCTTTATCGAAATTTTGGGCATTTTTACAGCTGCTGTTTTTGGCTTCAGACTTTTTTTTGTGCTTCTAAGCTCCCCTGCATGTTATCCTGTGCGTTCATGCACACAGGCTATTAGCAGCAGGAGAGTTTAGTGCCAGCTTGTTCTGGAGCAGCAGCATTTTGTCAGGAAAAAAAACACAGACAGCTCCTAAACTTTCCCAAACTCTGCTAAACGCCGGTGCCCAGCCATTTTTTTTTTTTTGTAATCGGAGGCCGCTGATGTCCATAACCAGTGAATAGATGGCTGTTAAGGAGCGTCCTGGAAAGCCAGCTGCCACATCCTTAACAACGGATGAGTCACCAGCTGTCAGCAGGGTTTCCCAAAAAAACATTTTTGTAAGCGGAGGCCGCTGGCGTCCATAACCAGTGAATAGATGGTTGTTAAAGCGGAGTTCCGGGCACAGAAGTCAATTTTTACTAAACATACCCCCGGGACAGTCAGGGCTAGCACATTCCACAATGGCTAGCCTCTGATCTGTCCCGGTTCGCACTTACCTTTTAGAAGAAATACTTACTTATAAACAGACTTGTATAAAGTACTCAAAATTTCTACTTGAGTAAAAGTACAAGTGCTCGATCAAAAAATTACTTGAGTAGAAGTGGAAGTGCTTGCAGAAAAAGTTACTTAAGTAGAAGTACTAAAGTATTCAACATTTTTTTTACTTAAGTATTGCAAGTAGTTTTTTCAAAAAATTTGCTACTTAAGTACTAAAAGTAAAAAGTACCAGTAGTTTTGAAAAAAAATTTCTACTCAAGTACTGAAAGTAGAAGTACAAGTACTGTGTTATGTAGTTATTAAAGAAATAAGTCAAAAGTTTGAACATCATATTGTTTTTATTATTTCAAATGATTTATTCAAATGATTAACCTGTGTTTGTTAGTAGTTTCTTGATGCACTTTAAGCGCTGTAGCACCATTTATTTGTTTGTTTCATATTTTCTTTTTATTGGAAAGATTTGGTATAGCAGCTTTTATTATACACAGCCTTTATTTTCGTATGCGCTGATTTACAAATGACATTATACACATTTTTTTGAGCTTTATGCAACCTGCCATCTACTGTTCTGGCAGTGGTAATTTTTTTAAAAGTAACGAGTAACTATGCAGCACAAAAAAAAAATACTTAAGTAGAAGTATCGAAATCATCGAAAAAATGTAGTGAAGTAAAAGTAGAAGTAGGAGAAAAAAATTCTACTCTAGGAAAGTACAGATACCGCATTTCGGTACTTAAGTACAGTACTTAAGTAGTTCTACTTCGTTACTATACATCTCTGCTTATAAAATTTCTTCCACAGCGTTTCCATCTCTCTTGTGGGCAGCTGAAGCCGGCGCGGTCCTCTTCTGTGTCTTCTTCCGCGTCTTCTTGTCCCAGAATGCGCCTGCACCGGCCCCTCTCGTCACTTCCGGTGCAGCGCCGTATTCCTCCACAGCTTCTGGGCATGCCCAGAAGCTGTTTAGCAGGGGAATGCGGCGTCGCCCGGAAATGACGAGCGGGGCCGGTGCCGTCGCATTGATTCCTGGGAGCTATGACGTTCAGCTCCCAGGAATCATAGCGAGACAGGAAGTGACGGGGTGAGCCACAGCTCCGAGGGAGGAAGTACTCTGAGGTGAGTATCTTTGATCTTCAATTACAAGGTAAGTAGACAAAAAAAAAAAAAAAATAACTATCCAATTCCTTTTCAGGTGAGGTCTACCTAGCGGAGGGGCACAAAAAAAAAATATCGTTTTTGTGCCCGGAACTCTGCTTTAAGGAGCGTCCAGGAAAGCCAGCTGCCACATCCTTAACAACGGATGAGTCACCAGCAGTCAGCAGGGTTTCCCAAAAAACATCTTTGCAAGCGGAGGCCGCTGGCGTCCATAACCAGTGAATAGATGGTTGTTAAGGAGCGTCCTGGAAAGCCAGCTGCCACATCCTTAACAAGGATGAGTCACCAGCTGTCAGCAGAGTTTCCCAAAAAAACATTTTTGGAAGGGGAGGCCGCTGGCGTCCATAACCAGTGAATAGATGGTTGTTAAGGAGCGTCCTGGAAAGCCAGCTGCCACATCCTTAAAGCGGAGTTCCAGCCATTTACTCACCTGTCCAACGGTCCAGCGATGCGGCCGCCGGAAGCCTCGATCCTCTCCCTCGGCGCCGGCATCACTGCTGTGGGCACCCGGCTGTTACAGTTTGTGGCTTCACAGCTGGGTACCCACTGCGCATGCGCGAGTCGCGCTGCGCGCCGTGATTGGCCGGCAATCTTCTGGGACCTCTGACGTGTCCCAGAAGATTGCAGGGAGGGAGGGGGAGAGGAGAACTTCCGCTCAGGGCGCCGCGGCGCTCCGAGCGGAAGTGGGAGCGGGTACCTGTCAAAACTAGGTACCCGCTCCCCCCCCCAAAAAATGACATGCCAAATGTGGCATGTCGGGGGGTCAGGACTCCCTAAAGCGGAAGTTCCACTTTTGGGTGGAACTCCGCTTTAACAACGGATGAGTCACCAGCAGGGTTTCCCAAAAAAACATTGCCAGCAATAAAGAAAATTGTGAAAAAGAGTGGGAATCCCCCCCAATCCCCCCCCAAGGAGCTTGGACTTTACCCATCAGGCGCTGGCAGGGGTCAGCATAGAGGAGGGAGAAATGGAGGAGACGCAAGCAGCAGAGGTACGCAGCTGGGTGACTGTTAGGAATGTTAGGGGGAGGAGTGTCAGGGAGGCCAGTCCTGAGTTGATAGACCCCAACATGTTTGCCGAGTTGCAGGTTGAGGGGGATATCAACTCAGGGGTGGCAGAGCTGGAGCATGCACCCTCCCCAGCTGCCAGGGGGGGGTCGGCTCCAGGAAGAAGGGGGGCCGTAACTCAGGAAAGGTTAGAAAGGTTGTGGTAGTGGGGGACTCAATTATCAAGAGGACAGAGAGGGCAATCTGTAAAAAAGATCTCGTGAACCGAACAGTATGTTGTTTACCGGGCGCCCGCGTTCGGCATATCGCAGATCTGGCAGACAGATTGTTGTGCGGGGCTGGGGATGACCCAGCGGTCATGGTGCATGTGGGCACTAATGACAAAGTTAAAGGTAGGTGGAGGATCCTTAAGAACGATTTCATGGACTTAGGTAATAGATTGAGGAAAAGGACCTCCAAGGTGGTTTTCTCTGAAATACTGCCTGTACCTCGAGCCACACAAGAGAGGCAGAAGGAGATTAGGGAACTTAACAAGTGGCTGAGGAATTGGTGTAGGAAGGAGGGGTTTGGGTTCCTGGAGAACTGGGCTGTCTTCTCAGTCGGCTACCGGCTCTTTAGTAAGGATGGGCTGCACCTTAATGGGGGCGGTACAGCTCTTTTGGGGAGAAAGATGGCCACTAAGTTGGAGGAGCTTTTAAACTAGGAGACGGGGGGAGGGCTCAGAAGTAGAGTCAGTTAGGAGGGAGCAAAGGACTGAAGGCAGTTGTAGGGTCAGCAGCGACAGTAGGTCCACAACGTCTATTGGTAGGTCTGTGCGGGAGAACCGCAGACCAAACAGGAATAAACATAACCAATCACGTTTAACTTCCGTAAAACTAAGAGGGGTATATGCTAATGCCAGGAGCCTAGCTAATAAAATGGATGAGTTGGAAATGTTAGTACATGAGGAGGACATAGACCTAGTGGGAATAACGGAGACTTGGTTCGACCCCTCACATGACTGGCTGGCAAATATCCAAGGGTATTCAGTGTACCGGAAGGACAGGGTAGGAAAAAGAGGGGGAGGGGTATGTCTCTACGTCAAGAATAATGTAAGGGTGATAGAGAGGAGTGACATTACGGAAGGGATGAGTATGGAGTTAGAATCCATGTGGGTAGAACTCCATAGGGAAGGAGAAAAGGGAAAAGTAATTGTGGGGGTTTGCTATAGGCCACCTAAACAAGGGGAGGAGGTAGAGCTGGAATTTTTAGCACTTTTGGGTAAAGTGGCAAAGCTAGGATCAGTCATCATATTGGGGGACTTCAATTATCCCGACATTGACTGGGGAGAGGGGACTACACACTCACATAAGGGCCGTCAATTCACGGAAACCTTACAGGATAATTACATGTCACGGTTGGTGGATTCCCCTACCAGAGAAAACACAATCCTGGATCTATTGATCACTAATGACCCAGACCTAATCTCGGAGGTAGGAGTCCAGGACAACCTGGGCTCTAGCGATCACAGGATGATTACATTTAGCGTAAATAACAATATAGCAAGGCAAGTGGGGAACATAAGAACCCTTAACTTCAGAAGGGCAAACTTTCCAAAATTGTACTTGTTGATGGAAAGGGTAAACTGGGACCGAACCCTGGGATCCCTGACCACAGAGGAAAAATGGGAATGCTTTAGGAACATATTAAGCAAAGGCATCTTGCAGTGCATTCCTATGGGAAATAAATTTAGAAGGGACAAAGCCAAACCTGGCTGGCTAAACCGGAGCGTTAAAAAACTTATTAGGGGAAAAAAATTGGCCTTCAGGAAATATAAATCAGAGGGCACAGTATTGGCTTTCGACCAATACAAGGAGGCAAATAGGAAGTGTAAACACAAAATCAAGATGGCTAAAATAGACTTTGAGAGACAAATAGCGGAGGATAGCAAAAAAAACCCAAAGAAATTCTTTAAGTATATCAACAGCAAAAAAACTAGGGCAGAGCATATTGCACACATAATTAACAATGATGGGAGGATGGTTACAGAGGACACTGAAAAAGCAACCGTGCTGAATGCTTTTTTCTCATCAGTCTTTACACAGGAATCGGAGGGGTACACTGACCATGACTGTATGGTTAGTAGTAATACACAGGACTTGCCACTATGGCTAACAGAGGGTGAAATCAGGGAAAGGCTGGATAAACTCAACACAAACAAATCACCAGGCCCGGGTGGCGTATATCCGAGAGTACTCAAGGAACTCAGTAAGGTTATATCCAGACCACTGTTCCTGATCTTTGCGGACAGTATTAGGACAGAAGATGTACCAGGGGAGTGGAGGAAAGCTAACGTGATTCCGATATTCAAAAAGGGTCAGAGGCATATACCGGGAAATTATAGGCCTGTCAGTCTGACATCAGTAGTATGTAAACTTCTGGAGGGGATGATAAGGGACTATATCGTAGAGTTTGCTAAGGACAACAGCATCATCAGTAGTAACCAGCACGGGTTTACAAATGGGCGTTCTTGTCAAACCAATCTCTTAACATTCTACGAGGAGGTGAGCTGTGAGCTAGATAGGGGCAGACCAGTGGATGTGGTGTACCTAGATTTTGCTAAGGCGTTTGATACAGTTCCCCATAAGCGCTTAATTTATAAAATAAGGTCTGCAGGTATCGACAGCAGGGTTTGCTCTTGGATACGGAACTGGCTAAAAGGGCGTGTCCAAAGGGTGGTAATAAACAGCGCGTACTCAGACTGGTCTGAGGTAGTAAGCGGGGCCCCCCAAGGCTCAGTCCTAGGACCAACCTTGTTCAATTTATTCATAAACAGCATTGAGGACGGGATCAGTAGTTCAATATCAGTTTTTGCAGATGACACAAAATTAGGCAGGGCAATAACAGCACAGCATGAAGCAGATATCCTACAGAATGACCTGGACAAAATAACAGAGTGGGCAAAGACATGGCAAATGAGGTTTAACGTGGAGAAATGTAAGGTTTTACACTTGGGGACTAGAAACATAAAAGCACAATACACGTTAGGAGGGGAACCCTTGGGAGAATCAAAAATGGAGAAGAATCTGGGAGTCTTGGTTGATGATAGACTAGGCAACAGCATGCAATGTCAAGCGGCAGCTGCCAAGGCTAGCAGAATATTAGCATGCATAAAGAAAGGGATGTATTCCAGAGATAAGACTATAATCCTTCCACTTTATAAAACTCTGGTCCGACCTCATCTGGAGTATTCGGTCCAGTTCTGGTCACCAGTCCTCAGAAGGGATGTGTTGGAGCTGGAGAGAGTCCAGAGAAGGGCAACTAAACTAATTAGGGGATTGGAGGACCTTGATTATGAGGAGCGTCTGCAATCGCTTGATTTATTCTCCCTGGAGAAGAGACGCCTGAGGGGGGACATGATAGCAATTTTTAAATATCTAAATGGGGATCTAGGCTTAGAAAAAAAGCTGTTCAGTCGAAGGGATTGCATGAGAACTCGGGGGCATACAATGCGATTAGAGGAGAAGCGTTTTAACCTCAGGCAACGTGGGGGGTTCTTTACTGTTAGGGCTACAAGATTGTGGAATTCTCTACCACATGAGGTGGTTTCTGCGGGTAGTATGGTGGCTTTCAAAAGACTCTTAGATGTACATCTCAAGGATCAGAACATTCAGGGGTATGCAAGATGATTACAGCCACACACATCTACACAGGTTGAACTGGATGGACTTTTGTCTTTATTCAACCTCACCAACTATGTAACTATGTAACACCAGGCCCTTCAGATCTCATATGAATAGCCAATTGAAGAAATCAATTCAAGCGTGATTAAGGCTGATGTACAATCCCTTTAATATCTTGGCCTCTGTTAAGAGACTGGTGTGTTGGATTGTGGGAAATGTAGTCCTGAAGAGGGTGAAGATTGTGGACGGCACACTGGATTGGACTCTACTACCAGGGAGCTGTGGGTTCCGTGGGGACTGATGGGAGAGTTTATAAATTAGGGGCGGGACCAATGGTTCTCTCTCTTGCCTCGGGCACAGCATGCTGTGCGGAAGGAGGAGGAAGAGCTGCTGCGGTGTGCAGGAGAGAGAGAGGCCGCGGGCCTAGTGGAAGATGCCTTGGAGAGGTGGTGGATGTCACGGAGGAAGGTGACGGACTGAGAGCAGAGACACCGGAGACAGGTGGCGGGTGTTACCGCGGAGTAACTGGTCTGGTGTGGAGGACTGCTGAGCAAGGACACCAACGGATTGGGTGAGAGATATCTGATTACAGAAGACACTGTAACTCACAGATACAGAGCAAGGAAAGGCCTGTGACGCAGTACAGATACAAAGGGAGTTTCACTGTGATAGAGCGGTTGCCATAGGACACTGCAGTTCTGCATTGGTGCGTAGTAAACCAAAAAGGCCTCAACTGTATATACACAAGCCCCTAGACTGTATACATCTTAGACAGAGCCGGGATATCAATATTTATTTTCTGTTGGATTACAAATATTTCCCTTTCTCATTCTGGATTACAAATATCATTCATGCAATGATTGAGAGCTTCACTGCCGGTGAAGATTAGCAAGGCCTTGCCCAGGAGGAGACTCATATAATCCATAGAAAGGGGGCCCCCTATTGGTGACAGAGTGCAATCTATCAGATTGTATTGCAATATATTATTAGAGCAGCTGAGCTAATTTAAACTGATTACTTTGTTCTTCAATAGCTTAAGGATATTTGTTCATACTGGTTTAGTCACTCTCACATCATTAGAGGAGGAATGATCTATTGAAATAGCAGTTAATATATTTATTCCTCATCTAAAGCTGTAATACATTTACATTTGTTTATCTTTTTGAAAATTTAGGATTCTGAGCCTTGCGCCCCCTTTATGACATTGGGGCTTTAAAGACTCAGAATCTCAGCTTGGTTTTCTTTATCTATATTTCCTGTTGTGTTGAACTCACAATTGTTCAATTTCTTGAATAAAACAGTAAAACTGATCTTTTATTATTGAAACTTTGTTGTCGTCTAATTAATCACTATGTCAGAACCCATAGTGTCAGTTGGGTCGGAAGGGACTCAGGGTCCAGGAAGTGAGGAGGATTTGAACATACTCAGCAACCCCGGTGGGGGTCGTGCTACATATGGAATGGAAGCTATAAAATAAATTTACTCTGAAATTTATTCTTGAAAATAGGTTTCATATTTCTGCATATGTTTAAGTAGCACAGTTTTTATACATTGCACTTTATATTTAATAGTTCAGGGATAGGTGGAAGCCCTGGAGATACTTCACGTGATGGCTATCTACAGCATCTGGCCTGTTAAGGGGTGACATCGATTTGAGCTGCTTAATAGCCCCTTTTTCAAGCCATTGGGCCTTTCGTTGTAACTTCTCCCTGGAGAGTGACTCGCTTATTTTATCTTAATCTTTATCTTCCTGTTACCCTACTTTTCTTTTTTGTTTCCCTTCAAACATTTGTCCTTTCATAGTTGAATTCACAGAAATCATAAAGTGTAAGTCCATCCTAACACTAAAATTTCTGCATATACACACATCCACGTTCTAACACTAACGTATCTAGCCCTGTAAAGAAAAAATCAGTATACTTACCTTTTTTGAAGCAGATCTGATCTCCAGAGGCAGGAGCTCTGCAGAGGGCACAGCCGACAACGGCTGTGAAATGAATGGGAAGTGACGTCACCCATAGAGTTACTATGGGGATTCCGTTGTCGGTTGTGTCCTCTGCACTTGCCTCCAAAGCAAAGCCACGGCTGACAGCTCAGCGTGGGATCGGGTCGGTTTGGCTTCAAAAAAAGGTATGTACAATATAGTGATTTTTTGTTTACAGGGCTAGATAGGTTAGATCCTGAATGTCTGTAGATGTAGGGATTTTAGTGTTATGGTGGACTTCTACTTACCATACAAGATATACAATGTGTTTTCTCGATAATCCAGTGAAGCTAATGTATTGGTTATGTAACCTTCTCTCGTGTTTTATGTACTATTTCTATGACAACTTCTATTTTCTCTGATACACCCGGGTTATGATCATCACTGGTCTATAGGCTATCCTAGCCTATTAGAACATACCAAGCATTATCTAATATGCTTACATCTACACAGGCTATCCCCCCTTCAATCCATCATGAATGCTGCCGCCAGGCTCATCCACCACACCAATCGCTCAGTGTCCGCTGCTCCTCTCTGTCAAGCCCTCCACTGGCTTCCGCTCACTCAACTAATTCAATTCAAAATACTAACAACATCTTACAAAGCAATCCACAGCTTAGCCCCCAGCTACATCACTAGCCTAGTCTCAAAACACCAACCTAATTGCTCTCTACGTTCCTCTCAAAACCTCCTGCTCTCTAGCTCCCTCATCACCACCTCCCATGCTCGCCTCCAGGACTTTACCAGAGCCTCACCAATCCTATGGAACTCCTTACCCTTATCTGTCCGATTATCTCTTACTCTATTAGCTTTTAGACGATCTCTGAAAACCCTCCTCTTCAGAGAAGCCTATCCTACCTACACCTAACAACTGTACCTCCATTTTCTCCATAAGCTCATCCCCCACAGCTATTGCCTTTTGTTTCACTTGACCCCCCTTCTAGATTGTAAGCTCTAATGAGCAGGGCCCTTTAAATCCTCCTGTATTGAATTGTATTGTAACTGTATTGTCTTACCTCATATTGTAAAGCGCTGCGCAAACTGTCGGCGCTATATAAATCCTGTATAATAATAATAATAATACAGTAATAATAATAATGTTGCTGATGTTCTGTACTAAATTCTTATTTAAATGTGATCTTCCTTTGCGTTCTCCAACTTTAGAGTACATGTTGACTTACTGCATCTCTACTCTATTGGATTATGTCCATTATATGCAGTGTTTTTACTTGATGTATGTGAGATTTGCCACAGAACAAAAAAAAAAAAAAAAACTTCTAATAAATTTTTCAGCTTCCCATTAGATCAATGCAAAAGTAGTCTGTTGGCGAATCTTCTGGTAATAGGCATTTCGGCGACCAGCCCCTTTGTAGGCCTGAGGAAACTTACCTGTGGAAGGTGGGCTGGGGAGGAAGGAGTATTTGTCTATAGCCCCAAGTAAAGAAGTACTCCTCGAGGATGAGGAACCACTAGGTGCTTCAGAAGGACTGTGACTGCTCTCATAGGGTCAGATTTGACTGGCTGTCCCCTCCCTATCAGCATTATTTTTGAGGTTGCTACTAAAGGACCTAAGGCTGACCATAGATGGTGCAAATGTCATTCTTGCAACCAAGGGCTGACAGGGGAACCCTTCCTGCCGAACAATCGTCTGCCCCCCGGCAGGGAAATCAACCCTCCCCCCCACCCAAAAGACGACAGTGATTATTGCTAGCGGCTATAGCAGCTACTAGTGATAAATCGCAAGTTAATCCGGCAGGCTGGTAGCACCCAAGTTGATCGATCAATCAACTTGGAACATTCAGCCTGCCCACACACGGTTCAGGTCTTTGCGGCTATGGCCAGCCTAATACTGCTGGGATAAGATTTTTTTTTTTCAGGACACGGTCCTCTGAGTCTCTTCATGTGCTTAAGGTATCCTGCAACCTTAAACCTCCTCCATGCATTTTTAGCTGAAACCTGCAGTAAATCCTAAAAAAGTAATCTAGGCCAGAGCCTAGTTCGTCGATGTGCTACTGGGATGGTAAACAAGGCAGACAGCCTATAAACAGGTAAGGGGGACCCAGTTTTATTTAGCGACCCCTTCAGGGGTCATCGCTACACTAGGCTGCATTTTCTTTGGTAGTATACATGCTCTACAGGCCACTGCACCCATGGGAAAGAGTCTTTATAAAAGGAAGTCCTGCTAAAACTGCTTTTTCCTTTTTTGAGTTTGAAAGGGTTAACCCTTGTCAGTTTTTTTTTCTGTCTGTGTTAGGTTGAGATTTCCTCTCACTTACTGGACACAAAGATGTTCCTCCAAAAGGTGGCCACATACGTAGCTGATTTGTGATCGATTTAGGCACAAGCAATCGCAGACAAGTGATAGATCTTCCACTAAAATATTGAACTATGCAACACATGTGGTATTGTACCACATTCTGCAAGTGATTACAAATATCATGTAAATAATGAAAACAATAATTTCATCAATCTGAATATTGATCACTTCCACGACACACGTCAACATTCAGTAGAAATTTACAAAATTCTGCCACCACCACCAATCGACTCTGAAATCAATTAGGCACTCAGTGGGTGCTTTAAAACATGGCTCAACTGCCTGCTTTTACTGCCCCTGACACAAGAAAAAAAAAAGTAAATGTTTTTTTTCCCCTCAGGAGCCTGGAGTGGATCAGGGATTCAATGTCAGATCCTGCAGACAAGCCCTGCAGCTTTCAGCCCTTACTTCTGATATGGGCTGTTTACAAGCTGTAGGGCTTGTGAATGAACTACGAGAGCGCTCATCAGCACCCTTTACAGTCCACTGAGAACTACAAGCTGTCAGCCAGTACTTGTAGTGCTCTTTTTCACAGATCGCTGTGAATGAATGACATGGACTTGTGGGTGGAGCCCAAAACAGTCACGCTATTTTCAAATGTGACAACAGGGGTGCGGGGGAAAGGAGCCCCCACTCGCTTTCACAGGAAGAGGGGGATCGGGGATGCTGGGGGCAGGTTTGGCGCATGCTACACAGAACACTTAAATTGTGGGTGTAACATGCACTGAAAGGTAAACTTAGGCTTTAAAGCAGAACCTCACCAAGGAAAGTTCCACTTCTTCTCTGCCATATTTGGAATATTTTTTTTTGGGGGGGGAGAGAGAGCAGGTGCCTACTGTAGTTTTGGCAGGTACCCGCTCTCACTTACATTGGCCTATACTCCCGCCCGCAACCTTCTGGGATATGGCACAGGTCCCAGGAGTCTGCAGAACCATTCACAGGGTACAGCACAGCTCGCGCATGTGCAGTGGAAACTGGCTATGAAGCCACAAGGAGTCACAGTGGGCTCCCACAGTTGACATGGCGGCACTGGTGACCCGAAGGCTGACAAAGAGCTGGAGTTCCACCGAAAACAATAATTTGCCAAAATCTCCAACCACATCACTTCCGGTGACTCTCCTGCAGCAATAATTGGAGATTTCGACCAGTTGGTGTTTTCACAGAACAGGCAGCAGCCTATACACTATGGTACACGCTATAATGAGTAGACATTTTTAGTCTGCCAGCTAGTAACCAACAACATGGCTGCCTCCAAGGCAGCGACAACTAGCGGGCGAACTAACAATGTCCATTCATTATAGTGTGTACCGTAGTATATACGCTGCCGGTGTTCTGTGAAAACACCAACTGGTCGAAATCTCCAATTCATGCTGCTGGAGAGTCATCGGAAGTGACGTGGTAGGAGATTTTGGAGTTGGAGTTTTCAGCACCGGTCCAGAGGAGGATGGCGCTGAATCCCTGGACAGGTGAGTGTCTGTTTATTAAAAGTCAGCAGCTACAGTTTTTGTTTACATTTTTTGGAACCTGGCTGAAGCTCCTTTTTAAAGGACTGATTTATATCCACATCCCGTTTAGCTTTTCTAAATGCAGGAAAAGTTATCTGGGAAGCATAAACACATCTTATGCATCCCAGATCTTTTTTCCTGTGTTTAGTTTCTAAACATGCTGCTCTATGGGCTCGTTTACACCGGATGGAATAGAACACATTTTTAATGGTGCTTTCAAACATTTAAAAAAAAAAAATATACTCTGCTGCATTTTTTTTTTTACGTATAAACATACCGGAATGCACAGCAAAAGCATGTAAATGCAACTCAGTAAAAGGAAAACATAAACAATGCCTAAAAATGCACCACAAGCACAGACAAATCACAAATGTATGTAAACATGCATGTGGAACTGTACACTGAATGCAGGGACTGGGAATTAAATAAGCCCTAAAATTGGTCTAGATTGTCTTGTGAGGTTCCATGATAGAATAATAGATAAGATATACTAATGTACCTCCCTACTATTGATAAAATTATACTTCCTCATGTGTGGCATTTCGATTGATTGTGTATGTTGCATATAGAGCAACGTAGCTGCAGACCAAGCAAGTAGGTACACTGTCGGTGCTCTGCACCTATTCCCTGCGCTCTGAGTGGTGCAATCCTCTATCCAGCTCAACTTGTAGATGAGAGCAGATCACTCTGCAACCTTCTAATGCTTCAGCCTTGCAGCCCCTCACTAGACCAGGGTGGTCTGGGAACACTGTGAAACGACAAACAAACACAAGGGCGCACCGGCCTAGTGCATTATCCTTAAAACAGGTTTATTAAAATACTGAATTAAAAATAATCACAAACGAGTTCTTGATAAAAAGGCTCTGAAGAAGAGGCGCTGCCTCGAAACGCGTAAGCCTGTACAGCTTCGGGGGACAATCGAATCCCGATTTCGATGCTGAGGATTTTATACTTTGTTTGATGTGCCTTTTATCAAGAACTCCTTTGTGAGTATTTTTAATTCAGTATTTTAATAAACCTGTTTTAAGGATAATGCACTAGGCCGGTGCGCCCTTGTGTTTGTTTGTCGTTTCACAGTAGCTGCAGACCAATCAGGGTGCCCAAGCTGACCTGTGTTCACAGCCAAATGCGCCTACAATACATCAAAACTGGACCACAAACCGACGAAAACGGGCGGGCGTAGCGATCCTCTTTAAACAAGATTCCCCTTTGCAACTACTTTCCTCATATGCTGATCTATTGGGGCATTATCCTATTCTCTGAGGTACTTGTAAAGGCTCTGATTTTACTCTCCGTATGTTCACCAAACTTCTTATTTGTCCAAAGTGTATAAACGTTTATTCGCTTCTCCCCACCAATATCTGGTTGTTGGAGGAGACTTTAAATTTGCCCTTTTCCTCTGGTCTTGACAAACACAATGTGGGATATGGAAAGGCCACCGCAGCCTTAGACAGAGAATCTACCCATTTCCACCAAATGACCAGACGGTATGCTTTATTTGATGCATGGCGTACTGCTTATCCATCAGCTAAGCAATTCACATTCTACTCCCATCCTCATAAGTTCCCATTCACGGCTTAACTATTTCTTTGTAAATTCCCCCGCTCTTAGGGTCTGCAAAGGATCCGACATCCAGGTTGCAAAGTCCAGATACACCACATCCATAGGCTTACCTTTATCTAAGTGGTAGCTCACTTCATCGTAGAAGGTTAATAGATTGGTTTGGCATGAACGATTTTTCATGAATCCATGCTGATTACTACTTATAATACCGTTTTCATTACTAAAGTCTTGTATGTGGTCCCTTATCATCCCCTCCAAAATTTTGCAGACTACTGATGTTAGGCTGACCGGCCTATAGTTACCCGGGATATATCTCGGCCCCTTTTTAAATATTGGTACCACGTTGGCTTTTTTCCAATCAGCTGACACCATACCTGTCTGTAAACTATCCTTAAAGATCAAGAATAATGGTCTGGCAATCACCTGGCTGAGCTCATTAAGAACCCTCGGGTGCAAGCCATCCGGTCCCGGGGATTTATTTATGTTAAGTTTCTCTAGTTTAGCTCTAAGTCTATCTTCTGTTAGCCATGGCGGTACTTCCTGAGGTGTATTATTTAGTTCGGCCTTACAAGCGGGGTTCGTGTAGCCCCCCGATTCCTTTGTGAAGACTGAAGAGAAGAAATTATTTAACACTTCCGCCTTTTCTCTGTCCTCAGTGGCCATATTTCCTTTATCATCTTTTATGGGGCCAATGTGTTCGGGCCTCGCTTTCTTACTGTTTATATACTTAAAGAACTTCTTGGGGTTCTTTTTACTCTCCTCCGCTATATGTCTCTCGTGTTCTATTTTAGCCGCCCTGATTTCGTCTTTACATTTCTTATTACACTCTTTATAATGATTAAATGCTGCCAATGACCCCTCAGTCTTGTATTTTTTGAAGGCCTTTTCTTTAGCTCTAATATACATTTTTATGTTGGAGTTTAGCCACCCAGGGTTTAGTTTTGCTCTTTTAAATTTATTTCCCTGTGGAATGCACTGGCCCACCCCCTTGTTAAGTATGCTCTTGAAGCACTCCCATTTTTCCTCCGTGTTCTTTGTTCCCAGGGTTCTATCCCATTTGATATTTTCTAGCAGCGAGCGCAGTTTAGGGAAATTGGCTCTTTTGAAATTCAGTGTCCTTATATTACCCTTGCGTTTCCTATAACTGTAATTAATACTGAAACCAATTGACCTATGGTCACTGTTCCCTAAGTTGTCCCGTATTTCTATATCCGTGAGCAGGTCTACATTGTTGGTAATCAGTAGGTCAAGTACCGCATTGTTTCTTGTCGGTGCATTCACCATCTGACCCATGAAATTGTCCTGCAAAACATTTAGGAACTGCCTAGCCTTGGCTGAATGCGCGGTTCCTTCTGCCCAGTCTATATCCGGATAATTAAAGTCCCCCATTATAATGACATTTCCCATCCTTGCTGCCAATCCTATCTGTAACATGAGGTCCACCTCCCCCTCCTCCCTCTGGTTGGGGGGCCTATAGCATACGCCCAATATTACCTTCCCCACCGTGCCTTTCCTTTGAAGCTCTACCCATAGGGATTCTGCCTCGTCCTTAGCTCCATTATTAATATCATCCCTCATATTTACCTGTATACTGTTCTTAATATACAAACATACCCCTCCCCCTTTTTTACCCTCTCTATCTCTGCGATAAAGGGAATACCCCTGAATGGTCGCCATCCAGTCATGGGAGCTTTCAAACCAAGTCTCTGTTATCCCCACAAAATCTAAGTCCTCCTCAAACATCAGCAGCTCCAGCTCTCCCATCTTGTTGGCCAGGCTTCTGGCATTGGTATATAAGCCTCGTAATTTTGATGTTTTTAGGCTGCTCTTGTGATTTTTCCCCGTACCCACCCTGGGTATAGGAGCTCCGAACACCCTACCGCTAATGCCCCCATTTCTGCCCTCTGAAACTGTTGCGGAAATACAAGTCCCATAAGGCATTGCAAGGCTGACAGTTACAAGCGTGACTCCCACAGGCAGAGGCATGATGGAACTTGTAGTTCTGCAACAGCTGGAGGGCCACCAGTTTGACACCAGCTGATTACTGGTGAACCTCTCTACTGCTACAGCCACTGGCTTTCAAGGTTCTTGGCAGACCGTGACAACATCACACTACCTACATTTCTTTCTAACTTTACCAAAGTGTTGATTTGTTCATCATATTCCCCACATTACAATGTAGTGTAATTC
The DNA here is from genome assembly GCF_965119305.1 of Pelophylax lessonae. NCBI lineage: Eukaryota > Metazoa > Chordata > Amphibia > Anura > Ranidae > Pelophylax > Pelophylax lessonae. The sequence continues at coordinate 619,892,066 of NC_138769.1, forward strand.
AATAAAAAAAAACAATTAATTATGCAGTGCAGGGGTCTGAACTGAACGAATAAGCCAGCTGTCGAATCGTTTGGCCTACGTGTTAGAGAAGATATGGTGTATATCTGGTGTGAATGGGCCCCATCTCTGTGTGCAATTAGAACACACACAGTTCTATTTACCAACCATATATAAGGCCACACAGCACAGCTCTGTAGATGGGAAGGAGGAACAGGACACATACACACACGGAATAGAAGTGTCCCCTGAGCAGACATAACACTGTGCTCCCTCTCTGTGGGACTACACGTCCTCCTCCTTCCAGCACAGTACAGTACAAACCCTAGTACACACACACAGGTAATGAGGGCGCCCTGACGTCACCATGTGTCTTACCTCCCTCGTTTCCGCTTCTCTTCTTGCCACACCCCTCCCGCTCCTTATTGGTTTAGGTTGTCAGACTCTGTTCGTTGTCGGGTTACCTAGCAACCCCATGCAGCGTGCAGATTCTCCGAATGTCATGAGCCATTCCACCAATCGGCGAGCAGCGATTGTGTGCGCGGTGCATGCTGGGTCCGGATCCCTAGGAGCTCTCAGGCTACCAGCAACAAACTGATGTGTGATCCGGAGCAGAGAGAGGGATAGTGCGATCGCTGCTGCCAGGTACGGGGAGATTCCTCAGAGGAGGCATGCTCAGTGTGGTCAGCCTTTCCTAACAAGGGCTGAATGTCACCCCAGTGTTCCTCCAGAGGTTACCTCAATAATTTCTGACTGACACCATGGTCTATTTATCTATCTCTAAGGCCTTCTTTATACCTTTGAAGTACGATCCATGTTGGGATCACTCTTCAGATAGCAATAGATGGACAATTGTGTCACCGCTGTGTGCATTGTGTGTGGTTACAAGCAGCACAAACCCATTCACTTGTATGGGTGACATCTGCAGGCGGTATCGCTGGGGATATCATTCTTGTCGCAGTCATGCAGCAATCGCCCCCGTGGCATGTGCCTCAGTGGCCAATGGGGAAGTGGTTGAGGGTCAAATCGGCCACAGGGTTTTACCACCACCCCAATCACAAGTGTAAATAAGCCCTCAGGCTCAGTTCACACTGCTGCGATTTGGGATCTGACTCGTGAGACCCCAAGTCGCGTGACATGGGAAATCCCATGTAAGTCTATGAGAGCGGTCTTAGCACTACTGAAGTCGCTCCGACCTTAGAAGAGGTTCCTGTACTACTTTAAGGGCCAGTTCACACCACATCCAGTCCAGTGCGTTTTTTTCTGCATCAAAAATGCATGGAAAGAAGGTTATGTGGTTTCCAATGGCACAGTTCACACCAGTGCCTTCCAGTTCCAGAAAAAAAAGTAGAACATGCTGCATTTTTCCTGGTCTGTACTGGAACGCTGTAAAATGCATCAAAAACGCACTGGAAGGCACCTAAACGCACTGCAACACACATGTCCTTATTTAACCCCTTCCGGACCGCCCATCGCTTATAAAGACTATGGCAGGACAGCACAGCTACGCGAAATCGCATACTGGTACGTGATTTTGTGCACGGGTTCTCAGGGGCGTGCCCGCGCCGCCAGAGCGCCACTCCCGCTATGATTAGACACAGCAGGAGCCAATCAGCGGTCCAGCGGCTGCGATTGCCGCCAGCCACCCGCGATTGTGCAGGCGAATGACAGAACGTCAGTCTGCTTTTGTAAACAATGCAGATCGCTGTTCTGTCACAGAAGAAGAGAGAGATCTTTTGTTTTAGCTTAGCTGAAACACCGATCTCTCTTAGACCGCATTCACACTGAAACGGCACGACTTCGGGGGCGACCTTGTCCGTGCAAGTCGCACCATGACTTCGGTGCGACTTGCACGGACTTCATATAATGAATGTCTATGCAAGTCGCTCCGAGCTCGCCCCGAAGTAGTACAGGGACCTTTTTCTAAGTTGGAGCGACTTGTGTCGCTCCTATTAGAACGGCTCCTGTAGCAGTCAATGGACCGCGAGGGACCGCGACTTGTCAGGCTGACAAGTCGCCTGACAAGTCGTGGTAGTGTGAATGGAGCCTTATACTCTAGTTTAGTACATCCGGTGCCCACACAGTTAGAAAGCACTCCCTAGGAGCACACTTATCCCCTTGATCGCCCGTGGTGTTAACCCCTTCCCTGTCATTTATACAGTAACATTGCTTTTTTTTTTTTAGCACTGGTGTCACTGGTCCCCAAAAAGTGTCACTTAGTATCAGATTTGTCTGCCGCAATTTTGCAGTCCTGCTAAAACTAGCTGATCACCGTCATTACTAGTAAAAAACAATAAGAAAAAAAAATTCCATAAATGTATCCCATTGTTTGTATGACTTTTGCACAAACCAATCAAAATACCCTTATTAGGAATTTTTTTATCAAAATTATGTAGCGGAATACATATTGGCATAAATTGATGAAAAAATTTATTTTTTACATTTTTTTTCTTGGTAATGTTATATAGCAGAAAGTAAAAAATATTGTTTTTTTTTTCCAAAATTGTTGCTCTATTTTTGTTTATAGCGCAAAAATAAAAACGGCAGAGGTAATCAAATACCACCAAAAGAAAGCTCTATTTGTGGGAAAAAAAGGACATCCATTGTATTTGGGTACGGCGACGCACGACCACGCAATTGTCAGTTAAAGCAACGCAGTGCTAAATCGCAAAACATGGCCTGGTCATTAAGGGGGTAAAACCTTTCCGGAGATGAAGTGGTTAAAGAGGAAGTAAACCCTCCTCAGGAAGTTGTACCTATAGGTAAGCCTATGATAAGGCTTACCTATAGGTACTGTAAATATCTCCTAAACATGTACCGTTTAGGAGATATTTACCTTTAATGCAGCCAGTGACGTCACTGGCGCATGCGCTCTGAAGGAACGGCTGATCGTGCCGTTCCTTCAGAGCCCCGTGCCGTGACCGTCGGCTCCCGTGCGCGTGCGCGGGAGTGACGTCACCGCGGCTCCGGCCAATCAGATGGCCGGATGCCGCGATCCCGGAAGACGGGCGACTGAACATGTCGCTCGTCATACAGGTAAGAGAGCGGCACGGCGGGGGCTCGTTCTAAGGTAAGTATTTCATAATGAGCTAGTATGCGATGCATACTAGCTCATTATGTCTTTCTCTTGCAGGTTGTAAGAAAAAAAAAATTTTTTTGAACGAGTGTACAACCTCTTTAAGGCTAAGAATAAAGAGGGTTAAAAATTGCACTGGAACGCATCACAAATGCGCACGCAGAAAAGCATCTGGAATGCATCCGGACTGCGTTTCTATGGTGTGAAGTTGAACTGGCCTAAGGCGACTTCCACCTGACTTGTTCCCATAGACTTTAATGGAAGTCGGATCCTCATCTTAAAGCAGAAACAAAAGAAAAGTCTGCAGTCACAAATACTGTAGCTTCTGACTTTTAATATAAGGACACTTACCTGTCCAGGGATCCTGTGATGTCGGCACTCCTAGTTGATTCGTTAATCGGCTTCGGGTGCAGGCGCCGCCGCCATCTGTAGTAAGGGAAACAGGAAGCGAAGTCTTGAGGCCGCAGTCTGTTTCCTATTGCGCATGTGCGAGTCTCGCTGCACATTCTGAATGGTCCCGCCGTCTTCTGGGACCTGTGTGTGTACCAGAAGGCAGCGGGAGGGGCGGAAATGTCGTAGATTGGCGATCTTACCTAGAAGTGGGAGTGGGTAACTGTCAAAACCAGGTATCTGCGCCACCTTTCCCCCCCAAAAAGATGCAAAATGTGGCAGTGGAGGGTGAAAACAAGTGGAGCTTCCCCTTTTGGGTGGAGCTCTGATTTAATAGATGTGATTTGGATCTGACATTACAGGAAAATTACCCAGGCATTCCCTGATATCGCCTGGCAAAGTCGCACAGCTCTCAGGTGGCAGCAGTGTGAACCAAGACTAAGGCCTCTTTCACACGGTCCGCCTCCGTAGGCGGATCCGTGTTGCTCAGCGGGGATCGATCCTCGGAGCTTACAATCTAGAAGGGAGGATCAAGTGATACAAAAGGTAATAACTGTGGGGGATGAGCTGATGGAGAAAATGGAAGTACAGTTGTTAGATGGTGGGTAGGATGGGCTTCACTGAAGAGGAGAGTTTTCAGGGATTGTCTAAAAACAAACAGAGTAGGAGATAGATTGGGGTAGGGAGATCCATAGGATGGAAGATGCTCAGTAGAAGACCTGCAGGTAAGCATGGGAGGAGGTGACAAGGGAGCTATAGAGCAGGAGGAAGAATGAAGAGAACGATTTGGTTAATATTCCCTCCCTATAGACCTGAGCGTCTGATCCCAGATTGCACACACACCCCCCCCCCTCCACTCCACTCAGACACCCCCCCAGTACTAGGACCGTTCGCGTTCTGATTGTTCAAAGGGAAAATGGTGCTCAGGAGAGGTCACAGCCGGGCACTGCTGCCAGTCCGCTCTGGGACCAACCTGAAGGCCCCCCCCCCCCCGAGTCACCTCATCGCCCAAAGTATGGGGAAGTGATTTACAAAAGTGATGATCAGTGGGGGATCAATATTATTTCAAATATCTGTCCGGCCCTGAGTGACCACCAAGGAAGAAAAGTGCTTATCCTTACCAGTCTTAAAGCGGTTGTAAACCCTATAAAAAAAAAAAAAAAAACCTGCAAGACAAAGGCATAATGAGCTAGTATGCATCGCATACTAGCCCATTATGTGTAACTTACCTTAAAACGAAGCCCCGACACGGACCCCCGGACATCGATGCGGGCGCTGCCATGATCCCTCGTCGTCTCTTCCGGGTTCGGCGGCTCTGGCGCGCTGATTGGCCGGAAGAGACGGCTCCAGCGCGCTGATTGGCCGGAGCCGCGATGACGTCACTCCCGCGCATGCGTGCAGGAGTGATTTTTCCGGCAAGCTCCCGGCAAGTTAATTGAAGGTCCCCCCGGACCTTCAGAGCGCATGCGCCGCTCGCGCGAGCGGCTGCATGCACTGTAAATATCTCCTAAACCGTGCCGGTTTAGGAGATATTATTTGTACCTACAGGTAAGCCTTATTATAGGCTTACCTGTAGGTAAAAGTGTCAAAAAGCGGGATACAACCGCTTTAAGCCCGATTGACCCACATGCAATATTGCTAAGGGGTCCACGTAGTCTGGTTAATGCATTCACATAAGGGGGTGGGAATCACAAGGAAGCACAGATCGGCACTTTTTGTTTAGAAGAGAGCACTGGGGCACGAGAAAATATATTTCTTCACTGGACACATGCTGCTTTTCTGCACTTTTAATTAATTGGGTTGTTTAATCTTTTTTTTGCACTATATATATATTTTTTGCACATGAATTTTCACTGTACACATGCTTGATATTTTATGGTTTGTATTTCCAGTAATTTTTTGGATACTAGTTTATAATTTTTTTAAATTCTACTTATTTCACTTACACATTCAGAGAAAGTGTTTTTCTCTTCCTGGTTTGCGCTGTGGTATTTGTTGTTTTTCATATGTTATGCCCCATACACACATGCAGATTATCTGCAGACTTTTGTCTGCAGACTTACCTTCTCTGTGTAGTGCAAGGGCCTGCCGGATTGCATACAAATTGAAAGTGTTTAGGTTTGACCTCATATTATATGGTTTTGGTAAGTCTGCAGATAATCTGCACGTGTGTATGGGGTATTAGTGATGTAGCTGGGGGCTAAGTTGTGGATGGCTTTGTAAGTTGTTGTTAGTATATTGAATTCATTTGTTAGGTGAGCGGAAGGCAGTGGAGGGATTTGCAGAGAGGGATAGCAGACGCTGAGCAGGTTGTAAGGTGAATATGGCAGCAGCATTTATGATGAACTGAAGGGGGGATAGCCTATGTAAAGGTAAGCCAATGAGAAGGGAGTCTTCCCAGTCAATTTGGATCCAATCAGACAGGCCAGAGAGCTGATCGAAAAAAAAAAATGGTTTCCACCATCCACCGAAGTAAGGTGGATGAATGATCCCCGCAGTTCTATTGTATTCTGACAGCAGGAACTGTCAGAATACACTGATCAGTGCAGCGCTGCGGGCACTGATAGAATGTAAATCAGGGATATGCAAACTGTGGCCCACCAGAACTACAAGTTCCATGAGGCATAGCAAGACTCTGACAGCCACAAGCATGACACCCAGAGGCAGAGGCATGATGGGACTTGTCGTTTTGCAATAGCTGGAGGGCCACAGTTTGCATATCCCTGATGTAAATGATCAAACATTTCAATCAATAAATGTTGATCTTTAGAACAACTTCTTATAAGTGGGAATGACCATAGATGGATCGACCAGTCAAATTTCAATCCTTCTATGGCCAGCATTGCATTCTTTACATTGCATAGTTGGTGGTGGATCTAAAGGAGATTGTGCAATCAGATTGTGTAGTTTTAAGTCAGCTTTATAGTGGAACTTTAGTCACACAATGAAGTCCTGCTAGGTCACTTCAGGCTGGTCCCTATTGCAGGTATAGCTATGTAAAACATTAAAAATAAGTGTCTATAGTGTTTAAAATCCAGTAAGATACTGTCTCACCCTTCTCTGCACATGCTTAGTTGCTCTGCACTGCCTAATTTGTAGAGGCCAATCTGCTGACAGCTTTAAAGCAGAATTAAGCCCTCCTATCCTTTACAGCCAAGGAAGCTGCTTCTGTTTGATCTGCAACTGCCATGGTGCCTCATGTGATCAGTTATGACACCAGCCATTTGATGGTTTGACAGTTAGGTTGAGGACACAAGCAAATGTGACAGTTAGCAATCCTGGCATTCCAGGAATGTAACTGTTTTTTAACCACTTAAGCCCCGGAGGATTTTCCTGCTCAAAGACCAGGGCCTATTTTGCGATTCGGCACTGCGTGAATTTAACGGACAATTGCGCGGTCGTGCAGCGCTGTACCCAAATGAAATTGACATTCTTTTTTTTCCCACAAACAGAGCTTTCTTTTGGTGGAATTTGATCACCTGTGCGATTTTTACTTTTTGCGCTATAAACAAAAAAAGAGCGACATTTTTGAAAAAATAACAATATTTTTCACATTTTTTTATATGAAATTCCCCCCAAAAAAAGTAAAAATCATTTTTTTTTTAACATTTTAGGCCAATTTGTTTTCTGCTACCTATGTTTGGTAAAAAAAAAATCGCAATAAGCGTATTTTGATTGGTTTGCGCAAAAGTTATTGCGTCTAAAAACTAGGGGAAAGATTTATGTCATTTTTATTGTTTTTTTTTTTTTTTACTAGTAATGGTGGCGATCTGCGTTTTTTTTTTTTTTTTTTTTGCGGGACTGCGACATTGCGGCGGACAGATCGGACCCTTGACTGACATTTTTTGACACTTTTGGGGGTACCAGTGACATTACTACAGTAATCAGTGCTATACATATGCACTGTTACTGTAAAAATGACACTGGCAGGGAAGGGGTTAACTTAGAGATTAAGGTGTTAAGTGTGTCCTTAGGGGCGTGCTTCTAACTGTAAAGGGGCGTGGCTTTTTATGTAACCAAAGAGACATACGATCCTACATAGCAGGACCGTATGATCTCTGCTGTTAAACCAGGGAGAATGACAGGCGGCTTTGTTTACATCAGCCGCCTGCCTTTCTCCCTCTCCAGCGGGAGATCGCGAGTGACCGGTGGACATCAGAGCCGCCGGTCACTCGCGCGGGGAAGGCAGGGAACGAGCGGGGGGCGGGAGCATGCCTCCGGCGGCGCACGCTCGCCCCCTAGAGGCTCGTGGGCGAGCGACGTAGCCCTACGCCGTTTTGCCTGTACTGGGCCGACTGCCGCCGTAAATAGTCGTGCGGCGGTCACAAGCGGTTTTAGACATGTACCCTTCCCCACTCCTGGGAGATAGCGCCGCGGCGCTGTTCCTCGGAAGTTCTGCCCCCCTCCTTCTCCCCCGCCACCAGGTCAATTATAAAGCACAATGCGCTTCGCACATGTGCAGTAGGGAACCGACTGTGAAGCCGAAAGGCTTCACTGCTGGTTTGCCTTATGATAAATGGCTGCGACAGCACCTGACAGCTGATCCGATCCGATCCGATCCGATCCAATCCTGGACACGTAAGTGTCTATATATTAAAAGTCAGCAGCTACAGTATTTGTAGCTGCTGACTTTAATTAATTTTTTTTTCACCGGACAAAACTCCTCTTTAAGTAGATACATTTTTGATAAAGATTGTTCAATTAGATTGTATAATGTGGAATTTAAATTGTTGCTAACCCTATTAGAAAGGTCTCATTATATAGTCATATATACACGGTTTAGGAGATATTCACCCTGCATGCAGCCGCTGACACCAGCGGCGCATGCGCTCTGAAGGTCTGGCGTATCCTGCCAGACCTTTAGAGCTCCTTTCCGGCTCCTTGCCAGAAAGTGAACTCCTGCGCGCATGCGTGAGTGACGTCATCGCAGCTCTGGCCACTCACAGTGCCAGAGCCGCCGAACCCGGAAGAGACGCCAAGGGGCTTCGTTCTAAGGCAAGTTTTTAATAATGTGCTAGTATGCTATGCATTATACCATTGTCCTGCAGGTTTTTTTTTTACACAGGGGGATACAACCACTTTAAAATGGTTGTAAAGGCTCAAGTTTTTTTTTTTTTACCTTCATGCATGGCATGGCTTCTTATTTATTTATTTATTTATTTTACATTGTCCCTTTAAAAAAAAAAAATTCTGATCACTTTTATTGCTGTCACTAGGAATGTAAACGTCCCTTATGACAGTATTAGGCAGTGACAGGTGCTCTTTATGGAGGGATCTGGGGTCGTAAACCGGAAGTGACGTCATGACATGGCTTCCGGGTTACTACATTGGAGACCCAATCAAAGCCGAATCCGGCTTTGTTCCGGTCTCCGACCAGCTGGCAGACGTGTTGGCTGGTGGCTCGGGTCTCCCAGTGGGAGGGGGGGGAACGTCCCATTCCGCTGCTTGAAATAACAGCCCAGCGGCTGCTTAGCCGAATCGGTTTTTATTACAAGAAAGCCGACCGTTGGCTCTAAAAAATTGTACCGATGTGATATCTGAAGCTGCAGGCATAACCCCCGGGACAACCATTTGAGTAAAATGACGTACCGGTATGTGATTTTGGGCCAATCGGTTAATTTGTAGGGACATCCACTCACTTCCTGTTTTGTCTATGGGACAGGAAGTGAAGGCAAATCTCCCCAATGGGACACAGACGGCGAAAAACTGACAGGATATAACCCTTCCTTACCTATAGTTCCCTTGCCTATAGGTAAAGCTTCACTTTACAAAGAATACCGAATCACATGAAAGGAAAATAAAATAAACAGCATTTTTACTTGTACATGATTGGATGATGGAAGTCAGCAGAGCTCCCCCTCATTTACTAAGCTCTGGAGCAACTGTACATGCTCAGTCTATGTGCCTTTAGTAAATCCACCCCATTACATGTAGTAAAATCTATCCATTTTCTCCAGTCATTTCACCAGATTTTTATAGACTTTTTGGGTATATACAAGCATATACATCATTTACTGCAAAGCTCTCAATCACTCCAAACTTAAAGCAGAGTTCAACCCAAAGGTGGAACTTCTGCTTTATCCACCTCCCGCAAACCGACGTACCCGTAGGTTGGATTGAAGAAGTGTTTGTACCGGGTTGATGCCTGTGGTCGGCTTTCTGGTGATAAGACCCGATGCGGCTCAGCAGCTGCTCAGCCGTTATCCCAGCGAGGGTTGACGTCCCTCCTTCCCTCCTGCCACTTTCCGCTGCTCTGTCCGAGTCTCCCGTCCCACCGGGAGACCCGAGCAACCAGCCGGCACGCACGTCTGCCGGTTGGTTAGAGTCCCGAACAAAGACTGATTAAGCTTTGATAGGGTCTCTGATCAAGTAACCCGGAAGCGACGTCACTACGCCCCTTCCGGTTTACTCGGCTGCTAACGACGCTGATATAAAAAAACTGACAGTATTCAAAAATGACGATTTCGGAGTTTTGAATACTTTGAAGTGCATTGGAGGGGTTTGGGGTCTTTTAAACTTGACCGTATCGGGTGTAGAAAAGGTAAGTATAGTGATTTTTGCTTTACAAGGTTAGATAGAATAGTCTTAGAATGTGGCTAGTTAGGTTTTCACTGGACTTCTCCTTTAACCGCTTGCCGACCGCCCCACGACTATTTACGTCGGCAGTCAGCCCCTCACAGGCTAGCGACGTAGGGCTACCTCACTAGCCTGTAAGGCTCTAGGGAGCGAGTGCGGTCACGGACCCCCCCTGCGCGTGTGCCCGGCGGACCCGATGTCCGCCAGGCACTTGCGATCGTCCGTTACACCGGAAGAAAGGCAGGCGGCTAATGTAAAGAAAGCCGCCTGTCATTCTTCCCTGTGTAAGAATGGAGATCAGACAGTTCTACTATGTAGGACCGTTGATCTCTGTTCTTACACTAGTAGCCACAGCCAATCACAGTTAGAAACACGCCCCTAGGACACACTTAACCCCTCCCTCACCAATACAGTTAACTCCTTCACTGCCAGTGTCATTTTTACAGTAACAGTGCATATGTATAGCACTGATTACTGTAGCAATGTCGCAGTCCCGCAAAAAAAAAATCGCAGATCGCCGCCATTACTCGTTAAAAAAAAAACAACAAAAATTACAAAAATCTTTCCCTTTGTTAGTTAGCTTTTTGCGATTTTTTTTTTTTTTTTACCAAACATATGTAGCATAAAACAGATTGGCCGAAAATGTTATAAAATGTTTAATTTTTACATTTTTTTTTGGGGAATTTCATTAAAAAAATGTGAAAAATATTGTTATTTTTGCAAAATTGACGCTCTTTTTTTGTTTATAGCGCATGATCGAAAAATCACACAGGTGATCAAATACCACCAAAAGAAAGCTCTGTTTGTGGGAAAAAAAAGGACGTCAAATTCGTTTAGGTACAGCGTCGCATGACCGCGCAATTGTCCGTTAAAGTCACGCAGTGTCGAATCGCAAAATAGGGCCTGGTCAGGAAGGGGGTAAAATCTTCCGGGGCTTAAGTGGTTAATACAAATGCTGCAGGGACTGCACTGATTTAGTGAGTCGCATATTTTGGTTTAGACCATTTTACTTCTTTATTAGCAATAAAAACTGACAGGGGTTCTAATCCTTCTCCCCTGTATCCATCCCACTTGATATCGCATGAGAGAAAATACTGAATGGTTTAATGCGATAAATACAACACATTTCGATGAAATACCGCAATGCCTTATTTTAGAAGAACCAATTGTGCGCAAAAATGCATCAACACCCCTCATTGACTAGAGAGGCAGACCGGTAAGATAAAATTGGATTTTTATTTTGAAACAGTCTTAATAAAAAACAAATAAAAAAATGTATAAAGACATACATGATTTGATTAATTCAATACAAAATAGAACCAGATACTCATTGCAAAATATACAAGTATGGAAAACATACAACCATTAGAGGTGTGTCGTTACGTCTATTGCCATACATGTGTGAGACAATCTGACATGTTTCGGATTATTTGTGTAGTCCTTCTTCAGGGGTGACACACTAAGTAACGGTATCTTCTAGAATAAAAAATGTAACCCATTAGTAACAGAATCACCAACCAACTCTATTATACAATAGGTATATTAGGCACATATATGAAAATCTCACATTCAGAAACATATAAATATACAAATTATACAGACTGCATTATACTAACATAGTCATACAATTACATTGCACAATGGGGCTGGATAGCCAATAGTTGCTGCCGAATGGGTCTGCATGGTAGGGAATCCCTCACATATATCGGCCAACAGGCACCAGGGAGGACAAAGTTACAATCGCAGGGACCCCAGGGTAGACGAGAGATCCATATACCCAACAGCCAGATGTGTAATCTGTGAGGAAGTAAATAATGTATACCAGGGATCTCCAAACTACGGCCCTCCAGCTGTTGTGGAACTACACATCCCATGAGGCATTGTAAAACTCTGACATGACTAGGCATGATGGGAATTGTAGTTCCTGAACAACTGGAGGGCCATAGTTTGGGGTCCCCTGATGTCTACAATAGCAAAAAGGAAGGATCAAACAATCCGACATTTAGTTAAGTGTTTTATTCTGGAAGAATCCGTTACTTAGTGTGTCACCTCTGAAGAAGGACTCTATACAAATATTCTGAAACATGTCAGGTGTTCTCACACATGTATGGCAATAGACGTAACGACGACACACCTCTAATGGTCGTATGTTTTCCGTACTTGTTTATTTTGTATTGGTATTTTCAAACCATGTATGTCTTTATACATTTTTTTTATTCGTTTTTTTATTAAGATTGTTTCAAAATTAAAATAAAATATTACCTTACGGGTCTATCTTTCTAGTCAATGAGGGGTGTTGATGAATTGTTGCTCACAATTGGTTCTTCTAATATATTATGGACATGACAAACCTCTTTATTTAAACACATATCAAGGAATCTTAGAATAATTAGCTTCCATGCCTTATTTTTAGTATCGTTTTTTTGTGAATTGCAAACATTTTTGAAAAACGCTGTGAGATATTTTACCGCAAAGTTTAAAGAGGGAAATACCACTTTGTGAATTGAGCCCACTGTTTCTATGGTGTTCACTTTTTTCTGTTTTTGTATCATTCCTGCACAGCTGCCAGCTCCTGAGCCGACGCCATCATGATGCAACATGTTCACCTGGTACCAGAGGAGGATGAAGAGGATCTGTATTCTGGATACAATGAATATAACCCAGCCTATGACACTGAGGTGGGAATCCAATGGGTTGCCATAATTCATGAAAGTAGAACTATAGTCACACTTTTGATTTACATATGTGATGTAGGCTGTCCATACCAATATCTGGAATATGTTGTAACTACCTGTTGATCCTGCCAATAAAATAATTGGACTGGTACGTCTTTAGATAGGGTGACAACGCTTCCACAGTGAAATCATTGTGGCATTGTCACGTTTGCGGCTTCTGTAGTTGCTTATAGATGCTGTAGATGCTGATGCAGTTGATGGACACATCGGTGGATAGGCACACCTTGCTCTACCTACAGCCCTTTAGTTTGACAACACATTGATCTATCTTCAGGTGCTTATGGATAGGATGTAAAAGGCCTGCTCGGTCCCTCCAGTTCCCTTCAGTACTTTATTTATTTATTTTATTTTATTTATTTCAGGTACTTATATAGCGCTGTCAATTTACGAAGCGCTTTACATACACATTGTACATTCACATCAGTTCCTGCCCTCAAGGAGCTTACAATTTAAGGTCCCTAACTCACATACATACATAGTAGGGCCATTTTTTTTTTTTTATACAGGATCCATTTAACCTACCAGCATGTCTTTGGATTGTGGGAGGAAACCGGAGTACCTGGAGGAAACCCACGCAGGCACAGGGAGAACATGCAAACTCCAGGCAGGTAGTGTCATGGTTGGGATTCGAACCAGCAACCCTCTTGCTGCTAGGTGAAAGTGCTAACCACTACACCACTGTGCCGCCCAACCACTACACCACTGTGCCGCCCAACCACTACACCACTGTGCCGCCATACTTTATAGCATGGAACATGAAAAACCCATCTCTCTAGCTGCATTTACCATTAAAAAATGGAAATTATTTTTCTTTTTAAGGCATTTAATATTTCAGCTTGCCTTGAAAATGCCTTTTTATCACTCTAAAAAGAAAAAGAAAAAAAAATAGGTGTTAGATGGACTTTAGAGTTTGCATGTGTACGATTACTTAACTCCCAAGGGAGTTTGTTCCACTTTAAACCCTACCCTACTTGCAATAACAAAAGCCATTTTTTTTGTGTTTATTGATGTTTCCCGCCCTTCCCCATTCAGCGTCAATCTGGCCTAGGCCAGAATTGCCTGTCCCTGGTCTTTTTTTATTTTTTTATTCTTTATTTAAAGGTATTCAGGAAATTAACACAACATGACAGGATAATATGAATGGGTACATATAGGCCATGAAAAACAAACATTAGCCGAACAGAAAATTGTGCTGCAAGAGAAATGAGTCACTAGCATCATATGGGTTTATTTCCCAATTAGAACTAATATTTGAGATAAAAGGTATGGAACCTCATTGAGTCCTATAAACATACATCTTGAGGTAGCGGCTAGTAAGAAAACAAAACAGGTTCAGGAGTCTGTACACATGGCCTCTTTTAGCCCGAATACACGATAAGAAAATCGGCCGAAAATTTCCGTTCAGTGAGCGATCGACCAATATTCTACTCGTTAATGCCCAGCCATCAATGAGCGATATCGATATTGTGAACGAAAAATACCGTTTGATAAACCCGAAAAATTCTGTCGTCTCTTTTGCGAATGAACGATATTCTATACGTTGGTGTTGAGGTCGTTCATTTAAAATCTGTATAGCGTCATCACTCATGCCTGGAAAGATTTTTCGATTCGACTGTTTCGATGGTCGGCGGGCAACGGTCGGCCGATATTCAGGCCGTGTATGTTGGCAATGTTTTCCACCAACAAATACTTTTTCAAAAGTCGGTGGTCGAATGATCGGGCGATATTCTAATCGTGTATTCAGGCCATAAATGGTCATACCCATGATGCCAATGCACACCGAAACCTTTTTTATTTATTTATTATTTTAGAAAAGAATAAAATAATATTTTAAAAAGGTTTTCTGGAGAAAAAGGGAAGACGTGAAAATAGAATAAAGAGATAAAAAGAGATTTTTTGGAGGGGGGGGGGGCAAGAAAAAAAAAAAAAACGGAATGATGGGGCAAATGTGAGGGAGCGACAGCACCTCAAATCAAATCCAATGCAGTAAATGTTAGCAGGTTAGGATAATGATAAGTATTCCTCTGGATAGTAAAACAAGTCCCGGTGAAGCCATTGCGCATTGTGCTCCTCACTTTTATTTCTAAGAGCAGCAGTCAAGTGCTCCATGTGTTGGATATCCTTTACCCTGGTGAACCATTGAGAGATGGTAGGTGGAGATTGGCTTTTCCACATACTGGGGATGCACACCCTAGCGTAATGTTTTAGTAGTGACTTATGGTATTTCTTTCTAAACATAGGGGTTAGGTTTAGAAACACTGCCGCAGGGTTGTCAAAAAGGGAGAAGTTTGTTATTTTGGGAAAAAATCTGCAGAACTTTTTGCCAAAAAGGTTGGATATTTGGACAGTACCAAAAGATATGAAATGCTGTACCGAGCTGGGCTCCGCATCTCCAAGAGGAGCTGTGTCCAGGGAACTTAGACTCTAGAACAGAGGGAGTTTGGTACCACCTTGACAGAATTTTATATGTAGTCTCTTGGTATTTTCTACACAAGGAAGATTTGTGGGCAAAGAAATGTATACGGCGCTTCTGTCCCTGGTCTTGAAGCCACCTTGGATACTCATGTCACATTTCCCAGGAGGTGGCCAGCCCAGGCACACAGAGCAGCCAGAGGGAAGGCCAGCGGGCATCCTGCATGTCATCGGCTGCTGGTTGTCTTAAGTCAACAATCCTAGGCTCATATGAAAGTTTAGGATTAGCATTGTTCAGGTGCCTGTAGCATAGATAGATGGCCTGTTACATAGAGATGTAATCACCACCTTCTATTGATGGTAATGTAATATTTGTGTTGGCTCTGCGTGGTCGTATAAGGTAGCTATGTTTGTGCCACTGCTACTGTGTTTTTTGCACTTAAGCAAAAAACTTGAATAAAAAGAATTAAAAAAAAGAAGTCAGTGGAGGCAGCCAGCTTAAGAGGACCATGATGGCGGTGTGAGGCTATTGCACCCAAACAGCGAATCACAGTGGGACAATGCTGGATTCGCTGTGTGGGTGACTATGTGTTTTTAAGGTAATCCAGCAATACAGATAAAAGGAGGAAAAATACTTGGGGGGGGAGTTAAGCTACAAGTACTGGCACTATGATTTTTATGGTTTTTGAGTGTTGCACAGCTCAGTGTACATTCTAAAGAAGGCTGGCAGCAGCCAAATAGGTCTATTTTATTACAGAAGAGACTTTGCATGTCTCTTCTGCAATAAAGAGCTTGCCTGCTCACATTATTTAAAAAGGAGACTTTGGTTGCGCTTTAACCATTACTAGAATGGTACTGGAAAGACAATGGATGCAGCTCATGAGAGCTTGATCAACTTCTATATCCAGCTCTTATAGCTTTGATGTTTAAGGTGAATTGTGAAAATAGTGGGGAAAATTAGGGAAGAACCGCTCTGTAGAATGGCAGGTTTTACACTCGCTTTTGTTTTATCTTTCAGGATTTGGAGAACGATGTGGCTTTTCAGCAAGCTTTAAAAACAAGTTATGGACGAAGACCTCCGGTATTTTGAGCAATATCATAATGTTCATTTAATGTTAATGGATATCTGATTTCACTTGGCTCCTAAATAGCCAAATCTTTAAAAGTTTGCTCTATCCTTCTGGCAAGGTGCCAACCACCTGTTTGCCATACTGACCCCATAGATCAGTGATGGCGAACCTTGGCACCCCAGATGTTTTGGAGCTACATTTCCCATGATGCTCAATTACACTGCAAAGTGCATGAGCATCATTGGAAATGTAGTTCTAAAACATCTGGGGTGCCAAGGTTCGCCATCACTGCCCTAGATCATATAAAGCTCCAAGCAGTATGGACGTCTAACATGACAACATCTTTTTTATCATCTTTTTCATGTGTTAAAAAAAAATATTTATATATATTATTTAAGGACTAACTAACCTTTACCCACTCACTCAATTAAATGTGTTGATGTTCTTGTCAAACTCAAAAAATCCAAGCAGAGAGCAAAATACTGGTCACAAGTAAAGTGATTGTAAAGTCTCTGTTTTTTTTTTTTTTTTTTTAAATAACAAACATGTTATACTTACCTCCTCTGTGCAGTTGGTTTTGCACAGAGTAGCCCCAGGTCCTCCTCTTCTTGGGTCCCTCTTCGCTGCTCCTGGTTCCTCCCTCCTGTCGAGTGCCCCCACAGCAAGCAGCTTGTTATGGGGACACCGAGCTGCAGATCCCTGTGTCCAATCAGACACAAAACTGCCATTTGGTCCTGTCCCCCCCTCTAAACCCTGATTGGCTAACTGACTTTGATTGACGGCCATGGGAGCCAACCAGGAGGGAGAGTCCCAGATGGCCGAGGGACTCATGGACATCGCTGGAGCAAGATGGGGCTCAGGTAAGTGTTAGGAGTTGCTGGGGACGCTGCTACACACAAAAGGCTTTTTATCTTAATGCATAGAATGCATTAAGCTAAAAAACCTTCTGACTTTACAACTCCTAAATGTTTGTGGCCTCCCTGCATCTGTTTATTTTTTTTACAGATTTTTTTCTATGCCTTGTTCTGCAGTGTGTCTCTGTAAGGAGGTGGTCATTCTTAAGTCAGAGATGCCCCCCTGATGACTGTGATCTAATGACTGGTGGGGTAATGTTCAAGAAGCAGGAGAGGTGTAGGAAACACAGATCCACAGATTGACTGAAGCAAAAGTACAGAGATCTTTGCACTGCAGGTCTTGGTACAGCTTACACACCAGCAAAGAGAACAGTGAGCAGCTCAATAGTGACACCACTAAATCTCACTCCAAAATGTATTAGACTAACAGTCATAGTCACAGTGCCTTAGGTTCACTCTGCAGAATATACAGCTATGAGTGTGGAATTCAAAATAAAAGGTAAAGGGGTACTACTTATATACAGTTAACAGCCATACATGTTCCCTATAAGATAGCAAATCTTTATTCCTGTGATTAGGTTAAGGTCCCCTAATGGGGACACAGATAACAGTAAAAATCTGGCAATGGCTTTAACCCATTTCTCCAATGTACAATAAAGAAAAGTTATAGGTATGGTTAGACTTTAAAGGATAAGTTCACCTTTGTAATAAAAAAAATAATAAATGCACATCTTTTTGCAGGTAGAAAAAATTGCATATATTAATTGTTTTAACAAGGAGCCTGCAAAGCATTGCACCCCTAATCAGCAGATCGTGGGTGCAATGCAGGGCTCTTGCAGACTGTCTGTGTGAGGTGTGTCTTCGTACCTCGTACGGGCAGGCAGTTACACTCAGACAGGAAGACTCAGTGAACTACCTAGAGCACTCAACAGCACCCTAGTAGTTAATTGAGAACTACAAGCCGACATCTGCAAGGACTGTTGGTACTTGTAGTTCTGCCATTCACAGAACTCTGTGAATAAATTACGCAGCCGGGTGGGCAGAATGTTTTTTTTAAAAATTCTGAATGCGAGTGCGGGGACAAGATCCCCCGCTTACTGTCACAATGGGGGATCAGGAGGGGGGATGTGAGGACTGTTGCAACAGTAACATGTTACACCCTGAATACGGGTGTAACATGTTACAAAAGGTGAATTTATCCTTTAAAAACAGCTCTGCTTCTGTGATATGGCAGGAGCAGTGCCAGAGATGGTTGATGCCAACTTTTACCAACCAGACTGTACCCAGTGAAAGGCTAAAAAATTGTAATTGACTACAAAACAAATGCAGACTTTATTAAGGCACACATTAAAATGTAAAATGATCACTCTCTTTTGACTCCTTGCAATTTTAATTCTTTGGCAAAACCAGCAGCATTTTTGCAACCTGTAGCAGGTAATAATAATAAAATCAGGGGCGTAACTACAGGGGTTGCAGTGGTTGCAATTGCAACCAGGCCCCATCCTCCAGGGGGCCTGTTCAACTCCCCTGTACACCTGGATAAGAGAGGGGCGGGGCGGGGCAGCATGTAGAGATCACTGTCCTCCTTTTTCCTCCTGTAGCTGCAGGAGGAAAATGGAGGAGATTGGTTCCTCGGTATGCTGCCCCCGTCACTCCTCCTATCCAGTTCACTTGTGTTCTGCTGTCTCTGGGCCCCTGTGTGCTCCCCTGGTGCCCCCCCCCCTTGTGCACCCTTCCCTCTCCTGCTGGCTGCAGCAGGGAATGTTTTACAATAGAGAACCAGGAAGGGGTCGGTAAATATGTAATTTAGCAGCTCCTTCCTTTTCTGGATGGACAGAGTCATAGTCAGTGACATTGTAAATAAATAGAATAAAATGATAAAAAATAATACAATTAAAATACCAAAAAATAAAAACTACTGACACCAGTGGGGGAACTTCCAGGATCGCAAAGGCCACACTTGAACCGGGCCCTGGCATTCCACCACTGTGGGGAGGCATCAAGATGGCAGGAAGGGAGCCCACTGCAGAACTTGTGAAAGGGTCCCGCAACGAGAGTAAAGGGCCCCAGGATCAGTGGGAAGAGCCCCAGGCTTGAAGGGAAGGGCCCCTGCCAGGGGTCCGGGGGGCTCTTAATGGTTTCTTGCACCAGGGCCCTGAAGGTTCTAGTTATGCCTCCGAATAAAACTATATAATATGTTAAAACTGTATTACTACGTTTCTTTCTGGCTCTTTGGGCAATATAGCTTTAAAGTGGGGCTCTAGCCAAACCTTTCTTTAGTTTGAAATAATTAGGGAAGAGTCTAGGAAGTGTAAAAAAATCACTCCAAAATAGTTTAGCTTGTATATTACTTTAATATGTTGTATGTATCTACAATATTTGTACTAGCATATTCCTTAGAACGTGACTAAGCAATGTCCAGAACTGGTCTTGGTTAAATTTGTACCACTTACTGGTTTTATAAGGATCATGCCTGTTTGCTAATGTTCTGCATAAAATTGGTCTGTTGCCTTGTATATAACACACGTAAGGTAATTTGTCTGATACAGGGTACAGCTAAAGTCCCAGGGACAGCTGCTGGCCGTCCTTTGATGACTGGATTTGGAGTAAGTATATTTTATAATTAAAACTTCCCATTTACAATTTCTAGTATCAGATATTTTATTTCTTTCTATAGTTGAATATTTCATATTAGCAATATACTGGTGGAGGCATGCTCTGAATTAGAGTTGATCTGAATTGTATTTTTATTTTTTTGCATAATCAGTATTGATTACATTTTCAGAAAACAGTAAAGTATAAAAAAAAGAAAAAAGAAAAAACACTTTAAATATCAAAGTTGTAAAATGATAGGTTCCATCAGCGAATGACCGGTACCAAATCTGACACTCACTGTAAGCAGACAATCCAGCAGTATGAATGTACCGTAAATAAGGCAATCACACAAATTCAGTGGTAGACAGTTTTCAAATTTGCTAAGGTTGCCTTCATATACTTAACAGTGTGCAAACCATATGTTAGGAACTCTGTTCAAAGTGTACTTAAGAAGGCAAGACCTGTATGTGTGTATGCATTACATCAGATGATACCGGTCTCTGAAGAAGCATGAGTATAGCAAGACAGAATGGGTGATCCCATGTCCAAAGTAGAAGACTGGTCCCCTGACGAACCAGGAGAAAAAAAGGAAATCTTTGTCAAAACTACAATATCTGTGTGTAGCACTTGGGAAAAGATATCCCATCTGCGGGCTGGATGCGGAATCAATCAACTATAGCATTCAATGACTAGTTACATAGCAGCAGGGGTAACATTAAGACTGGGTTCACATTGGTGCGATGGAAGACATGGCATGTGATTCGGAGCGCACTGCTGTGCAAAACACAAGCATTGTCTGTACAATGCAAATTCAGCCATACATTTTGTATGTCTGAATTTGCATCGCATTCGAAAACCAAACTCATGTTTTTTTTGGTCCACACCAGATCGGATCGCATAGGTGTTTGAATTGACAGTTCGCACTGCGATATGCGAACCGATCTGGGAGTGTCATTAACTTTGTATTGACACTTCCAGCGTTTTGCATATGGCAGTGTGAACTGCCTGTGAGTCGGATTTGATGCAGAAACCTGCAGGGTTTTCATCGCACCAATGTGAACCGAGCTTAAGGGGCCAGCAACGCCCTCTTGGAATGTATAGCAAATGAGTGTAGTCATACATATAGTACCAATACGGCAGTCCACCCAGACTAGATGTCGATTTATTTTTTATCTAGAAAACATATTTAATTAAGGTGGTATTAAACCCAAAAACAAAAATGTATTATATTGCAGCTTACAAATGCTTAACCACTTTACCACCGGAGGATTTTCCTGCTAAAAGACCAGGGGGTTTTTTGCGATTTTTTACTGCATGACTTTAACGGACAATTGCGCGGTCGTGCGACGCTGTACCTAAACGAATTTCACGTCCTTTTTTTCCCACAAACAGAGCTTTCTTTTGGTGGTATTTGATCACCTTTGCGATTTTTTGATCATGCGCTATAAACAAAAAAAGAGCGTAATTTTTGCAAAAATAACAATATTTTTCACTTTTTTTTATATGAAATTCCCCCCAAAAAAAAAAGTAAAAATCAAAATTTTTTAAAATTTTCGGCCAATTTGTTTTATGCTACTTATGTTTGGTAAAGAAAATCGCAAAAAGCGTATTTTGATTGGTTTGCGCAAAAGTTATCGCGTTTACTAACAAAGGGAAAGATTTTTGTCATTTTTGGTGTTTTTTTTTTTAACGAGTAATGGCGGCGATCTGCGATTTTTTTTTTGCGGTACTGCGACATTGCGGCGGACAGATGGGACCCTTGACTGACATTTTTGACACTTTTGGGGGTACCAGTGACATTACTGCAGCAATCAGTGCTATATATATGCACTGTTACTGCAAAAATGACACTGGCAGGGAAGGGGTCAACTGTATTGGACAGGGAGGGGTTAAGTGTGTCCTAGGGGCGTGCTTCTAACTGTAGTGGGACATTGCTATTGGTGTAAAAACAAAGATCAACGGTTCTACATAGTAGAACCGTCTGATCTTCATTTTTACACAGGGAGAACTGACAGGCGGCTTGTTTACATAAGCCGCTCTGTCTTTCTCCCGCTGTACCGGCGATCGTAGTGTGACCGGCGGACATCGGGTCCGCCAGTCACACTCCTGCACTCCTCCGTGAACGAGCCTCGGCGGGCGCGCGCCTCGGCGGGCGCGCGCTCGCCCGCTATTGGCTCTAGAAAGAGTGACAGGCGAGCGACGTAGACCTACGTCACTCTGCCTGGCCGGGGCCGACTGCCGCAGTAAATATACTGTGAGCAGTCGGCAAGTGGTTAAAGAGGAAGTAAACCCTCCTCTGCAACTTTTACCTATAGGTAAGCCTATGATAAGGCTTACCTATAGGTACTGTAAATATCTCCTACACATGTACCGTTTAGGAGATATTTACCTTACATGCAGCCAGTGACATCACTGGCGCATGCGCTCTGAAGGAACGGCCGCTGGTGCCGTTCCTTCAGAGCTCCGTGCCGTGACCGCCTGCACCTGCGCGTAGGCGGGAGTGACGTCACCGCGGCTCCGACCAATCAGATGGCCGGATGCCGCGATTTCCGGAAGACGGGCGACTGAACATGTCGCCCGTCATACAGGTAAGCGGGTGGCACGGCAGGGGCTCATTCTAAGGATGCATACTAGCTCATTATGTGTTTCTCTTTCAGGTTGAAAAAAAAATAATAATAATTTTTATGGGTTTGCAACCTCTTTAAATGTGGTGGCTGCATTAGTTTTAAGGCTTTTTTTCCTTTATTTTTACTTCCCACTTCCTGTCTTAGACCTGGTTTCAGTGCGATTTTTCAGAGGAGTCCGGTGCGGTTTTGTTCACCGATTCAGGTGCAAATTTGATAAGTGTATGACATATGAAATCGCACCTGAACAGGACTCTTTTGAAAAACGCACTGCGGCTGGCCCACAGATATGTGAACTGGCTCCAAAGAAAGCCGGTTTGGTTCACATGTCATGCGACTGCTGTTCAAAAGGCATTTCATTCGCATATACGTGAACTGAATCTTAGGGTGTCTCCACTCCATTGAAGGAGCACCTCTGGACAGCAGCGTTATCAGTCTGGGGAGAGTAGATTTAGAAGGACTAGACTAAAGCCTCGTACTCATGCAACGAATTTCCGCCGACCGGTCGTCCATCTCTTGTCCAGAGTTGTGTTTTGTTGGATGGAATGTGCCTAGACTGCACACGAATTTTCTCGCCCAACAAAATTGTACTTCAGAAGTGATGTCATGTGTTGGTTTGCTTTCTTTGTGTTCTTTCTTCTCTGAGCATGCCCAGTCTTGCTCATAGAATTTTTCCCTGTCGAAATCTGTACTGACTGCACGAAAATCGGACGTGTTTTGACGGTGGACAAAAATTTTATAGCCTGCACACCAGAATTTTTTTCGGCCGAAAAGTCGGAGTCGGTTGTCGGAAGCATCATACTAACAAGCCGAAAATCGGCAGATCGGTCGTCGGACGAAAATTCCCGGCCGAATTTCGACGCGTGTGTACGAGGCTTAACAAACTGAACTCCAGCCATCCCCGCCAGGAGAAGACAGTGATTATCTCTAACGGCTATAGCAGAAAGTGAAATTTCATTAAAGTCAATTTAATTGACAAAAAAAAAAAGTGTTATTTATTTCATGAGACATACACTTAATATTTTAGGAGAAGAGGACCATGCACTGGCCAGCAACTGAAAAGAATATAATGCATCAGTGTGAGGCGGAGTAGAAATGCAATGTTGCCAGCCCAGGAATGTAATTCATTCGTATCACTGCACCACTGGGAAATCATTCTCACTCTGGTGCAGTGGTACAGCCTGCATAAAAATGCAGATAAAATCATTGTTAAAAAATCCTAAATGAAGTGCTAAATATTTTAAAATAGAATAATAAATGTGTTTTTTAAATAAGTAATGTTTTTTAGTGAATTGATAATACATGCGATATTTAACCCATGCATTAAATATACATGAAAGCACATGTGATACTAACTGAACTGACTTCTATGTCACCAAAGAGTTCGAGATTGTTAACCTATAGAATTGTCTCTGTTCTCCTCAGCCCAGAGCGAATCTGACTTCATTAACAGGAAGACCTATGACTGGAGTTCTGCAGGTATTGTGTGACAAAGCAAACTACAAAAAAGAATCTCAATTATACGTAATAATAATATCTCATATAATAGCTCTGCTTAGACCTTACAGTGAATCTTGGTGTGGAGAACAGTGTTGATAATTCAGTGTTCACATTTCAATTTTGTTTTAGTCATAGTCTTTTTTGACTAAAAGGCCATTTTAGTTTTAGTCATATTTTAGTCGTCTGAATTGTTTTAGTCGTATTATAGTTGACTAAAATCTAAAGGGTTTAGGTAAATTGTAATGCATTATTTAGGCATTTCTCTAGAATTGCCAGACTCATTATATACCCCTGGAGTAAAAAATCGAATAACGTTATTGGTCATAATATTGAGGTTTGAACACGCACTACAGACACAGATTTAGCCGTTGTGATAACATTTTTATAAATAAAACCAAGTTTGTAAAACAAGCAAAAATCTTGTTTTTTTTACACGCAGAAGTGCAACTTTAACCACTTAAGCCCCGGAAGATTTTACCCCCATTCCGACCAGGGCCTATTTTGCGATTCGGCACTGCGTGACTTTAACGGACAATTGCGCGGTCGTGCGACACTGTACCTAAATGAATTTGACGTCCTTTTTTTTCCCACAAACAGAGCTTTCTTTTGGTGGTATTTGATCACCTGTGTGATTTTTTTGATCATGCGCTATAAACAAAAAAAGAGCGACAATTTTGCAAAAATAACAATATTTTTCACATTTTTTTTATATGAAATTCCCCAAAAAAAATGTAAAAATCTTTTAACATTTTCGGCCAATTTGTTTTATGCTACATATGTTTGGTAAAAAAAAAATCGCAAAAAGCGTATTTTGATTGGTTTGCGCAAAGGTTACTAACAAAGGGGAAGATTTTTGTCATTTCTGTTGTTTTTTTTTTTAACGCATAATGGCGGCGATCTGCAATTTTTTTTTTTTTTGCGGTACTGCGACATTGCGGCGGACAGATCGGACTCTTGACTGACATTTTTGACACTTTTGGGGTTACCAGTGACATTTCTACAGTAATCAGTGCTATACATATGCACTGTTACTGTAAAATTATACTGGCAGAGAAGGGGTTAACTTTTTTTGAGAGGGAGGGGTTATGTGTGTCCCTAGGGGCGTGATTCTAACTGTGATTGGCTGTGGCTTGAGGTGTAGGAACAGTGATCAACGGTCCTACATAGTAGAACCGTATAATCACTGTTCCTACACAGGGGAGAATGGCAGGCGGCTTGTTTACATCAGCCGTCTGCCTTTCTCCCTCTCCACCGACGATCGCCGAGTGACCGGCGGACATCGGGTCCGCCGGTCACACGCGCGGGGGGGGGGGGTCCGTGACCGCGCGCTCGCTCCCCAGAGCCCTCACAGGCTAGCGACGTAGTACTACGTCGCTCTGCCTGTGAGGGGCTGACTGCCACAGTAAATATACTGTGAGCAGTCGGCAAGTGGTTAAATTAAAAAAAAAAAAAAAAATTGTAAACTCTATTGGCTGTAATGCCATTGCACATATTACCTGAATATATTACCAACAATAAATATTAAAAGGGTTGTAAAATCAGAAGGTTTTTTTTTATCTTAATGCATTCTATGCATTAGGATAAAAAATCTACTGTGTGCAGCAGCCCCCCTCCTAATACTTACCTGAGCCCATCTCGATCCAGCGATGTTGCAGGATAGTCTCGGATGACTGGGACTCTCCCCCCTCATTGGCTGAGACAACAGTGCGGCGCCATTGGCTCCCACTGCTGTTAATCATAGTCAGTGAGCCAATGAGGAGAGCGAGGGGGCAGGGCCAAACAGTGGCTCTGTGTGTGAATGGATACCAGGAGCTGCAGCTCAGCTTGGGTGCCCCCCAAGGAAGACTGCTTGCTGTGGGGGCACTCAGCAGGAGGGAGAGAAAAAAATGTTTTTCTTGCAACAGCTTAGTAGGTGCCCCTACTTATTCTTATGTGGTAGAGCAATAGTGCAATACAGGCAGTCCCAGAGTTACAAACATCCAACTTACATACTACTCATCATACTTAAGAATGGAGGCATCATGGCATCATGCTGGTCTCAGAAACCACCAGACAGCCTTCTTGCTCTTCACCAAATGCTGCCACCTACTGCCCGGCGGACCCACATCACTGAATGGCCAGTTACAGTGCCTTGATAAAGTATTCATACCTCTTGACATTTTCCACATTTTGTCACATTAAAACCAAAAACATTAATGTATTTTATTGGAATATTATGTGATAGACCAACACAAAGTGGCACATAATTGTGAAATGAAATAAAAATCATAAATGGCTTTCAATTTTTTTTACAAATAAATATCTGAAAAGTGTGACGTGCATTTGTATCAAGCCCCCTTTACTCTGATACCCCTAACTAAAATCTAGTGGAACCATTTGCCTTCAGAAGTCGCCTAATTAGTGAATACAGTCCACCTGTGGGTATTTTAATCTCAGTATAAATACAGCTATTCTGTGATGCCCTCAGAGGTTTGTTAGAGAACCTTAGTGAACAAGCAGCATCTTGAAGGCCAATGAACACACCAGACAGGTCAGGGATAATAAAATATAAATCAAGTCGCGCTAAACAATTAGAATGGAACAGATAAAGTCTATATGAAGTCCATAAATTATAAATGGTGCAATCCGCGGCTCTCAAACCAGGCTCCTCATGGATATATGCTTACCAAAATGGTGAAAAATTAATGCAGGTTCTTTAGACCAAAATCTTATCCACTTGATAGAAGACAGGAACCAGAAGGCTCGTGATAGAAATGTGATCGTTGGGTCATGAAAAAATATGAAGAAAAGAACGCAATAGCGTAAAACCCAACACAATTTGATACAATGTGATTATTGACACCAATGTGGTTATCCAGTGATTGAAACAGGAATAGTGCTCAAAATGGTGACAAAGGGAAACCTCCACCAATCTTATACGCTGCTTGCAAAACAGGAAAAATGGGCGTGCACAAAAAAACCAGAGGAAATGAAGATCCCATATAGAAAGACACCTATAGGTACTTCTTACCAGAAATCAATAATGACAATCACATAAACACCCAAATTTCAGTGCTATCCTTCACCAGGTAAATTGGCCTCTTACCAAACAAAAGGTAGTAAAACACTTGCAGGTAACTCAAACTCCAAAGATGAAAAGCGCTTGTGTCTAGAACTTCTTATTGAAGCAGGTTCCAAACCAGATATCTCCAAGGACTGACCCCAAGGTGATCACCGCCATAAAGAAAAAAGAAGCTCCATAGTGTAAAACCGCATATACTTTTATTAAAAAGAAAGGGAATAAAACTCACAATTTGGAAGTACAATGCATTCGTTGTATATAAGCCGCCGGCCGGACGGCTCCGCACAGCCGCACTTCCTAGTCACAGTAAGATGACGTCAGTACGCCGTGTCCTTGGTTTTTTTGTGCACGCCCATTTTTCCTGTTTTGCAAGCAGCGTATAAGATTGGTGGAGGTTTCCCTTTGTCACCATTTTGAGCACTATTCCTGTTTCAATCACTGGATAACCACATTGGTGTCAATAATCACATTGTATCAAATTGTGTTGGGTTTTACGCTATTGCGTTCTTTTCTTCATATTTTTTCATGACCCAACGATCACATTTCTATCACGAGCCTTCTGGTTCCTGTCTTCTATCAAGTGGATAAGATTTTGGTCTAAAGAACCTGCATTAATTTTTCACCATTTTGGTAAGCATATATCCATGAGGAGCCTGGTTTGAGAGCCGCGGATTGCACCATTTATAATTTATGGACTTCATATGGACTTTATCTGTTCCATTCTAATTGTTTAGCGCGACTTGATTTATATTTTGTTTCACTGGGGTGTGGTCACACTTGAAGTTGCAGCTTTTTTATAATTTTCCAATAGCGCGGTTATTATTTCTATTCCACAGGTCAGGGATAATGTTGTGGATAAGTTTAAAGCAGAGTTAGGTTAAAAAAATATCCCAAACTTTGATCATCTCACAGAGCACTGTTCAATCCATCATCTGAAAATGGTAAGAGTATGGCAAAACTGCAAACCTACCAAGACATGGCTGTCCACCTAAACTGCCAAGGACGGACAAGGAGAGCATTAATCAGAGAAGCAGCCAAGAGGCCCATGGTAACTCTGGAGGAGCCGCAAAGATCCACAGCTCAGGTGGGAGAATCTGTCTACAGGACAACTATTAGTCGTTCACTCCACAAATCTGCCCTTTATGGAAGAGTGGCAAGATTTTTGAAAGCAAACCATAAGAAGTCCCATTTGCAGTTTGTGAGAAGCAATGTGGGGTAAACGTGGAAGAACGTGCTTTCGTCAGATGAGACCAAAATTTAACTTTTTGGTGTAAAAGCAAAATGCTATGTTTGGTGGAAAACTAACACTGCACATCATCTTGAACATACCATCCCCGCCGTGAAACATGGTGGTGGCAGCATCATGTTGTAGCGATGCTTTTCTTCAGCAGGGACAGAGAAGCTGGTTAGAGTTGATGGGAAGATAGATGGAGTCAAATACACAGCAATCTTAGAAGAAAACCTGTTAGTGTCTGCAAAAGACTAGAGACTGGGGCGGAGGTTAACCTTCCAGCAGGACAACAACCCTAAACATACAGCCAGAGCTACAATGGAATAGTTTAAATCAAAGCATAGTCATGTGTTAGAATGGCCCAGTCAAAGTCCAGACCTAAACCCAATTGAGAATCTGTGGCAAGAAAATTGCGGTATACAGATGCTCTCCGTCCAATGTGACAGAGCTTGAAATATTTTGCAGAGAAGAATGGGCAAAAATGTCACTCTCTAGATCAAGGGTCTTCAAACTATGGCCCTCCAGCTGTTCACAAAATTCCCATCATGTCTGTGAATGTCAGAGTTTTACAATGCCTCATGGGATGTGTAGTTCCCCCAACAGCTGGAGGGCTGTAGTTTGAGAATCCCTGCTCTAGATGTTCAAAGCTGGTAGAGACATACCCGAAAAGACTCAGCTACATCTGCAATTGCAGCGAAAGGTGGTTCTACAAAGTATTGACTCAGGGGGGCTGAATACAAATACACGCCACGCTTTTCAGATGTTTATTTGTAAAAATTATGAAAACCATTTATCATTTTCCTTCCACGTCACAAGTATGAGATACAACATTTTAAAACACTTAAAAAATATCTGACCTATAGTTGGGAACACCCAAACAATCAGTTACATCCTCCAGGGAGAAGAGTTGAATGAGGAAGTTTAAAGTGTTTAATACCCTAAAAATAAATAAATAGAGATACTGTTTCCTTAAAGCAAGTTAAACAGCACAATGCTTGTGCTGTCTAACCTTCCCCTCTGAAATTAAAAAACCTGGCTGACCCTGCCACTTCCTGTGTCCCCCTCTCTGTGCTGACCATGATAATCATGGCTGCTGAGCTCTGATTACCGTGGTCAGCCTGCCTGCCTCCGTCATCCACAGCTCTCCTCTCCCCCCTCCCCGTCTGTCGGTTCCGTGTGTCTGTGTCTATGCCCCCGCTGCTGATATTAAAATAGTAAAATGTCACTGTCAGCCCCTGTCTTTTAAGCTCCCATCCTGCACTGTGTATTTGTTTTGTAGGAAGCGATGCCTCTAAATACCTTTTTGTGAAATAAAATGAAAAATGTTGGCTGCACTTATCCGTGTGCAATCCAAATAATGTTTTTATTTTTTTCCAATTTAATGTTTTTAAACTAAAACCTTACTTTTAAACCACAAAACTGCTTTCGTTATTCAGTGATACATTTTCTCATGTACAATAAAATAAAATAAAACAAGTGTGACAGTCCCAGATGACAATAGTATAATTAGTTGTGCTTTTCTTCCTTCAAATATTTTCTCCTTTAAATGTGCTTCTCATATCCCACAGTTTTTCCACCTTCCCCATTGTGGATTTCAGGTTTGTGCGGTGACTCCCACCACCTTTCACCACTGCGCTCACCTCCAGTTTAGACCTGTTTCCAGGTCTAAAATCGCCTTCCCCTGTTGGGATTAATTCCAGGCTCCTCAGCTGTTCAGTCTCCTTCTTCTCTCTGCTCACTGAGCTCACTGAGGTGGCTTTGTCTGGACTTCCTTTCCTCCATGTCCCCTCAGTATAAAAGATACACTCCCATTGTGTAGTATATAAAGATTTTACATTTATTGCATAATATCCACTTACATTAAATCTTCAGACTGTGCGCTTTAAAAAATCATCCAACGGGCAGCAGCTCCCGTATGTTCCACAAACACAGTCCTCTATCACCTGACTCCTCCCACGCGTATCGTCACGATCACGTGACTTCCTCGGGGATTATGGGTCAGCTGTTGGGTGACGTCTTTTCACAAAACATGGGGCGGTTGTTTGTCCAGGCAACCACTCCCACTGCGGGTTACATATGTTATAATAATCACTCCAAACACAGCATTAAAACATTTCATATAAAAAAACTTCTCTAAAAATTTCTTCTGTATCAGTCATATAATACTCAGTGAGTATTTAAAACTATTCAAGCACAATTCACTCCCCCTAGTGGTGGTTTCAAATATTATTCTTTTCCTCAGGTTACTGTTGGTCCCAATTATTACCACCCCCTTATTTTTTGCAATACTAATTTCAGGATTATGTTTGAGTGATAGATCCTAGTCCTCATATGCTTCCATATTGTCAGATCCAGGTATGCTATAAAAACTCCAGTTACTTGACCAATTAATATATTAATAAATATGTAATCTAAAACAATTCAGACACAATTTACTCCCCCCTAAAATTATTCCTTTCCTCATGTTACTGTTGGTCCCAATTATTAACACCAAAGTGAAGTGTCTTCAGGCCGATCACATGACTCCTGGACGCTCTGCTATTACTATTCAGGGCTATAGGAGGAGGAGCCGAGCAGCTAGCTCAGCAGCCACGTGACTCCGACTGATGTTAGAGGGAGAGCTCGGCTCCTCCTGCTGTAGCCCTGTATAGTAATAGCAGAGCAGCCTGGGAGTCACGTGACCAGCCAAAAGACACTTCACAAAAGGTATTTAGAGGCATCGTTTCTTACAAACAGTTATACAGTGCAGGATGGGAACTTAAAAGAGAGGGGCTGGCAGCAAGGCAATGGTTTAGGGTTACAAACCCTTTAAAGTGAGATGAATATAAGATTTTTTTTTTTTTTTTCAAAACAGTGAGGTTTATTGAAACTTTTGGTACAATACAAAAATAAACCGTGCATTGAAACTTCGATCATATTCATAATACACAGGGGTACAAAAATACAAATATTCACAGTGATTAACACTTAGAAACAGAACAGACATAGTAAAAAAAAAAAAAAACATAAGGCAGTAGTCAGTTACTTTCTTTCGGCCCAACACTCAAGCAAACAATATTGGTTTAACAGGGACGGTCAGCATAAAGTAGTTACCTACTTCACTACTGAGCCGTATCAGGGCACTGCACCCATTTGTCCCAAATCTTGTTGAACTTCTGAGGGCACCCCCTATGTTTATATAAAAGTTTATGAAATGGGATGACACTATTAATTTCCTTAATCCACAATCCTAAAGTAGGAGGAGTAGGTCTCATCCACCGTCTGGCTATCAATTTACGTGCTATAAACAAGGTTTCCTGAAGAAATATGACAGTGGATTTGGGCATCTCTCCATCCGGATAGACCCCCAGGAGACACTCCTTAGGGGAGAGTTGTAGAGGAGACCCCATTTTGTCATGCAGAAATGTGACTACCTGTTGCCATAGAGTCTGTAATTGGGGACAGCTCCACAGTAGATGAAAGAAGGAAGCATCAGGGTCTCCGCACATAGGACAAGAGGGGACCAAGTCAGGGTGATATTTGGACAGTCTAAGTGGGGTGAGATAAGCCTGGTGTAATATAAAGGTCTGGGTTAGGCGATCCGACAGTTTTGGCGACACTCTGCGGCACGTCTCCAGGGCATCCTCCCACTCCTCATCCTCCATGGCCCCCACACTACGCTCCCAGCGGGTCTTAAGTGCAAAAGCTAAAGTGGTCGAAGAAGGTGTGTGGAGCTCAGAGTAGAACATGGAAATGAGGTGACTGGGTTCTGTACTTTTAACAATCTCAAGGGTGGTAATCGATTCCATCTCAGGAGGGCCGTCAGGGAATTGAGATCTATAGGCATGGGAGAGCTGTAAGTATCTGTAGTGCATGGGGCCCTGGAGCGCAAACTGGTCTCGCAGGGTCTCGTAAGACCGTAGACCAGTGGTCGTGGAGATATGGCTAAGGAGAAGAACACCCCTCCCACTCCATACCGACAGGTCAGGGATGGAGAGGAACTCACGCAATGTACTATTATGCCACAGAGGGGTAAATGTGTGGAATGGAGGGCACCGAAGCCTGGACGCTACCACCTCCCAGATCCGACAATAGTGATATAGAAGAGATCTGGGGCACAGGGGCTCCGACGAGCCCCTGACGCCCCTAAGGATAACTAGAAGGGGGTCCCCGAGGGGATGAGCCCACCCAGGGCAGAGCAGGGTCAAGAAGCGCTCTCTATCCATTTTATCTATGTGAAAGAACTGGGACAACTGAGCTGCCAGATAGTACAGATTAAAATCCGGCAGGGCCAACCCCCCTAGATTTGTAGGATTCTTGAGCTTGCGCCAGGAGATCTTGTGCCGGTTAGCACCCCAAACAAAGGTCTTGAGGAGTGATTCCATCTGCTTAAACAGCCTGAGTGGCAGATAAATAGGAGAGTGCCATACAACATAGAGAATTTTGGGAAGGAGAACCATTTTAATTAAATTGACTCTACCCATCACTCCCAGAGGTAATTTGGACCATACTTGAATTTTAGCCTTAAGCAGAGGGAACAAGGGTTGAACGTTATCCGGGACATAATCTGCTGAGCTAGCTGTCACTTGAATCCCTAAGTATTTAATGCAGGATACACATTGTAGGGCCGGGTTTGCGGGGGCAATCGCCTGCGGGCTCTCGTCAAGTGGAAGAATTTGTGATTTATCCCAGTTTATCTGAAAACCGGAGAATCGTCCGTACCGTTCAATTAAAGAAAGGGCTGTGAGCAGGGATTCTCGAGAGTCTTCCAAATACAACAAAGTGTCATCAGCATACATGCTGATTTTCTCCTCTAGTGGTCCTCTACGTAGGCCACGAATCCCGGGATGTGCTCTAATGGCCATCGCCAGGGGTTCCGCGGCCAGGGCATACAGCAGGGGGGAGAGGGGGCACCCCTGTCGAGTGCCACGGGATAAAGGGAAGGCGGTCGACTGCCAGCCGTTGGCCAGGACCCTAGCTACCGGGGCGCTATATAGAAGTTTGACCCACTTAATAAAATTAGGTCCAAAGCCATATCGGTCCAGGCAGGTCCAGAGAAATGTCCACTCTACCGAGTCGAATGCTTTAGCCGTGTCCAAGGAGACCACCACCCTGCCACCCATTCCGTCGTGTTGTGCCTGGAGATTCATGAATAACCGGCGAAGGTTAAATGAGGTGTTCCTCCTAGGCATGAACCCGGCCTGGTCCGAGTGTATGAGTGAAAGGATCACCTTGTTAAGACGGAGGGGTAAATTTTCGCAAGGATTTTAGTGTCTACTGGGAGCAAAGAGATGGGACGGTAAGACTCTGGGGCGTGTAAGTCTTTGCCCGGCTTGGGGATGAGCACAATTAACGCCTCCCGCATAGAAGGGGGCAGGGCTGCATCCCTGAACAGGGACTGAAACATAGCCAATAATTTAGGAGAAAGGAGTTCCGAATATTGGGAGAAGAACTCAATCGGGAGGCCGTCTAGGCCGGGGGCCTTAGATCTAGGGAACTTGGACACGGCTGCTGCAATCTCCTCCACAGAAATGGGTGCCTCGAGGGTCGCCAACTGGTCGGATGTCAAAGTGGGAAAGTCAATAGAGTCCAAAAAGTCATGCATGTCAGTGCAGTCAGCAGGGGCCTTAGAGGCGTAAAGTGTACTAAAAAATGATCGGAAACACTGTGTCACCGCAGCAGGATCAGTGATCTCATTACCCAGATCATCCTTTAAAGTAATAACTACCGGGGGCCTATCCTCACAATGGACTAAATATGCGAGGAGTTTCCCCGCCCGCTCTCCATGTGCAGATTCTGCTTCTGAAAAAACATCTTAGATTTCGCCTTCTCATATTCAAGTTGGGAAAGGACTTTAGAGGTCAATTTATACTGGGATTCATGTGTCGGAGTCGGGTCCGCCATAAAGGCCTGTTCAGCTTCAGTTAGATTTGTCGTTGCCCTGGAGATCTCCTCGGCAGCCCGCGCTCTAACAGCTTTGATTTTGGAAATCATAGTGGATCTGGCGAACAGATTAAATGCCTCCCACACCGCAGCCGGGGAGGCAGTGCCCTCATTATCAGAAAAGAATTGTGTCCAGGTCCCCTCAATGTCGTTCCCATCAGACACCAAGGGGAGCCAGGCGGGATTCAGGCGCCAGGCCGGGGGAGGTCTATTGCAGGGCAAGGACAACAGTATCCAAAAAGGGCAGTGATCAGACAGAGTCCGTGGGGCGAAGCCCGCCGCCAGTAACCTGGGGAGCAGGGTTCGAGACAACAATATCATATCAATGCGTGACATAGAATGGTGTGCAGCCGAGAAGCAGGAGTACGCACGCTGAGCGGGGTATTTGCTGCGCCAGGAGTCGGCCAAACCAAAGCTCTCCAACAATCGGGAGAACCTGGTCGGGGACGACCCCGGCGGCGCCTGGGAGGCGCCACCGGATCTATCCAGACCCGAGTCCATCACATTGTTAAAGTCGCCCAGCCAGATCACCGGGGCCCCCGGGCATTGTGCCATAAAAGCCAATCCCTCCATTATTACCACAGTAGAGTAAGGGGGGGGCACATAGAAAGCCATCAGCAGCATCAATTCCCCATAGACTGACGTTTTGAGAAAGACATATCTACCCATTGGGTCAACCTGAGATCCTAGGAGCTGGAAATGTACCGATTTGGCCACCAGAAGCGCCACACCCCTGGAGTGCGAGCTATATGCCGAGTGCTGCACCCAGCCAACCCAGGGCCGTTTGAGAGACTGCTGTACGCGGCCCTCCAAGTGTGTTTCCACCAGTACTATAATGTCAGCCCGGACACGGCGTAAAACATTAAAGACAGCCGTCCGTTTAATCTTATCACGCATACCCCTGACATTCCACGTCAACAATTTCAATGCGGCCATGGCAGGGGTAATACGGAGCGTGGAGCGGAGGCTCCCAGGATCTCAGGCAATAAGGCCACAGAACTAACAATTCCACGGTCATACACTAGCATTAATAAACGGCAGCAAAAGAGCAGGCAGTTATTACTTGAGGTCAATGTGCATAGAACATAAACAGTATAGAGATTGTACCAAATATAAACTGTAAACAATGGTAATACCCCAATCCCCCCTCCCTGCCCTGCACCAACCCCAACTTGTGCGGGCATGTTCCCAAACAAGCGCCTCAACCAGAACAGGCCCACATGCGACTGGTGAAGAGCAAAACCAGGAGGCCAGGGACCCCCAGGATAGTCAGCAAAAATACAGCAAAATACAACTAGGATAAGCAAGGGGGCCCGGGGGCCCAGGTCCAACAAAAGTCGCAGGGGGCAACAGGGGGGTTGGGCACAAACACACGCCTGAGCGGGTGTAGGGGGCGAAAACCAACAGGTGTATCGCTGGGTAGCAAAGCCTATGGGCAGGTGGAAATCCATAGGAAGAGAACAGAAAAGTCAGTTCCATCTGTGGAGCTAGGACGCTCCGCCGGTCAAACACATGAGCAGCAGGTCAGGGAAATGAGGGGGGAGGGGGGGGAAGGGGGATGCAAAGTCTTGAGTTCCGCAGGATCTACAAAACCCCCTCCACCTCTGCAGCAGTGAAAGGCATAGGCAATCAGGGAGAAAGTATCATGAAGTCGCCAGGGCAAGGTGGTCAGGCTCTAGCTTCCAGTCCTTCTAACCAGGAGATGGCGGCTTCCGGATCCTCAAAGAAGTGGGCTCGGTCCTCACCCTCCACTCTAAGACGGGCTGGGTACAACATAGAGTATTTGATATTCTTGATACGCAGCCTGCGTTTGACCTCCAAAAAGCTCTTGCGGCGCCTCTGGACCTCAGCAGAGAAGTCGGGGAAAACCGCTACTTTGTGATTTCCAAATGGAATGTTCCCCTTAACTCTGGCCAGGCGTAATATGGCATCCCTGTCCCGATAGTTCAGGAATTTAGCGATGAATGTGCGGGGGGGTGCACCCTGAGGGGGGGGACGCCCTGAGAGGCGATGTGCACGTTCCACAACAAAAGTGGGTGAGAAGGATTCTCTGCCATATGTCTGAGTGAGCAATTGTTCCAAATAGGATGAGGGGTCTGCACCTTCAGAGCCCTCCGGGAGGCCAATGAACCGCAGGTTACAGCGGCGCAGCCTATTCTCCATGTCATCCTGTTTTTGAAGGATAAGGTGTACTTGTTGCTGCAGCCTGTCTGAGGAGCTTTGCAATGGGGGGAGGGAGTCTTCCACCTCGCTAATTCTGTGTTCAGCCTCACCAACTCTGTCCCTTAGCTTCTGCATATCCTGACGCATCAATGATATATCTACCTTCACCTCCTCGATTTTAGTTGTCAGCATGGTCTGGCAAGTGGCAATCGCTTCCAATACCTTGGATGTAGCAGGGCTCTCAGGCTCCTCCACCACAAGCGACGGGCCGGCGCCATCTTGGATCGGGGCCTCCTTCTCCAGCCTCCGGAATGCAGCTAGTTTTGCCGCAGCTTCAGAGCCTTTCTTCGGCGGAGACATGCGGAGGTCGGTGCCGCGGGTGTGTGGGAGGTGAAGGGAGGATTATCGTGCCCGGAGGGCTGCAGGATTAGCGGTAAAGGATATCGGTCCGGCGGAGCTCCTCTCACACACGTCCTCTTACATGCTGCGCCAGGCCACGCCCATGAATATAAGATTTAAAAAAAAAATCATAAATAGTCCAATATTACATCAGTGTTGATTATTCCCATTCTGTGCATGGACCAGTTATCCCATAGTTTGTGCAAGGCAGCCTACAAGGTGTAGGGTCATTGATTCCTCCTTTAATTCTTTTTTTGCGTATGGTGGAAACGGGGGTGTGTACTGCAGAAAGTGTGCTTCCAAAATAGAGACAATGGTGTTATCTAAATTTATGATCTGTATATCTTAGTGTCATTGTTTTGGTAATTATTTTATATATTTTTTATCAGGAAAATGTACCTCGGCCAATGACGTCTATTCAAGCGGTTCGTTACAAAAAGACACCTTTGGCAGGTAACTATACTTTTATATGAATAATTATAGGTTCATAGGTGATAAATTGCTTTGTGACTGAGGAATATGCCTTACTATACAGGTTCTACTTTTGACCCCCTAGGTCAGTCTAGAGGTCCCATTTCTCCACTTGAAGCCAAGAATGAAGATACGTGAGTATATGTTTCTTTTCATTCTAGTAATTATATCAGGAGCTGTATACATATGAAAAAAGTTGACCTAGCAGCATCAGATCTATTTTTTCATGTTAAGTACAGCATGGCGAGTAATGTGCAAGTGTAATGCTTACAGCTACTTATTACCTTTTACAGACTTTATAGTAGTGATCGGTTTTTCGTTGCCGATACCGATATTTTAGCCAATGCATATCGGTATTGGCCGATATTTTTGTACATTTAAAAATGTTTATATTTTTTTTGACAGGTACTTTTGTGGGGGGATCTGGGGGTCTAAAACCCCAAACCCCTCCTCCGCACTTAAAAGCATTCAAAACGCCAAGTTTGGCTGTTTTAAAGTGCTGTCAGTTTTTTTAATCTGGTGCCAGACAGTACCCGGAAGTGATGTCACTTATGACATCACTTCCGGGTTTTTGCATGAAGACCCGATCAGAGCTGAATGCGGCTTTGATCGGGTCTTCGGCGGCCATGCAGGCTGGTTGCCCGGGTCTCCCGGTGGGACAGGAGACCCGGGCGTGCCGCAGAAGGCGGGGGAGAGGGGGGGGACGTCCCCTCCCGCTCCTTGTAATGACAGCTGAGCGGCTTCTCAGCCGCATTGGTTGTCATTACAAGACAGCCGACCGTCGGCTATGGATGCCGGCACCAGGGTGATGTCTCTAGCTGCAGGCATCACTCCGGTACAGCACTTTCCTGAAATATTGGCAACATCGGCCACCTTTGTGGCCAATTCCGATATATCAGGGAAAGTGCATATTAGCCCTCGATATATCGGCTTTGCCGATAATCGGTCATTCTCTACTTTATAGTACTCTCACGAACATTGTCTTCCTACTTATCCTAGACTATGATGTTGGCTCAGATGATGCAGCCATGTACATCCTGGTGCCTTTGCAGCTCTGGCTGTGTTCAGAAATGTCTGACACAGATCTGCCCTTTTGGAAGCCTCTCATTTTGTGTTTTTGCCTAGGCAAATCCAATTTGACTGGAGATAAATGACTGCTTTTTAATGATAAAAGGTTTAGCTTTCGATAATGATAGGATTACTGTATTTTATAAAACTTCAGGTATAAATTAATGCAGTATTATAAACTGCACTGAATAAAGCAACATTGGGTGCTCGGCAATGCCTGTGAACTGAGCAATCCTTGGATGGCTTAATTCGCAGGCACCATGTACAGAGCCATTCCAAGCAGCTCTGTGCCTTGGGATAGCTGGGATTGGTCATATAGAGACAATCGCAGATGTACACAATGTAGTGTTTACATTTGTGAGCCCTCCCCTTCCACTTACAACAGAGGAAGAGGAACAAACAGGAACTAATGAATGAATGACTCTGTGATCTGCTTATTAACCACTTCACCTCCCTTATCCACAATAAAGCCTTCATCTTAATCCTCCCACTGTGTGTGACCTTGTGCATTAACCCCTTCACCACCTTTTTAATCTGTATATAACCTGTATACACTGTATCCAGTCAACCTTACCTAGCTCCATCAATACCAGCATGCTTCTTTGTTTCAAAGACGAGAAGGGGGACAAAAGAGAGAGAGAAAGGGGATGAGAGAAAGAGAAGGGGGGCGAGAGAGAGAGAAGGGGACGAGAGAAATAGAGAGACTCTCCTGTGCAATAATACATCATTATTTGTTAAATACTCTATAATAAAAATGTGTAAAAGTAAATAGTAGAGAATAAATGTGCAAATATAGTAAATGTCCAAAAGATCCCCAATTCCACTAGAATATAGTGAATAAATCTTCACATAAATGACACCACTGTGTCCTTCACCATGATTCCCCACCATGGTAGGGTATGCTACAAACAACAGGCTGGCTCTGCTTCCCTACATAAACTGCTACCTTGCTGAGGATTGAGGACCGGATAAGAGGGCTTGTAGATCTAGCTGACCCATGCTTAGGAGCACTGATAAGCATATATGACCCCCCCCCCCCCATTTCCTTGAGGGGTCCATTGGATGAGGTGAGAGCTTACCCTAAGGGAGTTCATGGTGAAGGGCACAATGGTGTCATTTGTGTGACGATTTAGGAAGATTTATTTGGAGATCTATGGACTTTTTCTATTTGAATTGGACATTTACTATATTTGCACATTTATTGCACAGGAGTGTGTGTGTGTGTGTGTGTGTGTGTATATATATATATATATATATATATATATATATATATATATTATATATACACCTATATTTCTCAGAAAAGTCAAAGGAAAGCTTTTTAATCAGAGTACAGCATCAAGTCAATAATTGAACTCCTGGGATATTGATCTGGTCAGTTAAGTAGCAGAGGGGGTTGTTAATCAGTTTCTGCTGCTTTGGTGTTATTAAAAATAACAGCAAGTGCACTATATGGGCAAAAATGGGACAACCCCCAAAACAGGAATGGTTTTACAGGTAGAGGCCACTGAATTTTTTTTTCCCAACTCATTTTTTCTGACTGTTTTTTACTAGTTTTGCATTTGGCTAGGGTCAGTGTCACTACTGATATCATGAGGCAATACCTGAACCCTATAGAGGTTGCACAGGCAGTCTAACTCCTCGAGGATGGTACATCAAAATGTGCCATTGCCAGAAGGTTTGCTGTATCTCCAAGCACAGTCTCAAGAGCATGGAGGAGATTCCAGGAGACAGGCAGTTACTTTAGGAGCTAACTAATAAAAGTACACAGGGTCCTTAGTCCATTCAAACCCTCCACATAAGGGGAATGGTGTAGTGATCAAAGCACATCACTGCTCCATTAGGACTTGAGGCATGTGCAGACAATGAATATCTCACTATTTTCTACAATCACAGCAGTCCTTCCACCAAGTTCAAAAAGAACATGTATTGCCCAATAGTAAATGGACACCTCAAATCCGGCTTTAATCCTCAGCTGGGTTAGAAGAAGGCGGACTAGTCATTAAAGTATTAATGGGGACTCAAGCTTTGGCAGCATTGGTTACCGCAGAGTAGGTATGTTGGATCGGGAAACTCATGAGGTGACTCACGTGACTTGCGAGCCCGGCCACACCACTCATTGAAAGCGAGTCCCCGCTCAGTGACATCAATGGTCCATCATGAAGGGCAGGACGCCCAAATAGCAGAGTCTCCAGAGGGTCTATTGCCAGAGACAAGGGGTTGCTCACTGCCGTGAAGATGATAGCCCGCCATCCGGAAGTCAACGCCAGAACCGGAAGTCCGGAAGCTGTTGGCGTGGAACGCAGTGTGAAGCGCAGGGTTCGTTCGCACTGATTACGTCAACTCGTTTCGCATACGTCACTTACGCTTCGTCAGGACGTACCAACGTTGTTTACTTCCCTGTTTTTATAGTGGAACTAACCACACCTGATTTCAATTAAACATGGTA
Source organism: Pelophylax lessonae (assembly GCF_965119305.1). Classification (NCBI taxonomy): domain Eukaryota; kingdom Metazoa; phylum Chordata; class Amphibia; order Anura; family Ranidae; genus Pelophylax; species Pelophylax lessonae. Next base: position 619,932,659 of record NC_138769.1, read on the forward strand.
ACAAAATCGTATAGCGTCATCTTGTGGTGAAGGCTGAAAACTGTTTTTTCATCTAGAAAACTAGAAATTACATCTAACAGTCATAGATCCTTGTAACATATTGGAAATGATCATTTCTCAATATAACAAATCAATAATGAATTTCAACAATATATATTTTTGCACATTTGTTGCACAGGAGTATGTGTGTGTGTGTGTATGTATGTATGTATGTATGTATGTGTATATATATATATATGTATATACATACACACACCTATATTGCTCAGAAAAATCAAAGGAACACTTTTTAATTAGAGTACAGCATCAAGTCAATTAAACTCCTGGTATATTGATCTGGTCAGTTAAGTTGCAGAGGGGGTTGTTAATCAGTTCCAGCTGCTTTGGTGTTATTGAAAATAACAGCAAGGGCACTAGATGGGCAACAATGGGACAACCCCCAAAACAGGAATGGTTTTACAGGTAGAGGCCACTGAATTTTTTTTCCCAACTCATTTTTCTGACTGTTTTTTACTAGTTTTGCATTTGGCTAGGGTCAGTGTCACTACTGATATCATGAGGCAATACCTGGACCCTATAGAGGTTGCACAGGCAGTCTAACTCCTCGAGGATGGCACATCAAAATGTGTCATTGCCAGAAGGTTTGCTGTATCTCCAAGCACAGTCTCAAGAGCATGGAGGAGATTCCAGGAGACATGCAGTTACTTTAGAAAAGCTGGATGGGGCCCTTAGAAGGTCCTTAACCCATCAGCAGGACTGGTATCTGTTCCTTTGTGCAAGTAGGAACGGGATGAGCACTGGCAGAGGCCTACAAAATGACCTCCAGCAGGCCACTGGTGTGAATGTTTCTGATCAAACAATCAGAAACAGACTTCATGAGGGTGGCCTGAGAGCCCGACGTCCTCTAGTGGGCCCTGTGCTCACTGCCCGGCACTGTGGAACTTGATTGGCTTTTGCCACTGGCACCCTGTGCTTTTCACAGATGAAAGCAGGTTCACCCTGGGCACATGTGACAGACGTGAAAGTGTCTGGAGAAGCCGTCAAGAACGTTGTGCTGTCTGTAACATCGTTTAGCACAATCGGTTTGGTGGTGGGTCAGTGATGGTTTGGGGATGCATATCCATTGAGGGACGCACAGACCTCTACAGGCTAGACAGTGGTACCCTGACTGCAATTAGGAATCAGGACGAAATCCTTGGACCCATTGTCCAAACCTACACTGGTGCAATGGGTCCTGGGTTCCTCCTGGTGCACAACAATGCCCGGCCTCATGTGACGATAGTATGCAGCCAGTTCCTGGAGAATGAAGGAATTGATACCATTAAATGGCCCCCACACTCGCCTGACCTAAATCCAATAGAACACCTCTGGGACATTAGGTTTTGGTCCATCCGATGCTGCCAGGTGGCACCTCAGTCTGTTTAGGAGCTCAGTGATGCCCTGGTCCAGATCTGGGAGGAAATACCCTAGGACACCATCCGTCGTCTCACTAGGAGCATGCTCCAACTTTGTCAGGCATGCATACAAGCACGTGGGGGCCATACAAACTACTGATTACCATTTTGAGTTGCTGCAATGAAATTTCAGCAAAATGGACTAGCCTCCTGCATAATTTTTTCACTTTGATTTTCAGGGTGTCTTTGAAGTCAGCCCTCTGTAGGTTGATAATTTTCATTTCCATCAAATGATGTGACATCCTTTCGTTCCTATCACATTACCCAGTCCATATCAGTATAGATATTCAACATTAGATTTTTCCCCATTGAGATCTGATGTGTTTTCAAAGTGTTCCTTTAAATTTTTTGAGCAATATATATATATATTTTCAGAGTCTTGGCAATCTTCTTATAGCCTTGGCCATCTTTATGTAGAGCAACAATTATTTTTTTCAGATCCTCAGAGAGTTCTTTGCCATGAGGTGCCATGCTGAACTTCCAGTGACCAGTATGAGAGAGTGAGAGCGATAACACCACATTTAACACACCTGCTCTCCATTCACACCTGAGACCTTGTAACACTAACGAGTCACATGACATCGGGGAGGGAAAATTAGGCCAATTTGAAAATTTTTACTTAGAGGTGTACTCACTTTTGTTGCCAGCAGTTTAGACAATAATGGCTCTGCGTTGAGTTATTTTGAGGGGACAGCTAATTGACACTGTTATACAAGCTGTACACTCACTACTTTACATTGTAGCAAAGTGTCATTTCTTCAGTGTTGTTACATGAAAAGATTTAATAAAATATTTACAAAAATGTGAGGGGTGTACTCACTTTTGGGAGATACTGTGTGTACATACACTATATACACTATATTTTCAAAAGTATTGAACTTTAATGGCATCCCAGTCTTAGTCCGTAAGGTTCAATGTTGAGTTGGCCCATCCTTTGCAGCCATAACAGCTTCAACTATTCTGGGCAGGCTGTCCACAAGGTTTGGAGTGTGTCTATGGGAATGTTTGACCATTCTTCCAGAAGTGCATTTGTGAGGTCAGGCACTGATGTTGGATGAGAAGGCCTGGCTTGTAGTCTCCGCTCTAATTCATGTCAAAGGTGTTCTATCGGGTTGAGGTCAGGACTCTGTGCAGGCCAGTCAAGTTCCTCCACCCCAAACTCGCTCATCCATGTTTTTATGGACCTTTGTGCAGTGGTCCAAATCATTTGGTGGAGGGGGGATTTGTGGTGTGGGGTTGTTTTTCAGGGGTTGGGCTTAGTCCCATAGTTCAAGTTCAACTTAAGGTGTCAGCATACCAAGACAATTTCATGCTCCCAGCTTTGTGGGAACAGTGTGATGGCCCCTTCCTGTTCCCACATGCCTGCGCACCAGTGCACAAAGCAAGGTCCATAAAGACATGACCCCTATCAGATTTTTATTCGTCATCTGTGTCCCATTGTGGGGGTTTCCTTTCACTTCCTGTCCCATAGCCAAATAGGAAGTTAGAGGAAATCCCTCCAAAATGAGGAATGAGGAAATCCCTGGTTGTCACCAGAACTTGCGTCTCCATTAGAAGATTTCCCCTCTATTACTTTTCTGGGGACAACTCGAAATTTGGGATTTTCTTTTATTTTTTCAATGATATTGGTAAACGGGACAAATAGAGAGGATGAATCTCCATAATGGGGGCGCAGAGACAGCAATAAAAACTGATCGATGTCAGTCCCTCTCCACTTTATCCAAAACTAACAAAAAAAAGTTTTGGCTTTAGTTATACTTTAACCCCTTGGTTCCTGAACTATTCTCGCAAATATGCGACCTCCCGATGGATTTGCCTTGTTTTTACAGCACTTTATTGATTATACCTACCCACTTTGTACTACCTCACTCGTTTGGTTTATTTTATACGCCTATGATGGCACATATAATAGCTTGATTTACCAACACACAGTCACATAGTCACTTTAAACCGACCCCTTGTTGGGATCTGCACTTTATTAATTACATATGGTGGCATATACCACAGTCTGATTTATCAGCACCTAGTCACTCAGTCACTTTTTACAGATCCCTCTTGGGATCTGCACCTTATTATTATTTCCTTCTACACCTTTGATATGAATTATGCACCTTGATTTTTATTATTATTCACTATTGAGTCATTTTTTATATTTGTATTTATAGCGCCTTATTGTATTAGGTTTAATTTATATTCTACTGCACTGTGATCATATATAGTTATACCCCTGGGTCATATCATCTCCTTTCTTTTACTTATTTACATATTAAGACACATTGGGCAGCGCCATTTTACCTCTCCCTTATTTCCAAGCGGCGGCATTTTTGCGAGAATTGGGGTGAATGCAGCTGTGCCGAGAGCACACTATCGGCACAGTTACCGGCACCTAATGGAAAGCTCACGATTGCTGCTTGCGATCAGGACCTTTCCGATCATGTGACTTCTGTAACAGACAATCACAGCGGTCACATGACCATAAACACCAACCCCGACTCCAGTCATCTGAAACCTCTTAAAGGGCCGGCGCAAAAGGGTTAAGGTAAAGATAGTAACAAATATCAAAAAATGATTTCCTGAGGCAGCATGTATGTATTCTGTAACTATCAAAAGTACACAGTAGAGCTGTGACGTTTATCTAACACAAGGGGGTGCTGTTTTAACGTGCCTTTGCAATTAAGTACTTTTAGATTTCCTGTTACTTACCCTTTAAGCATTCTGATAATTCTTGCATTAATCATTTGATAGAAAATTTAATACAGATGTAAAAAAATAAAGACATTTTTGTCTATACTGTTGAGACTTTCTGTTTTACCTTATTATGCGTGTTCATATTTCTTTTAGACCAGAGGAAAAGATTAGACAGTTAGAGAAACAAGTAAATGAATTAATCGAAGAAAGTTGTATTGCTAACAGCAATGGAGATTTAAAGACGGTGAGTTTAAATTTACAATGCACTTTCAGCAATATTATTCTGTCTGAGCTGTGTATAATATCATAATATTCTCCTTCTGCTTTTTTTAGGCCCTGGACAAAGCAAAGGAAGCTGGGAGAAAGGAGAGAGTCCTGGTCAGACAGAGAGAGCAAATACTGTCTCCGGAGAGTATTAACCTGGACTTGACATATTCAGTATGTACAGATAGATTGTTCTTCTATATAATAGATATGTTGGATGCATGAAGCTTCAGGGGTGCATAGAGCAAGCAGTCAGACTCCAGATTTCAATTTTCTAGTACAAGTAAGTTTAAAAAAGAACTTCAAGTTAGGACAGTAGACATCCATAAACCTACATGATATCAGAATGTGTCCTCTTTTGTCATTTGTTTTTAAGCTTTGTTATAAGTTCCATAAAGCCCTGTATTAATTATGAAAGTAACTAGGGCTGAAACAACGAATCCACCTAATCGATTATGAAAATAGTTATCAACTGTTTTCATAATCAATTAGTTGGTCAGCTGATTAATTGGCCTGAATACAGAATTCATTATTTTTTTTTTTAATCAGAAAAAAAGATTTTATTTAGATGAACAGGTAGCCATGCACAGACATTTGGAATACAATCACAAGAAATCTTACAATTTTAGGTACATAACATTTGGCTCCAAGCCTGTGCATTATACTGTCATATATAATTCAAATAACAAGAAAGGAAAGAAACAAAATAAAAAAAGAGAGAGAACAAACAATGATCAGCGTAAATAAGCAACATAAATGGCATGCACTTCCCTACCTGCCAAAACCAAGCAGGTAATCCAATAAAATGCCTTTCCCAATGTACCACATTCGGCATCACTACCCACTCCTTCATGCCTCCAGGACATACAGTAAAATCTCCCTCTGCTCACCTCTATACTAATAGCAGGCTGTCAAGATCTATTTGCAGAGGAGCAACCCCAGGGGACCCTAGCCTTTCCCGACAAATTTTTTGTGAATTTTTTCGGTACTTTCCTATGCTGGTATGTTTTTTTTTCCCTAATAAGTATCTTATTAACTTCTTGAATCCATTGATGGGATGCGGGGGCTTGGGGAGAGAGCCAGTATCTTGCAATCAGTTTCCTGCCTTACAATCTTAGTATTGCTATGTACATAGCAGGGGGGGGTACAAGTCTTCCTCTAAACCAACAAATAACTTGAACAAGTTATAGAAAAATAAGGTGAGGTAAAATGGCGCTGCCTTCCTTAAAGGTGTATGTATATATACGGAAGGGGTTAAATGATATACCAAAAAAGTGCTAATGTGCAAACAGTATGCTATAAATAAAACTGTATATAAAAAAGTGTTTAAAAATATTCTGGAGCTAAAATATATACAATTGAGTGAACACAAAGTGATAGGTGCAATACAAAATAGATGACAATATACAATGTGCCAGTGCAAATGATCCAGTGAAAACACCAAGCATAAATCATATATATATATTAAACCATTAAAGAAGTCCAAAAACAGTCCATAAGGTGCTACAAAAAAATTCTTCAAAAAACAATAGTGCTTCAATTCTATTGGTAGGTGATATTCAAGGAGTGATCCGGGTGATAAATAAAGGGTGAGAGAAAACGTGCACCCCTCCAATATATCCCGCACTCACCAGAGATATATACCCCTGCGGGGGTAATAAGCCTTAGAATAATGGCCTCTTTCCTATGGTTCCTACGTAGTAGGCTCGTGGGTAAGGGTATCCCTGGATAAATCCACTCAGCGGGGCAATGTAATTCCAATATATTAGGTAGACATGGTAATCCTCTCTCGAGTTAGGAGATGTTCCGAGGTAAAAATGCAAGAAGGAAGACCTCATATAGTGATGTACCGTTTACATTCTTTATTGAGCAAAAAGTAAGAATAGTACTCACATACAATTGTGGCAAACAAGCATAGAAGGCAGTAGGGGCCGCGAATCCCTCGTTGGCGGCTGCTTCCGGGACTCTATGGGAACCAGCGACCAGATCTGCGTTCCAGTGGGGCGGAAATTACGTAACCACGCACAACGCGTTTAGTCACAGCTGACGTCATCAGGTGCACCTCACTTGCTAGAGACCATGCCTTAGAATTCTACTTCCTGTCTGCCACGGAGTAATTACAGCTGATATGTGAAAATGTGAACCTTTGGAGGGTTACTGATAACCTTTGATAACTATCTATATTCCCCTTACACACACTTTCACATCTACCTAGGATGGCAAACTGTCATCATAACTAATAAAAAAACTTCTTACTTATAACTGCAGGTAAGCTTATTGTTCTTAAATGTATAACAGGTGCTGCTAAACCTGGCCACCCAGTACTCCAACAATGAGATGTATACAGAAGCCTTAAATACTTATCAAGTGATTGTGAAAAATAAAATGTTCAGCCATGCAGGTATGTGCCATTTATTAACTTTTTTGTTTTTTAAAATAAACTGCAAATAAACTCTCCACTGGTGTAAGAATTACAAATTACTAGGTGGGTACTGTGCACATGATCCGAAAATTGTACCAAAAATGGTGCTTTCAATGCGACCATATGATAATCTTATTGTTAGTACACAGCTTTCAAGAGCCAATCACGACAGTTTATCCGATGGGACGAGCAGGAAAATGTTTCTTGTATGGTACCAGATCGTACGATTTTCCTTTAATCAGTATAGTGGTCATTTGAAAATACGATAAAAATACACTAAAACACATGACATCAATTACGATTTTTATATTCTGTTATATGAGAATTTTTGCCACTTTAGTAAACTCTTCATTTTCGATATGAAACTAGCAATCAAAAAAATAAACGGACAAGCTGTCGTACGATTTTTGGATCGTGTGTACGGCCATTAGGTCTGGTGTTCTCTTAATTAAGCCATTAAGAAAGAAGGTTTTGGAGCAATGAGAAAGAAAGTGGCAAAGATTTTAATAAAAAAAGTTGTCCAACACTGGTTGGCCCAGCAAATTCAGCCCAAGAGATGACCATTTGATGCTAAGAAAAGTCACCAAGAACCCCAAAATTTCACTTACTAAGCTCTGAAGCAACTGCAAAGTGCACAGTCTATTTGCCTTTAGTAACTAACTTGCATGTTTGTGCTTATGCTGGAGAAAGGAAGAGGGATGCAGGGGCCATTGTATTATGGGGGAAATAAGTGATTAAAGTGGAGTTTCCCTGGCTTTTGTGTTTATTAAAAGTCAGCAGCTACAAAAAGTGTAGATGCTGACTTTTAATAAACACATACTCACCTGTCCCATGACGGCCCAGCAATTAGGCTGGGGGGAGTCTCGGTTCTCTGTCTTCTCCTTCCGCGGCGCAGGCATCTCTAGTGTGGGCACTGCGCATGCGCGAGTCGCACCGCATGTCCTGACTGGCCAGGCAATCTTCTTGGACCTCAGACGTGTCGCAGAAGTATGCAGGGAGGGAGGGGGAGAGGAGAACTTCCGCCCGAGCCGCCTAGGCGGCCCGAACGGAAGTGGAAGCGGGTACCTGTCAAAACTAGGTACCCGCCCCCCCCAAAAAAAAATGACATGCCAAATGTGACATGTCAGGGGGTCGGGACCACTTAAAGTGGAAGTTCCACTTTTGAGTGGAACTCCACTTTAACTGGGGAAATCAGTCCTGGCCAATCACCTTTGTCCTGGCCAAGGAGTGTCAGCTAGAGTCATGATGGGGCCTTCAAATAAATAATCAAAAGTTCCCCAATCCTACTCTAAACAGTTTAACATCCTCTAGTATCCTTAGAAGCACTTAGTGGTCAGGACCCTTGTCTTGGTTCATTTCACACCAGGAACGCTATCTTCATAGAGTTTATATGTTTTCATTCTTTGTGTGAGTTTTCTGGGGGTGATCTAGTTTCTTTCTGTGATCTATTCTGAGTTCATTTTACTTCTAGCCCTGCTGGTCTAAAAAGTACATATCAGTATAACTACGGTAGGTGCAACTCATTGTAAACTCCTTTTGTGGGCAGGGAAAATATTCATTAAAAAAATCTCCTTTAGGTCATTATAAACAAGTTTTGCTCAAGTCTGTAAAAAATGAAGTTGTTTTCCTGCAGTTTGGGTTTACTTTGGATTTCCTGCATGAAAGGTGAAATACTTGTGCAGTTTTTCATGTCAGGAGAAGACAACGATAGCACTGTGTGTAATTTGGATTCGTGGGGCTTTCAGCCTCAGGAATGTGGAGACACACAGGTTGGAAAACAAAACTGGTAACTTTTAGGAATGTTTTCATATTTATTGAAATTGTGCCTGTGAAACCGATCTAAAAATGTGATAAAAAAAAGCCTAAACATTGCTGGTTCTGTTTTCCTGTGTTCTGTCTTCATCCAGTCCGTATAATGTTTTGTTAGTTTAACCTCCTCAGTACCAGCATGTTTCGCCCCCATCCTATCCAGGCTATTGTTCAATTTACAGCACTGTAATGATTTTGTGATGTGACTGGTTCTTGCAACACTGTATGAAAATGAATTTTATACCTTTTTTTGAGATTGATAGAAGTTTATTTTGGTGGTGTTTAATAACCAGTGGGGGTTTTTTTTTTTTTACCATATAAAACAGAAAACAAATGAAATCTTTACTTTCTGTTTTAAAAGATAGCAAATAAAAATGCTAGGACCGTACTAAAACCCCTGAAATTACCCTTTTTCGGAAAGTAACCACTCCACGTGTGCTGACACAAGACTGTTTCATTTAATTTCCATTTTTATTTTTATTTTATTTTATGTTAACTTTCTTAATATATGTAGCACCCTACAAATAGGTGCTAGGTAAAACTATAGTGGGCCTTGTCTGCCTAACAGCTGGGCTGTGATCTATCTAGTCAGGGTGTCAGGGCTTCCAGATGTGCCTGCTGAGGGGAGAAGTGTCCCCACTGGCTCCTGTGAGGGGCTTCTCATAGGGCAGTGTGGGAAGCACAATCAGGGGACACATCCCAGCTTCTAACTACCCCAGAAGGCAGATTAGGCTGCAAAGGATTCTGGGAGTGGGTATAAGTTTGGGGGGAAGTGCGTGGCACAGTGTCTTTGGCGGGAGCAGAGTCCCAGGAAGGAGAGTGCGGCTGTCTCTCCTCCTGTCTGAGGAAGGTGGATGTCTTGGGGTGTCGCCTGAGAGTCCAGAGAGTGCTGAGAGGGACTAGGTGTGCAGAGAGCCTGCGGAGAGAGAGGGGTCCAGTCCCAGGAAAGCCTACACAGGTCGTGAGTACTGAGGATTGCCCCTGGGGGTCTGCCTAGAGACGGAGGGGACCACTCCGGAAGAAGTTTAGGGATCCAAGGTCAGTTAGCTGTAAAGAGGGGTGCCTAGGTTGAGGACCATGAAGTGTAAAGGGGGTACATAGTCAGTGGACCCTGAAGAGTTTAAGGAGCAAAAGGGGGCACCAGCAGTCTGGGCCATGAATTGTATTGCGTGTGCCAGTTACAGTGTTAGCTATTTGGAGTTCTACACAATACTACCTCAAGCTGTGCCAGGCGGGGGAAAAGTATTCAAAGACTTACACAGTGAAGCAGTGTCAGGAGTTCTACAGTTCTCAGTCTTGGATCTAGTGGACTGTAGGTCGCGGATTCAACACTTCCTCTGTTGTACAGAGTGTTCTCAGAGTCAGTGAGCGTTGGCTGGCACTGGCTAGCGTCAAGGAAGCGCCAACGGGCATTGTTCCAGGATCAAAGTCCCAATTGTAATTAGTTCAAGCCGAGAGGAGTATCCCACTCATTCCCTTCTCCCATCCCCTTAATTTATAATAAAAAAACCACAAACAAAGATGCCGGAGTTGTCACTGTTTCAATTGTCACACCTGGGGACTCAGCTCACATGGGCTGGAGAGGATTCCGGTACTAATGGCAGACTCACATTAGGCCACAGGCCTGGAAACCTTACTACATTTGGGGGCTCGTCCGGGATTTTGCCATTAGCTACTGGGCCGGTTGCCCTTGGCAACGGCACAAGGAAAAGTCCACAAAAATCAATTTTTGTGTCCGGAACTGCTACATCAGCATCAGGCGGGGTGTGAGACTGTGACTGTGGAAGGCAGGGAGAGTGGATTGAGACTACAGGGCCACAGAGAGGGATGCTTGTGGCAACGCAAATGCTCCAGAAAAGACTGTAAAGTGACCAAGACTCTTCATATGGATTATGAGATGTATTCTGCTGTCAGAAAGTGGAAAGCAGGAGACAAATATGTCAGGATGCGTGAATGCAGTAACTGCCTGATAGCAAGGTGTCTAAGTGTGGACGGTGCAAATGGCGTCAAGGGTCCAGGGAAGGACAGAGAAGTGGACGCCGGAGGTCCCAGTGTGGACAGTGAAAATGGAGGCCGGGGGCACGGGAAGAGAGGTGCCAGGGGACGGGTGGTGGTGCAAGCTATGTGGAAGAATGTTGACTGTGCATCTGATAGCGGAACATTTATTCTTTATGGCTGGTGCACACATACTGTGGGGATTGTAGTCAACCAAGCCGAGGAGTGCCGTGGAGCTAGTCCCGGAGCCAGTAGGGAAGATGTTAATTGCACGTGTGTGGCAAGGAAGAGGAGTTTCGACCGTGCAGAAGGTGGCGGGATGCTGTTCTTACCGAGCAAAAGAGGGCGGCTGGCTTTAGGCAAGAAAAGTGCAGTGGAGGCCCTAGTGCAATTATGGTGGGCGGATGTATGTCTAGCAAGTGACATACTCCGCTTTTCAGTTACTTCCCAAGTGTTTGCAGCGCTGCAGCATGGCAGGGGAAGAGTTACAGTACCGCGCAGGAAAGCACGCCACGAACAGATCTGCCCAAAGGGAGGAGTCACCGCCCAACATGGAGAATGGGTGGAGATAGCGTGAACTTCTGGCCAATCCGGAGCGACCCAGGGGACTCTATTAATACCCCCTCCTCCGGGCGCGGCCGTGTGGGAGACACGTGTAGGAGAAGGAGATATGTCGTTCACCAGAGGAGCGAAGAGTGTTCCAGCTATGGCTACCATCGTGGCTGAAAGCCCTGCGGAGAGCCGAGAGCAGATCTACCCGCCCGATCCCCCCGCTAGTTTGGGATACGGGTATCCGGATAGTGCGGGACGGCAGACTCACGTTATGCACCGGAGGAGGTCGGGAGTTCCTGGGACAGGTATGTCCTCAATGTGCCACTATTACTCTGAGGGTGCCGGCGTGGGTTCAATGTGGGCAATGCGGAGATTTGCTGCTCACGGCAGAGAAGAGCGAGGGCCGTCCCAAGAAGCTTGCAGTTATGTGGGAGACAGGCCTCACTCAGGAGATGACGGGGAGCGAATCAAAGTTCCTCCGCGGAGCAGGGAGAGGCATCTTCAGGCTGATGATGCAGATGGAGGCCCTGCCTGCAGTTGGTAGGCTTCCAGTCTGCAGGAGTGGGGTTCGGTCGCAGAGCCCCCTAGGGAGGGGATCCGTGGCCACTCAAACAGTAGGGGCCTGCTCCGTCAGCAGTGAGGGTGAGAATTGCCCTGTTTGAGTGGACTCCCCATCCTTCTATCTGAAGCATGGTTCTGTGGAAGAAGGTATGGATGACTGGGGATCCATTGAGGAGACTGAATGGGAGTGGGGATCGGAGACTGGAAGCAGCTCCCCAGGTCCCGAAGTTGTTGCGGCCCTAGACCAGGAGGCCAAGGAGGCTATTGAGAGGGGGGAACTAGCTCAGCAATTGGGGTTCTGTGTTATGTTACAAGGGTCCCAAACCTCACCCCACCGGGAAATATTGCTCGGGCCAGGGATCAGAACACTGCCTATGAGGAGATGATCCAAAGAGTGCATACCCCATTTTCTCCACCAGGGAAAGGTAACCGGAAAACCCTCCCCAGACTGTCAAGAATGCAGAGGTGGATGCAAAAGAAAGTTGCCTTGGAGTATGACTATGACTACCCATATGCTCCAAGGGAGGTCATGCTATTAGTGAAAAATACAGAGACTGGTGGTGCGATGAACTTATCTGGGACTATCTCTTTGTCTCTAAACGATACCGAGATTCTCTGGAGGAAAGATTGAAGGAGAAATTAAAAAAGGTCAAGGTTCAGTCGTAATATGGACGCTCCATCTACATAGATAGGGTGGAGGTCAGTCGCCCAGATGGCTCCAGACAAGCCTGGTCAATCCGGGGCAAAAAGGAAAATGGGGAATATGTTCAAATACCTCATCTGGATTACTATATCTGAGAGAAGATAAATTCATCAGTGACTAAAGGAGAAAGGAGAGACTTAATAAGAAAATTTGTGTGGCTGACCGGCCGGCTACCACAACTGACCAAGGAAATCTTTTGTTCATACAAAAATAGAGTGCTGAATTCAAGTTTCATCTGTTAAAGTGAAATATGCCCCTTGGGCTATCGGGCCAGGGTCTTTGGGAATGTCAAGTGTTGCATTGTTAGACCTTCTTAGACCATCGGGTCGGGGTCTGTGGTGGATTACAAATGGCTGTGTGAGATTTCACCCACAGTCTACACAGAAGAAGAAATTGTTGCAAAGTTCGTGAGGGTCAAGAGAGACTGTGGCCTGCCCTGTTTCCTTACTGAAGTGCGTTTTTTAACTAAAAATGTTAAGCCTTTAGATCACCTCTGTCTCTGAAAACTCACTTTACAAGTAAGCCAGTCAGGCCAAGCACTGGGAGTTACCTCAATTAGAAAAGTCTCTGGGCATCTTGACAATTCCCTGCTGTTTTTCAGCAGAAGGGGTCAACGCTGTTAAATCGGTAATAAACAACGCTTGCTCACTTGTACCTACAGGTAAGCTTCTGTAGGTACAAGTAAATATTCACTACTTCTACAGCCGGTGACACCGGAATGCCGTCCTTTCAGATCGCTGTGCCGCGGCCATAAGTCCTGTGTGCATGTGCGGGAGTGACATCATTGCGGCTCAGCCATTCAAAAGGCCAGAGCCCGTGAGCCCAGAAGGAAGACCAGGTACCAAGATGGAAGTGGGTTTTTTTTTAACCTTTACTACCTCTTTATTGCACACACCCCACTCAAGGAAGCATCACCCCGCTGCTGCTTATGGCTCACAAAGAGCCATGTGGAACTTCAGTCCTCATTCTGTTCTTGCTGCCCACATACAGTGACTGGTAGCTACCATCTGTCTTGGTCTTCTAAGTACATGAGGCCTTACTTCTTATTGTGAGCTTTACATTGCTATGACAGTAAAGGAAAACCGTGCTTCCCTCTCATTATTTATGCAAACTTTTTTTTTTTTTTTTAACAGGCCGGTTGAAGGTCAATATGGCCAACATCTATCTGAAACAGAAGAACTATTCCAAAGCAATAAAATATTATCGTATGGCTCTTGATCAAATCCCTGGTGCGCACAAAGAGATGAGGCAAGTAACTCTTGTTTTCTGATATGTTTGATATTTTTTAATTCCAAAATAGTTTTTTATTAGTATTGAAATGGGCATACAGTGCTAGCATCAATTGTGACAGACACGCACCTACGCTGTACTAACTCAGTCAAATGAACAGTTTAGACAAGGTCTCTGCAGCATAGCATACACAGATGGAATGTATTGTACAGACAATTGGCAAGTTATCAGTTGTTGAAGACTAATGAAATGAGAGACCTAATCACAGACTGTTTACAGGGATAAGTGCAAAATATTATAGCAAAGCCTTAATTATTAGAGTAAATTTGTTTGGGAAACTATGAAAACCAAAAGGTTGTATGCCATCTCAAATTGGCTGTTTGGAGCTTTGTAAAACCTCTTAGATTTAGATCACAAATCAGTATGTGGCACTGCAGCCAGAGTACATTCAGCTAAATAAGACCTACTGTTCAAAATCAAGAAGGAGCTGTGTTTATTGCACCTACACTGTACTAACTCAGTCAAAGTTCCTGAGTTAGTACAGTGTAGATCACATAAGACCTACTGTTCAAAATCAAGAACAGCTGCATTTAATGGGCAGCAAGTAGAAGATTTTGCCAGCCACACACCCCACAATTTCTGGGTTTTTTTTTTTTGAGCAACCTCTGTAGTCATAAATAATTTTCCTCTACGGAAGCGTTTTATTAATCTCCACCGGCACCTTCCATTGTTGTAATGTAGGCACCCCCAGCTTGGATCAACACCTTATCCAGCTTCTTGACTTGGAGGCAATACATTGTGCTAAAAGATGTACAGATAAACGTTTAAGACTACATTCGCAAGGGCGACTAGTGCTAGTGCGAATGACAGCGGCAGACATCTGCTGATTCTTGCAACTGTTAGCTGCGGCCACCGAGCCCTGTACCCTTCAATTAGAGGTTGGTAGTGGCTGCAGCTATCCATGGCTCTCTGCAAAGCCAGCAATTACCTGTGATGATCTTTGCTGGATGCACAAAAATTGCCTACAGCAGCATTTATCGCAGATAATCTCTGGCTGTGTGAAATATACAGGGTATGGTGGCTGCAGCTAGCTGCTCACATGGGGCAGAAACAGCCACAGGAATCAGTTGATTCCTGTCACTGTCATTCGCCCCAAGGCTAGTCGCCTGTGCGAATGTAGCCTAATTCTAAAAACTCAGGAGGATACAGCAGGTAATAGCCTTGGTTCTAGTGGGATCAATACACACTTAATTGGACCTTACATCTAATCGCTTTGGTTAAGATGTCATCACACATGGCTCCAAAGGGTAAGTGTGCAGGTATGGTGAGCAAACAATCCAGGAAGATGCTTCAGCAAAACCTTGTGTGTGCTCAGTGAGCAGGGTATATGTAAAACATAAAGCTACACATAGCGCAATACTGTACAACTCGTAATATTTATTACACTGAGCATGCACAAGGGTTTGCTGAAGCAAAGGAGGTGACGAGGGAGCTAGAGAACAGGAGGTTTTGAGAGGAACGAAGAGAGCGATTAGGTTGGTATTTTGAGACGAGGCTGGTGATGTAGCTAGGGGCTAAGCTGTGGATTGCTTTGTAAGATGTTGTAAGATTTTAGGATTTAAATCAAATTATCAAACAGTATAGAGTACTTTCTTTGCCCCCTAATATTTATACAGACTCTTGAAGTTTAAAGTGTCCAGTGGAGGTACACACATTTTACTTGTTTCCATGAAACTAAAGCACACTGAGGGCAATTCTGTGACTGTTGTGTAGACAATATTTCAGTACAAAAACACAATGCAAAATGTCTTTCCCTTTTGACATGATGGATGCAATAATTTTACCGTCCTGACTTAAAATATTAAATATATCACAAGATGGCATGGGTACTGTAATGGGGTCCCAGTACTAGAACCATGAAAGAAAAGAAAAGGTTATCTGCGCTTGGAATCTCAATCAGCAGCCAAGCACTATAACCCAGAGACTAGGCACACTAGCAATAAATAAACAAAGTGCGCCACTTTACATATAGTGCGTGCATATGATATAAACAATATTGAATAAATCAAAAGTAGAAATAAAAAAATTTAAATCTGTGAATCAAAATAAAGTCCATAAAGAGAAAGTCCTAAAAGAAAATCCGTGGTCAATAGGAAAATCCAGGGACACCCACAGTAAATTCACACTGGAGGCTTACCAGAGGGCCGGAGATCCCCCTTACTCAGGGAGAGCAATACACGCTTAATTGGACCTTAGATCCACTCGCTTTGGCTCAGATGTCATCACGCATGGCTCCAAACAGTAAGTGTGCAGGTATGGTGAGCAAACAATCCAGGAAGTTGCTTCAGCAAACCCTTGTGCATCCTCCAATCAGCTCTCAGAGCTCTCCTCACTGAGCTCTGCATAGTGTAATTTCAGTTCTCCGCTCCTTTTTTCTTTGCTCTCAGACAAGCTTTATCAATTCTGGGCTTTGAACGGATGTAGAGAAGACTGCGATGCACAGATAGGACTTGTGTAGGAGGGTTTGTTTAATCTCGGCGTATCACCTAAGGATAGTCCCTTCGCTGGGTATATGTAAGGGTTTATAACCACTTTAAGAAGAGGGAATATGATCATGTAAATACATAGATGACATATAGTGAACTTGGTGTAGATTTATTCACTTTCAGGTTATTGCAGAGCACAAAGGGCCCTTCTTATGTTGGGAGAAAAACATCTCTGAAAATGTAGAATAGACTACATCAAGAACCAGTTCTGGCTAGTTTAGCAGATTCTTTAAAAAGTGCTGGATACATTCCTAAATGCACAAAATCTAACCATATAATAAAGTTTATAGGTAATAACACCATAGATTGTTTAATAATAATATACATATGCCTTTTGGGGGAAACGGGAAATCATTTTTTTCCCCTCATTGAAATAATTAGACCATTGCTTTATAGGGTATTCTTCCTTCCTCTGAATCAACTGTGGGTAAATCATTTTGTATCTGGAGGTTTTCTATTTACTTATGCCCCATACACACGTGCAGATTATCTGCAGACTTTTGTCTGCAGATTTACCTTTTCTATGTAGTGCAAGGGCCTGCCGGATTGCATACAAATTGAAAGTGTTTAGGTTTGACCTCATATTATATGGTTTTGGTAAGTCTGCAGACAAAAGTCTGCAGATAATCTGCACGTGTGTATGGGGCATTACTCTCCTTTTTTTTCTGTTGGTTGAACTAGTTTAACATGTGTCTTTTATTCTGCCTTTCTAACCATGTAACGGAGCACCAAATTAATATTACAATTATAAACACACAAGTTTCCAAACATTCTGCGTTATGGATTTTATAGCTATTCTACCAAAGAGAAATTTAGTAAAGACATGCCAGTAGATATAGTTTGGTTTTATAATATTATAAGGTAATAGTTTAGGCGCACTTCATACAGCTGAGAGACTGTCAAACTATTTGTGCTGCTGCAACAAACGCCAAATGCCATCGTCACACGGGGATCCAATCTGCAAAGAATGTCACCAGCACAGCTATATGCTTATCAGAGCAACTTTATTTATCATATGAATACAGCAAAGTGTCAGAGAAATGTTGCTGTATTTATGTAATAATAAAGTTGCTCTGAATGGTGGTGACGCACTTTGCCGATTAATTTAACAATGTCATGCAAGACTCATCTCCCTCCTCCTGATCCACTATAGAGAGAGAGTCTATCTGTATCTCCCTTCCCTGCCACATAATCTAATGATATTACATCAATTGCCATATGGCGCTTTTCCACTGCATGGAACCGAACGGTTCGGCTCACCATACCATGTCCCATATACGGTAACATATCCCACAATCCTTTGCATGCAGCCTTGACTGTTTGTCACCACTAGCCACTGATTGGTCAGAGAATCGTTGTTATCCCACCCACTTTACTTTAGTGGAAAAGAAAACCGTACCAAACCGTACCGAACCGTTCCAACACCGTACCATGCGGTACCATGCAGTGGAAAACCAAACAGAGCCAAGCAGGGCCGAGTGGAGCCGAGCCGGTACTTGCAGTGGAAAAGTGCCAATAGTGTTTAAGGAATCGGTAGGAATAAATTTCTTAAAGCAGTAATAAACCCAAAACTAAAAATGTAATAGATTGCAGCTTACCAATCCTTAAATGTGGTGGCTGCATTTGTTTTTTAGACTTTTTTCCCTCTGTTTTTACCTGGTGAAATGTCCAGTAATACACCTCCTGTTTTAGGGTGCCTAGACTCTGAAAGAATGAGCAACAGAGACACCTTTGGGCATCAGGGCTGTCTGACTGGGAGGAGCGTAGTGTTAGATGTGCTATCAGATTTATATACACTAACAAAATTAATCTAAACATTAGCTAACACTTTTTATACAGTTATAGCAAAAGTTTTGTTCCCTTTGAGATAAAGGTTTTACATAAATAAATACTGAGCATTGTAAGCACCTTGTAAGTGCCTAATGGTTTGTCTCAAACCTCTAACGGCTACAATTGCAGGAAGGTTTGTTCTGTTGAAAAACAATAGACTTACTGGCTAGATCACTTGGTGAAAAAAAAGGAAAGAAAGCTTAAAAAGAAATAAAAAAAAAAAAAGAATACAGCCATCACATCTAGGAATTGGTAAGAAAGCCTAAAAAAAACAAAAAAACAAAATGAATACAGCCATCACATCTAGGAATTGGTAAGAAAGCCTAAAAAAAAACAAAAAGAATACGGCCATCACATCTAGGAATTGGTAAGCTGCAATATAAGAAATGTTTGCTTTTGTATTTAATGCCGCTTTAATCGTTTTCTAAACTGTACTGTACGTTTTCTTTTTTTAATGTCTGTTTTTCAAAAACAGAACCTTTGTGAAACATGTTAGTGGAGAAATGTGCCATGAGCCTTTACAATGACTTAGAATATTTTATATAAAAATTATATCCATGTTTGTTTAACTCTCTTTCCATTTAGGATTAAGATTATGCAGAATATTGGGGTGACCTTTATCAAAACAGGGCAGTACACGGATGCCATTACATCATTCGAGCACATCATGAATGAGTCTCCGAACGTCAACGCTGGCTACAACCTGATATTGTGCTATTTTGCTATCGGAGATCTTGAAAAAATGAAAAAAGCTTTCCAGAAACTAATAGCTGCTCCCCTTGGAATTGACGATGAAGACAAGTATATCTCACCCGGTGTAAGTATTTGCCGGTATTGTGTGCTACATAATCAGCCCAAACTCATTACTGGGTTTCTTAAAAGTAGCCTAGATACTTAATTTTGGGTAGAATTTAGAAGTTTCATCGCCCATTAACATGTTCCAAGGTCTATATTGTGAGATTTAACCACTTAAGCCCCGGAAGATTTTACCCCCTTCCTGACCAGGGGGTATTTTGCGATTCGGCACTGCATGACTTTAACGGACAATTGCGCAGTCGTGCGACGCTGTACCTAAACGAATTTGACGTCCTTTTTTTCCCACAAACAGAGCTTTCTTTTGGTGGTATTTGATCACCTGTGCGATTTTTTGATCACGCGCTATAAACAAAAAAAGAGCGTCAATTTTGCAAAAATAACAATATTTTTCACATTTTTTTATATGAAATTCCCCCAAAAAAAAAGTAAAAATCAAAATTTTTTTACATTTTCGGCCAATTTGTTTTATGCTACTTATGTTTGGTAAAAAAAATCGCAAAAAGCGTATTTTGATTGGTTTGCGCAAAAGTTATCGCGTTTACTAACAAAGGGGAAGATTTTTGTCATTTTTGTTGTTTTTTTTTTTAACGCGTAATGGCGGCGATCTGCGATTTTTTTTTTTTGCGGTACTGCGACATTGCGGCGGACAGATCGGACCCTTGACTGACATTTTTGACACTTTTGGGGTTACCAGTGACATTTATACAGTAATCAGTGCTAAAAATATGCACTGTTACTGTAAAAATACACTGGCAGTGAAGGGGTTAACTTTATTTGAGAGGGAGGGGCTGTGTGTGTCCCTAGGGGCGTGATTCTAACTGTGATTGGCTGTGGCTTGAGGTGTAGTTACACTGATCAACGGTTCTACATAGTAGAACCGTATGATAAGTGTTTCTACACAGGGAGAACTGACAGGCAGCTTGTTTACACAAGCTGCCTGCCTTTCTCCCTCTCCCCCGCCGATCGCCGAGTGACCAGCGGACATCGGGTCCGCCGGTCACACGCGCGGGTGGTCCGTGACCGCGCGGGAGCGCGCCGCCGGCGGCGCGCGCTCGCTCCCCAGACCCTCCCAGGCTAGTGACGTACCGATACGTCACTCTGCCTGTGAGGGGCTGACCGCCGCCGTATATAGTCGTGCGGCGGTTGGCAAGTGGTTAAGCTCCACTCCACCTTAAAGTTAATGGGTCTGTCTCTTATTTATTCCGGTATTCCTAAAAGATGAAAGTGTTCCTTACCACCAGTAATTTGGCTACAAAGGGATACAAAGCACCTCCTCATGAATACAAAGATCACACAGTTTCTCCCAGCCTTCCTTGTATGACTTACCTGGCAAGCCCAGCCTCAGGCATAGTAGAGCAGTCCCAGCATATTACCACTCCCAAGGTATCTTCTGCAAACGAAGTCTCTGTGTCTACGCTGGTTGGAACAAGTGTCATGCACCCTTCAGAGGCCACACAACCCCCTTTTCTGTTTAGTTAAGAAGTTTAATCAGATCTTCCCCTCTCTATTTCACTTTTACTCTCTAAATGGCAGCAAATTTTCATTTGGTGAACTCAAGGTTATGATGTAAATGATTATAACCCGAAAGTAGTAAATGGTGCCTACAATAATTCCCCACTAAGGACAGCCATCCCTTTCCTGTCTGTCTGTGTTCCAGTCTTCTTGACCTGCAACAGTGTGACTCCGGCCAGCTGTATAACACAACTTTGGGGCAAACTCCTCCAACAGCACCTGGAATTGTTGCTGTTATTGTGTGCTCCAAAATCAAACCAAACCTATTACAGTATTTCTTAAAAGTAGCCTAGATACTCAATACTGGGTGGATTTTAAGGAGTTTTATTACCCACTAATCCAAATGAAGAATCCAGCAGGAGGTAGGTGACACTAATTTAGAAAGCAAAGTAAGGCACGCCATGGCAGCAGTTGGCAAACAGAGCTTGGGTCTTAGTGGAATGGTCTTTCTTCTAAATCTTATGAAAAAGCCAAATTGTGATTAAACCTATTGTCTGTTTTAGGATTACTTGCCCTGCAACATTTATTTATTGTTGTGTACCTAATATATCCATTGTCTGGTTTTGGCTTCCAGCACCGTTTATCAGTGTAATTTTTATTTTTCTTTATTTTAGGATGATCCACACTCTAATCTTGTTATAGAAGCTATTAAAAATGACAGCCTGCACCAAATGGAGCAAGAACGGTAATTTGTTTATGACCGCAGTATTTTTCCTCCAAAGTTAAAAATTGGAGGTCCGTTTATAGATGTCTTCATACAAGATTCATGTAGCTTTTTACCCAGGATTTCTGTTTTTATTTTTTTTCAGTTGACTTTAATTAGAAAAATGTATGAATCTTGGATGAAACCTTTATAAATAGACCCCTTGCTAGGAACTGCTCCAAACTCTAATGGGCTATACACACTATAAGATTTTCTGAAGACTTTTTCCTTCAGACTTACCAAAACCATATAATATTAGGTCAAATCTAAACACTTTTAATTTGTATGCAATCTGGCAGGCCCTTGTACTACATAGAAAAGGTAAATCTGAAGGAAATCTAACCACAAAAGTTGGATAGTGTGTATCCAGCTTTAGCATAGCGAGGTGAATGCCACATTTCAAAATATGACTAGAGGATTTAGGAACAGAAAAACTGAAAAGCTATTTTTATTTTTTAAGGAGGTGTGTAAATTTTAATGAGTAATGCAACAACACCATTGTACATATAAACTTTGCCTGCAAAGTTGTGTAATGTGTACATAAACCCTAACAATAATGTTCTCTGTTTTTCTCCCTATTGGTTGGTTAAATATACAGTTGAAAGTGTTTTTCTTTATCTGTTCTAGAAGTAAAGGCGGCCATAGACAGTTCAAATCTCGGCCAGTTTAGCAGGGACAGGCTGAGATTCAAACCATTTATGGGCAGGCTGCATATATCCAAGTTGATTAAATGATCAACTTGGGTACAACCAGCCTGTTGGATTTTACATGTGATTATTGCTAGCGGCTATTTTAGTAGCTAGCAGTAATCACTGTGTTCTCCCGGTGGGGACAGCTCGCCCTGCACCTCCACCAGGAGAACACAATGGCTCTGTGGAAGGGATTCCCCCATCAATTCTGACTGTGTTGATGGGTAATCAAGCATCCACGGGTTGCAGGAAAGAAAATCGCCCCATCTATGGTTGGCTTTAGGCTGCCCTGTGCATTCTGCAATCTTATCTCAACATTGTTATTAGGACCACAGTACAACTCCCTTCATGTTATGGAGATTTGGAGAGGGTTTTTTTTCTACAATCCTTATACTATTCCTTGTCCTTGTGTGACAATCCTCTGTTCCATGGATACAGTACACTGAAGTGAGCAGTGTCACCCTGAGACAGGAAATAAGGAAATTTCTCTGTCGCTTATTGACAGACGTAGTCCTCCTTGATTAATATCAACTCGGGTTATACTGCCCTCTACAGGAGTAGGACTAGACAGGAAAGAAAACGTTCTGGCCACACCTTAGGGGCAGTCCCAGAGGGTATATCCTCTCTCTCTCTGCTACAGCAAATCAGTTTTTTTCTGTCTAGTTAGGAGTAAGGACCTAAATGCCTTGCTAGGATCTTCGGTCCTGGCAGGATTTTTTTTTAGAAAGATTTTTTTTTAGACAGCTTTTTTTCTCCAGTGTTCCTGTGAGATCTTCAAGCAAGCACGCTGGAACTGGGCGACGGGCTGGATGTTGAGATCCAGTGGTCACCCCAGTTCAGCCTACGAGCGCGTGCAGGCCATAGCTCCGCACTGGGTCGGCCGCGACATAGTCCCACTGGACGGGGACTGACCCTGCGAGTTAAACGTCTCGCCTGGACGCCAATGACCAACAGAGTCACAGCGTCTGTATTGGTCGACAGCCCCCCCACCCCGGTGGAGAGGGGTTCTGTCAGGAGTTGGCGCCCGCCTGGTTCCGGTATGGTGAGTAGAATGTTCCCCCTCTCCCCCTGTCGGGTTTGTGGTGGACGCGGGCCCCTCTCTGGGAGGGTAGGACACTCAGTTCTGGGTCTCCCCTCTATCCTATAACAGGTCACAGATCCCCCAATTTGAGTGTGATTTTTTGTGAATAGAAACCAGGAGGCTTGGTTTGGGAGCTGACTATCTAAAGTCATTGTATGACTGTAAGGGTGACTGAAGTCAGTGGCAGTACTAAAAGGCATTACTATTGAAGTAAAAGGTATCCTACCTGTCAGAGTGTGTACACAGGCCGATGCCTATGCCTGAGTTACTGCAGTCCAGATCGCCATTCCTCCAGTAACCGGTCACTTCCACGGGCTGCACAGCCTCCCGGCGGCCCACGGACCGCATGCGGCCCTCCAGGGTCCTGAACCGCCGGCCAGGCTTATCACCATTCATGGTGAAGTTTGTGGGGCCGAAGGCACTCCCGCAGGCCGCCAGGCCGAATACATACATCCCGCAGGCCGCTGCTAGCCGCCGCTATCCTACACGGGCCGCCGCCATTGTCTTGCAGATCGCACGAGGCCGCCATATTGGCGTAGCCTCGTGTCTCCAGCATGGGGGCGGCCATGTTTGAGGTGACCAAACACCTCGAGGAGCTATGGGGAGGCGCCGGAAGGCGTGTAAAGGGGCGGAGCCACCTCCTTTTACCCGGGAAAGCAAGCCAAAGACTTCCTGTCTGTAATAGAAAGTGCTGGAACAGGTTGTATTGAAACTTCTGAGCATCAAGTGGTGAGCCTTGGGGTCTCTCTCTCTCTCTCTGTAGGGGTCCAAAAGCAGGTAACACTGAGGGGCGCTGTGGCGCTGGGGGTCTAAAGAAAAAAAAAAAAAAAGTGTTATTTTTTTTGCAAATTATTTTTTTCTGGCAAGTGTCTGGAATAATCATGGACCCTGCCACACAGGTACCCCCACCTGATCCCCTCGAGGTGGCCGCAGGACCCTCCAGTTCACAGAATATTGATGCATTTACAGCAGTTTTGGAGTCTTTGGTATCCCGGGTGGAGATGGCCTGTCAGGGACGGGGGGTCAAGAAAGCGACCCCCGCCTACCCCTATTTCATCTGATACTTAAGATTCAGATTCTGAGATGGTCATTGCAGCTGCAGGTCCCTCTGCAGGGGCTGTTGTCTCAGGTAAAGTTCCCTCAGACAGTGAGGAGGACGTTCCTGCCTCCGCCATAGCACAAGAAGAAGCATTGGTGGACGCACTAGTTGTGTCTGTCCGGGAAACCTTAAGGCTTGAGGTTTTATTGGCAGAGGTAACCGAGATGGAAATTCCCTTTGGTACTAGTAAACCTACCAAGACAGCGAAGGTTTTTCCCTTACCCAAATGTTTTGGTAATAAAATTAAAGAGGAATGGGATCATCCAAAACGTACCCTTACTGTTTCCAAGCGCATTGCTAGACGCTATCCGTTTGAGGAATCCCTCATTAAGAAATGGACGGTACCACCAGTGGTGGATCCACCTATTTCCAGACTGAATAAAGCCACTGTTATCCCGTTGGAGGACGCTCCGTCCTTTAAGGATCCGGTGGATCGGAAGATGGAAGCGGAGTCCCGCACTATTTTTTCCCTGATAGGGTCAGCCTTTAGACCAGTGATTGTCATTGGTTTAGTTTCACAAACATTAACGGAATGGGCAAAATTGTTACGCCATGACCTAAAGGGGAAAGGTATCCCCCAGGCAGCATCTGATTTGATGCAACAAATTATACAAGGACTGCAGTTCGTCTGTGACGCAGCCCTGGATGCCACCCTCTTGTTAGGGCATGCATCGATGTCAGCCGTAGTTCTCAGACGTGTGCTGTGGTTAAAATGCTGGTCGGCGGATCTAGGTTCCAAAAAAGCCTTGGCGAATCTCCCCTTTCAGGGGAATCGCCTATTTGGGGCCACCCTAGATGAGATCATTAAGGATGTCACTGGGGGCAAGAGCACTTTTTTGCCGCAGGCTGCTAAAGGACCTTGTAACAAGCGTGGACCTTTCTTTGCCGCTCATAAAGGGTTCGTTCGCTCTGCTGGGGCGAGCGGGAAAGGCAAAGCCCCTCTAGGAGGGTTCAAGAGGCGCTGGTCGGGCAAACAAAAGGCCGACTCAGCCAAACCTAAAGTTAAGGCTAATACAGCCTGAAGGTGCGCCCCCACCCGGCTTAGGGGTGGGAGGACGTCTTCACTGGTGTTCAGATCTAGGGCTTTCCTGAATCCCGGACTAAGGGGTTCAGGAGATCATACGATCAGGATACAAGATCGAGTGTCGATCACTGCTACCGGTGCGTTTCTTCCCTTCCAACATTTAGGTGCTACAGGGAGCGGTAGTTCCCGTTCCCTGAAAAGATAATTTTCTTTACCTTTTCCAAAGATCATTCTCAGTTCCCTCCAGGAATCGGATCCGGTTGAGCAAGCGGACCAAGGAGCCTCTAGTCTGGTGACTTCGGTCTCTAATGCTCAACCAGGAGAAATCATCACTCCTGATAGGAATCAAGTTTCTGATAAATGTGTGGGAACAGAGAGCGATCAGACTTTGTCGGATTGCCTGGACCAAGCAGCTCTAGGGCAGCCTGGTTCGGATCCAGTCAGACAATATCAGGGTGATGACTTAGGTCGATCACCAAGGATTTCACCATCTGTGTCTTCATCAGAGCATCCCGGAGGTGGATCTGTTTGCATATCGGCTCAACAGGAAGGCGCGGAGGTTGGTAACGCGCGCCCGCCATCCTCTAGCGGACGCAGCAGACGCGCTGAACGGCCTGTAAAGGCAGTGTCAGCTACTATATGTCTTCCCTCCTCTCAGATTGCTGCTGAGATTTCTCCGCAGGATAGAGATGGAGGGAACTCCAGTTATCCTGGAAATTCTAGGCTAGCCTCGTCAAGCCGGTCAGGCCGATTTGGACATGCTAGTCGCGAACGCTCCTTGGAGACTTCCTCTCAGGGAGGATCTGCGGTCTCAAGGACCGATCTTCCATCGTGCTTTACAGTCGCTGGTTTTAATGGCCTGGCCATTGAGACCCAGGTACTGAAGGACAGAGGGTTGTCAGCTTCAGTTATTCCTACTCTAATTAAAGCAAGGAAAGCGACTTCCAGCAAAGTCTATTATCGCACATGGAAGACTTATATCGCGTGGTGTGAATCTTTGGGATTTCCCCCACGTACCTATTCGGTGACCCGAATCTTGGCTTTTCTGCAAAAGGGGGTTGAGCAGAAACTATCCTTGAGCACTATCAAGGGTCAGGTTTCAGCATTAGCAATCTTCTTTCAGAAGCCTTTGGCTACTCATTCCTTGGTGCGGAATTTCATCCAGGGGGTGCGGCACTTGGCTCCGCCAGTCCTTACCGCCCTGGGATCTTAATTTGGTTTTGTCGGTTCTGCAGAAACCTCCCTTTGAAAATATTAGGGAGATTCCCTTGCTTACATTATCCCAGAAGGTGGCCTTCTTGGTGGCTATCACTTCTGCACGCAGGGTGTCAGAACTGGCTGCATTATCATGCCATTCCCCATATCTAGTGGTTCATAGGGATAAGGTAGTTCTTCATCCGAAGCCATCCTTTCTTCCTAAGGTGGTTTCAGACTTTCATCTGAATGAAGATATTGTGCTACCTTCCTTGTGTCCTCAGCCCAATCATCCTCGGGAATATGCGTTGCATTCCTTGGATGTGGT
Source organism: Pelophylax lessonae (assembly GCF_965119305.1). NCBI lineage: Eukaryota > Metazoa > Chordata > Amphibia > Anura > Ranidae > Pelophylax > Pelophylax lessonae. The sequence goes on from NC_138769.1 coordinate 619,959,159, forward strand.
TCGGGCAATCAGGGTATACCTGAAGGCTACGGAATCATTCCGTAAGACGGATTCACTTTTTGTGATCACGGATGGCCCCAGAAAGGGGTTGCCTGCATCTGCCGCGACTATCTCCAAATGGATCAGACAGACGGTGGTACAGGCTTATTCGATTAGGGGTAAGAATCCTCCGTTCCCTGTTAAGGCGCACTCCACTCGAGCGCTCAGTACTTCCTGGGCCTACCGCCATCAGGCGTCAGTGGTCCAGGTGTGCAAGGCGGCCACCTGGTCGTCGGTGCATACCTTTACAAAATTTTATAAAGTTGATGTGATGGCATCGGCGGATGCCTCATTTGGCCACAAGGTTTTGCAGGCCGCAATTTGAGGAGACCGGTGGTCTACCTCGAGCGTTTTTTTCCGTTGGAATTTCAGTTGAGTCTCATCCTTTGATGAGCCTTTAAAACTTCTAGTTGGCACCGGTTGGGCCTTCTAGATTGGATTTTGATTTCCATTTTCCCACCCCTCATTTGTGGTACTGCTTTGGGACGTCCCGAGTTGATATTAATCAAGGAGGACTACGTCTGTCAATGAGCGACAGAGAAAAATTTATTTTTGTAAAATCTTACCGTAAAATCCTTTTCTCTTAAGCTCATTGACAGACGTAGTACCCGCCCCTCTGTTTTTGAGTTGGGTTGGGTTAAATTCTCTAAACACTGCTTTGTGACATAACTGATTTGCTGTAGCAGAGAGAGAGAGGATATACCCTCTGGGACTGCCCCTAAGGTGTGGCCAGAACGTTTTCTTTCCTGTCTAGTCCTACTCCTGTAGAGGGCAGTATAACCCGAGTTGATATTAATCAAGGAGGACTACGTCTGTCAATGAGCTTAAGAGAAAAGGATTTTACGGTAAGATTTTACAAAAATCCATTTATCTCCCCAAAGACACATACAACATTAGAAACTTAAAATGGTTCTAAGTTTTCTACTCTTTATCCAAAAGAAAAAGTTTAGCAACAAGATTGTCTGCTCCATTACAACTTGGGCAGCGTTCTCTGTCTCTGAACTTCTCATTGCAGTGGTCTATGAAATAACCAAGTGGGTGCCTCTCGTTTTAGTTTTTACCTCTTTTGCTTTGGATGCTCAGAGATTCAGTAATGTGTAGGATGCAAGGTGGCATATTTTCTATATACGTGTACCTTGTTGTGGGCTTATGGCTTTATACATGTTCCTTGCCTTCGTTTTGAAAGTAATCATTGTTTCCTTATAAGTCAGATGGACCTTTTTTTTTTTTTTTTCTTCTTCTAGGAAAGCATTGGCTGAAAAATACATAATGGTTGCAGCCAAACTGATTGCACCAGTTATTGAAAACTCTTTTGATGTTGGCTATGACTGGTAAGATGTTTTAAACATTGTAAAATAAGCCAGATAAAATATGTTCTGTTTTTTTTTTTTATATGAAATGGAATGTGCAGGGCCTGTGAAGGTTACCATTTATCCAGGTCTTCAAGCAATATAGGAATATTTAATACACTCTAGCACAAAAATGCCGGTAAAGATATATGTAGCACACCCCATGTAGGAGCTGCAGATAAATATGGATCACCCACTACTGCACAGCCAGACACGCCAAATCTTCATAGGCACACAAAGTCAGAAAACAGTCCCTAACTTTGTTTTTGTTGTTTTATTTGGGGGTTTATCAACTTGGATGGGGATATGGGATTTATGGGATGCCCACTTGACTTTAACAGAAACTTCAGGGACAACATCCTATATACTTTCCTCCTGCACACACTTTGTTCCTTTCTTGCACAACCTTTGCTGATGGAACTGACAGACTCCCTGCAGTTCAGTAACAGCCTTTTACAGGCAGGAATTCACAGCCCCTGAAAATAGCGCATGTGGAGTGAAGCAGCATGTAACCTTTCCTTCTGCTTCCTCTGTGGCCACTGATCCCAGCACCACTTTTTCAGGCAATGCTAGCCCACCTGGCTGTTGCTTCCTCTTCACCAGCCCACCCGGCTGACTCTTCGGAGATCTCCCAGTGAAAAAAGTAGAAGACTTAAGCCCACCACTGTCTTCAAGGGAGACTAGCTACATGTGGCAGTCCCCCCCCTCCCCCCATTTTTGGGTCCCCTCTAGTGTTAAATTACTCACTCTGTCCTCTATTGCTCCCATGCCTCCAAGAAAGCCTCCTCCATTGTGTCTTCGGCAGGATCCTTCCAGCACCCCAATATGTAAAGGCTCCCTGCCAGGCCCACTCCCAGGAATTGGCCAAGGACCTCCAAATATGCTGAGCAGCCCCTCCTAGTCTCCACCCACTATCTTCCAGAACATTCTCCAACACTCTAGAAACAGGGGGAGGCACCAGAGAGCTGCTGAGATGAGTCATTCAGCCCTAAACTCTAATAACCCTGACCTAATTGTGGACTTACAAATTTACAGCATGAGTCAGAGTATAGTTTGCCTGCTCCACTTCTAGCACACACTAGGGAGATCTACATATAGTATACAAAAATAATTGAGTAAGTAGGACTTTAAAGGTGCATATATACTACCGTCAGGAAAAAACACACACCAAGAACATATGAATAAAAATTATACATTTTATTATATCATATTAAAAGGGGGGGGGGGTTAGAAAACCCAGAAAAAATATCAGTTTGAATGAATATTGCAATAAATTCAGCAAGCCCCCCCATACACCTTCCCCAAATTAGATACTTTAAGTATTGCTAGAAATACCTATCGTCGTATCAATTGTGGGGAGGTGTATACTCCTAACGCGTTTCACAAATTGAGCTTGTTCAGGGGGTGAAGAATAAATTATAGACTCAGATGTCAGCATCCTTTGATCCCTTTTACAGCATTTCTCTGACTAGAAGATGGAGGGCAGCACTAGTAGCTAGTCAGATTCTGCTATGCAAAAGTGTGCTGAAAAGGAACTTGCTGAAAAGAAAAGAAGCGAAAGTCCAATTACAGGGGGGGTGGATGGGGAAGGGAGTAACCTGGCTGTATTAATTAGCTACAGTAGAGAATAGTCTGGTCACCAACCTGGATATAGTGTATGGCTGGGCTGTTCAAGTCTTACTGGTTGGACAGAAATGCAAATCTCTTGGTATATCAATCAGTTCAAATATATGTTTTTATATGTGTATTTAGCTGTAAGACTGGTGTTCAGTTTTGGGGAAACCTGTACTGAGAAAAACACAGGGCTTACCATTGCTGTCCTCCTTCCAATAGTGCTGGTTGTCTGACTAGCATTCTGATCCAATGGTTTGAATACGTTTTGTGTCACTTACTGCAGATTGGGGAAACCTGGATCAGCAATTGAAACATTCAGATAAGCTTGACGGCCTGGAAACCTTTTTTTTTTAAATAACAGCCTCCATATTTGCAGTTACTGTGTAATGACACATACCTTTTGATATTTGTCTTAATCTTGCAGGTGTGTTGAAGCTGTAAAGACTTCACAGTATGTGGAACTGGCAAATGATCTGGAAATTAATAAAGCTATAACATATCTGAGGCAGAAGAACTTTACCCAGGTATATATAAATCTTACTTTAAGTTCTATCTCAGTGCTTTGTTAAATATAAGCCAAAGAAATCCTTCATGCCATGTAGGCACATTGCCAGAGTGTTTCTCAGTCTTGTTACTTCCCAAATTATCACTTCCATGGTTTTGGTAGTGCATGGTACCAGGGCCTGGCCCAGGCACAGGCAGAAGAGGCATCTGCCTTGGGCGTTGTGCTGCAGGAGCTTTTCCTTCCGCTGCATCACTCACCATCCAACAATGCAGCCATGCCCCTCCCCTCACACTCAAAGGGAAGGATGGAAGGAGCGGCTGTTGTTCCATGACCATTGAATAAAAGTTTTAAAAAATAGGGTAACAGAGGCCTTATTGAGAATAATGTCATAATGTGATTTCTGTAAGTTAAATTCACATATACCTTATTATACATATAAACTGTTTTACCTTTCAAACACTTTGTTATTTTGCTTAGCTAGTCTTGTTATCCAGAGACCCATGTTGGACATCATAGTCAGATGTGTATCCTGCCAAACCGGCATTTTGGGCCAATTTTCGTCCCGTGTGTACCCAGCATTATTCACTTACCTAACCACAGCCTGTCAAAAAAGCTGCATCCACATACTGATAAGGTCACCACTCTGTTTACTCCTTTCCCTCTGGACTTGTATTGATGGGCTTTGGGCTTCTGTAAATAAACAATGGCAGTTTTCATTTGACATCAGTTTGAAATCTGTTTGAGATGCTAATGGGATCATTCTGAATTCATTCATAGGTGCATTTGACCTACGGTTGACTTCCATCCAACCTACATTAGACCTGCTTCAAGCTGCTTTTCTAATGCCATAAAGTTGTATTGGGGGGAGGGGTGGGGGCTGGGAAAAAAAAAATAATATCTATCAAACAGGCCCTAAGATTGACATGGTACATTGCAATAGAACCTATTTTGCTAACGTTGCTGATCCTCTCTCTCTCTCCCTCCCAGCCTAATTGCTATTATTTGGGGGATTGCAGAAAGCTACTAGATAGATAGATAGATAGACAGACAGACAGACAAGACAGACAGACAGACAGACAGACAGACAGACAGATAGATTGATTTAGGTACATATACTAGTTGTGCTAAAACTTAAGCTAAATTATTCTTTAATGAATATATAGCTATTGGTATTCCAATGGGAGTTAATCTTTAAAGGAGAATAATGCATTCTCCTACAGGTCTCAGAGCTGTTGTCTATAACTAACTCTAATAATGGCTGTCTAGTTCTTTTACTGATAGGTGGGCAGTTTGAGCCCAGTAATGTTTCCATAATCACTGTTCTTCCATTGCTTTTATTAACTTCTTAAATAGCTTCTTATACCTCATAACATATCATTTATAAGTTATAGTGTGATAGATTTAGCATCCTTGTATTTAAATACAAAGCCATAGGAGGTTTAATTCCTCATTTAAAGCATTTCGATTTTCTGAGGTCAATGAAAGCCTGTTTAAATTGAGAGGCATACAGATGGCATATCGTACCTGCTTGTGTGGCTCAGTTTTTAAACCCATTGCTTCACCCATAGTCTCCTTTTCTACCCCCTTACTGCCTTTTGTCTGTATTTTGGATTGCTCTTCTGAATTCTTGCTGTCGCTCACATACAGAAATCTGGATATAAAAATATACCAGTACTAAGAAGTTTCCTATAACTACTAATCAGATCCAATCCTGCTTAGGAATTGTAAATGTGCCCCTTAACACCTGTAGCATACATTCCACTATAATACTTTAACCACTTCCTGACCGACCTACGTATATATATATATATATATATATATATACGTCCTCAGGAAGAGGTACTGATATCTAGATCCAGATATCATCATCCTCTTCAGCCAGTGATTCTCTTTAAGGTAAAGTAAAAGTGATATCAGCAGCTATACAGCTGCCCCATCATTTTTACAAGTTGCCAAGTGGCAGAAAAGGTGCCCCCCCACTGTTGCCTTCAGCCCCTTTTCCTGGGCTTTCCAGTCCTACCGATTGCATTGGATGCACTACACAGAGTGAGAGAAACGTCCATAGTTCCTCTACCTCTGTGACATCAGAAACAGGAAGTGTCAGGGAATTTGTCACTTCTGGTTTTGGTTTGTTTTGCTACAAGTGGTTACCAGCTTGTAAAGCATCTGATCAAACCAATCTTCATTTCATCAGATGCTTTGGAGGCCAAATCTCTCTAAAAAGAGGACCTGTCACAGCCCATGCTACCACAAGGGATATTATTCACTCCTTGAAATAATCCATGAAGGGCGCCTCATCCATATAGTGAGTTCCCTTAACTGCTGCCCCTTTAAGTGAAAAACACTAAAAACAAAATTAATACTTCTAAAGCAGGCGCTGTTAAGTGGTGGCTAATGTAGATAAAATGGAAAATAACATACAAATGTGCCAATAGTGTGAACACAACAATACACTATTGCTATATACCCAGAAGAAATTAATAAATGTGAAGCATGCACAGTCCGTATACAAAGGGTGACAGCATTTATTGAGCACTAATTTATTCTACTTGTATGCAATGTTATGAGGTATAATGTAATTGTTACCAGAACACATCAATAGTTAGGCTTACATAGAATGGGCCCTGACCGGTACCAGCTTAGATCGCATAACAATATATATATATATATAATGTTTGGAGGTTCTAAGCAATTTTCTAGCAAGAAATACTGATTTTAACTTGTAAACAACATGTGTCAGAAATAGGCTTGGTCCTTAAGTGGTTATGGTACAATGTAAAAAAAAAAAGTTTAAATAAAATAATACGGTAAAAAATACAGTGCAGTGCCCCCAGTGCGCAAATGCAAACACTCACATAGGTCCCAAATGCATATATGAACAGTGATTGCACCACACATGTGGGGTATCCAAGTTAGAGCAATAATTCTTGCTTCAGACCTCCTGTGTAACTCTAAACTGCTACACCTCTAAAGAGTTTTTAGGTACCATAGTTTGTCGCTGTTTAATGGGCGTACACTATTTTAAAGTATGATATGTTAGGTATGTATTTACTCGGGGTAACATCCTCTTTTTTTTTTCACCAAAATATTGGTATTATATTGTTTGTGTGCACTAAAATTCAATAAAGTGGCTGTGCAATTATCATGTAATATAAAAATGTGGAATGGTGAGCTGCGCTAAAAATTGATAAATAACATAAATGAGGTATAAATTAGTCCATGCAGATATAGAAATAGACTAGAAGATCAAACAGTAGAGTCCAACTTCAAAAATGGCTCCAAAGTGCAGATACAGAAATGGATGAATCCGCCACCAGAGGACACTCGATCAGCCGCAGTGAAGCATGCTAAGGGTGTACGCTTACCAGATAGAGAAGGAATATTCGCATTGTACACACTCCAGGTGTTTAAAAGCCAGCTCCAATGCACATCTCCTTTCCTACCGGGTCCTGTCAGATACAGGGATCTGAAGCGTCCCACAGGCAAACCACCTCGTCCCAATCAAAGGTCCAGCAAGGGTATGCAAGAGAAAGATGGGACCACAATAGTGCAGATGGTCTGAACACTTTGACCTTTGATTGGGACGAGGTGGTTTGCCTGTGGGACGCTTCAGATCCCTGTATCTGACAGGACCCGGTAGGAAAGGAGATGTGCATTGGAGCTGGCTTTTAAACACCTGGAGTGTGTACAATGCGAATATTCCTTCTCTATCTGGTAAGCGTACACCCTTAGCATGCTTCACTGCGGCTAAGTGCTAGAAATAAATGTGAAACATATCAAATACAGAGTGCGGATACATTTATTCAAAAATGCAATGTCAGTGCGGGTATTTAATCAAAGTAAAAGTCTTATCCATAAAACCTATAAAAGAAAACCTTTTGCTATTACTGTGCTAGGAGCGGTGCTGGTGCAAAAGGAAAGGGTAGTGGAATAACTGAGGCTAGTGATAAAGGTGCTTATACCTGTGAGATACACTAGGTATCGCACTTACCCTTTCCACCTTCATACACTACCTAGTGTATCTCACAGGTATAAGCACCTTTATCACTAGCCTCAGTTATTCCACTACCCTTTCCTTTTGCACCAGCACCGCTCCTAGCACAGTAATAGCAAAAGGTTTTCTTTTATATGTTTTATGGATAAGACTTTTACTTTGATTAAATACCCGCACTGACATTGCACTTTTGAATAAATATATCCGCACTCTCTATTTGATATGTTTCCACATTTATTTCTAGCACTTAGCACTTTTGTGGGCATACATATATTCTCAGCCGAAACAAAGATCCTGTTATTTGGCACCTGCACTTTATTATCACTTGCGATTTTTTATATACCGGTATATCATTTTTATATTCTTGTGTTTACCACTAACACACACCTATAGGATCTAGTGCAACACACCTTTATAACAGGTAGCGCCAATACCAATCCTCTTATACCCTTCATTTATACTTGACCCCTAATTTAGGGGTTGGTTGGTGGCAGCTTCACACCTGTACACAATAGATTTTTCACATATTCCATAGCGCTGCTCAATCTTATTCTTTCCATTGGCCTAGAATGATGTTTCCTGATTGCAGAGAGAGTCTTGGTTTTCTTCTGCTATATTTTCTTTGCTGTAAAATAGGAAAGTCATCACGTAGAATGATGTCCCCCCAGCTACAGAAGGCGTTCTAACCTAGAAATTCAAAGTGTAACTATCTTCCTCTTCCCGGAGCCCCCCTTTGATCCATTTAAAAAAATGATGTCGTGGTTCTCTTCTTGGTAGCGGAAGCTAGGGTTCCTTCTTCTAGGACTAAGTGGCACCCAGGTAATGACTTGTAAGCACCACTCAGTCCAGGAGTACTGTGAGCACATTGGATGTATTGAAGTACATTGGATGTTTCATTGAAAGCCTGAACTCACAGGTACTGGATTGGATGATGCTGGGTGTCATTCAGCTTGTAAGACAAGCAGTGCTGAATGTTAGAGGAAAGCCTGCAGGGGGACCGTGCCAAAAATAAGGTATTTCAGCAAAAGCTGATTTTTTTTTTTTTTTTCATTCCTAAAGGTATAAGGCACAATATTAAAAAACATACGCAAATTAGAGTTCCACTTCAAGGCCGGAAATCTCCCCACTGGTGTCCTCTAAAAAAAAAAAAGTAGCCAGTAGGTTACTCAACCTGAGGCACTATTTTCCTTTTAAACGGTTTTTATTAAAGGCAAAAGAAACATGGTAGTGTATTATGCAGTGAAAATATTAGATACATGCCGTGATAAAACAAGGCGCCTTAAAATACAAAACTGCAGCATATAACATTCAAATAACAGGCAACAATGTGATACGTCAATGGAATCGACCCGGCGTCCCATCTGAGAAGCAATGAGGGTACGCTCAAACTGTAGGTGTGGCCAAGGCCACACTGCGTGGATGGACTCCCACACAGAAGGGGTCTCAACCAAAACCAAGGTATAGCTCGGAATTGGGTACGCCGTGGGCCGAGTGGGGGGGGGGGGGGCGGCTGGGTTGTCAGGGTTGGAAAGAAAGTAGGGTAAGTAGGAGAGGGTCGTGGGGGGGGGGGGTAAACAGCAGGTGCCTGGGGGGAATCTCGAACCCCCCTAGGGGCCCAGGTGGGAAAAGAGAGCCGGCAATAAGGACGCCCAATCAGGTGAGTACAAGGCTGTCGTCAAGGCCTGGAGTGAGGCACTATTTTAAAACTGAAGTACCAGTTTTGTTAACTAACCCTTAAACAGTTTATGCAATATACAGTATAGTTCTGATAATATTATTATAGTTTGTTATTCTCTTTTTTCTTCTTCCGTCTATAATGCAGTTTTTCTTCTCTGTTTGCTTTACCCTGTCAGTATGATGTGGTATGTACTGCCTTTGATCACTAGCGCATAGTATGTAGACTAGATGCAAGGGTGATTGCAAAGGCTGCTTTACACATAGGGGTTTATTCACTGAAGGCAAATTCACTGTGAACTACAAGTGCACTTGGACGTGCAGTCATTGTAGATCTGAGGGGTACATGCAAGGAAAATAAAAAACAGCATTTTTGCATGCACATGATTGGATTATAGAAATCAGCGGGGCTTCCCCTCATTTCAGATCTTCACCTCACCCTTCATCTCCAGATCCACAGCGACTGCACTTCCAAATGCACTTACAGTGCACTTGTAGTGCACAGTGGATTTGATTTTAGTAAATCAACCCCATAATCATTGAGTCATGCAAATGAGATTTTACAGTACCTTGATCTTTATGGTGAAGTAGTCATAAAAATATTCAGATATGAGATAAGAGCTTTTAAGTTTTTAGGGTTCCTGGGACACTGGTGAAGATGATAAGAGGTATGTGAAGGCACCTATAAGTGCATGCATTGCGATTGTGCTGCAGCGTTATTTAGTTTTCTCAAACGAATGCACGCTTTAAAACCTTTACAACCTCATATTTGTCCAGATCTGAGAAACCTAAGTAAATGCTTGGATTTTGAGTGGAAAATCACAATATAGATATGACCTGCACACATGTAACTATTGTACTATTGGATTTCCATCCCATTTCTTCAGTATCTGAACAGACATGAGTTGACAGGGAGGCCAATCTCCCCCCCAAAGATTGATTGTAGACAAGTTAAAGCGGATTTCCACTCATTTATTTAAGATACAATAAATCAAATGCCCATCCATATTTCATTGTAAAATGGTAACATTTATTTATTTTTTCTTCAAAATACCTTAAGGGTCCTTTCACACAGTCCGCTGTGCAGTGCGGACCGTTCTCTGCTCAGCGGGGATCGATCCGCCGATCCTCGCTGAGCAGGCGGATGACAGCTCCGTGTCCGCTCTGTGTGCGGAGATGGAGATGTCAGAGCCCCGCTGCTCTCTATGGGGTAATCGGATGAGAGTGGACCGCCTGTCCGCTCTCATCTGATCCGATCCCCTGGACGAATGGAAAATAGGGTTTCAATCCATCCAGATTTCATGGATAGGATCAGATGCGGTTGGCAGCAGGTCTCAGCGGAGATGTCTCTGCTGACATCCGCTGCCCCATAGGGATGCATGGAGGATCCGATCCTATCTGCCTAAAAAACTGACAGGCGGATCTGATCAGATCATTCGTGTGAAAGAGGCCTTATTTGAGTATCTTCTGGAGCACTTCCGGCTCCCTCTGCCTAGGCAATTATGTCATTAGGCACTTGCCATGGACACCTGGGATATCGGTGTCATGTATCCCAGCAGTCCATGGGAGTTGCCTAATACCGAAATCTTGTGCTATTTCCCAACCGGAAATAACGCAAACAGGAGGAGTTGCTATGGCAACATGTCAGGAGAAAGGAGCGTTGCACGGTGGCATTACCACACAGGCGTGAGATCGGGAGGTGCATGCTGGGTAGCCAGCTGCACCTAATCCTGGAAAGAGATACAAAAGGGCTTCAGATGCCAACAGAGGACATGGACCCTGCCAGCTTCCGAGATCAAGGTATTTATTTATTTTTTTATTTAAAAATAAATTGGAAGGACTACATTACATACATATATATATATATATATATATATATATATATATATATATATATATATTACACACACACACACACACACACACACACACATAAACTGTAGTAATGTTACAGATAAAGTGACCAAAATTGCAGCAGAGTATTTAAAAAAAAAAAAATGACTTGGGACTGGAACTCCGCTTTAAGACTTCACCTAAGACAAAGTCAGGCAAATGGTCTACTATTGTATGATTGGGTGCACAGAAAATGTATTCCCTGCCGTGTTCAGTGTTTAATTTTCAAGTCAAACAGGAGATTTAAATATGAAGAATTATAGATTAGACTGGGGCATGACCTTTTGATCACCTGTTTTTTACAGTAATGCTTCTTGTTGTGGCCTGTAGTGAGAATGATGTGATGTGATGAGTATTGTATGTTGTCCAATGATTAAATATGTCATCGTTCATCTACAGGCTGTGGAAACCTTAAAAATGTTTGAGAAAAAAGACAGCCGAGTGAAGAGCGCAGCAGCCACCAATCTCTCCTTCTTGTACTTCTTGGTAAGTGAGATATTAGTAGCTACACTACATACTTTTTTTTTTAACTAATCCAATTTTTATTAAAGAATAAAGATTGTAGGTTATATAAATACAAGGTACAACATAAAGAGATGGGAGAGAGGTGAAAAAAAATGTAAGCTAAAAAAATATCAACAAGCATAGAAAGGGGGGTGGGTGTACTAACTATAGAGTTGGGAAAAGGCTGAGAGCATCTCTCCACTCCTGGGTCTGTTCAGGTAGGTTGTCTGACCCAATGTTATAGTAGTTAGTAAATACTCATGTAGTCATTCTGCCCAGGCAGATTATACGACCCATCTTTATCATGTTAACGTACCTACGATGTACACTGCATACTTGAATGAACCTCCTAGATCTATATTTTTTGGTCTTTGTCTGGTTTGGTGGATTTCACTGTCCTTGGAGACAGGAAAGTAGAGAAAATATCAGCAAAGTGAATAGAATTCTCCTCTAGGACCTTGATCACAAAAGCGTATTTCTGTCCACACCAGTGCGAAGGGCTGTCTTTGCCATTACAGGATACACAGGTATTCTGTTCATCTGCAAGCAAGCAGTCCCAGTCAGTTCCATTGGGATACACCAGCTGAACGGACACAGCCACTGGTCCCAATTTGACAGCCATGTAGGTGCAGATGTGTCACTGAACTTTACAGAGGGTCCAAAATGTTCCCATGCCATATACTCCACTATACTTACAATTACACAACCATAAACCATTTTATAGACTTAAACCATATTCGCTTTGGCATATTTTCTGGAGGTATAATGCATGTTGTTTGTTTTTTGAATAGGCTTACACGGAGGCTATTATAGGAAACTGATTTATATATAAACTATTTAGACCAGGGATTCCCAAACTACAGCCCTCAACTGTTGCAGAACTACACATCCCATGAGGCATTGTAAAACTCTGACATTTACATACATGAGTAGGCATGATGGGAATTGTAGTTCCTGAACAACTGGAGGGCCATAGTTTGGGAATCCCTGATTTAGACTATCCAACAATGCTGTTCAAGTGTTACCTTGCATTACAGTGGCCTGTGGACTTAAAGGGGGTTATTTACTAAAGCTGGAGAGTGCAAATCAGCTTCCAGGTTTTATTATCAAAGCTTAAATGAACAAGCTGAAATTAGAAGCTGATTGGCCACTATGCAGAGCTGCACCAGATTCTGAGTGCACCAGCTTTAGTAAAGCGCCCCCCAAATTGTACCTAACCCCCTGAAACAAAAAAGTAACATATTGCAGCTTCCCAGTCCTAAGAGGTGGTGACTACATTGTTTTTCTTTCTCCAAGCTCCTTTTCTCCTATCTCTGTGTGGAGGTGCAGTGAAAAACACATATATGGACTAGTAAACTGCAATATATTACTTTTTTTTTTTTCTTGTGTTTCGATATAGTTGTAAACAATAACACATGATAAGGACACTAACATGCAGCAGTATAATGCAATTTTACTGTATTGTAAAGGATGAACATCTTTTTCATTAATTTTATAACAAACTTAATCAAAAACACAGAGAACGTAGTTTTCATGTTATCTTTTCTTAAAAAAAGCATTTCTTCCATGCTCACAGTGAATTTACTTTTGGGCTGTTCGTTTAGACAGAAACTTAGCAGAGATCTATCCCTTGTCTAGAAAGGGATTATGTGGATTATATCCAACTAAACTGAGGCTAAAGCTGGCTATAGACAGCAGGAACCTGCCGAAATTTGAACCATGGGCAGGCTGAATGTACCCAAGTTGATTGATCAATCAACTTGGGTACAATCAGCCTGTTGGATTTTACATGCAATTTATTGCCAGTGGCTATTATAGGCGCTAGCAGTAATCACTGTGTTCTCCCGGTGGGGATGGTACAGGAAAGAAAACTGCTCCGTCTATGACCGGCATAAGACTGCAGGTGACAATAACAAATGTAGCTCTGTTCAATGCTATATCTGTGGGTTGCTGGCAGCACACAGTACATTGATACAAGTTCTGGAACTTTTGAGGCAAGGCAAATGTCTCACCGCCATTCTCGAGAAGACTTCCGCTCATCTATGGCTACCCTTCCTTAGGAGGAGCTGGCTTTCTTTAAGCAATGATATCCTGAAGGATAAAATAAGTGTTCTGGACCCAAAGAGCTTAGGACTTTAATTCTTCTTCTCACAATACAAGTCCACTGACTCATTGAAAAAAATATTTTCTATAGAGTTTATTTTCTGCTTCTATTACATCACACCTTCCTTAATGGTACTGACTGCTATTTCCATTCCCTGCAGGAAAATGAGCACACCCAGGCAGACCTGTATGCAGATTTAGCAGTGGCCTCAGACCGCTACAATCCATTAGCCCTAACTAATAAAGGAAATGCTATGTTTATAACTGGAGAATATGAAAAAGCAGCTGAATATTATAAAGAAGCTTTGCGGACTGACTCATCCTGCACAGAAGCTCTATATAACCTTGGTGAGGAGACTTTACCTGACTTAACTTTTATTTTCTTTGTAACTTTGTGCGTGTGTGTGTGTGTGTGTGTGTTGTAAAACCTTGGATAGCGAGCATAATTAGTTCAGAAAACGTGCTTGTAATCCAAAGCATTGTAAGAAATAATGGAAACTTAGATGATTCTTTCCACAATCTTTTAATTATAAGTCCTTCAGTTTATGGTCCATATAAAAAGATTAAAGCAATATGATAGGTTGTGTAACCATAAAATGTCCATCCACAAGGGGATTAGAAGCAAAGACCAGCAGGAGCTACGGAGTATAAAAGAGAAAAGAGACGCCTCTAGTGCATACCTAAACCCTGCACTCTATACACAGCGCACCCTTGAACTCTGTACGTAGCTTAATCCTGAACTCTGCATCCTGTTCATAACACACTCCTGAACTCTGCACTCTGTACGTAACGCACTCCTGAAACCTGCAATCTGTACATAGCGCACCCGTAAACCCTGCACCCTGTGCATAGCACACCCGTAAACCCTGCACCCTGTGCATAGCGCACCCTTGAACCCTGCACTCTGTGCATAGCACACCTATAAACCTTGCACTATGTGCATAGTGGACCCCTAAACCCTGCACTCTATGCATAGGACACCCCTCGAACAGCACTCTGTACATTACATACCCCTGAACCCTGCACTCTGTACGTAATGCACTCCTGAACTCTGCACTCTGTACATAGCACACCCCAGATACAACCAGCCCTTTGAGAGCAACCATACTGCTGATGCGGCCCACGAGGAAACTAAATTTGACACCCCTGTAGAACATTGTTATAGAACATTTTTTCTTAAAAAGAGGGGGGCACTCAAAGCACACAGGCAAATATCTATTCATTGTGCATTTTTGTAACCTATATTTTTTTTTGGTATGTTTTGCCTGGAGTTCTCCATTAAGAAACAAGCTTTATTATATTAGAGGAGGAAAATGGTGGAGTGTACTGCAAACATGGTTTCCAGAGCGCAGAAAAAAAAATTGCTTCCACCGCTGTTCTTGGTTTATTAAAGCAAAAATTGCTCTCAACTAAATTTGACTGCTTTTTACAGGAAGAATATAGCAATATTACTTATTTTACTTCATTAAGCTGAACAGTACAGTTTACACTTTGGATTTGTTGGGCAAGCACATCACATCACACCACACCAGTGTTTGGACAATGCTCAGCTATTCACTTTGACAGGTTCCCCAGCTGCCCTCCCCCTCTTATTGGCAGTATGATAACCGCGTGAGTCAAACAGTAGCTAAAATAACACTGGCACCAAATGATCTCCATCCAGCCAAATTATCTCCTCCAGCATCTGTAAACATAGACTTAAGGCTAGCCATACATGCATTGAATTCTCTCATTCTCCAGTTTTGAAAGATTCCTCCATGCACGCTAAACAGCTTGGATGTCAGCTATTGTTTTCAAGCAGCTGTGACACCCGCAGCTGCTTGAACAGTGACTACAATGAGTTCTATGCTGGTAGAACTTATAGAAAGGAAGGGCTACCTGGCACAGATCCCCTCCCACCCTCAGCACAAACACCTGTCCTTTCTAAATGTCTTTGTATTTGTAGTATGTAAAGTCACTACTTCACATATAAGATGTGCTTAGAAAAGTTAATTTTGCTTTAAAAAGTCTATAGACATCAGACTTTGGATTACTGAACCATGTGTCAGCTACCCAACAATTTCACAGAAATCTGCATTTGTATCACCTGAGCATGTACATCCTCCAAGCCTAATGGGTGAACAGGAGTGTAATTGGCAGGAAAATTCAGCCAATTTTTTTTTTTTTTTCGAGTATAATAGATTTCTCCAACCCCAAGACCTGTTGGCCAGGTGACCAGGGATGTCTGCAAAAGGTGTGAGGTGCCCATAAAAATTCTGATAGCGATGTAATACTACAAAAATGCTGGAGTAGCCTCCTTTAATTTATGATGTAGGCCTCTTGTAGGTATTTAAACTCTTTTATTTTCTATCTGTATTTGAGGTATTAAATATTATTTTTGTGTATTAACCTTCAATAAAAAAAATAACTTGTACTGGTATCTTTTTCCAGGTTTGACGTACAAGAAATTAAATCGCCTCGAGGAAGCTCTGGATTGTTTCCATAAACTACATGCAATCCACCGAAACAGTGCACAGGTTCTTAGTCAGATAGCAAGCCTGTATCCTTCAATAAAACGGAGTGTATTAGGGGGAATTGTGCTTTACAGGGCGAGCACGTATGACTTCTTTTTATAATATTTATCTTAAAGCAAACCTGCGCTTTGTCTTTGCAGGGCAGAAGATTCGATTTGCTTTGATCACCTCTTCCCAGCAGCACATATTCACCTCTTTTCCACTCCTGCAATGCTTTATTCTGCTTTCAGGAGCAAAGAAAATACCTAGTCATTTTGGGAGAAGTGCTGAGCCAATTATTGAGTACCAGGGAGAGTCTCTTCCTAGGCCTGTGTAACCTATGACTTGAGGGACTCATAGTTTGCACAGGGCAGCTTCTTCTCCCTGCATCTGAACAGAGCAGCAAGGGGTTATGGAAAGGTATGCGCTTCTACTGGGGGAGTGAATCTGTTGATTGCATAGGCACTTTAGAGTTTGGATTACTATTTTTCTATGACTTATATTTCATTAATTTATTAGAAAATAGCTGTTGAGATGCTGCATAGAATAGTTAGCTTATTTGTAATAGGTTGGCACAATAACACAGGGGTGTAAAAATAGCCATAGCATTTAACATGGCTGCCACGGGGCCCAAAGGTGGTAGGACCCTGAGGGGGCACCACTTGGTCCAGCAAACATCTATAGTAACATTTCTTGTCTCCCCTGCCTTTCGCATCTCTAGTGCAGGAACATGTGCATGGTACTGTGCTGTGGTTAGCTGAGTTTGCCATCAAGGAAGATTCCACACATAGCACAAGTGGTCTAAGCTACGTTATAATAGCTTTTATGAAAAAAAGCTTTTCTCTCGCTAGTCACCCAACCCTTTACTCATGATTTATGTTATAGTATGTGTATTACACTGGAAGGGGTAAAGAAAGAACCATTGAAACAAATTCACCCAGCTGCAAGTTTCTTGGGCCTAAAACGATGTTGGCTTTTGAGACATGTGCAAAGATTGATGGCGAGGGCAATATACTGTAGATTGCAGCAGGAAAACCCTGCAGCCAGGCACAGATGTGTTTTGTTGAACCTGTCACTTTGTCCTAAATGGGACATTTTCATCCAGAAACATTCTCTTGGCATAAAATGTGCTTATATGTGCTGCAATTTATGCCTCAGAAAAATACAAACGTGCAAAAGAAAAAAGTGTAAACAAATGAACAGTGCTTCCCTTACTTGGTCAAAGTTTTACATACATACATATATATATGTGCTTTTAGGCCACTCCTGATGACATCCTTGTGAAATGCGTAGAGCGGAGCATCCAGCGTCATTGCATCACTTCCGGTTTTGGTCCATGGAGCGCATTGCGTCCTTGACTTCTTGGTTTTCAATTTGCCATATCGACCGCGCTAAGCTGAATGATGGCTAGTTCTAGATTGCTGTCATATGACAGCATGCGGTGATCGTGCCTGCCGTGCTCCCTCGGCAGGGGCGTGAACTGTGTACTCTGTGATTGCAGTGTCCGGAGGACACTACTGATCACAGATTCAGGTAAAGAGCCAATCAGCGGCTCTTTACCATGTGATTAGCTGTTTCCAATCACAGCTGATCAGGGATGTATACAGAAGCTGGTCATCGGCGCTCCTCTCCTACTCATGCTGTCAGCGTGGGGAGAGTAGAAGAGAGATGATGACTGGCTTCTGCAAAAGGGGCATGTACACTGATAATCAGTGCAGTCCCAACAGTGCCCACCCCTGCTGCCAATCTGTGCCCATCAGTGCTGCCAATCAGTGCCTATTCATCAGTGCCCATCAGTGCAGCCTCATCAGTGCACATTAGTGAAGGAGGAAAACGTATCTGTTTGCAAAATTGTATAACAAACTATAAAAACGTTTTTTGTTTTTTTATAAGTTTCCGGTCTTTATTCTTTAATTTAGTAAAAAATAAAAACCCATTGGTGATTAAATACCATCAAAAGAAAGCTTGTATTGTGTGGGAAAAACAATACAAATTTTGTTTGGGTACAGTATTGCAGGATTATTCAAAGTGTGACAGCAATAAAAGCTGAAAGTTGACCTGGGCAGGAAGAGTGTGAAAGTGCTCACCCTTTCCAGCTATAACAGCTGTCCACAAGGTTTAGGAGCGTGTCTTTGGGAATGTTTGACCATTCTTCCAGAAGCAAATTTGTGAGGTCAGGCACTGATGTTGGAGAGAAGGCTTGGCTTGCAGTTTCCGCTCCTATTCATCCCAAAGATGTTCTATCGGGTTGAGGCCTGACTCTGTGCAGGCCAGTCAAGTTCCTCCACCCCTAACTCACTCATGCATGTCTTTATGGACCTTGCTTTGTGCTCTGGTTTGAATCATTTGGTGGAGGGGGATTATGGAGTGGGGGTTGTTTTTCAGGGGTTGAACTTGGCCCCTTAGTTCCAGTAAAGGGAACTCTTAAGGCATCAGCATACCAAGACATTTTTGAAAATGTCATGCTCCCAACTTTGTCAGAACAGTGTGAGGATGGCCCCTTCACTGGTCTGCACAGAGTCCTGACCTCAACCCGATAGAACACCTTTGTGATGAATTTGAGCGGAGACTGCGAGCCAGGCCTTCTCATCCACATCAGTGCCTGACCGTACAGAGGCGCTGGAAGAATTGTTAAACATTCCCATAGACACACTTTTTAAACCTTGTGGACAGCTTTCCGAGAAGAGTTGAAGCTGTTATAGCTGCAAAATGTGCACCAACTTAACCACTTAAGCCCTGGAAGATTTTACCCCCTTCCTGACCAGGGGGTATTTTGCGATTCGGCACTGCGTGACTTTAACGGACAATTGCGCGGTCGTGCGACGCTGTATCTAAACGAATTTGGCGTCCTTTTTTTCCCACAAACAGAGCTTTCTTTTGGTGGTATTTGATCACCTGTGCGATTTTTTGATCACGCGCTATAAACAAAAAAAGAGCGTAAATTTTGCAAAAATAGCAATATTTTTCACATTTTTTTATATGAAATTCCCCCCCAAAAAAATGTAAAAATCTAAATTTTTTAACATTTTCGGCCAATTTGTTTTATGCTACATATGTTTGGTAAAAAAAAAATCGCAAAAAGCGTATTTTGATTGGTTTGCGCAAAAGTTATCGCGTTTACAAACAAAGGGAAAGATTTTTGTCATTTTTGTTGGTTTTTTTTTTTAACGCGTAATGGCGGCGATCTGCGATTTTTTTTTTTGCGGTACTGCGACATTGCGGCGGACAGATCGGACCCTTGACTGACATTTTTGCCACTTTTGGGGTTACCAGTGACATTTCTACAGTAATCAGTGCTATACATATGCACTGTTACTGTAAAAATACACTGGCAGTGAAGGGGTTAACTTTTTTTGAAAGGGAGGGGCTATGTGTGTCCCTAGGGGCGTGCTTTCTACTGTGATTGGCTGTGGCTTCAGATGTATGAAGAGTGATCAACGGTTCTACATAGTAGAACCGTATGATCCTCCTTCATACACAGGGGAGAATGACAGGCAGCTTGTTTACACAAGCCGCCTGACTTTCTCCCTCTCCCCCGCCGATCGCAGAGTGACCGGCGGACATCGGGTCCGCCGGTCACACGCGCGGGGGGGTCCGTGACCACGCGGGAGCGCGCCTCCGGCGGCGCGCGCTCGCTCCCTAGACCCTCACAAGCTAGTGACGTAGATAGTCGTGCGGCGGTCGGCAAGTGGTTAATATTAAACCCTAAGGACTTAGACTGGGTTGCCATTAAAGTTCATGTGCTTGTAAAGGCAGGTGTCCCAATACTTTTGACAATATATTGTATGTATGTAATACTTTGACCAAGTAAGGGTAGCACTGGTCATTTGTTTACACATTTGTCTTTTGCACGTTTGTATTTTTCTGAGGCATACATTGCAGCACATATAAGCCCATTTTTTCCGTTCTCACCTTAAAGTGATTGTAAAGGCAGAAGGTTGTTTTATCTTAATGCATTCTATGCATTAAGATAAAAACCTTCTCTGTGCAGCAGCCTCCTCTATTACTTCCCTGAGCCCATCTATATCCAGCGATGTTGCAGGAGAGACTCGGCTGCCCGGGAGTCTCCCTTCTCATTGGCTGAACAGCAGCGAAGCGCCATTGGCTCCCACTGCTGTAAATCAAAGTCAGTGAGCCAATGAGGAGAGAGAGGGGGCGGGCCTAGCTGTGGCTTCGAGTCTGAATGGACACACAGAGCTGCGGCTCAGCTTGGCTACCCCCATAGTATGCTGCTTGCTGTGGGGGCACACAGCAGGAGGGAGGGGCCAGGATCACAGAAGAGGGACCTGAGAAGAGAAGGATCCGGGCTGCTCTGTGCAAAACCAACTGTAAAAGTATAACATGTTTGTTATTTTTAAGCAAAAAAAAAATTTGACTTTAGTATCACTTTAAATGCAGCGCCACATCCACTCTATAATTTCCTAATAAATTTGACTCTACCTTGGTAGTAGTTTAGTTGGAGACAGCAGCCATATATACGTATTGTTTATATCCCTTTTTTTGTCCATAGTGCGGAACCACTCCCACGTATTGTTACATTCTCTTGGCAGACCTTCTACTCAGCATATACATGCACACCCTGTAGCCCTTCTTGCCAGAGTCCTACAGTATATTAAGATCCCTATGTACGATCTCTGTGGGGCTGTGTCAGACCTAACATAGAGCTTATACCCTTTATCACTGTACGTACTCAACAGTGCTCTACATAAGTGGCCCACGTGTACCCCTATTCCCAAAAGTACTCTTTATTTTCCAGGGATCTGGCAGGTGATTGGAATGATGTAGGAGAGTGTGTGTAAGGTAAGTATCAGCAGCAAAAGAGGAAAAAGCTGTATATGGGAGCTGTCATTCTTTTCAATTGTCCTATTGAAGGTGTCAGGGTTTAGCAGCACCAATGCTGCTTCTTGTCCCTGTTACCAGAACGGTTGGCAGAGATTTATCTAACTGGGAGCAATACATATTTTTTTTTTTAATTCGTTTTTATCAAGTTTCTTTATTTGAAATACAAAAAAAAAACTTTTTATGACAACTTACAGCATTTTTTGTTTCATCTGGGGGTAGTCTGATTTTTAGTGGAAATCTCTTCATACAGAACCTAGACAGCATAAAAACCTGAAAAATATTGTAACCTAACCCCCCCCCTCTATTTCCAAAACGTAAAAACTATTTTAAAAAGGTATTATCAGTATTAGAGAATCCGTATTGGTTTCTTACCGTTGCCTCCTCATTACATTGATCAGTCTCTGGATACCACCAACTTCTTCCTCTTTATACTACTGATGTATTTGTATTGCTCGTTTTATACATGCTCTATATTTAAAGCAGTGGTGTAATCCCAAATGCAAGCAAGACATGCCTACCATTTGTGTATACCTGTGATATCTGGAACCACTTCTCTTTTTTTTCTCTCTTTAGTTTTATTATTTATACACAGGGCCTTTTTTTTTTTTTTTGAAGCGGAAATGCAGTTAACAATGAAAGTGGCCACAACATTTTGCCAGTAAAACAATTCAAAATTGACAGCATACAGTTTGTCAGTATAGTTTGAGAACCAGGTATCAGTGCTTGGTCAAGGAATGGACATTAAGAAACAAAAAGTCTAATGGCAGTCTAACAACTTGCAGATGATGGAAAGACAAGGGGCTTTAGTGGAGGGTAGGATATCAATTGGAGGGTCATTGGTAAACAGTCTGGTTTGAAACCATTGGGTATATTGAAACAGATGTACTATCGATTGTTGGGTATCTGTTGGCTAGGTTTGAATGAAAGATGCCCAGAAATCAGAAAATTTTTGCACCCGTGACTCCTTATGCAGGGAGGCCTCCACCCATTCCATGCAAAAAACATAAGAGAGTTTGCCTTTAAACAAAGAAATGGTGGGGAGTTCTGGGTAGATCCACTTATGTAAAATGTTTTTTTTGTGTTACAAGTTGTGAAGTTGTCTTATATCATGTTTTAATGTTTATTTTTCCTTAACTTAGCTTGTGTAGGTATGAATTGCTTGAGGATCCAAATCAGGCAATAGAATGGCTAATGCAGCTTATTAGTATAGTCCCTACTGATTCACAAGCACTGGCTAAACTTGGCGAGTTGTATGATACAGAGGGTGACAAAACACAAGCCTTTCAGTACTACTGTGAGGTAGGTATCTTATTCACATGTACAGATAGCACAAGAACATATACAGCATGAAGGGATATACCATTCATAGGCTTTTGCTTTTCATCCTGGAATTGCAAAAATAAACCCGTGGAGAGAATGAAGTTATAAAAATTGTACTTATGCTAAATATCTGGCAGATCCGGTTTTATTTTCTTTTATAGCACCCCGGGACCCCAGAACACCAGGGTGCGCTAGTATGAAAACTACAAAAAGCCTCTTGTGTTCACTGTTCCTCTTCACTCTTGCCTTATTATAGTAATTATCCTGGGTGGGATGGAACCATCAAGCCCCTGGTCCCGATCCGGAACTACCGAATCCAGAGAAAACAAATGGCAAAGCTTTTTCTGTTCACTATAAACATGCCAGAGCCCCTCAAATTGCACCTTTGAGAATCTGGTGTCCTTTTTACACAAATTTGCTAAATTCTCACCTTTGCAGGGCCTCGCATTCTAATCATTCTCACATAATGCATACCAGGACACTCTGATTTTCTGTCAACAGAATGATTAAATGGTGTTAAATTGTCCCCACCAGTGTCCCACCAACCTTGTCAATGATTTCCTGGTTTTGAGCAACCAAAAATTAAAATTTCTCTATCGCTCATTGACAGACGTAGTCCTCGGTGATACAGCACCTTCGGGTTATGTTGCCTCCACAGGAGTAGGACTAGACAGGAAATGAAAAATGCTCTGGCCACACCCCAGGGGCAGTCCCCGAGGGTATATCCTCTCTCTCTCCGCCACAGCAAATCAGTTTTTTTCTGTCTAGTCAGGAGTAAGGACCTAGATACCTTGCTGGGATCTTTGGTCCTGGCAGGATTTTTTTCTTAGAAAATAATTTTTTAAGACAGCTTTTTTTCTCCAGTGTTCCTGTGAGATCTTCAAGCAAGAAAGCTGAACTGGGCGACGGGCTGGATGTTGAGATCCAGTGGTCACCCCAGTTCAGCCTACGAGCGCGTGCAGGCCATAGCTCCGCGCTGGGTCGGCCGCGACATAGTCCCACTGGACGGGGACTGACCCTGCGAGTTAAACGTCTCGCTGAAACGCCAAAGACCATGAGTCACGGCGCCCGTATTGGTCGACAGCCCTCCTACCTCGGTGGAGAGGGGTACTGTCAGGAGTTGGCGCCCGCCTGGTTCCGGTATGGTGAGTAGTATGTTCCCCCTTTCCCCCTGACGGGTCTTGTGGTGAACGCGGGCCCCTCTCTGTAATGGTAAGGATGGGTTCCCCTCTATCCTACAACATGTCACAGATCCCCCTAATTGAGTGTGATTTTTGTGTACAAGAAGCCAGGAGGCTTGGTTTGGGAGCTGACAATCTAATTGTAAAAATGTGTAAATGATTGTAGTCAGTGGCAGTACTAGAACTTTACTGTGATAGTATAAGATATCCTACCTGTCAGTAGCCACAGGGCGATGTCTATACATGTATACTGCATTCCAGATCATTCCTCCAGCTAAGCAGATGCCTCCTGACGGCCACGGACCGCATACGGCCCGCTAGGGTCCGGTACCTCCGACCACGCTGACCACCATGAGGGTGAAGGGTTGTGAGGCCGAGATCCTTCTGCAGACATGCCGCTATTCTGTGCAGGCCGCCGCCATTGTCTGGTAGATCGCACGAGGCCGCCATTTTGGTGTAGCCTCGTGTCTCCAGCATGGGGGCGGCCATGTTTGAGGTGACTCAAACACCTCATGGAGCCAGGGGGAGGAGCCGGCAGGTGTGTTAAGGGGCGGAGCCGCCTCTTTTACCCAGGAAATAGGGCCAAAGACTTCCTGTCTGTAACAAGACAAGCACTGAGCAAGCTGATGAAAACTTCTGTGCATCAGGGATGAGCCTTGGGGCCTGTCTCTCTCTCTCTGTGGGGTCCAAAAAGGCAGGTAACACTGAGGGGCGCTGTTGCGACTGGGGGACACAAAAAAAAAAAAAAAGTTTTTTTTTTACTTTGTCATTTTTTGTCGCTGGCAAGTGTCTTGTATAATCATTGACCCTGCCGCATAGGTATCCCCACCTGATCCCCTCAAGGTGGCCGCAGGACCCTCCAGTACCCCACTTGTTTTTAATGCATTATCGGCAGTTTTGGAGTCTTTGGTATCCCGGGTGGAGGTGGCCTGTCAGGGACGGGGGTCAAGAAGCGACCCCCGCCTACCCCTATTGTTTGTCAGATACTTCAGATACGGATTCGGAACTGGTCAATGCAGTTGCAGGTCCCTCTTAGGGGGCTGTTGTCTCAGGTAATATCTCCTCAGCAGTGAGGAGCACGTTTCTGCCTCCGCCATAGCACAAGAGTGGTGGATGCACTAGTTGTGTCCGTCCGGGAAACCTTTAGTCTTGAGGTTACACCGGCAGAGGTAACTGAGACTGAGATTCCTTTTTGGTACTTGTTAGCCTACCAAAAGGGCGAAGGATTTTCCTTTACCCAAATGGGGTCGTTTTGAAACCAACCCCTGTTATTTCCAAACGCATGGCTAGGTGCTATCCGTTTGAGGAATTCCTATTTATAGGATAGACGGTACCACCTGCGGTCTTGCCACAGACTGTTAGGATAAAAAGACCTCGTAACTAACGAGGACCTTCCTTTTCTGCTCATATAGAGTTGTTCGTTCCGCAAAGGCGGGCGATAAGGCGAAACCCTCCAAAGCCCCTTTAGAGGGGTTTCAAAGGGCGCTGGTCGGGTAAACAAAGAGTCCGGCTCAGCCAAGCCTGAAGAATATAGCCTGATGCGCCCCTACCCATCTCTGGGGTGGGGGGGGATGTCTTCACCGGTTTCTGGAGGACACAGGATCGAGTTTCGATCACTTCCACCGGTGCGATTCTTCCCTTCTAACATTGAACGGTTTCAGGGGTTCTATTCGACCCTATTCACAATGCCCAGGAAAGAGGGCAATGTGCGTCCAAATCTGGACTTGGGAAGAAATAGAGTCCATCCGTACAGTGGTGGCCTCCCTGCATCAAAGAGATTTCCTGGCGTCCATAGACATATAGAATGCCTATCTTTATATCCCCATCATCGCAGGACATCAGCGTTTTTTCGCTTTCCCAAAGATCATCCCTGGTTCCCACCAGGAGACTGAACTATCTGGGCCTAAGGTTGGATACATCCTGGGCAAGAGAGTTTCTCCTTGCGGAGAAACTCCAGAAGGTTCAGTCAACGATACGGATGTTGCTGTCCGTCAATTGGCTGGGACTGATGGTGGCCTTCTTAGAGGCAGTACCGTATACCCAGTCTCATACCCGAATTCTCCTGAAGGAGATTCTTTTTTAATGGAATCAGAATTCCGATTCCCTGGACAATCGGATCCGTTTGAGCGAGCGGACCAGGAAGTCTCCGATGCTCAACCAGGGGAAGTCATTTCTTCCGATAATATCCAGATTACCAATAAGGGTATCGGAACTGAGAGCGATCAGATTTTGTCTGATTTACTGGATCGAGCAGCTCTAGAGCAGCCCGATTCGGATCCAATCGCATATGGCCTCTTCATCCAGAGGTTTTTCCCTAGCTGTCCCTTCATTGGGACATCCCGGATGTGGATCTGTTGGCACCTTGGCCTAACAGGAAGGTGCGGAGGTTTGTAGCTCGCGCCACGATCCTCTAGCGGACGCAGCAGAAACGCTGATCGCCCCATGGGGGCAGTATCAGCTACGGCATGCCTTCCATCCTCTCAAGTTGCTGCGGGAACTTCTTCGCAGGATAGAGGTGGAGGGAATTCCAGTTATTCTGGAAATTCCGGATTGACCTCGTCGAGCCTGGTACGCCGACTTGGCGAGGCTAGTCGCGGACGCTCCTTGGAGACTTCCTCTCAGGGAGGATTTGCGGTCTCAGGGACCGATCTGCCATCTTGCTTTACAGTCGCTGGCTTAATGGCCTGGCCATTGAGACCCAGGTACTGAAGGACAAGGGAGTGTCAGCTTCAGTTATTCCTACCTCCAGTTAAAGCAAGGAAAGCGACTTCCAGCACATGGAAGTCTTATATTGCATGGTGTGAATCTATTGGATTTCCCCCACAGACCTATTCGGTGACCCGAATTTTGGTCTGTCTGCAACAAGGGGTTGAGCAGAAACTATCCTTGAGCACGATCAAGGGTCAGGTTTTCGGCGTTAGCAATCTTCTTTCAAGAAACCTTTGGCTAATCATTCCTTGGTGCGGAATTTCATCCAGGGGGTGCGACATCTGGCTCCGCCAGTGTGCGCACCCTTACCGCCTGGTATCTTAATTTAGTGTGGTCGGTTCTTCAGAAACTTCTCTTTGAAGATATTAGGGAGATTCCCTTGCTTACATTCCCAGAAGGTGGCCTTCTTGGTGGCCATTACTTCTGTACGCAGGGTGTCAGAACTGGCCGCATTATCCTGTCGTTCCCCAGATCTGGTGGCTCATAGGGATAAGGTGGTTCTTCTTCCGAATCCATCCTTCCTTCCTAAAGTGGTTTTCGTAAGACGGACTCACTTTTTGTGATCACGGATAGCCCTTGAAGGGGGTTGCCTGTGTCTGCCGCGACCATATCTACATGGATCAGTCAGACGGTGGTACAGCCTTATTCTATTAAGGGTCGGAATCCTCCGTTCCCTGTTAGGGCGCACTTCACTCGAGCGCTCAGTACTTCCTGGGCCTTTCGCCATCAGGCGTCAGTGGTCCAGGTATGTAAAGCGGCCACCTGGTCGTCGGTACATACCTTTACAAAATTTTATAAAATTGATGTGATGGCATCGGCGGATGCCTCATTTGGCCGCAAGGTTTTGCAGGCCGCAATTTGAGGAGACCGGTGGTCTACCTCGAGGGTTTTTTTCTGTTTGAAAATTTTTTTGTTGAGTCTCATCATTAAGGATGAGCATTGTAAACTTCTAGTTGGCACCGGTTGGGCCTTCTAGATTTGGATTTGATTTCCATTTTCCCACCCCTCATTTGTGATACTGCTCTGGGACTTCCCGAAGGTGCTGTATCACCGAGGACTACGTCTGTCAATGAGCGATAGAGAAAAATGGATTTTTGTAAAATCTTACCGTAAAATCCTTTTCTCTTAGCTCATTGACAGACGTAGTACCCGCCCCTCTGTTTTTGAGTTGGGTTGGGTTAAATTCTCTAAGCACTGCTTTCGTGACATAACTGATTTGCTGTGGCGGAGAGAGAGAGGATATACCCTCGGGGACTGCCCCTGGGGTGTGGCCAGAGCATTTTTCATTTCCTGTCTAGTCCTACTCCTGTGGAGGCAACATAACCCGAAGGTGCTGCATCACCGAGGACTACGTCTGTCAATGAGCTAAGAGAAAAGGATTTTACGGTAAGATTTTACAAAAATCCATTTTTATTGCGGAGTGCAATGACACCAATGTAATGAAATTGATCCTCTTCACCCCAGTTTCAGTCCTTTGGACACTTGCAGCGGAAACCACAAAAGGCCCAGATTTGTTATGCAGCTCTTTTTTTTAAATCAAAAGCTGATGGAAAGTTTCAGAAATCGAAACATGTTTGGTTTATAAGGGCCCGTGTCCACAAATGTCAAACCCAACCTCAAAAAAGCATTCTTTTGAGCTAGGCTGGGCTCAAACTGTGCATGCACAAGGACAAGGCAAACAGCCTTGCTTTCAATAGGTATAGTTCACATCAATGTACTGTGTTTGTGTGAGCTGTAATAAAATGATGCAGGCACCATTTTATCGGATCACATTGCACAAGATATCATTGGAGTGGACCACACTGCACTACTGTCTGAGACTTAAATTAAGTGACACTTAATATAAAGTTACAAAATAAAAAAAGTAAACAGCGTGGAGCCCTTTGGACGGCAATTTCGACGGTGGGAGCCCCTCCTCATCCCCTGGTGCTGACTTCTGGCTCCTGTCATTTCCTGATCGCCACACGTACAGTGCAGATTCTCCTGGTGGCTGCAATGCCTGGTTTCTGCTGGGTGGAGTCTGGTGGTGTCCTCTCCCTCTCTGCTGAGGATTGATTTGGTGCTCTGTAACTGGCAACCAAGTGGCGCTGTCAGAGCGGTGGGGGTGTCCCTTAGCAGTGTTTTACACTTTTTTTGTGGGGTACCCTGGGGGACTCATGGAGTCTTTGGAGCACATCTCCCCACCTGATGCCCACCTGATCCCCTCTCTGAGGCTGCAGGGCCCTCCGGGTCCCATCCATCCATCGATGCACTGATGGCAGTCCTGGAGTCCTTTGCGTCCCAGGTGGAGGTGGTTTTTGGGCGACGGGCAGGCACCATTGCCCTGGTGTTGCAGACTCTGACCAAAAGGGCTAGGCCTTTACACCGTGACCTGGAGGGGGAGTAGCTCACCCCTGCCTTTGCTGAGCTGGCAGACCAGCTGGTTCAGGGGCTGCAGTTTATCTGTGATGCCTCTTTGGATGTGGCTCCCCTAGTGGCTGGGCTCTCTGTTTCGGCAGTGGTCCTGCGGCGTGTCTTTTGGCTCAAATGCTGGTCTGCGGACCAGGCTTCTAAAACAGCCTTGACTGATCTTTCCTTTCAGGGAGATCGCCTGATTGGTGCTACCCTGGATGACATCATTAAAGGTCTCACAGGGGGGAAGAGTAGCTTTCCTCAGCAGGCTACTAAGAGCAAGGACCCTGGTCCTACCCTGTCCAAAGGGATTTTCATCAAGGATGCCCACCTTCACATTCCAATATGTGTCAGTCTCCAGCGCTTCCTCTGCTTTGCCCTGGAAGAGGAGCATTATCAGTTTGTGGCATTACCCTTTGGTCTCACCTCTGCTCCTTGGGTCTTCACGAAAGTGTTGGCCCTGTTGCTACCATTGTTATGCCAATGGGGGATTATGGTACTAGACTACTTGGAAGACATCCTTCTGTAAACAAAGTCTCCTACTGCTCTGGTGGACAATCTTGAAATCACCATACAAGCTTGAGGGAGTTTGGCTGAATTCTGAATCTTCAAAAATCTGCTCTGGTTCTGTCCACAAAGCTGGAATATCTGGGTCTGAATCTGGACTTAGCCTTAGGCAGAGTGCTCCTTCCCCTGGACAAAATCCAGAAACTGCAGGCTTCAATTCGTCTCCTGCTGTCCAGCAGATGGTCATCCCCCTGGACTTGCATGCAGGTGCTGGGTCTGATGGTGTCTTGCTTCGAGGCAGTTCCATTTGCACAGTCCAATACGAGGTCCTTGCAAGGGAAATTCTGGCCAAATGGGACAAGGATCCGCAGTCTCTGGACAATCAGATCCGGCTGAGCCGGGGAATGAAAGAAGTCCTGATAGAGTGGCTTCATTTTTCGGCGCCTCGGGTGGGCAAATCCTTCCTCCCCTTGTATTGGACAGTGACAACCATGGATGCCAGCCTGTCTGGCTGGGGAGGTGCCCTCAGCAAAATTTCTATTCAGGGGGGCTGGACGCTGGAAGAGTCCAGACTACCTATCAATTTCCTGGAACTCTGAGCGATCAGACTGTGCCTGGAACATTGGACGGATCATCTTCAGGGATATCCAGTGCACATTCAATCAAACAATGACACGGCCGTGGCTCATATCAATCACCAAGGGGGCACAAGAAGTGTCCTGGCGGCAATGCAGGTAGCCGGCATTCTAAGGTGGGCAGAACATTTTGTTCCAGTCCTCTCCGCCATACACATTCATGGGGTGGAAAACTTGCAGGCGTTGGACCAAGGGGAGTGGTCCCTTCATCCATAGGTGTTTCATCAGTTGTGTCTCCGGTGGGGCATTCCTGAGGTGGATCTGTTGGTGTCTCGGCTCAACAGAAAGGTGCAGAGATTTGTGGCTCGGTCACGGGATCCTCTGGCAGACGCCACAGATGCGTTGGTGGCCCCGTAGGGTCAGTTTCATCTTATTTACGCCTTCCCTCCTCTCAAGCTTCTTTCAAGACTTCTACACAGGATCGAGGCAGAAGGGATTCCGGTCATCTTAGTGGCCCCGGACTGGTCTCGCAGGGCTTGGTACGCCGATCTGGTGCGGCTGGTCACCAACGTTCCTTGGAAGCTTCCTCTCAGGGAGGATCTGCTGTCCCAAGGACCAATTATCCATCCAGCTTTACAGTCGCTGGCTTTGATGGCTTGGCTGTTGAACGCCAGGTGCTGATGGATAGAGGTTTGTCTGTGATTCCAATGCTGTTAAAAGCTAAGAAATCTACTTCTAGGAAGATCTACCATTGTACATGGAAGACGTACATTGGGTGGTGTGAGTCTCTTGGGGTTCATCCTCGCTCTTTTTTGGTGGCTCGTATCCTTGCCTTCCTTCAACTGGGGGGGTTGAGCAAAAACTGGCCTTGAGTACTATCAAGGGTCAGGTGTCGGCCTTATCAGTCTTCTTTCAACTACACTTGGCCACATACTCCCTGGTGTGTACTTTTCTTCAGGGAGTTAGGCACTTGACCCCTCCAGTGTGGTCTCTGTTGCCCTCTTGGGACCTCCATTTGGTGCTCTCAGTCCTCCAGAAGCCTCCTTTTGAGAATCTTCTGAAGATTCCCCTGCTTACGCTGCTTATCCCACAAAAGGTGGGATTTTCAGTGGCTCTCACTTCTGCATGCTGGGTGTCGGAATTGGTGGCGTTATCCTGTCGTTCACCTTACTGGTGGTTCACAGTGATAAGGTGGTTCTTCGCCCCTGTCCGTCGTTCCTTCCTCAGGTTTTCATTTGAATGAAGACATTATGTTGCCCTCCCTGTGTCCCAGGCCAACACATCCGAAGGAAATTGCTTTACATGCCTTGGATGTGGACTGGGCACTTAGGGTATACCTGGCAGCTACGGAGTCTTTTAGGAAGTCAAACTCACTATTAGTGCTCACGGATGGGCCTTGGAAAAAGGGTTGTCTGTTTCCTCTGCGACCATTTCCAGATGGATCAGACAGACGTGATTCAGGCCTATTTCATCAGGGGTCAGGTTCCTTCTTTCCCATTCAAGGCGCACTGTACTCGTGCGCTCAGTGCCTCCTGGGCCTTCGGTCCTCAGATGTCATTGACGCAGGTTTGCAAGGCAGCCATGTGGTCGTCGGTGCACACTTTCCCAAAGTTTTATAAAGTGGATGTGTTGGCATCTGCGGATGCTTTTTTTGGCCGCAAGGTTTTGCAGACTGCTATTTAGAGGACCTGGTCCTCTTTGAGGGTGTATTGTTTTTTTCAGGTGAGCTCCAGTTGTTTTGGTTGCGCTCCTGTTTACCTGGTTGGCTATAGCAGTGGTCCTCAACTCCGGTCCTCAGGGCCCACTAACAGATTTTAAGTATTACCTTGGGGAGATGTAGACTAGAGTACTGCAATCACTGAGCAGCAAATTATATCACCTGGGATGTATTTCAGTTATCTTGCAAACCTGGCCTGTTAGTGGGCCCTGTAGGCCAGGGTTGAGGACCACTGGGCTATAGTTAGCCTTGATATTTCCAAAAAGTGCAGCGCTAAACATAAATGAAAAAATCCAATATTTTAGTGAAACAGTGGAAAAACCACAAAGGCGTAAAAGGGGTAGTGTCCAAAACATTGATTACAGTCCCAGAAATTGGTGCAAATAAGATAAAATAAATCCACATGCAGGATGTTAACAAAAAACTCCTTCCGGTGACACCAGGGAAAAGTGTAAGATGGGGACACCTCTGTGCACAAGTAAGGCAAGCAGCTTACCAAAACTCTGTGGCTACTCAGTTGAATGAGACAGCCTCTCCCAGCAAGTTGTTATACCAATGTGGTCAGTGGATGTCAAGTTCAGGCACTCCTTAGTTACTCCGTCATACATACATGAATATGCAGAAAGAAATAAAGGCCCATAGCGTAATCCCGTAATGTATAAAGGCAAAATGTATTTAAAAGATCTACTTACTATTTGAAGGCATATAACAGGTATGAACAATGAGCTGTTCGTGGATCAAGTTGTGGCATCCCGCGGGTATCCAAAAGCAGCGTAGAACGATAAACAGCCGGCTCTGTAAGGGGGCGTGTGGACGTTACGTCTGGAGTCCCCAACGTTTCGTCATCAAAAGACGTCGTCTGGGCGTGAGTTAGTTAGCCTTGGGAGTTTATTTTCGCTGTTCCCACCCTTCATGTTTAACACTGCTTTGGGACGTCCCAATGGTTAGGAAAATCAGGAGCTGTGTCCGTCAGTGAACGAAAAAGAAAATGGGATTTTGACTTACCGTAAAATCCATTTCTCTGATGTTCATTGACAGACACAGCACCCACCCCTCTGTGGAGTTGCAATTCTTCTGACACTACTTGTAACAAAACTGAGTGCCTATAGCAGAGAGAGGGAGTATACCCCCTGGGACTGCCCATAGGCGTAGTTAGACTTTTTTCCGCCTAGTGTCCTACTCCTATAGGGGGCAATATAACTAAATGGTTAGGAAAATCAGGAGCTGTGTCCATCAATGAACATCAGAGAAATGTTTTTTACGGTAAGTCAAAAATCCAATTTTTTCAGCTCAACACACCCTAGGCCACCATATCCCATTACCGCTGTGGTGAATAAAAAAGTATTTCAATAAAGTTCTGTGGAGAAAAAAAAAGAAGTGAACCATGCAATGCACTGCGATTGGTGCATCAGCACTGTGTCTCACCAGCAGCTGTGCGTTCAGGGTGGTTTGCTGGTGTGACCAGGCCCTAAATGTGAGCAGTGCCTACTGCTGCCATGTAAGTGGGGTTTTAGTAAATGTAACAAGTACTTGTATTTTCACTGTTGTTTTAAATCTGCACTTACACTCAGGATATTTGTGCCACTGAGCAGGTAAACAGCCGAGCATAATTCCTACCATTCCTGTGAACCATAAACATTCCTCTTCATCAGGCTGGTTTACACCCAGTATACATTGGCTGCATTCATATGTGACTAATTGCTGGCAGGCTTCGCTTTAAATATTTACATGGCTCAGATTTTCCACAAGTGCCAGAAAAAGACGTTATTTATGACTGAAACTGTTTCTTTTGCCTTGCAGTCATATCGCTATTTCCCTTCAAACATTGAAGTCATTCAGTGGCTGGGAGCCTACTACATTGACACACAGTTTTGTGAGAAAGCCATTAAGTACTTTGAAAGAGCTGCTCTTATACAGTAAGTACAGCTTGCAGTCATGGCCAGTATGTAATATGAGTTTTGGGTGGACAGTGACTGGGATTCTTGCTATGTGTGTACCAGAGCAAAATTGTAAATCTGTATGTATAAGAAGGTTCCTCATCCAGCTCCTCCCTTCCTCATACACATATAGAGAGATGCAGTCATCTGAAGTTTTGTGCAAATCTTGATATTTCCTTTTCCTTTCTCACCGCAGCACATCAAAAATGCCTGTTTGTTATTGGCCATTTAATGTGTGCTGTGTTTTTTTGCACGTTTGCATGCAGTTTCGTGTCACCTTTGTAAAATAACAGGTCCCTTGAAGTGTTGAAATACTAACAATTTATTTTACTTTCAATTACATTTAAGTGTGTTCTTGTGCATTGTGTTAATGTGCAGACAGGTTGCATTTTATTGCAGCGCCCATATACACAACAATGTGGTGTGAATGAAGCACAAAGAAAAGCATTGTTTTCTACATGCCCTTGTAGTGACCTGCATTGATCTGGTGAAGAAAAATGCAGTCACTGTATGTGGTGTAAACTAGTCCTAAGGCCTCATTCACACAGGGCGTTAGAAAAAATGAGCTGCAAAGCCAGTATCGACGCCAGTGGCTGTAAGAATGCGCTTTTAGTAGCATTGGCGTTAATGCGCATTTAGCCGTGTTCCTCTGCCTCTTCTATTTTCCACTTCTAAATACAATTACTAGAGAGCACAAGTTGCATGACATGCCAAAATGAATGGTTCCCAATGAGAGCCGTCTTAACTGATCTGACTTTCAGCCCATTGATTTGAATGAAAGTCGTTATAATCCGACTTGTGGCATGAGACTTGTGCTCTGAGGATCTTAAAGGGAAATCCCATGCCAAAATTTAAAAAAGAAATACAGCGTGTGGTTCCCCCCAAAACCATACCCGACCCTTTGGTCTGGTATAGATTTTGGGGGGAAACCCCACGCCAAAAAGAAAATGGTGTGGGGTCCCATCCAAAATCCATACCTGACAGCCCGGCAGGTCAGGAAAGAGGAGGAGATGAGCGAGCCCGCCCCCCTTCCCCTCCTTGACCTTACGAGGCCACTTCCCCCCTATCCTGGATGATACCAGGCCACTTGCCCTCAACATGGGGGGTTTGTGTTATGTTCTTCCTCCATTGATGTGTTCCTCCTGCAGGTCTTCTTCCTCCGGTGATTTGTTCTTCCCCTGGTGTTCTCACTCTGCTGCTGTCTCCTCAGCCACTGCTGTCTTCTCCGCTGCTGACCCACTCCTCCCACGCTGGCTCCCATCGTTGTGCCAGCTCCATTCTCTGGCAGTTCATATATAACTATGAGGCATGACCATCTGGTGACGTTACAATGACGACTCTTGGTGATATCACCTACAGTCTACGCCCCATGGCTATATAAGAAATGGCAGAGGCCAAAGCAGGCACAACGATGGGAGCCAGTGGTGGAGAAGATCTCAGCGAAGGGAGAAGATCAGAGGAAGAATACATCACTGGAGGGAGTAGACAGCAGCGGAGGGAGAAGACTGGAGGAAGAAGACACGTTGGAGCAACAACGGGGGGAAACATTTTTTTTTTTTTAAAGGACTTGTCAAAAACCATCTCTTGTTTTTATTTACACTACACTGCTTTTTTGGAGGTGAATGGGTAGGGCAACAATGTAGGCCAGGATCTGAGGGCTTACTTCTTAAAGGGGGCTGCAGACCCCCACTACCACCGCCCAGGGTTGTCAGGAGGAGGCTCTTGTCCCCTTGTCATTAGCTCCTGTTGCTGTCAATCGCAGCCAGTGAGGAGGGAGCCAGGGTGGGGGGGGAATTGAGCTGCACTCTTCTGTCTTATGGACACACAGAACCGCCTCAGTAGCGAGCACGCACAAGTGCCTCCATAGCATGTGGTTTCCTGAGGAGGATTAGGGCAGCTCTGTGCTAAACTATTGCACAGAGCAGGTAAGTATAACATGTATAATAATGTTAACATTCCAAATTCCGTTTTCTGTGTTCTGAATTCCAAATTCCGTATTCTGTGTTCTGAATTCCAAATTCTGCATTCTGTGTTCTGAAGTGTAAATTCCAAATTATGTGTTCCAAATTCCGTATTCTGTGTTCCAAATTCCCTACACTGTGTCCCGAATTCCAAATTCCATTTTCTGAATTTCAAATTGTGTATTCAAAATACCAAATTTCATGTTTCTCATTTCAAATTTTGTGTTCCGAATTCGAAATTCCGTGTTCCAAATTCCATGTTTTGATGTGGGCGGAGGGGTCTCACAGACCTCGAGTCTGTCCTGCCTATGGAGGTTGGGTCCTCCTCCTCCTCCCCTGCTCCCTGCCAGCACTCCATATCACCACCGGTCCAGGAGGTGGTAATTTACAACAGACAGAGTTTCACCTGCTGATCCCTGCTGAACAAACAACCCTTGCTGCACTTATGGGCACTGATAAACTGCACTGATGAGGCGAGACTGATGGGCTGCATTTATGGGCATCGATAGGCTGCACTGATGGGCATTGATAAGCTGCAAGGATGGGCACTGATGGGGCAGCACTGTTGACTGATGGGCAATAATGAAGCTGCCACGATAAGGCAGCACTGATAGATACTGAGGTGGCACTATTGAGACTACACTTATGGACATTAATAAGCTGCACTGATGAGCACTGATCAGCTGCACTGATGGGTACTGATAAACTTCACTGATGGGCACTGAGGCAGCACTGATGAGGCTGCACTTATGGGCAATGATAAGCTGCACTGATGAGGCTGCATTGATAAGGCAGCACTGATATGGGGCACTGATGAAGCTGCACTTATGGGCACTAATAAACTGCACTAATAGGCACTGATCCACTGTCCACTGCGTTACTGACACCGTCCACTGCCCTACTGACACTATCCACTGCCAAATATCTGTAGGAGGGGTTTCCACCATCCCTGCAAAGTTTAATTTTTTAATGTCTTATTTTCAGTTGGATGTGTATTATATGAGACATTACCTATCACAGAGACCGGTATTGTAATATTGAAGTTTATTGAGATTTCCATACATTAGAGGGTTCCACTGTTATTGATTAGTAAGATAGCGCTGCACTTTTTTTTTTTTTTCCTCATGCCGACATTTACTTGTGCCACATGCTGATGTAAAGCAGCATGTCCCGGCTCTTTTCTTTCTGTGTTGCGGCTAGGGATGTGCTCACATACACTGAACATACACTGAATGCTGTTAGAGAGATCTCAAAGCTACAGCAGGAGGAGGAATATTTCTAATACTGTATTACAGCAGAGTACAGCAGGACAAATATATAATTATGAGCATGTGTCTACAGTTCAGTAATGATTACATAAAGCAAGTAGAGCAATACGTTTATCTCCTGTTGTGGCTGGAGGAGGAGATAACAAACATGCTTTGCATTTATAAGGCTGTAACCTACCTATCCTGCTGTGTGTTACTGAGTAGTGTGGCTGGCTGGCTGCAGAATGATGGGTGTGATTCATGTTGAAGTGGGCTTGTTCACATTTAACATGTACAGGCCTAGTCCAGGGCCATCTTACCGAATGGGCACGCTGGGCAGTTGCCCGGGGGCCCCACTTGCCCGAGGGGCCCCATCTGCCCAGTGACCCAGCCCCAGCCAAGCAATAGTCCCGATTCCCGTGTGCATCCTGTCGTCAAACTTAGCAGGTAACAAGCGCCTGTCGGCCCTGCACTGCTGTCAGGCCATTTGGGCCATGGAGGGGGAGCCCACAGCTGCAGGAATGCCTGTCCACAGGAACAGGCACACACAAGACAGTCGAGTCTGACTCCCATCCATGTGTGTGCTCACTGGACCCAGCCACCCAACTTGGAAACTGTCATTAGCCTTGCACTGCTGTACCAATAAATATTGCCTTATCGATAATTTGCATTTTTATTCTCTTGGGTGATTGTGTAGGCAGGGCCCCAGTGCACTGCATTGCCAGGGGGCCTATAATGCTCTTAAGATGGCAAAGAGTGTACCCTCCCAGAGTCACTGCTATTCCCAAAGCATGATGGAAAGTGTAGGTTCATTATAGTGTAGAGTCGTGTAGTGTAGCTGTCAAACTAGATTTTGTTGTGGGCCGCATCAGCATTGTGGTTGCCCTCTAAGGGCCGGTTGTATTTGTAAGACAATAATTATGTATTTACTCTATCATATTAAGTAACTGCCTCTGTATTTGATTATTACTAGTTTCATTAATAACTAAAGCATTAAGCTGTGAAGGGCAGGTGCATATTGGCACAGAGCTCACTCACACTCCTTGTGGGGGAGAGAGCAGAAACAAGTATCTCCATGGCTGCACAGAGAAGCGCAGAATCTGTAGGAGGAGCTCTGTCCTCTTCTCTGTGGGACTGCTGAGACAAAGTGGTGGCGGAGATGAGGGGGGGTGCCACAGCTGCAGGAGAGGTGTGAGGGCCACATGAAATGGCTTGGTTGGCCCCATTCGGCCCGCGGGCCTTGTGTTTGACACCTGTGGGAGAAGAGAGGATATGATGCAATCCTTGCTGTAACAGCTCCTCCTTGGCAGAACATTTATGTATTTTTTGAATTACAGAGAGGACTTCCTAAAAATTCATTTAGACTTTTCTCTTCAACAGTAAGGAATTACACAAATGTAATAACTGTTTAGTGTAGGGGGTGTACTAATGGGGGATTTTTTTTTGCAGATAAGCTGTAAAAAAAAAAAAGTCTGACACTGGTAAAAGCGGCTGTAAAAACGCTCTGTGTGTATAAGGCCTAAAAGTTTAGCTTGACCATGACTGTTCTCTCCTCCAGAGCCTTCCATTTGCTCTTTTAATGTGATTGATGACCAATATGCACGCTCTAGAGGTGGGAATGGGCCTGACTTTTTTTCTGATTTGTCAAGATTGTAATATAAGTTCAGATGCCTAAATCTTGTATATCATTTTGACATAAAGTTTTCACCAACGTATAATATATTTTCTCCTTTTGCATTTTTTTTTATCATGACCAGTTTTAATTGCCCAAGTTTAAAGACTACTGACATAAAGTTGGTTATCATTATAGAGAGTCTGTTCTTTATAGCCGAGTCAGACCTGACACATGGCAAAAGATGAGCAATGAAGCAAGCACTGGCAATGTAAAGTCTGCATTCATTTCTTCTAAATTTGACTTGGTTTGCTATGTCTAACGAGCTAATAATCAACCTCATGTCAAACAGGGACGGCTACATGGAGATCAGAATTTGGCCAGTCCTGCATGAGTCCAGTGGTGCAGTTCTAAAAGCATTAGGTTTTTTACCTTAATGTATTCCATGCAATAAAGCAAAAAAAAAACCTTCTGCATGCAGCTCCCTCCTCAGCCCCCAAAAATATTTACCTGAGGCCAATCTCGATCCAGCGAAGAGCAGAGGCTCTTTCGGCTCTATCTCTCCTCATTGGCTGAGACACAGCAACAGGAGTCATTAGCTCCTGTTGCTGTCAATCGCAGCCAGTGAGGAGGGAGCCAGGGTGGGGGGGGGGGGGAATTGAGCTGCACTCTTCTGTCTTATGGACACACAGAACCGCCTCAGTAGCGAGCACGCACAAGTGCCTCCATAGCATGTGGTTTCCTGAGGAGGATTAGGGCAGCTCTGTGCTAAACTATTGCACAGAGCAGCTAAGTATAACATGTATAATAATGTTAACATTCCAAATTCCGTTTTCTGTGTTCTGAATTCCAAATTCCGTATTCTGTGTTCTGAATTCCAAATTCTGCATTCTGTGTTCTGAAGTGTAAATTCCAAATTATGTGTTCCAAATTCCGTATTCTGTGTTCCAAATTCCCTACACTGTGTCCCGAATTCCAAATTCCATTTTCTGAATTTCAAATTGTGTATTCAAAATACCAAATTTCATGTTTCTCATTTCAAATTTTGTGTTCCGAATTCGAAATTCCGTGTTCCAAATTCCATGTTTTGAATGCCAAATTCCGTATTCCAAATTCTGTGTTACGAATTCCAAATTCCGTGTTCCAAATTCTAAATTCCATGTTCCAAATTCCATATTCGGTGTTCCGAATTCCATATTCAGTGTTCCGAATTCCATATTCAGTTTTCCAAATTCCTTGTTTCTAATTCAAGATTCCGTGTTCCCAATTCCAAATCCTGTATTCCATGTTCCCAATTCGTGTTCCAAATTCCATGATCCGTGTTCCGAATTCCAAATTTCGTGTTCTGAATTCCAAATTCTGTTCCGAATTCTGTATTCTGTGTTCCAAATCCCATGTTCCAAATTCTGTATTCCATGTTCCAAATTCCATGTTGCAAATTCTAAATTCCGTGTTCCAACTTCCAAAATCCATGTTCCAAATTCCATGTTCCAAATTTGTGTTGCAAATTCTAAATTCTGTTTTCCGAATTCCAAATTCCATGTTGCAAATTCTAAATTCAGTTTTCCAAATTCCGTGTTCCAAATTCCATGGTCTAAATTCCATATTCAGTGTTCCGAATCCCAAATTCCGCGTTCCAAATTCCAAATTTCATGTTCCCAATTCCAAATCCTGTATTCCATGTTCCTAATTCCAAATTTGTATTCTGAATTCCAAATTCCATGTTCCCAATTACAAATTCCGCCGAATTCCAAGTTCCATTTTCCGCGTTCTCAATTCCAAATTGCGTGTTCCGAATGCCAGATTCTATGTTCCAAATTCTATGTTCCGTGTTCAAAATTCCATCTTCCGAATTCCAAAATTCGTGTTCTAAAATCCAAATTCAATTACGAATTCTAAAATTCCGTGTACCCAATTCCAAATTCTATATTCTGTGTTCCAAATTACGTGTTCCCAATTCCAAATTCTGTATTCCCAATTTCAAATTCCGCTGATTTCCAAATTCCGTATTCTCTTTTCCAAATTGTATATTCCGTTTTCTGAATTACAAAATTCCATGTTCCAAATTCCGTATTCTGTGTTCTGAATTCAAAATTCCGTGTTACAAATTCTAAATTCCGTGTTCTGAAATCCTGACATCGCTGAACTCCAAGACAGATAAGTGTCCTAATATTAAAAGTCAGCAGCTACAGTATGTGTAGCTGCTGACTTTTAATTTTTGGAGGGGAAGGCGGAACTCCGCTTTAAAGTGGTTATTGTACTGTTTTATTAATATTGAGAATGTTGACAGATGGCACGGCTGCACATCCAAGTGGCTACATGTGTATAGGGACAAATGAGTGGCCATGGCTGCTCAGCCATCCCTGTACACATGTAATGACTCAGATGTGCAGTAATAGGCATACAGCCACAGCGTGTGTCAACGTGCCATTGATTTGTACAGGTTGTGTGCAATCACCTATGACTCCTAGGCACAGAAATATGCTGAATCCTAGCAGTGTTCCGCCCTCTCCTTTGTGCATTCAGTTTAGCTGCATTTAGAATTTAGAAATAGAATTCTTGCCTTTCAGGGGCAGATTGGAGTACATCTGAATGCATGTAAGTGCAATTACATTAAAATGCAGAAGAACTTGATGTGGACCACTTGTGTATACTTCCCAGAATATTTCTACTGCATATAAATAAACCAAACGCAGGAGGCTAGTGTGAATTTAGCCTTACACTAGGATTATTTTTGTATACAGTTTAAAAAAATAAACAAAATGTACGTGACTGATATCTTTGTAAGGTTTTGAATCAAGCCATTGAATTATACTGAATCAGCTCTTTTGTGCTATGTAATGTGAGTGGCCTTCATTGGGGAAGAACATGACGTGCGCACAGTCACTGTTGTCAAAGCTTGTGGCTGCCCTGTGACCTATTTCAGCAAAGATAAATTATAAACAGGTTTCTGCAAAGCAGACTTTGGTAGTGAACTTAGACAACCTAAAGTATATAAATTTATGGTGTTATCTGCAGGAGAAAAAATATAAATATTAGTCCTACCCAGGATCTCCTAATATACCTCTCCAGGTTAAATGTTCTATTATGCCCAATAAAGTGTTAAAATACTGCTGAAATCCATGTTTTTTGTCTATGTTAATCTGACACTGGAGACCCTATACTAAACTGAAAACAAGCAGAAATAAAGCTAATTGTGTTGTTACTTAATAAATGAAGAAATCTGTTGTCAGACCTAAGAGCCAAAATACCTAATCTTCATAAGCTGAACTGCAGGCAGATATATTAATTTAAATCTGAACTCCAAGAGTGATTTATATTGCATACTCACATTGGTCCAGCTTTGTATTTTCATTGTATTGGAAAAAAAATACAAAGTGTACTACAAATGCCCCCCTTTGGTCAGTGTGCAGTGGGGAATGATTTCATAGAGCCTGAGCAGGATCCAGAGGATCTCAACTATTACTATATTAGTTCCAACTCCTACAGTCCAGCTTCCCCAGAGGCCCATCAGGTATGAGATCTGCATACTTACATTGTGGCAAGCTGATTTATAGTAAGTGTGCAATACAAATACAGTAAAACCTTGGATTGTGCAACAGAGAACATGCTTGTAATCCAAAGCACTCTTATATGAAAGCGAATTTCCCCATAAGAAATTATGGAAACTCAGATGATTCGTTCCACAACCATTTATTCATAAGTCCTTCAGTTTATAGTCTATATACAAAGATTATAACAATGTGATTGGTTGTGTAACCATAAAATGTCCATCCACAAATGACCGCCTCCACAAGAGGATCAAAAGCAAAATCCA
Organism: Pelophylax lessonae; assembly: GCF_965119305.1. Lineage (NCBI taxonomy): Eukaryota > Metazoa > Chordata > Amphibia > Anura > Ranidae > Pelophylax > Pelophylax lessonae. Next base: position 620,001,142 of record NC_138769.1, read on the forward strand.
GCAGGAGATAATAGAGTATAAAAGAGAAAAGAGGCGCCTCTAAGTGTAGCAATATGGTTACATTTAATGAAAGTACAACATTTAGCAGCTTGCATGGTTGATGATTAAAAGAGTATGCAGGCATCCGGGGTAAAGCTGTCCACATAGATCATCTTCTGCACCAACGGCTCTCACCAATGTCAGTCTGCAATTGTGACCAGGAAGACTAACCTGCAGTAGAGCGATCTGAAAGCGAGGCTTGAAGCACTCTTGGAGCGCAGTGTGGAAGGGATGATGTAGATGGCAGTGGGGAGGATGGTTTATGGTCATATTTCGCTTTTATTTTTTTATTTTTTTTTATTTTTTTTTTTTTTAATTTAAAATTCATACATACACAGTAGGGCCAATTTTATACAGGATCCAATTAACCTACCAGCATGTCTTTGGAGTGTGGGAGGAAACCCACGCAGGCACAGGGAGAACATGCAAACTCCAGGCAGGTGGTGTCGTGGATGGGATTCGAACCAGCGACCCTCTTGCTGCTAGGTGAAAGTGCTAACCACTACACCACTGTGCCGCCCCATATTTCGCTTTTAGGTCGCTTTACTGCAGGGTAGTCTTCCCAGTCACGATTGCAGACTGACGGTGGTGAGAGCCGGCGGTGCGGAGGATGGTCTATGTGGACAGCTTTACCCCGGATGCCTGCATACTTAGATGTGCCTCTTTTAATCATCAACCATGTGAGTTGCTAAATGTTGTACCTTCATTAAATGTAATCATATTGCTACACTTAGAGGCACCTCTCTTCTCTTTTATACTTAGTTGTGACATGATGCTATTTGTATATCAAAACATCACTTGTATATCAAGTCAAAATTGATTTAAAAAATGTGCTTATCTTGCAAAGCGCTCTTAAACCAAGTTAGGGCTCTTTCACACGGGCGTTCCGTATGTCCGTATATCACCCCATCTGTTTGCGGGTGATATACGGACATAATGCATGTCAATGGGATTGCGGATGTCAGCGGATGACCATCCACTGACATCCGATTTGTGTCCTTTCAGTTCTGTTCCGTTTTTTGGAACGGAACAGAACCCTATTTTTCTTCCGTTAAAAAAACGGAACGGATGCAAAATCGGATGTCAGTGGTGTCATCCGCTGACATCCGCAATCCCCATAGACATACATGTCCATATATCATCCGCAAAGGGATGGGATGATATGCGGACATACGGAGCGGATGACACAAGTGTCATCCGTGTCCGTGAAAAAAAAAGTGCCGCAGCGGAAGAAATCGTTGCGGCCGTGTGAAAGAGCCCTTACTCTCACTCCAAGGTTTTACTGTAATTTATGGACTTCAGCTTTATTGTATTGTTTTAATAGGCCTAGTAAAGTAGCTGAATCTGTTGTGATAACCCCTCTCATAACCCCTGGACGCCAGTAGTGCTCAGACAGTGAGAGGGAAGGTCAGCAATCTGAGCAAAAAAGGCTGTGTTGCGTCCACATGTATTGACAATTACCTGCTGCTGATTTTTCACTGTGCAATCACAGTCCAGGGCTAGGAAGAAGAAGGTCAGGTCATTAGGCTTTTTGGTAGGGCTATGTAAATCTCAGAACACGCCAAGGAAAATAGCGTATCCTCTGGCTGTAAAAATAGCTCACCAATTCATTCCAAATAAGTATTTACCCACTTCCGGACTGCGCACCGCATATATACTGCGGCAGGGTGGCCCTGCTTGCGCAAAATCATATGTACGTGATTTTGTGCATAGGTTTTTGGGAACGAGTGCGCCGCCAGGAGCACCACTCCCTCTGTGATTGGACAAAGCGGGAGCCAATCAGCGCATCCAGATCCGCCGATCCTTCCGTGGAATGACAGGACGGCGATCTGCCTATGTAAACAAGGCAGACCGCTGTTCTGTCACAGAAGAAGAGAGAGATCTTGTGTTTCAGCTAAGCTTAAACACAGATTTTTCTGTTCCTCTAGTACATCCAGTCCCAGTACAGTTAGAAAGCACTCCCTAAGAGCACACTTACCCCCTTGATCACCCCTAGTGTTAACCCCTTCCCTGTCATTTATACAGTAACTGTGCATTTTTTTAGCACTGATCACTGTATTGGTGTCACTGGTCCCCAAAAAGTGTCAGATTTGTCCGCCGCAATGTCGCAGTCCCACTGAAAATCACTGATCGCTGCCATTACTAGTAAAAACCATTAAAAAAAAGGCGGTGCTCAAGATGTCCCAAATTTTATAGTACTGCCCAAAACTGCAGTCCTTCTGGGAGTGACAGCCACTGTTAAGCCAATATACTGAAGGGAGAAAACCACCAACATAGGGTCACGTAGACACGTTTCACACATACATCTTGTGCTTAATCATTAGGTGATGATTTGGTAATGATTAAGCACAAGATGTATGTGTGAAACTCGTCTACGTGACCCTATGTTGGTGTCTTTGGTGTCATCACTTTGGAAATTAAAGGCAATTGGCATTCCTGGATGTGCGGCCGTTTCTTTTCTGACAGCCACAGTTAAACAACTGACATGGGCAAGGGAAAAAAAAAAAAACAGCATTTTTGCTTGCAGAAGATTGGTTGGTGGAAGACAGCAGAGCTTCCTCTTATTTACTAAGCTCTAAAGCAACTGCACTCGCAGCGTGAAACTGCACTTTAAAGTGCAGTCTTTTTGCCTTTAGTAAATCAACTTCATATAGTTAAAAATGTATTAAAGTATTTGTAAACCCTAATATTAACTTTAGTTTTGTTAAAAATTCCACTGAAAGCATTTACTGTTCAAAAAGTTGAAAAAATGCACGTTTAGGCTACTAGAAATCTTGCGTGCTCATAACTTCATGTACACGCTGCCTCTGCTGAACCCAGTTACATTGTTCCCAACTATCTTTAATTACAGAACATCCCCTTCTCGTTATTGAGAAAAGAGGGGGGGGGGGGTGGTATTCTATTTTATATATATATATATATATATATTAGGGTGCAAATGCTGCTCCTTCATAAATGTTGTACGGTGCGTCGTGAGCGCTGCTGCCCTAGGACAGGAAGTTTGTAACCAGGTAAAAATAAAAGAAGATATAAATGCAAATGAAAACATATATACTGTATATATATATATAGATTGCATGGGCCCCCCTGGGAACTATGACCTCTGGTCAAAAAAGGGTTGATTTAAAGTGAATTCAGTACTTACCCATGTTTCTGCTGTTTTTACAGACCTACACAAGTAAAATGGCAGTTGATGGTGGCAAGCTGTTACAGGAGGAGTGGTAACTATTGCATTTATTCTAATTTATTATCTTCCTAAACCATTAGAATGTACATTATCAAGCAGACAGTTGATTGTTCAGCACAGGAGCCAATATTTAGCATGGTCTACACATTTACTTTATCTCCCGACATTTTGTTATATAAAAAGCAAAAACCTGACCTGCCCAAATCTGCTAACCAATCATTTAGTAACGCACAAAGATATTGGATTAAGAATAAGCCAGGTTTTATTTTAACGGGTGTCTTGAACTGTTTAACTCTTTTATGGAATTGTTGTGTTTTCCCTTCTTTTTATCCAGGAAACTATCAAAAGTCATTAGAAAAATACAAGGATATTCACCGCAAGTTCCCAGAAAATGTTGAATGTAAGGAATCTTGGTTTGTGGGTTTATTGCTATCTGTGTACTAAAATAACAACTGTTTGCTTTTTTTTTTTTTAATCAGGTAATTTTTGTTAACCTTTTTTAGAGCCCTTTCGCACTGAGGAGTTTTTTCAAACGCTTTTGCGTGAAAAAAAAAAAAAACGCCTGAAAGCTCAAGAAAAATGCTTCTCATTAAAATCAACAAATGCTTTCACACTGGGGCGGTGCACTGACAACGCAGTGAAAAAATCCTGCATATCTTTGGAACGTGTTTAGAGAGTTAAAAAAAGTGCCCCAAAAACGCCCATCTCCATTGAAATAAATGAGAAGCGATTTAAAAGCGCCTTTAAAATGCTTCAAAAGTACCCTAAAAATGCCCCACCGTGTTTTTGGAGCAGTTTTTGAGTCTTGTGTCCTTTATAAACCGCGCTGCAAAGGTGCTCAGCGATTTATTGGCAGTTTAAAGCAAACCAGTGTGAAAGGGGCCTTTGTCATACAAAACACAAATAAACTATAACAAAAGAGTATCAGAAGGAAACACATTTAATAACCTTTAATAAACATTTAATAATTAATAATAAAAAAAAGAACGAATAAAAAGTGCAAAGCACCTCACAGACTCATTGAATGTGTTATTGAGATTTATAATAAGAGTGCATAACACAATTGCTCATACAAGCTGGCTCGTAGGATATGCTCTAACCCACCATATAATGAACTATATAAAACTGTCACAAACAAAATGTTAGCCTCTTCACTTTGATTAAGTAGCGCCACTCTGATGACTCCACCCTGCCACCCACATTATCTGGCCCACTTCAACCACCGAACAACTGTGTTTTTAAAGTGGTTGTAAACCCTTACATATATACCCAGTGAAGTGACTGCCCTCAGAGATGAAACAAATCCTCCTACATAAGTTGTACCTGCAATCTTCTCTTCTATAAATCTGTTGATAGTGCAGAGTTTATAAGGTGTGTCTGAACTGTGAGAAAAAAAAGGCGGTGGAGAGCTGAAGTTACACTCTGCAGAGTTCAGTGAGGAGAGCTCTGAGGGCTGATTGGAGGCAAGAGACCCCCTTCACACAGCATACAGAAACAGAGCTAAAGCTGTCAATCTGCTGGAGATCCCTCCCCTGTCACCTTTTTATTTTTGGTGTCAGAAAAACAAATAGCAGACAGAAATTACATTAACGCTCTTAATTGAAACAAGTACACACTATAGAGTGATATTATTTGTTCATATTTCATGTCTGTGGTTTACAACCACTTTAAATAGTTTTTTTTCCTACATATTTTTATGATGGTCAGGGCTAAGATGGTGAAAAAATGTAGGTAAATATATTTAGGTAAATGTGAAATTGCAAATTACATTGTGTAGTCTTCTATAGGGCCAGCAGGTGGAGCTCTAGTCTGCTTTTCACATCTGAAGCATCCTATCCCTCTCAGCTGTGCTGAAAGCAGCCTGTTAAAGTGGAGTTCCGGGCCCCAAATTTGATTTTTTTTAAGACTCCACTCTAACTTGGTCCACATTATATGCAATCTTTAGATAGTAATATTAATGTAGTCCTTTTTATGTATGTTTAAATTGAATAAAATTACCTTGATCTCGGAAGCTGGCAGGGTCCATCTCCACTGTGGGCATCTGAAGCCATCCTGTATTTCTTTCCGGGATTAGGTGCAGCTGGCTACCCAGCATGCACCCCCGATCTCACGCCTGCGCAATAATGCCACCATGCCGTGGGTGCGGGTGCGTCACTCTCATCAACTGTTGCCGCGTCACAAGGAGTAATTGCGCACGTGGCTAACTACTCCCCCTGGACACACACAGCGGGAGACACTGCGCATGCGCACCAGGGGGCAGCGGGCAGGGAAATCTCTTATACCAAACATCCATCCGGTCTCTCTGCCCCACACTGCGCACGTGCCGACCCGGCCTGCAAATAACGCGATATTTACTCACTAGGCGATTAGCAAGGATTCCTGGGATACATGATGGTGCTATCCCAGGTGCCCTTGCAAATCGCCTAGTGACGTAATCGCTGAAGCGTCCGCCATCAGAGCTGCGGCACAAAGAAGAAAAAAAAAGTATTTCCATTAAAAAATAAATAATTATCATTATGAAATGTATACTGAAAGTGGAGATGATATAAAGGGACTTAATAAAATAGGTGGAACTCCACTTTAAGTCAACCCTTATCAAATGGCTTAGGGTTATGTCACACTAGAGATCCTGACACTTTACCATCAACAAGATCGCTATACAGGGCTAAACAAGGTACAGGAATGCTAGCCTTTCTCCATGGTTTGCTTCCTCACTGGCTAAATGAGCAGAACATCGCTCCCTCGCTGGTGAGTTGGATCCTGTAACCTTTATGCCCATTATGTAGTGGCACCCCGCTCAATTGGTCAGTATTGGCGCTTTTCCACTGCATGGAACCGAACGGTTCGGCTCGCTTTTGTGCTTTTCCACTGCTGGTACCGCATAGTATGGTGTAGGACCGGTTCGGTACGGTACGGCGGCGCTTTTCCACTGCATGGAACCGAACGGTACGGCTCTCAAAAACAGTACCACCTCGATTGTGGTTCCAAGAGGTACCATATCCGGTACCATATCCCACAATCCTTTGCATGCAGTCACTACTAGCCACTGATTGGTCAGAGAATCCCACCCACCCCGTTGTTATCCAACCCACTTAACTTTAGTACTACTTTAGTGGAAAAGCAAACCGTACCGTACCGAACCGAACCGTTCCAACACCGTACCATGCGGTACCAGCAGTGGAAAAGCAAACCGGGCCAAGCAGGGCCAAGTAGAGCCGAGCCGGTACTTGCAGTGGAAAAGTGCCATAAGGGAGCCACACACTGAAGCAGGTACTGTCAAATTGTTGTAAGATCAACCTTAGCCCGACAGAGCCTCACAGCAAGCTTTGTCTGTTGTGCTGTCTCTTTAGATAACCCATAGTGCCACAGTAATCTTTTGTCATGGATAAATAGTTTATTTGTAAAACAAGATTTATGTGTATACAATATAAGCTGTATTGCATTTATGCAGTCACTGGAGATCACATGATGGTAGAAGAAGACAGCCCCAGGCCCTGAGTTAGTAATCTCCAGTGATTGCATGAGTGCATTACATAGAGAGTATCTGGGGGTAAAATGATTGTTAGACCAGTACTGGCAGTGAGATCTAAACCTAGATGCTGAAAGACTGTGATAGGGTGCCCATGTCTAGCTTTGATCTTAGACTGAGATATTGCCAGAGTAGCTAGAGAGAGGTATACCATATTCCTATTCCCTTTGCATAGGTCCAATGGCTAAATCTGAGCAGGCCACCAACAATTAGATCTGGAGATTGAAGCAGAAGCAGACAAAATTAGTTATATTATGGAAAAAAACTCAGAACCAGGCAGATAGGCATGGGTTAATACCTAAAGAGTGGGTGCACACATAAGAAAACTACAATCATTTCAGGACAGTTATTTGCTTTCGGGGACAAGCCAAGCCTGTCATGTAACCCAATTTTACCAGAGAACTTACCTAGGCTTCTTCTGTATGCTCCTCCAGTGCATCCCAATTACATATATAGCAGGGTTACATTATCCCATGCACATATTTTTGTTGAAATAAGTCTGTTGTGGATTTTAAAATTTCTAGGTCCTATTTTTGTGTTTTGTGAACAGGTTTGCGCTTCCTGGTCCGGCTCTGCACAGATATTGGGTTAAAGGAAGTACAAGAATATGCAACCAAGCTGAAAAAGGCAGAGAGGATGAAGGAGTTAAAGGAGCAGGTAATCATATGCTGTGTGTATATGTATATTGAGGAAAATAGGTACAGCAGACTTCTCTGTCTCCGAAAATAGACCAACAGCAATTATTTGTAAGCATTGATGCACAAAATCCAGTGCCTGGGCACCGAAAAAATCCAGATATGTGGCATAGATGGTGATCTCCAACATGTTCTTCTTCCCTTATGCATGAGAGAAAGTTCTACTAGTGGAATCTGGAGACTGAATCTTTGTTTTTCAGTACTGTATAATGCAGGGCTTGACAAATTTTCCTGAAATCCAGGAGCCAGCTAAAAAAGTTAGGAGCCAGTTTTTTTTTTTTTTTTTTAAACAAACAACCAAGCTTTATTTTCAAAAAAAATAACATACTAAATTTACACATAAAGACGACTAGAACCCCACTCTTCTCTATAGTGCAATCGGATGGAAACAGACTGTCTGTCTGTTTCCATCCGATGCCATCTGATCCGATCCACAGCATGGATAGAAAATAGGACCACCATCCGTCGGTTTTTGGCAGACAGGATCAGATGGCGGCAGATTACTGCTCCATAGAGGAGAATGAAGGGTCCGATCAGGTCTGCCTGAAAAACTGACAGGCCGACCTGATCAGACAGCCCGTGTGAAAGGGGCCTTCGGCTGTGGCATGGCGATGAGGAAAAAAAAAATTATATTATTATATAATATATATTTTTTTTTTTTTTTTTATAATGAAAAAAAAAGAAAAATAAATTATTTTTTATTTATTTTACACTCCCTGTCCACTTACCTTTTAAGCAAAGGTAAGTGGACAGGGAGATAAAGCCTGCAAAAACTTCCCACTCATCTCCTCTTGGGGAAGGAGATGGACAGGCAGGGGAAACAGCCATTAGTTACTGCTTGTCAAGCTCCTGGCCACCACAAGAGGGCGCCAGTTCCCCGTTCTCTCACTGAAAAAGGCCTCAATTTTCTGACGGCGCAGAAGTCCGTGCACTCGGCGAGTGGTTGGGGGGGCGCAAAAGGGACAGGACACCTCCTGCAGTGCACCCCAGGCGCCAGGTTGCTAATTCTAGTCGCCAATGCAACCTGGCGCCCGGGGTTCGTCGAGCCCTGGTATAATGTAACAGGGTGGAGGGTCAGCAGGGGAGGACGAATTGTCAAAAATAGAAAGGGGGCAGTCACAGGGAAAGGTAAGGTAGGTAAGCAGGGAACATAGAAGTAGTAGGGGAGAAAGAAATAAAGGGTGGGAGGCAGTCCCCTAGCCTTAAAATCTGCTGAATTTGGAAAGTTAGGACCGAATCATCAGGAACTGCTCATGCCAGGGTCTTAAATTCTGGAGATTTCATGAAAATCGGCCTTGCTGTTTATCTGTTTATTAATGAATTGTAAATATCTTAATACTGGGCTACTACTTGTTCAATTTCCATTATGTGACATAGTTCTGCTGCCCTGTCCATAATAGGCGCTGTGATAGAGATGTTCCAGTATTGGGGTGTGATGGCTCTAGCTGCAAAAGTAAAAAACATACTTTGAACTACCTAACAACAGAGACAAGAAAAGCAGAAAATAAAGCCAGTTTTGGAGTAAGTTGAAGCTGAGACCTGGTAATTTAAGCATAATTACAAATTATATTATCCCAAAATGGTTTGACAAGGGGCCACAACCACCATATATAGGATAGTGTACCTACAGTGCCTTGAAAAAGTATTCATATCCCTTGACATTGTTCACATTTTGTCATGTTACAACCAAAAACATAAATGTATTTTATCGGGAGTTTATGTGAGAGACCAGTGGTGGTGAACCTTGGCACCCCAGATGTTTTGGAACTACATTTCCCATTATGCTCATGCACTCTGTAATGTAGTTAAGCATCATGGGAAATGTAGTTCCAAAACATCTGAGGGTGCCAAGGATTGCCATCACTGTGATAGACCAACACAAAGCGATACAAATATTTGTTAAGTTGAAAGAAAATGATAAATGCTTTTCAAAAATTTTTACACATAAATATCTGAAAAGTGTGGCATGCATTTGTATTCAGCCCCCTTTACTCTGATACCCCTTACTCAAATCTATTGGAACCGATTGCCTTCAGAAGTCACCTAATTAGTAAATAGAATCCACCTGTGTGTAATTTAATCTCAGTATAAATACAGCTGTTCTGTGAAGCCCTCAGAGGTTTGTTAGTAAACAAACAGCATCATGAAGGCCAAGAACACACCAGACTGGTCAGAGATAACGTTGTGGAGAAGTTTAAACATGGAAAGAGTATGGCACAACTGCAAACCTACCAAGACATGACCATCCATGTAAACTAACAGGCCGGGCAAGGAGAACATTAATCAGAGAAGCCGCAAAGAGGCCCATGATAACTCTGGAGGAGCTGCAGAGATCCACAGCTCAGGTAGGAGAATCTGTCCACAGGACAACTATTAGTTGCACACTCCACAAATCTGAGCTTTATGGAAGAGTGGCAAGAAGAAAGCCATTGTTGAAAGAAAGTCACAAGAAGTCCCATTTGCAGCTTGCGAGAAGCAATGTGGGGGACACAGCAAACATGTAGAAGAAGAAGCTCTGGTTAGTTGAATTTTTGGCCTAAAAGCAAAACACTATGTGTGGTGGAAAACTAACACTGCACATCACCCTCAAAACGACATCCCCACCGTGAAACATGGTGGTGGCAGTATCATGTTGTGGGGATGTTAATCTCCAGCAGGAACAGGGAAGCTGGGCAGAGTTGATGGGAAGATAAATGGAGCCAAATACAGGGAAGTCTTAGAAGAAAACCCGTTAGAGTCTGCAAAAGACTTAAAAATGGGGCGGAGGGTCACCTTAGAGCAGGACAATGACCCTAAACATACAGCTAGAGCTACAATGGAATGGTTTAGATCAAAGCACATTCATGTGTTAGAATGACCCAGTCAAAGTCCAGACCTAAATCCAATCGAGAATCTGTGGCAAGACTTGAAAATTGCTGTTCACAGACACTCTCCATCCAATCTGACAGAGCTTGAGTTATTTTGCAAAGAAGAATGGGCAAAAATGTTACTCTCTAGATGTGCAAAGCATCCCCAAAAAGACTTGTGGCAGTAATTGCAGTGAAAGGTGGTTCTACAAACCAGTGACTCAGGGGGGCTGAATACAAATGCACGCCACACTTTTCACATATTTACTTGTAAAAAAAATTTGAAAACCATTTACCATTTTCCTCCCACTTTACAATTAGGTGCCACTTTGTGTTGGTCTATCACATAAAATCCCAATAAAATACATTTATGTTTTCGGTTGTAACATGACAAAATGTGGAAAGTTCCTAGGGGTATGAATACTTTTCAAGGCACTGTATAACATGTGAGTAACGACAACAGAAGTTTAAGTTGTCGGTTAAAATCTGCTTTCATGAAGGTGAAGAGTTGTTTATTAGGTACACCTTGTTAGTACCGGGTTGGACCCCTTTTCCTTCAGAACTGCCTAAATTATTCGTAGCATAGACTCAACAATGTGTTGGAAACATTCCTCCGAGATTTTGGTCCATAGTGACATGATAGCATCACGCAGTTGCTGCAGATTTGTCGGCTGCACATCCATGATGCGAATCTCCCATTCTACCACATCCCAAAGGTGCTCTATTGGATTGGGATCTGGTGACTGTGGAGGCCATTGGAGTACAGTGACCTCATTGTCCTATTCAAGAAACCAGTAGTGAGATGATTTGAGCTTTGTGACATGGTGCATTATCCTGCTGGAAGAAGCCATCAGAAGATGGGCACACTGTAGTCATAAAGGGATGGACATGGTCAGCAACAATACTCCGGTATTGAAAAGATGCTCAATTGGTACTAAAGGGCCCAAAGTGCGGCAAGAAAATATCCCCCACACCATTACAGCACCACCACCAGCCTGAACTGTTGATACAAGACAGGAGGGATCCATGCTTTCATGTGGTTTTTGCCAAATTCTGACCCTACCATCTGAATGTCGTAGCTGAAATCGAGACTCATCAGACCCGGCAATGTTTTTTCAATCTTCTATTGTCCAATTTTGATAAGCCTATGCGAATTGTAGCTTTACTTTCCTGTTCTCAGCTGACAGAAGTGACACCCGGTGTGGTCTTCTGCTGCTGTAGCTCATCTGCTTCAAGGTTCAATGTGTTGTGCATTCAGAGATGGAATTCTGCAAATCTTGGTTGTAATGAGTGGGTATTTGAGTTACTGTTGCCTTTCTATCATCTCAAACCAATCTGCCCACTCTCCTGTCAGCTCTAACACCAACAAGGCCTTTTCCTCCACACAACTACCAATCACTGGATATTTTCTCTTTTTCTGACCATTCTCTGTAAATCCTAAAGATGACCCGTGGAAATCCCAGTAGATCAGCAGTTTTTGAAATACTCAGACCAGCCCATCTGGCACCAACAACCATGCCACTTTCAAGGTCACTTAAATTCTCCTTTTTTCCCGATTCTGATGCTCGGTTTGAACTTCAGCAAGTCATCTTCACCACGTCTAGATGCCTAAATGCATTGAACTGCAGCTATGTGATTGGCTGATTATACACTCACCTGTACCTAATAAAGTGACAGGTGAGTGTATATTCCAGTGTATAAAACAGATTGGTATTGTGGCATTATTGTACGTTAAAAACCAAGGACATTTCCAGGGGCAAAACCTGGGACAAAGCTACTTTAGTCAGGGAGGGTTGGTATTGAGTTCCATCATATCTGACCGCCTCGAGGTTCCTTAGGAACCCATACAAAGGAGTGATTGTGTAAAAGGAACAGTCTATGCCTTTTTATATTTTATTTTTACATTTCTTCAGTTACTTCCTTGTTTCCATGCCTAGACAAACAATGTCATGCATCCCAGGAGTCCTCAGGAGGGGAGGAGGGGTTTTCACTGCTAAGCACACACTCCTGCCTGCCTGAGCTAAGGGCATATGGATTCCAGGAAGTAAATGCTTCATTAATCCTCTCCCTGTACTCAAATTGGCAACTGCCAGAAATGCTAGGGGTGTTTTTCAAAGTGATTTCTGTGCAAAGGAAAACATGGAGACGTGGATGAATGGGGGAGTTTGCTTTGAATATTAAAATGAATTAACTGCAGTGAACTTGCATGGCAATTTTCTTCAAACCATCTCATCAGAAGACGCTCCTGTCGAGGTGATAATTACAGTTCCATCCTTGTTAAATTTTTGCATCACTTTTGCTAAAGTATTCTGACTGATAAGTAAAGCTGACAGCATGTAATATGAAGGGGTTTTCTTTGTTAAGTTAGGACCCTTTCACATGGGCTTCCGATCCGGTCCACCTGTCAGTTTTTCAGGCGGACCTGATCGGATCCTCTGTGCATCCCTATGGGGCAGTGGATGTCAGCGGGGACATGTCCTCTGACACCCGCTGTTATCCGATCCTGTCCTGTCTGTGAAATCCAGACAGATGGTAACCCTATTTTCCATCCGTCTGGAGGATCGTATAATATCAAATGAAAACAGACAGGTGGTCCCATAGAGGAGAGCAGGGATCTGACAGGTCTGTCTCTACACAGAGTGGAGATGCAGTTGTCATCCGTCTGCTCAGCGGGGATCAACGGATCGATCCCTGCTGAGCAAAGCGGAATCTGCCGGGTGGAAAGCCCGTGTGAAAGGACCCTAAGGCCCCTTTCACACATACGGACCGTTCTTTTAATCAGTTCAGTCACGTCCAAATGGATGAAGTATTAATCAGTTTTTCCAGGCATTTTTCATCAGTTTTTCATATGTTTTTTTTACAAATGCAATTTTTTTTAAAAATGCAAAAACACATGAAAAATTGACCTTTTGTCCATTTTTTTAATGGAAGAAAAATACGGCTTTCATCCGTTCAAAAAAACAGATATTGACGAAAGCGGATGTAAACAGATGATCATCTGTTGTCATCCGTTTTTCCATAGGAAAGCATTGATGTCTGTTTTCCATCCGTCCACGGATGGATGAAAAATGGAAAAAACGGTCAGTATGTGTGAAAGAACCCTAACACCATTTATAATCAACTGTCTGCTAGACACCTGTTTAATGAATAATTAGACTCACCTGTAGTTGAATTCTTGTTAATTAGGATTTTGTTGTCTAAAATTTAGCTTTGTTCTGAAGACTTTCATTGGGGTGTATTCATTTTTGCAACTTGGTCTTGAATTAATTTTTTAGGAAAAATACATTTTTTTGTGTGCAAATTAACAAATCTTGGCTGCAATCAATGTCCCGAGTATTTTGTAGTATAGTGCCCCATAGAAAATGTTGATTCTGAAAGGTAAGTAAAGGTTTTCTGACAAATCTGCTGGGGTGTACTTATTTATGCTGAGCACTGAATGTGTAAATATATATTCAGTTAAAGTTGCATAACTAGTTTTTTTGTTATTAGCAAAAAGTGAGCTTTGTTTGCTGTCCCTTCCATATTCTTCTTTCCAGAGGATAAGGAAATAAACTATGCACACATAAGGAATCAATTTATAGATAGCTCTTCTTCCTCCCAGCATGTTTCCTTAATTCTTCTCCTTGGCTCTAATGCTGACATGTCACGCAGATATCTACTTAAACGTAGCCCAAATGAGTCATAAGGTGAGCTGGGGTAAAACTCCAATCTATCACACTGCTGAAATGTCAATCTATGTTGGCACAAAATATTTTTGCAGGAGTGCCAGACCATGTACTAATCTAACAATTGGACCCTGGGCTGGTAAGCGGTGTTCTTGTGGTACTATCAGCCTACTTAACCACTTAAGCCCCGGAAGATTTTACCCCCTTCCTGACCAGGGCCTATTTTGCGATTCGGCACTGCGTGATTTTAACGGACAATTGCGCGGTCGGGCGACGCTGTACCTAAACGAATTTGGCGTCCTTTTTTTCCCACAAACAGAGCTTTCTTTTGGTGGTATTTGATCACCTGTGCGATTTTTTGATCATGCGCTATAAACAAAAAAAGAGCTTCAATTTTGCAAAAATAACAATATTTTTCACATTTTTTAATATGAAATTCCCCCCCCCAAAAAAATGTAAAAATCAAAATTTTTTAAATTTTCGGCCAATTTGTTTTATTCTACATATGTTGGTAAAAAAAATCGCAAAAAGCGTATTTTTATTGGTTTGCGCAAAAAAGTTTACTAACAAAGGAAAAGGTTTTTGTCATTTTTGTTGTTTTTTTTTTAATGCGTAATGGCAGCGATCTGCGATTTTTTTTTTTGCGGTACTGCGACATTGCGGCGGACAGATCGGACCCTTGACTGACATTTTTAACACTTTTTGGGTTACCAGTGACATTTCTACAGTAATCAGTGCTATAAATATGCACTGTTACTGTAAAATTACACTGGCAGTGAAGGGGTTAACTTTTTTTTGAGAGGGAGGGGTTATGTGTGTCCCTAGGGGCGTGATTCTAACTGTGATTGGATGTGGCTTGAGGTGTAGAAACAGTGATCAACGGTTCTACATAGTAGAACCGTATGATCACCATTCCTACACAGGGGAGAATGACAGGCGGCTTGTTTACATTAGCCGCCTGCCTTTCTCCCTCTCCACCGACGATCGTGAGTGACCGGCGGACGATCGGGTCCGCCGGTCACACGCGTGGGGGGGGTCCGTGACCGCGTGGGAGCGCGCCCGCTCCTGAGACCCTCACAAGCTAGCGACGTAGATCTACGTCGCTCTGCCTGTGAGGGGCTGACTGCCGCAGTAAATATACTGTGAGCAGTCGGCAAGTGGTTAATTAGTCTACACTAAACTTTGAGCAAACCGCTAAAACAAATTTAAAATCTCTATGACCTTAATTATCTGCCAAATCACCTGTGTAATTCTGTTCAGCCAATTTTTTAAATCAGACTTTGGCCCCTTTCACACGGGTGCACCGCCCAACGGAGTCCATTCTTCTCAGCGGAGGATCGATCCGCCGATCCCCGCTGAGCAGGCGGATGACAGCTCCGTCTCCGCTCTGTGTGCAGAGACAGAGCTGTCAGATCCCTGCTGTCCTCTATGGGGAGATCGGATGAGAACGGACCCATCCGATTGGATCCTCCAGACGGATGGAAAATAGGGTTTCCATCCATCCGGATTTCACGGACAGGATCGGATCGGAGAGCAGCGGGTGTCAGCGGAGATGTCTCCGCTGACACCCTCTGCCCCATAGGGATGCATGAAGCATCCAATCATGTCCAACTGAGAGGCGGATCGGATCGCCCTTGTGAAAGGGGCCTCAGGTTCTTGATCTTTTTACCTGTTTCATTTAAAGTAATACAGCTTGGCCGAGACTACAATTGGATAGTGATAGAAAAGTATCCCATTGATGAGGTAGTGCCTTCTCTTCCAAACAAAACGTTCTATACTTCTTTTACCCGCTGCATATTCTTTCTGCTTGGTACTCAATTTTTGCACTTTCTCTCAGCCTGCATAACAAGCAATGTCCCTAAATGCTCATGGCATCTCTTTAAAGCCAAGGATTTCCATTAAACAAATATTTCATCTTTAGATTCTCTTCATTCTTTTAGCAGACATTTTCATATCGGGATTCAGCCAGATAATGTAGTCAGTAGCCTCTGTTCCAAGCTGCTCTTTTGTTCCAGAAATATGTCAGTTGTTCCAAGAGAATTTATTACAATATTAACTAAGAAGATGAATTTTATTAATATTTATTATATTACTGCTGCAGTTTTTCCCAATTCCTCTTTGCACAACTGTTCCAGCTCAGTCCAGTTGCAAGGGGATTGTAAATCAACAGTCTTTTTTTTAAGCCCAGCCATATACTCTTTTGGATTGAGTTCTGGATTCTGACGCTGCCATTTCAGGACATTAACCATTCCTGTACACATTTGGCTTTGTGCTTGGAGTCATTGTCTTGCTGGAAGGCAAATCTTCTTCCAAGGCTCAGCTTTCTTGCAGACTGTATCAGGGTTTCCTCCAGGATTTCCCTGTGTTTTCCTACATTCTTTCTACCCTCACAAGCTTTCCAGCACCTTTTTCAGAGACACATCCCCAAAGCATCATGATGCCAGCACCATGTTTCACAGTAGGGATGGTGTGGTTATTATGTGGTTATGATAATGTGAAATTTTTGGCTTATGCCAAACATAGCGTTTTGTCTAATTCAAAAAAAAAAATAGTTCAATTTTGTTTCAATCAGACCATAGAACCTTCTTCCAGCTACTTTCAGAGTCTGCAGTTTTCAGAACCTGCCTTATGGCATGTAAGTTTAGTTAAAGCGATATTAAAGACTACTTTTTCCTTTTTTTATAATCTCTTATTATTAAAATGCTCAAATAAGCATGCAGCAGTCTGATAACCTCAGATAGTTTACAATCATGCAAAGTCTAAAGCATTGCTAAAATGCAAAGTTTCCAAAAGGCATAGTTGAAGGGATGCACCGAGCCATATATACTGCGGTGGGATCGCACCAGATTAACCAAAAGGCCCACCCGCTCCGAAGTGCAACAGAATAGTAGACCAGTGTTATGGCAGTACAGACCCACAAATAACAAAAACAAAATAAATGAACACGTGAACTCAGCATTCAGCCACCATAATCTGATCCACTTGCCTCTTCCAGTCAGCAAGCATTGGACAGGACACCTCTTTCCAAAATCGTGGAATCAAACATTTAGCAGTTATTAAGCAGTAGTAAACCGCAAAAAAAAAAAAAATAAATCCCTCAAAAAATGTCCCCTGCAAAATAATAGCATAATGTGCTAGTAAGCATCACCTACTAGCACATTATTACTTACCTTAGAACGAAGCCCTCCAGCAGCGTTCTGTCACCGCTGACAGGGCTTCCATCTTCACCCGGACCTCCTTCCGGGCTCGCAGGAGGCTTCTGTAGCAGGGAAGATTTGTGCGAGGCCTGTGGGATTTTTTTACCATCTAGTCAAAAACACAAAAACATAGAACATGATTCCTGCAATCCAGAGCATATAGAGGTGGCATGAGTAAGTATTCTAATGTTTTGGAGTTGGGGTGGGGAAAACTCCATGTTAAGTTCATGCTCCCATTCTTTAATGAAATAGAGAGGGTGAGTGACAGAGGAATTCATTAGCAGTCTTTACATTCAGGACAAGAGATGACCAGACTCTAGGAGTGAGAAACAAAGGGATTCAAATTAGGTAAGGTAGAGCTAGCTCTCAATTTAGGGAGAATCTTGTCAAGGAAGGCTGAGAGCCGCTAGTGTCTCCAATAGTCCAGTGGAAACAAGTTTTAGTTGCTTCTTAAGACACTCAGGTGAGGAAGAGAGCCGGTGGGGGCCAACTTAGCATGAGTAGTATCTCCGTCCAACACCATGCATGAAAAAAAAGCAAACATCTTCTCCTGACTCAAACCAGGGGAAACCCCCCAAGGGAGTTAATGTCAAGACGTCTGAGATTAGGACCCCTTCAGCCTGTAATCCATCCCAGACCTTCAGTGTTGCAAGTTTAAGTGGTGAGGTCCAGTCAGAGAACCCCCAACGCATCATGGGTATCCAAGGGGCACCTGCCAAATTCCTGCCTGCCACCGATTTTTCTAGAGGTACCTAGATCTTCTCAGTGGCATGTTGGCACTAGTTCAGAACTAAAGCCATAGCTTTATAATATATGGATACATCAAGGAGACCTGTCCCACCATCCATCTTCGCTCTGCGTAATAACGTGTAGGCTAATCTTCAGTTCTTAACATGCCACACAAAAGTAGAAAAGAGCCTCCGCAAGTCTACATTTTTTTTTTTTTTAATGTGCCCCTTAAACATTTATGCCATAATGTGCTAGTATGCACCACATACTAGCACAATATGACAGGCTTACCTTTGAAATAGAGCCCTCCAGCACTGAGCTGTCCACCGTTTCTTATGCTTCCATGTTCACCCAGTCTTTCTTCCATGTTCCATCGCAGATGTGCCACGAATGCAGAGCTACTGCACATGCGAGGGTGACAGCATTGGCTGCAGCCAATGCAAATATTTTCTGAACAGCACATATTTAGAAAGATAACCACGGTATGTATGGGTAAGACTTATTATAAACTTACCTGTAGGTACAAGTTTATACCAAGGGTTTACTACCGCTTTCTTCTCTGCCACTCTCCTGTTGTGAAGGAACCATGCAACAGTTGTATGCATAGTCTCCCTGCTCTCATCAGCTGAGGCTTGTAACACCTTTAGTATTGTCATAGGTCTCCTAGTGGCCTTCTTCTCCAATCTCCTCTTCATAGTCACTGCCTCACAGGTGGATAGCCTCTTCTTCACAGATTTAGAGCTTTTACATTTCTCTACTTTAAGGGATATTCAGTGAATTGTATTTATCTCCTGACTTGTGTTATATAACAAAATCAAGTTCTGCTGCTGTATCAAAGATTGCCTTCTCCACCCAAACCTCTGTGATAACGGGGACTCCCGAACCCTGTCCTGTCAACTAAAAGTAAAATACAAAACCTGGGTCTGTGGTATGTGAATGTACCAAATAATAATAATGTGCTACTAAATTGGAGGGTTATTAAACAAAAAGGATCATCAACAACAAGAAACCTTAAAGTGTGTTTTTACTTTGTAGCCAAATTGGGATAAACCTACTTTATACTTGTTATATGTTCTCACCCACATAGCATAACTTAAAGTATAATTCCAGACAAAACCTTACTTCTCTTAAAAATGTTCCCTTGCCCCTCCTAACATCTATGCTGACTAACATGTGTATGATCTGTATACCTACCTATTTTTGGGCACCTCCAGTCTGGCCATGTGATCCGGCTTCCCTCTGTCAGCCAGCAGCGGCTGCAGGAGAGAGGAGGGAGCACC
This sequence comes from Pelophylax lessonae, assembly GCF_965119305.1. Lineage (NCBI taxonomy): Eukaryota > Metazoa > Chordata > Amphibia > Anura > Ranidae > Pelophylax > Pelophylax lessonae. The sequence continues at coordinate 620,020,309 of NC_138769.1, forward strand.
AAAAACGGATGGGCCATATGAACCTATGGGTGACAACACCGCTCCAAAGCATTACCTGGTGTTGTAGGGCAAGCTCACTTCTCCCCGGTAGCCTGCGTAAGTTGACACAGGGGGGATCACGTGACTGGACCAGACTAAATAAGGTAAGATCTTTTTTACACAAGTGAGTCATAATAGGCGTTAGGAGGTGGGGGAGAAGGGCGCTTTTAAGAGTAGTTAGTGTTTTGCCTGAAATTCAACTAAATATGCTGCTTGCATTTTACTACCGTAGCTCTTTTCTCAGAACTCCTAAACAGATATTTTCCTCTGCTGTGCAGAATAGGGCTTGGAGGTTAATGTTTACCATAATTAGCCCTGCCTGTACTGTGCTGTCTAATCTCATTAAACTAACAAATGGTTAAAATTCTAGATATTGGGCTTCTGCATTCTATGTTAATGAGGGGCTTTTCTCAAATTGAAATGCAAACCCTCTTTTATGTGCCAAGGAAACTCCCTCATCTGGGGTGCACACTCAATTACACATCTGACTTTGTCACAGGTACCTCCATCCCGTTTTACAATATCCCAATTACAATTCTGTTTTTGGCCGCTAAGCCACATTCATTGGTTTTTAGGTTGAAGGTGGAGCATGTCAAAGCTTGAAAGCCGAAATTGAAACCTTATTTCAGAATGCACCCCCAGAAGGGGCTTATATAGATAAATAAAGGTACCTGCACCTAGTGCAAAAAGCATGTGTTAACAAGCACGCCTGGCTTCTGCATGCTCTTTACTGTTTGTAAGGATGTTCCTCACAAGTTATATTACCAATCCAAGCAAAATGGCTCCCTATTAAATGTATTCTGGTATTTATTTTTGTTAATTTGCACATTAGAAATTAAGAAAAAAAAAAAACTGATGAGTAAACACCTTTTCTTTTCAGTGTGTCCTATATTCTTTATTTCCAGTTTAGTGAGGTTCAGTATGCTTCCTCTTCTCTTTGCAGCGTGTACGCTCTGGTAGAGACAGTAGTGCCCGAAGTCGAAGGGATGGCAGAGAGGGCAGTGCCAGCAGTGGTAAGTGCAAACTGAAGATGATATCCATTACATTTCCCATGTATCGTACCTGAATTTAACAAGGAAACATATAATATGGCATATGATAATGGTGTGAGTGATGATAATGTCATAAAATGCGTTGCGGCTACTTTAACCTTCATAAAAAACATTCTTTTGCTTGAATGAGCTGACTTGTGCATAGCAAACAAAACCTTCAAAATAGGGAATGGCTGCCGAAAGGGACCAACACTCATAAAAGCCCAGGAGTGCAGGTTGCATATGTTTAAATGGGTAATTAAATATTGAGTTCACATATTAAATACTGTATGGAGTGCGGTTTTATGTATAATATACAATATTTTCTTACGCAGCAATGAGATGAGTACAGTTCTTGATACATTTTTTTTTTTTTTTTGCACTAACATCCAAGTTTTCAGGAAAAGCATTTGGAGTATACCCCCTTCTTCAATCTCCAAGCAGTACTTATTGGATTCAGAGTCCTGCTTGGACCTTAAAGAAGCTTTTTTGAAAAATGTGGATGTTCGTCCAAATTAAAAAAGTATCACAGAGAGTTCTGCTTTGTTTTTAAAATATATAGTATGTGATAGCGCTGCCCATATTAAATTTGAATCAATAATTAATGTGAACAAAAGAATCATTAATGAAGACTAACATAGCAATCCATGATAAATTACCAGAAAATCTGTGCAAACCATGAGAAATAAAACATCTGTTGTTCTGTATGATGGAAGGGAAAAATAAATAAAAAAATTATATATAATAAACAATATGTAAAAGTCCCAGCAGTCCACACATAATATGCTGTAATAGTACGTCTTCATAAGAAAAGAAAAATGTGCATGTTGCTCTTTAAATTTTATTAGGTACTCCACTACATCATAGACAGTGCATCGTCACATGGTGAAATGCACACTAACCTTAAATCAAGACCCACAAAAGGGTCAACACAGCATAAATAGAATCAGTTGTATACACCAGATGATGGTTCTCTGCTCACTTCCACCTCTAATGGTTAAGCTTCCCCAGATAGGATATCTCCATAAAGCTCTCAGAATAAAGGAAATAATCTCCTGTACTAGCCCAGCTTAGGAAATGCACTCATATTTATTAGTTTAAAAACTAGCTTCAAGCACTATCTTACAACATCCAGATAGTGACACAAGCTGCCTAGCTCCGCCTTTACACATTACGCCACTCCCCGACGCGGCTTCGTCATTTGTTTTTGCTTTCTCAGGAACAGTCTATTTTTCAGCCTGGCACAGACAGATGAATTTCAATGGACAGGCTTACATTAAGCCCCAGACAAATGGACAAACTGCATATTATGGCCAAATCCATGTCCAATTTTGGGAAGCTCCTGAAGTGGGATGATTCACTAAGATTTGTTACAGTGGTGGGTGGGATTTAGTGTACTTTTTAAACCTGAAAATGCTAAACTGAAACCAAAATTTAACTGCGGACACCTAAGCTGACCATACACACTTAGGCTTTTTTTGTCACAACAGGCTGAAAAAAAAAAAACCAACAGGTTCCCTCATCTACGCTAAAAAAAAGTAGATGGAGGAATGAACTGCTGCAGGCACTGCCAGCTGTCAAAATACCCCAAACAGCACCTGCATCTGATTAGATTCAGGTCCTGTTCAGCTGACAAATGTCTGCCCAGCTCCTTTGATTTTTCAATCAAAGGATATCTGGCAGGAAGGTGACAACAGGACTTTCCACGGAGCGAATTTCAGTCAGTTGATTAGGAACCTGTAGAAATGTGCTCCATGGCCATCTTTGAATGTACTCTCACACTCCCTAAAGTACTCCAGGGACCTTGAAAGCAAGGGTGCTCTAATATGCAAATTCTGGTTAAAGCATTGGAAGTCAAGCTTAGACTTGCCCCTTTATATACATTTCAGTTGGCACATTACTGTGATGAGCGGCCCCACCGGTCAATAGAGATTGCAGGAGTCGGGAGGTGTATTACATTTTAGTTACCCACATGTATAGTGTTCATGTCATTATTAAACTGGATGGTAATGGGCTGACAAAATAACAATTGGATAACATGTTTTGCAGTTTCCTGTGTATGGTATTAGCAGCAATTGTTTCTTTATATTATAGTTTCTTGGATTACACAGTTTTAGAAAGTGGGGTTTTTAAAAAAAGCATACCTTAAGTTACATTCGACTGACTATATTCTTTATTAACAAGGTGGTAGCTTTTCCACAATAAATACCTTTTCTCTTTCGTTCATCGATGGACACAGTACTGCATAAATCATAACTTTTAAAGGAAAGACCACAAACAGCGCTTGCTAACTATAGGTTAAATAAATAAATATGTGAAGATGTCCAATATTAGTGAGACCAAATACATAAATGACTCAATAAAAAGATACCAGATAAATATAAAATCCACAGCAAATCCAATAAAAATTAGTAAAAATTAAAATATTATATATCGTGACAAAGTGACGACGTGCTCAAATGATATCCCTTTGTGCATGAGTGGCTGTGACATAAATATAAATATATCAGACAATAAATATTTGCATGTGCAGTATACGTAATATTGCAGTAGAAAATTAATTAAAATAAAGCAGTCCAAGGTTAAATAGTGACTTAGTGCTCAGGAATAAATATTGTCCTTAGTGAGAGTGGTTCTTCACGATTGGAAGGTGCAACTGCTGTGATTTGATTGACTACGGTTTTGATTCCTTCTCCCAAGTGAATGTGAGAATTGGATCACTTACCGAATGTAGTGCGTCTCATATGCCATATGACATTAAGACCTTTCACGCTTTGGTGGCCTCCTGGGCCAAAAGGGTTCCCCTTTAGGCGGTCCTATGGAATGGTATAGCTCCTATGGACTCCGGGGTACAGCAACCCAGTGCAAATAATTTTTATTATAGGGTCTCACTAATATTGGACATCTTCACATATTTATTTATTTAACCTATAGTTAGCAAGCGCTGTATGTGGTCTTTCCGTTAAAAGTCCAATTTTTACATACATCTTTTATTGTACAGCAGCTGCTTTTCTCTTAATTTCTCCTAAATACATTCATCTGGTAATTTATTTATTTATTTATCCATCTGGAACCCTACCTTTGGCGCGTGGTATATACTTTGTATATATATTTTTTCATAAATCATAACTACTGGGTTATATTGCCTCCTCTAAGAGTAGGACTAGAACAAAAAACACCTGGCTACGCCCATGGGCCGTCCTCGACTTGGTATATAACCCCTCTCTCTCTGGTAATCAGTTTTAGTCTGTCTTGTTAGGAGTAAGGACCTAGGCTCCTGGCTGCGATCTCTGGTCCTAGTAATTTTTTCTCATTCCTTACATCTTTTTTGTTTTTTCTCTCGGGAGATCTACAATCAACTACTGGGCTGGGCGATGGGCTGGAATTTGAAAAAGGAAACAGGGACTTTAATGGCACCAGTATATAAAATGTAACATTTATTATAGATATTTAAAATATAAAACATACAGATGGCAACAGTGGCCAACACATACAGAAAAGATCATCAACATAAAAAAATAAAAAAAGTAGGTAATTTCCAAACTACCACAGTACTACAGTGTAAGCATAAATATGTGTAGGCTCTGTGACAATACCCATACTAATGTTCCCCACAAAGAGGGGAGAAGAAGAAATACCACTAGCCCTCCTGGGGAACTGTAGAAATAGTGGTCACAGATGTCCCAAGTAGACAGAGTGTGAATTAGGCTGACATGTTTCGCAGGTGTGCTTCATCTTGAGCTCTGGTTCATCACTCTGCAAGCGTGCTTGCAAACAAGGTAAGTCAAGGGGGGTGATCGAAGAGGCCAACAAAGTTAAACCGTATAGTCCGGCATGGTTAAGCCGGGATATACTTGTTAATATCTACAGGAACTTTGATCCTTATCCAGCTGGGATTGTAGTTATACGGTGTAGGAAATTGGCTTCTAAGAGACTGTCTAGTCAAGGAAGGTTAGATAAGGTCTCCAATAATCACGTAAGAAGGGGTCAACTAGTATAAATAGGATCCAAAACACAGGGCTCAAAATTCGATTACCCCCCAGGGATGGAGGAATACCACCAATTGGTATATAACTACAATCCCAGCTGGTAAGGATCAAAGTTCCTGTAGATATTAACAAGTATATCCCAGCTTAACCTTGCCAGACTATCCGGTTTAACCTTGTTGGTCTCTTCGATCACCCCCCTTGAATCACCTTGTTTGCAAGCACCCTTGCAGAGTGATGAACCAGAGCTCCAGATAAAGTACACCTGCGAAACATGTCAGCCTAATTCACACTCCGTCTACTTGGGACAGCTGTGACCACTATTTCTACAGTTCCCCATGAGGGGCAGTGGTATTTCTTCTCCCCTTTCCGTGGGGAACATTAGTATGGGTATTGTCACAGAGCCTACACTTATTTATGCTTACACTGTACTAATGTGGTAGTATGGAAATGACCTACTTTTTTCTTTTTTATGTTGACGATTTTTTCTGTATGTGTTGGCCACTGTTGCCATCTGTATGTTTTATATTTTAAATCTCTATAATAAATGTTACATTTTATATACTGGTGCCGGTAAAGTCCATGTATCCTTTTTCCAATCTAATTTGTTAGGATGTGGCACGCTTATATAGTATAGACGCGTCCAGCTGGCTGCCACCTGGTGGCGTAATTTTTAATTGGGCGATGGGCTGGATAATCTAGATCCAGTGGTCCCCCCAGCCCAGCCAGCGAGCGCGTGCAGACCGCAGCTACGTGCTAGGTCGGCCGCAACATAGCCTCACGGACAGAGGCTGGCCCGCGAGTTAAACGTCTCGCAGGGTGGCATAAGACATGTGGCTCCACCTGTATGGTCTCTTTTGCCGCCATGGGTTTTACATTTAGTGCTTTTGGTTCTCCAGAAACCTCCATTTTAGAATATTCGGGGGATTTCTTTGTCTACATTATCTCAGAAAGTGACATTCCTAATGGCTATTACCTCGGCCTGCAGGGTATCGGAATTGGTGGCATTATCCTGTCGCAGTCCCTATTTGGTGGTCCATAGGGATAAAGTGGTTCTTTGTCCCTGTCCATCATTTCTTCCCAAAGTTGTCTCTGACTTCCATTTGAATGAGTATATTGTGTCCTACTCCTGGAGGAGGCAATATAACCCAGTAGTTATGATTTATGAAGCGCTGTGTCCTTCGATGAACTCAGAGAAATAGATTTTACGGTAAGTACAAAAATCCCTTTTTTTTTTTTCTTCAGCCATTTTCATTACCACATCCAGCTTAACAGAGTATAATTGGTGATGGGGGAAGAATTTCTGGAAAGGACAAGTTACCTCTATTTATGACTATTATGACTAGAAATTTATGTGTACAGGCCAGGGAATTTAGTCATGAACACAATCATCTTTCGGAGCTCTGCATGTGACATTACAGGGCAGGGTTCCCAGTCCTTCTCTGGCCACTGAGGTCACAATCAGCTGCTTGCTGCTCATGTTCACATGCTTTTATATAGTCCACATGAACTACAGCCAAGTGCTGGGACTAGTAGTACCCGCAGGTGCCAATATTATAAAGTGGAACTGAAAACAAAATCTTTCTCAGCCTTGCAGTCCTTTAAATGCCTGAATGATAAAATGTTGCTGATAGACCTTTACTGCAAATCCTCCAATGTGAGGTCATTGGTCATATGCTCACTTCTGAAGAGACTTGGGTAACATACAGTTAGAGCTAGCCAAGCAGTAGCTCTGCCTGAACTCTGATTCCATTTTTAGAAGACACTCTCGAATTTGGTCTTGTGACTTTCTTAAAGAGGTTGTAAACTCTTGGAAAAAAAACCTGTAAGACAAAGTCATAATGAGCTAGAATGCATTGCATACTAGCTCATTATGAAATACTTACCTTAGAACGAAGCCCTCCAGCGGCGCCCGCACACCGCTGAGACAGCTGACATCTTCCCCGTTGTTTCTTGCAGGCTCTGGCGCTGGGAGTGGCCGGAACCATGATGATGTCACTCCCACGCATGTTCGTGGGAGCCATTGGTCACGGCACAGGGCTCTGAAGAAACGGCAGGGGCGGCTGTTCTTTTAGAGTGCAGGCGCCAGTGATTTCACTGTTTGCATGTACAGTAAATATCTCCTAAACGTGCACCTTTTCTACAGGTAAGCCTTATATTTCCTCTTTAAAAGGGAGCCCAGAGAACTGATTTCTGCAGAGAATGTATGTTAGTACTTTATTTACGGTTTGTAAATTCACATCCCAACCCCAGATAAATAAAAAAAACACACTTTAATCCAGTTATACGTTCAATTAAAAGAGTCAATGCTCTCTGCTCCAAGCAGACCTAGACCTGAGCAAATGCTGCAGCATGAAGGTTTACAATGGAACACCCAATGCAGATGTGCTCTTAGGCATTATTTACTGGGTTATAGGGTGCTTTTCTCTCCACAATTGAGATACATCTGTTCAGCCTGTTAACTAAAAGTTAATACCCTAGGTCATACCCTTTTTTAAAAAAAAGTATCTAAGTCTGACATGAGTAAGATTTGAAATTCTCTCTCCTCAATTCAGGAGATTTTTAAAACAGCATGTAAACTGTAAAGGAAATTGAATCACAAAAAAAAAAGAAAATATTGTATTTTGCGCTGTGTTGCTGCCAGTGTTCTTAAACCATTTCCAGTGATTTTTGGCTGCTTAGACATTTTATTTAAAGTTTTTTTAAATATAATAATATTATTTAAGTATAGTATAGTGTAGTTATTAGTTATAGTAATATAAGGCGATTTATATTCCATGTATAAAACAGATTGTTGCTGTGGCATTAATGTACGCTAAAAACCAAGGACATTTCTGAGATAAAGCTACTTGGAAGTCAGGGAGGGTTGGTACTGAGTTCCATCATATAGAGCAGGGATATGCAAATTGTGGCCCTCCAGTTGTTGCAAAACTACAAGTCCCATCATGTCTCTGCCTCTGGGTGTCATGCTTGTGGCTGTTTGATTCTGCATTGCCTCATGGGACTTGTAGTTCTGTTACATCTGGAGGGCCACAGTTAGCATATCCCTGTCTTAGAGGCTCCCTAGGGACCTATACAAAGGAGTGATTGTGTAAAAGGAAAAGTCTAGACTTTAACAGTACTCCAAGACTGGAGGCCTGTGGAGGAGAAATTGGAGTGAATGAGGGTTTGTGGTGTCAGCTTGACTCTGCAATGCACATTTCTAAAGAATAATACAATAGCAGTTTTTTTTCTATTTTGTGTCCATTTCTATCAATCCCTTTATTGTAAGTGACATTTGGGGGGGCTGCAGCAACAATTGGTATGGAATGAAAATGATGTGCAAATGTTTCGGTGGGAGGCTGGTTTTGCTATAATGTAAAGGAAAATCTGAAGTCTTGCTATCACTGAAACATTACATCTATTTATGTGATTATTTTTACAGCAGCTTGTGTATTATTTAATGGTTATTTCGTGGAACATTTTTTAATTGCTTAACATACTGCAGCAGCATACTTTTCATATCTGCGCTGTTATAAAAATGTTGCACGTCTTTTGCTATGAGGACAAGTTCCAGTGATCAAGATAAGACAAGAAGGGGCAAGCCAGAGCCATCAAAGATGTTTTCTGGGTACATTGCCAAACACCCCAAGTTATGGGGGTCCTGGAGTGCTCTGCAGGCATTCAGAGGAAAGGGGGGGGGGGGGTTCACTTCTGATACATCTCCAACACTTCCAGGTAGTGTTAGAGCTCCCTGCTGCCCCCAGACCCTACATTTCTCTTGTCCATGACTATGATAGGATTGCTTTACTGGTCAACTGGTTCTTCTGGTTATGGGAGAATACATGATCTCCTCCCAGGATACAGTGCTTGGGCCTGAGCAGCCAATTGCCAGAACTGGAACATATTTGTAGAAGTGCTGGCAACTTTAAAACTTTTACATGCAGTCAAAGAAAAACTTCAAAAAAGTTGAATAGCTGGGGTGAGATGGTTCCCACACATTAAGGCTTCCCTCAATAGGCACCCAATAACAGCTCAAGCCTTGTACATATAGAGGTATAGAAAAAAAATCAACCAAAGCGTTTCAGGGCCAACATCAATCTTTCTCTAGCGCTCATCGACAGACGTAGTCCTCGGTGATACACCACCTTCGGGTTATGTTACCTCCGCAGGAGCAGGACTAGACAGGAAATTAAAAAGCTCTGGCCACACCCTAGGGGCAGTCCCAGAGGGTATATCCTCTCTCTCTCTGCCTCAGCAAATCAGTTATTTTCTGTCTAGTTAGGAGTAAGGACCTAGACACCTTGCTGGGATCTTAGGTCCTGGCAAGAATTTTTTCTTAAAGGATTTTTTTAGACAGCTTTTTCTCCAGTGTTCCTGTGAGATCTTCAAGCAAGAAAGCTGAACTGGGCGACGGGCTGGATGTTGAGATCCGGTGGTCACCCCAGTTCAGCCTACGAGCGCGTGCAGGCCATAGCTCCGCGCTGGGTCGGCCGCGACAAAGTCCCATTAAAAGGACTGAACCCGCGAGTTAAACGTCTCGCTGAAACGCCAAAGACCATGAGTCACGGCGTTCGTATCGGTCGACAGCCCTCCCGCCCCGGTGGAGAGGGGTACTGTCAGGAGTTGGTGCCCGCCTGGTTCCGGTATGGTGAGTAGTATGTTCCCCCTTTCCCTCTGACGGGTTTTGTGGTGAACGCGGGCCCCTCTCGGTATGGTAAGAAAGAGTCCTTTCTATCCTATAACATGTCACAGATCCTCCTACTTTGAGTGTGATTTTTTGTGTACAAAAAGCCAGGAGGCTTGGTTTGGGAGCTAACAATCTATTGTATACATGTTTAAAAGATGTAATCTGTGGCATTCTGGGAATCTTATGGGTTAAGTATAAGCTACCTACCAGTCAGAAGCCACGGACATGTAGACTGCCTTCCAAATCAGATCTCCAGCTATTAGCAGGCCTCCCGAACGGCCATGCGGTCCGCCAGGGGCCGATACCGCCAACCACGCCATATCCCCAGGCAGAGACAGTGTTGTGTGCAGCACACCGACATTCAGCAGGCCGCCGCCATTTTTTCTTGCAGGATCGCACGAGCCGCCATTTTGGCGTAGCCTCGTGTCTCCAGCATGGGGGCGGCCATGTTTGAGGTGATCCTACACCTCGTGGAGCTTGGGGGAGGCGCCGGAAGGCATGCAGAGGGGCGGAGCCGCCTCCTTTCTTCCTGGGCAGCCAGCCAAAAGACTTCCTGTTTGTCAAGACAGCGCTGTAAGCTGTTGCAGTTTAACTCTGAGCATCAAGTGGTGAGCCTGGGGGTCTATCTCTCTCTCTCTCGATCGATAGGGATCCCTAAGCAGGTAACACTAAGGGGCTTTTTTGTGGCGCTGGGGGTCAGAAAAAAAAAAAAAAAAAAGTTTTTTTCTTTACGTTTGAATTATATTATCCAGGAAGTAACTGGAGTTATTATGGACCCTGCCACACATATTCCCCCACCTGTTTCCCTCGAGGGGGCCTCGGGACCCGCCGGTGCACAGAGTATAGAGTCATTTACAGCAATTTTGGAGTCTATGGTGGCTCGGGTGGAGGCGGCCTGTCAGGGACGGGGGTCAAGGAAGCGACCCCCGCCTACCCCTATACCATCTGACACCTCTGACTCAGATTCAGAGATGGTCACGGCAGTTGCAGGTTCCTCTGCAAGGGCTGTTATCCCAGGTAAAGCCCCCTCAGACAGTGAGGAGGACGCTTCTTCTCTTGCTATAATTCAGGAAGAAGCATTGGTGGACGCACTAGTTGTGGCAGTGCAAGAAACCTTAAAACTTGAGGCTTTACCGGCAGAGGCAACTGAAACAAAGAGGCCTTTTGGGACTAATAAGCCCATCAAGACGGCGAAGGCTTTTCCTGTACCTAAATGTTTTGGTAATCAGATTAAAGGAGAATGGGAGCATTCTAAACGTACCTTTACTATTTCCAAGCGTATTGCTAGACGCTATCCGTTTGAGGAATCCATCATTAAGAAATGGACGGTACCACCAGTCGTGGATCCGCCTATTTCCAGGCTGAATAAAGCCACGGTTATTCCAGTGGAGGACACTTCGTCCTTTAAGGATCCGGTGGATCGAAAGATAGAAGCAGAGTCCCGCACTATCTTTTCTCTGATAGGGTCAGCATTTAGACCAGTAATCGTTATTGGTCTAGTTTCCGAGACACTTACGGAATGGGCGAAGATGGTACGCCAAGATCTTAGGGGAAAAGATATTCCCCAGGAGACATCTGATTTGATGGAACAGATCATACAAGGGCTACGGTTTATCTGTGACGCAGCCTTGGACACTACTCCCCTATTAGGGCATGCATCTAAGTTAGCAGTGATCCTCAGACGTGTGCTGTGGTTAAAATGCTGGTCAGCTGACCTAGATGAAATCATTAAGGATGCCACTGGGGGCAAGAGCACTTTTTTGCCACAGGCTGCAAAAGCTAAGGGACCTCGCAACAAGCGAGGACCTTTCTTTACCGCCCATAAAGGGCGCCCGGCTGGTACTAGCGGGAAAGGCAAGACTCCTCCAGGAGGGTTCAAGAAGGGGACCAACCCAGCCAAACCCGAAGCAAAGGAGTACACAGCCTGAAGGTGCGCCCCCACCCGGTTTCAGGGTGGGGGGACGTTTTCACCGGTATTCAGGACATTAGATCGAGCATCAACCACTACTACCGGTGCGATTCTTCCCTTCCAACATTTAAGTACCACAGGAAGCGGTAGTTACCGTTCCCTGAAAAGATCTTTTCCTTTACCTTTTCCTAAGATTAGTCCCGATACCTCACAGGAATCGGATCTGGTTGACCAGATAGGCCAAGTAGCCTCTAGTCGGGTGACTTCAGTCCCTGAGGTTCAACCAGAAAAGATCACTTTTCCTGATAACTATCAGGTATCTGATAAATGTGTGGGAACAGAAAACGACCAGACTTTCTCGGATGGTCGGGGCCAGATAGCTCTAGGGACGCCTGGTTCAGATCCAATCAGCGCCAGTGGTCCTAGAAATTCTAGGCTGGCCTCCTCAAGCCGGCCTGGCCGACTTGGACATGTTAGTCGCAGACGTTCCGTGGGAACTTCGTCTCAGGGAGTGTCTGTGGTCTCAAGGACCAATTTACCTTCGTGCTTTACAGTCGCTGGTTTTAATGGCCTGGCCATTGAGACCCAAGTACTGAAGGACAGAGGTTTGTCCACTTCAGTCATTCCTACCCTTATTAAAGCAAGGAAAGCGACTTCCAGCAAAGTCTATTATCACACATGGAAGACTTATATTGCGTGGTGCGAATCTTTAGGATTTCCTCCACGTACCTATTCGGTGACTCGAATATTGGCTTTTTTGCAACAAGGGGTTGAGCAGAAGCTAGCCTTGAGCACCATCAAGGGTCAAGTTTCAGCATTAGCAATCTTCTTTCAGAAGCCTTTAGCTACCAAATCCTTGGTGCGGAATTTCATCCAGGGGGTGCGGCACCTGGCTCCTCCAGTCCGCGCGCCCTTACCGCCCTGGCATCTTAATTTGGTTTTGTCGGTTCTACAGAAACCTCCTTTTGAAAACATCAGGGAGATTCCCTTGCTTACTCTATCCCAGAAGGTGGCCTTCTTGGTGGCTATTACTTCTGCTCGCAGGGTGTCAGAACTGGCTGCATTATCATGCCAGTCCCCATACCTAGTCATTCATAGGGATAAGGTAGTACTTCATCCTAAGCCATCTTTTCTTCCCAAGGTGGTTTCAGATTTTCATCTGAATGAAGATATTGTACTACCTTCCTTGTGTCCTCAGCCCAAGCATCATCGGGAACATGCGTTGCATTCCTTAGATGTGGTTCGGGCAATCAGGGTATACCTGAAAGCTACGGAATCATTCCGTAAGACGGATTCACTTTTTGTGATCACGGATGGCCCCAGAAAGGGTTTGCCTGCATCTGCCGCGACCATTGCCAAATGGATTAGACAAACGGTGGTACAGGCTTATTCTATTAAGGGTCAGAGTCCTCCGTTCCCTGTTAGGGCGCACTCCACTCGAGCGCTCAGTACTTCCTGGGCCTTTCGCCATCAGGCGTCAGTGGTCCAGGTATGTAAGGCGGCCACCTGGTCGTCGGTACATACCTTTACAAAATTCTATAAAATTGATGTGACGGCATCGGCGGATGCCTCATTTGGCCGCAAGGTTTTGCAGGCCGCAATTTGAGGAGACCGGTGGTCTACCTCGAGGGTTTTTTTCTGTTTGAAAAAAAAAAAAAAAATTGTTTTCTCTTTTTTTTTTTTTTGGTTGAGTCTCATCATTAAGGATGAGCATTGTAAACTTCTAGTTGGCACCGGTTGGGCCTTCTAGATTGGAATTTGATTTCCATTTTCCCACCCCTCAGTTGTGATACTGCTCTGGGACGTCCCGAAGGTGGTGTATCACCGAGGACTACGTCTGTCGATGAGCGCTAGAGAAAAATGGATTTTTGTAAAATCTTACCGTAAAATCCTTTTCTCTTAGCTCATCGACAGACGTAGTCCCCGCCCCTCTGTTTTGGAGTTGGGTTGGGTTAAATTCTCTAAGCACTGCTTTTTCACATAACTGATTTGCTGAGGCAGAGAGAGAGAGGATATACCCTCTGGGACTGCCCCTAGGGTGTGGCCAGAGCTTTTTAATTTCCTGTCTAGTCCTGCTCCTGCGGAGGTAACATAACCCGAAGGTGGTGTATCACCGAGGACTACGTCTGTCGATGAGCTAAGAGAAAAGGATTTTACGGTAAGATTTTACAAAAATCCATTTTTCTTTCATCAGGGCTCAACAATGTGATAGTTGATGAGCAGCAAATCTTTTACTGCTCAGCAGCATGTACTGGTTCTGATATAGATCTGCGAGGTCACCGTTCCTCACCAAGTTTTATCCTGTTTTGAGCCCTGATGAAGTCGGACTGGTGTTGCCTGAAACTTGTTGGCTGTTTTATGACATATTTACCAATAAATAAATTGATATTAAATCCAAAACCAAAAATATAACATTTTGCAGCTCACCAATTATTAGATGTGGCGGCTGCATTGGTTTTCCTTGTAAGGCTATTAAATTGGAACTCCAGCTAATGCTTTATAAGCATTTACAACAGTTTCTTTTTTTTTTTTTTGTTTCCTTTTGGTAAAAGGGTTTACAGAAATAGATAAAAGCTCATAATTGTATGCATCCCTGTCAGTGGTAAATGGTTCTCTAAATTCTGTAACTTATACATTCTGCTGGAGAGCATGTTCTTTTGAAAAAAAAAAAAAAAAAACAGCAGACTTACTGACTGGATCACCAGATGAAAATAGAAAAAAAGAAAATGAATTCAGTCATCTCATGTAAGAAATGGTAAGCTGCAATATAATAAATGTTTGCTTTTGGGTTTAATACCACGCTAAAATGTATCTTGGAAAGGTGAGTATCAATAGATAGGGGTTGTTCTTTTAAGACAACCTATCACTTTGCTGTGAATGGGCAAAAGTCATAGAGTGTCTTTAACAAATGTCAAGATAAGGTGTTAGAGCCTGAATATGTACTGTATAATTCAAGTTTTACTTAGAAACAAAGCTTTTTAAAATATACACAGGCGTCACGAGCCGGGTGCGGGGGGGGCGGGCCGCACCAGGGTGTCCATCGAGGGGGGGTGACACCCAGTGTAAAGTAAAAAGGCTGCCAGACAGTAAAAAAAAACAGCCTGTCTCAGCCTGTGTCTGTGACACTTGCAGTTCCGGAGCCTGCCTGACGAGTCTCCACTGATCTTTCTGAGTGCTTCTGATGCTTCTTGCACCCTCCCCCTTCTCCAGCGCGCCTTATTTGATCTAAACAGGAAGAGATGCCGGGAGGGGGGAGAAGTGCAGTCTGCAGGGGAGGACAGACTTGTTTAGCCTAGCACTAAGGTAAGCTGCTAGCTAAACTAGGCAATAAACATGTCATGTCGGTAGCTTGTTGTCTAGAGGGAGGAGGAGGAGGGAGGGGGGAGAGAATGGGCTCTCTCTAGCAGGCTGCTGTCTGTGTTTTTTTTTGTTTTTTTTGTGTGAGATCTACTCTGCTTCTGAAGGGTGGATATTTTCTACATTCTACCCCAGTGTCTAATACACCTCCCTAGGATCCCTATCCCTTACCTGCTCATCAGTCCAGTTCAGGCACAGACTCCTCTCCTGCATTACCACCTCATGTCTGTGGCACTACAAATCCAAGCATGCCAGGAGAGGGGAGGCAGCAGCAGACAGATCAGGCTGATTTTCAGATTAAATTTGCATAGTGTATATGTACTGTATACTGTATGATCATTATTTATTTATTGTGCTTGGTGGTCTTAAGGTGCTTACCATTCATATACCTATCAGAGTAAGTAGAGAGCACATTTGCAGTGGAAGTGCTCTGGAGCATTTTTATTAGTGTAAAATGGAAAGACAGAGACAGAGTGGTGGAGTGATGGGGGAGGGAGATGGACAGAGAGATGGAAAGAGTGAGGAGTGAGTAAGGGATGGAGGTATAGATTGGGTGACAGATAGAGGAAGGGATGGAGGGATGGTAAGAGACACAGAGAAATGGAACAATGGAGCAAAGGATATAGGGATGGGGTGATGGAGGGATGGAGTTATGGAAAGAGAGTGAGAGACAGACAGAATAATAGGATAAAAGTGATGGAGGGTAGAAAAGGGGGAGGGATATATAGGGCACAAGGATTTTTGGATGGACAGTATGATGGAGAGATGGAGCAAGGGGCAGACAAATGAAGCAAGGGACGGATGGACCAAGAGATAAAACGATGGAGTTATGGAAAAATGAAAATAATGGAGGGTGAAGTCGTGGGAGGGAAGGTTGGATGGACAGGGGGTGATGGAGACAGGAGGTGATGGAGACAGGGGGTGATGGAGGGATGGAGACAGGGGGTGATGGAGGGATGGAGACAGGGGGTGATGGAGTGATGCAGACAGGGGGTGATGGAGAGATGCAGACAGGGGGTGATGAAGAGATGCAGACAGGGGGTGATGGAGTGATGCAGACAGGGGGTGATGGAGTGATGCAGACAGGGGGTGATGGAGTGATGCAGACAGGGGGTGATGGAGTGATGCAGACAGGGGGTGATGGAGAGATGCAGACAGGGGGTGATGGAGTGATGGAAACAGGGGGGGGTGGAGTCAGAAGATGATGGAGGGATGGAAACAGGAGGTGATGGGGGATGGAGTGATGGAGACAGGAGGTGATGGAGTCAGAAGATGATGGAGACAGGAGGTGATGGAGGGATGGAGTGATGGAGACAGACAGGCGGTCCTTAGAATTGGGGACATAATATTTGGGTGATCCTGGTGGATTCCAGGGATTTCCCCCCACTTTCTGTGATGGCTATGGAACAGAAATTAAGGGGAAATCTCTCCAGTTTGACATAGGTGACAAAATCTGATGGGTTATAATCTAATCTGGCTTACTATATCAAAAATAACATAAGAAATATGTTATTTTACCTTAATGTCTATCTTAAACCACATTGCTAATTGCATATTGTACTTGTTTGTAGCTTATGCACTGAAATTTGCAATTAAACCTGTCATTTTGTAACTTTTGGAAAATGCCAGTAAAAACTTGGCTGTGCCAGTAAATTTTGAGTGTCGTGTCAGTGAATTTCAGTCTGGTAGGTTGGCAACACTGGTGACACCAGTGTACCTGAGGCGGGAGCCGAAGCTGCCAGTCTGTGGCCCCACCACTCGCTGCCTCTATGTCTCGCGGCCGCCGAAATTGCAGTGTGTTATAATCTATTCAGACCAGCAGCCTCCTCCAGCAGTGTTTGTCACGAACAGATGGTGGGTGTGTTACCTGACCCCACCTCCTCGGCTTGGCTCCTCCTGTGTACTGTACATTGCTGGGGTCCTGGGAGCAGGCAAACAAGACGAGCGGCAAAGGTCTGGAGTGGCCATCAGTGCCATAAAAAAAACATTATTAAAAGGAGTTGGGGTGACACCATGAGTTACCGCACCGGGTGACACCAACCCTAGTGACGCCACTGAAAATATAAATGTTCCCTGATACATGTTAAGCTGATCTTTTACATTTATAAATAAAATATCATGAAAAAGACCTACTGGGGTTGATTTACCAAAACTGGAGAGAGCAAAATATGGTGCAGCTGTACATGGTAGCCAATCAGCTTTGAAGGCTGGGTTCACACTGGGGCGCCCCGTGCAGTGCAAATTTATCGTTCTCTAATAGAAGTCATATCCAGAGGTCGTCTTTGGGAAATAGAAGTATGAGTGCTGCCAGCATTGCTGCAGAGGTTGAAGGGGTGGGGGGTCAGCCTGTCAGTGCTTAGACCATACGCTGCACACTGCATCAAATTGGTCTGCATGGCTGTCGTCCCAGAAGGAAGCCTCTTCTAAAGATGATGCGCAAGAGAGCCTGCAAACAGTTTGCTGAAGACAAGCAGACTAAGGACATGGATTACTGGAACCATGTCCTGTGCTCCGATGTGACCAAGATAAACTAATTTGGTTCAGATGGTGTCAAGCGTGTGTGGCAGCAACCAGGTAAGGAGTACAAAGACAAGTGTGTCCTGCCTACAGTCAAGCATGGTGGTGGGAGTGTCATGGTCTGGGGCTGCATGAGTGCTGCTGGCACTGGGGGAGCTACAGTTCATTGAGGGAACCATGATTGCCAACATTTACTGTGACTTACTGAAGCAGAGCATGATTCCCTCCCTTCAGAGACTGGGCCGCTGGGCAGTATTCCAACATGATAACAACCCCAAACACATCTCCAAGATGACCACTGCCTTGCTAAAGAAGCTGACGGTAAAGATGATGGACTGGCCAAGCATGTCTCCAGACCTACACCCTATTGAGCATCTGTGGGGCATCCTCAAACGGAAGACAGTGGAGCGCAAGGTCTCTAACATCCACCAGCTCCTTGATGTCGTCATGGAGGAGTGGAAGAGGACTCCAGTGGCAACCTCTGAAGCTCTGGTGAACTCCATGCCCAGGAGGGTTAAGGCAGTGCCGGAAAATAATGGTGGCCACACAAAATATTGACACTTTGGGCCCAATTTGGACATTTTCACTTAGGGGTGTACTCACTTTCGTTGCCAGCGGTGTAGACATTAATGGCTGTGTGTTAATTTTTTTTAAGGGGACAGCAAATTGACACTGTTATACAAGCTGTACACTCACTACTTTACATTGTAGCAAAGTGTCATTTCTTCAGTGTTGTCACATGAAAAGATATAATAAAATATTTACAAAAATGTGAGGGGTGTACTCACTTTTGTGTGTGTGTGTGTATGTATATATATATATATATATATATATATATATATTATTTTTTTTTTTTTTTTGTAGAATTTATTCTTAAATAAACATTAATAAAGGCTAAAATGAAAAGTGATTTGTTCTTTTAAATGTTTTTATTGCTAAGGCAGTTTTTTGTGTGATCAGAGGAGTGAGACACTGAGGAGCAGGAGTTGAAGTTCTGCTGTGGCTGCAGCTGTTAGAGAACCATCGTGCTGTGTAATGTACGAGGATCACACACATTCGGCCAAATAAGCAGTCTAAAAACATTTACAGAACAATCATACCGCTGGTGGCTAGGGAGATCTGCCTGAAAAACACGGCATGAAGACAGAGATGGTTTTATATGAAATAGCTGACATCCACCCATTCCACAGCACAGGAATGTAATCGGCTCCTTAAAAGTTTAGAGCTGAGTTTGTACATATTTCCAGAACATATCATACAGCTCGGGATGGAAGATGAACCTGCAGAGATAGAATTGGTTACCTAAAGGAAATCTGATTTAGAGAAAAGAACACTTTTATTAAAGCGGAGTTCCGGGCACAAAATCGACCTAATCGATTTTGTGCCCATCCGCTGGCTCTTCTTCACCTGAAAAGGAATTGGATAGTTAGGTATATATTTTTTTTTTACTCACCTTGTAATTGTAGATAGAAAATACTCACCTATTCTCCACTTCCTCCCTCTGTGCCGCGGCTCCGCCGTCACTTCCTCTTTGTGATGATTCCTGGGAGCTGAACGTCATCGCTCCCAGGAATCAATGCGATGGCACCGGCCCCGCTCGTCACTTCTGGGGCGACGACGCATTCCCTGCTAAACAGCTTCTGGTCATGCCCAGAAGCTGTGGAGGAATGCGGCGCCACACCGGAAGTGACAAGTGGTGCAGGCGCATTCTGGGAGAAGAAGACGGGGAAGAGGATGCAGAAGAGGATCGCGCCGGCTTCAGCTGCCCACAACAGAGATGGCAACGCTGTAGAAGAAATTTTATAAGTAAGTATTTCTTCTTGCAGGTAAGTGCGAACCGGGACAGATCAGAGGCTAGCCATTGTGGGATGTACTAGCCCTGACTGTCCCGGGGGTATGTTCACTGAAAAAATGTTTCTGTGCCCGGAACTCCGCTTTAAGATTATGTTTTGAGTGTTTACCTAAATGAAGTTTTGATGAGGCTTTCATATTACACTCACAAGTTTGCTTTTGTTTATTTTGCTCCAAGGACAGAAGAGAGAGCGGATGACGGTGGCACGTAAACTGACCACGGTGTCAGGGCTCAGCAGCCATGATATTCCGTGGTCAGTTTACAGGGGGGAGGGCAGAACCAGGCAGGATCAGCCAGGTATTTCAGGTGATAGAAGGGCAAATACCATAGCAGAAGCACTGTGCTGTTGTTCATGCTTTAAAGAAACAGGATCCTTTTTTTTTTTTTTAGGGTAAAAAAAGAAACCCTTTAACCTGCACTAGAAAATGACAGCTGACATCCGAGTGTCTGCTGTGGGCATCACACTTCTAGGCTCCTATGGTATTCATAAATCAGGCACAATTCACTTGTTTTACCAATTTGCACCTGTGATCATATGGGTCAGAATGAATGAAAGGTTCTCATACATTGTACTATTTCCAATCTCTTCCAGATGTTTTACTGCTCAATGGCACTTTCTGTATTTTATAGCCCCATAGCCCCTCTCAGTAGAGTCATGTTTCATGATGCAAATGTGTCCAAAGGTAAAATAAAAACTAAGTGTAAAGTGACATGACCGTCACGGATAAGGCTGTTTTTGGCAGGAGGTATAAGTGATAACATATGTGTCCCAATAATCCTCTGCTGTGCTAGTAATGTAGGACCCCTCCATGCCCGTCATTAGGAATGTATTGCAGGGCCTTTAGAGAACATGATTTAATATAAATGTATAAATTAACTGGCAGGGCAACTTTTTGTGTTTTACTATAAATAGGAAACCACTTGCCAATTTCGCATGACGATTTGGGTATGTTAGACTGGTCCTCTACAACCTACCAATGAGGATTGGAGTTATGTTTTCTTTAAGATGCATTATTCTGGCACCATGGTCTATACTGTATGTTTGTTCTGTTAGCAATGCATTTTTAGACAAAAAATGTATTTAAAATAAAATAAAACGTTTTTGCTTATTTTGCGGATAGAGAGGGGAGGGGTTTAAACCCCTGACATTTTAGTTTTTGCTGTCTGTTCTATTAGGAGATTTGTTTTCATTGCCTGTCCTATAGGCAAAACAGGAAGTGAGAGGAAATCTCTCTACACTAAGGGGGTATTCCACAGTTGTCACCAGAATAGATGTCCCCATTGAAAGATCCTGTTCTGGTGACCACATTAGAATTAAGATTTGTTTGTCTTTTACATACCCTTTAAAGTTAAGTATTTAAAACATTTTCTTCTATGGGAAAATCCTCTATCACTAGACTGCAAATTAGTCACGTCCTTGAAAATCTCTCTCACCACCATTGTAAAATGTTAATTTTCCTCAATCGGGGTTGGTCAGTAGGAAAATATTGACGTTTTGCTCAGCAACATATTGACCTATAAGGATGCACGCTATGAGTTTTAGGCTCCATTCACACTAGTACGACTTGTCAGGCGACTTGTGTGCCCTCAAGTCGCCCCAAGTCGCTTGTCATAACAGATGCAATGTAAATGAATGAGAGTCGTCTTAATATGCACTACTGAAGTCGCTCCGACTTCAGAAAAGGGTCCTGTACTACTTCAAGGCGACTTGTATCCGACTTGTGCACATAGACTTCAATGGGAGTCGCCTCCAAGTCGGATCCTTATCTTTTGTCAATCGACTGTGATCCGACTTTCCAGGAAGAAGAAGGAAAATTAGCCAGGCATTCCCCAAATTGGTCGTCATGGGGCGACTTATGGTCGCGGTAGTGTGAACCGAGTCTTAATGCTCTTTTGTTTATCTCTTAAAATAATAAACCGGTTTTACCTGCTCTGTGCAATGGTTTTACACACAGCAGCCCTGATCCTCCTCTTCTGGGGTCCCCCACTGGCACTCCTAGCTCCTCCTCTTCTGGATGTGCCACCAAAAGAAGCAACCTCTGATCCTGAGCCGCTCTGTGTGTATCTATAGACCTGAGGAGGAGCGAGTCGGCTCGAGCGTCTCGACTTGCGCAGAGCAGAAGCGACGAGCCGAGACGAGCTCCTGCGCTCGCGCGAACTCCTCTCCTCTCTCCTCTCTCTCTTCTCTCTCTTCTCTTCTCTCTCTCTCTCTCTCTCTTCTCTCTCTCATCTTCTCTCTCTCTCTCTCTCTCTCTCTCTCTCTCTCTCTCTCTCTCTCTCTCTCTCTCTCTCTCTTCTCTCTCTCTCTTCTCTCTCTCTCTTCTCTCTCCTCTCTCTCTCTTCTTCTCTCTCTCTCTTCTTCTCTCTCTCTCTTCTTCTTCTCTCTCTTCTTCTCTCTTCTCTCTCTCTTCTCTCTCTCTCTTCTCTCTCTCTCTCTCTCTCTCTCTTCTCTCTCTCTCTTCTCTCTCTCTCCTTCTCTCTCTCTCTTCTCTCTCTCTCTCTCTCTTCTCTCTCTCTCTCTTCTCTCTCTCTCTCTTCTCTCTCTCTCTTCTCTCTCTCTCTTCTCTCTCTCTCTTCTCTCTCTCTTCTCTCTCTCACTTCTCTCTCTCTTCTCTCTCTCTTCTCTCTCTCTCTCTCTCCATACATGTTGCTGGTTATTGATTCAGAATGTTTTAGATCCAAACAGCAGCCAGGCAAGTAGCATGTTCAGTAACAGCCCGTATTTCTTTCATGAAAGGTTCTCTTATGATAACAATGCCTCTGTGTGGTAGGAAGCCACTAAACCGGAAACCATTGTGGTGTTTAATTTCTTCTCTGCATGAACATTGTTCAGTCCAGTTATGTTTTTTAATGATACATAATCTCAACAAAGTTGAAACCCCATTTGCAGCTCCTTTGAAGTGTTACACAGAGACGATAATGATAATAACAATTCTAATAGAAACTCCACATTTGTTATAATTTCAGACAGTGGGCAGAGCAGTGGCACCAGCGCAAAAGGCGATCGTCTTAGTGCTAAACTGAAAACTCTGCCAGGAGCGAATGAGCCCTATGAAGCGAGCTCCAATAAAGACATAGGTAAGTGGCAGATGAGTATCACTGGTTATCTATATATTATCTATCTACATAAATGCATGGCAGGAGAGGAGGGCTTCTGTATTAGCTGCTATTCTTACCTCATGACCATTCTTTCCCTCTACATCCACTTGACGATTTTGTTGTGGAGGTTCCTTAGAAGCTCAAGCTTTGGGCCTAAAACTTAAAGTTGAACTCCAGGAAAAAATTATTTTTTGATATTTTCTATGTACCAATAAATCACTTGAAATGAGGTGGGTCCCATGGGTGGATGGCTGCTGCATTACTCAAAACTGTTAGCTTTATTCACTCCAGATAGTACAGTAAGCACCAAACTTCCAGAGCTGAGACTTACAATTACGGCTCTCATACAATGAAGACCATGTGGGTCACTAAGGCTAAATGTACACGGGACGTTTGTAAAACTCCTTTGAACGCTGGAATGTAAACGACGTTTAAAATGCCGCGTTTAGCGGGCGTTTGCGCTCAGATCCGTTTTTAGAGGTCAAAAAATCCTTCCCCTTTTAAACAGTAAAAACGCAAGTGCTAAACGCGGGTGACCGCGTTTGGTCGTGTTCAGTCGCGCTTTGCGTTTGAAACGCCAGTAAACACACGTTCTGAACATCCTGAACGCAAAATATTGCTTTCCAAAAAAACGAAACTGAACTCAACTGCCTCTAAATGACTGTAAACGACCCAGTGTACATGGATAGATAAGATAACATAGAGGAGGGTTCAGGGGTTTCTGAAAAAAACGCCCAACTGCTCCAAAACGTGCGTTTATCAGCAGCAGTGTACATGAGGCCTAACACTACACTTCCTCCATTAGAAATTATTTTGGGTTGACAATCTAGCTTATATTTACCTTCTCAGATTGGGTAAGTCTGGTTGCCCCTGGATGGCTTCTATGTGTTCAGCTTTTGGCCCCTTTGTTCTTTTTTGATGCCCCCCCCCCCCCCCCCCATGAGGTTTCCCCCTACCTGACACTCCTTTTCCCGGTTCTCCTTTTCCTTCTCCTTCTCCTTCTCCTCCTTCCCACATTCCTTTTTCTTCCCACTTCCCCTTCTTTTCCTTTCTTTCTTCTTTCTTCCTGCATTATGTTTCATTGCACTATTTATATGTGGCAGAGAATATTTTTTATTGTATAGGCTCCATTCACACCTGAGCGTATCGTTTTCAGGTGTTTCTGGCTTTTTTCAGGCATTTTTTGCAGGTGTTTGGAGGCAGGCATTGACCTCTAACAAAAATGCTTGTAATCTGCCAAAAAAGAAGCTTATGTACTTTTTTGAGCTTCAGGTGACAAAACTCTTAAATGTGAACAGGGGCCATTGAAATGAATGGAATTTTGTTTGTT
The DNA here is from genome assembly GCF_965119305.1 of Pelophylax lessonae. Classification (NCBI taxonomy): domain Eukaryota; kingdom Metazoa; phylum Chordata; class Amphibia; order Anura; family Ranidae; genus Pelophylax; species Pelophylax lessonae. The sequence continues at coordinate 620,044,098 of NC_138769.1, forward strand.
GGGCATTTTGGGACTTCAGAGATGAGCATTTTACGAGCTGAAATACGCTCAAGTGTGAACAGGGCCTTATTTATTTTATGTATTATTCTGGTGGTGAGCATTCTTTATATATTCCAGCTGGTCAGCATCAAGCGTGAACCCTGAAGAAGTAATTCCTTGCAAAAACGCTTACTATCCTGCTGATTTGTTTTTAAGATTGTACTATGTTTTTAAGGAATTTAAGATAAAAATGTTTTTTATGGAGTGTAGTTTTTCTCTGTCCTCCGATTGGTTTGGCACATTTAAAGGCCCCCTTTCTTGGTAGGTGAAGGGGATCTGCCTTTCCCCCCTCTCGGGGGTCACATCTTTTCCTCTTTTCTTTTCCTCCCTCTTTTTTCCAGAACATCTTGTATCCTGTTCACTGAACAAGGCATTCTGTAAATGGAGGAGAAGAGGGTAGGGGCAGAGAAACATCACAATCTCCCCTCCTCCAATCACAGAACACCTTGTATTCAGTGAAAAGGATACAATACACTTTATGAATGGAGGGAAGTGTAGTGGAGGGGTCTAGGGTCTTTTAGACCCTCGATCCCTCCATAAAGTGTACCTGTTACTACATACTGCTGTCACAAGGGATGTTTACATTGCTTGTGACAGCAATAAAAGTGATCAGATTTTTTATTTTTTTTTAAAACTGTAATAAAGTTAAAAAAATAAATGGGAAAAAAAATAAATAAATAAATTTAGCCACCCCTGTCACCGTTAGCTCGCGCACAAAAAAAAACGTATACGGAAGTCGAGCCGCAAATGAAATCGCTGTTCAAGCCACACATATGAGGTATCGCCGCGATCGCCAGAGCGTGAGCAATATTTTTAAAAAAAGAGCTACACTCTAACTCTAAACTGGTAGCCGTTAAATAAATTTAAAGTGTCGCCTATTGAGATCTCTATTGACCGTAGTTTGTCGCCATCCCACGGGGGGGCGCAATTTTAAACCGTAACATGTTGGGTATCTATTTACTCGGCGTGACATGTTCTTTCACAATATACAAAAAAAATGGGCTAACTTTACTGTTTAGTATTTTTTAAATGCAGTGAAATGTGATTTTTCTAAATTTTTCCCAAAAAATGGCGCTTTAACCGGTTGCCGACCGCCGCACGACTATATACTGCGGCGGTCAGCCCCGGCCAGGCAGAGTGACGTATCGGTACGTCACTCGCCTGTCACTGACTTGCGAGCCTATCGCGGGCGGGCGCGCGCCCGCCGCGGCTCGTTCACAGGCAAGTCAGTGCGTGTGACCGGCGGACTCGATGTCCGCCAGTCACACTGCGATCGCTCCTGTGAAGGGAGAAAGACAGAGCAGCTTGTGTAAACAAGCTGCCTGTCAGTTCTCCCTGTGTAAAAGTGAAGATCTGTCCGTTCTACTATGTAGAACGGTTGATCTTTGCTTTTACACCAATAGGAATGTCCCTACACAGTTAGAATCACGCCCCTAGGACACACTTAACCCCTCCCTGTCCAATAAAGTTAACCCCTTCCCTGCCAGTGTCATTTTTGCAGTAACAGTGCATATGTATAGCACTGATTACTGCAGTAATGTCACTGGTAACCCCAAAAGTGTCAAAAATGTCAGTCAAGGGTCCGATCTGTCCGCCGCAATGTCGCAGTACCGAAAAAAAAAATCGCAGATCGCCGCCATTACGCGTTAAAAAAAAAAACACCAAAAATCTTTCCCTTTGTTAGTAAACGCGATAACTTTTGCGCAAACCAATCAAAATACGCTTTTTGCGATTTTTTTTTTACCAAACATAGGTAGCATAAAACAAATTGGCCGAAAAATGTTAAAAAATTTTGATTTTTACTTTTTTTTTGGGGGAATTTCATATAAAAAAATGTGAAAAATATTGTTATTTTTGCAAAATTTACGCTCTTTTTTTGTTTATAGCGCGTGATCAAAAAATCGCACAGGTGATCAAATACCACCAAAAGAAAGCTCTGTTTGTGGTAAAAAAAGGACGTCAAATTCGTTTAGGTACAGCATCGCACGACCGCGCAATTGTCCGTTAAAGTCACGCAGTAAAAAAATCGCAAAAAAACCCCTGGTCCTTTAGCAGCCAAATCCTCCGGGGCTTAAGTGGTTAAAGACCGCTGCGCAAATACCGCGTGACCAAAAATTATTGCAATGACCGACATTTTATTCTCCAGAGTCTTTGCTAAAATAATATATATAATGTTTGGGGGTTCTAAGTAGTTTTCTAGGAAAAAATACTGGTTTTAACGTGTGAACAAAAAGTGTCCGAAATAGGGCTGGGGCTTAAGTGGTTAAAAGTTAAAATATTTTTTGCAAATGTTTTCCCTTATATTCTTAAACATGATGCATGGAGTTTGTATGTCCTATGCTCCAAAAAAATTCTGGTTGGTTAAATAGCTGCTGTCTAAAATGAACGTAGTATGTGTATGTATGCAAGTGAGGTGGGGATCTTAGATTGTAAGCTCCTATGAGGACAGGGATGTGAATATACTGTATGTAAAGCACTACCTAAATTGCCTGAAATGAATACATAAATAAAATGTTTACAAAAACAGTGTTGGGGATGGGGGGTTAACTAAAATTGGCGCAAACAGAGTCTGGAGCAGCTGTGCATAGCAACCAATCAGCTTCTATCTTCAGCCTGTTCAGTTAAGCTTTGAAAATGAAAGCTAGAAGCTGATTGGTTTTCATGCACAGCTGCTCCATTCTTAGTAAATCCCCCTTCAAGTTGTTGTAAGAATCTTACCCCTTCTGTGTTGTTGCTTGTATTCTCTTTGTATTGGAGCTGAAATGTCTGCCCAAAGTCAGTTTTTCCCTTTTTAGTAGCAGTTAAAAATATACTGCATTCTATTGACTCTCTTTATGTTTGGGTGTTTAGATGCTTCATACACGGACCCTCTCGGGCCACAAGTGGAGAGACCAAAAACAGCAGCAAAGAGAAGAGTTGAGGAGGAAGAGTTTGCTGATGAAGAATTAGGAGAAGATCTCCTCCCTGAATAAATATTTAATTATGAGAGGAAAACTGAACCATTGGACCAAATGTTATCTTTTAATATATCCAGGCATAGCAAAAACTTTGCACATGCAATCTTTTCCCTCTGCCTTTTCTTTCCCTATACTTTGAGAACTGTCATCCCATGTCTAGGATGGTGTAAACATTTCTTTGTGTCCATTTATTCAGCACCAAGGGTGCTGTCATGTTGGATTCCATAGGCTGTCATGGTGATGGCAGGGGATTAGAAGGAAGCTGAAAAAAAGAATGCTGTATCACAGGAGAGAGCGAGTGAGGTTAGCAGAGTGACTTGATTCCAAGCTGCTCTGGCTGTAAAATGTTAAATGGATTTACACTGCAGTGCCTGCTGCAGAAATCAAACTCAGGGGGAGCTTAGGTAAAGGTACTGTAATCTATAGTATACAAGCATTAATTGGCTGACCATTGCCTGGCCACAGGTTAACTTATTTTTTTATTTTAATTTTTTCACGTTTAAAATATTCACTCTTCCATATTTTTATCATTGCAATAAATATAGAGATTTGCAGATTAACCACTAGAGGGAGCTCTATATTTGAACTCTAAAAAACATCTAAAATGTGCAAAATACACACACATTAATTTTACCTGTCAAATGATTTGTAATTCTTGTAATACACATATCTGTTTTAGTCAGGAAAATCACTCTGCTCTTTTAGCTCTAATTTATTGTCCAATGAACAGGCTGAAGGGGATGACGCCGAAAGCTGCAACATAGAACCAGCAAATTTGTTTGTCACCCATATAGCTGTGCATTATGGTAGAGGTGCATGAATTACAACATTGGTTATACAAAACTATGTTCATAAATGCATTTTTACTGTTTATTTAGCTGTTTGCTATGGCTGTGAGGCACTGCAAAGCAGTAAGCATGTATAATGAGCATATGTGATTGCGTATGTGTATGTTTATCTATACATATACACACACACACACATATATATATATATATATATTGTGAGGGATTAGCTCGGTGGCGGGTGTGGATGACCCCTTGGGGGGTGCGTTTTCCCAGAGAGGTAGCCGACAAGTGCTTGCAAACAAACAGTGTGGTTTATTAAATGGTGTTTTCTTCACCAGGCTGTATGCAGCAAAACATCCAAAATAAAATAAAACAGAAAATAAATCCTTGCCTCTGTGGGCGGCTACCTTCTCACAACTGGAACCTGCCTAAGTGTCTGTCTCCAACCTACCGTCGGGCAGACTTCCTTGTCCTCCAGCGGACACTCAATAGTCCTTTTATAATAGCTTCACAGGGCAACACAGTCCTTTTGTTTCTTTCACATCAACAGTTCGTCTTCTCACCTTTGAGACGTATTCACCCTTGGTTACCGTCCCGGGCACACATCACTCCGGGGGGTCTTCTCCCAGGCCCACACATCCTGTCGGGAGGCACACGCTGACTGTCCTCCTGCTCCCAGCCCACATGGTTTCAGGATGCAGCTTCTGGAGGCAGCAAACAATAGGAATTTCTCTGAACAAATTATAGAGCCTTAACTCCCTCATTCTGAACAGGTGAAGGCCTTTCAACTTCCTGCTGGCTAGCTCTGTAGCCAACACCCTAAATTAATTAATGGACTTTCTAAATCAGGTAGAAATGTATCTCCTTCCTGTGACTACATTCCCAGATTTAGCTGACTTCCTGTTACATACCCCCCCCTCTTGTTTCAACCCTAGGGTTGGGACACAGATTTCCAGGCACGCATGTGTCAAGCACTGCTGACTCACTGATAAGCCTCCTATTATCCTCAAGCTTCCGGATGAAACTGTTTTGTCATCTTCATTGACGGATTTCTCATAAATGCCACACAGTTTGTCTCTCATCTCATATACACATTCTTCAACTGCATTTTTGGCATCATTTCGCTCCTTCTCGTTTCTGTCATCTTCATTGACAGCTTTCTCATAAATGTCAGACAGCTTGTCCCTCATAACCGTCTGTCCAATCCACCATGGAGGACCGTGATCCATAGGCAACTCAATTGGGCTAGTCTTAATGTCTTCAACATTCTTAAGACGCCTCTCTCTGCAATCCATAAATGTTTTCCACAAAACTTTGAGAACCTTTGCTTCACTAAGCTTTGTTCCAAGTAGGGACTCTTGACATCCCTCTGTGACTTGAGTTGCCTCTCCATACAGCTGTACACAATCATTGACTTTTTGTTGTAAAAGGGAATGATCTTCCTTCTTGAGCTTTGCTTGCTCTAAGATGCTGTGCAGAGGATTTTCCAATTGAGACAACAGGCTGTCACACATTTCTTCAAAGTGACCCCTGTTCCTTTTCCCAGAGATATCAATATCATTCAAACATTTCATATTCATAGGCAGATCTGAAGCATTTGCACTCATCAACTTCTTAAACTTTTCGCCCTCCTGAGCGAGTCGCAGTAAAGGCCTACTACTTGATTTGATATTCAGTTTATATTTCTTGCCAAACTCTTCACAGAAGTAGCCAACCAGAACATCATCAACTTTCCTTCCACCAACATAGGGGTCAAAGGCAACAACACAGTTGAACCCAGCGATCTGGGTGGTATCCATTATAGACCTCCTCTCTGCATCAGTGAAGAAGCATGGAACTGCAACACATTCTTTTACAGGTTTCTTCAATGCACTTTCTGCTGAACTATTTGACCGCTCAAGGTCACCTAGTTCTTTTTCTCTATCTGAATTCCACATGGAATGCATCTCAAGATCACGATCAAACTTCTGCCACCCGTCTTTCACCAGTTCCATTTTGGAAACACTCCCTGAAAGGCACTTATTCATTTGCTTCACGTTTTCACCAACAGCCTTAGTTTTCTCCACTAGGTTTTCAGCCTGAACTGAGAAATCACCACATTTCTTACTCAGCTCCTTTGTTTGCTGAAGTTCTAATGATACATTTTCCAATGCTTGAAGTTTTTGAAGGAACGGTTTATTCCAAAGGGGTGATTCAAGCCACACGTCGTCACATTTCTGAGGCTCACTCAGGACAGACCCCAAAACACTGATCCTTTTAAAAACTGCATCAGGCACACTATCCCCTCTTTGGGACAGATCCTCTGTTGCCTGGAATTCCTCTTCCAGTTCCTGCAACGGAATCTTCATCTCTTCTACTTGCTGTTCTAAGGCTCGTTTAGACTTTTCTAGCTCCTGAACGCTTTTCTCAACCTCATCCTTGTAGCTGACCACATGTTCCATCTCTGTACATAGCTGCTTGTTAACTCTTTCTAGTTCAGCCTTGGACTCTAGAGCTTCCTCCAAAGAGCGAGCCAAGAACAGGGCTTTGCTCTCGTTATCACGCGCCTCCGCTTCTGCGCGGTCGCGTTCTTCTGCATATTTTGCAGACACAGTCTTCTCTTCACCAAGCATCTGATCAAACTTCTTTTTCACATCTTCAACACACTGTAATGAACCAACGCTTTCTTCCATGCGTTTTTTCATATCCGCTATCTGAGCTTGCAATGTTGCGACTTGCTCTGATAGGTTTTTCTTTGCTTCCGCCTCCTCTTTTAATTGTTCCAGGAAGCCATTTTTCTCATCTTCCATTTGTTTGAGCTTTGTGCTAAAACTCAGCCTTTGACACCTCTCTTCCTGTAAGAGTTCCTGCGTGTCTTGCAGCTGCGATTCCAAGATAGAAAAATCTTCCGCAATTTCTCTAGATTTGCTGTCTGCTTGAGAAAGCTGATTTGTAACATTGTCCAACTCAACCTGCAATCGGGTTGCCTTCTCTGACAGCTTAGCACACACTCGGTCACCTTCTGACACCTTGACTTGCGATTCCTGCAGCTGTGCCTCTACTTTTTTTCTCTTGTGTTCAGAATCTCCTTTTCCCTGCATAAGAGCTTTCACCTCACTGGCTAGCATCTGGGAATAAGAATGTAATTCTGCCACACAGGCTTCTTTCTCCTTTAACTGCTGCTGGACACGTTGGGCTTCCCCTTTCCAACTTTCACAGTCCGCACGCCATTCATTTACCACATTGCTCAAAGTAGTGAGCTCATACACAGTACTCAGTAATTTAGCCTCTCTTTCACTTTTCTCGTTGTCGCTGAGAGACAATGTCGTTTTCAGAGCGACATTCTGTTCCTGCGACTCCTGCAGGTCTATTTTTGTAGCTCCCAAAGACTGAAGACTTTTTTCCAGCTGATTACGCAACTCCAACATATCAGCCATACTTTGCTTCTGCAAAGTCTGAATTTCACTTTCCTTTTCCATGAGGATGGTATCTTTCTCCATTATAGTCTCTCTGCGTTTTTGCAACTCGACCAAAAGAAGAGCAGTGGATTCTTCCCACTGTAACACATGAGACTTGAGTAGTTCATTCATTTCCTGCAAGTTTCTATGCTCCATTTTAAGCAATTCCAAGGCTTGTTCCTTTTCTTCCATTTTCCGTTGCAAGGCATCCAACTCAGCCCTGCACACATACTCGGTTTCTTCCAAACCGATGGCCTCCATTGGCTGCTGGCGTCTCTGTTTCCAGCCTGCCATGCTCTCTTGATGAGCCTTTTGTTGAGCTGCAAAGCTCCGCTGAAAATCCGCATTTGCCTGCTGTTGAGCTGCATTTGCCTGCTGTTGAGCTGTATTTGATATAATCAGTTGTTTCAACATCTCCTCCATTTTGAGCTTACTTTTCATCTGAGCACACTGCGTCTCCATAGCAGTTTCATCAGTGTTGCTAGGGACAACAACCTTCCTCTTTAGTATACTCTCTTTAGGCATGGATGGGGCTGGTTCAGACGGCAACATCCCCTCCATCCATAGAATCCGGTCTCTCATTTCATCTATCTTTGCATTTTTCAGGCGTTTGGACCGCCCCATCTTCAATAACTCCACAAACAAATTTTTCACAGTCCAGCAAAAATTTTTCAGACCACTGTCTCTTTAACACATGTAGTTTTTCTCTCTCTCTTGCAAGATCTCTTTTCCTGCACACACAGTTTGTGCAGTCACTTGCACCAGACACAACAAAGTTCATCAAATAATTTTGAGACCGCTGTCTCTTTAAAACACTTTTTTTTTTTTTTTTTTCTGTCAGGATCTTCTCTCCTGCACACATAGATTGTGCAATCTCATGCACCAGATAAAGTTCATCAAACATTTGCACTTCCTTGCAGGGATCTCTGCTTATGCCCACTGCATACCTCCACCATATGTGAGGGATTAGCTCGGTGGCGGGTGTGGATGACCCCTTGGGGGGTGCGTTTTCCCAGAGAGGTAGCCGACAAGTGCTTGCAAACAAACAGTGTGGTTTATTAAATGGTGTTTTCTTCACCAGGCTGTATGCAGCAAAACATCCAAAATAAAATAAAACAGAAAATAAATCCTTGCCTCTGTGGGCGGCTACCTTCTCACAACTGGAACCTGCCTAAGTGTCTGTCTCCAACCTACCGTCGGGCAGACTTCCTTGTCCTCCAGCGGACACTCAATAGTCCTTTTATAATAGCTTCACAGGGCAACACAGTCCTTTTGTTTCTTTCACATCAACAGTTCGTCTTCTCACCTTTGAGACGTATTCACCCTTGGTTACCGTCCCGGGCACACATCACTCCGGGGGGTCTTCTCCCAGGCCCACACATCCTGTCGGGAGGCACACGCTGACTGTCCTCCTGCTCCCAGCCCACATGGCTTCAGGATGCAGCTTCTGGAGGCAGCAAACAATAGGAATTTCTCTGAACAAATTATAGAGCCTTAACTCCCTCATTCTGAACAGGTGAAGGCCTTTCAACTTCCTGCTGGCTAGCTCTGTAGCCAACACCCTAAATTAATTAATGGACTTTCTAAATCAGGTAGAAATGTATCTCCTTCCTGTGACTACATTCCCAGATTTAGCTGACTTCCTGTTACAATATATATATATATATATATATATTGAAAGTACTGAACTCCAGCCTTTAAAAAAAAAAAAAAACTTTTTGAGTAATTAAGCCCACCCCCCTCTCACCCCCACACTGCATAGTGAGAGTCTACTGTCTGGGGGATGTAAAGCAGATAAATACTTACCTTATTCCTCGCTCATGCAAGCTTCCTCTGGATCAGTGATGGCAAACCTTGGCAACCCGGATGTTTTGGAACTACATTTTCCATGATGCTCATGCACTCTGCAGTGTAATTGAGCATCATGGGAAATGTAGTGCCAAAACATCTGGGGTGCCAAGGTTCACCATCACTGGTCTAGGGAATGAACAACCAGTCTCCTGAGGATGCCCCACTTCACTGGTCGCTTCCTCGCCGAAGGGTCCACCCACATACCAGGACTGGTGCAAAGTTGAGAAAATTGTCTGTGAGCAGAAAAACAGCAATGCGTGTTTGATCCAGCAAGTTCTTATGCACATGACATAAAATTCTGGCATATATTCCTGGCCAGGAGACACAGCTGCTTGGTAAAGCTGCCCCAAAGAAATCGAATACAGGAGGTGGCTGTTGAATAACTGCACGCATGTGTATGGATGTACAACCCTAGAGAGCCTGCGTCCATGGTTGTACATCCAAACTTGTGCAGAGTTATGTAAGTACCAACACATATCTGTGTAAAGCCACATCCTGTAACTGATTTCTAGTGGTCTAAATCATGATGTCATCTGCTTGCTACTCCACTTCGGCCAATCAGAGGAAGCCTTGTATTTATTGGTAAAAATCTAAGGCTTCTCCTAAATGGTGGGGAAGTACTCAGCCTGACTCTATTTCCAGCAGCAGACGAGAAGTTGCGGCACTGCTGTGGGACCGCACCACATACTGTATGTAGCTAATGCTTCTATAATACATTATACCACACACAGCGGTCGTATTTTTCTGTATTGGAAATACTTTGTCTGGGCCTGCTTCCTGGACCTTATAGGACGTGTGAATGAGGCCTAAAAACACCCATACACTCTCATCTTCTCCCAATAATAATTACAACAAATTAAATATGACGATTGGTTGCAGTAAATAATTTATTGAACAAGATCACACAGAATTCTGCTCTTATAGCTACACAGAAACACTTCTTGTTTAGTTTTGATTAAGGCTCCTTTCACACTAGCGGTCCAATCGGGTCTGCCTGTCTGTATTTCAGGGGGACCCGATTGGATCCCCCAGTCTCCTCTATGAAACTGCGGGTGTAAATGGTGTGTGTTTACATCTGCTTACATCCAATCTGATCTGCTAAAAAGAGACGGATGGGGATTTGTTCCCCTCTGTTTGGCTGGATCAGATCGGATGGCAGTCGGGTGTAAAGCCCCGTACACACGTAGCGATTGTCGGCCGTAAATATTCGGCCGCCGAACGATCGGTCGATTGTCGGCTTGTTAGTATGATGCTTCCGACAACCGACATCGAATTTTCAGCCGAACAGAATCTGGCATGCAGACTTTAAAATTTTTGTTGGCCTTCACCTGAACGGCCGATTGTTCGCCAGTCAGTACAGAATTCGGCCGACAAACAGCAGATTAGCAAGACTGGGCATGCTCAGAGAAGAAAAAACACACGGAAAAGTTACCCATCACATGACATCACTTCTGCAGTCGGCTGTTGTTGGCCGACAAAATTCGTGTGCAGTCTTTATCACTTTTCAGCCGACAGGACAGCACCGGACAAAAGACGGACGATCGTTCGGCCGACATTCGGTACGTGTGTACGGGGCTTTAATGGACATATGTTCTGTTTACATCCGACCATTCATAGAGGCAAACAGGCTGTGTCTGTGTCTGCTCTGCATAAGCTGAGCGGACACGGACCAGCCATCCGCCTGCTCAGCAGGAATCACCTGATAGATCCCCCTGCTCAGCAAGTAGACTCCGGATGGAGCCATCCCCATCTAAAAGGGGCCTTAGTTGTTATATAAAGCTTGTACAATCATATATATAGGTCAGGGGGAAAAAAAAACGATATATTCTTTATTCTATTCCATCCTAATTCATGTTTGCTCCTGGTTCAATTCAATGTTTCCTTTGGTTTGTGTATATAATGTATTGATGAAGATGAAATTGTTTAATAAACTTTTAAAAAGTAAAAAGTGTTTGTGTCTATTGAAGTGGCTGGAGAGCAGAGAGGGCTGTAAACGGAGAAATATAAAATCAGGAAGAGGGAGAGTTAACTGTGCTTTCTATTTATTTTCCATAACCGCAGCAGATTAGGCAATCATTCATTAAACTCTCTTCCCTGCATTCCGTATTAACAAAATAACATGGGATGGTTCCAATTAACAGGTCAGTAATGTCTCACATATGTTTGTGACTGTAATGGAAACTCTATATAAACTGGCTGAATATCATATAATAATCTTTCAAAGAGACGGAATCCTTTCCATGATGTAAAACGTATTAGACATTACTACTGATACAGGCAGAGACTACACACCAGGTACATTAAGGCTGAACTCCGAACAAAAACTTTTTTGACGTGCACTATGAAAATAAATACCCATTAATGAAGTGTGTCCCTTGTGTCTAGGGTGCAGCGTTATGTTCCACGGTTCTGGATGGCGTACTCAGCAGGTCACTCGCACTACCGCTCCCCCATTCAGTAAACACCTTACATTATGTTTTTAATGATTGCGAGGCTCTCTGTAAATGGAGGAGATTGTGACATTCACCCACCCCCTCCTCCAATCACAGGGTGCCTTGCATCCATTGAACAGAATGTGAGATGCTTATTGATTGCTAGAGTGCAAGTGACCTGCTGTGATATGAGTACGTCATCCATAATTGTAACTCTTAGTGCCAGACATTCAGACTACGCCGTACGTGGATGAGCGGAAGCGGCACCCTAGACACAGGGAATGCACTTCATTAGTGTGGAATTCTTTTTAAATGGCATCCAGTAGGTGTAAACAATGCTCTATCTTTGGTGTCAGTGGGAGGAATGGTACTCCATTGTTGGTGTCAGTTGAGGGGGGTATGGTGCCCCATCGTTGGTGTCAGTTGAGGGTATAGTGTCCCATCGTTGGTGTCAATGGAAAGAATTCTGCCCCATCGCTGGTATCAGTGGGAGGAATAGTGGCCCATTGTTGGTATCAATGAAAGAAATTATGCCCCATTGTTGGTATCAATGAAAGAAATTATGCCCCATTGTTGGTATCAATGAAAGAAATTATGCCCCATTTGTTGGTGTCAATGGAAGAAATTATGCCCCATTGTTGGTATCAATGAAAGAAATTATGCCCCATTGTTGGTATCAATGAAAGAAATTATGCCCCATTTGTTGGTGTCAATGGAAGAAATTATGTCCCGCTGTTGATGTCAGCAACAGGACTTATACCCCATTGTTGGTGTCAATGGAAGGAATTCTGCCCCATTGCTGGTATCAGTGGGAGGAATAGTGGCCCATTGTTGGTATCAATGAAAGAAATTATGCCCCATTGTTGGTGTCAATGGAAGGAATTATGTCCCGCTGTTGATGTCAGCAACAGGACTTATACCCCATTGTTGGTGTCAACAGATGTCATAGTGCCCCAAGAGCCAGATAAAGGCAAGCAAAAAGTTGCGTCCAGCTCCTGGGCCACAGTTTGGATACTCCTGTTCTAGAGGATGGACAAGTTTTTTTAACTCATATTTTCTAAATCCTGTTGCTTACTAAACACAGGAGGGCTAGGGCACCATTTAGAGAACACTTTGCATTTTCAAAGAATGCAAAGTTTCTCTGATTGGGCGGTGGAGAGGTGGGGCAGTGGCATTATGATCTCCAGTTCATCCATTCAGAGTGCACTATGAATTCATAGAAAGTGTTCTCTGAAAGGTGCCCATGCTAAGCGGACAATCTTCTCTGTTCAGTAAACAGCAGGGCAGATGCTTGACATGGGACCTGGAAGCCAGCGGCAATTACTGTAGTAGCGGTGCCGATATATAGTGATTTCCAGCTTCCAGGGGGATCCCACAGCTATGGCACATACATACTTATGTAGAAATTTCCATACCTAAAGTTAGTGTTAGTTTTCCATTTGTAAGGATAATTCTGAGTAGCATGTGCCCAAATCAGATTTTGTATGAGCTCCAAGTGCAAATACAGATATGACAGCCCTTCTACATTCCATTCAAATCTCCAGAATGGGGCCACACAGGGTATTGCATCCAAATTCAACCTACACGATCAATAGAAAACAATAGATTTTTTGTTTGTTCATTCATTTTGCTTGTGATGTGAAATTCATTGAATGAATGACAGCACATACAGTGGGAACTAGTCGTGTCCGCATACAAAGAACCAGTTCACATTTGTTAATGAATGTGCAACTGTGGAGGTCTTTTCACAAACATGACACATGCTACTGCAGACAAGTATGTGCGGCTTTAGTGTTTAGCATTTTTGCTGAATAGGGACAAGACCGAATTACTGAGATGATGGCCAGTCCATCTCCTGTCATTGAAACTAAGCTCTAATTAAGGCCCTCAATGCACCCTCTTGAATACAAAAATGCATTGGGCAAGTGCAAGATGGTCAGGATTAGGTGGATTACATTCCGTAGTGCTTGACATAAGATGACCCAAAGCAGGCCAGAAACCTTAATTAGGAATGGAAAGAAAAATGCAGATAGGAGGAAGGAATATAAATAACAGCACTTGGTTCATCAACATTACAAAATAAGAAATTCTTGCTGTTAGCACAAATCATTCCGTTTCTCAGCGACAAACATTAAAAGTCTAGTTGAGTGATTTCACATAGGCAGATGGGCAGCCATGATTTTACCACCAGAGGTTGGTAGGTGAAAGCACCACTGCTCATACTCATACTGCATCATGAAGATCTATAGAGGAGAACTTCAAGGCAGGCTGAGAGCGGTTTTAAATTACCGTATTTATCGGCGTATAACAAGCGCCGGCGTATAACACGCACCTAAATTTTAGGGGAGAAATTTCAGGAAAAAAGCTGAAATTTAAAATAAACAGCTTTGAACATTTTTTTAAATTAAATGTAGTCTCACCAGTGCCCACGAATGCAGCCTCATCAGCACAGTGTCCTTAAATGCAGCCTCGCCAGCGCAGTGCCCATACATGCAGCCTCGCCAGTGCCCATAATTGCAGCCGCGCCAGTGCCCATACATGCAGCCTCACCAGCGCAGTGCCCATACATGCAGCCTCGCCAGTGCCCATAATTGCAGCCTCGCCAGCACCAGTGCCCATAATTGCAGCCTCGCCAGCACCAGTGCCCATAATTGCAGCCTCGACAGCACAGTGCCCATACATGCAGCCTCGCCAGTGCCCATAATTGCAGCCTCGCCAGCGCCTCTATACAAATCACTTTTAAAAATGTCCAGAAAGCAGCGCTGAGAGGTAGAAGGGGGCGGGCGGCGCCCAGAAGGAAAGATGCGTCATCGGAAGTCCCAGCGCCTATGATAGACGTCGGCATAGGAGGCGGGACTTCCGATGACATTGCGTCCTTCCTTCTCCTCGGCACCGCCCGCCCCCTTCTACCTCTCGGCGCTGCTTTCCGGACTTTTTTTTTTTATATCGGCGTATAACACACACTGCTACTTTTTCCTCCATTTTTAGGAGGAAAAAGTGCTTGTTATACGCCGATAAATACGGTAATAGATAATTGGTCCTACATGGGTAGCTGAGGGATGAAGTCTACCCATTCGTTTGCTGACATGGAGAATTATTGTAGAGTTACTATTTATTCCAATGGACCTTCTTAACTTCATGTTTTTTTTTGTTTTTTTTATTAATAATATTATACAGGATTTATATAGCGCCAACAGTTTGCACAGTGCTTTACAAAAAAAAGGCAGACAATACAGTTACAATACAATTTGGCACAAGAAAAATCTTCCCCCCTTAGCACAAATCCTCTCACCCTCACTCCAACCTCCCCCCCCCCCTCCAGCACAAATTCCCCTCCTCAACCCCAGTGGCGGCCTGTGCATAGGGGGCGCCAGGGCGCCGCCCCCCCCCCCCTAAAAAAAGAAAAGAAAAAAAAATTAAAAAAAAAAAAAATTACAAAAAAATCGATAAAGTTTTCAAAAAAAAAAAATTGTGTTCGCCGGCCTATGTGGAGGCTGTGGGGGGGTGGGGTTTACGACCCAGAAGAGGCGCCGATTGGCTGCCTTCTGGGGCATAACCTGGGCGCAGGGTACAGCGCTAGGAAACCCCCACTTTCGGAATGTCCTGGCTGTGATTGGTCCAGTCTCCAGCCTGGACCAATCATCATCCAGGACATCCGATGCTGACCCGTGACCCCGCTGACGTCGCGTACGTCAGTCACGAGTCAGTGCGGTGGACGGACGGGCACAGCAGAGCGGAGCGGACTCAGCGGAGACTCGGAGAGCAGACCGGACACCGGAATCGGCTTCAGAGAGACGGACGACCCGACCAGGCAGTCACCTCACCAGGCCGCAGCCGCGCAGCGTCTCCAGAGGAGTGGAGGTCATCTGGACTGGAAGAGAAGACTCGATCACCACCGGTAAGTGAGCTGTGGCACTCTGCAATCATTGGGGTACAATGCTGTGGCACTCTGCAATCATTGGGGGACAAAGCTGTGGCACTCTGCAATCATTGGGGTACAATGCTGGCACTCTGCAATCATTGGGGTACAATGCTGGCACTCTGCAATCATTGGGGTACAATGCTGGCACTCTGCAATCATTGGGGGACAATGCTGGCACTCTGCAATCATTGGGGGACAAAGCTGTGGCACTCTGCAATAATTGGGGGACAATGCTGTGGCGCTCTGCAATAATTGGGGGACAATGCTGTGGGCACTCTGCAATCATTTGGGTACAATGCTGTGGCGCTCTGCAATAATTGGGGGACAATGCTGTGGCGCTCTGCAATCATTGGGGTACAATGCTGTGGCGCTCTGCAATAATTGGGGGACAATGCTGTGGCACTCTGCAATCATTGGGGTACAATGCTGGCACTCTGCAATCATTGGGGGACAATGCTGGCACTCTGCAATCATTGGGGGACAAAGCTGTGGCACTCTGCAATAATTGGGGGACAATGCTGTGGCGCTCTGCAATAATTGGGGGACAATGCTGTGGGCACTCTGCAATCATTGGGGTACAATGCTGTGGCGCTCTGCAATAATTGGGGGACAATGCTGTGGCGCTCTGCAATCATTGGGGTACAATGCTGTGGCGCTCTGCAATAATTGGGGGACAATGCTGTGGCGCTCTGCAATAATTGGGGTACAATGCTGTGGCGCTCTGCAATAATTGGGGGACAATGCTGTGGGCACTCTGCAATCATTGGGGTACAATGCTGTGGCGCTCTGCAATAATTGGGGGACAATGCTGTGGCGCTCTGCAATAATTGGGGGACAATGCTGTGGGCGCTCTGCAATAATTGGGGGACAATGCTGTGGCGCTCTGCAATCATTGGGGGACAATGCTGTGGCACTCTGCAATAATTGGGGGACAATGCTGGCACTCTGCAATCATTGGGGGACAAAGCTGTGGCGCTCTGCAATCATTGGGGGACAAAGCTGTGGCACTCTGCAATAATTGGGGGACAATGCTGGCACTCTGCAATCATTGGGGGACAATGCTGTGGCACTCTGCAATAATTGGGGGACAATGCTGTGGCGCTCTGCAATAATTGGGGGACAATGCTGTGGCGCTTTGCAATAACTGGGGGACAATGCTGTGGGCACTTTGCAATCATTGGGGGACAATGCTGTGGCGCTCTGCAATAATTGGGGGACAATGCTGTGGGCGCTGTGCAATAATTGGGGGACAATGTTGTGGCGCTCTGCAATCATTGGGGGACAATGCTGTGGCGCTCTGCAATCATTGGGGGACAATGCTGTGGCGCTCTGCAATAATTGGGGTACAATGCTGTGGGCACTCTGCAATAAATGGGGGACAATGCTGTGGGCACTCTGCAATCATTGGGGGACAATGCTGTGGTGCTCTGCAATCATTGGGGTACAATGCTGTGGCGCTCTGCAATCATTGGGGGACAATGCTGTGGCGCTCTGCAATCATTGGGGGACAATGCTGTGGCGCTCTGCAATAATTGGGGGACAATGCTGTGGGCACTCTGCAATAAATGGGGGACAATGCTGTGGGCACTCTGCAATCATTGGGGGACAATGCTGTGGTGCTCTGCAATCATTGGGGTACAATGCTGTGGCGCTCTGCAATCATTGGGGGACAATGCTGTGGGCACTTTGCAATCATTGGGGGACAATGCTGTGGCGCTCTGCAATAATTGGGGGACAATGTTGTGGCGCTCTGCAATCATTGGGGTACAATGCTGTGGCGCTCTGCAATCATTGGGGGACAATGCTGTGGCGCTCTGCAATAATTGGGGGACAATGCTGTGGCGCTCTGCAATCATTGGGGGACAATGCTGTGGCGCTCTGCAATAATTGGGGGACAATGCTGTGGGCACTCTGCAATAAATGGGGGACAATGCTGTGGGCACTCTGCAATCATTGGGGGACAATGCTGTGGTGCTCTGCAATCATTGGGGTACAATGCTGTGGCGCTCTGCAATCATTGGGGGACAATGCTGTGGGCACTTTGCAATCATTGGGGGACAATGCTGTGGGCACTCTGCAATAAATGGGGGACAATGCTGTGGGCACTCTGCAATCATTGGGGGACAATGCTGTGGTGCTCTGCAATCATTGGGGTACAATGCTGTGGCGCTCTGCAATCATTGGGGGACAATGCTGTGGCGCTCTGCAATCATTGGGGGACAATGCTGTGGCGCTCTGCAATCATTGGGGGACAATGCTGTGGTGCTCTGCAATCATTGGGGGACAATGCTGTGGCACTCTGCAATCATTGGGGGACAATGCTGTGGCGCTCTGCAACCATTGGGGGACAATGCTGTGGCGCTCTGCAATCATTGGGGTACAATGCTGTGGCGCTCTGCAATAATTGGGGGACAATGCTGTGGCGCTCTGCAATCATTGGGGGACAATGCTGTGGCGCTCTGCAATCATTGGGGGACAATGCTGTGGCGCTCTGCAACCATTGGGGGACAATGCTGTGGCGCTCTGCAATCATTGGGGGACAATGCTGTGGCACTCTGTAGTGATTGGGGTACAATGCTGTGGCGCTCTGCAATCATTGGGGGACAATGCTGTGGCGCTCTGCAATAATTGGGGGACAATGCTGTGGCGCTCTGCAATCATTGGGGGACAATGCTGTGGCGCTCTGCAATAATTGGGGGACAATGCTGTGGGCACTCTGCAATAAATGGGGGACAATGCTGTGGGCACTCTGCAATCATTGGGGGACAATGCTGTGGTGCTCTGCAATCATTGGGGTACAATGCTGTGGCGCTCTGCAATCATTGGGGGACAATGCTGTGGGCACTTTGCAATCATTGGGGGACAATGCTGTGGGCACTCTGCAATAAATGGGGGACAATGCTGTGGGCACTCTGCAATCATTGGGGGACAATGCTGTGGTGCTCTGCAATCATTGGGGTACAATGCTGTGGCGCTCTGCAATCATTGGGGGACAATGCTGTGGCGCTCTGCAATCATTGGGGGACAATGCTGTGGCGCTCTGCAATCATTGGGGGACAATGCTGTGGTGCTCTGCAATCATTGGGGGACAATGCTGTGGCACTCTGCAATCATTGGGGGACAATGCTGTGGCGCTCTGCAACCATTGGGGGACAATGCTGTGGCGCTCTGCAATCATTGGGGTACAATGCTGTGGCGCTCTGCAATAATTGGGGGACAATGCTGTGGCGCTCTGCAATCATTGGGGGACAATGCTGTGGCGCTCTGCAATCATTGGGGGACAATGCTGTGGTGCTCTGCAATCATTGGGGGACAATGCTGTGGCGCTCTGCAATCATTGGGGGACAATGCTGTGGCGCTCTGCAACCATTGGGGGACAATGCTGTGGCGCTCTGCAATCATTGGGGGACAATGCTGTGGCACTCTGTAGTGATTGGGGTACAATGCTGTGGCGCTCTGCAATCATTGGGGACAATGCTGTGGCGCTCTGCAGTGATTGGGGACAATGCTGTGGCGCTCTGCATTGAAAGGGGCTCGCACGCTTAACTCTGCATTGATGGGGGCACGGAACAGTTGCATTGAAGGGGGCACGCACGCTGAACTCTGCATTGTGGGGGCACAGAACAGTGTTTATTGCATTGAAGGGGGCACAGCACAGTGTTTATTGCATTGAAGGGGGCACAGCACAGTGTTTATTGCATTGAAGGGGGCACAGCACAGTGTTTATTGCATTGAAGGGGGCACAGCACAGTGTTTATTGCATTGAAGGGGGCATAGCACAGTGTTTATTGCATTGTGGGGGCACAGCACAGTGTTCATTGCATTGAAGGGGGCACAGCACAGTGTTTATTGCATTGAAGGGGGCACAGCACAGTGTTTATTGCATTGAAGGGGGCACAGCACAGTGTTTATTGCATTGAAGGGGGCATAGCACAGTGTTCATTGCATTGAAGGGGGCACAGCACAGTGTTTATTGCATTGAAGGGGGCACAGCACAGTGTTTATTGCATTGAAGGGGGCACAGCACAGTGTTTATTGCATTGAAGTGGGACAGCACAGTGTTTATTGCATTGAAGGGGGCACAGCACAGTGTTAATTGCATTGAAGGGGGCACAGAACAGTGTTTATTGCATTGAAGGGGGCACAGCACAGTGTTTATTGCATTGAAGGGGGCACAGCACAGTGTTTATTGCATTGAAGGGGGCATGCACGCTGAACTCTGCATTGTTGGGGCACAGCACAGTGTTCATTGCATTGAAGGGGGCACAGAACAGTGTTTATTGCATTGAAGGGGGCACAGAACAGTGTTTATTGCATTGAAGGGGGCACAGCACAGTGTTTATTGCATTGAAGGGGGCACAGCACAGTTGCATTGAAGGGGGCACACACGCTGAACTCTGCATTGTGGGGGCACAGCACAGTGTTTATTGCATTGAAGGGGGCACAGCACATTGTTCATTGCATTGAAGGGGGCACAGCACAGTTGCATTGAAGGGGGCACAGCACATTGTTCATTGCATTGAAGGGGGCACAGCACAGTTGCATTGAAGGGGGCATGCACGCTAACTCTGCATTGTGGGGGCACAGCACAGTGTTCATTGCATTGAAGGGGGCACAGCACAGTGTTTATTGCATTGAAGGGGGCACAGCACAGTGTTTATTGCATTGAAGGGGGCACAGCACAGTGTTTATTGCATTGAAGGGGGCACAGCACATTGTTCATTGCATTGAAGGGGGCACAGCACATTGTTCATTGCATTGAAGGGGGCACAGCACAGTTGCATTGAAGGGGGCATGCACGCTGAACTCTGCATTGGGGGGGCACAGCACAGTGTTTATTGCATTGAAGGGGGCATAGCACAGTGTTCATTGCATTGAAGGGGGCACAGCACAATGTTCATTGCATTGAAGGGGGCACGCACGCTGAACTCTGCATTGAAGGGGGCATGTACACTGGTCTCTGCATTGAAAGGGGGCATGTACGCTGGTCACTGCATTGAAAGGGGGCATGTACGCTGGTCACTGCATTGAAAGGGGGCATATACCATCTCCTGTACCATGACCTGTGACATGCCTATACCATATCTGTGCCATGCCTATACCATCTCCTGTACCATCACTTGTGCCATGCCTGTACCATCACCTGTGCCATGCCTATACCATGACTTCAAAGTCACGCAATTTTTTACTGCGTTTTTTGACGCGAAGCAATACCTATTACATTTTTCTTTTTGCGCCCCCCCCCCAAAAATTTTGAGCACCAGCCGCCACTGCTCAACCCCCATCTAGTACAAATCCAACATGCACATTTCCCCTCCAAGCACAAATACCCCCCAAACATCCCTACTAGTACAAATCCCCCCCCCCGCCAAAAAAAAAAATATTTCCCCCCTCCCATATTCCTTTTATAGCACAACCCCCCCCCCCCAGCACAAATCCTCTTCTCAAACCCCTCTTTCCCAACACAAATCCTACCAAATCATCACTCCTAGCGCACCTCCCCAAATGAGCCTTCTTAGAACAATTCTTACCCCCCGCTGCCCCCCAATTTCTCCTTCTCAACACAAATCCCCTCCTCCCCAATATCCTTGCGGTGCCCCCCTCACATGATACCACAGTGCCCAGGGAAGCCGCCCCTCCTGCCCACCCATTGTTCTGGCCCTGAATACAAAGCTCCATTCCAATTATAAGGACTAGCCACAAAGGAATGAATAGGATTTCTATTTGAAAGACATTTTGGTGCATTAAAGCTGAACCCTGGACAAAAACAATATCAAGGCATTAGCTAGGTACCAATAACATACCTCTATATGCATGTGCGCCCCCACTGGTGGCTGCTGCTTCATTCCTGAAAATTGTAAAGCTGGCCATACATTGCACAATTTTCTTATTCAATTTCCTTTAGATTTACCTTCAACTATGTAGTGCAAGGGCCTGCCTGATTGTATACAAATTGAAAGTATTTATGTTTGACCTCATATTATATAGGTTTTGGTAAATCTAAAGCAAAATTGTACAAGAAGATTGTAGAATGTATGGCCAGCCTTAAGCCCCGCACACACGCATCGAAAATTTGCAGGGAATTTTCGTCCGACGACCGATCTGCCGATTTTCGGCTTGTTAGTATGATGCTTCCGACAACCAACTCCGACTTTTCGGCCGAAAAAAATCTGGTGTGCAGACTATATAATTTTTGTTGGCCGTCAACATAACGGCCGATTTTCGTGCAGTCGGTACAGATTTCGACAGGGAAAAATCTGATGAGCAAGACTGGGCATGCTCAGAGAAGAAAGAACACAAAGAAAGCAAACCAGAACATGACATCACTTCTGAAGTAGAATTTTGTTGGGCGAGAAAAATCGTGTGCAGTCTTGGCACATTCCAACCAATAAAACACAACTCTGAACAAAAGACGGACGATCGGTCGGCCGATAATCGTTGCGTGTGTACGGGGCATTAGATTTATCAACCCCCTGACAGCGTTGAACTTCTAATGCTGAAAGTGACAGTCGGGGCTGGAGCACAACAATCCCAACCAGCAGCTCCCTCTGCAGCTTCTTCATTCAGGAAAATATGAAATGTTCTGTGATTGTGATGTTCTTATAGGTCATGTCCAATCTCCCCTTGTCCAATCACAGAACACCAGTTACTCTTTAATATTTTACTGCAGCCATGGCAGTATAAGGTCTCATTGACACTACCTGAGTCGGCATACATTGCTCAATGCAATCCCAACGCAAAGTCAGACCAAATAACCGTTTCGATGGTTCCAGTTCTCTCCGACGTGCGGACTGGGGGCTTGCTGGAAAAAACAGGACAGGTTGAATTTTTTGTGTGTGGTGTTTGGACATGCTATAAGGCAGCTGTATATACCGCAGTGTGAGTTTGGTAAAAGTAAAGAAGAAGTAAAAAATAAACTTAAAAATCAAAAAGTGCATATGGACCGAAGTGTGATGTGGTGTGGCCTTCCCTAAAGTTCTGACTGGCAGCCGTGACTTTGTACTGTTTATTAAATAAGCCTTGGCATTGGCAGCCATGGCAGTATAAGGTCTCATTGACACTACCTGAGTTGAGATACATTGCTCAATGCAATCCCAATGGAAAGGCAGACCAAATAACCGTTTCGGTGGTTCCAGTTCTCTCCGACGTGCGAACTGGGGACTTGCTGGAAAAAACAGGACAGGTTGAATTTTTTGTGTGTGGTGATTGGACATGCTATAAGGCAGCTGTATATACCACAGTGTGAGTTTGGTAAAAGTAAAGAAGAAGTAAAAAATAAGCTTAAAAATCAAAAAGTGAACAAACGCTTCCATAAGGGTTTTACAGTGGTACTATAATGCTGCATACCTAGTAGCTCTTATCCTAGTGCGTGTCTCCAGAAGTCTTACCTCCGCAGCTCACCCTGGGGCTGGTATCAACAGTTGCCAAATATCTCGGTTGACAACACCTGAATATCCATTTGAATGGCCGCTCTTGGCACCTAACATTTAACGATTTATTCTTTTTTATCACCTGCTATATGGGCCTTAGTGTATTCCTGTGTTGGCTGTTCTAAAGCCTAGTACACACGTAACGATTATCGGCCGACCGATCGTCCGTTTTTTGTCCAGAGTGGTATTTTGTTGGTTGGAATGTGCCTAGACTGCACACAAATTTTCTCGCCCAACAAAATTCTACTTCAGAAGTGATGTCATGTGCTGGTTTGCTTTCTTTGTGTTCTTTCTTCACTGAGCATGCCCAGTCTTTCTCATTAGATTCTTCCCTGTTGAAATCTGTACTGACTGCACGAAAAATCGGACGTGTTTTGACAGCGGACAAACATTTTATAGTCTGCACACCAGATTTTTTTCGGCCGAAAAGTCGGAAGTCGGTTGTCGGAAGCATCATACTAACAAGCCGAAAATCGGCAGATCGGTCATCGGACAAAAATCCCCTGCCGATTTTCGACGCCTGTGTACGAGGCTTTAGGCCGTACCTACTGATTACTGATGCTGTTGTACCACTGTTGGCTATTATTTTTCACTGTTTCCTATTTGTATTTTGAAAACTTTTCAATAAAAATCATTGAAAACAAAAATCAAAAAGTGCATATGGACCGAAGTGTGATGTGGTGTGGCCTTCCCTAAAGTTCTGACTGGCAGCCGTGACTTTGTACCGTTTATTAAATAAGCCTTCTAAAGTGAGTGCTAGTAGCTGAGCCGTGCTATGTAGCATTTTTGAAAGGAATGTTATGTAAGACGTTAGCCGTCATGTTGGCTGTGAATGGCCTCTCCAGCTGTTAGAAGCCCTAAACACACAACCCCTGTGAGCCTCCCAGCAAGAGTGTTTGTGTGAAAGCTCCTGGTGTCCAGGGCATCGGTCCAACCCCAACCTAGGGAGAGAGAATGAGACCGAGGGGACTGGGAGTGGGTGGATTGTTGTCTCCATCTGCTGCCAGTTCCCAGGTCATTTCATTATCCAGCTTCTACCAAGAGCAGTCCACGTCTCCGGACTATTCCCACCTGGGTCGGTGATGGTTCCTTCCTTCTGCTCTAATTATCCAGCCGCTGTGTGATAGAAGACATTGCTGCTCTCTTATGCAATCCATGATCTGTGCTGTGTGAGGTTCCCCCTGTCCTCATTCCAGCTCATTTCCTCCAGCCAGCTTGGTTTCAGCTCTGCTCTCTCCATTACCAGTCACTTCTTCACACCTTCAGGATGCAGCCAGAGAACAAGGTGAGGATGGGGAAGGACCACAGGAGGGGATGGATGTGTGTGAGTGCATGGAGGGGGAGGCTGGACTTTTCCTGTGAAATGCTGCTCTGTATAGAGAGAAGTGGATGTGAAAGAATGTTCGGAGACTATTTCTAATGCAGGGTGCAAAAGTAGATGCGAACTTTACCAACTTCATTTTTTTTTTAAGTTTGCTAAAGTACATTTATCGTAAGGCATGGTAGTAAATAAAATACTACTTTATACCTTTATCTCTTAAAATATATTTTTGAGTTTTAGGAATTAGGACATTTGCAAACATTTTATATGCCTAGCATAAAATTCACAGTGCTTCCTGATATACGTGGCCATAGTCACATATGTACACATACGTGATGCACGGAAGCAGCGGCGTTTACACAACTATAACCACAGGTAGCCATTTACTTGTATGGCTGGCTGTACACACTAGGCATATAAAATGCCTGAAAAATGTTCATATACATGAGACGTAAGGGAAGCTGGGATGATGCAAACTTTCACACAGCAAGGTCAACAATAGCAATTGTGATAAAAAACACCGCTAGGGTATATAGGAGTATAATATACAGGTGTAAGCTGCCACCAACCTACCCTTGTAAAAACAAGGGTACACAAAATGAAAAAAAGAGGGAAGAAAAGCTGGTAGAGGAGATTGAGATAGGATGATGATCTATAGTGCAAGAATTTTTAACCACTTAAGCCCCGGAAGATTTTACCCCCTTCCTGACCAGGGGGTTTTTTGCGATTTTTTACTGCGTGACTTTAACGGACAATGGCGCGGTCGTGCGACGCTGTACCTAAACGAATTTCACGTCCTTTTTTTCCCCACAAACAGAGCTTTCTTTTGGTGGTATTTGATCACCTGTGTGATTTTTTGATCATGCGCTATAAACAAAACAATAGCGTAATTTTTGCAAAAATAACAATATTTTTCACTTTTTTTATATGAAATTCCCCCCAAAAAAATGTAAAAATCAAATTTTTTAACATTTTCGGCCAAATTGTTTTATGCTACATATGTTTGGTAAAAAAAAAAAAAAAAAACGCAAAAAGCGTATTTTGATTGGTTTGCGCAAAAGTTATCGCGTTTACTAACAAAGGGAAAGATTTTTGTCATTTTTGGTGTTTTTTTTTTTAACGAGTAATGGCGGCGATCTGCGATTTTTTTGCGGTACTGCGACATTGCGGCGGACAGATCGGACCCTTGACTGACATTTTTGACACTTTTGGGGGTACCAGTGACATTACTGCAGTAATCAGTGCTAAACATATGCACTGTTACTGTAAAAATGACACTGGCAGTGAAGGGGTTAACTGTGTTGGACAGGGAGGGGTTAAGTGTGTCCTAGGGGCGTGATTCTAACTGTAGTGGGACATGGCTACTAGTGTAAAAACAGAGATCAACAGTAGAAGAACCGTCTGATCTCCATTTTTACACAGGGGAGAATGACAGGCGGCTTGTTTACATAAGCCGCTCTGCCTTTCTCCCGCTGTACCGACGATCGGCGAGTGACCGGCGGACATCGGGTCCGCCGGTCACACGCCCGCACTCCTCCCTGAACGAGCTGAGGCGGGCGCGCGCCTCAGCGGGCGCGCGCCTCAGCGGGCGCGCGCTCGCCCGCTATTGGCTCAAATCCAGTGACAGGCGAGTGACGTAGATCTACGTCACTCTGCCTGGCCGGGGCTGACTGCCGCAGTAAATATACTGTGCGCAGTCGGCAACCGGTTAACCAAATATCTCCATCATAATAAAAATCCTAAGAGCCCATTCACATTGAGGCGACACGACTTCGGGGGGCGACCTGTGAAGTGGAAGTCTATGCAAGTCGCTCCGAGGTCGCCCCAAAGTAGTACAGGACCCTTTTTCTAAGTCGGAGCGACTTGTGTCGCTCCTATTAGAATGGGTCCTGTACTACTCAATGGACCGCGACATACCGCGACTTGTCAGGCTGACAAGTTGCCTGACAAGTCACGCTAATGTGAATGGGCTCTAAATCCAGTTTTTCAAACATACAATACATAAATAAATAAATAGTTTGCTGATAGTAATTAAAGTACATGTGCCAAATGAATGCTGATTGGGCATATACCAAGGCCCATTGTATGTTTGAAAAACTGGATTTAGGATTTTTATTATGATGGAGATATTTGGTTAAAAATTCTTGCACTATAGATCATCATCCCATCTCAATCTCCTCTCAAATAGGTAGCGCCTTTACCAACTTTTCTTCCCTCTTTTTTCAATAGAAATTGTGAGATTCAATAAATATCAGGACCATCTGAAGTCAGGGATGCAGTTTTATAGATAGGAAAGAAGGGGGGTATTAGGATCTGTATATCAGCTTTCAGTCTTAAGGGATATAACATAGAGGCCATGCTGCCAGTTAGACATGTGCGTTCCGAATAAATATTCTGACAAATTTTCAGTTTTTCTGAGATTCGGAAACATATTCAAAGGAAGTCTACCGAATGCTCCGAATAACGAAACAAAATTTATCAGAACTTCGGAAATTCAAATTAAAATTCAAAACTGATTTTATATTGAATTCCAGTCGAATTTGAATGATAAACATACTTCTGAAATCAATGACTGTGTGTGTTATTAGGGTCCTTTCACACGGTCCACTGTGCGGTGCGGACTGTTCTCTGCTCAGCGGGGATCGATCTGCCGATCCCGGCTGAGCAGGCAGGTGACAGCTCCCCCCCTGCTCTGTGTGCGGAGAGGGAGGTGTCAGAGCCCGGCTGCTCTCTATGGAGGAATCGGATAAGGGCGGACCGCCTGTCTGCTCTCATCCGATCCCATCCGATCCCCTGGACGGATGGAAAATAGGGTTTCCATCCGTCCGAATTTCACGGATAGGATCGGATGCGGATGGCAGCGGGTGTCAGAGGACATGTCACCACTGACATCCGCTGCCCCATAGGGATGCATGGAGGATCCGATCAGATCCGCCTAAAAAACTGACAGGCGGATCTGATCGGATCGCCCGTGTGAAAGGGGCCTTAGAGTACTATTTCAGAATAATGTTGTTTTTATTAACCAAAGATGATTTAAAGAGTCATTGTAATCATTTGTTGAACATTTTTCTTTTGCTTGTTCACTTTGCCACATTCGAATCAAAAAAAAAAAAAACGTTTTCAATTTGACCGATTCAAAATTTATCGATTTGAACGTTTTGAAAAAAATCGTTACATTTGAAAAAAATTTGAAAAAGACATAAAACAAATTCCAAATACGAATCCTGAATACGAAATAACTAGATTAACAAATCTAAACTAAATTTTTTCGTCACACATGTCTACTCCCAGTATGTCACCTTGTGCGTGTCATAGTCGAGAGAGGTTAGTGTGATGTAATGGGAGCCCACCTCTCATTAGAGTGGGGAAGGTGGGCTGGTTGAGAGTGTTGTGAGGTAGGTATGTTATTTCAGTGGGGATATGGTATTTCTATGAGCTTAAAGTGAAATTATATATTTGTTTTGGATACAGTAAGGAAGGGTTATAACCTATGTAAGGTTTATTTTTGCCCTCCCATTAGGGAGATTTACCTTCACTTCCTGTCCTGTAGCCAAAACAGAAAGTAAACATGGAGTAAAAAAAACCTGCAAATAAAGGAATTCTATGGAGGACCCCCAGGTTTTTTTCCTTTTTTATTGGTTGAACTAGATGGACTTTTTTCAACCAGACTAACTATGTAACCAGAACTAGCATCCCCATTGGAAAATTTCCCATCTACTACTTTTCTGGGGACATCCCAAAATTTGGGATTTTCTTTTACCTTCAATGATAATAGGAAACAGGACAAATAGAGAGGGTGGATCTCTGTAACGGGCACCGGCAGCTATAAAAACTGACAGGGGTTCTAATCTCTCCCCACTTCAACCAAAACTTTAACCACTTAAGCCCCGGAGGATTTGGCTGCTCAAAGACCAGGGGCTATTTTGCGATTCGGCACTGCGTGATTTAAACGGACAATTGCGCGGTCGTGCGGCGCTGTACCCAAATAAAATTGACGTCCTTTTTTTCCCACAAACTGAGCTTTCTTTTGGTGGTATTTGATCACCTGTGCGATTTTTTATTTTTTGCGCTAGAAACAAAAAAAAGTGTCAATTTTGAAAAAATAACAATATTTTTCACATTTTTTTAATATGAAATCCCCCTCCCCCCCCAAAAAAAAATGTAAAAATCAAAATTTTTTAACATTTTAGGCCAATTTGTTTTCTGCTACATATTTTTGGTAAAAAAAACCCGCAATAAGCGTATTTTGATTGGTTTGCGCAAAAGTTATTGCGTTTACTAACTAAGGGAAAGATTTATGTCATTTTTAATGTTTTTTTTTTTAACGAGTAACGGCGGCGATCTGCAATTTTTTTTGCGGGATTGCGGCGGACAGATCAGACCCCTGACTAACATTTTTGACACTTTTGGGGGTACCAGTGACATTACTACAGTAATCAGTGCTATACATATGCACTGTTACTGTAAAAATGACACTGGCAGGGAAGGGGTTAACTTTATTAGTGATCAAGGGGTTAAGTGTATCCCTAGGGGCGTGATTCTAACTGTAAAGGGGTGTGGCTTTTGATGTAACCAAAGAGACATACGATCCTACATAGCAGGATCGTATGATCTCTGCTGTTACACCAGGGAGAATGACAGGCGGCTTTGTTTACATTAGCCGCCTGCCTTTCTCCCTCTCCAGCGGGAGATTGCGAGTGGCCGGCGGACACTCACGCGCGGATCCCAGTGAACGAGTGGGGGCGGGAGCGCGCCTCCGGCGGCGCACGCTCTCCCCCTATTGGCTTGTGGGGGAGTGAAATACCGGTACGTCATTTTGCCCAGGAGGGGCTGACTATATTGTCGTGCGGCAGTCGGCAAGTGGTTAAAAAAAATGTTTGCCTTTAGTTATACGCTAAGATGGAAGAGAGAGGTGGAGTTTTGTGGGGTTAGTGGTTTGCAGGGAGGATGCATATTCAGTTAAAAGCTGAAATATTTCTATATGCAGCAGTTGAAGGATCCAGTGTAGGCAGTTGATGGGGGTCTACCTGAGGTGACCATATTTTGAAGTTTTTTTGGGTATCATTCAGACTCTTCTCTTGCATCATATTGCCCATTATTTTCGGTTTTACCTCCAAGAAGCTCAGTGTGGGCTGTTTCCAGGCATGTGCTTATTAAGTTTTAGATTTATTTAAGTTACCTGTCAAAAACAGCCCCCCCCCCCCCCCTCCCAAAAGGTGCCAAATATGGCAGCAGAGGCGGGGAGGAAGCAAAAAAGCAGAGCTTCGCCTTTTGGGTGGAGCTCCGCTTTAACCAGCATCTACTTCGGGAGCAGTTAGGATTTCCATAAAGAGCACCTTTCCATCTTTATGCTGTCACATACAGTCACCTTTGTGACCGCAGTAAGCTTCAATTACAAAAAATAGCAAAAAACATAAATAAAAAAATAAATACAAAAAATGCGATAAAAAACGAGCCATGTAAAAGACCCCACCCCATACACAAGCATATATAGACACATAGACTCACCGGCCACTTTATTAGGTACACCTGGTCAATTGCTTGGTAACACAAATTGCTAATCAGCCAATCACATTGCAGCAACTCAATGCATTTAGGCATCAAGACATGGTGAAGATGACTTGCCGAAGTTCAAACCGAGCATAAGAATGGGCAAGAAAGGGAATTTAAGTGACTGAACGTGGCATGGTTGTTGGTGCCAGACGGGCTGGTGTATTTCAAAAACTGCTGATCCACTGGGATTTTCATGCACAATCATCCCTAGGATTTACAGAGAATGGTCTGAAAAAAATATCCAGTTAGTGGCAGTGGTGTGGACGAAAATGCCTAGTTGATGTCAGAGGTCAAAAGAGAGTGGGCAGGTTTGAGATGATAGAAAGGCAACAGTAACTCAAATAACCACTCGTTACAACCAAGGTATGCAGAATACTATCTCTGAATGCAAAACACATAAAACCTTGAAGCAGATGGGCTACAGCAGCAGAAGACCACACTGGGTGTCACTCCTGTCAGCTAAGAACAGGAAACTGAGGCTAAAATTCACACAGGCTCACCAATCTTGGACAATAGAAGATTGGAAAAAGGTTACCTTGTCTGCTGAGTCTCGCTTTCAGCTTCAACATTCAGATGGCAGGGTCAGAATTTGATGAAAACAACATGAAAGCATGGATCCCTCCTGCCTTGTATCAGCACCAATTGACCATTGTTCAATACCGGAGTATTGTTGCTGACCATGTCCATCCCTTGACTACAGTGTACCCACCTTCTGATGGCTTCTTCCAGCAGGATAATGCACCATGTCACAAAGCTCAAATCATCTCACCACTGGTTTCCTGAACATGACAATGAGGTCACTGTACTCCAATGGCCTCCACAGTCACCACATCTCATCCAATAGAGCACCTTTGGGATGGGGTGGAATGGGAGATAAGCATCATGGATGTGGAGCCATAAAAACCTGCAGCAACTGTGTAAAGCTATCTGGACCAAAATCTCTGAGGAATGTTTCTAAAATGTTGTTGAATCTATGCCACGAAGAATTAAGGCAGTTCTGAAGACAAAAGGGGGTCCAACCCAGTACCAGCAAGGTGTACCTAATAAAGTGGCCGGTGAGTGTATAATTAAATACACATACTTGGGACACACAGACGTTCCTAAATACAGACCACACAGCACATATTAACGACTTGAAAGTTGGCATGTTAAACCCCCATTCCTGTCCAGGTCATTTTTCAGTTTTCAGCACTGTGATAATTTGACTGACAATTCCTCAGACATGCAACACTGTACCCAAAGTAATTTATATAATTTCTTTAGACCACAATTTTTTTTTTTTTTTTTGTGGCATTTAATAACGCTTTTTTTTTTCTAAATGTAGTAATAAGGGTCCTTTCACAAGGTCAGCGTCCAACGAGTCCGTTCTGCTCAGCAGGGGATCGATCCACCGATCCCCCCTGAGCAGGCGGATGACAGCTCCGTCTCGGCTCTGTGTGCAGAGACGGAGCTGTCAAATCCCTGCTGTCCTCTATGGGGAATAGGATGAGAACAGATCGCCTGTCCTTTCTCATCCGATTCCATTCGCTGGACGGATGGAAAAAAGGGTTTCCATCCGTCCGGATTTCACAGACAGGATCGGATCAGATGGCAGCGGGTGTCAGCGGAGTTGTCTCCGCTGCCCCATAGGGATGCATGAAGCATCCGATCAGGTCCACCTGGAAAACTGACAGGTGGATCTGATCGGATCGCCCGTGTGAAAGGAACCTAAAGGAAAAAATCAAACACTTAGTAAAACTGTTTCTCTTAGTTTATGGTATAAAATATTTTACCCCCTTTGAAAAGTGATCTGCAGTGGATTGCTTGCAGGGAATGAGTTTTAACACTAAAAAGGCCGAACCACCACGCTGCAACCATAAGCATTGTACATAGCTACAGGGTGGCTGGGACATGGCCTCATTAACTTTACTGGGTTGTGTTTAGTGGCGTCACTGCCCATGGGATGCAACAGGGGGGTTCATTTTTGCCATGGACACTAAGCAATGCATCCATGGCATATGTACAGCCCTGAGCGACTGCGTGTTTTGTTTACATGGGTGTCAAACTGGGAGTCAACCATCTTTTACTGCCCCTTAGCCGCACGTCTGAACAAGCCCCAAAGCATGACCATTGTGTATTGCTGCAGAGCAGGGAGCAGATAAACCTGCACATGTATTGAGCAAATATTACATATAGATCAATGGAGATATATAAATACAAACTATAAATAAAGCAGAACTCAAACTATACCTGAAGTTCCACTTTAAAACATGACACTCGATATGATTGTTTAAATAAAATCCCTGAGATTCACTGCTGTCAAGGCAGAGATGAGCGAGGACCTCTTGAAGCTCTATAGGGGAGGTTCATCCGATGTACACATAATCTGCTAAGAATATAAGCATTTGCAAATGAAAGCAGAGTTCCGGCCAGGAAAAAGTTTTTTCAATAAAAATACCCCCGAGACAGTCAGGGCTAGTACATTCCACAATGGATAGCCTCTGTACTGTCCCGGGTCGCACTTACCTGCAAAAAGAAATACTTACCTTGAAAATTTCTCTTCCAGCGCTGCCATCTCAGATGTGGGCAGCTGAAGCCAGGGCGTCCTCTTCTGCGTCCTCTTCTCCCAGAATGCGCCTGCACCGGCCCCGCTTGTCACTTCCGGTGCGGGCGCGTCATCCCTCCACAGCTTCTGGGCATGCCCAGAAGCTGTTTAGAAGGGAATGAGGCGCCCGCACCGGAAGTGACGAGCGGGGCCGGTGCAGGCGCATTGATTCCTGGGAGTGATGACGTTCAGCTCCCAGGAATCAATGCAAAGAGAAAGTGACGGCGCAGGCCGTGGCCGCAGAGGGAGGAAGTGGAAGAAAGGTGAGTATATTTTTCTTCAATAACAAGGTAAGTAAACAAAAAAAAATCGTAACTATCCATTTCTTTTGCAGGTGACCAAAAGCAAGCGGTGGCCCAAAATCGACTATGTCGATTTTGTGGCCGGAACTCCGCTTTAACAACCAGGCATTGTGTGCAAGTATGTGTATGTTTATGTGAATACTAATATTCTACAAAGAAAGCTTGTTTTAGATAATCTGCCCATGTAGGAGACTGCAGTTCAATGTAAGTTTCTAAATGTAGAAAAAATGCACCTAGGGAAAAATAATGCTCTAAGGGCTCTTTCACACGGCCGCTCCGTGTGTCCGCAAATCATCCTATTTTTTTGCGGATGATTTGCGGACATAATGTAAGTCTATGGCATTGCGGATGTCAGCGGAATACCATGCGCTGACATCCGATTTTCCTCCTTTCAGTTCTGTTCCGTTTTTTGGAACGGAACAGAACCCTATTTTTCCTCCATTCAAAAAACGGAAAGGAAGGAAAATCGGATGTCAGCGGTGTCACCCGCTGACATCCGCAATCCCATAGACATACATTATGTCCGTATATCATCCGCAAACGGATGGGATGATAGGCGGACATACGGAGCGGATGACACAAATGCCGTCTGAAAGAGCCCTTAGAGTCTAAGAGAACACAACATTGGGGGCACAGTGTTAACCAGCACTAAAGAGGAAAAATATTTGGGGGTACTTATTTCAGATGATTGCAAAATGAGCAAACTGTGTGACAAGGCAATGGTGAAAGTGAATATAATCCTAGGATGCATCACCAGCAGGAGAAAGGAGGTCCTGATTCCTATATAGATCTTTAGGTAGCCCTCATTTAGAATAATTTGTCCTGGAGACCTCACTTACAGAAAGACAATAAGATAGAACAAGTCCAGAGATGGGTAATAAAAATGGAGAAAGGTCTGGGGGATAAAACATATTGAGAGACTTCCGGAACGTACGTACACTCTGGAGGAAAGAAGGGAAAGGGGAGACATGATTGAGACCTTTAGAGGGGACGAATAAGGTTCAGGAGGGCGGTTTCTTTCAATATGAAACCAAAATCATGAAAACAAGGACATGACCTCAAACTAACTGGAGGAAAGTTCAAAACGAATCTTAGAAAGTATTATTTTACTGAAAGGGTTGTTGATGCTTGGGATAAACTACCAGCAGAGGTAGTGAGTCAACAGCAAATGGCTTCAAACATGCTTGGGATAAACATAGATCTATACTCAGACAAAAAAGTTAACGGAAAAAAAAAAATGGGCAGACTCGGTGGACTAGTCAGTCTTTTTCTGTCGTCACTTTTCTATGTATGTACTGTTCCCATCTTTGCAGCATATTTGTTCAGATACGGAAAGGCCATCATGGAGGATGCAGTCATTTAGAGTAAGATGTGTGTAATATGTGGCTTGCAAATTATTGTTCCTGCTTTTCCCCAAACAACTTGGATCATTGAAACCCTTCCACCAGAGGTAGGGGACTCAAGTCACATGACTTGACTTAAGACATGACTGGACGAAGGATTTTGAGCTGTTTGGGCATTCAAAATGTTTCTTTACCACTTAAGCCCCGGAAGATTTTACCCCCTTTCTGACCAGGGGGTATTTTGCGATTCGGCACTGCGTGACTTTAATGGACAATTGCGCGGTCGTGCAACGCTGTACCTAAACGATTTTAACGTCCTTTTTTTCCCACAAACAGAGCTTTCTTTTGGTGGTATTTGATCACCTGTGCGATTTTTTGATCATGTGCTATAAACAAAAAAATAGCGACAATTTTGCAAAACTAACAATATTTTTTCACATTTTTTTTATATGAAATTCCCCAAAAAAATGTAAAAATCAAATTTTTTTTTACATTTTTGGCCAATTTGTTTTCTGCTACCTATGTTTGGAAAAAAAAAATCACAATAAGCGTATTTTGATTGGTTTGCGCAAAAAGTTATTGCGTTTACTAAGGGAAAGATTTTTGTTATTTTTGTTGTTTTTTTGTTTAACGAGTAATGGCGGCGATCTGCTATTATTTTTGCGGGACTGCGACATTGCGGCGGACAGATCGGACCCTTGACTGACATTTTTTACACTTTTGGGGGTACCAGTGACATTACTACAGTAATCAGTGCTATACATATGCACTGTTACTGTAAAAATGACACTGGCAGGGAAGGGGTTTTATTACTTTATTAGAGATGCAGTGACTACTGTGATTGGATGTGGCTGTGTGTGTAACAGCACAGATCAATGGTCCTACATAGCAGGACCGTTAGATCAGTGCTTTTACACATGGAAGAATGACCAAATATGACATATAGATGCCTTTCTCCCTTTACAGCTGACGATCACGAGTGACTGGCGGACATCGGGTCCGCCGGTCACACGCACGGAGGTGTCCGTGAACGAGCCGAGGCGGGAGCGCGCCTCCGGCGCCGCGTGCGCCCGCTAATGGCTCCCAGGCTAGTGACGTACCGGTACGTCACTTTGCTTGGCCGGGCCTGACCGCCGCAGTATATGTACTTGCGGCGGTCGGCAACCGGTTAATATGCCACGGAAAAAAGCACTAAGCAGTTTTGTTAATGTTGAAAATAAAACAAAACCTTTCCTGACCACTGACTTTTAACTGATTTAAAGGTGAAAATTGGGGTAGATCAGTATTTTGACTTCATTTGTGACTTGACCAAAATAAATGAGTTGACTTCTAGCAGGGACTCGACTTGACTTGCTTGCTTTTCGCCACAGTAACTTGGGACTTGCTTGAGACCTGACGGTTAAGACTTGAGACTTGCTTGTGACTTGCACATGTGTGACTTACTCCCATGTCTGCCTTCCACCCATTTCTGTAATGCCCCATACACACGTGCAGATTATCTGCAGACTTTTGTCTGCAGACTTACCTTTTCTATGTAGTGCAAGGGCCTGCCGGATTGCATACAAATTGAAAGTGTTTAGATTTGACCTCATATTATATGGTTTTGGTAAGTCTGCAGACAAAAGTCTGCAGATAATCTGCACGTGTGTATGGGGCATTAGACTTGGCCAGGGATTGCTACATCCACTACAATCTGATCTATAGCTGAATGTTAAGCTTACAGGCACTCTTATATTGTAGATAAAAGGAAGCCTGGTTCAAAAACAACGAGATGTTAAATGTTTTACTTGTTGACACATCTTTTAAAAAATACTTAATAATTTTCTTTGTGCATAAATGTCTTTTGCAGGTGTTGCCTTTGGTGCTAGTTTTTGGTCTGTTGATTGTCAGCTCAGATGGTTCAAAACCAATCAAACGAGCACAGCCAAAACCCAAAGGCTGTGCTGAACGCCAAGAGGAGGTGTTGGAGCAGATGTATGGGCATCTAGCAGCAGGCATGCTCAGTGCCTACCACCACACACTGCAACTGCAGCCATTGGAGAAGGAGAATATTACCTGCCCAGCTGGGATCCATGGGAGGCCCCAGGCGGAAGGCAAGCAGCAGCTGCCAGTCAATATAAACAGCATTTCTCCATGGGCATATAGGTGAATGAACAAAAATGTTTATAGCATTAGTCACTAGTGTTTGCATTCCATAGTGATCTGCATGAGCCATTCTCTGGGGGAGGGGGTGGGCATACTTACCATAATTGGTTATGCAAAACCAGCTGAGCCTAATCTATTTATATGGTGCCACATTCTAAGTCCCTGGTGCCCAACTTGTGGCCCAAGGGTTACATGTGGGCCTACAGTGTTTATTATGGGGGCCCAAGCCCCAGTGCCAATGGTTTTCCCATCTAGGTGCTCTCTCTAGTACTCCGTAAAGGAAAAAATAGACTCATTTTGCTAGTTACATGGTTTGGTTTACTTTTTCGGTGCTGCTCTTTACTTTTTTTTAATGTATATAAGATTTGGTGGCTGTAGGGAGCACAATGTGAGATTCAAAAAGGAACTGTAACAATGATATTCCAAAATCCCCTGTAGCAAGTCTCCTATCTTCAACCATTAGCAGTCTCTGACATCCACTATGATATGTATACATACAGTCTCTGACTTTTTTAACATTATACAGTAATTTGAAAAAGTAAGTGCACCCCATGCAAACATTTTTATCAACACGTTTTCACAGGCAAACATTACATGTTGATTAAAACAGTGCCTACAGATAAAGATGACATACTTGAACAAGTGACATATAATATTGATGATAGTGGTGTATCCATTTTCAGGATCTAAAAGAAAAAAAAATGTGATTTCTCATATGGAAAAAGCAAGTACATCCCTACAATTATCACCACTTCAAATTAAACATTAAACTTGGGTGTTCCAGGTTAGGTGCAAATTATTAGAACCTCCTAAAGCCCCTTTCACACGGGTGATCCAATCCGATCCGCCTATCAGTTTTTCAGGCGGACATGATCGGATGCTCCATGCATCCCTATGGGGCAGCGGGTGTCAGCGCCTGTGTGAAAGGGGCCTTAGAGAGTATGCAGGTGAAACCTGTCTTATTTAAACCTCAGAGGTCTAGTGGTCTCATGTTATCTTTGCTATTGACATACGGCATCCAGAAAGTATATACAGCGCTTCACTTTTTACACATTTTGTTGTTACAGCCTTATTCCGAAAAGGATTAAATTAATTTTTTTCCTCAAAATTCTACAAACAATAACCCATAATCACAACGTGAAAGAAGTTTGTTTGAAATCTTTGCAAATTTATTAAAAAATAAAAACAATCCCATGTAGATAAGTAATCACAACCTCTGCTCAATACTTTGTTGAAGCACCTTTGGCACCAATTACAGTCTCAAGTCTTTTTGAGTATGATGCTACAAGCATGGCACACCTCGTTTTTAGGCAGTTTATCCCGTTCTTCTTTGCAGGACCTCTTAAGCTCCATCAGGTTGGATGGGGAGTGCCGGTGCACAGCCATTTTCAAATCTCCCCAGAGATGTTTAATCAGGTCCAAGTCTGGGCTCTAGCTGGGCAACTCAAGTACATTCACAGAGTTGTCACTCCTTTATTATCTTGCCTGTGTGCTTAGGGTCATTGTCTTGTTGGAAGATGAACCAAATTGGAGGTCCAGAGTGCTCTGGAGAAGGTTTTCATCAAGGATGTCTGTGTAAATTGCTGTATTCATCTTTCCCTCGATCCTGACTAGTCTCCCAGTTCCTGCTGCTAAAAAACACCCCTACAGCATGATACTGCCACCACCATGCTTCACTGTAGGGATGGTATTGGCCAGGTGATGAGCGATGCCTGGTTTCCTCCAGACATGACGCTTGCCATTCAGGCCAAAGTGTTCAATCTTTGTTTCATCAGAATTATGTTTCTCATGGTCTAAGAGTCCTTCAGGCCTTTTGGCACACTCAATGCAGGCTGTCATGTGCCTTTTACTGAGGAGTGGCTTCCGTATGGCCACTCTACCATACAGCATTATTTATATATATATATTCAGTGGATATATATAGTTAAACTATGTATACAATCTGGTTTTGTTACATAGGTAATTAAACAGTTGTCTATTTAAAAACTGTGTATTGTCCCCTAAGACAGTTAGCAATGCAGAGTATCTTACCATTTCTGTAAAAAGGGCCTTATCAAAATATGCTTGATGAGAATGTGGGGCCACCTGTCCAAAAGTTGAAGCTGAACTGGAAATGGGTCTTTCAATATGATAATGATCAGAAGCACACTAGCAAATCCACCAAGGAATACAGAATTAGGAAATACAGTGTTATGTAATTCTCCTCTAAAATTTTGTAGGGGTATATTAAAATGGGCAGTACATGCAAGAAACCCCACAAACATCCGATAACTGGAGGAATTTTGCATTGAGAAATGGTCCAAAATTTTAAATGTAAGAGACATATAAAATGCTTACAAATAATAATTTCTTCTGAAGGGGCTAACCAGCCTCTGATGCCAATACCACAATACACAATTACATCTATTGAAACTTTTGCTAAATAAATAATTGAAAAGGGAAATATTTCTTGTGTTTTCATTCAAGCACATTACCTTTATCTGTAGGCGCTGTTTGAATAAAGATGTAATATTTACCTGGACAAAAAACAGAAAATGATCTAAAGTCCTATGACCCATGTATTTTTCACTGTATCTAATATTTACCTGTTTAAATATTTTGAGAAATTCAACAATTTTCATTTACTCAGTTTAAAACAGAAATGAAAGGTGTATACATATATATATATATAAAAAAAAAAGAAAAAGAAAAGAAGACTATGAATTCCGTTTTTTATAGGTTATCACATACCTTCTGTTCTCAGCTGCATAAGGAGCTCAGAGAGCTAGGGGAGAAGAGACAGCAGTACACTGATCTTCCCAGTGAATGGCTGTGCGGGGGGGGGGGAGCATGTCAAGACAAGTCTGATCAGGGGGAGTTCCCTGCACAGCTAGGGAACTGACCACGCTGTGCTCTCATGCCTAGTGTGGTCAGTTTTTTTAAAAAAAATTATTATAATACAGGATTTATATAGCACCAACACATGCGCAGCGCTTTACAATATGAGGGAAGACAATACAGTTACAATACAGTTAAAACCAGGAGGAACTAGCGTGCCCTGCTCGTTAGAGCTTACAATCTAGAAAAACCTTTTTATTGGAAAGCAGAGGGACAGATAGGAGCAGGTATTTCACACAAAGGTAACAACACAAAGAGAACAGGGTACTTTTTCATACAAGTACATGGTTCAGCAGGCACATATCAGGAGTATGAAATGTTGGGTTTACATATTCTTTAATGTTTCATGTGACTGTATACAGTGAATTATATGTGGGGCAATTTGATCATTATAGGGGCCGCACTTAAAGCGGAGTTCCGGGCATGAAAACGTTTTTTTTAATAAACATACCCCCAGGACAGTCAGGGCTAGTACATTCCACAATGGCTAGCCTCTGATCTGTCCCGGTTCGCACTTACCTACAAGAAGAAATAGTCACTTATAAAATTTCTTCTCCAGCGTTGCCATCTCTGTTGTGGGCAGCTGAAGCCGGCGCGATCCTCTTCTGCGTCCTCTTCCGTGTCTTCTTCTCCCAGAATGCGCCTGCACTGGCCCCTCTCGTCACTTCCGGTGCGGCGCCGCATTCCTCCACAGCTTCTGGGCATGCCCAGAAGCTGTTTAGCAGGGAATGCGGCGTCGCCCCGGAAGTGACGAGCGGGGCCGGTGCCGTCGCATTGATTCCTGGGAGTGATTACGTTCAGCTCCAAGGAATCATCGCAAGACAGGAAGTGACGGCGCGGGCCACGGCACCGAGGGAGGAAGTGGAGAATAGGTGAGTATTTTCTATCTACCATTACAAGGTGAGTAAAAAAAAAAATATATACCTAACTATCCAATTCCTTTTCAGGTGAAGAAGATCCAGCGGATGGGCACAAAATCGATTAGGTCGATTTTGTGCCCGGAACTCCGCTTTAAGGCCTTGGATGTCTATGAAGACCACCACCATTGCATCAGAACAGTAATATGAAAACTGTCACTGCTGACTTGAGTTTGAAGGTGCAAGCATCAGGGCTGTCATGCTCACCCTTTCTTCACTACCCGTTTACATTTTTGACACAAACATGAGCATTTTTTTACTTTCATGCTTGTTTCAGGTCCGTGAATTTTAGACCTGTTAAGTGAAAACAAGAATGATAGCCCTGAATCTTGCACCTTCAAAAACAAGTCAGCAATTGCAACTGCCATATTTCAGTTCTGATGGTTTGGATTAAGCACAATATAACTGTACTTGTCTCAGCTGGTTTTGTACCAACCAACCATGTATAACTCGTTCTGATAGATTTCCTTAAAATTATGTCCATGAAAACTGCAAAGTTTTTCTTCCAACTCTTTAAAGCTGAACTCCAGGTAAATGACTAAATATACCGCTGAAATACATTCATCATGTAGCAGCTTTTCTCCTTGAAGGGATCCAGCCCTGTGCCTTACCAGAAAGCAGGCCAGGTTAGAGACCTGGCTCTTCTCTACAGCAGTCAAGCAATGGTCTACTCTATTATTAGTAAATGAGAGCAGCAGAAGATGGATGAGATCATTCCTCTGCTGTGTCCTCATGTCAGCATGAGTATCAGTTCTTCCGTCCAGGGAATAACAAGAGAGTGGTACTAGTTGCCTATAAACAGATTTAATTACCTTTTATTTTTCAAACTTTTTTGCAATAATAGGGGTTTTATAATATCTGCCTGATGTTCAACTTTAATTCAAACACGGATAAATACTAACCAATCAGTTTTTGGCCATTTAACCCCTTAAACCCCGGGAAAGATTTTACCCCCTTCCTGACAAGGCCCTATTTTGTAATTTGGCACTGCGTGACTTTAACGGACAATTGCGCGGTTAGTGCGACGCTGTACCCAAATGAAATTGATGTCCTTTTTTTTCCCACAAACAGAGCTTTCTTTTGGTGGTATTTGATCACCTGTGCGATTTTTACTTTTTGCGCTATAAACAAAAAAGAGCGTCAATTTTGAAAAAAAACAACAATATTTTTCCCATTTTTTTATATGAAATTCCCCCAATAAAATGTAAAAATCGAATTTTTTTAACATTTTTGGCCAATTTGTTTTCTGTTACATATGTTTGGTAAAAAAAAAATTGCAATAAGCGTATTTTGATTGGTTTGCGCAAAAGTTATTGCGTTTACTAAGGGAAAGATTTTTGTCAATTTTTTTTTTTTTTAACGAGTAATGGTGGCGATCTGCGATTTTTTTTGCGGGACTGCGACATTGCGGCGGACAGATTGGACCCTTGACTGACATTTTTGACACTTTTGGGGTTACCAGTGACATTACTACAGTAATCAGTGCTATACATATGCACTGTTACTGTAAAAATGACACTGGCAGGGAAGGGGTTAACTTTATTGGAGAAGGAGGGGTTAAGTGTGTCCCTAGGAGCATGCGTCTTACTGTATAGGGATGTGACTTGTTGTGTAACAGCAGAGAAATACGATCCTGCATAGCAAGAAACGTATGATCTCTGTTATTACACAGGGGAGAATGACAGGCGGATGTGTTTACATTAGCCGCCTGCCTTTCTCCTTCTCCACGGGGAGATTGCGAGTGACCGGCGGACATCGGGTCCGCCGGTCACTCGCGCGGACATGTTAGGGAACGAGCGGGGGCGGGAGCGCGCCTCCGGCGGCGCGCGCTCACCCCCTAGAGGCTCACAGGCTAACAACGTAGATCTACGTCACTTTGCCTGTGAGGGGCTGACTGCCGACGTAGATAGTCGTGCAGCGGTCGGCAAGTGGTTAATTGCTCTATTTTGAGTTTAGGCATTAACTTTAGCTTACTCTAAGCTATATATTTTTCCCTCTCTAATCTAAAAAAGTAAATAGCGAATCAAAATTGAAGCCTGCAGTGGGTTCAAATGGGCCACATATGTGAGTAATTCCAGCTCTTGAGTAAATGGAAAAAGTACAGCGGAATAATAAATTGACACTTTGATTATAGGTGTAGTAACCAGGAACATCATTTGATGTGTCATAGTATTAAGACTATTTGTTTTCAACTCCTAGAATTACATATAACCCTACAAGATACCCCAAGTATATCCCAGAAGCATATTGCCTGTGTAAAGGTTGTCTGACAGGCCCCTTTGGAGAAGAGGACTTCAACTTCCGAAGTACACCTGTCTACATGCCCACGGTCATACTCCAACGGACAACATCATGCACAGGTGGTCGGTATGTCTATGTTGAAGACTACATTACAATTCCAGTGGGCTGCACCTGTGTGCCAGAAATAGAGAAGGAGACTGAACCAGATAGTGTGAACTCAAGCCTAGAGAAAGAAAAGTTCAAAGTCCACATAAACAAAAATGAGAAACCATCATCCAACTGAGTTTGGAGATGACATGACGAGCAGAACATAAGAAGGAAAGATGTCTATTAGTATTTCCATCCAACAGATCTTATTTCTGTAGAGAGATGAGGAACATTCACTTTAGGTGACCCTTACGGGAGTAAATACAACACACTTATGCTGGATATAATTGGGTACCACATTACAGTCTTAAAGGGACCATCTTTTAGTAGGGCTGCAGTGAATGAAGAGGAAACCGTTCCTACACCAATGACTACTAAGACAGCAGCTGCCCACCTTATAGTAATGCTATTAGATGGTTCATCAGCTGTTCCTTAATTTGTGGTGGATAATCAGGACTTGGCCTAGAACCTTTTTGTGCCTCAAATCAGTAGAGCTACATAAACCAGATGTGAGAAAAATGGAGAAACGGCTCCCCATAGCAAAAAAACAGGGTTTATATTTCACTCTGGGGTAACCAGAGACAGATAATGTAGTTATTCTCGGAACCAGTTTTTTATTGCCCATAAACGCCAGGATATGGAGTATTGACACTGTCAACAATCTAGGAGAGACTTGGAAATGCATGATAGCCATGCAAATTGGAGACAAAATGAGACTTCCTACCAATCACTGAAAAGAAAATCTTAGGGCCTGGATTCATACAAATTTGCAGTACACTTTGCCCTGTTCTAGTTTTTCAGGAGCCGTATGTCAGGGTGATGACCGAGGTGAATTACTCTATGCTGCTGACTGTAATTGGCTATAGATTGTATGTATTTATACACATGGACATGCAGAAGATGCAAAGGAAACAGAAGGTGCTCTAAATCTTATCGAATGTACCTGCAAACTATATATGAAGTATTCCTATAGTCATTTTTATTTAGCAAGGTTATAAAATGATTTTCTTTTAAAATTAAACACTATTTTAAGTATTATAATGTTATTTTTACTAGACATTTTGTATGATCATTGACCTTTGCATTCCCCTTAGTGCCCATTCACACTACCGCAACTTGCCAGGCGACTGGTCAGCCTGACATGTTGCGGTCCATGCAGTGCTACGGGAACCGTTCTAATAGGAGTGACTCAAGTCGCTCCG
Source organism: Pelophylax lessonae (assembly GCF_965119305.1). NCBI lineage: Eukaryota > Metazoa > Chordata > Amphibia > Anura > Ranidae > Pelophylax > Pelophylax lessonae. The sequence continues at coordinate 620,087,586 of NC_138769.1, forward strand.
ACTTAGAAAAAGGGTCCTGTACTACTTCGGGGCGACATCGGAGCGACTTGCATTGACATTCATTTTATGAAGTCCGTGGAAGTCGCGGTGCATGCGACTTCACAGGTCGCCCCCGAAGTCGTGCCGCGGTAGTGTGAACCGGCACAGAAAATCAGCATAGAAAGTTGAACCAATTACAGCCTTTGATTCCTATCTCTGCATCCCTGATTTGAATACCAATGGTCAAGAAGGAAAGGTATATACGGCAAAAAAAGGTCAGGTATTAAAATGCAGATATGTATTTTTATATTTAAATATTTTTATTGAATATTGCAACAAATACACAAAATAAAATACATTTTACATGAAAACATCTCATATATCGAGATCTATATAACCATGAAAATCTAAGTGAGACAGTACCAAAATATTATAGCACAATGTTAGACTTCAATGAAGACAAAGCTGGAGCTTCCTCTCAGAAGAGAAGCTAGGAGGAGAAAACTCCAAAAACCATTAACAGTTGAGTTCTGGATGACTATAATACCAATATACTATAAGTGCTGAAGAAAAAGTCAAAAAGAATAATAAGTTATATAACCTGATATTAATGATTTAGTTAGAGCCTATCATAACAAAGCATGTTTGTAGTTAGTTAGAGCCTAACATAACAAATCATGTTTTTTATAGTGGGCAACTTGAAATTGCCTAGCGTGTTACTTAGATCAGCCCTGCAATACCATTTGGAGTAACGGAAGGGGGTCGTTAGAGAAGAAATTTCATCTATTGTGAATACATGTTCCATGTAAGCTTTCCACCTGGCAAAGAAGCGTTCAGAAGTGTCTGTGTCCTGGAGAATGGCGTCGAGTTTTTCCATATAGAGTAGGTTTGTGAGGTCCTTTTTGACCATTGACAAGGTCGGAGGATTTGTAACTGTCCAAGACTTCAAGATGGCTTTACGTGCTGCCATGAGGCATATGTGTGTCCAATGCTTGAGATGCCTTCCTTTCTTATGACCGTTGTCCGGTTTTGGCGGAGAATAGCTGAATATCAAAGTTAGAGGGTCTTTCTGTAGTGTCTCTCCAGTGACAGTGGTTATGAATGAAAGAATTTCATCCCAAAAAAGCGAAATCGGGGGAACAGATCCCAAGACAATGAAATAGGGACGGCTTTTCTTTTGGTTACAATGAGGGCATTTAAGGTATAGTGGGTGTTCGATCTAAAAAAAAGGGTAAAATGCTCTATGTATAAGTTTAAATTGTGTCTCCCTCCAGCTTTCGTTTATCAATAGCTTCCTTATTGTACGAAGGCCAGTTAAGAGCTTTGCACCAAGGTCTTCCTCTGGTATGTCCTTTCTCCAATTAGAATGGGTTTGAGAACCCGTGTTGTCGCTTTCGATAAGAGATAAATTGCTATAAATAGCCGATATAGAGTAGTGGTTTTGAGTAATCAGTTTGTCAATAAAGGATTCCTTGAATCTGACCCGAGCATCAGGACATGCAGACCGTGCATAGGCAATGGCCTGATTGTAGCACAAGAAGTGAGCATCCGGTAAAGAAAATTTAGAGGCTAGGACTTTGAAAGGGATGGCTTTCGAGCTATCCATGTCAAATAGTGAAGTCACATAATGAAGACCCTTGGACCTCCACACCTCAAATGCCTTATAAGTGTAACTTTGTGGAAACATGGGGTTACCATGTATTTGTAAGAATTTGGATGACAGAGGTGGGAGTTTCAACAATTTCCTGACCTCCCGCCAGGCAATCAAAGTGTCCTTGAACAGGACACTATGCTGTATTGGGATAGGTAATTTACGCCACAAACAATGCAAAAGACCAGAGAAGTTATGTGGGTGGATAAGAGAGGATTCCAGAACAAAATTGGAGTATCTAGACGATTCCGTGAGCCAGTCAAGGCAGTATCTGAACAGGCAAGCTAGATTATACAATCTCACATTAGGTAAACCTACCCCCCCCCCCCCTCACTCTTCGGGAGATGCAGTTTTTTCATAGCAATGCAAGGTTTTTTTCGAATCCAGATGAAGTTTTGAAAAGCCCTGTTTAAGGTTTGTACGTCTTTATGACGAAGAAGCAAGGGAAGTGTTTGGAGAATGTAAAGTAGGCGAGGAAAGCTCCCCATTTTGATTAAATGGCATCTCCCGAACAGCGAGAGGGGAAGTGTCATCCAGACCTCCAATTCCCTAGAGATTTTGGCAATAACATTTGGAAAATTAAGACTATAAAGAGAAGAAGGGTCTCTACCAATTTGTATGCCTAGATAAGTGATATGATGTTTAGCTTGCAAGAATCCCGATGTTGTTATAACGTCCTGTGAGATATGTGGAGTGAGCGATAGCAATTCACTCTTGTCATAATTTATTGTAAGACCCGAGCACTTACAAAAAAGTTCCAGATTTGATTTTAAAATTGGAAGATCTACTCTAAGGTTAGACAAAAATAAAAGCATGTCATTGGCGAACATCGCCGCCTTGAGAACCTGGGAGCCCGTATTTATACCATGAATGGAGGAGACTTCTGAGAAGAATTTAGAAAAAGGTTCAATGGCCATATTAAATAGAAGGGGGGATAGGGGACAGCCCTGTCGCGTACCTTTATGCAGATAGAAGGTTGCTGTAAGAAAGTCCGAGGTAAGTATTCTAGCCGTAGGGGTAGCATACATCCCCATCAGGAATTCCACAAAGCGGCCGCTAAACCCTAGTTTCTGGAGTACAAGGAATAACCAGGAAAAGCTGACATTGTCGAAAGCTTTCTCGACATCTAACGATAAAATTGCCAAGTCCTCATGAGGATGGTGTTTGCCGTGTTCCAAGGCTAAAATGACCTTGCGTATTTTGGAAGTTGCAGATCTGCCTCTGACAAAGCCAGCTTGAATCGGGTTAATCAGGGAGGGCATAATATTTGCAAGCCTGTTAGCTATAATTTTGGACAGTATTTTTGCATCTAAATTTAGCAACGATATGGGACGATAAGAATTTGGAAGAGAGGGGTCCTTGCCTTTTTTTCCAGAAGCTTAATATAAGCCTGGGATCCTGTGGGTAGATACGATCCCTCCTCCCACATGACACTGTATACCGAGACCAAGGTGGGGAGAACAAGTTCGGCAGCCGCTTTGTAGAACTCCGACGTGTAGCCGTCAGGGCCTGGTGCCTTGTGAGATGCAAGGGATTTGATTGTCATCCTGATCTCATCAAGGGAAACGGGGTCGTTTAACCGTGCCAGGTCTGAATCACAAATTTTAGTGAGTGGTCAGGTTAGCCTGCGCCACACGAAGCTTCTCACTGGCCTGCAAATAGTGTTTAAGTGAGGCTTTTTTAAAGGTGCCTGTATAAGACATAATCCTGCCTCTGAGAAAAGCTTTAGCAGTGTCCCAGAACAGGTGTGGTGTTTCTGTGTGTTCTCTATTGGAAGTTTCAAATTCCGCCCAGGCATTTTGCAGCATAGCATGGAAATCTGTATTATGTGTTAGGTATGCAGGAAAGCGCCATATGAAAGGTCTAGCGTCTTTCGAAGTCTCATTTACTGTGAGAGAGATAGGGGCATAGTCGGAAATTACTATATCATGTATTGTGGATTCACCTATGAAAGGGAGAAATGTCGATGAGCAGAATAGATAATCTATTCTTGCCAGGGAATCTTGAGCATGAGAATAAAAGGTGTACTCAGCAGCAGTTGGATGCATGATACGCCATACGTCCAACATATCCGCTGATTTGGTTACACGTGGAAGATGCCTGTCAGTTCTAGGTGTATGTGATACCGTAACAGTAGGATTAGTGCGTTTACGGGAGTGTCTGTTTTCACTGTCGTGAAATTACTGAGTTGAAATCACCACCCAGTATATGATGTCCAAGAGTCGCATCTAGTAACCATTTACAGATGTCGGCAAAATAGGTTTTGTCCGGAGAGTTAGGAGCATATATGTTTGATATAGTCAGAGGTTTAGGAGTTGTCTGTAAAGTAATGGAGATCCTGCAACCCATTTCGTCCTTATTCACTGAAGTGATAGCGTAAGGGAGATTTTTACGAATCAAAATCAAGACCCCTGCCTTCCTACCCTGTGCCGATGATCCCACCACCTCTCCCACCCATAACTTTTGCATGCGGTGAAAGTCCTCAGTGTGTAAATGTGTCTCCTGTAACAGAGCCACGTCCACCTTGAGGCGCTTAAGGTGACATAACACTTGCATTCTTTTACAAGGGGAACGGAGGCCCTTAACGTTCCAGGAGACAATTGTTAGCATGATGACAATACGTTTAACAGTGGGTGGGGTAGAGGGAGCTCAAGAGCACAGAACTTATGTAATCTGCTGAATTGGCAACTGAAATACTAAATAGATATGTGCAAGTGATTCAAATGCAATAAGGTACTGATTTGAATGGGTCCGCCCCTACCAGTTTGAAGGGAGCGAGAAAACTGGATCTGCGGCCAGTTAGTACTGCTCCTGGATGTGATTGGTAAGGCACGGCGGTGGCGGTGGGGGAGCCTTTCCTCCTGGGTTGAATCTGGCCTTGCAAAAGGCTTGTCCCCAGTTGAAGGCAGGTTCTCCCTAAGCTGTCCAAAGTTCTGATGCCTCCTGGTAGGATAGGGCTACACTCGGTCTGGCCTTTGGGCCGGGGTAGAGAAAGCCCGTAGTGTATGTGCCCCTGGGGTGGCAGCCCAGGGGTGCCTTAATTCTCACTGGTGAGGGGCAGCTCGCCTTGAGTTTTTCGGCACCATGGTCACTGCACCTACGCACACTTTTTTAAGCCTTTTGGCTTCGACCAGAGGAATTTTTATTCCGGCCGGAAGGCCTGCCTTTGTTTTTCACTTAGGCACTAATTCACCTCTCCACTTCCCCTTCCCCACCTTTTTGTTTGTGTGTGCTTTTTCTTTGTAGTTTGTCACTTTCTGTCACCTTTTTTCACTTGCACGACTTGTAGGGTGTGGGTCCTCGGGCCCTGCCTTGAGTCTTGGGAGGGGGTGGATATGGCCTTTTGGCTTGGTCTGCCCTCTCTCATGGGGTCTCCCTTTGGGGGAGCCCCACTTAGTACTCGGTGGGGGCTGTTTCGGCAGTCCCCCTGAAGAACGGGGTCAGTCTGGTTTCGGCCAGACAGACCATGAGTACCTTAAATCTCTGTCAGGAGTCTTGTGCCCCGGGGGATCGAGGTTCGGGTCCTACCTCTTCGGAGGGAAGACCATTTGTATTCGCACACCCTGTGCACTTTTTGTGTTCCTCACGTTTGTGTGTGTGCACTTTTTTATGCACCGGGTGAAGTCTTTTGAGTGTGTTTCACACGCTACGGACTTTTAAAAAAAAAAAAAAAAAAATGCAATAAGGTACTGCAAGGCTAACAAGGCAGCTTAGTACTTCTATAAACCTCTGAAATACAGTATAACAACTAAAAATAACCTGTAGGGAAAGGAGAAATAAAAGAATAAGAGTACTATATAATAAATCAAAATTCTGTCCAACTTAGGACTTCACTTTTTTCCACAGGAGAAACCAATGGGGAAAAGTTCCCGTAGAGCAACCCCTATGATAAGGAAGGAAAGGGGCACAAACAGATTGGGCCCAATGCATGTATAAAAGGTAGAATAGCATGAACAGGTCAGTTCTGTAAAGCAAAGTCAAACAGATCCCTTTGTTCAAGGTGCAAAACGAACTTTCTTGGGATTTCCGGGACAGGGAGGCTTTCCGCTCAGTGGTGGAGTCCTCCATAGGTTGTATTTGAGAGGACTGAAGGTATTTTTCCGCCTCAGAGGGGGAATAAAATGACAAACGTTTTCCTTCAGGAGTAGTGAGGTGGAGGATAGCAGGATAAGCCAGAGTGAATTTAACTTGGTTATGAAATAGCGTGGAACAAATAGATGAAAAAGCTTTGCGTTTGTTAGCAACATCTGGAGAATAGTCCACAAACACTAACAGCCTGTTTCCTTCTATTAGAAGCTGATGCTGTCGGCGGAAACTCTGCAAAATTGCATGTTTGTCAACATAATTGAGATAACGAGCGATAATAGGTCTAGGCGACTTACGGTTTTCGGCATGGGCTCTGAGCCTATGTGCGCGCTCCACTATACACGGTGTGTGCAAGCCGAGAGCAGCAGGAATTTGCATGGAGCAAAGTTCAAAAAGAGCATTAGAAGAAAATGTTTCAGGCAGACCTATTATCCTGAGATTGTTCCGTCTAGACCTATTCTCCAAATCTGATATCTTCTCCTGGAACATTTGTAAAGCAGAGTCATAAGATTGTAATGTAAATGAAGTGTTTAACATGTCTTCAGTTAAAGAATCAATTTTAAGCTCTGCCTCCTGTATCCTTTTTGTCTGTGACCCCATGTCCTTTCTTAATTGTTCTATTCCCTCAGCAACTGCTTTTTCTACTACTGCATTAATTGTGGGCTTGAGCAGTGAGGCAACCGCCTCAGCAATGCGCAAATGCGCCATTTCCTCTGAAGGGGGTGTCACAATTTGTGCTGAGATATTTATTGGCGTTACTGCCTGTGACAGCGCTGCTCCATTCCCGGCCGGTTTTAATGTAAGCGCGCCCTACGCCATTTTGGAGGCGGCGGCTTTGGAAGGCTCGGTTCGTGGCTGGGGAGTGGACGGCTGCGGGAGGCAAGGCCAGTCCCGGAGGTTATCCATTAAATTAGTGACCTTTCTGAGGGCTCTCCGCCCGTGTTTGGGGGGGTCCTGTGCCTTTATTAAAGCTGGTTTGCGGGGTACTCGGCGGGAGCTCATGTACCTCACGTCTGCATCCTGTGGCGCGGGAACCGGAAGTCTGATATGTATTTTTGATATAAGATCAGACACAAATCTCTCCTGCTATATCAATGCAAAGAATTGAAGCTATGAAGGACATTTAAAGTAAACATCGGAAAATTACCATAAGACACCTCTATATTCTTAGTATTTATCAAAGATAATTTCCAGGTTTCATTTACCTTTAGTTTGTTTGAACCAAGCTGGTTCAAATGAATTATTTACTTTATTAACAGTTGCAGTGGCTGGGAGCGCTGTGTAAAGCCCCGTACACACGAGTCGAAATTCGGCTGGGAATTTTCATCCGACGACCGATCTGCCGATTTTCGGCTTGTTAGTATGATGCTTCCGACAACCGACTCCGACTTTTCGGCCGAAAAAATCCTGGTGTGCAGGCTATATAATTTTTGTCGACCATCAAAACGCGTCCGATTTTCGTCTCATTATTACAGATTTCGATGGGGAAAAATCTTATGAGCAAGACTAGGCATGCTCAGAGATGAAAGAACACATACAAAGCAATCCAACACATGACATCACTTCTGAAGTAGAATTCTGTCGCGCGGGAAAATTCGTGTGCAGTCTAGAGCACATTCCAACCAACAAACACCACTCTGGACAAAAGACGGACGACCGGTCGGCAGAAATTTGTTGCGTGTGTATGAGGCTTAAGCTTTTTAGCCCCATCTACATACAGTATTTTCCCCCTGCTTCTGATTCATTCACCCTGTGAATGTGTGCTTTCTGCACCTCTCATGCTGCTTCTTTGGTCACTACCACAACCAGTCCTCGGGGGGAGCTCTGAAACGATGAAGCAATCCCTGTTACTCTACCAAGATGGCTGCCTCCATAGAGACACAATGTGAAATAAGGTATGGCAATCTTGGAGAAAAGATTAACTGCAGGAAGCCTACGGCAATACTGTACACTTTTCCCTCCGAAAGCGGTGTCCAAAAAAGCAATAGAGTACAGATCCTCTTTAAGGTAGGCCTGAGCATAAAAAGCAAGGATTTACTAAGTTATAGGAAATATTTAGAAATTTTTAATTGTGCCTAAGAGGTACCCTCAAAAAATGTACTTTTTGCCTTACATGGATTGAAATTTGTCTCGTTCAGCAGGGACGGGCTGAATTTCACTCCATGTATGGGCAGGGTGGTTGTAACAATCTACTGATCGACTTCTGTGCAACCAGCCCTGGCAGATTTTTCCTGCAATAGCCCGCAGTGCTGATCAGTGTATTCTGATGGTGGGGAAGTTTTCCTGCTGTCAGAATAAAAAGGCACAGCAGGAGAATTCCTTTTTTTTTTTTTCTTTTTATTAACTTGATTCCCCCATCCACACATTGTAGGTGGATGGGGAATCAGGTAAAAAAATTGAATCATCTATGGGCTGCTGTCTCTGACGGCTACTCTTAGAGGATTTAGTGATGTCACCATTGTGCTTTCCTACTGTTCTTGCTGGACACTCTGACATACAGTGCAGAACAAAGCATGGTAAGTCAGTAATGGAGGAACGATCTGAAGCAGGGAGACCACAGGCAATGCAGCAACTTAAGGCAACTCCATTCCAGAACCCTACATGTGCACCTATTGAATTCTATACATTGTATTTCACCAATTTTCTTAAAAGTATAAATTAAAGGCAAAACTTTTTTTACATTTTGTATAGAATGTAGAGGGATTAGAACATCTGTCAGGTTTTTATTGTTGTCTAATCCCCCATTGGTGAAGATCAACCCTATTTGTCATGTTTGTCTGATCCCCCATTGGTGAAGATCCACCCTATTTGCCATATTTGTCTGATCCCCCATTGGTGAAGATCCACCCTAATAGTCATGTTTGTCTGATCCCCTATTGGTGAAGATCCACCCTATTTGTCATGTTTGTCTGATCCCCCATTGGTGAAGATCCACCCTATGTGTCATGTTGTCTGATCCCCCATTGGTGAAGATCCACCCTATGTGTCATGTTGTCTGATCCCCCATTGGTGAAGATCCACCCTATTTGTCATGTTTACAGTCATCAGTGAAAGTGAAAGGAATGCTCGATTATTTTGACCCCCAGTGACTCCAAAGCATCTCCTGAGTTCTCACCACTCTTGGAACCTTTCAAAATGCCTGTTTCGAGCTGACCGTGTCTGGATTTCCCCAATCTCACTCTTTTGTTCTCCATCCAGTTTGATTGTTTTTACCAATGTTAATGTTTTCTTACATTTCCTTTCTAAGCCCCCCCTCCACATTTTTTTTGAGATGTACAATAACACCAATTGTACGCTGTACATTTCTTATCTGTTTTAGTACTTATTATACCCTAGAAATTTTCATTGCATTTCCTGAAAAAAGAATTATTTGACGAAAGCCACAAATGTTGTGTTGTCCCCAGAACAGAAAAAAAAATGGAAATCTTCCTATGGGGGGGGGGGGGGGGGGCACTGGTTCTGGTGACAACCTTGGATTTCCTCACTTTGGAGGGGGTTTTCTCTTACTTCCTGTTTTGGCTATGGGACAGGAAGTGAAGGGAAATCTCCCAAGTGGGATACAGAGGCAAACAAAACTGACAGGGATTATAACCCTCCCTTACTCTATCCAAAATGAGAATAAAAGTGTTTTGCCTATAATTCTACTTTAAATCACACCAAGCTCTCCCAGTGCCCGGACTGAAGAGAATCAAGCTCTATGCCTGAGGGAACGCTACTACCTCAATTACGTGTTTGAAAAAATAAAAATTATTTTATACAGCTAGATCCTTAGGCCTCCAGATATGGCAAAATCAGAACAAGTATTGGAAATTCAACAAAGGGTTTGTATATCCTCCTGTGATGGAGTTGCCCTGAGAGACATAAAATTTGCTCGCATACTTTTAAAAACTGAATATCGCACACACATAGGATGGACTTTGTCTTCTTTCAACCTTACAATTTATTATACAGGTATCTCCAATGTGGTAATTCCAGATGTTTAATGTATCTTAGGATTAAGTTATCTTGATGGTTCCATTTCCTAGCACCAATGTATAAGATACCTGTGCTAAGTCTTACTATGAAATGACATTGACATATTTTTAAATAGCAGTGTGGGAGGTTAGGTTGAATGAGACTGGACTATGATCTTTTAATAAAAGACCTAAATTTTGCTAATACCCGAACGTTTTTTTTACCAGAAAACCTCAAAAGAAGTACTCCTTGCAGAACAAAGAAATAATAAGATGGCAAGAGAAGGGCACACTGACCTTGTGCATTACCACTAAAATAGTTTATTAAAATCAAAGAAGGTAGCGTACAATATACTCACAAACATAGGATATGTACAAGCATGTAGGAAATAGGGACTGCTCACTTCCAGGACACTTCTCTACTGCTGGATAGTGTGTTCGCGTCCTCACAACCTTGTATGGTTACGCGTTTCGAAGGAGGACCCTCTTACTCAGAGCCAAAGTTGCTATATATTGTGAGTATAATGTACGCTACCTTCTTTGATTTTAATACATTTTTTTAGTGGTAATGCACAAGGTCGGTGCGCCCTTCTCTTGTAGTGCTTTTTGGATACCCTTGGTCCTGAGGAGGGCAGCAAGACCGCTCCATTTGTGCCTAAAAACCACCTAGATCATTTACCTTTCCGCACACCACTCGAGCGCAGGAGAGATACTGTTTTTTGGAATTTATTACAAAGAAATAATAGTCTGTAGCCCTGGCAAACCTCACTGCACAGAAGATCTACATTTGACATTTCTGCTGTCAGATGCCTGGTTCCCCAATGCACTCTATGGCTCTGTCAGCCTGTCAACATTGTTCCCTGTAGTTACATAAAGGCGGCAGATGGAACCACAGAGCAAAGCAAAGCTAGGTAATCCTGGATCAGACACTTCTGGAAATATCAAACGTAATGGGCAGCAATATTCAATGGAGCAGAGATTCAACATGGCAGGCAGCAGGATAGGTAAGTATTAATAGCTTGCTTTGTAGAGCGAACTTCTTTTGCACCTCCAAAAATAGTGACAGAGTCTAGACCTAGTGGTCTACTAAACAACTTCATCCTCATCTGAGAGACCATGTCCAGCTTCATTCTGGCAACATATTTAACTGATAATCATCCACAACCCAAAACTAAGAAAAGTTTATACTTTCCATAAAATATTGTGGGCCAATTTTTCTATTTTTTTTAGGTTGCTGGCGCCCTCTGCAGGTCAATGGAAGAACTGCTAGATATCTGATTATTAGTGCGCCTAGGATGCACATATAATTTTGCCTAAACTTTTTTTCCTCTCCAAGAAGCTGCAATCTTTGTATCCTTTTGACTACTGGTCAAAGTGATAAATCATATTTGGTTGTAGAATATGTGAAATAATATGAGAGGTCAAAATTCACTAAAATATAATTTCTAGTTACAGTTTACAATATCTCTACAAACAATACAACTTAAAGTACTAAGTTCTGATTTGTATTTTTTTTTTACATCAGGTGTGAGACTAATCACGCAGGGAATGACAAGTGTGGTCTCAAAGTGGATCTTAAGGCTGGGTTCACACTGTGGGCAGACGTGGCTCACAGCAGGGGTCCAGTGTGTCCCTGTTCTCAGTTTTTAGGGACGAATCAGGCCCAAATTTTTGTCTGAATTCGGACCTGAAACAGAGCCAAAGATGCACAGGACCCCTGTGCAATTCGCTCCACAACTGCCACAGAGATGTGTGAACCAGCTCCATTGAGAGCGGGTCACAGTCTCCTGTCATGCGAATTGGATACGGGGAAACCAGCAACCAATTTGCATCAATGTACCCAGCTTAAAGAACATGTTTAAAACCACAACCTATGAGGGAATGAACAAAATTATATAATGTATGAGCATCACCCTCGGTTTCAGTTACGAGTGCAGAAAAGAACAAAAGAAATTGCAGGAGTAGAAACTACATAGAAATTATGGGGTTGATTTAGTAAAACTGGAGAGTGCAAAACCAGGTGCAGCTCTGCATGGCAGCCAATCTGCTTCTAACTTCAGCTTGTTCAATTAAGCTTGGACAAAATAAGTAAGCGGAAAGCTGATTGATTCTATGCAGAGCTGCACAAGATTTTGCACTCTCTGGTTTTAGGAAGGGTCCTTTCACACAAGCGATCCGCTCAGATCCTGTCAGTTTTTTAGGCGGATCTGATTGGATCCTCCATGCATCCCTATGGGGCAGCCCATGTCAGCGGAGAGATGTACGCTGACACCTGCTGCCATCCGCATCTGATCCTGTCTGTGAAATCCGGACGGATGGAAACCCTATTTTCCATCCTTTCAGGGGATCGGATGAGAGCGCACAGGCGGTCCGTTCTCATCCGATTTCCCCATAGAGATGCATGGGGCTCTGACACCTCCCTCTCCGCACACAGAGCGGAGAGGAAGGTGTCACCTGCCTGCTCAGCGGGGATCTGTGTATCGATCCCCCGCTGAGCAGCACGGATCCTCCTACGGAGGTGGACCGTGGGAAAGAAGCCTAAATCAACCCCATAGAAGCCTATTTCCAGCTGTCATTCTTCCAGTGCAGGATAAGAAATGTGGACCAATTTATCATTGGCTGCTCTGAGCAAAAAAGAAAATTCTCCTCTACTATGGTTTATATAGCAACTTCAAATAGATTGGTAGAGAAAGCTTTCCTAAATGGATTTTCACATGCAGCCTCAAGCTGGACTATAAAGTCAAAAATACAGTAGAAACAAATTCATATGAACATCATTTCTTTTTTAAATGATCTGTAAAGTAATAACACAGCCTGAGGTCCAGCCCCTCCCTGGTGTGTGAAGATAACTGGTTAAATCGTTTGGTTGAAGGAGACATTTCCCACGTAGTTTAACTGCGAGTTGCACAGAAATAATGCAGGGACAGTTTATAAAGACATCAGATGGGCGTCCATGTTGTCTAGGCCTCAGGCTGTTGCTGGTTTTATACAACCAGGGGGACTAGGAGTCCAGTCCGGTCTCATAGTTGGAATAACATCTGAACTCATTGGCTAGTGACCGAGTGTGCCTTGGAATAAATTTACATGTCTTCAAGCCAAGTATTTTTGTCGCCAAATCCTCCATCACAGCACCTGAAACACAAAAGGGTAACAATGGTATGGGTAAAATTAGTACAGTAATTATGCCTGCAAATGTTATGTGACACAGAAATGCCTTCGCTCCGATGCTGCAAGGTACATACAGCGGGTAACATAAGTATTAAACACGTCACCAATTTTATATGTAAAATATGAACCCAGAAATGTTCAGGACTTATTTCTTCAGGGTTAAATCAAAGCTAGAAGTGGATCCGTGCACAATAGACTTGTGTTCACTGATCTCCCTGTTTGAATCCTGCATGTAAAAGTTGCCAATGAGATAGGGAAGAAGATGTGATGCCAGCCTCATCACTGCAGGGACATAAGAGGGAGGGGGGTTGGACTACATGCATACGCATATATACAGCAGGTAAGGTATTAAGCATGTCACCATTTTTCTAGGTAAATATATTTCTAAAGGTGCTGTTGACATTTTTACCATGTCAGTAGCAACCCATACATACAAAGAAACCAAAACAAAGTTCAGAAATTAAGTTATGTGTAATAAAATGGAATGTCACAGGGAAAAAGTATTTATCATATAAAGAAAGGGAGGTGCAAAAAGGCATGGAAAACCAAGACACCAGCTTAAATCCATCAGTAATTAGAAAGCAATCCTGCCCCTTGTCAGTGTAAATTAATATTAGCTAGTTCAGTCTCAACTGATGACCTATAAAAAGGTGTCACACAAGCAACATCTCATGATGGGTAAAAGCAAAGAGCTCTCTCAAGACCTTTGCAACCTTTTTGTGCAAAGTATACTGATGGCATTGGTTATAGAAGGATTTCTAAACTTCTGAATGTTCCAGTGAGCACTGTTGGGGCCACAATTCAGAAGTGGAAAGATCATCATTTTACCATAAATACAGAATACTTTAATAATCCTAAAGGGAAATTGGTTTAATGACCATGACCAGGTGCTCCTTGTAAGATTTCTGACAAAGGAATGAAAGGAATTATCAGAAGAGTGGTCCAAGAGCCAAGGACCAATTGTGAAGAGCTTCAGAAAGACCTGGAATTAGCAGGTAGGGCTGCACGATATTGGGAAAAAAAGTACATTGCGATATTCGTTTTTCAACTATATATATCGCGATATTTAACTGGGTGGAATGCAGAAGACACTGACAGTGTGGATTAGGCAGACTCACAGTGGTGGTAGGAGGTAGAAGAATCCCCACTTCTCCCTGCCTAATGCTGTAGAGCGGCTGCTAAGAGTTCTATGCAAGGGGGATTGCTGAACAAGGTGAGAGAGTTGCAGTCTGCTGTGGATCTGTGTCCCCCTATGCAGCCAAGATGGCGGTCGGCACAGCTTGCTGAGGGATACGAGTACACTGGGGTCCTTTTTGTGAAGATTAGGAGGTCTGTGTATGGCTTTGGGGGCACCCGGGGGGATGGAGGCAAGTCCCTAATGAGTGCAGAGTAAGTAGGCCTTACCGGGAACCACGAGCGAGCAATCGCGCTCCGATCTAGGCAAGGCCGCGGCTTCTGTGCCTGTGTAGGCCTCAACTCTGCGCTCCTCAGAACAGAGTCTTTTCCCCGCAATACCGGGCAGTATTGGTCTCTGGTGCCTCGATGGGTCTCCCCAAGCGGTTTTTTCTCCCTGAATAGGGGAGATTTAGGAAGATTGCTGAGGATTCTGTACGGCGGTATCGGAGCTCTCACAAGCCGCGTCCGTCCCGCACGTCTTCCGGCCATGCCCCTTGCCTAATGCTAATATCGTGTCTTCGGCGATATGAATATCGCCCACGCCCACAGAACGATAGTCGATAGTCGATCATATCGACTATCGTTCAGCCCTATTAGCAGGTACAATTATTTCAAAGAAAACAATAATTAATGCACTCAGTCGCCATGGCCTGTACGCACGCTCACCATGCAAGACTCCATTGCTGAAGAAAAAGCATGTTGAAGCTCGTTTAAAGTTTTCTGCACAACATTTAGACAAGCCTGTGAAATACTGGGAGAATATGGCCTGGTCAGATGAGACCAAAACTGAACTCTTTGGATGTCATAATACACACCATGTTTGGAAGTCAAATAACACTGCACATCACCCCAAAAAACACCATACCAACAGTGACGTTTGGAGGTGGGAACATCATGGTGTGGGGCTGTTTTTCAGCATACGGTACTGGAAAATTTCATGTCATTGAAGGAAGCATGAATGGAAAAATGTACCAAGACATTCTTGATAAAATATCTGCTGCCATCTACCAGGGTGATGAAGATGAAACGAGGGTGGAGATTTCAGCAAGACAATGATCCCAAACACAAAGCCAAGGAAACTCTCAATTGATTTAAAAAAAAGAAAATATGGCCCAGCCAATCACCTGACTTGAATCCAATAGAAAATCTTTGGAAAGAACAAAAGATCAGAGTTCATCGAAGAGGCCCACGGAACCTTCAAGATTTGTTTGATTTGTTTGCGTGGAAGAATAGGCCAAAATCACACCTGAGCAATGGATGCGACTAGTTTCTCCATACAGGAGGCGTCTTGAAGCTGTCATTACCAACAAATAATTTTGTATGAAGTAAAACAAAATTTCACTTAGCATGTTCATAACTTTTTCCCCGTGTCATTCCATTTTATTACACATAACCTAATTTCTGAACGTATTTGTTTTTATTTCTTTGTATGTATGGATTGCATGGGTTGTTACCAGCGTGTGGTGAAGATTTCATGTCAATAGTACTTTCAGAAAAAGTAACGTGTTCAATACTTATTTTACCCACTGTATATACATGTATGCACAGTCCAACCCCCCTCCCTCTTATGTCCCTGCGGTGATGAAGCTGGCATCACATCACTATCTCATTTACATGCAGGATACAAATAGGGAGATCAGTGAACACAAGTCTATTGTGCACGGATCTACATGTAGCTTTGAATCAACCCTGAAGAAAAAAGGCCTGCTCATTTCTGGGTTTATATTTTGCTTGATATCAGAGAAGAGGTAGATCAAGGTCCCTGTAATTAGAGCCAATCCTATGTGACCAGGCAAAATTTGAGCATTTTGCAATATGTCATGGGATCCTTACACAAACTACAAACCGAGAAGTGACAAAATGACAGAATTCTCCTGATTACATCATACCTGTGCACAGTAGGATCTTCCCCTTAGTTAGGTACCGGATAGTCTCAGCAGTCTTAGTTAGGCACTCTTCAGATAGGTATGGTGGATCTGCTAATACTATATCACAGCTTTGTGGCTGCAGGCTGTCTGGTAGGTCCAATGGTTTATTGTAATCATAGAAGATGAAATCATCACCATAGACTGAGAACCTTCTATCATATTCCAGCAAACAGATGGATACGTCATCTCCAGCCAGTCCCTTAAGTTTCTGGTAAATGCTGGGAGCACTGACACAGGCTATCCTGGAAAGATAAATGTAACACATTGTCACTAGAGGACTAGGATCAACAAATGGAACTTGATAGCCAATACAATATTTATTTAAATCCAAGCAAGTAATAAATCTTTAGAGCATGAGAATGACAACAGGCCTCATAACTGAAAAAAATGTAGGTTTCTGATATCCCCCTATACTGCATTAGAAGCACATAGGAAAGGATATAACAGGTCAGTTCTTTCACTGGGGTTTGATTATGAAGACATGTATCACCAATTTAAACAAGCTTACAGTAAACAGCTAAATATATATTTGAAATACATATTCTATATTGTCCAAAGTATTGGGATGCCTGCCATTACACACACACAAACATTATTGACATCCCAGTCTTAGTCAGTAGGGTTCAATATTGAGTTGGCCCACCCTTTGCAGCTATAACAGCTTCCACTCTTCTAGAAAGGCTGTCCACGGGAATGTTTGACCATTCTTCCAGAAGCGCATTTGTGAGGTCAGGCACTGATGTTGGACAAGAAAGCCTGGCTCATAGCCTCCGCACAAATTCATCCCAAAGGTTTTCTATCAGGTTGAGGTCAGATTCCTCCACCCCAAACTTGCTCATCCATGTCTTTATGGACCTTGGTTTGTGCACTGGTCCAAATCATTTGGTGAAGGGGGGATTATGGTGTTTTTCAGTGGTTGGGCTTGGTGCCTCAGTTCCATTGAAGGGAACTCCTTAAAGAGGTTGTAAACCCATACAACTTTTTTTTGCAACCTGTAAGAGAAACACATAATGAGTTAGTATGCATCGCATACTAGCTCATTATGCAATACTTACTTTAGAACGAGCCCCCGCCGTGCCACCCGCTTACCTGTATGACGGGCGACATGTCCAGTCGCCCGTCTTCCGGGATCGCGGCCTTCGGCCATCTGATTGGCCGGAGCCGCGGTGATGTCACTCCCGCGCACGCGCGCGGGAGCCAACAGTCACGGCACGGGTCTCTGAAGAAACGGCACCAGCGGCCGTTCCTTCAGAGCGCATGCGCCAGTGACGTCACTGGCTGCATGTAAGGTAAATATGTCCTAAACGGTACATTTTTAGGAGATATTTACAGTACCTTATAGGTAAGCCTTATTATAGGCTTACCTATAGGTACAAGTGTCAGAGGAGGGTTTACTTCCTCTTTAAGGCGTCAGCATACTAAGACATTTTGGGCAATTTAATGCTCCCAACTTTGTGGGAACAGTTTGGGGATGGCCTAATGATTGCACAAAGAACCAGAATCATAAGCTCCGTCCAATGAGCAGGAAGTTGAACAAGGAGACACTGAATTGAATTCTCTTGCTATGCAGTATGGCAGAGGTGTGTATGTCACAGGAAAGGCTTCCACAAATTGACAACAGTTGTTACTGCAGATGAATGTGCATTTATTTAGATTTGGTTGGCCTGGAGTTCTACTTCCAGTAATACAGTAACTAGTGAGATTAATAAAAATATTTTTAATAGCCTTATAAATAATATATTCCAAGTAACTATAGGAAATGTCCTACCTCCCATTTTCACCAGAGGCTTCCAATGCTTCCTTGGCCAGACACAGTGCAGTTTCATGGTCATACCAAAACTGACTTAACTGCTGTTAAGAAAATGAAAGAAACAACTTGAGTGATGCACAGCTTCTGTGAAGGGCCTATAATGTTAGTTTTATTTTCATCACTGTAAGGCCTTTTTTTTTTTTTTTAACAGTGTATGGCCCACTGTGCATGTGTGAAAGAGCCCTTCAAAGAGTTCACCTTTAAAAAAAAATAGTAAATGCAGGTAAAAAAAATGTGCATTTTTTTTTTTTTAGGAGCCTGTAAAGCAGGGGTCCTCAAACTACGGCCCTCCAGCTGTTGCGGAACTACACATCCCATGAGGCATTGTAAAACTCGGACATTCACAGACATGACTAGGCATGATGGGAGTTGTAGCTCCTGAACAACTGGAGGGTGATAGTTTGAAGACCTCTGCTGTAAAGCATTGCACCCGAGATCAGCAGGTGCAGTGTCAGGTTCCTGATGACTGCCTGTGTAGCTATCTGCCATACATCCGATACAGGCAGGCAGTTACTGAATGACAGGAAGATAAATGAACTACCTAGAGAGCACTCATCAGCGCCCTGGTAGTTCAATGAGAACTACAAGCTGTCAGCTGCAAAGGCTGTTGGGATTTGTAGTTCATTCATTCACAGAACTCTATGTATGAATGAATGATGCAGCCGTGTAGGAGGAGCCCCGGACGGCGGCACTCTTTTTGAATAGTAACAGAGGGTGCGGGAAGAATATTCCCGAGGTGGTTACATGGAGGGGGGAATCAAGGGAAGAGCAGGCAGATGTTGAACATGTTACACCCCAAATACGGGTGTAACATGTTCACAAAGGTGAACTTATCCTTAAAACAACGCTGAGCTCTAGTGTTGGAATATTACATTTTAATGGTAAATCCATCACTTTAAACAAGCTGCCTTCACAGCAGGCTTTCAACAAGCTTCAGACAGTGCTGAAGATTGATAAAGTCTTCTAGTAACTTGTTTAAAATGAAAGCATCAAGATCTTAATTTGGCCTCCTTAAACTAGAGCGAAATGGTGCTTTATAACCTGAAGTTTAGGTATAGAAATGTTTACATAGTTACAGTGGTCCAGCTTGGACCAATACAAAGTATATATAGGCTTGGACCAATAAAAAGTATATATAGGCTTGGACCAATAAAAAGTATATATAGGCCATACCTGGCCAATCCCCTGGAAGATGGAAGTCACTGTAGAAGGCACCAGTACTACATGGATTGCTGCTAGCTTCCAGGTCCTGTGGTGATTGGCTGCCCTGCTGCACACTGAACACTGGAGGTCGCCCACTCGGCATTCACAGAACATGGCTTTTTCTCAATGAATACAAAGTGTTCTCTGATTGGACGAGGTGGAGATAGTGATGCCACTGCCTCGCCTCTACTCCTCATCCAGAGATTGCTTTGGATTTATTGAAAAATAAAATAAAAATAAAAGTGTTCCCCCGAATGGCATCTGTGCCGAGTAAGTTTTTACAATGCAGAAGGACATCCACTTGGCACAGGACCCAGAAGCTAGTGGTAATCATTGTACTACTAGTACCTACTACAGAGATTTGCAGCTTTTCAGGGGGATCCCACAGGTGTGGCACATACATACTTACATTGATCCAGGTTGGCCCAGTGTAACATTCTAAGAATGCCGTACCTGGAATTCATCTTTAAGTTATAACTTATTATTAACACTTTCCAATGTGAAGAGCCTCACATTAAGTCCAGCAGCATTAAGCAGGTATGCATAAGCATGAGACCAGGTCTCTCCTGGCTTGTCAATCATGGTGTTATGTCATCATGGACTGGAAAGACCAGGAGTCTTCTGGCCTCTCAGTCAAATTAGGCAGTGAGACTGGATGGGACAGACTGGGAGTCCGAGATGCCCAGGTCCTCCCACTACAGCGAGTTGTGACCACCATTAAAAAGAATCTACAATGGGGAAGTTGTCAGCACAGTAGTCAATTGTCTTGCCTAAAAGATAAATGGAACAGTGAACCCTGGAAATGCTGCATCCAATAAAGGATTGATCAGTGGCTGCTGCTTTAAAGTGGAAGTAAACTCCAATATATGACTTTTACCTATATGTAAGCCTAGAATAAGACTTACCTATAGGTACCCTAAACATCTCCTAAACGTGCACCTTTAATGAGATATTTACTTTAGATGCAGCTGGGGATGACAACGGCGCATGTGCTTTGAAGGAACGGCATACCGTGTCATTCCTTCAGAGCTGTGCTGTAAACAGCGACTCCCTGGAGCATGTGCGGGAATTATGTCATCGCCGGTTCAGCTATTCATATCACTGAAGCCTGCGAATCTGGAAGGAGGACCGGGTGCAGATGGAAGCGCCTCCAGAGGTGACAGCACGCCACTGGAGGGCTTCATTATCAGGTAAATCTGTCATAATGTGCTATGCAATGCATAAACTGCCCATGCATATTTTCTTTTACTACCACTTTTATTGTTAAAACAGGACAATATTTGTTATAGTTAGGATTTGACTTTTACAGAATTGATAAAAATTTCAGCTTTAAATCTGTAGTCCTATTTATAAAAGCAGATGTACTCTGGTCCTCCGGAGGCCTCCCTCCCACCAACCCACTTGCAGATACGGACACTGAGAGGTCAACACAGGGATGCACATCTTGCTTTAGTGTTCACTGCAGAAGGAAGACGCTGAATGGGCCACAAGGCAAAATGAAAAACTCTTCTTACACTGCCCACAGGGGGTGCCATCTAATAAGAGATCTCCAAGTCAATAGACTATTCCAGTCAAGCAGAAACCATATTATCCTGTAAAGACAGATAACAAAGGACTTTTCTTACCCAGTCTTCTTCGACTGCCCCAACTGTGAACTGGTCATAGTCAGGTCCAGACTTTGAAGATTCCCGCTCCTCCTCCTCAGCATAAAACTCTTGCAAAGCCGCTAAAGTGTGAGCAGAGAGCTGTGGAACATCGTCGTCATCATCACTGAGATCCATCGCTTCTGAACACTAGAGTATGAAAGACATCACAATAAAGCACAAACACTGCAACAGATCTAGTGTGAACAGGAATGAAAGCTCGAATTAGCTGTAAGCAAGATACCACACCACCTCTGTAGGGCAAGGTACCCACCCACTTCTGTATGGCAAGGTACCCCACCACCTCCGTAGGGCAAGATACCCCACCACTTCTGTGGGGCAAGATATACCACCCCTCTGGGGGTGGCAAGATACCCCGCCACCTCCGTAGGGCAAGATACCCCACCACCTTCGTAGGGCAAGGAAACCCACCCACTTCTGTATGGCAAGGTACCCCACCACCTCCGTAGGGCAAGATACCCCGCCACCATCTCCGTAGGGCAAGGTACCCCACCACCTCCGTAGGGCAAGGTACCCCACCACCTTCATAGGGCAAGGTACCCCACCACCTTCATAGGGCAAGGAAACCCACCCACTTCTGTATGGCAAGGTACCCCACCACCTCCGTAGGGCAAGATACCCCGCCACCATCTCCGTAGGGCAAGGTACCCCACCACCTCCGTAGGGCAAGGTACCCCACCACCTTCATAGGGCAAGGTACCCCACCACCTTCATAGGGCAAGGTACCCCACCACCTTCATAGGGCAAGGTACCCCACCACCTTCATAGGGCAAGGTACCCCACCACCTTCATAGGGCAAGGTACCCCACCACCTTCATAGGGCAAGGTACCCCACCCACTTCTGTATGGCAAGGTACCCCACCACCTCCGTAGATACCCCACTGCTACCAAAGGGCAAGATACTCCACTACCACCATCGGGCCAGATACACCACCACCTCCGTAATGCAAGATACCCCGCCACCTCAGTAGGGCAGAATACCCCACTATCTCCGTAGGAAAAAATAACCCACCACCTCAATAAAGGAGGTGTGCAGTAATCATTAAGAAAGGAGGGCCCTGACAGTGATGCAAAATCCTAAACTCTTGTTATCACCGAAACAGGAACAGAGGGAAAAACTTTCAATGGGGACACTTTGTGAGGTCACAGCTAAGTGGGGGTTTCCCTACTTTGGTGAAATTTCCTTCCTGTTGTGTCCCTAGATCAGGAAATGAAAGGAAGATCTCCTCAATGGGACACAGAATGGGGAGGGGGGGGGGAGGGAGGGGACTGACAGGGGTTTCAGAAGCAATTCACAGCAATTTGCACTTCTTATAATTGTACAGCAGAAAATAACAGCGCCCCTAATGCAAATACTGTGTGTGGTAGGGCACCGCCTAGCAAAAAAAGCATTGCATACATTTTCAACCATTGTTGTGTGTTGGCAGTCCACTCATGCCATAATAAGCATTGTAACTGAATGCGTAAGGGGTTTGTTTACCTTTACCAAAAACTGCCTATGCAGGTAAAGCCCCATACACATTTGCCAAAAATCAGCCGGTACAGTAAAAGCCGGCTGACATTTGACCCATGTTTACAGGTCCTTTTGTTCGACAGAAGCCAATGTCACGACTGGCTTCTGTTGAACGTGCCTTCCGGAAAACCAGCAGCAGATCGGCATCCAATCAGTGTTCTCAGTCAATGGCTGCGAGCGTTGACTGATGTGTTCTGGCGGGGGGGTCAGAACACAATAGCACAGTGGAGAGATCGCTGCACTAACATCACATAGTTAGTACATGGAGCTCCTCAGTTTTTTTTTTTCAGCTCGCTAGTTTGAACGAAAAACAACTTACCATGTGTACCAGGCATAAGGGGGCCTATACATGAAAAACAGCTGTGCTGGTTTGACCAAAGTTGGATAATATCCTAGCTATAGGTGTAGGCCATTTATGTACCTCCCGAAGCCTGACTGAAGCTCCCAGCGATGGCATCATTCCATCCTTCCTTGTTGCTAGGACATTGCTAAAACACTCCCAGCCAATCCTAACACTCTCCTATTGCAGTAGTTCTGAGCATAGCAATACTGCAATAGAGAAAGGAAGTGGGGCTGAGGAGCTCACGCCTGTGATCATGGTGGTGAGCAGTAATGGCTGGGAGTGTCTTGGTAGAGTCCTAACAACAAGGCAGGGCTGGATGATGCCATCTCTGGAAGTTTTTTGACCAGGCTTTGGGAGGTACATAAATGGCCTACACCTAAAGCAAGGGCATTATTCAACCTTAGTCAAAGCTGCTCAGCTTTTTTCTATCTAGATACCCTTTACATGCATGGGCAGTTTTTGGGAAAGATGAACCACAGGGGCATAACTACAGGGGTTACAATTGCAACCGGGCCCCATGCTCCAAGGGGGCCCATGCAGCTCCCCTGTACACCTGAATAGGAGGGGCGGCGGGAGCAGCATGTAGAGAAATCACTGTCCTCCTTTTTCCTCCTGTAGCTGCAGGAGGAAAATGGAGGAGACTGGTTCCTCTGTATGGTGCCCTCGCCACTCCTCCTATCCAGTTCACTTGTGTTCTGCTGTCTCTGGGCACCTGTGTGCTCCCCTGGTTGCCCCCCCCCACCCACTATGCTCCCTTCCCTCTCCTGCTGGCTGCTGCAGGGGATGTGTCACAATAGAGAACCCGGAAGGGGTTGGTAAATATGTAATTTACCAGCTACTTCCTTTTCTGAATGGACAGAGTCATAGTCAGTGACATTGTAAAAAATAAAATAAAAAAATAATAAAATTAAAATACCAAAAAATAAAAACTACTGACACCAGTGGGTGAACTTCAAGGATCGCAAAGGTCACACTTGCGACTGAGCAGTGGCATTCCATCACCGTGGGGAGGCCCCAAGATGGCAGGAAGGGGGCCCACTGCAGGACCATAATAAAGGGCCCACAAAGAGAGTGAGAGCTGGTTCACACTACCACTACCAGAAAGTCGCCCCGTGACTTGAAGAGACTTGTTTAGAGACTTGGAAGAGACTTGTTTAGAGACTTGGAAGAGACTTGGAAGAGACTTGGAAGAGACTTGGAAGAGACTTGGAAGAGACTTGGAAGAGACTTGGAAGAGACTTGGAAGAGACTTGGAAGAGACTTGGAAGAGACTTGGAAGAGACTTGGAAGAGACTTGGAAGAGACTTGGAAGAGACTTGGAAGAGACTTGTGCACTACTTTGAAGAGACAGGCGACTTTGTCTGTGGGGAATGCCTGGCTAATCTCTTTCTTCTTCCTGGAAAGTCTGATAACAAGTCGTGTCAATTAAGATAAGGAGGCGACTCCCATTGAAGTATATGGGACAGTCGGATCACAGGTCGCCTCAAAGTAGTACAGGACCCTTTTCTGAAGTCGGAGCGACTTCAGTAGTGCCAATTAAGACGGCACTGATTGATTAACATTGCTTTTGTTATGTCAAGCTACCTGGGGCAACACAAGTTGCCTCACAAGTCGCGCTAGTGTGAATGGGCTCTAAAGGTCCCCGGGATCAGTGGAAAGAGCCCCAGGCTTGGAGAAGGGCCCCTGCCAGGGGTCCGGGGGGCCCTTCATGGTTTCTTGCACCTGGGCCCTGAAGGTTCTAGGTATTCCTCTGGTGAACCATCCCTATGCAGGGTTCATACACATTTTCACCAATGAAATTCCATGACTTTTCCATGACTTCACGTAAATATTCATGACCTAATGTTTCATGAAATGTCTATGTATACGTGTTAAATAAGAAGAAAATCTATGTCACACCCAGCATGTGTCACACCCAGCACACCCAAAATGCAGCACAGTAATCTTTTAAGGCCCAAGCGACAGTCATGAGGTGCAGGCAGACTGGTATGGATGGCACAGATCTGATGGTGCACAAATGCGGCACTTACTTTTGGGAGAAAGAACAGTGGTGCTCCTGCTTGCCCAAATAAAGCTGTTCAGGTGGCAGTGAGTCATGAGCGCAAACCTTTAGACTGAGCGTGGGGGACGTCAATGCAGAGTGACCAGCGTGCCCCCAATCAATTGCAGAGTGCCACAGCAATGCCCCAATCAATTGCAGAGTGCCACAGCAATGCCCCCAATAAATTGCAGAGTGCCACAGCAATGCCCCCAATAAATTGCAGAGTGCCCACAGCAATGCCCCCAATAAATTGCAGAGTGCCCACAGCAATGCCCCCAATAAATTGCAGAGTGGCACAGCAATGCCCCCAATAAATTGCAGAGTGCCACAGCAATGCCCCCAATAAATTGCAGAGTGCCCACAGCAATGCCCCCAATAAATTGCAGAGTGCCACAGCAATGCCCCAATAAATTACAGAGTGCCCACAGCAATGCCCCCAATAAATTGTAGAGTGCACAGCAATGCCCCCAATCAATTGCAGAGTGCCACAGCAATGCCCCCAATCAATTGCAGAGTGCCACAGCAATGCCCCCAATCAATTGCAGAGTGCCACAGCAATGTCCCCAATAAATTGCAGAGTGGCACAGCAATGCCCCCAATAAATTGCAGAGTGGCACAGCAATGCCCCCAATAAATTGCAGAGTGCCCACAGCAATGCCCCCAATAAATTGCAGAGTGCCCACAGCAATGCCCCCAATAAATTGCAGAGTGGCACAGCAATGCCCCCAATAAATTGCAGAGTGCCCACAGCAATGCCCCCAATCAATTGCAGAGTGCCCACAGCAATGCCCCCAATAAATTGCAGAGTGGCACAGCAATGCCCCCAATAAATTGCAGAGTGCCCACAGCATTGCACCCAAAAAATGCAGAGTGCCCACAGCAATGCCCCAAATAAATTGCAGAGTGCCACAGCAATGCCCCCAATAAATGCAGAGTGCCCACAGCATTGCCCCCAATAAATTGCAGAGTGCCCACAGCAATGCCCCCAATCAATGCAGAGATGCCAGCTTCTCTCCTGCGTTAACATGCTGGTGGAGCAGGAAGTCGGCATTGCGGCCCGGGTAAGGGATGTGCTGCATTACGAGCAAGTGAACAGCTTCCGACCTCCTGAGTGGATCTTCTGGTGTTTGACCAGCCGTGACATGGCCCCCCCCCCCCCGCGACCCCGTGCACTTACCTCACGGACAGTTACAGTCACTCTTCAGTCCCCGGCTTCCCGCGTCTCCGTCCTCCCGAGTCCCGGCGCCTCCTCCTCGGCCAATGGCATGAAGTTGGCCTTTCGGCCAATCAGGAAGCGGGAGGACCCGCTCCCTGATTGGCCAGGAGGAGGATCCGCATGACAATAGCGAATTTTCATTCGCTATTGTCACACAATGGGCGTGCTCTCGGGGTGCACACTCTGCTCCCTTGCCGCCCCGTCTGCGGCTGCGCCGTCTAACTAGGTGCTTGCGCGGGACGTAATTTACACTGCGCGTCCGCGCGCACCTTAAAGGGAACACTGCCAATGACAGGCAGCAGGGAGGGCCGGGCCGCGGTTTGCCTGTATGTGACTGGCCAGCAGCAGCAAACCAATCACAGGCAGCGGCCCGCCCTCCAGTGACGCTTCCGCCGCCTGTGATTGGTTTGCTGCTGCTGGCCAGTCACATACAGGCAAACCGCGGCCCGGCCCTCCCCGCTGCCAGCGATTGGTGCTTGGTGTATGATCTACTCCTCGGCTGCTGCGGACCCGGAAATGTGCACAAGCATAAAATAATTATACATTAATTCGCAATAAAAAAAGTTTTAAGCATCCGCTCCCCCCGCCGCTGCCCGCCGCTCCCCCCCCCCCCCGCTCCTCCCCAGATTTCCATGACTTTTCCAAAACATTTGTAAAATCGTACTTTTCCATGACCTTTCCAGGTTTTTAATGACCGTACGAACCCTGCCTATGACATACCTGAATATGCTCAGGAACAAGTGGTTCTACCAAAACTTGCAACCAGCAATGGGCTTTCATGTGATCCAAGTGGCTCTACAGCTGCCTGGTCACTTTTACATGGCTCGGAAAGAGGCCGCCTCCTGTGACCATTCCTGGGCTCTCCTATTCCACAAGGAGCCTGGGACCACTACACTTGGTCGGGTCGGCTGCAGACAGAGGATAGGGATGATCATCCTTTCCTCCCCTTCCTCTGTGATGTGTATTATGTTACTTCCAGATTTGGTTGTTTGTTTACTGGCCAGATATGCAACCAAACAGATTTTGGTTTGATCGCTACCTTGGAGGGCAGTGGAGAGATCAAGAGTCTAATAAACCCAAATATCTCTCAATAAAGAGTACCTGCCACTGCCCACGCTAATAAAAGGGATATTGTTTAACCACTTTAAGACCGGAAGATTTTCCTGCTTAATGACCAGGCCTTATTTTGCGATTCAGCACTGCGTTAATTTAACGGACAATTGCGCTGTCGTGCGACGCTGTACCCAAATGAAATTTACGTCCCTTTTTTCCCCACAAATAGAGCTTTCTTTTGGTGGCATTTGATCACCTGTGCGATTATTTTTTGCGCTATAAACAAAAAAAAGCGACAATTTTGAAAAAAAATAACAATATTTTTCACATTCTGCTATACAGCATTCCCCCCCCCCCCCCCAAAAATAAAAATAAAGGGAAAAATCAACACATCAAATTAAAGTAATGCAATGCTGTATCGCAAAATGGCCTGGTCATGAAGGGGGGTAAATCTCCCGGAGCTGAAGTGGTTAAGTGTGAACCATTCCCTGCTCTATTCTCGATAACAAAGTTCTTGTATTATTAATTTACCGAATTCTGAACATTACACCAGATAGTCTCACACAGAAAATCACAAATAAAATGCATAATAGGCTTTATATAGAAAACAAATCCAGCTGCATGGGGGAGAAGGGCGTCACGTGACAGTCCCAGCTTTATCCTGCGGGTGATTGTTTTGTGCAGTAACCCATAGCAACCAATGGGCGGTTACACCAGAACAGGGCTGATTCTGATTGGTTGCTATGAGTGTATGTAGCTGCCAAGCACGTGCAGCAGATCGTCCTGGGAGTACGGTGCAGAGCGACCGTGGAACTTCCATTCAGGTGCTCTGCGCCGTACTCCCGGGACATGGCACAGTTATTAGCAGGGCCATTGCTGGGAGGCGGCGACTCAATAAAAAGCAGAAACACCCCGACCTACTCCTCCGCTGTCCACCTCACCTGACTGTCCAGAGAGCTTCAAATCGAACACATGCCGGGGACTACATTTCCCAGAGAGCACTGCTTTTCCGGTATTCGCTTCCACATCATGTTGATGGTGCTAGTAGACGTGCTGCAGATACAACTGGCGCCACCTGGTGGTTAGAGGGAATCCCTTACAAAGCTCCATGAAGCAGCTGGTAGCAGTAGAAGAGATGAGGTAACTACCTGGAGCCTCTCAGTTTGTTTCCACTTTTAACGGTTTTTATGATTTTTTTTCTTTTTTTTTTTGTATGGTGTACATAGAAAGGAGGGTACAGCGTTCAAGTGGAAATTTCTGCATTGTAAATAGTGCATTTATACTAGAGTTTGATGAATTTGTGAACTTCTGAGGCAGTTTAACCACCTCCTTCCCAGGCCTATCCTGACACTTCGCTCCTACATGGAAACATCGACTTTTTTTGCTAGAAAATTCCTTAGAACCTCCAAACATACATCATTTTTGTTTGGAGAGACCCAATAGAATGAAATGTGCTGCAATTTTTCATGTTACATGGTATTTGCACAGCGGTTTTTCAAACGCATGTTTTTTGGAAAAAAAAAACCTTTCATTAATTGAAAAAACCAAAACCGTAAAGTTAGCCCGATTTTTTTTTTTTTTTTTTTGGTGTCATGTGAAAGATGATGTTACGCCGAGTAAATAGATAACGTGTCACGCTTTAAATTGGCGTCTGCCCGTGGAATGGCAGCAAACTACAGTGCTTAAAATTCTCCATAAGCGACGCTTTAACCACTTGCAGGCCACCCGCCGCAATATGTGTACCGCGGGTCACGAGAGCGCGGCAGCGCGCGGCCACCCCCATTAGGCAGCGGGTTTCTGCTATCACTCCCAGCTGAGAGAGAAGGACGGTCCGCTGTTGTAAACACAGCAAACCATTGTTCTCTCTGGAATGAACACAGAGCATCTGTCTTCTTCCTATTTGGGATCACAGGTCTCTGTATTGATTCCACAAGTCCCTCCCGCATACAGTTAGAAAGCACCCCCTAGGTTCACACTTAACCCTTTGATCGCCCTGGTGTTAACCCCTTCCCTGTCAGTGACATTATTACAGTAACAGTGCATATTTTTAGCACTGGTCCACCCCAAAAATGTCAGTTAGGGGTCCGATCTGTCCATCGCAATGTCGCAGTCCCGCTAAAAATGGCAGATCACCGCCATTACTAGTAAAAAAAACAAAAAAAAACCGACATAAATCTTTCCTCTAACTTTTGCGCAAACCAATCAAAATAAGCTCTAATTGTGGGAAAAAAAGGACAGCAGTTTTGTTTTGGGTACAGCGTCGCACATTGTCCGGTACACATTGACGGTACATTGTCCGTTAAAGTAACGCAGTGCCGAATCGCAAAAAATGGCCTGGTCCATAAGGTGGCAAATCCTTCCAGTCCAGAAGTGGTTAAACGCCTTTACAGACTTGGCCCGTCCCCCGTAGATGTTATTGGTGATGAAACACGTCAGGAGAGGCTTTAAGGTGACGTCGTCACGTATGAAGAGCCGCGAAAAAGCCGACAGCTTGCTGGAACAACTTACCATTTGTGCCTGATTGTGACCTTTATAAGGTAATAGTAGCCATCTATTTCTTTTATTAAACACTTTACTGAGTTTGATGGACTTCACTATGGGAGTTTTTTTCATTCATTGGTTTTCAATAGGAACATGTCTAAAGAGATTCAGGCCCAGCAAACTAGTTACTCTTTAACCACTTCTGGACCAGAAGATTTTCCCCCTTAATGACTAGGCCATTATTTGCAATTCCGCACTTCTTTACTTTAACGGACAATTGCGCGGTCGTGTGATGCTGTACCCAAAAAAAAAATTGATTTCCTTTTTTTCTCACAAACAGAGCTTTTTTTTGGTGGCATTTGATCACCTATGTGATTTTTATTTTTTGCACTATAAACAAAAAAGATTTCTGTAATTTTTATTTATTTATTTATTACTAGTAATGGCGGCGATCAGCGATAGTTAGCGGGACTGCAACGTTGCAGCGGACAGATCGGACCCCTAACTGACATTTTTGACACTTCTGGGGGGACCAGTGACATTACTACAGTAATCAGTGCTAAAAATATGCACTGTTACTGTAATAATGACACTGGCAGGGAAAGGGATAACTCAGGGGCGATCAAAGGGTTAAATGTGAGCCTAGGGGGTGTTTTCTAACTGTAGGGGGATGGGCTTGAGAGATCAACACAGAGACCCGTGTTCCTAAATAGAAGGAATACAGGAGCTCTGTGTTGATAGCTGAGAGAACAATGGTCTGCTGTGTTTACAACAGCAGACCGCCATTCACTGTTCACAGGGAGCAATCTCAGGTGCCTGGCAGCAATATCGGCCGCCAGCCCCGTGGATCAGCTTGCCCACTGGCGAGTGGGAGCGCGTGCCCCAGGATTTCTCCGGTGATTTGCGGTAACCTGCCCCAGTTATATGGCGGCTGGTTGGCAAGTGGTTTATAGTGATGAAACATCAGATCTGAAATTGTGATTTGATGGAAAAGGTTTACAGCCGTGGCCAAAAGTTTTGAGAATGACACAAATATTAATTTTCACAAAGTCGGCTGCTTTAGGGTTTTTAGATCTTTTTGTCAGATGTTACTATGGTATACTGAAGGATAAGTGCAAGCATCTCACAAGTGTCAGAGACTTTTATTGACAATGACATGACGTTTATGCAAAGAGTCAATATTTGCAGTGTTGACCCTTCTTTTTAAAGACCCCTACAATTCTCCCTGGCATGCTGTCAATCAACTTCTGGGTCACATCCTGACTGATGGCAGCCCATTCTTACATAATCAATGCTTGGAGTTTGTCAGAATTTCTGGGGGGGGGGTTTCACAACCCAATTGTTTGGTGCTCCATCATGCTGGAAAAGGTATCGTTACATAGTTACATCGTTTGTGAGGTTGAAAAAAGACATCAGTCCATCCAGTTCAACCTATGATGTGTGTGTTTGCTGCTAACTGTACATTGTATACCCCTGTATGTTGTGGTCTTTAAGGTGCCCATCTAATAGTTTTTTTAAACTATCGATGCTCCCTGCTGATACCACTGCTTGTGGAAGAGAATTCCACATCCTTACTGCTCTCACAGTGAAGAACCCCTTACGCATTTTAAGGTTAAACCGCCTTCCCTCTAGTTTTAGTGAGTGGCCACGTGTCTTATTGTATTCCCTTACTCTGAGTAGTTTGTTCCTTATGCTAGGGTCGCCAGTACAATATTTGTACATTGATATCATATCCCCCCTCAATCGTCTCTTCTCCAGAGAGAATAAGTTCAGTGCTTGTAGTCTTTCCTCATAGCTGATGTCCTCCATTCCCCTAATTATTTTTGTTGCCCTTCTCTGGACTTTCTCCAGTTCCAGCACATCCTTCCTGAGGACCGGTGCCCAGAACTGGACAGCATACTCCAGATGTGGCCGAACCAGAGTCTTGTAGAGTGGGAGAATAATCTCTTTATTTCTGGAGTGAATCCCCTTTTTTATACATCCCAGTATTCTGTTGGCTTTGCTTGCAGCGGCTTGGCATTGCATGCCACTGCCAAGCTTGTTGTCTACCAGTACCCCCAAGTTCTTTTCCATCCTAGACTCACCCAGAGGTGAGGTTCATTATCAAACTGTTCTTGGATGGTTGGGAGAAGTTGTTCTCAGAGGATGTTTTTGTACCATTCTTTATTCATGGCTGTGTTCTTAGGCAAAATTGTGAGTGAGCCCACTCCCTTGGCTGAGTAGCAACCCCACACATGAATGGTCTCAGGATGCTTTACTGTTGGCATGACACAGGACTGATGGTAGCGCTCACCTTTTCTTCTCCGGACAAGGTTTTTTCTGGATGTCCCAAACAATCAAAAAGGGAATTCTTTAGAGAAAATGACTTTACCCCAGTCCAATCCCTTTACCTTTTGAAGAATATGTCTGTCCATGATGTTTTTCCTGGAGAGAAGTGGCTTCTTTGCTGCCCTTCTTGACACCAGGCCATCCTCCAAAAGTCTTTGCCTCACTATGCATGCAGATGTACTCACCCCTGACTGCTGTCATTCCTGAGCAAGCTATTCACTGTTGGTGCCCCTAACCCACAGCTGAATCAACTGTAGGAGACAGTCCTGGCGCTTACTGAATTTTCTTGGGCGCCCTGAAGCCTTCTTTTCTTGATGATCCGATTAAATGGTTGATTTAGGTGGAATCTTAGTAGCAGCAATATCCTTGTCTGTAAATCCCTTTTTGTGCAAAGCAATGATATCTGCATGTGTTTCCTTGCAGGTAACCATGGTAAACAGAGGAAGAACAATGATTTCAAGCACCACCCTCCTCTTAAAGCTTTCACTCGGTTATTCTAAGGCTGGCAATACACTATGCAATTTTCTTGTACAATATTTCTTTAGATTTACCAAAACCATATAATAGGAGGCCAAACCTAAACACTTTTAATTTGTATGCAATTAGGCAGGCCCTTGCACTACATAGTTTAAGGTAAATCTAAAGGAAATTGAACAAGAAAATTGTATAATGTATGGCCAGCCTAAATTAATCAGCATTATAGAGTGATTTCCAGCCTTGTCCTTGTCAACACTGACACCTGTGTAAACAAGAGAATATTTCAGCTGGTCCTCTTGTGGCAGGGCTGAAATGCAGGGGAAATGTTTTTTTATGGGATAAAGTTCATTTTCATGGCAAAGAAGGACTTTGCAACTAATTCCAATTCACCTGATCACTCTTCATAACATTCTGCAGTATATGCAAATTGCCATCATAAAAACTTAGGCAGCAGACTTTGTGAAAATTTATATTTGTGTCATCAAAACTTTTGGCCATGGCCATATACGTTCATCAGGAAAATCTTGAAAATAAGATATATACATTTGTAGCTATTTAGAGTTACTATAGCCAGTTGTGCTTTAGCCTATTTATACATTTTTAACCAGTTCCAGTCCAGGCCATTTTTGACATTCCTCTCCTTCGTGTCTTTTTTCAAACGAAAATAAATTTTAATGCACAAAAACACAATGTAATACCCAATTGTTTGGTAATCTATAAGAGATGATGGTATGCTGGGTAAATAGATATCAAACATGTCAAAGTTTAAAACTGTGTCTGCCCATGGAACAGTGCCAAACTACAGTACCAAAGGCTTTAATAGCCTTTACAGCAGGGGTGGGAAACCTTTTTTCTGCCAAAGGCCATTTGGTTATTTATAAAATCCTTTGGGGGCCGTACAAAACAACTTAAAAATGTGCCTGTTGTATTTAGTCAAACATTTAATTCACCCCTAAAGTGATGGCTGCAACTGCTTCTGTTTGGTGAGGTGTGTGATGTGCTGGTATTGATGATGTTGCTACTTGCAACTGGTTTTCCAGGTTTGCGTCGGTCAGTCTGGAGCGCAGTCGACTCTTTGTGGTGGTAAGTTTTGAAAAGAACTGCTGATGGGTACTGCTGGTTGGTACTGCTGGTGGGTATAGCTGGCTGGTACTGCTGGTGGGTACAGCTCTCTGGCACTGCTGGCTGGTACTGCTGGCTTAGTCTGGTACTGCTGGCTTGTACTGTGCTGTGGGTACTGCTGGCTGATACTGCTGTGGGTACTGCTGACTCAGGCTGGTACTGCTGTGGGTACTGCTGATTTAGGCTGGTACTGTGCTGCTGGTACTGCTGGCTCAGGCTGGTACTACTGGCTAGTACTGCTGGCTCAGGCTGGTACTACTGGCTAGTACTGCTGGCTGGTACTGCTGTGGGTACTGCTGGCTCAGGCAGGTACTGCTGTGGGAACTGCTGGCTCAGGCTGGTACTGCTGGCTGGTATTGCTGTGGGTACTGCTGGCTATGGCTGGTACCTGCTGGTTTTGCTGTGGGTACGGCTGGTTCTGCTGTGGGTACTGCTGGCTCTGGCTGGTACTGCTGTGGGTACTGCTGGCTCTGGCTGGTACTGCTGTGGGTACTGCTGGCTTTGGCTGGTACTGCTGTGAGGACTGCTGGTTCTGGCTGGTACTGCTGTGTGTGCTGCTGGCGGAAAATGCTGGCTAGGAGAAGTGTAGCGTGCAGCGGCGCTGCGCTGGAGGAAGAGGCGATGTCTGTCTGTATTGGTCACAGGCGGAGTGCATTTGATATCACTCCGCCTGTGACTCACTCAGACTGTCAGAACGAAGCCGGAACTATACAGGAAGCATCGGCTCTGTTCTGACAGATCAGCTGAAACACAGACTCAGCTGCACGGGGGGCCGGACCAGATGACTTTGAGGGCCGCATACGGCCCTCGGGCCGTAGATTTCCCACCCCTGCTTTACAGGTTACCTGTTTAGAGTTACAGAGGAGGTCTCATACTAAAATGATTTCCCTTGCTCTGACATTTGTGGCAATACCGAACATGAGGTGCAAACAGCCATTTACATATGCGTGTGGGACCGACGTGCATTCACATTTGCGAATAAGTCCAGGAGAATGGGGATGCATACCTTTATTTTTTATGTTTTACACAATTTTTTTAAATAAATTTTATTGCTATCACAAGGGATGAATAACATCCCTTGTGATACCATGGGCCATGACAGGTTCTCTTTCTGGAGAGACCTGGGGTCTATTAGACACCATATCTCTCCTTTGGCCTCCATAGCATCTGATGAAACCAAAATCGGTTTGATCAGATGCTTGTTCAAGCCAGTAACGGCTTGTTTACATGAGATCGAAACCAGAAGTGACAAAAGTCTTGTCGCTTTCAGCTTTTGACCTCACATAGTGGGAGGAACAACATCAGTTCCTCTCACTGTGTACCACGTACCAGATGCCGCTGGTCACATCCTTAACGGGCTCCCTGATAGCATCTTAGCCGCTAGGATTGGTTTTACATTGAAGGGAATCACTGGCCCTAAAAAGTGATATCCCGGTCATCACGGCAGCTGGAGAACAGTGATTGGCTGATGCGTCAGAGCAAGGAGAAGTGTAGTGTGAAGGCTGCAGAGAGGAAAGGTTGCAGTAAAGGGGAACAGAGACGTGTGATCGGTTTGCTGGAGCTATCTGATGCTGTGATTCCAGAAGAGTGCTGATCAGAGACGGCTGCCGCCATTCTACTCTGTGCAGTGCTACCTCTGATGGGACTTTGATCCTGAGAGCCCGCACTGGGGATCAGTGTTTCACTTGCTGGACGTGGCGAGTGATTGTGATCTTCAGCAGAACCCTGACCATCAGGAGAGGATCACTGACTACTACTGCTGGCTGCTAGTTTATGAAGGAGGACCCTTTCACAAACCTACATGGAAGCATCTGGAGTTTGGAGAGTGCCTACTGTGTTGAGAGGCCTTTTGGCCACTGACCTTTCTTGTTTTCTGGTTCGATGGGATTGCTCAGCCCCAGTGAGGATGCTTTAACTCCTCTTTATTTGGGAATAATCCAGTGCCCCTTTGTATTACAAAGACTGTACTAAAAAGCATTCCCACCATTTGTAAGGAAGGAAAAGAGGTACTATCTCAGCAGGATTGAAAGGGAGAAATCACAGCAACTTCTATCTCTCCCTGACTAGAACTTTGTGTTTACTGAATCAGAGCACGTGTCCATAGACCCAGAAGAGAGTGCCCTGGGTCTGGTAAGAGACCAAATTCATACAAGTTAACCTTTTGTCTGCTGGGAACTGTTGTGCTTTCTTCAAGGACCCTAACTTTTTTTCTTATTTTTTCCTTTTTCATCATTTATTGGCCAGTGTGACAAAACTGGGACTGGTATAGCAAGTTGGGACTGTTAGAGGTGGAAATGGGGAGGGGGGGGTTGTCCATGGATCACAACCCTATCAACGCAGGGGCAATAAGGAGATTGGAAAAACCAATGGGGCAAAATGTTGTAAGCACTTAAAGGCTCGCAAAAGGTGATTCAGGCTAGTATGTTCCGTTCCTGTACTGCAGGGGGTCTGCTTCACTTAAGCATCAGAGGGCAGAAGTGGTTTAGCAACATCTGTGTATGCTGTAGTAATTTGTGTAATGTTAATAAGCTCTTCCATGTCTGCTACAGTTGTGTTAAAAATAATAGCAGCGTGTTTGAAAAAGTGATTAAAGCTCAAAATCCTTATAATAGCTTGAATAGTTCCTACGCGAAAATGCATTGGAAACACTGCACAGTCTTTTCCAAATAAAAAAAATCAAATTTGGTATTACTGTACTTTACAGAAAGTGAAGAAAAAGGAATATTAGGCTTTTCTAAAAAATATCAGTGTCTGCATTTTTCTTTACAAACTCAAACATTTACTGTATAAACTGAGAAACGCTTGGAGATTAAAGGGGTTGTAAAGTCAGAAGGTTTTTTATCTTAATGCATTCTTTGCATTAAGATAAAAAACCTTCTGGGTGTAGCAGCCCTCCCAGCACCCCCTAATACTTACCTGAGGTCCTTCTTTGTCCAGCAATGTCTACGAGTCCCTCGGCTGTCAGGAACTCTCCCTCCTGATTGGCTGGGACACAGCTGCGGTGCTGTTTGCTCCGTGGCTGTCAATCAAAGTCAGTTAGCCAATCAGGAGAGAGAGAGAGGGGGCGAGGCCAAATGGCAGCTCCCTGTCTGGATGGACACACAGAGCTGCAGCTTGGCTCCGGTGCCCCAATAGCATGCTGCTTGCTTGGCACTCAACAGGGGGGAGGAGCCAGGAGCAGCAACGAGGGACCTGAGAAGAGGAGGATCCAGGCTGCACTGTGCAAAATCACCTGCACAGAGTAGGTAAGTATAACATGTTTGTTTGTAAAGTCTCATTCTTTTTTTTTTTTAAATCACTTTAAGCTTCCT
This sequence comes from Pelophylax lessonae, assembly GCF_965119305.1. Lineage (NCBI taxonomy): Eukaryota > Metazoa > Chordata > Amphibia > Anura > Ranidae > Pelophylax > Pelophylax lessonae. The sequence goes on from NC_138769.1 coordinate 620,124,089, forward strand.
GTGAATCACTGAACCAATATTTATTTGTATAACCACTATTTCTGAGAACTGCTTCACATCTGTGGTGCATGAAGTCAACCAACTTCTGGCACCCATGAATAAGTATTCCAGCCCAGGACGATTGCACTACATTCCACAATTCCTCTGCATTTCTTGGCTTTACCTAAGAAACTGTTTTTTTTTGTCACCCCACAAGTTTTCTATTGGTCCAGGGTTTGGGCTGGCCACTCCATTAATTTAATCTTGTTGGTCTGGAACCAAGATGCTGCTCACTTACTGAATCCTGGTATGCAATAAATAGTCCCAACACCATAGTATGAGAAACATCCCCGTATCATGATGCTTGTGCCACCATGCTTCACTGTCTTCACAGTGTACTGTGGCTTGAATTCAGTGTTTGGGGGTCGTATGGATAAACTCTCTGCAGGCCCTAGACCCAAAAAGAACAATCTTGCTTTCATCAGTCCACAAAATGTTGCGCCATTTCTCTTTAGGCCAGTCAGCATGTTCTTTGACAAATTGTAAGCTCTTCAGCACATGTCGTTTTTTCAACAATGGGACTTTGCGGGGGCTTCTTGCTTGGCTTCACATAGGTGTCTTTTAATTGTTACACTACTCACAGGTAACTTTACACCTTCTTTAACCACTTCTGGACCGGAAGGATTTACCCCCTTAATGACCAGGCCATTTTTTGCACTTTGGCACTGCGTGACTTTGATAATTGCGTGGTCATGCAATGCTGTACCCAAACTAAATTTACATCCTTTTCCCCCACAAATAGAGCTTTCTTTTGGTGGTATTTGATCACCTCGCGGTTTTTATTTTTTGCGATATAAACGAAAAAAGACCGAAACTTTTGAGAAAAAAATGACATTTTCTACTTTGTCTTATAAAAAGTTTCCAAAGAACTCAATTTTTGTCATACATTGAGACCAAAATGTATTTAGCTACATGCCATGTCTTTGATGAAGAAAACCTGAATAAGCGTATATTTATTGGTTTGCGCAAAAGTTATAGCGTCTACAAGCTATGGTGTAAATACTGGAATTCACGCAGCTTTTACTTTCTGACTGCCTATCTCATTTCTTGAAGTGCTAAAATGCTAGGGCAGTACAACCCCCCCCCCCCCAAATTACCCCTTTTTGGAAAGTAGAATTATCTGAGAGGCATGTTGAGCCCATTGAATGCATTTATTTTTTAATCACAGGTGTTTGAATAATGACAAACGAAAAATAATAATTTTAGTCAAAGTTGTTATTGAAATGATATATTGCTCACACATGCCATGGGTATATGTGGAATTACACCCCAAAATACATTCTGCTGCTTCTCCTGAGCATGGGGGTACCCCATGTGTGAGACTTTTTGGCAGTCTAGCTGCGTACAAGACCCCCAAAACCAATCACTGCCTTCAGGCCATCTAATGGCATACATTGTTGATGTCACTCTTCACTACCTATCACAGTTTTGGAGGCCATGAATTGCCAAAAAAGCACAAACCCCCCTCCCCCTCCCAAATGACCCCTTTTCAGAAAGTAGACACCCTAAGCTATTTGCTGAGAGGTGTGTTAAGTCCATGGAATATTTTATATTTTGCCACAAGTATGGGGAAAATGACAAATGTTTTTTTTTTTTTTACCCAAAGTTGTCACTAAATGATATATAGCTCAAGCATGCCATGGCTATATGTGAAATGACACCCCGAAATACATTCTGCTGCTTCTCCTGAGTACGGAGATACCACATTTGGGAGATTTTTGGCAGTCCAGCCGCATACAGGACCCGAAAACCAATCACCGCCATTAGATTTTCTAAGTGTGAAAATTGCCGATTTCACTGGCCATGAAATGCCACGACAGCACAAACCCCCCAAATGACCCCTTTTTGGAAAGTAGACACCCTAAGCTGTTTGCTGAGAGGCGTTTTAAGTATTTTGCAGATCTCGCCTTTTGTCACAAAGTTTTAAAAATTGAAAAAAGGACGACATCTTCATTGGAGTGCTCTTTGGGTAGGGGTACTAAGGTGGACATCCGGAAAATGCCTCTCATGCAGCTGGCTCACTGCATCTGGATTGGAAATTTGGGGCGCAGCACCTTCTGGATACAGAAGGGCTGTGATGATCTCTTCCTGGAATTATAGGAAGGATCCACTTCTTCCTGACGCTTTGTATAGCACATAAGTGTTCAGCAGAGCCAATTGAAATAAGTATACAGACACTTTTTTTTGTACCAGCGTCTGACCATATGGGCAATTAAGTATGGCGCCATAATCTGGTCATTGAAGTCCACTCCTCCCATGCTAAGGGTGTATTCGTGAACACAGAAGGGCTTTTCAGCAACACCAGTCGCTGTTGCAATTTGGACTGTCGTAGGTGCGTGAATGGAGGACAGAACGAAAACATTCCATGTGGCTCTCCACTTCACTGCAAGCAATTTATCAGATTTCAGGCTCTCCCCCCCCCCCCCCCCCCCATCTAAATCGGGTATCTTCAAGCCGTTGGGGGAAGCCATGGTGCCACATGCACCAATTGCAAAATCAAAAAGGTGTCTAAAAAAGTGGCACCTGTATAGAAGTTGTCCACGCATAAATGGTACCCCTTTCCGAATAAGGGTGACACCAAGTCCCAAACAAGTCCCAAACAATCTTGCCACTGCTCCCCATGTAGTCTGGGCAGTTGGGGGGCTCCACGTTGCTATCTTTTCCCTCATAAACCCGGAAACTACATGTATAGCCTGTTGCCCTGTCACAGAGCTTTTACATCTCGACCCCATATCTGGCACGCTAGCTGGGGAAAAACAGTTTGAAAGCAAGGCGGCCAGAAAATGTAATCAGGGACTCTTCGTTACAGACAGCTTGTTCGGGCATATACAAGGCTGCAAACTTCTAGTTGAAATAGTTTACAAGGGGCCGAAATTTGTGGAGCCGGTCATATTCAGGGTCACCCTGAGGATGACAGAGTTCATTGTCACTGAAGTGCATGAACCGCAAGATTTGCTTGTATCTAGTCCTGGCCATGGCAGTAGAGAACACGTGCATATGGCGAATTGGGTCGGTGGTCCAATATGACCACAACTCACTCTTTTTAGTTCTGCCCATGAGGAGGGATAGGCCCAGAAAGGTTTTCAATTTGGAAACCGTAAAACGTTTTTATGCAAATTCTCTGACAAGGGTCAAATTTAGATTTTCGGTGAAGACTTGATGACTTGCTTTGGTCCACAACTGATCTGTTAATGATCTTTCATGAAAAACAGCTCATAAAAATCAAGGGGAGTATAATTGGCAGTTTCCACCTTAATTCCGGGTTGACTAGTGAATGGGGGATGTACGGGCGCTGCAGAAGTGGTGGGCTCCCAATCAGGATTTGCAAGCGCATCAGGAAGGACACTATGGGCTCTACGGGCCTGTTTTCAAATTCTTGGTTGCTGCGGGACACTACTCGTGCTAGCCACCGCACCAGCTTGAACTGCACTTATGGGACTTGCCATGTCACCAAGTGTTACTGCAGTGCTGGTTTGATAATGACCAGGGTTTACTAGGCCGCTGGTGCTTGCCAGTTTACCAGAAGGTTGAGCGGCACTAGTACCAACACTCTGCTGCATATGAGAACCCTATGGTTGTTGTACCTCAGCAACAGAAGAACGGGGTCGGGTACACCTGACCTTAGCAGGGACCACTACTCTGTCATCAGAGCTATCTGTCAGGGTGCCGTTGCTGTCTACAGGGTCGAATACTGAGCCTGATTCTGACAGTAAGGCTTCCCCATTGCTTTCATCTGTCGTGCACAGTATCGTGTAAACCTTTTCACTAGTGTGCCTCTGGACATTTTGGCTAATAAATTTATAGGTACCTAGTGTGACTCACAGGTAAAAAGGCACCTGGTTGTCAAGGACTGTTTGAACTGCTACCAAAAAATGTAGCTGCTAGTGCTAGCAGAGATCAGGCCTGACTCTGATAACGCTGCGGTTTAGTGTGCTGTGTATTGGAAGTGACAGTAATCTGCTGATTCCGCACTTCTTTGGGGGGGGGGAGGGGCTAAACGCAGGTGCTGGCAGGTGTCGGGGCTGATCCTGCTAACGCTGCATTTTGGGAACTAAACTATACTAAACTATTGGGGATGCTAGTATATTGTAGTTCTTATCAGATCAAAGATATCGATCCGTTCAGACACTATACTAGTAATTTTAGTAATAGTTTAGTGTGTGTGTGTTTGTGTGATGCTCTCTCCTCTCAAGCTGGAACCAAAAAGGGCTCCAGCAGAGGAGATTGCATCATTTCCTGGGCCTGTGTTTTCATTACACAGGCACAGCAGGTTCTGCAATTGGTCAGAACCGCTCAACAGGTCCAGACCAAAAATCATTGGCCTGGACCTGATGACTGATCAGTTCTGAACCGAATCAGAACATAGGGGAGGTGGCGAAAGGGGGAGGGTGCGCCCCCCCCCCTAGCCCTGCGGGCGACCACCTTCAGGTACGGCAATTTACACAGCCGAGCCAGCCTGCCACAATATACATGTGGCGGCCGGTCGGCAACTGGTTAAACACCCTGGAGCTGATCATTGGCTAAGTCTTTGCCCTTTTGGCTGTTCTTCAATCTATTTGAATGGTAGTTTTTCATTTTCTTCCACCTCTTTCTGGTTTAAGTTGCCATTTTGAAGCATTTGAGATCAGTGAGTTTGTCTTTTAGCGAACTAGCTCTTTTAAATGTGATGGATGGGACTGTGGACACAAATTTGTTGATTTTTGGATCATCTGTCAAAATTGACCAATGTTGGCTGATAATGTCTCTGATTGCCGAATGTTGGCAAGAGTAGCGCATGATGATGCGGGACAAATCCCTGTCCGTGTTTTTTTTAGACCTTTGGTTTTTTTATTGCCGAACAGTAGTTCATGTCGTGATTTCGAAAGAGCCTTGTTATAGGTGTTTCAAGTAATATAAGTTGATTCAACTTGGATTACTTGAAAGAGGTTACAGTCGCTCATGCCTAAAAAGGGCCTATAACAAAGCTCTTTCAAAATCACGACATGAACTACTGTTCGGCAATAAAAAACCAAAGGTCTCAAAAAACACGGACAGGGATTCGTCAGGCATCATCATGCACTACTCTCGCCAACATTCGGCAATCAGAGACATTATCAGCCAACATTGGTCAATTTTGACAGATGATCCAAGAATCAACAAATTTGTGTCCACAGTCCCATCCATCACATTTAAAAGAGCCAGTTCACTAAAAGACAAACTCACACGTAGTGAATACCGTGATATTAGCAAAAACAAACATTGTCCAACTGTGGGTTCGTTTCCATGTGGACATTGTTCCCATTGTCCTTACATCGAAAAACGGAAATCTTTCAAACTTCCAAATGGGGAACTGTTTATTCCGAAACATTTTGCTAATTGTCATACAGGTGGCATTGTGTACCTTTTTTCCAATGTGAATGTGGCTCCTTCTACGTCGGTAAGACGAAGCAGGGGTTTTGGAGACGTCTAAGCATGTATATAGTATGCAAATTGGCAACTGGTATCTCCCTCTGGGTAGACATGCAGCGCTAGTACATCACCATAAGATGCCCAAAGTAACCTTTACAGCTCTAGAACGTGTCCATATTCCAGATTGCGGGGGCGACTGGAATAAAATTCTATTACAATGTAAGCAGAGATAGATATACAAATTAAATGCCACCATAGCTCCAATGTAAAATGAATCTATCTCATGTGTTTCTTTTCTAAAGGACTTCGCTTCAGGCAAAACCCAATAAGGATTATATCCAATGACTCTCATTTATCAAATATAACATATTTTGTACCATCTCATATTGTATGGAGCGTCCATGGCTCCTGGTATACGCTTATAGTCATTTTGAGTGTGCCCAAATGACTAAAATTCATACAACACATATTACACGTTTCTCTTCTTTTCCTTCTTGTTCTCTTCATGTAATTTTTTCATTTTCTTTTCTTTTTTCTCCATGTTTTTCGTTTTGACCTATGCATATTATTATTACCGTGTTTCATTGCACTTTATGGTATTTTCCATATATTTCTCCAGCTTTATATGATTCCACAGCTTTGACATATCTATTAACAATATGTAGCGTTATTGTACTATGCTTTCTGTAACATTAAGAAATAATATTTAATGATGTTATTGTATTTTCCGTTTTTGTTTCAGTTCTGATGGCCAGTTTCTCTTTTGGAGATCTCTCCCTCTGGGTGGCGCGATCGTGCCCCGGTCTCCCAGCATGGGGAGACATTCGGCCAGTCCCTCTGGCCGTCTCAATGCTCCACTGATTGGCTTCTTGCACATTGGGAGGAGCATCCCCATACTGGCACCATTCCGGATCAACCCTTCCCCCTATTGTGCCGATGCGCATGCGTGGCCATCTGCCGCACCTGCGCACTCGGCCTGTGGGGTGTTGCCGTGGAGACGACAGACGCCGGCAGGAGGTTCCTGCCTCCTCTTTCCGAAACGCAGAGGGAACCACAACATCCGCCTCGCGGATGCCACACCACTGGGGCTGCCCACCTGCCTGGGATCTCCTCATTAGGATCTCTGTATAGATATATGAGGGCCACACATCCACTAGCACTCTGATTCCTCCACATGGAGACTTCTCAATAGAGAAATCAGGCCCGTGTATTGCTGCTAGATCGGTAAGCTGGAAACGCTCATTTCCCCCCTACCTGACCCTGGCTTTACTTGGTTTTCCTGTTATGTTACTTTTCTTCTCTGCTTCTATCATCATATTTGCACTCTAGTTTTTTCCTGACTAAGTCCACAGAGTCCATTTTCTACTCAAGCCCCTTGGCTGTCTCTTTACTTTCCTGGATAGCCTGGATATCTTGTATTCATCCACCGCTCCTCCCAAATCCCCTCCCCCACCCCCCCCTTTCCCCTTCACGGATAGGGTTTATCTCTTATTTTATTGTTTGATATGCTTCAACATTGAGGCGTACATTGTATATCTTTGTTACAGCCCCAATGATTTGCAGTCTATGCAAATTACTCAGCTCCCCACCTTTCCGTTCTCATCCCCTCCCCCCACCTCCAGACTCCCTGAGGAAGACCTCATCATATAGGTCGAAACGCATCGAGGTTCCTGCATCTCTGTGATGATCTCTTGTGCGATTGTTACTTTTGTAGCATTATGTTATTTTTCTGTAACCAGAGCTCATAATTTACTTTTCCTTCCCATCTGGGTATGTTTTATCATGTGTGTGTTTTTTTACCTTTTCTATTGATAATAAAGGGATTTTTTACATATTATTACAGTCTCACACATTCTACCCATAGAAGTTATTGCTGCTAAAAAAAACCCCTGGGGGCTTGTACTTCTGTACTACCTACTAGTAAATTATTTGCCATGTAGAAATATAATTTATACCAAAAACATTGGTTATTCTGGTTAGTGATGTTGGACTGCTATCATTTTGAACACAACTGTATGTTCCTCAGTCTCGCAAACCAGTCTTTAATGGTCATAGAATGCTGTTGTTTCCAGTACTCGGGGGATGTACATTCGTGCTGTCGTCACAATGTACATGGTCAAGGATTTCCTTTATGATTTACCCATAACCATAGAGTGGTAGAATAGTCATTGTATTGGGGAGAAATTAATTAGCTAACTTGTGACATTTGTAATGATGTCATGAACCTTTGACCAATAGGGCTGAAGGACCACCAGATGTGATTACTGCCCCAACAGCGGTCTAGGAGCTGGGGGTACATTTTGTGAAGAGGAGGGTGTGCTATACAATCTAGTGTATAGCTTGTAATTATGTTCCTGGATAGATACATTCAGTGAGCTTTGGTGGATAGTGTGATGTATTGCTTCCCAATGTTCCGTGGCAAGCTCTACCCCCAGGTCCTTTTCCCAAGAGTGGCCCAATATGGTAATGACCAAAGGTCTGGAGACTGACTAGGCCTCTCCATGACCTTAATGTGCTTCTTCTTGAGCCACTCCTTTGTCACCTTGGCAGCAAGTTTTGGGTCATTGTCATTTTGGAAGACCCATCTACGAACCATCTACGACCCATCTTCAGTGTTCTGGCTGAGGGAAGAAGGTTCTCATCCAAGATTTTACAATACATGGACCCGTCCATTGGCCCCCCAATGCGGCAAAGTCAGCCTGTACCTTTAGCAGAGAAACAACCTCAAAGCATCATCTTTCCATCTCTGTGCCAGTGTTGCCAACCGCCCATATTTTTACGGGCAGCCCGTAAAAAATAGCTGTGACAGCTTGGCTTTGGAACTGCGCATGCGCAGTTCTGGAGCCAGCCGAGAGACCAAGATTGTGATATCTGCAATACCTGTGTTTTCGGCGCAGGCGGGTCTGGCAGAGGCAAGGCGGGGGGCTGAGCAAGCGTGCGTGATGTCGTCATCATAGTGAATTTCCCGCCCCCACCGCGAGCTAACCAGCCACTAAAAAAGCTCAGGACTCAAGAGCTAAGCAGAGTGTGGCCTCGTGTGCGGGATGGACCAGACGGGACTCCCAAACTTAGCAAGGAAAGCTGGGCCCGGCCGGGACAGATGAGCGAGACTTTGTCAGTCAGTGGCAGACTGGCAGTGCTTTTCTGGGCTGGAGTCTGGACTCTGGAGGGAACAGAGACCACCTGTCCAGGTGTGGGAGACTGGACTGGATATACCTAGTTATGATACAAGCAAGGTATGGCATTATAACTTCTTGAGATGGCAGAAAGTTATTGTAGAATTCGCTTTCACATGTAAATATCATTCATTCATTAAACCATTCTACCTTTGTGCAAATAGTAAGTGCCTGAGAATGATGTACATGATTGGCAGTTGACCCATGTTGTGGAGATTTGTTCCTGTAAATCTGAAATCCCATAACCCTGATGAATGCCACACTAAAAGGAATGATATATTCTCTACTACTCTCTGCTCCAGGTAATGACTTGTCTGTTCTGTACCCCACATGGCTTGGCTATGGCTTATTACAGCGTTGTGTGCTGCATTCAATACTCAGAATGACTCCACTCTGCACATTCATCTAGAGGAGAGAGACTGTCACATTATAACTGTATTTCATGTTGTCCAACTTGGCCTGTTGAGGTCACAGTCAGACTTTGATGTCATCCTCATCATCTGTGCTGCTGTACATGTTGCCCTCCTGTCTATCCCTAAACTAGAGTAAGGGGGGGGGGGTAGTCCAATGTCCTGTCCAGACAGGCAGTCAATTTCATATTGTGCCCAGGGGGCCCCAGGCACCATATCATGCCCTTCCTGAGCCAGGAAAAGGGGGGAGGGGGTCAGAGGTCTGTTTCCTAGGCACTGCAGAGTGGCTGAGGGGCTCTCTTGGCTCTTGCTGTGGGGGCAAATGCAAAGCGGTTTCTCTCTCTCTGTAGAATAAAGTGTCAAAAACTGATGGGTTATAATAACCCACCCTCACTAGATCATAAGAAATAAGAAAGTTTTTATATCTGAATATCTACCTTAAATCACATCGTTAATTATATATTGGACTTGTTTGTCGCTTAAATACTGAAATTTGCACTTAAAACTGTAATTTTTAGTAGCTTTTGGAAATGCCAGTAAAAACTTAGCTGTGCCAGTAAATTTTGGGTGTCATGTCAGTAAATTTTAGTCTGGTAGGTTGGTAACACTGCTCTGTGCTTGAGTGTTGGGATGGTGTTCTTAGGGTCACAGTCAGCATCTTTCTTCCTCCAAACGCAGCGAGTCAAGTTAATGACAAAGAGCTCAATTTTGGTCTCATCTGACCACAGCACTTTCTCCTAATCCTTCTCTGAATCATTTAGATGTTCATTAGCATGACTGTAAATGTGTCTTCTTGAGAAAGAGAACTCGCCATGTTTGGGAGGAAGAAAAATGCTGACTATGACCCTAAGAACACCATCTCCGCAGTCAAGCATGGAGGCGGAAACAATATGCTTTGGGGCAGTTTCTCTGCTAAAGAATTGGCCACATTGGCCACATTGAGGGGCCAATGGATAGGGCCATGTATTGTAAAATCTTGGATGAGAACATTCTTCTCTCAGCCAGAACACTGTAGATGGGTCATGGATGGATCTTTCAGCATGACCATTATTTAAAACACACTGCCAAGGCAACAAAGGAGTGGCTCAAGAAGAAGCAATTTAAGGTCATGGAGTGGCTTAGCCAGTCTCCAGACCTTAATACCACAGAAAATTTATAGAGGGAGCAGAAACTTTGAGTTGCCAAGCAACAGCCATGAAATCTTAAGGAAGATCCAAACCATAGGGGAGTATTGGCCCTCCTGATTTGAAATGCTATAACAAAGCATGCCAACTGGTTAGCTTAGTAGAAAGGCGCATTTATATGAAGTCCAAAGATTATATAAGTTTGGAAAAATCTTTTACACCTTCTCATTGGAAGTGCTTCCTTGGAATAGATGTAGAGATTTTTAGACCCATTTACTTGATCATCACCTCATAAGCGCAATCCTAGATTGTTAATACTATGCAATCTGATCCTCTACTCTTTCAACTAACCCAGACTTCACACCTTTTCCACCAATGTGGCTTCACTGCGATATCTCAAGCTGGTCATTTTTTCTAATAGGGATCTTTCTTGCAGAAACAGGCCTTTTTGGCTGTGACCTCCAAGAATCGATTCCCGCTATGGCAGTATTTTAAAATGAGACATTCCTTAAACAACCCAACTAACCGTGCGGCCTTCAGTGGGCCTTTCACGGCCTTTAACGATTGTGACAACTTAGGGGTAGTTTAGCTCACATGTAGCGCTCACCAGAAAGTTTACTCCACAACAGACATGCATTTTAAGGGTTTGTAGGCCCAATTTTATTTAAAACAGAAAGAAAATGTTCACAGCAATCGGCTTTCCTCACAGGGGGTTTCCACCATCAATACAAAATTACCAATATTCAGCCTTCTGTCTGTATTTAACAGCACCGTTGCTCAGGCCTCGTGCCTCGGTCCTCCTAACACAACATCCCAGTGATCATGGACAAATGCTGTATCCTGTCAGCTCTTCTGTCTCGTTCCTGCTGCTCCGTTTCTCATGCTTGCGCCTCTGTCTGTCCTGTCCCAGACAGCACCATGCAGACACACACACCTCTCTAGCTGCTCCCTTGCAACCAAACATGGAGTCCTCGGGAGGGTGGAGCCATCTGTAGGATTAATCCTACAGAAAATGTATGAAGGGAGCTGAAACTTCGATTTGCCAAGAGACAGGCAAGGATTTAGAGAAGATCTGTAAAGAAGAGTGGACCAAAATCCCTCCTGAGATGTGTGCAAACCTGGTAACCAACTACAAGAAATGTCTTACCTCTGTGCTTGCAAACAAGGGTTTCTCCTGTAAGTACTAATTCATGTTTTGCTTGGGGATCAAATACTTATTTTACTCACTAAACTGCAACTTAATTTATAGCATTTGTATTAGTGATCGAACTATATCGTTTCTTTACCGTCGATGCCGATACCGATATTTTGGTCATCGGATATCGGTATCGGCCAATATCTGCCGATATTTTCGGACATTAAATTTTTTTTTTTTAATGTCTACAGGTACTGTGGTGGAGGGATCTGGGGGTCTAAAAGACCCCAAACCCCTCCTCTGCACTTAAAAGCATTCAAAGCGCCAAGTTTGGCTGTTTTGAATGCTGTAAGTTTTTTTTAATTCGGCGCCGCCAGTACCCGGAATTGATGTAATTTCAGGTGGTGGTGAAGGAAATGGAAATGGCGGTGAAGGTAGGATTCCTGGGTCTCCCGGTGGGACGGGAGACCCGGGCGAACCGCGAAAGGCGGTGGGAGGGGGGGGGGAACGTCCCCTCCCGCTACTTGGAATGACAGCTGAGCGTCTTCTCAGCCGCATCGGTTGTCATTGCAAGACAGCCAACCATCGGCTATGGACACCTGTATTGGGGTGATGCCTCTAGTTGTAGGCATCACGCCGGTAAAAGCACTTTCCCTGAAATATCCGCAATATCTGTAAATCAAAAGCCGATTCCGATATATCGGGTAAAGTGAAGATCGGCCCCTGATATATCAGTGTTGCCGATAATCGGTCGATCTCTAATTTGTATCATGTGTTTTTTTTAAGGATTTTTTGTTGATATTCTGTCTTTATCATTTAACCACTTTACCACCGGAGGATTTTGCAGCTTAAAGACCAGACCCCTTTTTTCAACTTGGCACTTCGTGACTTTAACTGATAATTGCGCGGTCATGCAATGCTGTACCTAAACGAAATTTACGTCCTTTTTTTCCCACAAACAGAGCTTTCTTTTGGTGGTATTTGATCGCCTCTGTGCTTTTTATTTTTTGCGATATTAATAAAAAAAGAGCAAAAATTTTGCAAAGAAATGACATTTTCAACTTTGTCTTTTAAAAAATATCCAATATACTCAATTTATGTCATTTTTTTGGCCAAAAAATATTTAGCTACATGTCTTTGACAAAAAAAAAATCAATGAGCGTATTTTTATTGGTTTGCGCAAAAGTTATAGCGTCTACAAACTATGGTGTAAATAGTGAAATTTACGCAGCTTTAATTTCTGACTGCCTATCTCATTTCATGAAGTGCTAAAATGGCAGGGCAGTACAAAACCCCCCCAAACTACCACTTTTTGGAAAGTAGACATCCTAAGGAATGTCCTGAGAGGCATGTTGAGCTTATTGAATATTTCATTTTTTTGTCACAGGTGTTTGAAAAATGACTAAAAAAAAATATATTTTTTTTTTTTACACAAAGTTGTCATTGAAATGATATATTGCTCACACATGCCATGGGTATATGTGTAATTACACCCCAAAATATATTCTGCTGCTTCTCCTGAGTTCAGGGATATGTGAGACTTTTTGGGAGCCTAGCTGTGTACGGGAGCCCGAAAACAAATCACCACCATCAGAATTTCAAAGGGCGTACATTTTTCATTGCATTTTCAAACTACCTATAACGGTTTAGGAGGCCCTGAAATGTCAAGATACCACAAAACCCCCCCAAATGACCCCATTTTGGAAAGTAGACACCCCAAGCTGTTTGCTGAGAGGCATGGTGAGTCCATGGAATATTTTATATTTTGCCACAAGTTTTGGGAAAATTAAATTTTTTTTTTTTACACAACGTTGTCACTAAAAGATAAATTTCTCACACCTGACATGGGTATATGTGGAATGACACCCCTAAATACATTCTGCCGCTTCTCCTGAGTATGGGGATACCCCATGTGTGAGACTTTTTGGGAGCCTAGCTGTGTACAGGACCGCAAAAGCCAATCAACACTCTCAGGTTTTCTAATGGCATAATTGTTCATGTCACCTCTGCACTACCTGTCACAGTTTCGAAGGGCCTTAAAATTCCAAGATAGCACAAAACCCCCCCAAATGACCCCATTTTGGAAAATAGACACCCCAAGCTATTTTCTGAGAGGCATGGTTTATCCATGGAATATTTTATATTTTGCCACAAGTTCCGGGAAATATATATATATATATATTTTTTTTTTATACACAAAGTTGTCAGTAAATGATATATTGCTCACACATGCCATGGGTATATGTGAAATGACACCCCAAAATACATTCTGCTGCTTCTCCTGAGTACAGGGATACCCCATGTGTGAGACTTTTTTGCAGTCTAGCCGAGTACAGGTCCCCGAAATCCAACCCCCACTTTCAGGCTTTCCAAGGGCGTAAATTGTTGATTTCACTCCTGACTACCTATCACACTTTAGGAGGCCCTAAAATTCCAAGATAGCACAAAACCCCCCCAAATGACCCCATTTTGGAAAGTAGACACCTCAAGCTATTTGCTGAGAGGCATGGTGAGTCCATGGAATATTTTATATTTTGCCACAAGTTCCGGGAAATATATATATATTTTTTTTTTCTACACAAAGTTGTCAGTAAATGATATATTGCTCACACATGCCATTGGTATATATGAAAAGACACCCCAAAATACATTCTGCTGCTTCTCCTGAGTACAGGGATACCCCATGTGTGAGACTTTTTTGCAGTCTAGCCAAGTACAGGACCACGAAAACCAATCATCGCCTTCAGGCGTTCCAAGGGCGTAAATTGTTGATTTCACTCCTGACTACCTATCACAGTTTTGGAGGCCATGAAATGCCAAGACAGCACAACCCCCCCCCCCCCCCCAATGACCCCTTTTCGGAAAGTAGACACCCTAAGCTATTTGCAGAGAGGCATGTTGAGTGTTTTGCAGATCTCACTTTTTGTCACAAAGTTTTGGAAATTGAAAAAAGAGGAAACAAAATGCATTTTCCTGTTTTTTCTTCATTTTCCAAAAAAAATGAGAGCTGCAAAATACTCACCATGCCTCTCAGTAAATAGATTGGAGTGTCTACTTTGCAAAATGGGGTAATTTGGGGGGGTTTTGTGCCATCTTGGCTTTTTATGGACTTCAAAAGTGTGATAGGTAGTAAGGAGTGAGATCAACAATTTACGCCCTTAGAAAGCCAAAAGGTGCGGATTGGTTTTCCGGGTCCTGTACGCGGCTAGACTGGCAAAAAGTCTCACACATGGGGTATCCTTGTACTCAGGAGAAGCAGCAGAATGTATTTTGGGGTGTCATTTCACATATACCCATGGCATGTGTGAGCATTATATCATTTATTGACAACTTTGTGTAAAAAAATAAAAAAAAAATTTTTCCCGAAACTTGTGGCAAAATATGAACTATTCCATGGACTCACCATGCTTCTCAGCCAATAGCTTGGAGTGTCTACTTTGCAAAATGGGGTCATTTGGGGGGGTTTTGTGCTATCTTGAAATTTCAGGGCCTCTGAAACTGTGACAGGTAGTCAGGGGTAAAATCAGCAATTTACACCATTAGAAAACCTGAAGATGTGGACTGGTTTTCGGGGTCGCGTACACAGCTAGGCTCCCAAAAAGTCTCACACATGTGGTATCCCTGTACTCAGGAGAAGCAAAAGAATGTATTTTGGTGTGCCAAAAAAGCCAAAAGGTGCGGATTGGTTTTCCGGGTCCTGTACGCGGCTAGACTGGCAAAAAGTCTCACACATGGGGTATCCTTGTACTCAGGAGAAGCAGCAGAATTTTTTTTTGGGGTGTCATTTCACATATACCCATGGCATGCGTGAGCAATATATCATTTAGTGACAACTTTCTGTAAAAAAACAACAAAAAAAAAAATAATAATTTTCCCGAAACTTGTGGCAAAATATAAAATACTCCATGGACTCGCCATGCCTCTCAGAAAATAGCTTTGGGTGTCTACTTTTCAAAAAGGGGTCATTTGGGGGGTGTTTGAACTGTCCCGGCATTTTATGCTCAATCTTATCCACACATCACCCACTCTTCTAACCACTTGAAAACCACGCCTTTTCTGTGCCTTTTTGTTTACATGTTTACTTTGAACCCCCAAACATTATATATTTCTTTAAAGCAGAGGCCCTATAGAATAAAATGGTGGATGTTGCTAATTTTTTGTCACACGGTATTTGCGCACAGATTTTCCAAACGCAATTTTTGCGAAAAAAATACATTTTTTTAATTTATTGCACAAATACACTATATAATTCAAATTTTTTTGGTAAAATTTAAAAGATGATCTTATGCCGAGTACATAGATACCAAACATGACATGCTTTAAAAATTGCGCACACCTGCGCAGCGGCAACATCGTACGTACATTTTTAAAAACCTTTAAAAGTCTCTACAGGTTACCACTTTAGACTTACAGAGGAGGTATACTGCAAGAATTACTGCACTAGATCTGGTGACCTCACATGCATGCTACAATTGCGGTTTACATATGACACTAGACCAACGCTTGTGTGTGCACAGGGGGAAAGGGGGGGGGGGGCTCTTTTTTTTTTTTTTTTTTCTTTTTTGCTTTTTTTTTTTGCTTTCCTTTAATTTTTTTTTTTTTTTATAATTTTTATTGTTATCACAGTGAATTTAAATATCCCCTATGATAGCAATCTTTAGTGACAGGTACTCTTTTTTTTTAAAAATTGGGGTCTTTTAGACTCTAGATCTCTCCTCTGACCTTAACGCATCTGACCACACCAAAATTGGTGTGATAAAATACTTTCCCAATTTCCCAATGGCCCTGTTTATTTCTGGCGAAACAGAAGTCATGAAATGCTCGTAGCTTCCGGTATCTTAGGCCATAGAGATGGTTGGAGCCATTCTCATCTCCAATTAGCTCTATGGTTAGATAATTGAACCACCGGCGGCACTCTCAGGTTAACCGGTGGGACAGGAGAGCCCGAGAAAAACCACGGAAGGCTGCGGAAGGCGGCGGTGGGGGGAGGCCCCTCCCACGGCCCCTCCCACTGCATGTAAAAGCAGTCTAGCGGCCAATTACCTGCTAGGATTGCTTTTACATGTAAGCCGACCGCTGGCTGTAAAAAACGATACCAAGATGATGCCTAAATCTGTAGGCATCATCCTGGTATAACCACTCAAAGTCCAGCAACGTACCAGTACATTGCTGGTCCTTGTTTGGCATATAGGTTTTTTTTTTTTCATGCAGCCTGTGGGCTGAACGGAAAAAAAGAGAACCTATCAGAAATCAGCACAGGAATAAGTATTACTCATCATTAACCGCCCAAACAGCCACCCACTGAATTTAATGATGGGTATACACGACACTATCCACGTATACCAAAATAGGATTTTAACTGCAGTGCTGAAATCAGAAAATCACCACAGCTGCAATCAGCAAAGGTATCCATATATGCTGAGCGCAAACACTGTTTGTGTCAGAATATATAAAATCAATGTCATGGTAGCCGACGAGTACCTGCAAGAGAAACAGGTCACAAAAGAATGAAAAAACAAGCAAAGGACATTAAAAGTACAGTAGGAAGAGTAGAAGAACATATAAAATGACTGACACAACAACAGTTTTTGGATCCTTTTATTTTTCTTTCTAACTGTTTCTTGATGTCTTGATTTGGGACTGCGATCTTCCAGCTTGGGTCTCTCAAAATGTCGATGGACATCCAACATCCTTTGAGACCCTGTGTTTGTGTGCCCTACACTGTGTCGTGCTGTCATAGGCGGCTCTCTAATTAGGCAAATTAGGCAGTCGCCTAAGGCCTCGCACCTACAGGGGCCTCGCGGCCAGTGGCGGAGCGACAAAATTTAGAAGGGCAGAGTCAGGGAAATCTCCCAAGTAAAAGATTGTTTTAAATCTTCCGATATAAAAGTTGCAGCAGTGTGCTGCAGTCCCTTCACTGCGGCTGCCAGATGTCTGTTGTCCGCTGACACTTACCCCACCTTCTCTGCCTGGGGATTGGCCGTGTGATCATGTAATCCTAAGATGGGGAGGAATCAGTGGGCGTGTACCTGCATCAGTAGGAAGTGACTGCTCGGTCAGCTCACTCTGCTATCATCGGTTGTTGCTCTGGGAGGAGAGCTCTGCCCTGGCCCCGACTTATCACTCTGCAGGCTGGTCATAGATTTGTGGTGTCTACTACGCAAAGGGGGGGAGTAGCCCCAGGGACATTGGAAGAGTCCTAAAATGGTTGGAGGAGGAGGAGAAGAAGAAGGCCCTGGGTGGCTGGGGGAGGAGAGGGTGGCTGGAACTGAAGAAGAGGGTCTCTGGGTGGCTAAGGGAAAAGGAGAGTGCCCCTGGGTGGCTAGGGAAAAAGGAGAGTGCCCCTGGGTGGCTAGGGGAAAAGGAGAGGGCTTCTGGGTGGCTAGGGGGAGAGGAGAGGGCCCCTGGGTGGCTGAAGGAGAAGGAGAGGGCACCTGGGTGGCTAAGGGAGGAGAGGGCCCCTGGGTGGCTGAGGGAGAAGGAGAGGGCCCCTGTGTGGCTGAGGGAGAATGAGAGGGCCCCTGGTTGGCTGGGGAAGAAGGAGATGGCCCCTGGGTGGCTGGGGAAGAAGGAGAGGGTCCCTGGGTGGCTGGGGGAGGAGAGGGCCCCTGGGTGGCTGGGGTAGAAAGAGAGGGCCCATGGGTGGCTGGAGGAGAAGAAGAGGGCCCCTGGGTGGCTGGAGGAGAAGGAGGAGATGGACCCTGGGTGGCAGGAGGAGAGGGACCCTGGGTGGCTAGAGAAAAAGGAGAGGGCCCCTGGGTGGCTAGGGGAAAAGGAGAGGGCCCCTGGGTGGCTAGGGGAAAAGGAGAGGGCCCTTGGGTGGCTGAGGGAGAAAGAGAGGGCCCCTTGGTGGCTAGGGGAAAATGAGAGGGCCCCTAGGTGGCTGGGGGAGAAGGAGAGGGCCCTTGGGTGGCTGGGGGAGAAGGAGAGGGCCCCTGGGTGGCTGGGGGAGAAGAAGAGGGCCCCTTGGTGGCTGGGGAAGAAGGAGAGGGCACCTGGGTGGCTTGGGTAGAAAGAGAGGGCCCATGGGTGGCTGGAGGAGAAGAAGAGGGCCCCTGGGTGGCTGGAGGAGAAGGAGGAGAGGGACCCTGGGTGTCTAGAGGAAAAAGAGAGGGCCCCTGGGTGGCTAGGGGAAAAGGAGAGGGCCCCTGGGTGGCTAGGGGAAAAGGAGAGGGTCCATTGGTGGCTAAGGGAAAAGGAGAGGGCCCCTGGGTGGCTGAGGGAGAAAGAGAGGGCCCCTGGGTGGCTGGGGGAGGAGAGGGCCCTTGGGTGGCTGGGGGAGAAGGAGAGGGCTCCTGAGTGGCTGCGGGAGAAGGAGAGGGCCCCTTGGTGGCTAGGGGAAAAGGAGCGGGGCCCCTGGGTGGCTGGGGGAGAAGGGGAGGGTCCCTGGGTGGCTGGGGTAGAAGGAGAGGTCCCTTGGGTGGCTGGGGTAGAAGGAGAGGGCCCCTGGGCGGCTGGAGGAGAAGGAAAGTGCCCCTGGGGGGCTGGAGAAGGAGAGAGCCCCTGGGTGGTTGGGGGAGAGGGCCTCTGGGTGGCTGGGGGAGAAGGAGAGGGACCCTGGGTGGCTGGGGCAGAATGAGAGGGCCCCTGGGTGGCTGGAGGAGAATGGAATGGCCCCTGGGTGGCTGGAGGAGAAGGAGAAAGCCCCTGGGTGGCTGGAGGAGAAGGAGAGAGCCCCTGGGTGGCTGGGGGAGAGGGCCCCTGGGTGGCTGGAGGAGGAGAAGGAGAGGGCCCCTGGGTGGCTGGAGGAAAAGGAGAGGGCCCCTGGGTGGCTGGGGGAGGAGGTGAGGCCCCCCGTGATGCCAGAGTCAGTTGCCAGGGAAGAGAGTGGAGCTGAGCCAACCCTGCATATCTACTACTGCCTGCTATGCTAAGACTTGTAGTGCCCTATGTGGGGACTAAGGCATGGCAGCCTGCTATTCTGGAACTTGTAGTGCCCTCTGTGAGGTACTGAGGATTCCTCAGTCCTCCACATTCTAGGGCAATATAAGTCCCAGCATAGTGGGCTGTCATTCCTCAGTCCCTCCCAGCTGGGGGGGAAAAACAACAGAGTTAAACATCTAAAGGACAACTCCAACCAAAACTACCAATAATGTACAGAGTCCATATGCTATATAATGTCAAAGCCCCGCTACCCCTCACCTTCCACCTCAGGTGCTGTCATTGTGTAGGGCAAAGGGCTCCAGCTCTGGCTTTGATGTCAGATATGCAGGATTGGCTCAGCTCCACTCTCTTCCCTGGCAACTGACTCTGGCATCACGGGGGGCCTCACCTCCTCCCCCAGCCACCCAGGGGCCCTCTCATTTTCCTCCAGCCACCCAGGGGCCCTCTCCATCTCCTCCTCCAGCCACCCAGGGGCTCTCTCCTTCTCCTCCAGCCACCCAGGGGCCATTCCATTCTCCTCCAGCCACCCAGGGGCCCTCTCCTTCTGCCCCAGCCACCCAGGGTCCCTCTCCTTCTCCCCCAGCCACCCAGAGGCCCTCTCCCCCAACCACCCAGGGGCTCTCTCCTTCTCCAGCCACCCAGGGGCACTTTCCTTCTCCTCCAGCCGCCCAGGGGCCCTCTCCTTCTACCTCAGCCACCCAAGGGCCCTCCCCTTCTACCCCAGCCACCCAGGGGCCCTCCCCTTCTCCCCCAGCCACCCAGGGGCCCTCCCCTTCTCCCCCAGCCACCCAGGGGCCCCGCTCCTTTTCCCCTAGCCACCAAGGGGCCCTCTCCTTCTCCCGCAGCCACTCAGGATCCCTCTCCTTCTCCCCCAGCCACCCAGGGGCCCTCTCCTTCTCCCCCAGCCACCCAGGGGCCCTCTCTTTCTCCCTCAGCCACCCAGGGGCCCTCTCCTTTTCCCTTAGCCACCAATGGACCCTCTCCTTTTCCCCTAGCCACCCAGGGGCCCTCTCCTTTTCCCCTAGCCACCCAGGGGCCCTCTCTTTTTTGGGTCCTCACCAGAATCAGATCGCATGGTGGTTCACACCTATGCGATCCCATTCATGCCCGAATGTCAGTTCGCACTGCGATATGTGAACTGCTCTGGGGGTGTCGTTAACTTGAATTGACACCCCCAGCAATTCGCATATGGCAGTGGGAACTGCCTGCGCTGGGAATGCGATGCGGGAACCCGCAGTGGATTTGCAGAATTCCCGCATCGCATAAGGGTGAACCGGGACTGAATGGAGTGGATTTACTAAACTGGAGAGTGCAAAATCTGGTACAGCTGTATGATAGCCAATAAGCTTCAGCTAGTTCAGCTAATCTTTGACAATAGAAACTGGAAGCTGATATATACACTGTATATATTTATACATACCTCTATCTTAGAAATGTTTCTTCACAACCCAGCTGCTGTTGCTGTATTTCCCCATAATACAGCGCATCCGGAAAGTATTCACAGCGCTTCACTTTTTCCAAATTTTGTTATGTTACAGCCTATTTCCAAAATGGACTAAATTCATTATATTCCTCAAAATTCTACAAACAATACCCTTAATGACAATGTGAAAGAAGTTTGTTTCAAATCTTTGCAAATTTATTAAAAATAAAAAAGGAAAATAATCCCATGTACACAAGTATTCACAGCCTTTGCTCAATACTTTGTTGTAGCACCTTTGGCACCAATTACAGCCTCAAGTATTTTTGAGTATGGTGATACAAGCTTGGCACACCTATTTTTTGGCAGTTTCTCCCATTCTTTTTTGCAGGATTTCTCAAGCTCCATCAGGTTGGATGGGGAGCATTGGTGCACAGCCATTTTTGTATCTTTATTTGGGTTCATGTCTGGGCTCTGGCTGGGCCACTCAAGCACATTCACAGAGTTGTCCCATAGCCACTCCTTTGTTATCTCGGCTGTGTGCTTAGGGTCATTGTCCTGTTGGAAGATAACCCTTCGCCCCAGTCTGAGGTCCAGAGTGCTCTGGAGCAGGTTTTCATCAAGGATGTCCCTGTACATTGCTGCATTCATCTTTTCCTCGATCCTGACTAGTCTCCCAGTTCCTGCCGCTGAAAAACATCCCCAGAGCATGATGCTGCCACCACCATACTTCACTGTAGGGATGGTATTGGCCAGGTGATGAGTGGTACCTGGTTTCCTCCAGACATGACGCTTGTCTTTCAGGCCAAAAAGTTAAATCTTTGTTTTATCAGATCAGAGAATTTTGTTTCGTTTCAGAGCTGGAGCTGGAGCCCTTTGCCCTACACAATGACAGCACCTGAGGTGGAAGGTGAGGGGTAGCGGGGCTTTGACATTATATAGCATATGGACTCTGTACATTATTGGTAGTTTTGGTTGGAGTTGTCCTTTAGATGTTTAACTCTGTTGTTTTTCCCCCCCAGCTGGGAGGGACTGAGGAATGACAGCCCACTATGCTGGGACTTATATTGCCCTAGAATGTGGAGGACTGAGGAATCCTCAGTCCCTCACAGAGGGCACTACAAGTTCCAGAATAGCAGGCTGCCATGCCTTAGTCCCCACAGAGGGCACTACAAGTCTTAGCATAGCAGGCAGTAGTTCCTCAGTCCCCTACAGAGAGCAGTACAAGTCTAAGCATAGCAGGCTTCCATTCCTCAGGGAGGAATGGCAGTGCAGTATACTGGAATTTACAGTGCCCTCTGTGGGGACTCAGGTATGGCAGCCTTCTGCAGTGGGACTTGACTGTGGCTGACTGAGGAAGGGAAGTGTAAGGGGGTCTCTGGAGACTCTGATGCAAGGGGGAGCTTTGGTGACCACAGAGTTCCCTTTTGCACCAGAATCCCCAGCTTTCCCCCTCAAATCAGGGTTCCCAGAACTCTCCTTACATCAGAGTCTCCAGCACTCCCCCTAAATCAGGGTTCCCAGAACTCCTCTTACATCAGAGTCTTCGGAGCTATCTGTCAGGGAGCCGCTGCTGTCATCAGGTTCATATACTGACACTAATTCGGTCATTGTAGCTTCCCCATAGCTATCTGATGACACGGCCAGTATATTATATACCTCTTCACCACTGTACCAACGTTTGGTCATTTTGGTAACTAAATTTACCGGTACAGTGGTGCGTCTCACAGGTAATAAAAGCACCTGGTTGTCAAGGAATATATCAAGCGCTACCAAAAAAACTGCTAATGCTAGCAGGGATCAGGCCTGACTCTAACACAGCGGTTTTGTGTGTTGTGTTTTTTTGTAAGTTACAGTAATCTATTGATTACTACACTTACCTGGGTGAAAGGGTTAAACGCAGGTGCTGGCCGGAATCAGTGCTGATCGTGCAAACACTGTGTTTTGGGAACCCTAAACTATGGGGGCGCTAGTATAGTTCTGATCAGATCAGATATTGATCTGTTCAAACACTATACTAGTAATGGAAGTGTATGTGCGTGCGTGTGTGTGTGATAATCAAGGGGTTATTTCTAACTATGCGCCGGGGATCTGGGGGGGGGGTGGCGGGACCCTAAACCTCCTTTAGGATAGAAACTAACTCGCTAGCGCAACCTCAAGTCACAATCACACTAATACAAAATACAGTAAAAACAGTATATTATGTGTGTATTAGTGTGCAATGTGACAGGGGGGAAGGGGTTAACTGGATGTGATCAGGGGGGGATCAGGGGGTTAAATCTTTATTGGAAGGGGCTGGCGGGTATCCTAAGGATAAAAGGAACGGTGGCAAGCTCTAAACCTGGTCACAAGTCACACTTATACGGGTATATAGAAAATGCTATATACTGTATACAGTGTGTGTTGTGGCAGGGGGTGTAGGGGTGATGGGGGGGGGGGTCAGGGGGTTAAATCTTTACGAGTTTTTTTAATGTTTATAATAAAGAAATGGTTCAAATACGTAAGGCTCGTATACACACTCGTTTGATCAGATATGATGAAGTATGGCCGTTCCCCTGCACATCCATAGTAAGAAGCTAGTAGTGGAGCAATATGGCTTCCGGAGCGGGAGTAGCAAGATGGCGGTGTTGTTCCTTCCCCTCCGTTGCTAGGATACGGGCGGCTATAAGAAGTCCGGGAGTACGCTTAGTTGACGCCGTTCCAGTTGACGTCATTGTGACGAAACGCGTAGGGCGGAGTCTCCGACGTCATACGTCACTTCCGGTTGTCGGCCGTGGAACGTGGAAGCATCCCGGCGCACACTGTATTCTGATCTCGATCATCTCACGAGTGAGTTATCTACGCCTTGCTTTATGCTATGTATGATTTTACTATTCACTATGGGGTTTCTTCTTCTATGAGCATCTAGGCCTCCCGCCAGCGGCTATTGATTGCATCATTTTTCGAAGGGGAACCCCTCATCATCATACAGGTTGTATTTGCAAAACGCCACCCAGTGGCCACTACGGACTTTACACAACAAAGTTTTTTTCAGTTTATTATCACACTTTGTGTGGCACGTTTATTTACCTATCACCAAGTTCTTTTTACACAATTTATGGTATTGGGTTTATCACACTCACGGTATTTGTTTATTGCACTGTTTGAGATTTATTTTGATCTTCATGTAAATAAACACCCAGATTTGCATTTCTGACTTTCTTTTAACAATACTATTTGGCACATTTCACTATTTGTGGCTCTTCACACCCTTTTATCCCCACTCACGTCATTTGGGGTATTTATAAAGGTAGCGCCAACACCAATCGTCACATTTTTATTTATCACTTTCACCTTCATCTAAGGTTTGATTGGGGCAGCTTACACCTTATTATTTTATTATTTTGTTTGTGTGTTTTTCCACCCCCCTTTCTTCATATTTTGAAATCCGTAGCGCTGGTCACCTCTCTTTATCTCTGTCATCTGGTTTCACCTCATCTTTTTCTACTGGAGTCAACTTGCCAGGTTTACTGCCTGAGGTAGTAACACCGGGAGTGGTCAGTGGTGTTTGTTTATGTATGCTGGCTTTGCTATCAGATTGGATGGTAATGGTTTGTTCTGAGTCCATGGTCCTTACAGAACAATCTTCATTTTCTGATGCTTCATGTCCATCAGATGTTTCTACCATATTTCTCCAATTGGTTTCGTAATCCTTCTCGTTGACTTCTGATATTGGCTCAGAGATGACGCTGCAGAATGAAATTGCACTGGCTGCAGAGGGGTTACGAGAATGACCCATGTGATGAGGAACCTTTTTAACATTCTTTAGAGCCTCCTCAGCCTGTTCCTGCTCCATTGAGGACACCATATCTTTGTACGCCTTTCTGGCCTCTTCCGTCAGTGACACCAGGTTATTAAATAAGCTCTCTGCCCCGGAGAAGCTGAAAATGCCAACAACACTGACAGGTACCAATTTATTCACACAGCGACCCAGTGCTTTCCTTCCTAGAGCAAATACAAATGGGATTTCTTGCTCTCTGGCCATAGCTATGACATTATAGAGGGCCTCATCCAATCCACCTTTTGACTGAATTTTCTCACAGTTTGGGGAAATAATAACACACTTGATTTTGTTTAATTTCATGTGCTTGGTTACTTCTCTTAAACCCATAACTAATCTTCTCTTCGACTTGGCTTTCACTGGGTCTTTTTGGTACACTTTCTCTTGAAAGCTGACCAGTTCTTGCAGTAACACAGTTACACATTCATCAATCTCCTTACTTAGTACTTGATTGCAATACTCTCTAAACCTCTTGCTGTGGATTTTGGTGATGGCTGAGGAAGCCATGGGGCTGCCGATCCCGGAACTTGCTGGAGAGCCCTGTGATACAGGGGTCATACAGTAGGGGGAGTTCTGACTTGCTGGTGAGAGAGAGGTGTCACTTGGTGCACTGAGACCTGCATCTTCTTGAGATGCCAGCTCTTCTGACTGATCATCAGTAAAGCTTAAAGGAATATCCTTTTGTTCATCTGAACCCAAAACACTTTGATCCACAGTTACACGTCCTTTCTTTTCTTCTCTTTCTTTTAGGATAATCTTTTTCAGCGCAGTTGGACGTTTTAATTTTGGAACTTCTTTCTCTTTTCCTCTTTTGATCCTTGGAGCAGTGGAGTCCAAAGGATTTGGAGAACCCATGAAAGTCTGGGCCTTTGTAAACACATTCCTGTTTTTATGTTCTTTGGTGTGAAATGGGACCGCACTGCCAACAGTGTAGGATAAAGGTCTGGTGTTCGTTATCTGACGAGCCTTCATTGCTTGTTGCTGCCTCTCCAGTTCTGCCAACATATCTCCAAGGTCTAGTTGTACTGGTGTCTTGCTCTTTTTTCCAGATGCCTTAGATAGAGCTTCCTGGAGTTTCCTCTGTTCCATGCTAATCTCTGAATACTCCTGGGCAGTGGCCAATGCAGCAGCAAGTGCTTTCTTCTTCTGACTCTTGGCTCGTTTTGGTACAGATGTTGTGATAGGGATTGGGGTCTGAACAATGTTAATTGGAGAATTTTCAGGTAAACCATCCAGCACTTTTGTGTTCATCTTTGGCTGTGTGCTCTCATTTCTAGAACTCCCATTGCTGCTGTTCAATTCTGGAAATTCATCTTCATCCTCAAAGTACAGCTGTTCAGGACTCTGTTTAATTTTGCTGTGGACCCTGCTATACTGTCTTGCTTCGGTTGAATATTTTGTCTCCTTTCTGATGACGTGCTCTGTCCTCTCGTATGATACCCAAGCTGTGTATTATTTCGGAGTTCAGCCTGTCTTCCACCTCTACAGAAAACATGACTTTTCTCATTCCAAGGCTTCTTCTGAGTAGCTTGGGAGGCAACACTGGCCCAACTTCCTCCAGCTGTGCAAACTGTTGGTTCTGCAATACTGACAGCTGAAGCAGTACAGTCTGCATGCCTAGAACACATAGCAGCTGCCTGGCAGTGCTTTGGGCTGCAGTATCCACTGTCACTGTCAATATCGGCTTCACTTGCACCTTGCTCGCTGGAGGACTCTGCTGCAGGATGAGAAGACCGCCGACGTCTCACTTTTGTTTTCCACAGTATGCCACCCATACTTTCAGACAGTGATTTGTTGGCTATTTCATTTGGAAAATCTGTTTGCTGACAAGCATCCACTAAGAGGACAATTTTGGACCGGCTGTCTGGGCCCGATGAGCAGGTTTCCTTTTGTACTGCTACACTCTTCATTGAAGGCCTCTTGCATTTAATCTGTGGCACCCCTTGTTGCGGAGGTTTGTGGATAAGAGGCGGTCTGGAGGTATTTCTGCTTCGCTGGTTCGATAAAACATTGATCGGAGTTTGTTGGTTTGTCCGGTCATTGCAGTCGACAGAGATTGCATTGACAGCATTGGTTGCCTGAAGAGGGGTGGTGTAAGTAGTAGGAATTGGATGGTAAAATCCCATGACTTGAGCACAAGGTGCAGGCATTAGCTGGTAGTACATGTATTCTGTTGATACAGGTGGCTGAGCAGGTACAACGGGATAAGCAAGATAAGGACCAGGAGGGTTTGAGTTTGACTGTTGCCATCTTATATCATTAATATACAATGGAATTTGCCTATTTGACTGGTTCTCTTGAACAAATGGGTAACAGGTTATAAGATAGCTTGGAATAGGTGTGGGTTCAAGTCCACCGACACTTCCACCTTCGCCTGATAGAGACATTGGAATTGGAAGCGCTTCGGCCCCTTTCTTCTGAGGGATGAATGGCTCAACTTCAGCAGATAGTTTTCCATTCTGCTCGTTCAGCTCCATGGTGTCCGGGCCTAGCTGTGCGGAGCTCCCCCCTCCTGCTCGCTTCTCCGTCCTCTAGTCGGTAAGAGGAGCGGCGGCCCCGTTCATCCTCCCCGGTGTCCGCTCCTCTCCCCGGCCGTGTTCTTCTCCCCACTGCTCGGCCTCTGAGCTCACCCCACCCCGAGCGGTCCTCCCACCACACGTCATAGTAGAGCGAAGGCTCTGCGGGCCTGGGTGGAGCCGGGAGAGGTGACAGCGAGTCCGGTGGCGGGTAATTCAAGTGGAAAAGGGGGGGTCGCAAGCGTTACACCTGACCACAAATCACACTTATACGGGTATATAGGAAAATGCTATATACTGTATACGGTGAGTGTTGTGGCAGGGGGTGTAGGGGTGATCAGGGGGGGGGGGGTCAGGGGGTTAAATCTTTATTGGGTGGGTGGCGGGGACCCTAAACCTTCTTGGGACAGAAACTTAGTCGCCTGCGCTAATTCTGATCACAATCACACTAATACAAAAATACAAAAACACTGTATATTACGTTTGTATTAGTGCTGATGTGACAGAGGGTGTAGGGGTTAACTGGCGGTGATCAGGGGGGATCAGGGGGTTAAATCTTTATTAGGGGGGGTGGCGGGTAATTCAAGTGGAAAAGGGGGGGCCGCAAGCGCTACACCTGACCACAAATCACACTTATACAGGTATATAGGAAAATGCTATATGCTGTATATAGTGTGTGTTGTGTCAGGGGCTGTAGGGGTTAATCGGGGGGGCAATCGGGGGGTAAATGTGCCTATCTAGCTGTATGTGACTGTGTTTGGTGCAGTACTTACAGTTAGATGTGCTCTCTTCTCGAGATGAATCCAAAAAGGATCATGGGAGAAGAGGGCACGTCTTTTCTGAGCCTGTGTTTACATTTCACAGGCTCAGAACAGGATCTGATTGGGCAGGACCGATCTACAGGTCCAGGCCAAAAATCATTGGCCTGGACCTGATGACTGATCGGTTCTGAACCCAATCGAGCCATCGGTGTCGGCGGGGACGCGTGGGAGCGTGCACAGGACCGGCGGGAAGTAGCGACGTAGACCTACGTCACTCTGCCTGGCCGGGGCTGACTGCCGCAGTAAATATACTGTGCGCAGTCGGCAAGTGGTTAAAATACACCTATGATACAAATTATAGACCCTTCATTTCTTTGTAAGTGGGCAAACTTACAAAATCTGCAGGGGATCAAGTACATAGTAAATAGTTAGTCAAGTTGAAAAAAAAGACACAATTCCATCTGGCTCAACCAATAAAAAACAAAAAAACAGTAAAGAAAACACGAACATACAATCCCATATATTATTATTTTTATTAAGGATTTCTATAGCGCCAGCAGTTTACGCAGCGCTTTACAATATTAGAGGGAGACAGTACATATACAATACAATAAAATACAAGAGGATTAAGAGGGCCCTGCTCAGAAGAGCTTACAATCTATACACAATCCTTTACCCGCAGTTGATCCAGAGGAAGGCGAAAAAACCCCAGCAAAGCATGATCCAATTTGCTACAGCAGGAGAAAAAAATTCCTTCCTGATCCCCCGAGAGGCGATCGGATATTCCCTGGATCAATTTTACCTATAAATATTAGTACCCATTTATATTATGTACACCTAGGAAATAATCCAGGCCTTTGTGGATCCAGGTGTTGGTGTTGCCGACCCCCCCCCCCCCCCCCAGATTTTCATTCACCAGCCGCCACTGTTAACCACTACTCTCTGAATTCTATCTTTTAGCCAATTTTCTATTTACAAACTGATCTTTCCAAGCCTGTAGACTTTACCTTACACATTAGTCGTGTGTGGGGAACTGTGTCAAACGCTTTTGCAAAATCCAAGTAAACTACATCCCTTTGTCCAAAGTTTTGCTCATAAAAAGAAATCAGGTTTGTTTGACAACTTCTGTCTTTCTTGAATCCATGCTGTCTGTTGCTTAAAATATTTTTTTACAGCAAGAACTCATCTATGTGGTCCTTTATTAAACTCTCCAGTATCTTCCTGACTATAGAAGTTAAACTAACAAACAGGTCTATAGTTACTTGGCTAAGACTTTGATCCCTTTTTAAATATAGGCACCACATTGGCCCTACGCCAATCCAGTGGTACCATTCCAGTCCTTAACGAGTCCCTAAAAATTAGAAGCAAAGGCTTTGCAATTACAGTGCTCAATTATTTTAGTTACATAGTTAGTCAGGTTGAAAAAAGAAACCAGTCCATCTGGTTCAACCAAAAAAAAGTATTGAAAAACCCAACCATATAATCCCATATACACAATCCTATACCCGCAGTTGATCCAGAGGAAGGCGAAAAAACCCCAGCAAAGCATGATCCAATTTGCTACAGCAGAGGAAAAAAAATTCCTTCCTGATCCCCCGAGAGGCAATCGGATATTCCCTGGATCAACTTTACCTAACAAAATTTTAGTACCCACTTATATCAAGTACACCCAGGAAAGAATCCAGGCCTTTTTTTAAAGCAATCTAGTGAGCTAGCCAGAACCACCTCTGGAGGGAGTCTATTCCACATTTTCACAGCTCTTACGGTGAAGAAACCTTTCCATATCTGGAGACAAAATCCGTTTTCCTCTAGACGTAAAGAGTGCCCCCTTGTCCCCTGTGTTGACCTTAAAGTGAACAATCAGCACTAAGTTCACTATATGGACCCCTTATGTATTTATACATGTTGATCATATCCCCCTTAATCTCCTCTTTTCAAGAGAGAATACATTCAGTTCCTCTAATCTTTTCTCATAGCTGAGCTCCTCCATGCCTCTTATCAGTTTGGTTGCCCTTCTCTGCAGTGGCGTAGCGTGGTTTGTCAGCGCCCGGGGCAAGGCAAGTAATTTGCGCCCCCTAACCTGCGGACTTTTACCACTCCCTGAGTCCCTTCCAACAATAGTATTGACCAGCTTGACCCCTATACTGACCTACCTGTCCACTACGCTAACCTACCTGATTCCTATACTGGCCACTACACTGACCTCTACACTGACCTACCTGTCCACGACCCTGACCCTTACACTGACCTACCTGACCACTACACTGCACTGCCCACAGCACTACACTACTCTGTTCACTACACTGCCTACTACACTACACTGCCTACTACACTGCCTACTACACTGTCCACTACACTAAACTGTCCACTACACTACACTGACCATTAAACTACACTAAACTGTCTACTACACTACACTGTTCACTACACTGTCCACTGCACTACCCACTACACTGATCATTACACTACACTAAACTACCCACAACACTACAATAGTACACTGTCCACTACGCTACACTGCCCACTACACTACACTGCCCACTACACTACACTGCCCACTACACTACACTAACCACTAGACTACACTATCCACTACTACCCACTAAACTACACTACAATACACTGTTAACTACACCTCCTCCCCAGACTGTGTCTAGTCCTCCAGCCAGCAAAATGACTTACCTGTGTTTTGCTTTCATGATCCATCCGCTCTGCCACATGGTGAAGACGGAGACTCAGAAGGCAAGGCGGGCTCCAGAAGCGAGGCGGGGCTCTGCCACTGGCCACCCCCGCTGCCGCACATGACAATGTTCGCCCAATCAAACGGGGGGTTTTACTTACCTTCTCATAAAAAGAAATCAGGTTTGTTTGACAACTTCTGTCTTGCATGAATCCATGCTGTCTGTTGCTTAAAATGTTTTTTCAGCAAGAACTCATCTATGTGGTCTTTTATTAAACTCTCCAGTATTTTCCCGACTATAGAAGTTAAACTAACAGGTCTATAGTTACTTGGCAAAATTTAGGATGCGTGGGTGAATGCCATCTGATCTAAGCGCTTTATCCACCTTTATTCTGTCTAAATATTTCTAGACCATATCACCTTTGAGCCATTGTGGATCATTTGGGGCTGTGTCAAAACCATCCTCATTATGGTCATGAGCTCCCCTATGCTCCTCCTAAGTAAATATTTTCCCCACTGTACATACACAGGGCTTTTTTTCTCAGAGAACCCACCCTGCCCAGTCAACTTACCACCCCCAACCCCCTCTGCCCCCAATCCCACCCAATCCTGCCATTCCTCAGGAAAGAGAAGTAAAGTGATGCCAAATAATTGGGGTGGTCAAGGTTCAACTTCTCCCCCCCTGTTCAAAGCTCAACTCTCCCCGCCCCATTTGCAGCTCACCCTTTGCCCCCCCCTGCAGTTCATCCCCCCACCACCATCCACAGCTCACAATCCCCCCCCAATCCACAGCTCACCCCCCCCATCCAGAGCCTATCCCTCCCTATCTAGAGCTTGCCCTCCCCCCCGTCAACAACTATATATATATATATATATATATATATATATATATATATATATATATATATAGTGTGTGTATAAACATACACAGGGCTTTTTTTCTCTTAGAATAGGTGGAGATCCCAACCCTGCCCAGTCATCTCCCCTCTCCCAACCCCTTCTGCCCCCAATCCTGCCTCCAATTTTGCCATTCTTCGGGAAAGAGAAGTAAAGCAATGCCAAATAATGAGGGTGGTCAAGGTTTACTTCCTCCCCCATTTTCAAAGCTCACCCCCCCCCCCCATTTGCAGCACACCTTTCTTCCTCCTCAGTTCACCCCCCATCCACAGCTCACAATCCACCTCCCCTAAACCACAGCTCACCTCCCACATCCACAGCTTGCCCTATCACCCCTGTGCACGGCTCACCCTCCTCCCATCTGTCCTCCTACTCCCTCTTTATTCTGCATTTTTCCTTTCCTCTTCAGTATTCTTCTCTCCTTTTTCTGCACTCCTCCACCCTCCTTCTGTAATCCTCCACCCTCTTCTTTGGGCACCCCTCCCTCTTTTTTCTGCATGCCTTCATCCTCCTTCTGCACGCCTCCCTCCACTTTCTGTCCTTCTCCTCACTCATCTTTTTACACTCCTCCTCCCTCTTCTTTTTGTATTCCTCTCTCCTCTTTCTGCACTGATCCATCCTCTCTTTGTACCCCTCCATCCTCTTTCTGTAGTCCTCTATCCACTTTATGTACTCCTCATCCCATCTTCTTCTGTCCTCCTCCTCCCTCTTCATTCTGTCCTCCTCTTCCCTCCACTTTCTGTCCTTCTCCACACTCATCTTTTTACACTCCTCCTCCCTCTTCTTTTTGTATTCCTCTCTCCTCTTTCTGCACTGATCCATCCTCTCTTTGTACCCCTCCATCCTCTTTCTGTAGTCCTCCATCCACTTTATGTACTCCTCATCCCATCTACTTCTGTCCTCCTCCTCCCTCTTCATTCTGTCCTCCTCTTCCCTCCACTTTCTGTCATTTTCCTCCTTCCTATTTGTTTTCCACTTCAACCTCTCTGTGTGCTCCTCATCCTTCTTTCTGCACTCCTCCATCCACTTTTTGTGCTCCTCCAAATTCTTTCTGAACTCCTCTATCTTTCTGTATTCCTCTCTCTTCTTTCTGAACTCCTCTATCTTCTTTCTGTACTCCTCCATCCTCTTTATGTGCCCCTCCTCCCTCTGCTTTCTCTCTTCCTCCTCCCTACTCTTTCTGTCCCCCTGCTCCCTCTTCCTTCTGCACTGCTCCACCCTCATCTTTCTGTCCTCTCCCTCCTCTCTCCTCTTTCTGTCCTCCTCCTCCCTCTTCTTTCTGCATTCCTCTATCCTCTTTCTGCATTTTTCTATCCTCTCTCTGTGCTCCTTCTTCTTCTTCTTTCTATCTACCTCCTCCATCTCCTTTCTGCACTTCTCTACTATTTTGTCTCTGCACTCCTCCTCCCTCGTCTGTTCCAACCACTGCCCCAACATCTTCTTAATGTCCTCTTCCTCCCTCTTCCTTCTGTCTTTCTCCTCCCTCTTCCTTCTGTCTTCCTCCTTCCTCTTCCTTCTGTCTTCCTCCTTCCTCTTCCTTCTGTCTTCCTCCTCCCTCTTCCCACTGTCTTCCTCCTCCCTCTTCCCACTGTCTTCCTCCTCCCTCTTCCCACTGTCTTCCTCCTCCCTCTTCCCACTGTCTTCCTCCTCCCTCTTCCCACTGTCTTCCTCCTCCCTCTTCCTACTGTCTTCCTCCTCCCTCTTCCTACTGTCTTCCTCCTCCCTTTTCCTTCTGTCTTCTTCCTCTCTCTTCATCCTCTCTTCCTCCTCCCTCTTCCTTCTGTCTTCCTCCTCCCTTTTCCTTCTGTCTTCCTCCTCTCTCTTCATCCTCTCTTCCTCCTTCCTCTTCATCCTCTCTTCCTCCTCTGTCATTTGCTTCACCTCTTGATCAGAAATGATTTCAGCCTAAAAAGAAAAAAAAAATCAATAAGTAAAAGTATACAATTTAAAGTGGAACTTCACATATTTTTTTTTTTTTGATGGAGTGGGAACGAGGTTAAAACGTTTCCATGGTTTTTATTGTTTTCAATGTCTTAATAATATAATTTTTAAAAATGTTTACCAAGAGTTATTGATCACTTGGTGACAAAACTATTTCTTTAGAGGAAAGTTTTGAAGGCCCTAAGTGGCAGCTAATCAGTTCCAGAAGTTGACAAAAGGGTGGGAATTAGTCTGGGGCAGGCTTACTATTTGCGCAGCTGCACAAGGGCCTCTTGGGACTGTTATTCATATCTATGCATAGTAAAAATTAATAATAGGAAGTAGGTAAATGGAACCCAGGGGCTATTTTAAGATTATACCCACTTCCGGAATGTTTACTCTTTTACAGAGGAAAAGGACAGTTACCACACAGCCATATCACATGGTCTCGAGGTAAAGGGTCTATTAAAAGCCTTATCGTGAGGCCTGGCATACGCTAATGAACTGCATTGTACTGTCACCAGATGGTCTAAAAGAGGAAGTAAACCCTCCTCTACAACTTGTACCTATAGGTAAGCCTATGATAAGGCTTACCTATAGGTACTGTAAATATCTCCTAAACATGTACCGTTTAGGAGATATTTACCTTACATGCAGCCAGTGACGTCACTGGCGCATGCGCTCTGAAGGAACGGCCGCTCGTGCCGTTCCTTCAGAGTCCCGTGCCGTTACTGTCGGCTCTCGCGCGCGTGCGTGGGAGTGACGTCACCGCGGCTCCGGCCAATCAGCTGGCCGGATGCCGCGATCCCGGAAGACGGGCGACTGGACATGTCGCCCGCCATAGAGGTGAGTGAGCGGCACGGCGGGGGCTCGTTCTAAGGTAAGTATTGCATAATGAGCTAGTATGCAATGCATACTAGCTCATTATGTCTTTCTCTTGCAGGGTGAAAAAAAAAATGCGAGTTTACAACCTCTTTAAATAATATGGGAAGTGGAAAAGAGGAAAATTATTTACAAAATAAATCACTAATACAATTTTATGTAGTCAAGAGTAAAAACAAAATAGATACTTACTGGTAAAAAATAATTCAAAAGGCTGGCCGCCAAGTTTTGCATTGATACAAAATACGTCATCTTCGCAGAATGATATGAATTTCAACAATCCAAATTTTTTAACAATCTGTGTGCCTGCAATAAGAAGAAAAAAAAAACATGATTACCCTTTTCCTTGTATTTAGATATATCTCACAAAAAGAGCTACAAGTAATTCAAATGGAGTATAATATACATAAAAGTAAATTAAGTTTATTGAATAAAAGTGGATCCAACAAGGCAAATGATTTAATACGATCTATCAAAGGCTAAGTTTACCTTTTTTGGGGAAAAAAATACACATTTTTGCAGGAAAACAAATATGCATTTATAATTATTTTCAGAGGAGTCTCCAGGGCATTGCTCCAGTGATCATTAGATTGCGGGTGCAATGTCAGGCTCCTGCAGACACATCCTGCAGCTTTGTGCCTGTCCCTCTGTACAGGCTTTCAGTTACAAAGGTGTGGGAAGTGTCAATGGATTACGAGGGTACTCATCAGAGC
Source organism: Pelophylax lessonae (assembly GCF_965119305.1). Classification (NCBI taxonomy): domain Eukaryota; kingdom Metazoa; phylum Chordata; class Amphibia; order Anura; family Ranidae; genus Pelophylax; species Pelophylax lessonae. The sequence goes on from NC_138769.1 coordinate 620,158,854, forward strand.
CTTCGCAGTTCATCAAGAACTACAGCCTGCCTGTCATGGTGGCAGATGGGATTTGTAGTTTACTTATTCACAGATTCCTGTGAATAATTAATGTGACTGTGTAGTTGGAGCCCTGCACAGCTGTGCTGATATTGAAATGTGACAGTGGCTGTGAGGATCCCCACCCACTGTCGTGGGATTGGGGGGAACCGAGGGGTGCAAATGGCGGGAGCTGTAGCATGTTACACCCTAAATATAGGGTGGCTGCATTCATTCCTCCACTGTATCTATGGAGGAGTAATGTAGCCATCCTTGGACTGCAGCATTGTCAATCAGTGATGAGGATAGTGGTATGACGAGTACACACAGGCAAAAATCAGCCAGTACAGTATAAACCAGCCGACATTCGCCCCATGTGTACAGCGGCCTGTTCGACAGAAGCTGGTCTTACGACTGGCTTCTGCCAAGCAAACATGCTGGAAAACCAGCATCCAACTGGTATCCGATCAGTGCTTGAAGTCAATTGCTGCGAGCGCTGACCAGTGTGTTCTGGCAGTGGGGTGGTCCTCCTGTCAGAACACAATAGCTTAGCTGGGGGCATTAACATCTCTTGCGATTTTTTTTTTTTTTTTTTTTCATTCAGACTGCTAGGTTGAAGAAAAAAAATCACGGTGTGTACCGGGCTTTAGATAGTAGAATATGATGGACTTTACATAGGTTATTAACAATAATATAATACATGTATCAGTGTTAAGGGAGAAAATGGGGCCTCTAGTCTGCAATTAATATGTAAGAGGAATGAGGAAACCATATCAATAAAGCATCCAGCAATGGAAATGCCTTGCTGGCCTATTCAGACTGGGAAAATCCTATGCGATACAGCTATATTGAACCACTTAAGGACCGAGCCTATTTTGGACACATTTTGTTCACAAGTTAAAACCAGTATTTTTGCTAGAAAACTACTTAGAACCCCCAAACATTATATATATTTGTAGCAAAGACTCCGGAGAATAAAATGGCGGTCATTGCAATATTTTTTGTCACAGGGTATTTGCGCAGCGGTCTTTCAAACGCCATTTTTTTGGGAAAAATTACGAAAAATTACATTTCACTGCATTTAAAAAAAAAAAACTAAACAGTAAACTTGGGCATTTTTTTTATATATTGCGAAAGATGATGTCACATCGAGTAAATAGATACCCAACATGTTACAGTTTAAAATTGCGCACACCTGCTGAATGGCGACAAACTACGGTCAACAAGAATCTCCATAGGCGACGCTTTAAAAAATATTAACGGTTACCAGTTTTGAGTTAGAGAGTAGCTCTTTTTTTTATTATTATTGGTCACGCTCTGGCTATCGCGGCGATACCTCACATGTGTAGTTTGAACAGCGATTTAATTTGCGGGCGCGACTTCCGTATACATTTTTTTCGTGCGCGAGCTCATGGCGACGGGGTGGCTAAACATTTTTTTTTCCCTATTTTATTTATTTTTTTAATTTTACCACAGGTTTTTTTTAAACAAAAAAAAATCTGATCACTTTTATTGCTGTCACAAGCAATGTAAACATCCCTTGTGACAGCAAAAGGCAGTGACAGGTACTCTTTATGGAGAGATTGGGGGTCTAAAAGATCGCAGACCCCTCCACTACGCTTCCATGTATTCAAAACGCAGAAAACTGCATTTTTGAATACACTCACTTTTTAAATTCGGCGCCTTTAGCAGCCGAGTAACCCGGACGTGACGTCATGGATGCCGCCTCTGGGTTACGACATCGGAGACCAGATCGAAGCCACATTTGGCTTTGATCGGGACTCCATCCAGCCGGTGGGACGGGAGACCCGGGCAGATCTGCGGAAGGCGGCTGGAGGGGGAGGGGCATCCCCTCCCGCTCGCTGGGTTAACAATCGTTAAAAAAGGGTACTGGGATGATGCCTCTAGCTAGAGGCATCATCCCGGTACAACCACTTAAAATCAGCTGACGTAGACCTACGTCGGTTTGCGTTAAGTGGTTAAACCATAAAATAGGGGGTACACAAGTCTAGTGCATTACTGTATATATGTTTATATAATATTTTTTATAGCTATTTCTGTGTACCTTAGAGTATTTGTCTATCAAGAAAACTTTTTTTTTTTTACAGTAATTCACAGCCGAACTCCAGCTAGCATGCGTTAAGTGGTTACAGTAACAAAATGGGTAAAGATTTTACATAAATAAATAAAGCTGACAGTTTTATTCCCCTAAGCACCCCCATCCCCCACCCGCCACTGTTAAATAATTTGTTTTAACCCTCTAACTGCCATTTTAGCTGGACAGCATGGTCTGCTGAAGGAGTTTAAAAATAACAGACTTACTGGCCAGATCACCAGGTAACAATCTGTTACAGGGGGGACTCAGAAAAAAAAAACTGCTGTGTCATGCTACAAACTGACTATCACATACATTTTATCATTTTGATTTTGGCCACAGTTACACTTTAACTTCATTGTCATTACAAGAGAGCTAATAAGCCCCCTATATGTGATAGCATGGGCAGGTGACAGCTACTTTTAGGGAGACATCAGGGGTCTATTAGCAGTGATTACAATGTTCCCTCTGTGTAATGGACAGACGTCTTCTGGAAAGCAGACAAATCAGCCATATCTGATGTGAGCAGCTTCAGTAAGAATACTGCAACCAAATCTGATGACTTGTCCTTTTTATACAGAGGAATCATATATACAGGTAGAGCAAACACAGACATATCCACTTATTGGGTGGAATTGACCAATACTGGAGCAGACAGAATCTAGAACAGCTGTACATATTGGCCAACCAGCATTTAGTTTCAGCTTGCTCAGCTAAGCTTTGAAAATGAAAATGATCGGTTGCCAAACACAACTGCTCCAGTCTAAGTAAATTGGCCTCATTGTATATTCTATCTATCCATCTAGGTATCCATCAATTGTCTTATATTAAAAAAACAGTAATAATTATTAATTAATAAACTAATTAAGTTAAAACAAATTAAAATGAATAATAATGATCTAGGATGATAAAAGATCTGAATGGAGTTTGTTTTACATCAGATTAAACCAATAAGAGAATATAATAAATAAGAGCACTGGGAGAGAAGGGAGAGATATCCTACCTTAACAGTAACTCACAGCAAGTGTTGCTGTCTGCTGCTGCTGCTGCCTTTTTATAGCAGTGCTCTGTCATTTAAAATGGGCGGGGCTTAAGGGGGATTTTCAGTGGTGGGCGGGGCTTAGTTGTTTTTTTTTTCAAACTGTCACATGACATTATAGTAGTGCTACCACAATACTGCAAAAGTGGGAGGGGCTTAGGGGGCTCCTTTTCTTTTCAAACTGCAAGTCACATGACAGGAAGTAAGGCGCTGCCTCCTTGATGTTGCAGCTTTGGGAATTAGGTCTAATATTGCCTGCAAAATGTAATCTTCGTTACCTCTTGATGGTTGCGTTTTTTTCCCCACCCCTCACACCTTGGTACTGCTTTGGGACATCCCAATCATAATGAATTAAGAGCGGCGACGACTGTCAGAGGACGTAAGAGAAAATAGAATTTTTGTAAAATCTTACCGTAACATTATTTTCTCTGAGTCCTCTGACAGTCGTCGGTCCCGCCCCTCTGGTGTCTATTTTTATAGATATGGGGTTGTGTTTGCCTTGCGGTACTGCTTGCTACGAAACTGATTAGATGCAAGAAGTAGCTGAGGGATAATGTCTGTGGGACAGCCCCCTAGAGGTGTGTCTGGTTAAAAAACCTGTTGTTATTAACTGTTTAATAACTGCCTAGCTTACTCCTAGAGTGCACCCAATCGTAATGAATTAACCACTTAAGCCCCAGCCCTATTTCGGACACTTTTTGTTTACAAGTTAAAACCAGTATTTTTTCCTAGAAAACTACTTAGAACCCCCAAACATCATATATATTTTTTTAGCAAAGACTCTGGAGAATAAAATGTCGGTCATTGCAAAATTTTCTGTCACGCGGTATTTGTGCAGCGGTCTTTAAAAACGCCATTTTTTTGGAAAAAAATTGAAAAATCACATTTCACTGCATTTAAAAAATACTAATAGTAAAGTTAGCCCATTTTTTTTGTATATTGTTAAAGATGATGTGACGCCGAGTAAATAGATACCCAACATGTTACGGGTTTAGAATTGCGCCCCTCCCCCCCGTGGGATGGCGACAAACTACGGTCAATAGAGATCTCAATCGGCGACGCTTTAAATTTATTTAACGGTTACCAGTTTAGAGTTAGAGTGTAGCTCTTTTTTTTTAATTATTGCCCACGCACAGGCGATCGTGGCGATACCTCACATGTGTGGTTTGAACAGCGATTTCATTCGCGGCTCGACTTTGTGCGCGAGCTAACGGTGACGGGGGCGGCTACATTTTTTTTTCTTTTTTTTTCTGTTTATATAATATTTTTTATAGCTATTTCTGTGTACCTTAGAGTATTTGTCTATCAAGAAAACTTTTTTTTTTTTTTTTACAGTAATTCACAGCCGAACTCCAGCTAGCATGTGTTAAGTGGTTACAGTAACAAAATGTTCCTTTTGGGTAAAGGTTTTACATAAATAAATAAAGCTGACAGTTTTATTCCCCTAAGCACCCCCATCCCCCACCCGCCACTGTTAAATAATTTGTTTTAACCCTCTAACTGCCATTTTAGCTGGACAGCATGGTCTGCTGAAGGAGTTTAAAAATAACAGACTTACTGGCCAGATCACCAGGTAACAATCTGGTGTCATGCTACAAACTGACTATCACATACAGTTTATCATTTTGATTTTGGCCACAGTTACACTTTAACTTCATTGCCATTACAAGAGAGCTAATAAGCCCCCTATATGTGATAGCATGGGCAGGTGACAGCTACTTTTAGGGAGACATCAGGGGTCTATTAGCAGTGATTACAATGTTTCATTTTCGGGGGATCTTCAGTGTCATCCCCTCTGTGTAATGGACAGACGTCTTCTGGAAAGCAGACAAATCAGCCATATCTGATGTGAGCAGCTTCAGTAAGAATACTGCAACCAAATCTGATGACTTGTCCTTTTATACAGAGGAATCATATATACAGGTAGAGCAAACACAGACATATCCACTTATTGGGTGGAATTGACCAATACTGGAGCAGACAGAATCTAGAACAGCTGTACATATTGGCCAACCAGCATTTAGTTTCAGCTTGCTCAGCTAAGCTTTGAAAATGATCGGTTGCCAAACACAACTGCTCCAGTCTAAGTAAATTGCCCTCATTGTATATTCTATCTATCCATCTAGGTATCCATCAATTGTCTTATATTAAAAAAACAGTAATAATTATTAATTAATAAACTAATTAAGTTAAACCAAATTAAAATGAATAATAATGATCTAGGATGATAAAAGATCTGAATGGAGTTTGTTTTACATCAGATTAAACCAATAAGAGAATATAATAAATAAGAGCACTGGGAGAGAAGGGAGAGATATCCTACCTTAACAGTAACTCACAGCAAGTGTTGCTGTCTGCTGCTGCGTTTTTATAGCCGTGCTCTAACTGTCATTTAAAGTGGGCGGGGCTTAAGGGGGATTTTCAGTGGTGGGCGGGGCTTAGTTGTTTTTTTTTTCAAACTGTCACATGACATTATAGTAGTGCTACCACAATACTGCAAAAGTGGGAGGGGCTTAGGGGGCTCCTTTTCTTTTCAAACTGCAAGTCACATGACAGGAAGTAAGGCGCTGCCTCGTTGATGTTGCAGCTTTGGGAATTAGGTCTAATATTGCCTGCAAAATGTAATCTTCGTTACCTCTTGATGGTTGCGTTTTTTTCCCCACCCCTCACACCTTGGTACTGCTTTGGGACATCCCAATCGTAATGAATTAAGAGCGGCGACGACTGTCAGAGGACGTAAGAGAAAATAGAATTTTTGTAAAATCTTACCGTAACATTATTTTCTCGGAGTCCTCTGACAGTCGTCGGTTCCGCCCCTCTGGTGTCTATTTTTATAGATATGGGGTTGTGTTTGCCTTGCGGTACTGCTTGCTACGAAACTGATTAGATATAAGAAGTAGCTGAGGGATAATGTCTGTGGGACAGCCCCCTAGAGGTGTGTCTGGTTAAAAAAACCTGTTGTTATTAACTGTTTAATAACTGCCTAGCTTACTCCTAGAGTGCACCCAATCGTAATGAATTAACCACTTAAGCCCCAGCCCTATTTCGGACACTTTTTGTTTACAAGTTAAAACCAGTATTTTTTCCTAGAATACTACTTAGAACCCCCAAACATCATATATATTTTTTTAGCAAAGACTCTGGAGAATAAAATGTCGGTCATTGCAAAATTTTCTGTCACGCGGTATTTGCGCAGCAGTCTTTAAAAACGCCATTTTTTTGGAAAAAAATTGAAAAATCACATTTCACTGCATTTAAAAAATACTAATAGTAAAGTTAGCCCATTTTTTTTGTATATTGTTAAAGATGATGTGACGCCGAGTAAATAGATACCCAACATGTTACGGGTTTAGAATTGCGCCCCCCCCCCCCCGGTGGGATGGCGACAAACTACGGTCAATAGAGATCTCAATCGGCGACGCTTTAAATTTAACGGTTACCAGTTTAGAGTTAGAGCGTAGCTCTTTTTTTTTTAATTATTGCCCACGCACAGGCGATCGTGGCGATACCTCACATGTGTGGTTTGAACAGCGACTTCATTCGCGGCTGGACTTTGTGCGCGAGCTAACGGTGACGGGGGCGGCTACATTTTTTTTTTTTCTTTCCTATTTATTTTTTCTTTTTTTTTAACTTTATTACAGGTTTTTTTAAAAAAAAAAAAAATCTGATCACTTTTATTGCTGTCACAAGCAATGTAAACATCCCTTGTGACACCAATATGTAGTGACAGGTACACTTTATGGAGGGATCGAGGGTCTAAAAGACCCTAGACCCCTCCACTACACTTCCATGTATGCAAAACGCCGAAAACGGCGTTTTTGCATACAGCCGTTTTTTAAATTTGCCGCCTTTTGCAGCACAGTAACCCGGAAGTGACGTCATGGACGCCGCCTCCGGGTTACGTCATCGGAGACCAGATCGAAGCCACATTTGGCTTTGATCGGGACTCCATCCAGCCGGTGGAACGGGAGACCCGGGCAGATCTGCGGAAGGCGGCTGGAGGGGGAGGGGCATCCCCTCCCGCTCGCTGGGTTAACGATCGTTAAAAAAGTGTACTGGGATGATGCCTCTAGCTAGAGGCATCATCCCGGTACAACCACTTAAAATCAGCTGACGTAGACCTACGTCGGTTTGCGTTAAGTGGTTAAACCATAAAATAGGGGGTACACAAGTCTAGTGCATTACTGTATATATGTTTATATAATATTTTTTATAGCTATTTCTGTGTACCTTAGAGTATTTGTCTATCAAGAAAACTTTTTTTTTTTTTTTTTTTTACAGTAATTCACAGCCGAACTCCAGCTAGCATGTGTTAAGTGGTTACAGTAACAAAATGTTCCTTTTGGGTAAAGGTTTTACATAAATAAATAAAGCTGACAGTTTTAATCCCCTAAGCACCCCCATCCCCCACCCGCCACTGTTAAATAATTTGTTTTAACCCTCTAACTGCCATTTTAGCTGGACAGCATGGTCTGCTGAAGGAGTTTAAAAATAACAGACTTACTGGCCAGATCACCAGGTAACAATCTGGTGTCATGCTACAAACTGACTATCACATACAGTTTATCATTTTGATTTTGGCCACAGTTACACTTTAACTTTATTGCCATTACAAGAGAGCTAATAAGCCCCCTATATGTGATAGCATGGGCAGGTGACAGCTACTTTTAGGGAGACATCAGGGGTCTATTAGCAGTGGTTACAATGTTTCATTTTCGGGGGATCTTCAGTGTAATCCCCTCTGTGTAATGGACAGACGTCTTCTGGAAAGCAGACAAATCAGCCATATCTGATGTGAGCAGCTTCAGTAAGAATACTGCAACCAAATCTGATGACTTGTCCTTTTATACAGAGGAATCATATATACAGGTAGAGCAAACACAGACATATCCACTTATTGGGTGGAATTGACCAATACTGGAGCAGACAGAATCTAGAACAGCTGTACATATTGGCCAACCAGCATTTAGTTTCAGCTTGCTCAGCTAAGCTTTGAAAATGAAAATGATCGGTTGCCAAACACAACTGCTCCAGTCTAAGTAAATTGCCCTCATTGTATATTCTATCTATCCATCTAGGTATCCATCAATTGTCTTATATTAAAAAAACAGTAATAATTATTAATTAATAAACTAATTAAGTTAAACCAAATTAAAATGAATAATAATGATCTAGGATGATAAAAGAACTGAATGGAGTTTGTTTTACATCAGATTAAACCAATAAGAGAATATAATAAATAAGAGCACTGGGAGAGAAGGGAGAGATATCCTACCTTAACAGTAACTCACAGCAAGTGTTGCTGTCTGCTGCTGCGTTTTTATAGCCGTGCTCTAACTGTCATTTAAAGTGGGCGGGGCTTAAGGGGGATTTTCAGTGGTGGGCGGGGCTTAGTTGTTTTTTTTTTTTTTCAAACTGTCACATGACATTATAGTAGTGCTACCACAATACTGCAAAAGTGGGAGGGGCTTAGGGGGCTCCTTTTCTTTTCAAACTGCAAGTCACATGACAGGAAGTAAGGCGCTGCCTCGTTGATGTTGCAGCTTTGGGAATTAGGTCTAATATTGCCTGCAAAATGTAATCTTCGTTACCTCTTGATGGTTGCGTTTTTTTCCCCACCCCTCACACCTTGGTACTGCTTTGGGACATCCCAATCGTAATGAATTAAGAGCGGCGACGACTGTCAGAGGACGTAAGAGAAAATAGAATTTTTGTAAAATCTTACCGTAACATTATTTTCTCTGAGTCCTCTGACAGTCGTCGGTCCCGCCCCTCTGGTGTCTATTTTTATAGATATGGGGTTGTGTTTGCCTTGCGGTACTGCTTGCTACGAAACTGATTAGATATAAGAAGTAGCTGAGGGATAATGTCTGTGGGACAGCCCCCTAGAGGTGTGTCTGGTTAAAAAACCTGTTGTTATTAACTGTTTAATAACTGCCTAGCTTACTCCTAGAGTGCACCCAATCGTAATGAATTAACCACTTAAGCCCCAAGCCCTATTTCAGACACTTTTTGTTTACAAGTTAAAACCAGTATTTTTTCCTAGAAAACTACTTAGAACCCCCAAACATCATATATATTTTTTTAGCAAAGACTCTGGAGAATAAAATGTCGGTCATTGCAAAATTTTCTGTCACGCGGTATTTGCGCAGCGGTCTTTAAAAACGCCATTTTTTTGGAAAAAAATTGAAAAATCACATTTCACCGCATTTAAAAAATACTAATAGTAAAGTTAGCCCATTTTTTTGTATATTGTTAAAGATGATGTGACGCCGAGTAAATAGATACCCAACATGTTACGGGTTTAGAATTGCGCCCCCCCCCCGTGGGATGGCGACAAACTACGGTCAATAGAGATCTCAATCGGCGACGCTTTAAATTTATTTAACGGTTACCAGTTTAGAGTTAGAGCGTAGCTCTTTTTTTTTTAATTATTGCCCACGCACAGGCGATCGTGGTGATACCTCACATGTGTGGTTTGAACAGCGATTTCATTCGCCGCTCGACTTTGTGCGCGAGCTAACGGTGACGGGGGCGGCTACATTTTTTTTTCTTTTTTTTTCTGTTTATATAATATTTTTTATAGCTATTTCTGTGTACCTTAGAGTATTTGTCTATCAAGAAAACTTTTTTTTTTTTTTTTACAGTAATTCACAGCCGAACTCCAGCTAGCATGTGTTAAGCGGTTACAGTAACAAAATGTTCCTTTTGGGTAAAGGTTTTACATAAATAAATAAAGCTGACAGTTTTATTCCCCTAAGCACCCCCATCCCCCACCCGCCACTGTTAAATAATTTGTTTTAACCCTCTAACTGCCATTTTAGCTGGACAGCATGGTCTGCTGAAGGAGTTTAAAAATAACAGACTTACTGGCCAGATCACCAGGTAACAATCTGGTGTCATGCTACAAACTGACTATCACATACATTTTATCATTTTGATTTTGGCCACAGTTACACTTTAACTTCATTGCCATTACAAGAGAGCTAATAAGCCCCCTATATGTGATAGCATGGGCAGGTGACAGCTACTTTTAGGGAGACATCAGGGGTCTATTAGCAGTGATTACAATGTTTCATTTTCGGGGGATCTTCAGTGTCATCCCCTCTGTGTAATGGACAGACGTCTTCTGGAAAGCAGACAAATCAGCCATATCTGATGTGAGCAGCTTCAGTAAGAATACTGCAACCAAATCTGATGACTTGTCCTTTTATACAGAGGAATCATATATACAGGTAGAGCAAACACAGACATATCCACTTATTGGGTGGAATTGACCAATACTGGAGCAGACAGAATCTAGAACAGCTGTACATATTGGCCAACCAGCATTTAGTTTCAGCTTGCTCAGCTAAGCTTTGAAAATGAAAATGATCGGTTGCCAAACACAACTGCTCCAGTCTAAGTAAATTGCCCTCATTGTATATTCTATCTATCCATCTAGGTATCCATCAATTGTCTTATATTAAAAAAACAGTAATAATTATTAATTAATAAACTAATTAAGTTAAACCAAATTAAAATGAATAATAATGATCTAGGATGATAAAAGATCTGAATGGAGTTTGTTTTACATCAGATTAAACCAATAAGAGAATATAATAAATAAGAGCACTGGGAGAGAAGGGAGAGATATCCTACCTTAACAGTAACTCACAGCAAGTGTTGCTGTCTGCTGCTGCGTTTTTATAGCCGTGCTCTAACTGTCATTTAAAGTGGGCGGGGCTTAAGGGGGATTTTCAGTGGTGGGCGGGGCTTAGTTGTTTTTTTTTTTTCAAACTGTCACATGACATTATAGTAGTGCTACCACAATACTGCAAAAGTGGGAGGGGCTTAGGGGGCTCCTTTTCTTTTCAAACTGCAAGTCACATGACAGGAAGTAAGGCGCTGCCTCGTTGATGTTGCAGCTTTGGGAATTAGGTCTAATATTGCCTGCAAAATGTAATCTTCGTTACCTCTTGATGGTTGCGTTTTTTTCCCCACCCCTCACACCTTGGTACTGCTTTGGGACATCCCAATCGTAATGAATTAAGAGCGGCGACGACTGTCAGAGGACGTAAGAGAAAATAGAATTTTTGTAAAATCTTACCGTAACATTATTTTCTCGGAGTCCTCTGACAGTCGTCGGTCCCGCCCCTCTGGTGTCTATTTTTATAGATATGGGGTTGTGTTTGCCTTGCGGTACTGCTTGCTACGAAACTGATTAGATATAAGAAGTAGCTGAGGGATAATGTCTGTGGGACAGCCCCCTAGAGGTGTGTCTGGTTAAAAAACCTGTTGTTATTAACTGTTTAATAACTGCCTAGCTTACTCCTAGAGTGCACCCAATCATAATGAATTAACCACTTAAGCCCCAAGCCCTATTTCAGACACTTTTTGTTTACAAGTTAAAACCAGTATTTTTTCCTAGAATACTACTTAGAACCCCCAAACATCATATATATTTTTTTAGCAAAGACTCTGGAGAATAAAATGTCGGTCATTGCAAAATTTTCTGTCACGCGGTATTTGCGCAGCGGTCTTTAAAAACGCCATTTTTTTGGAAAAAAATTGAAAAATCACATTTCACCGCATTTAAAAAATACTAATAGTAAAGTTAGCCCATTTTTTTGTATATTGTTAAAGATGATGTGACGCCGAGTAAATAGATACCCAACATGTTACGGGTTTAGAATTGCGCCCCCCCCCCCCGTGGGATGGCGACAAACTACGGTCAATAGAGATCTCAATCGGCGACGCTTTAAATTTATTTAACGGTTACCAGTTTAGAGTTAGAGCGTAGCTCTTTTTTTTTTAATTATTGCCCACGCACAGGCGATCGTGGTGATACCTCACATGTGTGGTTTGAACAGCGATTTCATTCGCCGCTCGACTTTGTGCGCGAGCTAACGGTGACGGGGGCGGCTACATTTTTTTTTTTCTTTCCTATTTATTTTTTCTTTTTTTTTAACTTTATTACAGGTTTTTTTTTAAAAAAAAAATCTGATCACTTTTATTGCTGTCACAAGCAATGTAAACATCCCTTGTGACACCAATATGTAGTGACAGGTACACTTTATGGAGGAATCGAGGGTCTAAAAGACCCTAGACCCCTCCACTACACTTCCATGTATGCAAAACGCCAAAAACTGCGTTTTTGCATATAGCCGTTTTTTAAATTTGCCGCCTTTTGCAGCACAGTTACCCGGAAGTGACGTCATGGACGCCGCCTCCGGGTTACGTCATCGGAGACCAGATCGAAGCCACATTTGGCTTTGATCGGGACTCCATCCAGCCGGTGGGACGGGAGACCCGGGCAGATCTGCGGAAGGCGGCTGGAGGGGGAGGGGCATCCCCTCCCGCTCGCTGGGTTAACGATCGTTAAAAAAGGGTACCGGGATGATGCCTCTAGCTAGAGGCATCATCCCGGTACAACCACTTAAAATCAGCTGACGTAGACCTACGTCGGTTTGCGTTAAGTGGTTAAACCATAAAATAGGGGGTACACAAGTCTAGTGCATTACTGTATATATGTTTATATAATATTTTTTTATAGCTATTTCTGTGTACCTTAGAGTATTTGTCTATCAAGAAAACTTTTTTTTTTTTTTTTTTTTACAGTAATTCACAGCCGAACTCCAGCTAGCATGTGTTAAGTGGTTACAGTAACAAAATGTTCCTTTTGGGTAAAGGTTTTACATAAATAAATAAAGCTGACAGTTTTATTCCCCTAAGCACCCCCATCCCCCACCCGCCACTGTTAAATAATTTGTTTTAACCCTCTAACTGCCATTTTAGCTGGACAGCATGGTCTGCTGAAGGAGTTTAAAAATAACAGACTTACTGGCCAGATCACCAGGTAACAATCTGGTGTCATGCTACAAACTGACTATCACATACATTTTATCATTTTGATTTTGGCCACAGTTACACTTTAACTTTATTGCCATTACAAGAGAGCTAATAAGCCCCCTATATGTGATAGCATGGGCAGGTGACAGCTACTTTTAGGGAGACATCAGGGGTCTATTAGCAGTGGTTACAATGTTTCATTTTCAGGGGATCTTCAGTGTAATCCCCTCTGTGTAATGGACAGACGTCTTCTGGAAAGCAGACAAATCAGCCATATCTGATGTGAGCAGCTTCAGTAAGAATACTGCAACCAAATCTGATGACTTGTCCTTTTATACAGAGGAATCATATATACAGGTAGAGCAAACACAGACATATCCACTTATTGGGTGGAATTGACCAATACTGGAGCAGACAGAATCTAGAACAGCTGTACATATTGGCCAACCAGCATTTAGTTTCAGCTTGCTCAGCTAAGCTTTGAAAATGAAAATGATCGGTTGCCAAACACAACTGCTCCAGTCTAAGTAAATTGCCCTCATTGTATATTCTATCTATCCATCTAGGTATCCATCAATTGTCTTATATTAAAAAAACAGTAATAATTATTAATTAATAAACTAATTAAGTTAAACCAAATTAAAATGAATAATAATGATCTAGGATGATAAAAGATCTGAATGGAGTTTGTTTTACATCAGATTAAACCAATAAGAGAATATAATAAATAAGAGCACTGGGAGAGAAGGGAGAGATATCCTACCTTAACAGTAACTCACAGCAAGTGTTGCTGTCTGCTGCTGCGTTTTTATAGCCGTGCTCTAACTGTCATTTAAAGTGGGCGGGGCTTAAGGGGGATTTTCAGTGGTGGGCGGGGCTTAGTTGTTTTTTTTTTCAAACTGTCACATGACATTATAGTAGTGCTACCACAATACTGCAAAAGTGGGAGGGGCTTAGGGGGCTCCTTTTCTTTTCAAACTGCAAGTCACATGACAGGAAGTAAGGCGCTGCCTCGTTGATGTTGCAGCTTTGGGAATTAGGTCTAATATTGCCTGCAAAATGTAATCTTCGTTACCTCTTGATGGTTGCGTTTTTTTCCCCACCCCTCACACCTTGGTACTGCTTTGGGACATCCCAATCGTAATGAATTAAGAGCGGCGACGACTGTCAGAGGACGTAAGAGAAAATAGAATTTTTGTAAAATCTTACCGTAACATTATTTTCTCGGAGTCCTCTGACAGTCGTCGGTCCCGCCCCTCTGGTGTCTATTTTTATAGATATGGGGTTGTGTTTGCCTTGCGGTACTGCTTGCTACGAAACTGATTAGATGCAAGAAGTAGCTGAGGGATAATGTCTGTGGGACAGCCCCCTAGAGGTGTGTCTGGTTAAAAAACCTGTTGTTATTAACTGTTTAATAACTGCCTAGCTTACTCCTAGAGTGCACCCAATCGTAATGAATTAACCACTTAAGCCCCAAGCCCTATTTCAGACACTTTTTGTTTACAAGTTAAAACCAGTATTTTTTCCTAGAAAACTACTTAGAACCCCCAAACATCATATATATTTTTTTAGCAAAGACTCTGGAGAATAAAATGTCGGTCATTGCAAAATTTTCTGTCACGCGGTATTTGCGCAGCGGTCTTTAAAAACGCCATTTTTTTGGAAAAAAATTGAAAAATCACATTTCACCGCATTTAAAAAATACTAATAGTAAAGTTAGCCCATTTTTTTGTATATTGTTAAAGATGATGTGACGCTGAGTAAATAGATACCCAACATGTTACGGGTTTAGAATTGCGCCCCCCCCCCCCGTGGGATGGCGACAAACTACGGTCAATAGAGATCTCAATCGGCGACGCTTTAAATTTATTTAACGGTTACCAGTTTAGAGTTAGAGCGTAGCTCTTTTTTTTTTAATTATTGCCCACGCACAGGCGATCGTGGTGATACCTCACATGTGTGGTTTGAACAGCGATTTCATTCGCGGCTCGACTTGCGTATACGTTTTAGTAAAAAGAGGTGTTCAATGGCCGTGTTGCAGCCATAGAACCACCGAGGGGTGTGGGACTTTAAAGGCAGTGTGGTTTAGGCAAAGACAGATAATCAAAAACACATCAGTTAAAATACATAAAGTTTATTGATTGTACAACATATAAAATACATGTAGCAAAAGTCCAAGGGGGTATCAGTAATAAAATCATACATATATAGATATACTTTGAACCGAGAGATAATTGTGGTCACCGGGGTCCTACATGTTTCGCCATTTCGGTAGGCTTCATCAGGGACCAAGCGTGTTAATGACCTCTCAAGTGGTTCTAGGCAGTAACAGACATAATATTAAAACAGTTTGTTTGAACATGCATTATCGCACGTCTCTCAAGACCATGCGTCACTACTGTTTTGAACATATTCACATATGTATAGATATTTTTTTATACATATGTGAATATGTTCAAAACAGTAGTGACGCATGGTCTAGTATACATATGTGAATATGTTCAAAACAGTAGTGGTCTTGGGAGACGTGCGATAATGCATGTTCAAACAAACTGTTTTAATATTATGTCTGTTACTGCCTAGAACCACTTGAGAGGTCATTAACACGCTTGGTCCCTGATGAAGCCTACCGAAATGGCGATGTGTTTTTGATTATCTGTCTTTGCCTAAACCACACTGCCTTTAAAGTCCCACACCCCTCGGTGGTTCTATGGCTGCAACACGGCCATTGAACACCTCTTTTTACTAGAATTTTGCATTAGGGATGTGGTGGTGATTGGTGGCAAAAGGTGAACCAGTGTCGGTCATCCAATCCCTTTCTTGCGTATATGTTTTTTTTTTGTGCGCGAGCTAACGGTGACGGGGGCGCCTACATTATTTTTTTTCCTATTTATTTTTTCTTTTTTTTAACTTTATTACAGGTTTCTTTTAAAAAAAAAAAAATCTGATCACTTTTATTGCTGTCACAAGCAATGTAAACATCCCTTGTGACACCAATATGTAGTGACAGGTACACTTTATGGAGGGATCGAGGGTCTAAAAGACCCTAGACCCCTCCACTACACTTCCATGTATGCAAAACGCCGAAAACGGCATTTTTGCATACAGCCGTTTTTTAAATTTGCCGCCTTTTGCAGCACAGTAACCCGGAAGTGACGTCATGGACGGAGCCCTGAGCAAAGCCACGGAAGGTGGCGGGAGGGGGGGGACGTCCCCTCCCGCTCACCCGGGTAACGATCGAGCGGCTCCCGAGCCGCATCGGCCATTACCGACGGAAAGCCAACCGTCGGCTCTAAACCACGGTACCGGGATGGTGCCTCTAGCTAGAGGCATCATCCCGGTATAACCCCGCAAAGTCTGCCGACGTACGGGTACGTCAGTATGCGGTAAGTGGTTAAGAGCGGCGACGACTGTCAGAGGAGTCAGAGAAAAGAATTTTACGTTAAGATTTTACAAATCTTAGAAAACTACTTAGAACCCCCAAACATTATATATATATATTTTTAGCAAAGACTCTGGAGAATAAAATGGCGGTAATTGCAATATTTTTGTCACAGAGTATTTGCGCAGCGGTCTTTCAAACACCATTTTTTTTGAAAAATTACAAAAAATTACATTTCACTGCATTTAAAAAAAACTAAACAGTAAACTTAGTCCATTTTTTTTTTTTTTACATATTGCGAAAGATGATGTCACGTCAAGTAAATAGATACCCAACATGTTACAGTTTAAAATTGCGCACACCTGCTGAATGGCGACAAACTATGGTCAAGAAAAATCTCCATAGGCAACGCTTTAAAAAATTGTAACGGTTACCAGTTTAGGCCCCTTTCACACCTATGCAACGCGATTTTACCGCGATTTTGCGGTGCGATTTTGACGTGACTTTGCCGCGATTTTGAAAGCAATGGCTATGGCTCAAAACGCAATCAAATCGTGGCAAAGTAGTGCAGGAACTACTTTGAAGTTGGTGCGACTTCAAAACGCACTGATATGAATGGGGCTCATTGAAAATAATGGAAAACGACTTGTCATGCGATTTTGCGGTCCAAAATCTCGGGACAAGTCGCACTAGTGTGAAAGGGGCCTTAGAGTTAGAGAGTAGTTTTTTTTTTATTACTATTGGTCACGCTCTGGCAGTCGCGGCGATACCTCACATGTGTAGTTTGAACAACGATTTAATTTGCGGGCGCGACTTCCGTATACATTTTTTTCGTGCGCGTGCTCACGGCGACGGGGCGGCTAAAATTATTTTTTTTCCCTATTTTATTTTTTTTTTTATTTTACCACAGGTTTTTATTTTTTTTTTTTTAATTTTACCACAGGTTTTTTTTAAACAAAAAAAAATCTGATCACTTTTATTGCTGTCACAATCAATGTAAACATCCCTTGTGACAGCAAAAGGTACTCTTTATGAAGAGATTGGGGGTCTAAAAGACCCCAGACCCCTCCACTACACTTCCATTTATTCAAAACGCTGAAAACGGCATTTTTGAATACACTCACTTTTTAAATTTGGCGCCTTTAGCAGCCAAGTAACCCAGACGTGATGTCATGGACGCCGCCTCTGGGTTACGTCATCGGAGACCAGATCGAAGCCACATTTGGCTTTGATTGGGACTCCATCCAGGCGGCGGACGCGCCGGCTGGTTGCTCGGGGCTCCCGGTGGGACGGGAGACCCGGGCAGAGCCGCGGAAGGCAGCGGGAGGGGGGGGGTTATCCCCTCCCGCTCTATATAAAACGAAAAGCTATCAGCGCAACCAAAATGTGACTTTTAAACGTGCACAAAAATGTAGTGTGCAATAAAGTGAATAATCAATGAAGAGACCGGCAGCATACACTCACTGTGCTCACACCTCACAATACGAATTCAAATAAACCAATAATAGTGATGCGCCAGTCAAAAAATAATAACCAGTGATTGGATAAACTTATAAGTCAGTGTCCATAAGTGTCCATATAAAATAAATAAAATAAACTCCCAAGTAATCCTGTGTAGAACTTTCAGTGAACTGTGCACTCCACCACCAAATGAATTGGTCTCTCACCTCCAATTCAGACCCTATCATGGGTCAATAACAGCGTGGTAGTATACACAGGGATCTCCAGACCACAAAGACTTTTCACCTCCTGAGCGACTACTCCACTCCAGTCCTTATCATAGATCACTAACAGCGTGGTAGTATACACAGGGATCTCCAGACCACACAGGCTATACAGAACATTTATACCTCCAGAGCGGTTACCATATGCAAAGGAAAGGAAATCTAGTGCTCTCTAAATTTAATAAGCAAGCCAGCTTTATTCAATACCAGGGACCGTACTCACAAGGATGGCGCTCCACAGCACATATCAGTCAGCATAAACAGGAAGACAAACGGCATCCAGCACGCAGCTCCGCCCCCTAGACGCGTTGCGTCGGCGCTCAATCAGCGTTGACTTCTTCGGTAGGGGTCTAGACGTCACTAGCCTGGGAGCCAATAGCGGGCGATGTCCGCCGGTCACTCGCGATCGTCCGCTGTGAAGGGAGAAAGGCAGGCGGCTAATGTAAACAAAGCTGCCTGTCATTCTTCCCTGTGTAAAAGCACTGATCCAACGGTCCTGCTATGTAGGACCGTTGATCTGTGCTGTTACACACACAGCCACATCCCTGCACAGTTATAAGCACGCCCCTAGGGACACACTTAACCCCTCCCTCTCCAATAAAGTTAACCCCTTCCCTGCCAGTGTAATTTTTACAGTAACAGTGCATATGTATAGCACTGATTACTGTAGTAATGTCACTGGTACCCCCAAAAGTGTCAAAAATGTCAGTCAAGGGTCCGATCTGTCCGCCGCAATGTCGCAGTCCTGCAAAAAAAATCACAGATCGCCCCCATTACTCGTTAAAAAAAAAAACAACAAAATGACAAAAATCTTTCCCTTAGTTAGTAAACGCAATAACTTTTGCGCAAACCAATCAAAATACGCTTATTGTGTTTTTTTTTTACCAAACATAGGTAGCAGAAAACAAATTGGCCAAAAATTAAAAAAAATTTTGATTTTTACATTTTTTTGGGGGGGAATTTCATATAAAAGAAATGTGAAAAATATTGTTGTTTTTGCAAAATTGTCGCTCTTTTTTTGATTATAGCGCATGATCAAAAAATCTCACAGGTGATCAAATACCACCAAAAGAAAGCTCTGTTTGTGGGAAAAAAAGGACGTCAAATTCGTTTAGGTACAGGGTCGCACGACCGCGCAATTGTCCATTAAAGTCACGCAGTGCCGAATCGCAAAATACCCCCTGGTCAGGAAGGGGGTAAAATCTTCCGGGGCTTAAGCGGTTAAGATTTAAAAATGGCGCCGACCAGCGTATACAGGTCACCACGTGCGCAATGACGTACCATGCCTGCCACCCTGCATTCTACTTGTACCATGCCAGCCACCCTGTATTCTCCTTGTACCATGCCTGCCACCCTGCATTCTCCTTGTACCATGCCTGCCACCCTGTATTCTCCTTGTACCATGCCTGTCACCCTGCATTCTCCTGTACCATGCTAGCCACCCTGCATTCTCCTTGTACCATGCCAGCAACCCTGCATTCTCCTGTACCATGCCAGCCACCCTGCATTCTCCTTGTACCATGCCTGCCACCCTGCATTCTCCTTGTACCATGCCAGCCACCCTGCATTCTCCTGTACCATGCTAGCCACCCTGCATTCTCCTGTACCATGCCAGCCACCCTGCATTCTCCTTGTACGATTCCTGCCACCCTGCATTCTCCTGTACCATGCCTGCCACCCTGCATTCTCCTGTACCATGCCCGCCACCCTGCATTCTCTTCCTAGGCTTATACTCGAGTCAATCATTTTCCCCATCTTTTTGTGGTAAAAGTAGGGGCCTCGGCTTATACTCGGGTCGGCTTATACTCGAGTATATACGGTAAATATTTTTTTTAAAGATATTTTTGTGTACCTTTAGAGTATTTGTCTATCAAGAAAACTTTTTTTTTTACAGTAATTCACAGCCGAACTCCAGCTAGCATGTGTTAAGCGGTTACAGTAATTTTTTTTCCTTTTGGGTAAAGGTTTTACACAAATAAATAAAGCACCCCCATCCCCCACTGGTAAATAATTTGTTTTAACCCTCTAACTGCCATTTTAGCTGGACAGCATGGTCTGCTGAAGGAGTTTAAAAATAACAGACTTACTGGCCAGATCACCAGGTAACAATCTGTTACAGGGGGGACTCAGAAAAAAAAAAAATACTGCTGTGTCATGCTACAAACTGACTATCACATACATTTTATCATTTTGATTTTGGCCACAGTTACACTTTAACTTCATTGTCATTACAAGAGAGCTAATAAGCCCCCTATATGTGATAGCATGGGCAGGTGACAGCTACTTTTAGGGAGACATCAGGGGTCTATTAGCAGTGATTACAATGTTCCATTTTCGGGGGATCTTCAGTGTCATCCCCTCTGTGTAATGGACAGACGTCTTCTGGAAAGCAGACAAATCAGCCATATCTGATGTGAGCAGCTTCAGTAAGAATACTGCAACCAAATCTGATGACTTGTCCTTTTATACAGAGGAATCATATATACAGGTAGAGCAAACACAGACATATCCACTTATTGGGTGGAATTGACCAATACTGGAGCAGACAGAATCTAGAACAGCTGTACATATTGGCCAACCAGCATTTAGTTTCAGCTTGCTCAGCTAAGCTTTGAAAATGAAAATGATCGGTTGCCAAACACAACTGCTCCAGTCTAAGTAAATTGCCCTCATTGTATATTCTATCTATCCATCTAGGTATCCATCAATTGTCTTATATTAAAAAAACAGCAATTATTATTAATAAACTAATTTAAGCTAAAACGAATTAAAATGAATAATAATGATCTAGGATGAATGAAGATCTGAATGGAGTTTGTTTTACATCAGATTAAACTAATAAGAGAATATAATAAATAAGAGCACTGGGAGAGAAGGGAGAGATATCCTACCTTAACAGTAACTCACAGCAAGTGTTGCTGTCTGCTGCTGCTGCTGTCTTTTATAGCAGTGCGCTAACTGTCATTTTAAAGTGGGCGGGGCTTAAGGAGGGGGTTTCCAGTTGTGACCGGGGCTTCATTTTTTTTTTTTTTCAAACTGTCACATGACATTATAGTAGTGCTACCACAATACTGCAAAAGTGGGTGGGGCTTAGGGGGCTCCTTTTCTTTTCAAACTGCAAGTCACATGACAGGAAGTAAGGCGCTGCCTCCTTGATGTTGCAGCTTTGGGAATTAGGTCTAATATTGCCTGCAAAATTTAAACAGTTCTCGCTTTCTCTTTAGAAAGCAAGACATAGCCTGACCTCATCTTAATTTCAAGTCCGTTTAGAGTGAAATCTGTCTGATCTTCAGTTATAAATTTATCACTGAACTTTGCAAGCTTTCGGTCTTTTGTGCTGTGTATCCCTGGGACTCTCATATCCCTGCACTAACATGGGGCATTCATTCTGGGGTACCTCCATTTATTTAAACGTCCCCCAATGCAGTATGACAAGAGATGCTCATTCCAGAAACATTGTAATGTGTATTGGTGTGCATGCAGTGAACATGAGTGCGTTGTCATGCGTTACGCTGCAATATACACCTGTTGTCACCTGCACTGAGAACAGCAGCACATTGCACACACACCTCATATATGGTCACATGTTCGGGTAAAGATGGCTCTAAATTACATTGCATTACAACAGATGAGTGTGAATGACCCCCCTCCTCCCACAGAACAGTGACAATAGAGAAACACACTGTACAAATATTTTATAGACATATTAAAAAACCTCACTGAGGAGTGCAGGCTGCCAGAAAGAGGGCACACCCCTCCCCCACCTGGTCTGAGCTGTCACATTACATGGTAAATATTTCCAACAGGCGAGGAGTTAGTTCCTGTCTTCAATTTCACACTAATTTTAGCAGTAAACTCACCTTATATACTGAAATAGACTATTTCACTGCAACCAAGTAAATAGTCTATTTCACTATATAATCAGTTTGGCACTGAGCAGTGCGGAGTGTGCCACCTTCTACCTGCAGGCTTGTCGCTGTATTCACTATAATACTAAAATAATAAAAATGTAATGCTGTATTTCAGTATATAAGGTGAGTTTACTGCTAAAATTAGTGTGAAATTGAAGACTTGCCTGGGTGTAAGAAGTTGTTTGCTACTGCCTTCGTGTTCTGACAGATTAGGAAACCTATTGGAACGCATGGCGTATGCGCAGTAAGCATTTTTTGCTCAGAACGTAATTTCTGTTACATTTTCTGATGGGTGGCGGTATTCTGTCAGGACACCGGACCTGTTGGCACTTGAGCAAGAGGCACCGTGTAGTAAAATGGCAGTGGGAGGACATCCCAGGGGCAGTCTCTAGGAGAGCCGGGGTAAGCCTCATGTCAGGGCTGAGAGAAGAGAGTCATATTCTTCTTGATGTAATTTCCGCCCTGCAGCCGGGAGATGTCAGTGCAGTCGGCCTGGTGGTGAAGTGAGCAGTTCTGGCTTTAGTGGATGGAGCTGGCAGACAAGGAGAGCTGGGAGTAGTACACCGGGACTGGGCACCTCCACTACCGCCTTCCCCACTGCGCTCAGCATCTCCACCCTCAGGCTGCTGTTGGAGGGGTGAGAAGACATTGGGATTGATGTCCTGCAAGTGTGGTGACACCAGCTTTGATGTCCTGCAAGTGTGGTGACACCGGAAGTAATGACCTCATAGGCGTGCGCAGGGGGTGTGTCTGGGCACGCCCCAATTACCCTGTGCGCCAGGGCCGATAAGGCAGTAAAGCCTGCCCTCTTGTACCAGGCCCGTGTCCTAATAATTCACAAGGGGGACCCAGGCACTTGCCGAGCAGGAGGACCAATTGTAGTGCTTTGTTGCAGATATCGATCCTTGTTTCTCCCCCTGCAGTGCTGTTGGCTTCTTCTCCTCTCCCTCCCTCCAGCTGCGCTGCAGGGGATCAGTTCTAGCATCTGCACCTCCATCCTGTCTCTTTCTCAGTCTTGTAGGTCATCAGGGGTCTGTCTGGAACCCTGATATTTCACCAAAGCCGCCCAAAATGGCAGTTAAAAAATGTAAAAAAAAAAAAAAATTGAGGACTCATTCCCATGTAATTTCTGCCATGGCTGCGAAGAATAGCGTTGCAACCGCGACATGTGTACACCCCACTGCCTTTGTTGCTCTGTGTTTGAGCTTTGCAGTGCACACCCTAATGCAATAGGCTGCGCACACCTATGGATGTCCTGCAAGTGTGGTGACACTGGAAGTGATGTCCTGGACATTATCTATACTTCTTTGTGTGCAGTTTTTTGTGACCCCGATCACCTCCTCTATATGTATGTTTTCAAGTACTGATCATCATCCCATACACAGATAATAATATACTTATACTGTACAATAAATCCACCTGCCAACCACAATAAGTGGTTTACCAGGGATATGGCTGCAGCTATCATCCATAACTCTATATTTTATTTATTTTTATCTGGCAAGTGGCTTTCTCATAAAGCTGGGTTCACACATTTTGCAGAGCGGCTCACAGCAGGGGTCCAGTGCGTCCCTGTTCTCTGTTTCAGGGATGAATTGGGCCCAAATTTTTGCCTGTATTCGGAGCTGAAATGGAGCCAAAGACACAAAGGACCCCTGTGCAATTCGCTCTGCAATTGCCACAGAGATATGTGAGCCGGCTCCATTGAGAGCTGGGCACACTCTACTGTCATGCGAATTGGATGCGGGGAAAACCTGCATCCAATTCCCACTAGTGTGAACCCAGCCTGAAAGTGGTCAGAGTGGCTGATTAGCTGCTGCTGCTCGCCGGTGCCCAGGAAACGATTCAATGGTTTGCGCAGCTGGCTGTAGAGGTGAACAGAGACCAGATCATCTCTGATCATCTCTATGATCTTGAAGGATCGGAGCGATGTCATGACGGCACTTCCGGTCTAGGAATTTATTTTTTAAAGCAAAAGATTGACCCCAGATCCATCCATAAAAAGGACCTGTTATCCATCCGTTATATTCTATTATAACAGATGTTTACATTCCTTGTAAGTCCCCGTTCACATGCAGGCGACGCTACTTCCAGGGGCGACCTCCGAGGTCGCGGTGCGAGCAGCGCGCCGCGACCTCGGAGCGCCCGCCACGGACTTCATAACATTGAAGTCTATGGCGGTCGCCTCCGGGTCGCCCCAAAGAAGCTCCGGACCCTTTTTCTAAGTCGGAGCGACTTGTGTCGCTCCTATTAGAACGGGTCCGCAGCTTCCCTATGGAAGGCGACCTGTGAGGCGACCAGGTCGCCTCACAGGTCGCCTTAGTGTGAACGGGGCTTAAAAGGAATGAATAAATAGGAGTAGTGTAAATAAATAAAGGAGAATAAAAAAAAAAAAAACATTAAGCCCCGGTTCACACTTATGCGAGTGCGGGAAGGCTGCGATCCTGATGCGGCTTCCAAAAAGGGTCCCTGTGCGTGTTTGGTGCGGCTGCGGTGCGAATTTAGCCATACAAAGTGTATGGCTAAACTCGCACCGCACAGCCGATCACATGTAATGAAGGAGCAGTGCGCTCTGACATTACATGCGAACCCCGCACACGCACAAGTGTGAACCGGGGCTTAAAGCTCCCTGTCCCTCTGTGCTCACGCACAGGAACGAACGCATACATAAGTCATGCGCACATATGTAAACTGTGTTCGCAGCACACATGAGGTATCACCCCGATCATTAGAGTGAGAGCAATAATTCTAGAGCTAGACCTCCTCTGTAACTCGAAACAGGTAACCTGTAAAAAATTTTTAGTGTCGCCTATGGAGATTTTTAAGTATCGTAGTTTGCCGCCATTCCACAAGTGTGCGCAATTTTACAGCGGGACAAGTTCGGTATATATTTATTTGGCGTAACATCATCTTTTATATTTTACAAACAAATTGGGTTATATATTGTTTTTTGCATTCAAATTGATTAAAGTGTAATTTTTCCCATAAAATTGCATTTGAAAAACGGTGGCGCACTGCATTACCGTGTCACATTGCAATGATCGTCATTTTATTCTCTAGGGTCTCTGCTAAAATATATATATATATCTTTGGGGGGGTCTAAGTAGTTTTCTAGCAAAATATTTTTTTGGGAAACAAAAAGTGCCAGAAAAGGCTTGGTCAGCAAATGGACATACACAGATCATAATATAAATATACAGTATACACTGATCAGTCACCCTCATACATTGATCATAATGTACCGTATACACTGATTGTAATCTATACACTGATCAGTCACCCTCTACACTGCTACTCTATGTGTAAAGCAGTCATAAGATATACTGCTTCTATATAACTCTGTGATCCCGATCACAAATCTACATCTTCTGTATCATTGTGCTGCTTTTCTTAATAGTCACTACTATGGAGACTTTATAGACTGTTATAAGAAAGCATTAACATATACAGTGCCTGCGCAACCCATGTTATCCTGAGGATGATGATAATGCATGCTAATGTTACACAATGTTCTTCATAGTGTGCTAAGTGTACCATCTCTTACACTATATATATATATATATATATATATATATATATATGTATATGTATGTATATATATGTATGTATATACAGTATCTCACAAAAGTGAGTACACCCCTCACATTTTTGTAAATATTTTATTATATCTTTTCCTGTGACAACACTGAAGAAATTACACTTTGCTACAACGTAAAGTAGTGAGTGTACAGCTTGTATAACAGTGTAAATTTGCTGTCTCCTCAAAAAAACTCAACACACAGCCATTAATGTCTAAACTGCTGGCAACAAAAGTGAGTACACCCCTAAGTTAAAACGTCCAAATTGGGCCCAAAGTATCAACATTTTGTGTGGCCATCATTATTTTCCAGCACTGCCTTAACCCTCTTGGGTATGGAGTTCACCAGAGCTTCACAGTTTGCCACTGGAGTCCTCTTCCACTCCTCCATGACGACATCACGAAGCTGGTGAATGTTAGAGACCTTGCGCTCCTCCACCTTTAGTTTGTGGATGTCCCACAGATGCTCAATAGGGTTTAAGTCTGGAGACATGCTTAGCCAGTCCACCACATTTACACTCAGCTTCTTTAGCAAGGCAGTGGTCGTCTTGGAGGTGTGTTTGGGGTCGTTATCATGTTGGAATACTGCCCTGTGGCCAAGAGGGGATCATGCTCTGCTTCAGTATGTCAAAGTACACATTGGCATTCATGGTTGCCTCAATGAACTGTAGCTCCCCAGTGCCAGCAGCACTCATGCAGCCCCAGACCATGACACTCCCACCATCATGCATGACTGTAGGCAAGACACACATGTCTTTGTACTCCTCACCTGGTTGCTGCCACACATGCTTGACACCATCTGAAGGTAATAAGTTTATCTTGGTCTCATCATACCACAGGACATGGGTCCTGTAATCCATGTCCTTAGATTGCTTGTCTTCAGCAAACTGTTTGCCGGCTTTCTTGTGCATCATCTTTAGAAGAGGCTTCCTTCTGGGACGACAGCCATGCAGACCAATTTGATGCAGTATGCAGCGTATGGTCTGAGCACTGACAGGCTGACCCCCCACCCCTTCAACCTCTGCAGCAATGCTGGCAGTCATACATCTATTTCCCAAAGTCAACCTCTGGATATATATACAGTGTATACAATGTATTCGGCCCCCTTGAACTTTGTGACCTTTTGCCACATTTCAGGCTTCAAACATAAAGATATAAAACTGTAATTTTTTGTGAAGAATCAACAACAAGTGGGACACTATCATGAAGTGGAACAAAATTTATTGGATATTTCAAACTTTGTTAACAAATAAATAACTGAAAAATTGGGCGTGCAAAATTATTCAGCCCCTTTACTTTCAGTGCAGCAAACTCTCTCCAGAAGTTCAGTGAGGATCTCTGAATGATCCAATGTTGACCTAAATAATTAATGATGATAAATAGAATCCACCTGTGTGTAATCAAGTCTCCGTATAAATGCACCTGCACTAGTGATCATGAAGAACAAGGAACACACAAGGCAGGTCCGAGATACTGTTGTGGAGAAGTTTAAAGCCAGATTTGGATACAAAAAGATTTCCCAAGCTTTAAACATCCCAAGGAGCACTGTGCAAGCGATAATATTGAAATGGAAGGAGTATCAGACCACTGCAAATCTACGAAGACCTGGCTGTCCCTCTAAACTTTCAGCTCATAAAAGGAGAAGACCCATGATCACTCTGGATGAACTGCAGAGATCTACAGCTGAGGTGGGAGACTCTGTCCATAGGACAAATCTGGCCTTTATGGAAGAGTGTCAAGATAAAGATATCCATAAAAAGTGTTGTTTAAAGTTTGCCACAAGCCACCTGGGAGACACACCAAACATGTGGAAGAAGGTGCTCTGGTCAGATGAAACCAAAATCAAACTTTTTGGCAACAATGCAAAACGTTATGTTTGGCGTAAAAGCAACACAGCTCATCAACCTGAACACACCATCCCCACTGTCAAACATGGTGGTGGCAGCATCATGGTTTGGGTCTGCTTTTCTTCAGCAGGGACAGGGAAGATGGTTAAAATTGATGGGAAGATGGATGGAGCCAAATACAGGACCATTCTGGAAGAAAACCTGATGGAGATGGCAAAAGACCTGAGACTGGGACAGAGATTTGTCTTCCAACAAGACAATGATCCAAAACATAAAGCAAAATCTACAATGGAATGACTCACAAATAAACATATCCAGGTGTTAGAATGGACAAGTCAAAGTCCAGACCTGAATACAATCGAGAATCTGTGGAAAGAACTGAAAACTTCTGTTCACAAACGCTCTCCATCCAACCTCACTGAGCTCGAGGTGTTTTGCAAGGAGGAATGGGCAAAAATGTCAGTCTCTCGATGTGCAAAACTGATAGAGACATACCCCAAGCGACTTACAGCTGTAATCGCAGCAAAAGGTGGCGCTACAAAGTATTAACTTAAGGGGGCTGAATAATTTTGCACGCCCAATTTTTCAGTTTTTTATTTGTTAAAAAAGTTTGAAATATCCAATAAATTTCGTTCCACTTCATGATTGTGTCCCACTTGTTGTTGATTCTTCACAAAAAATTACAGTTTTATATCTTTATGTTTGAAGCATGAAATGTGGCAAAAGGTTGAAAAGTTCAAGGGGGCCGAATACTTTCGCAAGGCACTGTATATACTGCAGGGCTCGACAATCCCCGGGCGCCAGGTCGCATTTGCGACTAGAATTAGCGACCTGGCTCCTGGGGTGCCCTGCAGAAGGTGTCCTGTCATTTTTGCACGGACTTCCGCGTCGTCCGAAAATTGAGGCCCCGGCTTTTCGGCCTACTTGAGATGAGAGAGGCTTCCATTGGGGAACTGGCACCCTCTTGTGGTGGCCGGGAGTAATGACTGTTGTAATGACTGTTTCCACTGCCTGTTTGTTCTCAATGCATTACCATCTCCCTGTCCAGTTAGTTACCTTTGACAGGGAGTGTGGTTATTATTATTAATTTAATTTATTTTTTTAAATGTAAAAAAAAAAAATAGTATTTTTTTTAATTATTAAAAAAAATAAAAAATATAATCTTTTTTTTTTTCAATTATTATTAAAAAAAAATCTTTTTTTTTTTTTTTTTTTCCTCATCGCCATGCCACAGCCGAAGGCCCCTTTCACACGGGCTGTCTGATCAGGTCCGCCTGTCAGTTTTTCAGGCAGACCTGATCGGACCCTTCATTCTCCTTTATGGAGCAGTAATCTGCCGCCATCTGATCCTGTCGAGCAGACGGATGGTGGTCCTATTTTCTATCCATCCCGTGGATCGGATCAGATGGCATCGGATGGAAAGAGACAGACAGTCTGTTTTCATCCATTTGCGCTATAGAGGAGAGTGGGGTTCTAGTCGTATTTATGTGTAAATTTAGTATCTGTTTTATTAAATAAAGCTTGGTTGTTAGTTTAAAAAAACAAAAAAAAAAACTGGCTCCTAACTTTTTAAGCTGGCTCCTAGATTTCAGGACAATTTGTCAAGTCCTGATATACCGTATGTACTGGTGTGTTTGTATATATATATATATATATATACCGTATGTACTGGTATGTATATGTATATATATATATATATATATATATATATATATATATGTGTGTGTGTGTGTGTGTGTGTGTGTGTGTGTGTGTGTGTATATATATATATATATATATATATATATATATATATATATATATATATATATATATACTGTGTATATATATATATATATATATATATATATATATATATATATATACTGTATATATATATATATATACTGTGCATGTGTGTGTATAGATATGTTTTCATGTGTCAGAACATGTCATTACGAGTTCTTTTAAACTTTAGTTTCACTTTTTAAACTTAGAGGTGGCTGTAATCTCACAATATCTCGTGAGATTACAGGCAGTCCACCCAGTTACAGTGGCGGAGCTAGACTTTTAAAACAGGGGTGGCAAGGTATTATTTTGGGGGGTCAATATACATGCTTTTAGAGCCGGTTCACATTAGCGCGACACGACTCCTTACTACTTTGGGGGCGACTTGTGCATTGCATTGCACTACGACTTCGGAGTGACTTGCAGGGACTTCACATAATGGAAGTCTATGCAAGTCCCTCCGAGGTCGCCCTGAAATAGTACAGGACCCTTTTTCTAAGTCGGAGCGACTTGTGTCGCTCCTATTAGAACGGGTCCTGTAGCGGTCAATGGACCGCGAGGGAGCGCGACTTGTCAGGCTGACAAGTCGCGCTAATGTTAACCGGCTCTTATAAATACATTTAAACAAACATTCTAAAGCAGGGTACACACTAGTAGAAAATCTGCCGAAAATTCCCGCCCGATGTGAAATCGTCTGATTTTCGCCTAGTGCGTACACAACTTTCAGCAGCCGATGCCGACATTTTCAACGAAAAAAAACGGAGGGACAAACACCAAAATTTTTTTCGTCCGTCCCCAGACGAACGATTTTCGTTTAATGTGTATGCAGTACGTCTGTGAAAAATCGGATACGAAAGACCGCGCATCTGAAGTTGCAGACAACCCGGAAGTCTAGGAACAAATGTGCCAAAAAAAAGAAAAATCGGACGAGAAATTTCGTGAACATTTATGCACTGTCGACTAAAAACGGTAATGAACGCTGAGAAGACAGAGAAAAATCGGAGGATATTTCGTCCGATTTTCGTCAAGTGTGTACCTCCCTTAAGCGGTATTAAAACATTTTTAATTAAATAAACAATTATCAAAGTAAACATTATTCTTTTAAGGCCGCACACCGATCACAGGGCTCCACTCTAAAGGCGATCTATGGGGACCCTGCTCTAAAGGTGGATCTATGGCATAGATCCCCTTTAGAGCAGGATCCCTTTATATCCCCCTTTAGAGCAGGCTAGGGCAGGTCACCCATAGATCCTCCTTTACAGCAGGCCAGGGTGAGGTCCCCTATATAGATCCCCCCCTTACAGCAGCCAGGGGCAGAGAGCAGTAGACACAGCGGCGGCGGCCATGGCAGAAGCACTGCACGAGGGTGATTAGGGTGTGCCTAGGCACATCCGGCACACCCCGTGCGCACGCCTATGAGTAGGGCTGCACAATATTGCCCCCCATCAATGTAGTGACCAGCATGCCCCCCCATCAATTGACAATGTAGTAACCAGCATCCCAACCCATCAATGTAGTGACCAGCATACCCCCCCCCCCATCAATTGACAATGTAGTGACCAGCGTACCAACCCATCAATGTAGTGACCAGCATGCCCCCCCATCAATTGACAATGTAGTGACCAGCGTACCAACCCATCAATGTAGTGACCAGCATGCCCCCCATCAATTGACAATGTAGTAACCAGCATCCCAACCCATCAATGTATTGACCAGCATGCCCCCCCCCCCCATCAATTGACAATGTAGTAACCAGCATCCCAACCCATCAATGCAGTGACCAGCATGCCCCCCCCCCCCATCAATTGACAATGTAGTGACCAGCGTACCAACCCATCAATGTAGTGACCAGCATGCCCCCCCCCATCAATTGACAATGTAGTAACCAGCATCCCAACCCATCAATGTATTGACCAGCATGCCCCCCCATCAATTGACAATGTAGTAACCAGCATCCCAACCCATCAATGTAGTGACCAGCATGCCCCCCCCCCATCAATTGACAATGTAGTAACCAGCATCCTAACCCATCAATGTAGTGACCAGCATGCCCCCCCCCATCAATTGACAATGTAGTAACCAGCATCCCAACCCATCAATGTATTGACCAGCATGCCCCCCCATCAATTGACAATGTAGTAACCAGCATCCCAACCCATCAATGTAGTGACCAGCATGCCCCCCCATCAATTGACAATGTAGTGACCAGCATCCAAACTCATCAATGTAGTGACCAGCATGCCCCCCCTATCAATTGACAATGTAGTGACCAGCATCCCAACCCATCAATGTAGTGACCAGCATGCCCCCCCATCAATTGACAATGTAGTGACCAGCATCCCAACCCATCAATGTAGTGACCAGCATAGCATGCCCCCCCATCAATTGACAATGTAGTGACCAGCATGCCGTGTCCCCTTCAATCATGCAGAGAACAGAGAGACTTACCTAAGGTTACAGGTAGAAGAAGAAGAAGAAGTGAACGAGTGGGCGCCTGTGCAGCTAGTTCTCTGTGACTGAGCGTGGTGAGCAGCAGCGGCGCCGTGAGCCGCTGCACAGATAACCAATCACGCGTGCCTGCACACCTGATTGGTTCGCTGTGCCTCTACTCACGGTGAGTAGCGGCACAGCGAACCAATCAGGTGTGCAGGCACGCGTGATTGGTTAGCTGTGCAGCGGCTCACGGCGCCGCTGCTAATCACCGCGCTCAGTCAGTCACAGAGAACTTGCTGCACAGGCACCCACTCGTTCAGCTAATGTAACGTTATGAGCATAAGCGAGTGCGAGCGGGGTGGCAAAGATTTCGTCTGGGGTGGCAATTGCCACCCCAGCTAGCCCTCTGGCTCCGCCACTGCCCAGTTATACACAGATCTCGGCAGTTCTCAGAGAAAAAAATTCTCCTCTGATCACCCTGTGAGAAGTGAAGTTCTCCGCCTTCTAAACTGGGTGTCAGAGGAGATATTTTTTCTCTGAGAACTGCCGAGAAGTGAACTGAGAGAAAACTTCTCAGTTTACTAAACGTACACCTATATCCGGTTGCGTCCTTATAAGGATGCTCAGTTGGGGTGCTCTTTCATGTAATATGCCAGTCTGCTCTCTCCTGCTTACATTGTATCTCCTTGTCGAGTGCACCCACCACCCTAACAAGTTAAACTTGTGCTTACGAGGTACCTTATTATCTGCATACGTTTTTGCAATTATTTGAACGTTATGCTGGCATACTCCTTGTTTATGTTTTGTTATACCTCACTGTTTGACGTTTCCGTACCTCTATGGTGATGATGTTGTAATCTGGTTCTTTGTTCTTAATAAAGAAATAAAAAAAAAAAAAAAAAAATACTGGGGTTATGGCAGCAGATAGCTGCCATAACCCCGGGAATTTTTGGAAAAAACGGGCAGTCCTCTTTCAGACAAGGATGGTCCCAGCGGGATATTCAACCTCAACTACTATGTAGCCCAATTTTTTGTATATTGTGAAATATGATGTCATGCCGAGTAAATAAAGACCTAACATGTTACAGTTTAAAATTGCACACACTCGTGGAATGACGAAAAACTACAGTACTTAAAAATCTCCATAGGCGACACTTTAAAAATTTGTAATGGTTATCAGTTTAGAGTTACAGAGGAGGTCTTTTACTAGAATTTGCTCTGACAATCGTGGCAATACCTCACGTGTAATTTGAACACTGTTTACATTTGCATTTATCCCACTAGCTGGGATAACGGCTGAGCGACTGCTGAGCCGCATCGGTTGTTATCACCAGAAAGCCAACCGCTGACTATAAAAAAACAGTACAACCACTTCTTCAAGCCAACGTACAGGTACGTCAGTTTGCGGGAAGTGGTTAAATACCACCAAAAGAAAGCTCTGTCTCAAAAAAAAAAAAAAAAAAAAAGGATAAAAATTGGCCTTGGCAGAAAGGGGTAAAAAGTGCCCAGTAGGCAAGTAGTTAGGAAGAGTGAATATAATACACAAACAATAATGAATGCAATGCAAACAAAGCAAGTACAAAACCCACCAGAATCACAACACAATCTTAAAGCAGAGCTGCATCCAAAAGGGGAAGGTCTGCCTTAAGGCCTCCTCCTCTTCTCCAAGTGGTACTTTTTCTTTTTTTCTTTGTCACAGCTGGGTTCCCGCAGTTGAGATACCAGGGAGAGAAGACAGAAGGAGGGGACAGCTCAGGTGAGCACATCTCTTGATTCTGGGACAGGTGAGTGTCTGTTTACAGTTTTTGTAGCTACTGACTTTATTTAAAGTGATTTTAAAGTCTCTTTTTTTTTTACATAAAAAATAACAAACGTGTTATACCTACCTCCTCTGTGGAGTTGGTTTTGCACAGAGCGGCCCAGATCCTCCTCTTCTCGGGGCCCCTCCCTCCTGCTCCTGGCCTCTTCATCCTATCCAGTGCCCCCACAGCAAGCAGCTTGCTATGGGGGCACCAAGCCAAGCTGCAGCTCTGTGTATCCATTCAGACAGAGCGCTGCCGTTTGGCACCGCCCCCTCTTTCCTGATTGGCTGACTTTGACAGCAGCAGGAGCCAATCAGGAGGGAGAGTCCCGGATGGCTGAGGGACTCGTGAACATTGCTGGACAGAGAAAGATCTTAGGCAAATATTAGGGGGTGCTGGGGCAGCTGTTGCACACACAAGGTTTTTTATCTTCATGAAAGAATGGATTAAGATAAAAAAAAAAAAGCCTTCAGATTTTACAACTTCATTAATGCGTTATCCTAAAAAAAAAAAACAGATCCTATTACCTTAAAGCATGCTATACAGCTCAGTGCTTGTGCTGTGTCATTTGGACCCTTGTAACATCTAAAAAAAACCTGGCTGATCCTGCCAGTTACCCTCCTCTCTGTAAACTGTCCACGGTTTATCATAGCTGCTGAGCCCAAACACCGTGGTCAGTTTACGTGGCTCCGTCATCTGCAGTCGTGAACTGTCCCCCCCTCCCCGCCTGCTCATGTCAGCGCCCACCCTTCCACTCCTGCTGCTCACATATTTATTATAAAATAATCCTATCCACTCTGTAATATAACAATAAGATCTCCTGTGCCTGTGTTATAGAAAAAATATGCCAATCTGTACCTATGTCAGAATGGCTCCCAGCGGTCACGTGACCGCTCAGCTCTCTCTCCTCTCTTCCCTTCCTCCCCGGCTGACATCAGGGGCAGTGCTTGGGCCTGCCCACTGGAGCGGTCAGCTGGGCGGAGAAGAGAGCCGAGGGGTCAACTGAGCGCAGGGAGCCGCTCTGATATAGGTACGAATCTGCATATTTTTGCTATAAGACAGGCACAGGAGCACTTAGTGTTATATTACAGAGTGGATTAGATGATTTTATAGTAGTGGCCTAACAACCGCTTTAACCACTTAGTGACTGCTTGATGGCAGTTTTACCGTACAGGGCAGCAGCTGTGCGCAGGATTACGTATATATACACGTGATCCTTCACTTCTGGGTAGGGGGTGCAAATGCGTGATTATACACAACAGAAGCCGATTGGCGGGTACCGCGGATTTGATGTCCGCCAGCATCCGGCAATCATCAGGCAGAGACAGAACTGCAAACTGCCTATGTAAATAAGGCAGATTGCCGTTCTGACAGGAGGGAAGGGATGGATTCTGTGCCTCTGCAAAGCAGGGACTAGGATCCACGTCTTCCTCTAGTAAAAGCACCTCCCACATGCAAAAACACTGGCTAGGCAGTAGGCACACAGTTTATCCTTTGATCATCCCCAATGTTAACCCTTTCCCAGCCAGTGTCATTAGTAGTGACAGTGCATATTTTTAGCACTGATAACTGTTATCAGTGTCACTGGTTCTCAAAAAGTGTCAGTTCGTGTCCAAACGCCTGCCGCAATATCACAGTCCCGCTATAAGTCGCCTTACCATTACTAGTAAAAAATAAATAAATAAAAAATACCCATAGTTTGTAGACGCTATACCTTTTTCTGCAACCCAATCAATATATGCTTATTGCGATTTTTGGTTGGCCTAAATTTATAAAGAAATTCGATTTTGTTTATTGCATAGGTTTTGTGTTTCAATCTTTTTCTTAGAGATTTTGACAAAAGGTTTAAAAATGGACACATTGCCAATAGTAATCCAAAGGCAAAAAAAAAAAAAACTGAATTTTTGTAAAATCTTACCGTAAAATTCCTTTCTCTGAGTCCTCCGACAGTCGCCGCCCACTCACAAGTCTTCACCAATGGGTATTGACCTTTGCTCCGCAGGAGTAGCTAGGCAACAAGAATTGTTAATAACAAAAGCTTTTAGCATAGACACACACCTAGGGGCTGTCCCCTCAGTCAATACCTCCCTGCACCAGCATTCCCAACTCAGTTTGGTAGCATAGCAGTAAGAGTACACAAAAACCCCAAAAGAGGGGCGGGGGGCGGCGACTGTCGGAGGACTCAGAGAAAGGAATTTTACGGTAAGATTTTACAAAAATTCAGTTTTCTCTTACGTCCTCCGACAGTCGCCGCCCACTCACAAGTCTTCACCAATGGGATGTCCCAAAGCAGTGTAGACATGAGGGGTGGGAGACGCAACAGTAGAAAAGGCAACGCAGTACCCACATCAGAGAAAGGAACCTTACCATAGTAA
This sequence comes from Pelophylax lessonae, assembly GCF_965119305.1. Classification (NCBI taxonomy): domain Eukaryota; kingdom Metazoa; phylum Chordata; class Amphibia; order Anura; family Ranidae; genus Pelophylax; species Pelophylax lessonae. Next base: position 620,194,655 of record NC_138769.1, read on the forward strand.
GAGAACCAACTGGGCAACAGGAAAACGAGCTCAACAGGAGCAACAACCCAGGAAAAAAAAAAGTAACCCAGGGGTAAAACACCCCAATAACCAAGGGCCCAAAAAACAAGGGTCCCTAAGAAACTGCCGCACTGAGAACTTTACGGCCAAAGGAGGCATCGCCTGATGCCTGAACATCCACCTTATAAAATTTTGAGAAGGTGTGAACGGACGACCAAGTCGCCGCCTTACACACCTGGGCCACAGAAGCCTGATGACGGTAAGCCCAAGATGTACTCAAAGATCTGGTAGAGTGCGCCTTCACAGGGAAGGGAGGAACCTTCCCCTTCAAGGCATAGGCTTGCTCAATGGTCTGTCTGATCCATTTGGCGATGGTGCAGCCGACGCCGCCATGCCCTTCCGAGGTCCCTCAGGAAGGACAAAGAGGGAATCCGACTTGCGAATAGATTTAGTGGACGACAGGTAAACCCCGATAGCCCGGACAACATCCAAGGAATGCAAGGCAACCTCCTTCGGATGCTTAGGCTTCGCGCAGAGCGAAGGCAAGACAATGTCTTCAGTAAGGTGAAACTCCGAGATCCTTTTCGGAAGAAAGGATGAGTTAGGTCGCAAGACCACCTTATCCTTGTGAAGCACCAAGTAGGGAGAGCTGCAGGACAAAGCCGCCAGCTCCGACACCCTGCGAGCCGAAGTGATCACCACCAAAAAGGCAACCTTTTTGGACAACAGAGACAACGAGATCTCCCTGATCTTTTCAAAGGGAGCCTGTTGTAACACGGACAGAACTAAGTTCAAGTCCCATGGAGGCAAAGGTTCCCTCCTAGGAGGGGCCAAATGTCGCACCCCCTGAACAAAGGTTCTAATCAATGAATTAGACGCCACAGGGCGTTGAAAGAGAATGGCCAGCGCAGAAATCTGACCCTTAATCGTGGCCAGCGCCAAACGCTGGTCCACTCCAGTTTGGAGGAAAGCCAACACTCTCGACACCGAGTATGAGCGAGGGGAATACCCCCTGGACTCACACCAGGCAAAGTATGCTTTCCAAGTACGGTAGTAAATTTTTCCTGAAGAGGCTTTTCTAGCCTTGATCAAAGTGGGAATGACCTCAGGGGAGAGACCCCTATCCTGCAGGACCTGGCTTTCAACAGCCAGGCCGTTAAAGCCAGCGACTGTAAAGCAGGATGGAATATCGGCCCTTGAGACAGAAGGTCTTCCCGAAGCGGCAGGCGCCACGGATCGTTGACTGCCAGATTTACGAGGTCTGCGTACCAAGACCGGCGAGGCCAGTCCGGTGCCACCAGAATCACCGCATGCTGTTCCGAGGCTAATCTGCGAAGCAGCCTGGACAGTAGTTGAATCGGGGGAAAGGCATACATCAGACGATACTGATGCCAGGGCGCCACTAACGCGTCCGAGGCGTCCGCCCGAGGATTGCGCGTTCTTGCCATGAACCTTTCCACCTTGTTGTTTAGACGAGACACGAACAGGTCCACATCTGGGGAACCCCACTTCGCGCACAACATCTGGAAGACATCCGGGTGAAGGGACCATTCCCCCTGGTCCAGGGTCTGGCGACTCAGATAGTCCGCCTGCCAGTTCTCCACCCCCGGTATGTGAACTGCCGTTATCGCCGGGACGTGCGTCTCGGCCCAAGACAGAATGTCGGCCACTCCCCGAGCCGTCCGGGCACTCCTGCCATGGTTGATATAGGCCACCGCGGTGGCATTGTCCGTCTGAACCCGAACTGGACGGCCCCAAAGCCGGTCCGTCCATCGCAGAAGGCAAAGCTTTATCGCCCTCAATTCCAGAATGTTGATCGGAAGGGAGGACTCCTCCTCCGACCAAGTTCCCTGGGTGGACAAAACGCCCAGAACACCACCCCAGCCCGACAGGCTGGCATCCGTGGTGATCACCGTCCACAATAATGGACGAAAAGACTTGCCCCCCGACACTGCCGGGGACTGGAGCCACCACAGAAGATCTCTTCTGGTGCTGTGGCTCAACGAGATCCGCAGATCCAGGGATTGCGGCCGCCCGTCCCACTCGGCAAGAATCTCCGCTTGGAGACCCCGCGTGTGAAACTGGGCAAAGGGGATCGCCTCGAAAGCCGAGACCATTAAACCTAGACATCTCATGCATGTCCGGAGAGACGAGTGCCGGTAGTCCCTGAGGGACCTGACCTCGTCCTGAAGTGTCTGAAGCTTGTCTTCCGGTAAGAAGACCTTCGCTTGGACAGAGTCCAGAATCATTCCCAGGTAGGGGAGGTGAACCGAAGGACACAGAGTCGACTTCGGAATGTTTATGGTCCAACCGAACTCCTGCAGTGTCCGCATCGTGGTGGACAGGTCGGTCACCAGGCTCTGACTGGCATTTGACCTTATCAGGATATCGTCCAGATACCCCAAGACAGCAATGCCCTGTGCTCGTAACAGGGCCAGAACTGGCACCAGCACCTTGGTAAAAACCAGCGGAGCCGAAGCGAGACCGAAAGGTAACGCCACGAATTGGTAGTCATCCTCCGCAATGGCGAATCGAAGGTACCTCTGGTGACCCTCGAAAATGGGGATGTGTAGGTACGCATCCTTCAGATCGATGGAGGCCATGAATTCCCCCGGACTCAGGGCAGCCACCACTGAGCGCAGGGATTCCATGCGGAACTTGCGAACCCGCACAAAGCGGTTCAGAGCTTTCAAGTCCAGAATCGGATGCACCTTGCCCTCCTTTCTGGGCACAGTGAACAGATTGGAGTAAAACCCCCGAAATCTGTCCCGATGAGGCACCGGAACAACCACCCCTTGGCCCCGCACCGCCAGGTGCAGATCCTGCAAGCGCTCCGGAGACAGCTGAAGATTTGAGGGAAAAAATCTGCCCGCCGGCCGAGAGAGAAATTCGATCTTGTAACCAGATCGAACGATTTCCTGAACCCATCTGTCCCGAATGTGGGTCAGCCAAGGTTGTAGGAAACCGCGCAGACGTCCCCCCACCCCAGAAACGGGTGAGGGCGCCCCTTCAGGCGGAATTGGCATGGGAAGTCGAACCGGACTGGCCGGACTTCTGCTTACCTGCCCACGGCTTCTTCTGGGAGCCTTGGCCTTTGAAGGGCTTGCCCTTGGATTGCGACCGAAAGGCACGAAAGGACCCCTGAGAGGGCCTAAACGAGGAATTCCATTTACCACGGAAGGACTTATGCTTGTGAGACTGGGGTAAGAGAGTACTCTTGCCCCCCGTAACTCCTTTAATCAGAGCATCCAAAGCCTCGCCAAAAAGGCGAGATCCAGCGTAGGGAAAATCCACCAGCGTCTTGCGAGAAGATTGGTCGACCGACCAACTTTTCAGCCATATCAGACGACGGTTCAGTATCGCCACGCTGGACAGGCGCACAGCCAAGGGAGCTAAATTCAAGTCCGCATCACACAAGTACATGACACCTTGATGGATCTGATCCACCATAGCCAACGTGGCAGGCAGAGCCGAATCAGCCACCAGGGTGCGCCTGAGCACCTTCGTCCAATCTGCAACAGCCTGGGCCGCCATAATGGAAGCAAAAATAGGCTTCAGCATAGATCCAGCAACCATATAGGCATGACGGGCAAGAGACTCCAGCCTCCTGTCCGTAGGGTCCCGGAAAACCGGGGTATCCTCAGAAGGAACCGCAGTAGCCTTGTTCAAAATGGCCACCGCGTGATCCACCTGAGGCGCCACACACCAACGCTCGTCGGTGGAGGGCGCAAACGGATAAAGCAGTTTAAACTTACTTGGCACAGTAAAGGGCTTCTTTAAATTGCGCCACTGTTCATTAACAGTATGATGAAATTCCGCAGGGCAGGGAAAAACCTGCGCTGATTTGCGGGTTCTTTGCGTTCCAAAAGAGGACACCCTAGCAGGAGGAGTGGGCTCATCCTCTAGGTGCAGTGTCTCCTTGATAGAGGTAATCAGCTCATCCATGAGTGCAAGCTCTTCAGGCGAGCCAGGGGGAGAAACATCAACCCCCTCCACCTCCGCCTCCCCCTCAGACCCCATAAGGTCCAGAGATGAGCGAGACCCCGAGAAGGGCACGCCAGCCACAGCAGCCACATCGCCCTCTGAATCAGAGGAAATGGACAACCTTGCCCTTTTTGCGGATCGATCAGCCATCAGCATCTGCACCTGAGAAACTAAGGACGCCACTACCGCGGCCAGATCAGCCCCCTCGGGGGGTGCAGCAGCCCCCTGGTCCCCCACCAGGGCGGGGGGGAACTTGCTATCCTGAGAATCCATGCCCCAGCAATGAAAGGAAAAAAAGAGTACTGGCCCTTTAACACCACGGCGAGCGCAGCCCACCGTACACCACTGTATGCACCGATCCCGCAGGGATAGAGGACACTGAGCAAGGAATGACAGGACAAAGAAGGTAAAAAACTGGAGAGAGCACAAACGGGCTGCTGCCACCGATCGCTGTCCCAGAGAAAGAGGAAGTGATGCAATAGCTGGCTGACTGAAATAGCCTATGTAGGCTCCGCAAACATGGCCGCTCGGCTGAGAGATGAGGCTACAGGAAAATGGCGCCGACATGTGCCCGAACTATCGCGGCCCGCCAAAATGGCGGCGAATGGCGCCAAAACATGGCGCTGTACAGGGACAGGGCCGGCCACAGCATATATGCATAAAAATGGCGGATCGCAGCAGCGGCCGCCGCACAACACATGTCTGTACCTATATCTGCACCCAGAGTAGAACTCACAGCAGAGCAGGATGGCCCCCCCTCGCAGCCCACAGGCAATGCATCCATACAGGGATCTGACAGGGAGCCCGCATTTTCACAGACATGGGGGTTCTACACAGCCACAGACTGACACCCACACAGAAGGTCCCCCCACAGAAGGTGCTTACCGTACCGGATGGCGTGGGGAGCCGTCTCTAGCGACAAACCGCTATCAAGGCAGACAGGGAGTGCCGCAGCCAGGACACCTGTGGATCGCAGCCATAGACCGCAGCATGGCGTCCAGTGAGGTAGCCACCTCACAGGCAGCATCCCTGCAGCGAACAGGGATGGGTCATTCAATGTGCCAGGGCAAACCTAAGCTGAACGCTCAATGGCAGGCTGGGGATCCATCTGGCACTCAGCCCTGAGATCCAGGGCGGCCAGTCCGAGACCCAGCTCCGCATGAACATCTTCATCCGAAGAACCCTAAACTAAAGCTGACAAAAAATAACAGCTAGTCAAAGGAAAGAAAAATACTTGAAATAAAATCAAAAAAGGGTAGAAGCCTGAGACTGAAGCCCCAGCACAGGAAAGCCTGCTAAGCTAGGCAAGATCAAACTGAGTTGGGAATGCTGGTGCAGGGAGGTATTGACTGAGGGGACAGCCCCTAGGGGTGTGTCTATGCTAAAAGCTTTTGTTATTAACAATTCTTGTTGCCTAGCTACTCCTGCGGAGAAAAGGTCAATACCCATTGGTGAAGACTTGTGAGTGGGCAGCGACTGTCGGAGGACGTAAGAGAAAAAAGATTTTACAGCTAAGTGGAACCTCCATTAGTGCCGGTTCACACTGATGCACTTGCGATTGTAATGCGAATTTGCGGTGCGAGTTTACCTTGCGTTTTTCCATAGTACAGCGCGATTGCAATGCGAATCGCATTGCGTATAATCATGTTAATTAGCTCAGGTGCGATTTTTGCTCCAGCCAATCCAAATGAAATGGGTGTTAACTTCCGGTGGACTTCCTGGTCTTTATGAGGAGAGTACACCGTGGAGTGTGAGCTGTGGTTTTGTTTGGAGATTACGTTGTGGAGAGTGTGCTGTATTTTGGTGTATTGCCACTATGTTTCATTTGCCTTTGGTCATGGCAGCAGTTGCTACTGCCACTGCTGCAGTCTTGATCAATAAGGACAGGAGGAGGAGAAGGATGAGGATGATGATGATGAGAAGACGAAGGTATTGGGTTCATCCCATAATTTCAAACAGGGAAGAGAGAGGTCAGTTCAATGTCCTCTATCATGATCTCCGGCAACATGAAGAGAAGTTTTTCAACTATACTCGGATGTCTGTTAATAGGTTAGTATGTGAGAGGGAGTCTCTCCTTCTTCTTCTCTCTTTTTGCTGCTTCCCTCTATATCTCTTTTTTCCCCATCTCTCTTTTTCCTCTCTCTCCGTTTTCACCTATATCTACCCCCGAATCATTCCTGAAGCTCCCCACGCCCCCCTTTTGCTTGCCACTTACGTGTGTTGTGTTTTTTTTTAGTTTTGACGAATTACTTGGGCTGCTCTTTTCACGTTTGGAGCGTCAGAACACCACCTTCCGGAACAGTGTTGTGCCTGCTGAAAGATTGCTTGTTACATTACGGTAAGTGTGATATATTTTGTGAAAATTCTTGTATTTTTTTTCTCCATAGTTAGCAATACAGTGAATGCAGACAGATATGATGGCAAAGTTGACTTCAAAAAAAGTTTTTATTTTTTTTTTATTTTGTTGCATGTAACAAGAACAAAGGAACAAAATCCAGAAAAATTAGGTCAAAAAAGACAACTTAGATCAACGTGGCAATACAGTGGCAAGTGTACTATAGATCCAAAAAATTTGGTGAACTCTCCAGATCAAGTGGTGTTGAAGAGCCTGAGGGTGTATGATCCACGGTGTTGGGATATAGCCATGGCACAAGCGGGGATGGAGTTCTATGTGACGGTCCACTTGGGGGCCTATATTGTGGATAGGGTGGAGGTATTTTTGGGGAAAATGCACTAGATTGTGATGGTGGTGGTGGTCTGCTGGAGGGGGGGAAATGGGAAGAAGTGGAGACATCCGGTGTTCTAGTGTGGGGGGGGATTACAGAGGGAATTGGGGAAGGAATAGGATATGGGATTTGGGATCTAGGGGTCTCATGGATGCTCCGATATTGGTCAAAACTTGACGGATAAGGGTTTGTTGGAATGGCAGAATGACTGGGTGTGAAATGAGGGGACCATGGAGTGTCTTGCGGTAACTGTCGTGGTACAGAGAACGAATGTATGCAGTTTTGTACCGCCATTCTCATGTCGAAATACCTTTCAGACGGGACCTCTTTGAGAAGAGGCACCAAGCTATGAGCAAATAGTGTGTGAGGACATTTATGTGCATCTAGTTGCTGGCTGATGCCTGACATAATGTCCACTAAGTGCTTTGTCTGCTCGTCTTCCGCCTCAGCAGTTGCCCTGCTGACTCTCCTCCTGTGGGATGTAGAGCCTCGACTTTGAGGCCTGGTGGAAGGCGTGGAAACGTCAGTTTCCTCAAACTCCTGTTCTGGTTCTTGAGCGGATCCTGACTCATCCAAACTCTGTGACTCGTTAGGAATATTTGAACTACTATTCGAACATGCAAAAGCGACGCCTTCTTCCTCATCAACTTGAGCTGCATGCTCCTCCTCCTCCCCTTCCTCCTGCACATTCTCCACCTCGTCCCAACTTGCTTGTGTGCTGCAATGACAAACATGAAACAACTTTTCATCATCCGCTCCAATATATAATTTGAATGATAGGTGGGGATTGGAAGGTGAGGGGTTTGGGGGTGGGGTGAAGAGGGAGGGGGAAGGAAGGATGGGTTAATAGTGAAAGAGAATTTGACAATAAACTTACTTCCGCATTTCTAGAACCGGTAGCAGAAAATCCAGACATCTGGCAAAGGCATAGGGACGCTTAGGGGGGGCACCGGATCCACTTCTCGCCTCACGTTCAAGTCTCTTGTACCTTTGCAGGGTATCCTTGAGGCTACGCCATCTTGTTCGTATTAGTAATTCTGGAAGAGAAAAACATGACTAATAATAACTTTCTGTTTTTTATTTCAGGTACCTTGGAACTGGTAATTCTTTTGCAAGCCTGCATTACGAGTTCAAATTGGGGAAATCTACTGTGAGCACAATTGTTCGTGATACCTGTATTGCCATCTGGGAGGTCCTAAGAGATGTGGTGATGAGAAAACCAACCAAAGAGGAGTGGATCTCTGTAGCTGATCTTTTTTGGCAACGCTGCAACTTCCCTAACTGTGTCGGTGCTATAGATGGCAAGCACATTAGGATTGTGAGACCAGTTGGTAGCGGCACCAAATATTTCAATTACAAAAAATATTTTTCTTTGGTTTTGCTGGCAGTGGCGGATGCAAACTACTCATTCACCTACATAGATGTTGGTTCATATGGGAGCAGTTCCGACTCCAGTATTTTTTCCCACTCCAGTTTTGGAAAAATGCTGCGTGAAAAAAGCCTGGACCTCCCACATGAACGACCACTGCCTGGAACATCTCAGCAAAGCCTCCCATTTGTTTTTGTTGGTGATGAGGCTTTTGCACTTTCGGAACACCTGCTTCGCCCGTATGCTAATCGCTCACTGACTGTTGAAAAGAGAGTGTTTAACTACAGGCTCACAAGAGCGCGCAGAGTTGTGGAGTGCAGTTTTGGTATTCTGGCAAATAAGTGGCGCTTTCTACACACGCCACTGACTCTAACCACGGATAACGCCATAATTGCCGTCAAAGCTGCCTGTGTACTCCACAACTTTGTAAGATCGCGAGATGGATACCTCTTCGAGGACTCCCTGATGGATGATATGGAAGGCGCAGAGTGGATCCACACCAGGGGAAACTACAGAGGGGCCAACATCAGGGAGAATTTCACTGACTATTTTATGAGTCCTGCTGGTCAAGTGCCATGGCAGCTTGATTCCATACAATAAAGAGTATTAATTAATTTTTACTGTACTTTGTTTCAATAAATAAACTATTGTTCAAATGTTCAACATTGCGTAATGCATTTCTTTTCGTCTGTGGTTACATACTGAGCATGCATTGTCTTCCACAGGGCCCCCCATAGATCCCCATTTAAAACTTGGCCCCCCCACATAGATCCCCATTTAAAACTTGGCCCCCCCACATAGATCCCCATTTAAAACATGGCCCCCCCACATAGATCCCCATTTAAAACTTGGCCCCCCCACATAGATCCCCATTTAAAACTTGGCCCCCCCACATAGATCCCCATTTAAAACATGGCCCCCCCACATAGATCCCCATTTAAAACTTGGCCCCCCCACATAGATCCCCATTTAAAACTTGGCCCCCCCACATAGATCCCCTTAAACATGCCCCCCCCATAGGAGAATATATACACATACCTTTCTTTTTGCGCTCTTGAGTTGTGAATCCACTCCAGTCCTCATACAGGCTTGCACAAATTTCTTCCCACCCTCTTTTCTTCATAGCGTTGTTTTTGTACTCTGCAGTACGACTGTCCCATATATATGGCCTGGAACGGACAAGCCTGATCAGCTCCTCATTGTCGATCCCAACACGTTTGGGTGCCATGTTTGTTGATGAAGATGTTTGTGGATGTCACATGCAGGCTCGGGACAGGAAATAGGGGGGTGTAGCTGTCGGGACAAACTATACACATATTCGCACATATCTGAACTGTACATGCGAGTTCAGAGCGATTTACATTGATGTCTATGGAGACTAAATTCGCAACGCAGCACTGTAAACTCGCACAAGACCCTTTTTTTCATCGCATCACATTCGCATCTAGATCGCAACGCATAGATGTGAACGACCGTCACGAATGCAATGTATTTTTAAGTGCATGCGATTGGAGACTTTTTAGAACGCAACGCATTCGCAGTACAAGCGCATCAGTGTGAACCGGCACTTAGACAGAACATATGCATGAGGAGAACACAAGAGATGAAGCAAACAAACCATAGGGAACGGTATCCAGGTACCGTTAATTCTAAAAGTGAGAGGAGTGTACCAAAATTCCAATTAGGCATAAGGGAATCATATTCTCAATATCCCTAGTCTCACTCTTGTAACAAACAGAGGTGGGGGACGTGAGTCACATGGCTTGACTTAAGTCCCCATTTTGAGGACTTGAGACTTGCTTGACTAAAATTAATAAAAGACTCGACTTGACTTTGACTTGGTATTCAGGACTTGAGACTTGACTTTGACTTGAGACATATGACTCGAAATGACTTTACTTTTTTAAGTTATTAAATATTTGCATTTTCTCAAGATGTGTTAACACAAAATTAATGTGCCTGTTATGTTTCTGACACCACAGTCACTTAAAACACCTCAGTGATTTTTAGGACAATGGAAATACTTAACATGTTTTTAGTGACTGTGGTGTTGAAACATGACCGGACGAAGGATTTTGAGCTGTTTGGGCATTCAAAGTGTTTCTTTAATATGCCAAGAAAAAAGCACTAAGCAGTTTTGTTAATGTTGAAAATAAAACAAAACCTTTCCTGACCACTGACTTTTAACTGATTTAAAGGTGAAAATTGGGGTAGATCGGTATTTTGACTTGATTTGTGACTTGACCAAAATAAATGTTAATTTTGGCAGCAAATTTCAATTTAGTTTTAGGACTAAAATGGCATTTTAGTTTTAGTCCCATTTTAGTCTTCTGCAAGCGTTTTAGTTTTAGTCGTATTTAGTCGACTAAAACTCCAGTACATTTTAGTCGACTAAAACTAATTTTAGTCATCTATAATCAAATGGGTGTAGTTCAGTTGTAATTTGTAATGCATTATTTAAACATTTCTCTACAATTTCCAAACTCATTATATACTACTGCTGGTCCTGGAGAGAAAAATCTAATAGGTTATTATTTAGGGTATTAAGCTTTGAGCATGCACCAGTGTTAATTTTGGCAGCAAATTTCGATTTAGTTTTAGTTATAGTCTTTTGACTAAAATGCATTTTAGTTTTAGTCGTATTTTAGTCATCTGAATTGTTTTAGTCGTATTTTAGTCGACTAAAATTGTGTTAATTTAGTCGACGAAAACGCTTTAGTCGGTTTTAGTCGACGAAATTAACACTGCTTGCTTTTCGCCACAGTAACTTGGGACTTGCTTGAGACTTGAAGGTTAAGACTTGAGACTTGCTTGTGACTTGCACAGTGACTTACTCCCATGTCTGGTAACAAGGGTACATTTCCTTTTTTTTTTTATGTAACACATTGTGGTCAACTACTGGCCGAAGGCAAGCAACCCTCAATTTGCTACAAAAAAGCATGTCTCATATCTAGTGTTATTGTGGTAAGAGATGTGTTCACTAGTTAAAACCTGGAGTACACTCGTCACATGCTCAATGGCTGTTGGCCCCCTTTGTGGGGGGGGGGGGGTTGGGGGAGACAGACAATCGTAGGATGTGAACCCCTAGAACAAGCCTATTCTCAAGATTGTCAAAAGGAGAAATTGTAGTTACCAATAGAGTAGAGAGGCTAGAAAGCTCAGAAAAAGGTGGAGGGTGGAAAAAAGAGAAAGGAAAAAAAAAAAAAAAGGGAGGGAAGAGGGTGAGAGAAGGGCAGGGAGAACAGAGCACTCCAATCTTTACAGACCAACTAAAATTTAATCAGGCAGTGTCTTGGGATCAGCAACCAAGTATTTGATCCACAAGTCCCACACCCTCTCAAACACCTTCATTTTGTCTTTTAAAATCACAGATAAACGCTCATCATGATCCAGCATAGTTTTTATTTAAGCTGATTAAACGATATGGCCGCCGACCTGCAGGACCTGGCAATGATAATTTTAGCAGACCCAAATATATAATTGATTAGTTTTCTCTGGTATTGTGGGGCCACCTCTACCACACCACCAAGTAAAGCCTGTTTAGGGGATTTGATCAGGAGGGAAAAGATAGTTCTATACTCTAATCCTGAAATGCCTCAGTTTAGGGCACTGCCACCAAAGGTGGAACATAGTCCCCTCCTGATCACACCCTCGGAAGCATAGCGGTGAACAATCCGGGACATACACTGAACAAAATTATAAACCCAACACTTTTGTTTTTGCCCACATATTTAATGATCTGAACTCAAAAGATCTAAGACTTTTTCTATGTACACAAAAGGCCTATTTCTCTCAAATATTGTTCACAAATCTGTCTAAATCTGTGTTAGTGATCACTTCTTTGCCAAGATAATACATCCACATCACAGGTGTGGCATATCAAGATGCTGATTAGATAGCATGATTATTGCACAGGTGTGCTTTAGGCTGGCCACAATAAAAGGCCACGCTTTATGTGCAGTTTTATCACACAGCACAATGGCACAGATGTTGCAAGTTTAGAGGGAGTGTGCAATTGGCATGCTGACTGCAGGAATGTCCACCAGAGCTGTTGCCCGTGAATTGAATGTTCATTTCTCTACCATAAGCCGTCTCCAAAGGCGTTTCAGAGAATTTGGCAGTACATCCAACCAGTCTCCCAACCGCAGACCATGTGTAACCACACCAGCCCAGGACCTCCACATCCAGCATCTTCACCTCCAAGATCGTCTGAGACCAGCCACCCATACAGCTGCTGCAACAATCGGTTTGCATAACCAAAGAATTTCTGTACAAACTGTCAGAAACTGTCTCAGTGAAGCTCATCTGCATGCTCGTCATCCTCATTGGGTTCTTGACCTGACTGCACTTCATCGTCGTAACCGACTTGAGTGGGCAAATGCTCACATTCGATGGCATCTGGCACTTTGGAGAGGTGTTCTCTTCACAGATGAATCCTGGTTTTCACTGTACATGGCAGACAGTGTGTATGGCGTTGTGTAGGTGAGCGGTTTGCCGATGTCAACATTGTAGATCAAGTGGCCCATGGTGGCGGTGGGGTTATGGTATGGGCAGGCGTATGTTATGGATAATGAACACAGGTGCATTTTATTGATGGCATTTTGAATGCACAGAGATACCGTGATGAGATCCTGAGGCCCAATGTTGTGCCATTCATCCACAACCATCACCTCATGTCGCAGGATGGTAATGCACAGCCCCATGTTGCAAGGATCTGTACACAATTCCTAGAAGCTGAAATTCCCAGTTCTTGCATGGCCAGCATACTCACCAGACAGGTCACCCATTGAGCATGTTTGGAATACTCTGGATCGGTGTATACGACAGACTGTTCCAGGTCCTGCCATTATACAGGAACTTCGCACAGCCATTGAAGAGGAGTGGACCAACATTTCACCAGCCACAATCAACAACCTGATCAACTCTATGCGAAGGAGAGGTGTGTTGCACTGCGCGAGACAAATATACTAACTGGTTTTCAGACCCCCCAATACAGTAAAACTGCACATTTTAGAGTGACCTTTATTGTGGCCGGCCTAAGGCACACCTGTGCAATAATCATGCTGTCTAATCATCATCTTGATATGCCACACCTGTGAGGTGGATGGATTATCTAAGCAAGGAAGAAGTGCTCACTAACACAGATTTGTGAACAATATTTCAGAGAAATAGACTTTTGTTGTACATAGAAAAAGTCTTAGATCTTTGAGTTCAGCTCATGAAAAATGGGGGCAAAAACAAGTGTTGCGTTTGTAATTTTGTTCAGTGTAAGTTGACAGCCTTCGCAAAACCATAGCGAGAGCACTTTACATTTTGCCATGATAATGGATGTGTTATTAAGGGATCTCAAGGCTGCTTGCACTAACTAATGCCATTCATCAAGTTCAAGGGTCTTGTGGAAATCTAACTCCCATTTCACCATGTACCCCAGCTTAGTAGAAGTGTGAGCTAAAATGCCATAAATTGCTGAGATGTGACCTCGGATCTTATCATATTTGTGGCATAGATACTCCATAGACAACCTAGTAACAATATCAGATTTACGCGACAACGTGCTCAGAAACTGTACCTATTGGATGTGTTTTATAGTAGAAAGTAAAAAAGTTTTAGTTTTCCCAAAATGTTTTGTTTTAGTTAATAGCGAAAAAAATAAAAACTGCAGCGGTGATGAAATACCACAAAAGAAAGCTATTTGTAGGGGGAAAAAAAAATGTATGTAGATACAGAGTCGCACGACCGCGCAATTGTGAGTTAAAGTAACGCAGTGCTAGATCGCAATGGCGAATGGCCTGGTCGTTGGGGGGTAAACACCGGAGGCCAAGTGGTTAATAAAACACAAAAATGACTGGAGCGCCTCTTTAATGCCTCCACACAGATTGTGAAATAATATACACAGCAGAAGTCCACTAAAATTAGATCATGTATATTTATTCTTGTGACCAAGTTCTCCAACATCCCTTGAGTCATCATCAAATAGCACTTTTCCGAATGGTTCAGCTCGCTTTTGTGCCTTTCCACTGCTGGTATCGCATGGTACGGTGTAGGAACGGTTCGGTGGCGCTTTTCCACTGCATGGAACCGAACGGTACGGGTCTCAAAAACAGTACCACCTTGATTGTGGTTCCAAGAGGTATCATACCCGGTACCATATCCCACAATCCTTTGCATGCAGTCACTACTACCCACTGATTGGTCAGAGAATCGTTGTTATCCCACACACTTAACTTTAGTGGAAAAGCAAACCATACCGTACCGTACCGAACCGTTCCAACACCGTACCATGCGGTACCAGCAGTGGAAAAGCAAACCGCGCCAAGTAGAGCCGAGCCGGTACTTGCAGTGGAAAAGTGCCAAAAGTCACATCTTCACCTTAACTAAACAGTGCCACTTACTGAGTCCAAAGACCCCCTTATTCTAGAGGTCACAAATGCTCTTTCATAAAATTAAACAGATGGCAGCCGACAAATTAAATTATTCCAACAGTCACAGGTTATTCCTCTTCACTTCCAGGAACACTCATGTTATATGTATCTCATCAAGAAAAAGATCATACATAGTGTAACCCCATACAATGAAACCATATTTATTGTAAACCATGTATGCACAAGGCAGCAGAAAAAAGCTTTGAACATTCCGCCATACAGCACGCATGCATAGTGCCATCAGATTGGGTACAATGTCAAATCCATCAAAAAATAGTGGCAGAGGAGGCCATCAGACCTTTCCTTGGGCAGTCCATAGGCACAAAAAGCTAATCTGACCTACACAAGGGGGCTCTAGCTTGCACGTAAACCTGAACTGCCTGAAAAAACATCCTTCTCTCCACAGAGGTAGACTGTTGGCCAGGGTAACACTGACATGGACTGCAGGTGCCCAGTCATACGTATCCTCGTGAGATGTTTAACTCACCAGCTGCCCCGGATTCAGATGGCATGATCAAAACTAACCCAATGTATAGCGAAAGGTCTCCCAGACTGGGGTGACTACTGGATTTAGATTATCTAGCCTGTGTTTTTCGAAGATCTCCACAGGAAAAATTCCAAGAAAAATAGTAAATAAAAGCTATGTTATCACAGGTCCCAGCAGAGAATTAGGGCCTTAAAATTAGGCAGAAAGAACGGGCTTTCCTATAGCAGAGTTTTATACCAGCTAGAACTCTCAATAAGTAGTGCCTGCTGTTCCAATCTTGTAGGTGGCGCTATAACACCCTATGGTCAAAAAAAAAAAAAAAAAGAGGGGCTCTGTGTCAATGGACATAAGAAAAAAATCTTTTTACCTTGCACATGATTGGGTATTGTTTGCAAAGTGAATGCCAACTTGAGCCCCGTACACACAATCAAAATATAAAAAAAATTGGATTTTTGTAAGATCTTACCGTAAAATCCTTTTCTCTTAGCTCATTGACAGACGTAGTCCTCTTTGATTCACATCAATTGGGTTATGTTGCCTCTGCAGGAGTAGGACTAGGCAGAAAGAAAAAACGTTCTGGCTCCACCCTAGGGGCAGTCCCAGAGGGTATATCCTCCCTCTCTCTGCTACAGGGAATCAGTTCTGTTATAAAGCAGTAACAGAATTTAACCCAACTCAATGATAGAGGGGCGGGTACTACATCTGTCAATGAGCTAAGAGAAAAGGATTTTACGGTAAGATCTTACAAAAATCCAATTTTCTCTGTCGCTCATTGACAGACGTAGTCCTCTTTGATTCACATCAATTGGGACATCCAGAAGCAGTGCCACAAATGAGGGGTGGGATTGACAGAAATCAAAATCCAATCTAGAAGGCCCAACCGGTGCCAACTAGAAGTTTTAAAGGCTCATTATAAACAAAGAATGAGACTCAAATAAAAATTCCAACGGAAAAAAACCCTCGAGGTAGACCACTGGTCTCCTCAAATTGCGGCCTGCAAAACCTTGCGGCCAAACGAGGGACAACGTAGGTAAAGGAATCTCCCTAATATCTTCAAAGGGAGGTTTCTGAAGAACCGACAATACTAAATTAAGATCCCAGGGTGGTAACGGCGCGCGCACTGGCGGAGCCAGATGTCGCACCCCCTGGATGAAATTCCGCACCAAGGAATGAGTAGCCAAAGGTTTCTGAAAGAAGATGGCTAATGCTGAGACCTGACCCTTGATAGTGCTCAAGGCCAGTTTCTGCTCAACCCCTTGTTGCAGAAAAGCTAATATTTGACTAACCGAATAAGAACGTGGGTGGAACCCCAGAGGTTCACACCATGCAATGTAGGACTTCCATGTGCGATGATAAATCTTTCTGGAAGTCGCTTTCCTTGCTTTAACTAGAGTAGGAATAACTGAAGCTGACAATCCCTTGTCCTTCAGCACCTGGGTCTCAATAGCCAGGCCGTTAAAGCCAGCGATCGTAAAGCAGGATGGAAGATCGGTCCCTGAGACAGTAGGTCCTCCCTGAGAGGAAGTCGCAACGGGACGTCCGCCACCAGTCTGACCAAGTCGGCGTACCAAGCTCGGCGAGGCCAGTCCGGAGCTACCAGGATTACTGGAATTCCTTCCCCCTCTATCCTGCGAAGAAGTCTTGGCAGTAACCCGAGAGGAGGGAAGGCATACATTAGCTGGTATTGCCCCCACGGGGCGACCAGTGCGTCTGCGGTCTCTGCTAGAGGATCGCGGGAGCGAGCCACAAATCTTTGTACTTTTCTGTTGAATCGTGATGCCAACAGATCCACATCCGGGGTGCCCCAACGTAGGCACAACTGGTGGAAAACTTCTGGATGGAGGGACCATTCCCCCTGATCCAGAGTCTGACGGCTGAGATAATCTGCCTGCCAATTCTCCACCCCCGGAATGAACACCGCAGAGATAGCTGGAACAAACCGTTCCGCCCAGCGAAGAATGCAAGCCACTTCCTTGGCCGCCCGGACACTCTTGGTGCCCCCTTGGTGATTGACATAAGCCACAGCCGTGGCGTTGATCGACTGGATCCGAACTGGGCTGCCCTGGAGCTGCTCGGTCCAGTGAATCAGACAAATTCTGATCGCTCTCAGTTCCAATACATTTATCGGTAACCTGGATTCTTCCGGGGACCAAAGTCCCTGGACGGATAACTGACCGAGAATTCCTCCCCATCCGGATAGACTGGCGTCCGTGGTCACTATCGTCCAATATATTGGCAGAAATGACTTTCCCTGGCTGAGCATCGGAGACCGAAGCCACCAGACCAGAGACTCTCTGGTCTGTTTGCTCAATCGGATCCGATTGTCCAGGGATTCCGGATTCCGATTCCATTTGAGAAGAATCTCTTCCTGAAGAATTCGGGTATGGGACTGGGCAAATGGGACTGCTTTGAAGGAAGCCACCATCAACCCCAGAACCCTCATGCAAGTCCGAAGAGAAGACCAGCTGTTGGATAGTAACAACTGGACTGCTGATTGAATCTTCCGGAGTTTCCCTACCGGAAGGAAAACTCTTGTCCTGAATGTGTCTAGAATTAGACCCAGATATTCGAGCCTCCGGGTGGGAACCAGAAATGACTTTTGCTGGTTCACCAGCCACCCGAATTCCTGTAAAGAAATCATAGTAATCTCTAGGTTTTGTAGCAGGGTCTGTGGAGACTCTGCATGAAGCAGGAGATCGTCTAGGTAACCTAGAATCGATATGCCTCTTTGGCGCAGTAGTGCCAACATTGGGGCCAACACCTTCGTGAAGACCCGAGGAGCCGTGGCGAGACCGAAAGGTAACGCCGCAAACTGATAGTGGTTCTCTTCTACGGAAAAACGTAGAAACCGCTGATGTCCTGCGTAAATGGGAATGTGAAGATAGGCGTCCTTGATGTCTATGGACGCTAGGACATCCCCTGAATGCAGGGAGGCCGCTACTGTGCGAATGGATTCCATTTTGAATTTTCTTATGTTGACAAAGGAATTGAGTGCCCTTAAGTCCAGAATTGGACGCACTTTGCCCTCTTTCCTGGGTATTGTAAATAGGTTTGAATAAAACCCCTGAAAGCGTTCTGTCCAAGGAACGTGGACTACCACTCCTTGTTGTAGTAAATCCGTGACTGCTCTCCGCAGATCTTCTAAACGATCCGGGGATAGTCGGATATTGGAAGGGAAGAATCGCGCCGGTGGGAGAGATCGAAACTCGATCTTGTACCCTGACCTTATGACTTCGCAAACCCACTTGTCCGGGATTCTGGAGAGCCATGGATCCGGAAACCAGCGAAGACGTCCCCCCACCCCAGTTATGGGTGGGGGCGCACCTTCAGGCTTTAGTAGACTTATCTTCAGGTCTGGAAGGGGCGGGCTTTTGCTTGCCCGACCAACGTCCCCTGAAGCCTCCTGAAGGAGCTTTGGAGGACTTAATTTTTTCACCCGCGGGACGAAAAAATTTTTTATGAGCGGAGAAAGAAGGCCCCCGTCTTTGACGAGGTCCTTTACCCTTAGCACTTTGCGGTAAAAAGGTGCTCTTTCCTCCCGTGAGATCCTTAATAATCTCATCTAAGTTGGCTCCAAATAAACGCTCTCCTAAAAAGGGGAGATTAGCCAATGCTTTTTTGGAACCTTGGTCGGCTAACCAACCTTTTAGCCACAGTGTACGCCTGAGAACCACTGCTGAAACTGATGCTCGCGCCAATAATGGAGTGGCGTCTAACGCCCCATCACACACAAACTGTAACCCCTGTATCATCTGTTCCAACAAATCTGATACCGCCTGAGGGACCTCTTCTAAGTCCCGGCGTAACCATTTGGTCCATTCAGTTACAGTCTGCGAAACCAGCCCAATAGCAATTATTGATCTGAAAGCTGATCCAATCAAGGAAAACATGGTGCGAGACATAGTTTCTATCTTGTGATCCACCGGATCCTTAAAAGACGGAGCGTCTTCTAATGGAATAACCGTGGCTTTATTTAATCTAGAAATTGGTGAATCCACCACAGGTGGTTCTGTCCATTTCTTAATGAGGGCTTCCTCAAACGGATAACGCCTGTTAATGCGTTTGGAAATAGCAGAAGTGCGTTTTGGCAGACTCCATTCTTCTTTGATCGGATTGCCAAAACATTTGGGCAATGGAAAAACCTTCGCCACTTTAATGCGTTTTTTAGTCCCAAAGGGAATTTCAGTCTCAGCTACTTCCGACGGAGTACCCTGTAATCTTAAGGTTTCTTGAACAGATACAATGAGTGCGTTTACCAACGTTTCCTCTCGGGCTATGGCTGATGCTGAAACATCCTCCTCACTGTCTGAAGAGACAGTACCCGAGACACCAATCCCAGATGAGGTACCTGCAACTGCAGAAATAGGCTCAGATTCTGAATCCGAAGTTTCAGATAAAATGGGGTTAGGCGGGGGTCGCTTTCTTGCGCCCTGTCCCTGACAAGCCACTTCCACCCGGGACACAAAGGTCTCCATAATAGCTGACAATGATTCAATCGTAAGCGGGGTGCTGGAGGATCCTGCAGACACCTCGAGGGGATCAGGTGGAGATACATGAGTGGCAGGGTCCATGTTAACCCAGGACACTTTGCCAGAAAAAAACTTTTTTTTTTTTTTATCTGTATCCCCCTAGCGCCCCTCAGTGTACCTGCTTCTTGACCCCCACAGAGAGAGAGAGGGACCCCCAAGGCTCACCACCCGATGCAGAGAAGTTTCCTAACAACTGCAGTCAGCGTTTGTCTCTTACAGACTGGGAAGAACTGTGCTCGTTTTCCCGGGTAGAAGGAAGTGGCTCCGCCCCCTGTGTACGCCTTTCGGCGCTCCCAGCTCTCCTCGAGGTTAGCTGGGCTCTTCAAACATGGCCGCCCCCATACGGGAGACAATAGACTCCAAAAAAATGGCGGCCGGCGTGACCTGCGGATGCTCGAGTACCTGGTCTACAGCAAAATGGCGGCGGATTGCCGGAATAGCGTTTTCCCAGCACATCCACCTGCATACCACGCTAATGGCGGTTTATCGACCTGCAGGAGGTCCACTACAATCAAGGTAGGATTATACCTCCTATGTCTGCTGTAATACTGCAGTCTGCTGGGTAGAGTGTAAGCTCCCAAACCAAGTCCGCTTGCCCACCAAACACATTCTGTATTACACGGGGGACTTTTAGTGTCAGAAAGACTCTGACCATGTATGGAGGGGCCCGTATTCCAAAATGCCTCATAACGAGGAAAGGGAAACATTTACTCACCATACCGAACCGACAGGCACCCTCTCTTCACAATACCCTCTCCACCGGGGTGGGGGGTTGTTGACCACTCCGGACGCCTTGACTCTCTGGTTCCTGGCGTCCAAGCGAGACCTTTTAACTCGCAAGGTCAGTCCCTCCAATGGGACTCTGTCGCGGCCGACCCAGCGCGGAGCTCTGGTCTGCACGCGCTCGTAGGCTGAACCGGGGTGACCACTGGATCTCAACATCCAGCCCGTCGCCCGGCCCCGCATACTTACTTGAATGTGTCGCGGCCGACCAAGCGCAATGCAATGGTCTGCGCACGCTCGTAGGCCGGCTGGGGTGACCACTGGATCTCAACATCCAGCCCGTCGCCCAGATCCGGCGTAATTTGCTTGAAGATCTCACAGGAAAAAAACTGGAGAAACTACCTAAAAAAATATTTTTTCTAAAAAAAAATCTTGCCAGGACCAGAGATCCCAGCAAGGAACTTAGGTCCTTACTCCTGACTAGACAGAAAAAAACTGATTCCCTGTAGCAGAGAGAGGGAGGATATACCCTCTGGGACTGCCCCTAGGGTGGAGCCAGAACGTTTTTTCTTTCTGCCTAGTCCTACTCCTGCGGAGGCAACATAACCCAATTGATGTGAATCAAAGAGGACTACGTCTGTCAATGAGCGACAGAGAAATTGGGATTTTTTGCTCCACAAATCATAACTAGTGGGTTATTTTGCCTCCTCCAGGAGCAGGACTGGGCAGAACAAAGAAAGCCTGGCTGCGCCTATGGGCCATCCTCAGCTGGTATAACCCCCCCCCTGCTCTAGGTATTCAGTTTAGAAGTATCAGAACACCATAGAGGGGTGGGTGCTGTGTCTGTCGAATTTTTTTGGCAAGTACAAAAATCCCATTTTCTCTTTCATTCATCGACGGACACATTGCTCCATAAATTAAAACTAGTGGGACGTCCAAAATCAGTGCCAAAATAAAAATGAGGGGTGGGGAAAATAACCCAAGGCTAAACATAAGAGCCCTTACCCAGGACACAGGGGCCCCGTCTGAAAAATAAAGGTTTAAAGAAAAAACACCCTTCTAGAGGGAACAGAGAAAAAGGGGGTTCCCCTATTGGTGGGACTTTAAAGGCACTTCAAAAATTGGGAACAAACTGAATATAATAAGAATTTTATTAATTACATAGGAGTATAAATAGACACGCTATAAAATAAGCAAGCAATGCATAATACAAAACACAGTGCAGAAGATGACCACAAGGACAGCAGGTAAGTACCCAACGCGTTTCAAAGTATCTGAAGACTTCTTCCTCAGGGGTAAACTTAGGTGGTATTCTGTTAATAATTAAATATATTTATGAACAGTAAATAATACAGCAAATTGAATTTGTAATATAGTTGTGTCCAACATATGCATATCAAAAATTCAAATTGTAGAGACACTTACATCGACTGCTTTTGTGTGAATTTAGCGTGCTTGCAAAGATTTAACCGGTTGCCGACTGCGCACAGTATATTTACTGCGGCAGTCAGCCCCGGCCAGGCAGAGTGACGTAGATCTACGTCACTCGCCTGTCACTGCTATTAGAGCCAATAGCGGGCGAGCGCACACCCGCCTCGGCTCGTTCAGGGAGGAGTGCGGGCGTGTGACCGGCGGACCCGATGTCTGCCGGTCACTCGCCGATCGTCGGTACAGCGGGAGAAAGGCAGAGCGGCTTATGTAAAAATGAAGATCTATGTAGAACCGTTGATCTTTGTTTTTACACCAATAGCATTGTCCCACTACAGTTAGAATCACGCCCCTAGGACACACTTAACCCCTCCCTGTCCAATACAGTTAACCCCTTCCCTGTCAGTGTCATTTTTACAGTAACAGTGCATATATATAGCACCGATTACTGCAGTAATGTCACTGGTACCCCCAAAAGTGTCAAAAATGTCAGTCAAGGGTCCGATCTGTCCGCTGCAATGTCGCAGTACCGCAAAAAAAAAAAAAAATCGCAGATCGCCGCCATTACTCGTTAAAAAAAAAAAAACACCAAAAATGACAAAAATCTTTCCCTTTGTTAGTAAACGCGATAACTTTTGCGCAAACCAATCAAAATACGCTTTTTGCGATTTTTTTTTACCAAACCTATGTAGCATAAAACAATTTGGCCGAAAATGTTAAAAAATTTTGATTTTTACATTTTTTTGGGGGGAATTTCGTATAAAAAAAAGTGAAAAAAAATGGATTTTTGTAAGATCTTACCGTAAAATCCTTTTCTCTTAAGCTCATTGACAGACGTAGTCTTCTTGATTCTCAAGAGCTGGGTTATGTTGTCTCCGCAGGAGTAGGACTAGGCAGAAAGACAAAACGTTCTGGCTCCACCTTAGGGGCAGTCCCTGAGGGTATATCCTCCCTCTCTCTGCTACAGGGAATCAGTTCTGTTCTAAAGCAGTAACAGAGAATTTAACCCAACCCAACTCAATGATAGAGGGGCGGGTACTACGTCTGTCAATGAGCTTAAGAGAAAAGGATTTTACGGTAAGATCTTACAAAAATCCATTTTTCTCTATCGCTCATTGACAGACGTAGTCTTCTTGATTCTCAAGAGCTGGGACATCCAGAAGCAGTGCCACAAAATGAGGGGTGGGATTGACAGAATCAAAATCCAATCTAGAAGGCCCAACCGGAGCCAACCAGAAGTATCAAAGGACTCATCGAGTAAACAGATGAGACCTACCCCACAAATCCTCGAGGTAGACCAACAGTCTCCTCAAACAGTGGCCTGCAGGAACCTTGCAGCCAGAAGAGGCATCTGACGATGCCATCACATAAACCTTATACAATATTGTAAAGGTATGAACCGACTACTAAACAGTCGCCTTGAAAACCTGAACCACTGACGCCTGATGGCGGAAGGTCCAGGAAACTCTAAGCGCCCGAGTAGAATGCGCCTTAACAGGGAACGGGGGATCCCGACCCTTAGATAAAATAAGCCTATACCACCGATGGTCGCAGCAGAACAGGCAACCCCTTCTTAGGGCCATCCGTGATCACAAACAGTGAATCCGTCTTACAAATTGAATCCGTAGTATTCAAGTATATCCTGATCGCCCGAACTACATCCAAGGAATGCCATGCAAATTCTCGAGGATGATTGGGCTAAGGACATAGGAAGGACAATACACTGTCCTTATTCAATGAAACTTTGAAACCACCTTAGAAGGAAGGATGGATTCGGATGAAGAACAACCTTATCCCTATGAACCACCAGATCTGGGGAACAACAGGATAATGCAGCCAGTTCTGACACCCTGCGTGCAGAAGTGATAGCCACCAAGAAGACTACCTTCTGGGATAAAGTAAGCAAGGGAATCTCCCTGATATTTTCAAAGGGAGGTGTCTGAAGAACCGACAGCACCAAATTAAGATCCCAGGATGGTAACGGCGCGTGCACTGGCAGAGCCAGGTGTCGCACCCCCTGGATGAAATTCCGCACCAAGGAATGAGTAGACAAAAGCTTCTGAAAGAAGATAGCAAATGCTGAAACCAGACCCTTGATAACACTCAAGGCCAGCTTCTGCTCAACTCCCTGTTGCAGAAAGCCAATATTCGGACTTCCGAATAAAGATGTAGATGGAACCCAAGGGATTCACACCACACAATATAAGACTTCCATGTACGATGATAATCTTTCTGGAAGTCGCTTTCCTTGTTTTAACTAGAGTAGGAATAACTGAAGCTGACAATCCCTTGTCCTTCAGCACCTGGGTCTCAATAACCAGGCCGTTTAAAACCAGCGATCGTAAAGCAGGATGGAAGATCGGTCCCTGAGACAGTAGATCCTCCCTGAGAGGAAGTCTCCACGGGACGTCCGCCATCAGTCTGACCAAGTCGGCGTAACAAGCTCGACGAGGCCAGTCCGGAGCTGCCAGGATTACTGGAATTCCTTCCTCCTCTATCCTGCGAAGAAGTCTTGGCAGTAACCCAAGAGGAGGGAAGGCATACATTAGCTGGTATTGCCCCCACGGGGCGATCAGTGCGTCTGCGGTTTCTGCTAGAGGATCGCGGGAGCGAGCCACGAATCTCTGAACTTTCCTGTTGAATCGAGATGCCAACAGATCCATATCCGGGGTGCCCCATCGTAGGCACAACTGGTGGAAAACGTCTGGATGGAGGGACCATCTCCCCTGATCCAGAGTCTGACGGCTGAGATAATCTGCCTGCCAATTCTCCACCCCCGGAATGAACACCGCAGAGATTGCTGGAACAAATCGTTCCGCCCAGCGAAGAATGCAAGCCACTTCTTTGGCCGCTCGGACACTCTTGGTCCGAGCGGGGTGCCCCCCTGGTGATTGACATAAGCCACGGCCGTGGCGTTGTCCGACTGGATCCGAACCGGGCTGCCCTGGAGCTGCTCGGTCCAGTGAATCAGACAAAGTCTGATCGCTCTCAGTTCCAATACATTTATCGGTAACCTGGATTCTTCCGGGGACCAAAGTCCCTGGACAGATAACTGACCGAGAATTCCTCCCCATCCGGATAGACTGGCATCCGTGGTCACTGTCGTCCAATATATTGGCAGAAATGACTTTCCCTGGCTGAGCATCGGAGACCGAAGCCACCAGACCAGAGACTCTCTGGTCTGTCTGCTCAATCGGATCTGATTGTCCAGGGATTCCGGATTCCGATTCCATCTGAGAAGAATCTCTTGCTGAAGAATTCGGGTATGGGACTGGGCAAATGGGACTGCTTCGAAGGAAGCCACCATCAACCCCAGAACCCTCATGCAAGTCCGAAGGGAAGACCAGCTGTTGGTGGACTGCTGATTGAATCTTTCGAAGTTTCCCTACCGGAAGAAAAACTCTTGTCCTGACTGTGTCTAGAATTAGACCCAGATATTCGAGCCTCTGGGTGGGAACCAGAAATGACTTTTGCTGGTTCACCAGCCACCCGAATTCCTGTAAAGAAATCATAGTAATTTCTATGTTTTGTAGCAAAGTCTGAGGAGACTCTGCATGAAGCAGAAGATCGTCTAGGTAACCTAGAATCGATATGCCTCTTTGGCGCAGAAGTGCCAACATTGGGGCCAACACCTTCGTGAAGACCCGCGGAGCCGTGGCGAGACCGAAAGGTAACGCCACAAACTGATAGTGGTTCTCTTCTACGGAAAAACGTAGAAACCGCTGATGTCCTGCGAAAATGGGAATGTGAAGATATGCGTCCTAGATGTCTATGGACGCTAGGACATCCCTTGGATGCAGAAAGGCTGCTACTGTGCGAATGGACTCCATTCTGAATCTTCTTATGTAGACAAAAGAATTGAGTGCCCTTAAGTCCAGAATTGGACGCACTTTGCCCTCTTTCCTGGGTATTGTAAATAGGTTTGAATAAAAACCCCTGAAAGCGTTCTGTCCAAGGAACGTGGACTACCACTCCTTGTTGTAGTAAATCTGTGACTGCTCTCCACAGATCGTCTAAACGATCCGGGGATAGTCGGCTATTGGAAGGGAAGAATCGCGCCGGTGGGAGAGATCGAAACTCGATCTTGTACCCTGACCTTATGACTTCGCAAACCCATCTGTCCGGGATTCTGGAAAGCCATGGATCCGGGAACCGGCGAAGACGTCCCCCCACCCCAGTTATGGGTGGGGGGCGCACCTTCAGGCTTTGGACGGTTTATCTTCAGGTCTAGAGGGGGCGGGCTTTTGCTTGCCCGACCAACGACCCCTGACGCCTCCTGCAGGAGCTTTGGAGGACTTAATTTTTTCACCCGCGGGATGAAAAAAAAAACCTCTTGTGAGCAGTAAAAGAAGGCCCTCGTCTTTGACGAGTTCCTTTACCTTTAAAATTTTGCGGTAAAAAGGTGCTCTTTCCACCCGTGAGATCCTTAATGATCTCATCTAAGTTGGCTCCAAATAGACGCTCTCCTAAAAAGGGGAATTTAGCCAATGCTTTTTTGGAACCTTGGTCGGCTAACCAACCTTTTAGCCACAGTGTACGCTTGAGAACCACCGCTGAGACAGATGCTCGCGCCAATAATGAAGTGGCGTCTAACGCCGCATCACACACAAACTGTAACCCCTGTATCATCTGTTCCAACAAATCTGATACCGCCTGAGGGACCTCTTCTAGGTCCCGGCGTAACCACTTGGTCCATACAGTTACAGCCTGCGAAACCAGACCAATAGCAATTATTGGTCTGAAAGCTGATCCAATCAAGGTAAACATGGTGCGAGACATAGCTTCTATCTTGCGATCCACTGGATCTTTAAAAGACGGAGCGTCTTCTAGAGGAATAACCGTGGCTTTATTCAATCTAGCAATTGGTGAATCCACCACAGGTGGTTCTGTCCATTTCTTAATGAGGGTTTCCTCAAACGGATAACGCCTGTTAATGCGTTTAGAAATAGTAGAAATGCGTTTTGGCAGACTCCATTCTTCTTTGATTGGATTGCCAAAACATTTGGGCAATGGAAAAAACCTTCGCCACTAGATGCGTTTTTAGTCCCAAAAGGGATTTCAGTTTCAGCTATTTCTGACGGAATACCCTGTAATCTTAAGGTCTCTTGAACAGATACCATGAGTGCGTTTACCAACGCTTCCTCTCTGGCTATGGCTGATGCCGAAACATCCTCCTCACTGTCTGAAAAGACAGTACACGAGACACCAATACCAGATGAAGTACCTGCAACTGCAGAAATAGGCTCAGAGTCTGAATCCGAGGTTTCAGAAAATAAGGGGTTAGGCGGGGGTCGCTTACTTGCGCCCTGTCCCTGACAAGCCACTTCCACCCGGGACACAAGCTTCCATAATAGCGGACAATGATTTAATCGTCAGTGGGGTGCTGGAGGATCCCGCAGACCCCTCGAGGGGATCCGGAGGAGATACATGAGTGGCAGGGTCCATGTTAATTCAGGACACCTTTGCCAGAAAACACAAAAAAACTTTTTTTTTTTTTTTTAAATAAAAAATACCTCTTTTTCTTTTTTTTTTTTAAAATTTTTTTTTTTTTTATGTGTCTCCCCCTAGCGCAATAGGGTCTACGGCAAAATGGCGGCGGACCGCCGAAATCGTTTTTCCCAGCACATCCACCTGCATCTCTGCTGAGTGGCGATTGATAGATCTACAGGAGATACACTACAAATAAGGTAGGATTATACCTCCTATGTCTGCTGTAATGCTACAGTCTGCTGGGTAGAGTGTTAGCTCTCAAACCAAGTCCACTTCCCACAAACACATACTGTATTTACAAGGGGGACTTTTAGTGTCAGATATATACTGACCATGTATGGAGGGGCCCATAATACATACTGCCTCATAACGAGGAAAGAAAAAAGGGAACGTTTACTCGCCATACCGAACCGACAGGCACCCTCTCTTCACAATACCCTCTCCACCGGGGTGGGGGTTTGTGGACCACTCCGGACGCCTCGACTCTCTGGTTCCTGGCGTCCAAGCGAGACTTTTAACTCGCAAGGTCAGTCCCTCCACTGGGACTCCGTCGCGGCCGACCCAGCGCGGAGCTCTGGTCTGCACGCGCTCGTAGGCAGAAACCGGGGTGACCACTGGATCTCAACATCCAGCCCGTCGCCCGGCCCCGCTTACTTACTTGAATGTGTATCCAATGCAATGGTCTGCGCGCGCTCGTAGGCCGGCTGGGGTGACCACTAGTGTCGCCCAGTCCGGCGTTTTTTGCTTGAAGATCTCACAGGAAAAACACTGGAGAAAAAACTACCTAAAAAATATTTCTTCTAAAGAAAAAATCTTGCCAGGACCAAAAAGATCCCAGCAAGGAGCTTAGGTCCTTACTCCTGACTAGACAGAAAAAAACTGATTCCCTGTAGCAGAGAGAGGGAGGATATACCCTCAGGGACTGCCCCTAAGGTGGAGCCAGAACGTTTTGTCTTTCTGCCTAGTCCTACTCCTGCGGAGACAACATAACCCAGCTCTTGAGAATCAAGAAGACTACGTCTGTCAATGAGCGATAGAGAAATAGTTATTTTTGCAAAAATTAGGCTTTTTTTTGTTTATAGCGCATGATCAAAAAAAATCGCACAGGTGATCAAATACCACCAAAAGAAAGCTCTGTTTGTGGGAAAAAAAGGATGTGAAATTCGTTTAGGTACAGCGTCGCACGACCGCGCAATTGTCCGTTAAAGTCACGCAGTTAAAAAAAAAAAAAAAAAAAAAAAAAAAAAAAAATCGCAAAAAAACCCCTGGTCAGGAAGGGGGTAAAATCTTCCGGGGCTTAAGTGGTTAAAAACAACCAGGTTCTGGAAAGTCTGACTGGCAGAGCATGGTCAAAAAAAAAAGGCCAAGATAATAGATATTTGATGGTGATTCCAAAGATGGCTATTCAGAGTCTAAAGCTGGATACACACTATCCAACTTTTGTGGATAGATTTCCTTCAGATTTACCTTTTCTATGTAGTGCAAGGGCCTGCCAGATTGCATACAAATTGAAAGTGTTTAGGTTTGACCTCATATTATATGGTTTTGGTAAGTCTAAAGGAAAAAGTCTTCAGAAAATCTTATAGTGTGTATGGCCCATAAGTCTCCAGTATGGGCTGGTGGGGGCAGCTGCAGTCTGCAAAAGACTGGAGAGCCTGCTGAATAAAAATAATCAAAAAATGAGAGGTCTACTCAAAAAATGTCAAAATCAAAAAAGTAATCAATTCAAAAAAAAATATATATATAAATTTGAAAGAAGATATTTTATATATATATATATATATATATTTTTTTTTTTTTTAATTGATTACTTTTTTGATTTTGACATTTTTTGAGTAGACCTTATCTCACTTTTTGATTATCTTTATTCAGCAGGCTCTCCAGTCTTTTGCAGACTCCAGCTGCCCCCACCAGCCCATACTGGAGGCTTAGACTCTGAATAGCCATCTTTGGGATCATTTTTTTTACCATGCTCTGCCAGTCAGACTTTCTAGAATCTGGTCATTTTTAAATCTTTGCAAGCACGCTAAATTCACACAAAATCAGTCGATGTAAGTGTCTCTACAATTTGAATGTTTGATATGCATATGTTGGACACACAACTATATTACAAATTCAATTTGCTGTATTATTTACTGTTCATAAATATATTTAATTATTAACAGAATACCACCTAAGGTTACCCCTGAGGAAGAAGTCTTCAGATACTTTAAAACGCGTTGGGTACTTACCTGCTGTCCTTGTGGTCATCTTCTGCACTCTGTGTTTTGTATTACGCATTGCTTACTTATTTTATAGCATGTCTATTTATACTCATATGTAATTAATACAATTCTTTATTATTATATTCAGTTTATTCCCAATTTTTGAAGTGCCTTTAAAGTCCCACCAATAGGGGAACCCCCTTTTTCTCTTTAATTTGATTTAGGGATGTGGCACCATCAATAGGAACCCTACCAAGAGCACTACAATTCTAGAGGGAACAGCCCCTCTTAGACAGCAGCCTGCAAAATGTTGCGGCCAAACGAAGCATCCGCAGATGCCAAAGTATCTACCTTATAGAATTTTGTTAAGGTATGCACAGACGACAAAATGGCCACCTTGCAAACTTGCAATATTAAAGCCTGATGATGGAAGGCCCAAGAAGCATTCAGCGCCCGAGTAGAATGAGCCGTGAGAGGGAAAGGTGGAACCTGACCTTTAATGGTATAAGCCTGAGTCACCGTCAGTCTGATCCTTCTGAGAAGGTACCCGAAGAAGCAGCTAGCCCTTTTCTTGGTCCGTCCATAACCACAAAAAGCGAGTCTGACCTCCGAAATTATCAGTAGCCACCAGAGACACCCGAATTGCACAAACCACATCAAAAGGTATGCAAAGCAAATTCCTTTGGATTAGCCGGCTTGGGACACAAGGAAGGCAACACAGTGTCCTCATTAACCACTTAAGCCCCGGAAGATTTTACCCCCTTCCTGACCAGGGGGTATTTTGCGATTCGGCACTGCGTGACTTTAACGGACAATTGCGCGGTCGTGCGACGCTGTACCTAAACGAGTTTGGCGTCACTTTTTTTCCCACAAACAGAGCTTTCTTTTGGTGGTATTTGATCACCTGTGCGATTTTTTGATCACGCGCTATAAACAAAAAAAGAGCGTCAATTTTGCAAAAATAGCAATATTTTTCACATTTTTTTATATGAAATTCCCCCCCAAAAAAATGTAAAAATCAAAATTTTTTAACATTTCCGGCCAATTTGTTTTATGCTACCTATGTTTGGTAAAAAAAAAAAAAAAAAAAAAAAAAAAAAAATCGCAAAAAGCGTATTTTGATTGGTTTGCGCAAAAGTTATCGCGTTTACTAACAAAGGGAAAGATTTTTGTCATTTTTGTTGTTTTTTTTTTAACGCGTAATGGCGGCGATCTGCGATTTTTTTTCGGTACTGCGGCGGACAGATCGGACCCTTGACTGACATTTGACACTTTTGGGGTTACCAGTGACATTTCTACAGTAATCAGTGCTATACATATGCACTGTTACTGTAAAAATACACTGGTAGTGAAGGGGTTAACTTTATTTGAGAGGGAGGGGCTGTGTGTGTCCCTAGGGGCGTGCTTTCTACTGTTATTGGCTTTATAGTACATACATAGTAGAACCGTATGATCATCCTTCATACACCGGGGAGAATGACAGGCAGCTTGTTTACACAAGCCGCCTGACTTTCTCCCTCTCCCCCGCCGATCG
The DNA here is from genome assembly GCF_965119305.1 of Pelophylax lessonae. Lineage (NCBI taxonomy): Eukaryota > Metazoa > Chordata > Amphibia > Anura > Ranidae > Pelophylax > Pelophylax lessonae. Next base: position 620,225,551 of record NC_138769.1, read on the forward strand.
CCGAGTGACCGGCGGACATCGGGTCCGCTGGTCACACGCGCGGGGGGGGGGGGCGCGTGACCGCACGGGAGCGGGGGCGCGCGCTCACTCCCTAGACCCTCACAGGCTAGCGACGTAGACCTACGTCGCTTTGCCTGTGAGGGGCTGACTGCCGACGTAGATCTGCGTTAGGCAGTCGGCAAGTGGTTAAAATGGAAGTCAGAGACAACTTTGTGCAGGAATATTCGACAGGGACTAAGAACCACTTTATCCTTTATCGACCACTAAATAGGGACTGCGAGAGGATTATGCCAATTCCGATACCCTGCTGGCTGAGGTAATCGCCACAAAGAATGTCACCTTTTGGGATAACGTAGGCAAGGGAATCTCCCGCATATTCTCAAATGGAGGTTTCTGGAGAACCAAAAGTACTAAATTGGCAGCATGTCGAACCCCCTAA